>NC_089987.1:25710265-26910265 GCF_036417845.1 Apteryx mantelli
TGCCAGGCAACGAAGGCACTCAGCGCTCTAGCAGGCGGCGAGGGCACACAGTGCTTTGCTAGGCGGCGAGCGGACGTGGAGCTTTGCTAGGCAGCCAAGGCTGAGGACGCTTTGCTAGGCGCTTTGCTAGGCGGCGAAGGCACGAAGCGATTTGGGAGGCGGCGAAGGCACACGGCGCTTTGCTAGGCGGCGAGGGCGAGAAGGCACGCAGCGCTTTCTGAGGTGGCGAGGCGGCCAAGGCACGCGCTGCTTTGCTCGGCGCCGAAGGCACGCAGCGCTTCCTTCGTTTGCGAGGCAGCGAAGAGATGGAGCGCTTTGCTTCTTGGCCAGGCAGCGAAGAGGCGCCGTGCTTTGCTTTCTGCCACTCAGCGAATACACGCAGCGCTCTGCTTTTTGGCGAGGCAGTGAACAGATGCAGCGTTTAGTTTGCGAGGCGGCCAAGAGACGCGGCGCTTTGCATGCTGGCGAGGCGGCGAGCAGATCGAGTGCTTTGCTTGTTGGCGAGGCAGCGAAGAGATTCAGCAGTCTCCTTGTTTGTGACACAGCGACCATGCCCAGTGCTTGCTCTTTGTGCGAGGCAGCGAAGAGATGCAGCACTTTGCTTGTGCACCAGGTGGCGCAGTGGCATGGCGGATGACTTTTTCGCCTGGAGGCGAAGCGAGGCAGCACTTTGTTAGTTGGCGAGGCAGCGAAGAGACGCAGCAGGCTGCTTGTTTGTGAGACAGCCAACATGCACAGTGGTTAGCTATTGTGCGAGGCAGCGAATGAGGGCAGAGCAAATCGCTTTGTGCGTTCGCCGCCTCGCTGCCTAGCAAAGCGTCGTCTGCCTTGGGCGCCTAGCAAAGCTGCGCGTGCCGTCGCCGTCAAGCAAAGCGCCGTGTTCCTTGGGCGCCTAGCAAAGAAGTGCCTGCGTTGGGCGCCTCGCCGCATTGCAGCCTAGCAAAGCGCTGCGTGCCTTCGGCGGCTGGCAAAGCAGTGCGTGCCTTCGCCGCCTCACACACCGCGTTGTGCCTTCGGCGCCTGGCAAAGCAGCGCGTGCCTTCGCCGCCTGGCCTCCTAAGAAAGCGCTGCGTGCCTTCTCGCCCTCGCCGCCTAGCAAAGCGCCGTGTCCCTTCGCCGCCTCGCCGCCTAGCAAAGCTGCGCGTGCCGTCGCCGCCTACAAAGCGCCGTGTTCCTTCGGCGCCTAGCAAAGCAGCGCGTGCCTTCGCCGCCTAAGAAAGCGCTGCGTGCCTTTTCGCCCTCGCCGCCCAACAAAGCGCCCTGTCCCTTCACCGCCTCCCGAACCGCTTCGTCCCTTCGCCGCCTCGCCGCTTAGCAAACGCCGTGGGAGCGCCGAAGGGACACGGCGCTTTTGTAGGCGCCGAAGGCACGTGGCGCTTTGCTAAGCACCGAGGCAGCGAAGGCACGCAGCCATTTGATCGTGCTCGACGGGCTAGGGCGCCTTGCGAGGCGGCCAAGGCACGCAGCGCTTTGCCAGGCGCCCAGGGACGCAGCGCTCGGCGAGGGCACGCAGTGCTTTGCCAGGCGCCGAAGGCACTCAGCGCTTTGCCAGGCGCCGAAGGCACGCAGCGCTCTAGCAGGCGGCGAGGGCACACAGTGCTTTGCTAGGCGGCGAGCGGACGTGCAGCTTTGCTAGGCAGCCAAGGCTGAGGACGCTTTGCTAGGCGCTTTGCTAGGCGGCGAAGGCACGAAGCGATTTGGGAGGCGGCGAAGGCACACGGCGCTTTGCTAGGCGGCGAGGGCGAGAAGGCACGCAGCGCTTTCTGAGGCGGCGAGGCGGCCAAGGCACGCGCTGCTTTGCTCGGCGCCGAAGGCACGCAGCGCTTCCTTCGTTTGCGAGGCAGCGAAGAGATGGAGCGCTTTGCTTCTTGGCCAGGCAGCGAAGAGGCGCCGTGCTTTGCTTTCTGCCACTCAGCGAATACACGCAGCGCTCTGCTTTTTGGCGAGGCAGTGAACAGATGCAGCGTTTAGTTTGCGAGGCGGCCAAGAGACGCGGCGCTTTGCATGCTGGCGAGGCGGCGAGCAGATCGAGTGCTTTGCTTGTTGGCGAGGCAGCGAAGAGATTCAGCAGTCTCCTTGTTTGTGACACAGCGACCATGCCCAGTGCTTGCTCTTTGTGCGAGGCAGCGAAGAGATGCAGCACTTTGCTTGTGCACCAGGTGGCGCAGTGGCATGGCGGATGACTTTTTCGCCTGGAGGCGAAGCGAGGCAGCACTTTGTTAGTTGGCGAGGCAGCGAAGAGACGCAGCAGGCTGCTTGTTTGTGAGACAGCCAACATGCACAGTGGTTAGCTATTGTGCGAGGCAGCGAATGAGGGCAGAGCAAATCGCTTTGTGCCTTCGCCGCCTCGCTGCCTAGCAAAGCGTCGTCTGCCTTGGGCGCCTAGCAAAGCTGCGCGTGCCGTCGCCGTCAAGCAAAGCGCCGTGTTCCTTGGGCGCCTAGCAAAGAAGTGCCTGCGTTCGGCGCCTCGCCGCATTGCAGCCTAGCAAAGCGCTGCGTGCCTTCGGCGGCTGGCAAAGCAGTGCGTGCCTTCGCCGCCTCACACACCGCGTTGTGCCTTCGGCGCCTGGCAAAGCAGCGCGTGCCTTCGCCGCCTGGCCTCCTAAGAAAGCGCTGCGTGCCTTCTCGCCCTCGCCGCCTAGCAAAGCGCCGTGTCCCTTCGCCGCCTCGCCGCCTAGCAAAGCTCCGCGTGCCGTCGCCGCCTACAAAGCGCCGTGTTCCTTCGGCGCCTAGCAAAGCAGCGCGTGCCTTCGCCGCCTAAGAAAGCGCTGCGTGCCTTTTCGCCCTCGCCGCCCAACAAAGCGCCCTGTCCCTTCACCGCCTCCCGAACCGCTTCGTCCCTTCGCCGCCTCGCCGCTTAGCAAACGCCGTGGGAGCGCCGAAGGGACACGGCGCTTTTGTAGGTGCCGAAGGCACGTGGCGCTTTGCTAAGCACCGAGGCAGCGAAGGCACGCAGCCATTTGATCGTGCTCGACGGGCTAGGGCGCCTTGCTAGGCGGCGAGGCGGCGAAGGCACGCAGTGCTTTGCCAGGCGCCGAAGGCACTCAGCGCTTTGCCAGGCGCCGAAGGCACGCAGCGCTCTAGCAGGCGGCGAGGGCAC
Source organism: Apteryx mantelli (assembly GCF_036417845.1). NCBI lineage: Eukaryota > Metazoa > Chordata > Aves > Apterygiformes > Apterygidae > Apteryx > Apteryx mantelli. Next base: position 25,713,366 of record NC_089987.1, read on the forward strand.
ACAGTGCTTTGCTAGGCGGCGAGCGGACGTGGAGCTTTGCTAGGCAGCCAAGGCTGAGGACGCTTTGCTAGGCGCTTTGCTAGGCGGCGAAGGCACGAAGCGATTTGGGAGGCGGCGAAGGCACACGGCGCTTTGCTAGGCGGCGAGGGCGAGAAGGCACGCAGCGCTTTCTGAGGCGGCGAGGCGGCCAAGGCACGCGCTGCTTTGCTCGGCGCCGAAGGCACGCAGCGCTTCCTTCGTTTGCGAGGCAGCGAAGAGATGGAGCGCTTTGCTTCTTGGCCAGGCAGCGAAGAGGCGCCGTGCTTTGCTTTCTGCCACTCAGCGAATACACGCAGCGCTCTGCTTTTTGGCGAGGCAGTGAACAGATGCAGCGTTTAGTTTGCGAGGCGGCCAAGAGACGCGGCGCTTTGCATGCTGGCGAGGCGGCGAGCAGATCGAGTGCTTTGCTTGTTGGCGAGGCAGCGAAGAGATGCAGCGGTTTGCTTGTTGGCGAGGCAGCGAAGAGATTCAGCAGTCTCCTTGTTTGTGACACAGCGACCATGCCCAGTGCTTGCTCTTTGTGCGAGGCAGCGAAGAGATGCAGCACTTTGCTTGTGCACCAGGTGGCGCAGTGGCATGGCGGATGACTTTTTCGCCTGGAGGCGAAGCGAGGCAGCACTTTGTTAGTTGGCGAGGCAGCGAAGAGACGCAGCAGGCTGCTTGTTTGTGAGACAGCCAACATGCACAGTGGTTAGCTATTGTGCGAGGCAGCGAATGAGGGCAGAGCAAATCGCTTTGTGCCTTCGCCGCCTCGCTGCCTAGCAAAGCGTCGTCTGCCTTGGGCGCCTAGCAAAGCTGCGCGTGCCGTCGCCGTCAAGCAAAGCGCCGTGTTCCTTGGGCGCCTAGCAAAGAAGTGCCTGCGTTCGGCGCCTCGCCGCATTGCAGCCTAGCAAAGCGCTGCGTGCCTTCGGCGGCTGGCAAAGCAGTGCGTGCCTTCGCCGCCTCACACACCGCGTTGTGCCTTCGGCGCCTGGCAAAGCAGCGCGTGCCTTCGCCGCCTGGCCTCCTAAGAAAGCGCTGCGTGCCTTCTCGCCCTCGCCGCCTAGCAAAGCGCCGTGTTCCTTCGGCGCCTAGCAAAGCAGCGCGTGCCTTCGCCGCCTAAGAAAGCGCTGCGTGCCTTTTCGCCCTCGCCGCCCAACAAAGCGCCCTGTCCCTTCACCGCCTCCCGAACCGCTTCGTCCCTTCGCCGCCTCGCCGCCTAGCAAAGCGCTGCTTGCCTTCGCCGCCTCACACACCGCTGCGTCCCTTCGCCGCCTCGCCGCTTAGCAAACGCCGTGGGAGCGCCGAAGGGACACGGCGCTTTTGTAGGCGCCGAAGGCACGTGGCGCTTTGCTAAGCACCGAGGCAGCGAAGGCACGCAGCCATTTGATCGTGCTCGACGGGCTAGGGCGCCTTGCGAGGCGGCCAAGGCACGCAGCGCTTTGCCAGGCGCCCAGGGACGCAGCGCTCGGCGAGGGCACGCAGTGCTTTGCCAGGCGCCGAAGGCACTCAGCGCTTTGCCAGGCGCCGAAGGCACGCAGCGCTCTAGCAGGCGGCGAGCGGACGTGCAGCTTTGCTAGGCAGCCAAGGCTGAGGACGCTTTGCTAGGCGCTTTGCTAGGCGGCGAAGGCACGAAGCGATTTGGGAGGCGGCGAAGGCACACGGCGCTTTGCTAGGTGGCGAGGGCGAGAAGGCACGCAGCGCTTTCTGAGGCGGCGAGGCGGCCAAGGCACGCGCTGCTTTGCTAGGCGCCGAAGGCACGCAGCGCTTCCTTCGTTTGCGAGGCAGCGAAGAGATGGAGCGCTTTGCTTCTTGGCCAGGCAGCGAACAGGCGCCGTGCTTTGCTTTCTGCCACTCAGCGAATACACGCAGCGCTCTGCTTTTTGGCGAGGCAGTGAACAGATGCAGCGTTTAGTTTGCGAGGCGGCCAAGAGACGCGGCGCTTTGCATGCTGGCGAGGCGGCGAGCAGATCGAGTGCTTTGCTTGTTGGCGAGGCAGCGAAGAGATTCAGCAGTCTCCTTGTTTGTGACACAGCGACCATGCCCAGTGCTTGCTCTTTGTGCGAGGCAGCGAAGAGATGCAGCACTTTGCTTGTGCACCAGGTGGCGCAGTGGCATGGCGGATGACTTTTTCGCCTGGAGGCGAAGCGAGGCAGCACTTTGTTAGTTGGCGAGGCAGCGAAGAGACGCAGCAGGCTGCTTGTTTGTGAGACAGCCAACATGCACAGTGGTTAGCTATTGTGCGAGGCAGCGAATGAGGGCAGAGCAAATCGCTTTGTGCCTTCGCCGCCTCGCTGCCTAGCAAAGCGTCGTCTGCCTTGGGCGCCTAGCAAAGCTGCGCGTGCCGTCGCCGTCAAGCAAAGCGCCGTGTTCCTTGGGCGCCTAGCAAAGAAGTGCCTGCGTTCGGCGCCTCGCCGCATTGCAGCCTAGCAAAGCGCTGCGTGCCTTCGGCGGCTGGCAAAGCAGTGCGTGCCTTCGCCGCCTCACACACCGCGTTGTGCCTTCGGCGCCTGGCAAAGCAGCGCGTGCCTTCGCCGCCTGGCCTCCTAAGAAAGCGCTGCGTGCCTTCTCGCCCTCGCCGCCTAGCAAAGCGCCGTGTCCCTTCGCCGCCTCGCCGCCTAGCAAAGCTCCGCGTGCCGTCGCTGCCTACAAAGCGCCGTGTTCCTTCGGCGCCTAGCAAAGCAGCGCGTGCCTTCGCCGCCTAAGAAAGCGCTGCGTGCCTTTTCGCCCTCGCCGCCCAACAAAGCGCCCTGTCCCTTCACCGCCTCCCGAACCGCTGCGTCCCTTCGCCGCCTCGCCGCTTAGCAAACGCCGTGGGAGCGCCGAAGGGACACGGCGCTTTTGTAGGCGCCGAAGGCACGTGGCGCTTTGCTAAGCACCGAGGCAGCGAAGGCACGCAGCCATTTGATCGTGCTCGACGGGCTAGGGCGCCTTGCGAGGCGGCCAAGGCACGCAGCGCTTTGCCAGGCGCCCAGGGACGCAGCGCTCGGCGAGGGCACGCAGTGCTTTGCCAGGCGCCGAAGGCACTCAGCGCTTTGCCAGGCGCCGAAGGCACGCAGCGCTCTAGCAGGCGGCGAGGGCACACAGTGCTTTGCTAGGCGGCGAGCGGACGTGCAGCTTTGCTAGGCAGCCAAGGCTGAGGACGCTTTGCTAGGCGCTTTGCTAGGCGGCGAAGGCACGAAGCGATTTGGGAGGCGGCGAAGGCACACGGCGCTTTGCTAGGTGGCGAGGGCGAGAAGGCACGCAGCGCTTTCTGAGGCGGCGAGGCGGCCAAGGCACGCGCTGCTTTGCTAGGCGCCGAAGGCACGCAGCGCTTCCTTCGTTTGCGAGGCAGCGAAGAGATGGAGCGCTTTGCTTCTTGGCCAGGCAGCGAACAGGCGCCGTGCTTTGCTTTCTGCCACTCAGCGAATACACGCAGCGCTCTGCTTTTTGGCGAGGCAGTGAACAGATGCAGCGTTTAGTTTGCGAGGCGGCCAAGAGACGCGGCGCTTTGCATGCTGGCGAGGCGGCGAGCAGATCGAGTGCTTTGCTTGTTGGCGAGGCAGCGAAGAGATGCAGCGGTTTGCTTGTTGGCGAGGCAGCGAAGAGATTCAGCAGTCTCCTTGTTTGTGACACAGCGACCATGCACAGTGCTTGCTCTTTGTGCGAGGCAGCGAAGAGATGCAGCACTTTGCTTGTGCACCAGGTGGCGCAGTGGCATGGCGGATGACTTTTTCGCCTGGAGGCGAAGCGAGGCAGCACTTTGTTAGTTGGCGAGGCAGCGAAGAGACGCAGCAGGCTGCTTGTTTGTGAGACAGCCAACATGCACAGTGGTTAGCTATTGTGCGAGGCAGCGAATGAGGGCAGAGCAAATCGCTTTGTGCCTTCGCCGCCTCGCTGCCTAGCAAAGCGTCGTCTGCCTTGGGCGCCTAGCAAAGCTGCGCGTGCCGTCGCCGTCAAGCAAAGCGCCGTGTTCCTTGGGCGCCTAGCAAAGAAGTGCCTGCGTTCGGCGCCTCGCCGCATTGCAGCCTAGCAAAGCGCTGCGTGCCTTCGGCGGCTGGCAAAGCAGTGCGTGCCTTCGCCGCCTCACACACCGCGTTGTGCCTTCGGCGCCTGGCAAAGCAGCGCGTGCCTTCGCCGCCTGGCCTCCTAAGAAAGCGCTGCGTGCCTTCACGCCCTCGCCGCCTAGCAAAGCGCCGTGTCCCTTCGCCGCCTCGCCGCCTAGCAAAGCTCCGCGTGCCGTCGCCGCCTACAAAGCGCCGTGTTCCTTTGGCGCCTAGCAAAGCAGCGCGTGCCTTCGCCGCCTAAGAAAGCGCTGCGTGCCTTTTCGCCCTCGCCGCCCAACAAAGCGCCCTGTCCCTTCACCGCCTCCCAAACCGCTTCGTCCCTTCGCCGCCTCGCCGCTTAGCAAACGCCGTGGGAGCGCCGAAGGGACACGGCGCTTTTGTAGGCGCCGAAGGCACGTGGCGCTTTGCTAAGCACCGAGGCAGCGAAGGCACGCAGCCATTTGATCGTGCTCGACGGGCTAGGGCGCCTTGCGAGGCGGCCAAGGCACGCAGCGCTTTGCCAGGCGCCCAGGGACGCAGCGCTCGGCGAGGGCACGCAGTGCTTTGCCAGGCGCCGAAGGCACTCAGCGCTTTGCCAGGCGCCGAAGGCACGCAGCGCTCTAGCAGGCGGCGAGGGCACACAGTGCTTTGCTAGGCGGCGAGCGGACGTGCAGCTTTGCTAGGCAGCCAAGGCTGAGGACGCTTTGCTAGGCGCTTTGCTAGGCGGCGAAGGCACGAAGCGATTTGGGAGGTGGCGAAGGCACACGGCGCTTTGCTAGGCGGCGAGGGCGAGAAGGCACGCAGCGCTTTCTGAGGCGGCGAGGCGGCCAAGGCACGCGCTGCTTTGCTCGGCGCCGAAGGCACGCAGCGCTTCCTTCGTTTGCGAGGCAGCGAAGAGATGGAGCGCTTTGCTTCTTGGCCAGGCAGCGAACAGGCGCCGTGCTTTGCTTTCTGCCACTCAGCGAATACACGCAGCGCTCTGCTTTTTGGCGAGGCAGTGAACAGATGCAGCGTTTAGTTTGCGAGGCGGCCAAGAGACGCGGCGCTTTGCATGCTGGCGAGGCGGCGAGCAGATCGAGTGCTTTGCTTGTTGGCGAGGCAGCGAAGAGATTCAGCAGTCTCCTTGTTTGTGACACAGCGACCATGCCCAGTGCTTGCTCTTTGTGCGAGGCAGCGAAGAGATGCAGCACTTTGCTTGTGCACCAGGTGGCGCAGTGGCATGGCGGATGACTTTTTCGCCTGGAGGCGAAGCGAGGCAGCACTTTGTTAGTTGGCGAGGCAGCGAAGAGACGCAGCAGGCTGCTTGTTTGTGAGACAGCCAACATGCACAGTGGTTAGCTATTGTGCGAGGCAGCGAATGAGGGCAGAGCAAATCGCTTTGTGCCTTCGCCGCCTCGCTGCCTAGCAAAGCGTCGTCTGCCTTGGGCGCCTAGCAAAGCTGCGCGTGCCGTCGCCGTCAAGCAAAGCGCCGTGTTCCTTGGGCGCCTAGCAAAGAAGTGCCTGCGTTCGGCGCCTCGCCGCATTGCAGCCTAGCAAAGCGCTGCGTGCCTTCGGCGGCTGGCAAAGCAGTGCGTGCCTTCGCCGCCTCACACACCGCGTTGTGCCTTCGGCGCCTGGCAAAGCAGCGCGTGCCTTCGCCGCCTGGCCTCCTAAGAAAGCGCTGCGTGCCTTCTCGCCCTCGCCGCCTAGCAAAGCGCCGTGTCCCTTCGCCGCCTCGCCGCCTAGCAAAGCTCCGCGTGCCGTCGCTGCCTACAAAGCGCCGTGTTCCTTCGGCGCCTAGCAAAGCAGCGCGTGCCTTCGCCGCCTAAGAAAGCGCTGCGTGCCTTTTCGCCCTCGCCGCCCAACAAAGCGCCCTGTCCCTTCACCGCCTCCCGAACCGCTGCGTCCCTTCGCCGCCTCGCCGCTTAGCAAACGCCGTGGGAGCGCCGAAGGGACACGGCGCTTTTGTAGGCGCCGAAGGCACGTGGCGCTTTGCTAAGCACCGAGGCAGCGAAGGCACGCAGCCATTTGATCGTGCTCGACGGGCTAGGGCGCCTTGCGAGGCGGCCAAGGCACGCAGCGCTTTGCCAGGCGCCCAGGGACGCAGCGCTCGGCGAGGGCACGCAGTGCTTTGCCAGGCGCCGAAGGCACTCAGCGCTTTGCCAGGCGCCGAAGGCACGCAGCGCTCTAGCAGGCGGCGAGGGCACACAGTGCTTTGCTAGGCGGCGAGCGGACGTGCAGCTTTGCTAGGCAGCCAAGGCTGAGGACGCTTTGCTAGGCGCTTTGCTAGGCGGCGAAGGCACGAAGCGATTTGGGAGGCGGCGAAGGCACACGGCGCTTTGCTAGGTGGCGAGGGCGAGAAGGCACGCAGCGCTTTCTGAGGCGGCGAGGCGGCCAAGGCACGCGCTGCTTTGCTAGGCGCCGAAGGCACGCAGCGCTTCCTTCGTTTGCGAGGCAGCGAAGAGATGGAGCGCTTTGCTTCTTGGCCAGGCAGCGAACAGGCGCCGTGCTTTGCTTTCTGCCACTCAGCGAATACACGCAGCGCTCTGCTTTTTGGCGAGGCAGTGAACAGATGCAGCGTTTAGTTTGCGAGGCGGCCAAGAGACGCGGCGCTTTGCATGCTGGCGAGGCGGCGAGCAGATCGAGTGCTTTGCTTGTTGGCGAGGCAGCGAAGAGATGCAGCGGTTTGCTTGTTGGCGAGGCAGCGAAGAGATTCAGCAGTCTCCTTGTTTGTGACACAGCGACCATGCACAGTGCTTGCTCTTTGTGCGAGGCAGCGAAGAGATGCAGCACTTTGCTTGTGCACCAGGTGGCGCAGTGGCATGGCGGATGACTTTTTCGCCTGGAGGCGAAGCGAGGCAGCACTTTGTTAGTTGGCGAGGCAGCGAAGAGACGCAGCAGGCTGCTTGTTTGTGAGACAGCCAACATGCACAGTGGTTAGCTATTGTGCGAGGCAGCGAATGAGGGCAGAGCAAATCGCTTTGTGCCTTCGCCGCCTCGCTGCCTAGCAAAGCGTCGTCTGCCTTGGGCGCCTAGCAAAGCTGCGCGTGCCGTCGCCGTCAAGCAAAGCGCCGTGTTCCTTGGGCGCCTAGCAAAGAAGTGCCTGCGTTCGGCGCCTCGCCGCATTGCAGCCTAGCAAAGCGCTGCGTGCCTTCGGCGGCTGGCAAAGCAGTGCGTGCCTTCGCCGCCTCACACACCGCGTTGTGCCTTCGGCGCCTGGCAAAGCAGCGCGTGCCTTCGCCGCCTGGCCTCCTAAGAAAGCGCTGCGTGCCTTCACGCCCTCGCCGCCTAGCAAAGCGCCGTGTCCCTTCGCCGCCTCGCCGCCTAGCAAAGCTGCGCGTGCCGTCGCCGCCTACAAAGCGCCGTGTTCCTTTGGCGCCTAGCAAAGCAGCGCGTGCCTTCGCCGCCTAAGAAAGCGCTGCGTGCCTTTTCGCCCTCGCCGCCCAACAAAGCGCCCTGTCCCTTCACCGCCTCCCAAACCGCTTCGTCCCTTCGCCGCCTCGCCGCTTAGCAAACGCCGTGGGAGCGCCGAAGGGACACGGCGCTTTTGTAGGCGCCGAAGGCACGTGGCGCTTTGCTAAGCACCGAGGCAGCGAAGGCACGCAGCCATTTGATCGTGCTCGACGGGCTAGGGCGCCTTGCGAGGCGGCCAAGGCACGCAGCGCTTTGCCAGGCGCCCAGGGACGCAGCGCTCGGCGAGGGCACGCAGTGCTTTGCCAGGCGCCGAAGGCACTCAGCGCTTTGCCAGGCGCCGAAGGCACGCAGCGCTCTAGCAGGCGGCGAGGGCACACAGTGCTTTGCTAGGCGGCGAGCGGACGTGCAGCTTTGCTAGGCAGCCAAGGCTGAGGACGCTTTGCTAGGCGCTTTGCTAGGCGGCGAAGGCACGAAGCGATTTGGGAGGTGGCGAAGGCACACGGCGCTTTGCTAGGCGGCGAGGGCGAGAAGGCACGCAGCGCTTTCTGAGGCGGCGAGGCGGCCAAGGCACGCGCTGCTTTGCTCGGCGCCGAAGGCACGCAGCGCTTCCTTCGTTTGCGAGGCAGCGAAGAGATGGAGCGCTTTGCTTCTTGGCCAGGCAGCGAACAGGCGCCGTGCTTTGCTTTCTGCCACTCAGCGAATACACGCAGCGCTCTGCTTTTTGGCGAGGCAGTGAACAGATGCAGCGTTTAGTTTGCGAGGCGGCCAAGAGACGCGGCGCTTTGCATGCTGGCGAGGCGGCGAGCAGATCGAGTGCTTTGCTTGTTGGCGAGGCAGCGAAGAGATTCAGCAGTCTCCTTGTTTGTGACACAGCGACCATGCCCAGTGCTTGCTCTTTGTGCGAGGCAGCGAAGAGATGCAGCACTTTGCTTGTGCACCAGGTGGCGCAGTGGCATGGCGGATGACTTTTTCGCCTGGAGGCGAAGCGAGGCAGCACTTTGTTAGTTGGCGAGGCAGCGAAGAGACGCAGCAGGCTGCTTGTTTGTGAGACAGCCAACATGCACAGTGGTTAGCTATTGTGCGAGGCAGCGAATGAGGGCAGAGCAAATCGCTTTGTGCCTTCGCCGCCTCGCTGCCTAGCAAAGCGTCGTCTGCCTTGGGCGCCTAGCAAAGCTGCGCGTGCCGTCGCCGTCAAGCAAAGCGCCGTGTTCCTTGGGCGCCTAGCAAAGAAGTGCCTGCGTTCGGCGCCTCGCCGCATTGCAGCCTAGCAAAGCGCTGCGTGCCTTCGGCGGCTGGCAAAGCAGTGCGTGCCTTCGCCGCCTCACACACCGCGTTGTGCCTTCGGCGCCTGGCAAAGCAGCGCGTGCCTTCGCCGCCTGGCCTCCTAAGAAAGCGCTGCGTGCCTTCTCGCCCTCGCCGCCTAGCAAAGCGCCGTGTCCCTTCGCCGCCTCGCCGCCTAGCAAAGCTCCGCGTGCCGTCGCCGCCTACAAAGCGCCGTGTTCCTTCGGCGCCTAGCAAAGCAGCGCGTGCCTTCGCCGCCTAAGAAAGCGCTGCGTGCCTTTTCGCCCTCGCCGCCCAACAAAGCGCCCTGTCCCTTCACCGCCTCCCAAACCGCTTCGTCCCTTCGCCGCCTCGCCGCTTAGCAAACGCCGTGGGAGCGCCGAAGGGACACGGCGCTTTTGTAGGCGCCGAAGGCACGTGGCGCTTTGCTAAGCACCGAGGCAGCGAAGGCACGCAGCCATTTGATCGTGCTCGACGGGCTAGGGCGCCTTGCTAGGCGGCGAGGCGGCGAAGGCACGCAGCGCTTTGCCAGGCGCCCAGGGACGCAGCGCTCGGCGAGGGCACGCAGTGCTTTGCCAGGCGCCGAAGGCACTCAGCGCTTTGCCAGGCGCCGAAGGCACGCAGCGCTCTAGCAGGCGGCGAGGGCACACAGTGCTTTGCTAGGCGGCGAGCGGACGTGGAGCTTTGCTAGGCAGCCAAGGCTGAGGACGCTTTGCTAGGCGCTTTGCTAGGCGGCGAAGGCACGAAGCGATTTGGGAGGCGGCGAAGGCACACGGCGCTTTGCTAGGCGGCGAGGGCGAGAAGGCACGCAGCGCTTTCTGAGGCGGCGAGGCGGCCAAGGCACGCGCTGCTTTGCTAGGCGCCGAAGGCACGCAGCGCTTCCTTCGTTTGCGAGGCAGCGAAGAGATGGAGCGCTTTGCTTCTTGGCCAGGCAGCGAAGAGGCGCCGTGCTTTGCTTTCTGCCACTCAGCGAATACACGCAGCGCTCTGCTTTTTGGCGAGGCAGTGAACAGATGCAGCGTTTAGTTTGCGAGGCGGCCAAGAGACGCGGCGCTTTGCATGCTGGCGAGGCGGCGAGCAGATCGAGTGCTTTGCTTGTTGGCGAGGCAGCGAAGAGATTCAGCAGTCTCCTTGTTTGTGACACAGCGACCATGCCCAGTGCTTGCTCTTTGTGCGAGGCAGCGAAGAGATGCAGCACTTTGCTTGTGCACCAGGTGGCGCAGTGGCATGGCGGATGACTTTTTCGCCTGGAGGCGAAGCGAGGCAGCACTTTGTTAGTTGGCGAGGCAGCGAAGAGACGCAGCAGGCTGCTTGTTTGTGAGACAGCCAACATGCACAGTGGTTAGCTATTGTGCGAGGCAGCGAATGAGGGCAGAGCAAATCGCTTTGTGCCTTCGCCGCCTCGCTGCCTAGCAAAGCGTCGTCTGCCTTGGGCGCCTAGCAAAGCTGCGCGTGCCGTCGCCGTCAAGCAAAGCGCCGTGTTCCTTGGGCGCCTAGCAAAGAAGTGCCTGCGTTGGGCGCCTCGCCGCATTGCAGCCTAGCAAAGCGCTGCGTGCCTTCGGCGGCTGGCAAAGCAGTGCGTGCCTTCGCCGCCTCACACACCGCGTTGTGCCTTCGGCGCCTGGCAAAGCAGCGCGTGCCTTCGCCGCCTGGCCTCCTAAGAAAGCGCTGCGTGCCTTCTCGCCCTCGCCGCCTAGCAAAGCGCCGTGTCCCTTCGCCGCCTCGCCGCCTAGCAAAGCTGCGCGTGCCGTCGCCGCCTACAAAGCGCCGTGTTCCTTTGGCGCCTAGCAAAGCAGCGCGTGCCTTCGCCGCCTAAGAAAGCGCTGCGTGCCTTTTCGCCCTCGCCGCCCAACAAAGCGCCCTGTCCCTTCACCGCCTCCCAAACCGCTTCGTCCCTTCGCCGCCTCGCCGCTTAGCAAACGCCGTGGGAGCGCCGAAGGGACACGGCGCTTTTGTAGGCGCCGAAGGCACGTGGCGCTTTGCTAAGCACCGAGGCAGCGAAGGCACGCAGCCATTTGATCGTGCTCGACGGGCTAGGGCGCCTTGCGAGGCGGCCAAGGCACGCAGCGCTTTGCCAGGCGCCCAGGGACGCAGCGCTCGGCGAGGGCACGCAGTGCTTTGCCAGGCGCCGAAGGCACTCAGCGCTTTGCCAGGCGCCGAAGGCACGCAGCGCTCTAGCAGGCGGCGAGGGCACACAGTGCTTTGCTAGGCGGCGAGCGGACGTGCAGCTTTGCTAGGCAGCGAAGGCTGAGGACGCTTTGCTAGGCGCTTTGCTAGGCGGCGAAGGCACGAAGCGATTTGGGAGGTGGCGAAGGCACACGGCGCTTTGCTAGGCGGCGAGGGCGAGAAGGCACGCAGCGCTTTCTGAGGCGGCGAGGCGGCCAAGGCACGCGCTGCTTTGCTCGGCGCCGAAGGCACGCAGCGCTTCCTTCGTTTGCGAGGCAGCGAAGAGATGGAGCGCTTTGCTTCTTGGCCAGGCAGCGAACAGGCGCCGTGCTTTGCTTTCTGCCACTCAGCGAATACACGCAGCGCTCTGCTTTTTGGCGAGGCAGTGAACAGATGCAGCGTTTAGTTTGCGAGGCGGCCAAGAGACGCGGCGCTTTGCATGCTGGCGAGGCGGCGAGCAGATCGAGTGCTTTGCTTGTTGGCGAGGCAGCGAAGAGATTCAGCAGTCTCCTTGTTTGTGACACAGCGACCATGCCCAGTGCTTGCTCTTTGTGCGAGGCAGCGAAGAGATGCAGCACTTTGCTTGTGCACCAGGTGGCGCAGTGGCATGGCGGATGACTTTTTCGCCTGGAGGCGAAGCGAGGCAGCACTTTGTTAGTTGGCGAGGCAGCGAAGAGACGCAGCAGGCTGCTTGTTTGTGAGACAGCCAACATGCACAGTGGTTAGCTATTGTGCGAGGCAGCGAATGAGGGCAGAGCAAATCGCTTTGTGCCTTCGCCGCCTCGCTGCCTAGCAAAGCGTCGTCTGCCTTGGGCGCCTAGCAAAGCTGCGCGTGCCGTCGCCGTCAAGCAAAGCGCCGTGTTCCTTGGGCGCCTAGCAAAGAAGTGCCTGCGTTCGGCGCCTCGCCGCATTGCAGCCTAGCAAAGCGCTGCGTGCCTTCGGCGGCTGGCAAAGCAGTGCGTGCCTTCGCCGCCTCACACACCGCGTTGTGCCTTCGGCGCCTGGCAAAGCAGCGCGTGCCTTCGCCGCCTGGCCTCCTAAGAAAGCGCTGCGTGCCTTCTCGCCCTCGCCGCCTAGCAAAGCGCCGTGTCCCTTCGCCGCCTCGCCGCCTAGCAAAGCTCCGCGTGCCGTCGCCGCCTACAAAGCGCCGTGTTCCTTCGGCGCCTAGCAAAGCAGCGCGTGCCTTCGCCGCCTAAGAAAGCGCTGCGTGCCTTTTCGCCCTCGCCGCCCAACAAAGCGCCCTGTCCCTTCACCGCCTCCCAAACCGCTTCGTCCCTTCGCCGCCTCGCCGCTTAGCAAACGCCGTGGGAGCGCCGAAGGGACACGGCGCTTTTGTAGGCGCCGAAGGCACGTGGCGCTTTGCTAAGCACCGAGGCAGCGAAGGCACGCAGCCATTTGATCGTGCTCGACGGGCTAGGGCGCCTTGCTAGGCGGCGAGGCGGCGAAGGCACGCAGCGCTTTGCCAGGCGCCCAGGGACGCAGCGCTCGGCGAGGGCACGCAGTGCTTTGCCAGGCGCCGAAGGCACTCAGCGCTTTGCCAGGCGCCGAAGGCACGCAGCGCTCTAGCAGGCGGCGAGGGCACACAGTGCTTTGCTAGGCGGCGAGCGGACGTGGAGCTTTGCTAGGCAGCCAAGGCTGAGGACGCTTTGCTAGGCGCTTTGCTAGGCGGCGAAGGCACGAAGCGATTTGGGAGGCGGCGAAGGCACACGGCGCTTTGCTAGGCGGCGAGGGCGAGAAGGCACGCAGCGCTTTCTGAGGCGGCGAGGCGGCCAAGGCACGCGCTGCTTTGCTAGGCGCCGAAGGCACGCAGCGCTTCCTTCGTTTGCGAGGCAGCGAAGAGATGGAGCGCTTTGCTTCTTGGCCAGGCAGCGAAGAGGCGCCGTGCTTTGCTTTCTGCCACTCAGCGAATACACGCAGCGCTCTGCTTTTTGGCGAGGCAGTGAACAGATGCAGCGTTTAGTTTGCGAGGCGGCCAAGAGACGCGGCGCTTTGCATGCTGGCGAGGCGGCGAGCAGATCGAGTGCTTTGCTTGTTGGCGAGGCAGCGAAGAGATTCAGCAGTCTCCTTGTTTGTGACACAGCGACCATGCCCAGTGCTTGCTCTTTGTGCGAGGCAGCGAAGAGATGCAGCACTTTGCTTGTGCACCAGGTGGCGCAGTGGCATGGCGGATGACTTTTTCGCCTGGAGGCGAAGCGAGGCAGCACTTTGTTAGTTGGCGAGGCAGCGAAGAGACGCAGCAGGCTGCTTGTTTGTGAGACAGCCAACATGCACAGTGGTTAGCTATTGTGCGAGGCAGCGAATGAGGGCAGAGCAAATCGCTTTGTGCCTTCGCCGCCTCGCTGCCTAGCAAAGCGTCGTCTGCCTTGGGCGCCTAGCAAAGCTGCGCGTGCCGTCGCCGTCAAGCAAAGCGCCGTGTTCCTTGGGCGCCTAGCAAAGAAGTGCCTGCGTTGGGCGCCTCGCCGCATTGCAGCCTAGCAAAGCGCTGCGTGCCTTCGGCGGCTGGCAAAGCAGTGCGTGCCTTCGCCGCCTCACACACCGCGTTGTGCCTTCGGCGCCTGGCAAAGCAGCGCGTGCCTTCGCCGCCTGGCCTCCTAAGAAAGCGCTGCGTGCCTTCTCGCCCTCGCCGCCTAGCAAAGCGCCGTGTCCCTTCGCCGCCTCGCCGCCTAGCAAAGCTGCGCGTGCCGTCGCCGCCTACAAAGCGCCGTGTTCCTTCGGCGCCTAGCAAAGCAGCGCGTGCCTTCGCCGCCTAAGAAAGCGCTGCGTGCCTTTTCGCCCTCGCCGCCCAACAAAGCGCCCTGTCCCTTCACCGCCTCCCGAACCGCTTCGTCCCTTCGCCGCCTCGCCGCTTAGCAAACGCCGTGGGAGCGCCGAAGGGACACGGCGCTTTTGTAGGCGCCGAAGGCACGTGGCGCTTTGCTAAGCACCGAGGCAGCGAAGGCACGCAGCCATTTGATCGTGCTCGACGGGCTAGGGCGCCTTGCGAGGCGGCCAAGGCACGCAGCGCTTTGCCAGGCGCCCAGGGACGCAGCGCTCGGCGAGGGCACGCAGTGCTTTGCCAGGCGCCGAAGGCACTCAGCGCTTTGCCAGGCGCCGAAGGCACGCAGCGCTCTAGCAGGCGGCGAGGGCACACAGTGCTTTGCTAGGCGGCGAGCGGACGTGCAGCTTTGCTAGGCAGCCAAGGCTGAGGACGCTTTGCTAGGCGCTTTGCTAGGCGGCGAAGGCACGAAGCGATTTGGGAGGCGGCGAAGGCACACGGCGCTTTGCTAGGCGGCGAGGGCGAGAAGGCACGCAGCGCTTTCTGAGGCGGCGAGGCGGCCAAGGCACGCGCTGCTTTGCTAGGCGCCGAAGGCACGCAGCGCTTCCTTCGTTTGCGAGGCAGCGAAGAGATGGAGCGCTTTGCTTCTTGGCCAGGCAGCGAACAGGCGCCGTGCTTTGCTTTCTGCCACTCAGCGAATACACGCAGCGCTCTGCTTTTTGGCGAGGCAGTGAACAGATGCAGCGTTTAGTTTGCGAGGCGGCCAAGAGACGCGGCGCTTTGCATGCTGGCGAGGCGGCGAGCAGATCGAGTGCTTTGCTTGTTGGCGAGGCAGCGAAGAGATTCAGCAGTCTCCTTGTTTGTGACACAGCGACCATGCCCAGTGCTTGCTCTTTGTGCGAGGCAGCGAAGAGATGCAGCACTTTGCTTGTGCACCAGGTGGCGCAGTGGCATGGCGGATGACTTTTTCGCCTGGAGGCGAAGCGAGGCAGCACTTTGTTAGTTGGCGAGGCAGCGAAGAGACGCAGCAGGCTGCTTGTTTGTGAGACAGCCAACATGCACAGTGGTTAGCTATTGTGCGAGGCAGCGAATGAGGGCAGAGCAAATCGCTTTGTGCCTTCGCCGCCTCGCTGCCTAGCAAAGCGTCGTCTGCCTTGGGCGCCTAGCAAAGCTGCGCGTGCCGTCGCCGTCAAGCAAAGCGCCGTGTTCCTTGGGCGCCTAGCAAAGAAGTGCCTGCGTTCGGCGCCTCGCCGCATTGCAGCCTAGCAAAGCGCTGCGTGCCTTCGGCGGCTGGCAAAGCAGTGCGTGCCTTCGCCGCCTCACACACCGCGTTGTGCCTTCGGCGCCTGGCAAAGCAGCGCGTGCCTTCGCCGCCTGGCCTCCTAAGAAAGCGCTGCGTGCCTTCTCGCCCTCGCCGCCTAGCAAAGCGCCGTGTCCCTTCGCCGCCTCGCCGCCTAGCAAAGCTCCGCGTGCCGTCGCTGCCTACAAAGCGCCGTGTTCCTTCGGCGCCTAGCAAAGCAGCGCGTGCCTTCGCCGCCTAAGAAAGCGCTGCGTGCCTTTTCGCCCTCGCCGCCCAACAAAGCGCCCTGTCCCTTCACCGCCTCCCGAACCGCTTCGTCCCTTCGCCGCCTCGCCGCTTAGCAAACGCCGTGGGAGCGCCGAAGGGACACGGCGCTTTTGTAGGCGCCGAAGGCACGTGGCGCTTTGCTAAGCACCGAGGCAGCGAAGGCACGCAGCCATTTGATCGTGCTCGACGGGCTAGGGCGCCTTGCGAGGCGGCCAAGGCACGCAGCGCTTTGCCAGGCGCCCAGGGACGCAGCGCTCGGCGAGGGCACGCAGTGCTTTGCCAGGCGCCGAAGGCACTCAGCGCTTTGCCAGGCGCCGAAGGCACGCAGCGCTCTAGCAGGCGGCGAGGGCACACAGTGCTTTGCTAGGCGGCGAGCGGACGTGCAGCTTTGCTAGGCAGCCAAGGCTGAGGACGCTTTGCTAGGCGCTTTGCTAGGCGGCGAAGGCACGAAGCGATTTGGGAGGCGGCGAAGGCACACGGCGCTTTGCTAGGCGGCGAGGGCGAGAAGGCACGCAGCGCTTTCTGAGGCGGCGAGGCGGCCAAGGCACGCGCTGCTTTGCTAGGCGCCGAAGGCACGCAGCGCTTCCTTCGTTTGCGAGGCAGCGAAGAGATGGAGCGCTTTGCTTCTTGGCCAGGCAGCGAAGAGGCGCCGTGCTTTGCTTTCTGCCACTCAGCGAATACACGCAGCGCTCTGCTTTTTGGCGAGGCAGTGAACAGATGCAGCGTTTAGTTTGCGAGGCGGCCAAGAGACGCGGCGCTTTGCATGCTGGCGAGGCGGCGAGCAGATCGAGTGCTTTGCTTGTTGGCGAGGCAGCGAAGAGATTCAGCAGTCTCCTTGTTTGTGACACAGCGACCATGCCCAGTGCTTGCTCTTTGTGCGAGGCAGCGAAGAGATGCAGCACTTTGCTTGTGCACCAGGTGGCGCAGTGGCATGGCGGATGACTTTTTCGCCTGGAGGCGAAGCGAGGCAGCACTTTGTTAGTTGGCGAGGCAGCGAAGAGACGCAGCAGGCTGCTTGTTTGTGAGACAGCCAACATGCACAGTGGTTAGCTATTGTGCGAGGCAGCGAATGAGGGCAGAGCAAATGGCTTTGTGCCTTCGCCGCCTCGCTGCCTAGCAAAGCGTCGTCTGCCTTGGGCGCCTAGCAAAGCTGCGCGTGCCGTCGCCGTCAAGCAAAGCGCCGTGTTCCTTGGGCGCCTAGCAAAGAAGTGCCTGCGTTGGGCGCCTCGCCGCATTGCAGCCTAGCAAAGCGCTGCGTGCCTTCGGCGGCTGGCAAAGCAGTGCGTGCCTTCGCCGCCTCACACACCGCGTTGTGCCTTCGGCGCCTGGCAAAGCAGCGCGTGCCTTCGCCGCCTGGCCTCCTAAGAAAGCGCTGCGTGCCTTCTCGCCCTCGCCGCCTAGCAAAGCGCCGTGTCCCTTCGCCGCCTCGCCGCCTAGCAAAGCTCCGCGTGCCGTCGCTGCCTACAAAGCGCCGTGTTCCTTCGGCGCCTAGCAAAGCAGCGCGTGCCTTCGCCGCCTAAGAAAGCGCTGCGTGCCTTTTCGCCCTCGCCGCCCAACAAAGCGCCCTGTCCCTTCACCGCCTCCCGAACCGCTTCGTCCCTTCGCCGCCTCGCCGCTTAGCAAACGCCGTGGGAGCGCCGAAGGGACACGGCGCTTTTGTAGGCGCCGAAGGCACGTGGCGCTTTGCTAAGCACCGAGGCAGCGAAGGCACGCAGCCATTTGATCGTGCTCGACGGGCTAGGGCGCCTTGCGAGGCGGCCAAGGCACGCAGCGCTTTGCCAGGCGCCCAGGGACGCAGCGCTCGGCGAGGGCACGCAGTGCTTTGCCAGGCGCCGAAGGCACTCAGCGCTTTGCCAGGCGCCGAAGGCACGCAGCGCTCTAGCAGGCGGCGAGGGCACACAGTGCTTTGCTAGGCGGCGAGCGGACGTGCAGCTTTGCTAGGCAGCCAAGGCTGAGGACGCTTTGCTAGGCGCTTTGCTAGGCGGCGAAGGCACGAAGCGATTTGGGAGGCGGCGAAGGCACACGGCGCTTTGCTAGGTGGCGAGGGCGAGAAGGCACGCAGCGCTTTCTGAGGCGGCGAGGCGGCCAAGGCACGCGCTGCTTTGCTAGGCGCCGAAGGCACGCAGCGCTTCCTTCGTTTGCGAGGCAGCGAAGAGATGGAGCGCTTTGCTTCTTGGCCAGGCAGCGAAGAGGCGCCGTGCTTTGCTTTCTGCCACTCAGCGAATACACGCAGCGCTCTGCTTTTTGGCGAGGCAGTGAACAGATGCAGCGTTTAGTTTGCGAGGCGGCCAAGAGACGCGGCGCTTTGCATGCTGGCGAGGCGGCGAGCAGATCGAGTGCTTTGCTTGTTGGCGAGGCAGCGAAGAGATTCAGCAGTCTCCTTGTTTGTGACACAGCGACCATGCCCAGTGCTTGCTCTTTGTGCGAGGCAGCGAAGAGATGCAGCACTTTGCTTGTGCACCAGGTGGCGCAGTGGCATGGCGGATGACTTTTTCGCCTGGAGGCGAAGCGAGGCAGCACTTTGTTAGTTGGCGAGGCAGCGAAGAGACGCAGCAGGCTGCTTGTTTGTGAGACAGCCAACATGCACAGTGGTTAGCTATTGTGCGAGGCAGCGAATGAGGGCAGAGCAAATCGCTTTGTGCCTTCGCCGCCTCGCTGCCTAGCAAAGCGTCGTCTGCCTTGGGCGCCTAGCAAAGCTGCGCGTGCCGTCGCCGTCAAGCAAAGCGCCGTGTTCCTTGGGCGCCTAGCAAAGAAGTGCCTGCGTTGGGCGCCTCGCCGCATTGCAGCCTAGCAAAGCGCTGCGTGCCTTCGGCGGCTGGCAAAGCAGTGCGTGCCTTCGCCGCCTCACACACCGCGTTGTGCCTTCGGCGCCTGGCAAAGCAGCGCGTGCCTTCGCCGCCTGGCCTCCTAAGAAAGCGCTGCGTGCCTTCTCGCCCTCGCCGCCTAGCAAAGCGCCGTGTCCCTTCGCCGCCTCGCCGCCTAGCAAAGCTCCGCGTGCCGTCGCCGCCTACAAAGCGCCGTGTTCCTTCGGCGCCTAGCAAAGCAGCGCGTGCCTTCGCCGCCTAAGAAAGCGCTGCGTGCCTTTTCGCCCTCGCCGCCCAACAAAGCGCCCTGTCCCTTCACCGCCTCCCGAACCGCTTCGTCCCTTCGCCGCCTCGCCGCCTAGCAAAGCGCTGCTTGCCTTCGCCGCCTCACACACCGCTGCGTCCCTTCGCCGCCTCGCCGCTTAGCAAACGCCGTGGGAGCGCCGAAGGGACACGGCGCTTTTGTAGGCGCCGAAGGCACGTGGCGCTTTGCTAAGCACCGAGGCAGCGAAGGCACGCAGCCATTTGATCGTGCTCGACGGGCTAGGGCGCCTTGCGAGGCGGCCAAGGCACGCAGCGCTTTGCCAGGCGCCCAGGGACGCAGCGCTCGGCGAGGGCACGCAGTGCTTTGCCAGGCGCCGAAGGCACTCAGCGCTCTAGCAGGCGGCGAGGGCACACAGTGCTTTGCTAGGCGGCGAGCGGACGTGCAGCTTTGCTAGGCAGCCAAGGCTGAGGACGCTTTGCTAGGCGCTTTGCTAGGCGGCGAAGGCACGAAGCGATTTGGGAGGCGGCGAAGGCACACGGCGCTTTGCTAGGCGGCGAGGGCGAGAAGGCACGCAGCGCTTTCTGAGGCGGCGAGGCGGCCAAGGCACGCGCTGCTTTGCTCGGCGCCGAAGGCACGCAGCGCTTCCTTCGTTTGCGAGGCAGCGAAGAGATGGAGCGCTTTGCTTCTTGGCCAGGCAGCGAACAGGCGCCGTGCTTTGCTTTCTGCCACTCAGCGAATACACGCAGCGCTCTGCTTTTTGGCGAGGCAGTGAACAGATGCAGCGTTTAGTTTGCGAGGCGGCCAAGAGACGCGGCGCTTTGCATGCTGGCGAGGCGGCGAGCAGATCGAGTGCTTTGCTTGTTGGCGAGGCAGCGAAGAGATTCAGCAGTCTCCTTGTTTGTGACACAGCGACCATGCCCAGTGCTTGCTCTTTGTGCGAGGCAGCGAAGAGATGCAGCACTTTGCTTGTGCACCAGGTGGCGCAGTGGCATGGCGGATGACTTTTTCGCCTGGAGGCGAAGCGAGGCAGCACTTTGTTAGTTGGCGAGGCAGCGAAGAGACGCAGCAGGCTGCTTGTTTGTGAGACAGCCAACATGCACAGTGGTTAGCTATTGTGCGAGGCAGCGAATGAGGGCAGAGCAAATCGCTTTGTGCCTTCGCCGCCTCGCTGCCTAGCAAAGCGTCGTCTGCCTTGGGCGCCTAGCAAAGCTGCGCGTGCCGTCGCCGTCAAGCAAAGCGCCGTGTTCCTTGGGCGCCTAGCAAAGAAGTGCCTGCGTTCGGCGCCTCGCCGCATTGCAGCCTAGCAAAGCGCTGCGTGCCTTCGGCGGCTGGCAAAGCAGTGCGTGCCTTCGCCGCCTCACACACCGCGTTGTGCCTTCGGCGCCTGGCAAAGCAGCGCGTGCCTTCGCCGCCTGGCCTCCTAAGAAAGCGCTGCGTGCCTTCTCGCCCTCGCCGCCTAGCAAAGCGCCGTGTCCCTTCGCCGCCTCGCCGCCTAGCAAAGCTCCGCGTGCCGTCGCCGCCTACAAAGCGCCGTGTTCCTTCGGCGCCTAGCAAAGCAGCGCGTGCCTTCGCCGCCTAAGAAAGCGCTGCGTGCCTTTTCGCCCTCGCCGCCCAACAAAGCGCCCTGTCCCTTCACCGCCTCCCAAACCGCTTCGTCCCTTCGCCGCCTCGCCGCTTAGCAAACGCCGTGGGAGCGCCGAAGGGACACGGCGCTTTTGTAGGCGCCGAAGGCACGTGGCGCTTTGCTAAGCACCGAGGCAGCGAAGGCACGCAGCCATTTGATCGTGCTCGACGGGCTAGGGCGCCTTGCTAGGCGGCGAGGCGGCGAAGGCACGCAGCGCTTTGCCAGGCGCCCAGGGACGCAGCGCTCGGCGAGGGCACGCAGTGCTTTGCCAGGCGCCGAAGGCACTCAGCGCTTTGCCAGGCGCCGAAGGCACGCAGCGCTCTAGCAGGCGGCGAGGGCACACAGTGCTTTGCTAGGCGGCGAGCGGACGTGGAGCTTTGCTAGGCAGCCAAGGCTGAGGACGCTTTGCTAGGCGCTTTGCTAGGCGGCGAAGGCACGAAGCGATTTGGGAGGCGGCGAAGGCACACGGCGCTTTGCTAGGCGGCGAGGGCGAGAAGGCACGCAGCGCTTTCTGAGGCGGCGAGGCGGCCAAGGCACGCGCTGCTTTGCTAGGCGCCGAAGGCACGCAGCGCTTCCTTCGTTTGCGAGGCAGCGAAGAGATGGAGCGCTTTGCTTCTTGGCCAGGCAGCGAACAGGCGCCGTGCTTTGCTTTCTGCCACTCAGCGAATACACGCAGCGCTCTGCTTTTTGGCGAGGCAGTGAACAGATGCAGCGTTTAGTTTGCGAGGCGGCCAAGAGACGCGGCGCTTTGCATGCTGGCGAGGCGGCGAGCAGATCGAGTGCTTTGCTTGTTGGCGAGGCAGCGAAGAGATTCAGCAGTCTCCTTGTTTGTGACACAGCGACCATGCCCAGTGCTTGCTCTTTGTGCGAGGCAGCGAAGAGATGCAGCACTTTGCTTGTGCACCAGGTGGCGCAGTGGCATGGCGGATGACTTTTTCGCCTGGAGGCGAAGCGAGGCAGCACTTTGTTAGTTGGCGAGGCAGCGAAGAGACGCAGCAGGCTGCTTGTTTGTGAGACAGCCAACATGCACAGTGGTTAGCTATTGTGCGAGGCAGCGAATGAGGGCAGAGCAAATCGCTTTGTGCCTTCGCCGCCTCGCTGCCTAGCAAAGCGTCGTCTGCCTTGGGCGCCTAGCAAAGCTGCGCGTGCCGTCGCCGTCAAGCAAAGCGCCGTGTTCCTTGGGCGCCTAGCAAAGAAGTGCCTGCGTTGGGCGCCTCGCCGCATTGCAGCCTAGCAAAGCGCTGCGTGCCTTCGGCGGCTGGCAAAGCAGTGCGTGCCTTCGCCGCCTCACACACCGCGTTGTGCCTTCGGCGCCTGGCAAAGCAGCGCGTGCCTTCGCCGCCTGGCCTCCTAAGAAAGCGCTGCGTGCCTTCTCGCCCTCGCCGCCTAGCAAAGCGCCGTGTCCCTTCGCCGCCTCGCCGCCTAGCAAAGCTCCGCGTGCCGTCGCCGCCTACAAAGCGCCGTGTTCCTTCGGCGCCTAGCAAAGCAGCGCGTGCCTTCGCCGCCTAAGAAAGCGCTGCGTGCCTTTTCGCCCTCGCCGCCCAACAAAGCGCCCTGTCCCTTCACCGCCTCCCGAACCGCTTCGTCCCTTCGCCGCCTCGCCGCTTAGCAAACGCCGTGGGAGCGCCGAAGGGACACGGCGCTTTTGTAGGCGCCGAAGGCACGTGGCGCTTTGCTAAGCACCGAGGCAGCGAAGGCACGCAGCCATTTGATCGTGCTCGACGGGCTAGGGCGCCTTGCGAGGCGGCCAAGGCACGCAGCGCTTTGCCAGGCGCCCAGGGACGCAGCGCTCGGCGAGGGCACGCAGTGCTTTGCCAGGCGCCGAAGGCACTCAGCGCTTTGCCAGGCGCCGAAGGCACGCAGCGCTCTAGCAGGCGGCGAGGGCACACAGTGCTTTGCTAGGCGGCGAGCGGACGTGCAGCTTTGCTAGGCAGCCAAGGCTGAGGACGCTTTGCTAGGCGCTTTGCTAGGCGGCGAAGGCACGAAGCGATTTGGGAGGCGGCGAAGGCACACGGCGCTTTGCTAGGTGGCGAGGGCGAGAAGGCACGCAGCGCTTTCTGAGGCGGCGAGGCGGCCAAGGCACGCGCTGCTTTGCTAGGCGCCGAAGGCACGCAGCGCTTCCTTCGTTTGCGAGGCAGCGAAGAGATGGAGCGCTTTGCTTCTTGGCCAGGCAGCGAAGAGGCGCCGTGCTTTGCTTTCTGCCACTCAGCGAATACACGCAGCGCTCTGCTTTTTGGCGAGGCAGTGAACAGATGCAGCGTTTAGTTTGCGAGGCGGCCAAGAGACGCGGCGCTTTGCATGCTGGCGAGGCGGCGAGCAGATCGAGTGCTTTGCTTGTTGGCGAGGCAGCGAAGAGATTCAGCAGTCTCCTTGTTTGTGACACAGCGACCATGCCCAGTGCTTGCTCTTTGTGCGAGGCAGCGAAGAGATGCAGCACTTTGCTTGTGCACCAGGTGGCGCAGTGGCATGGCGGATGACTTTTTCGCCTGGAGGCGAAGCGAGGCAGCACTTTGTTAGTTGGCGAGGCAGCGAAGAGACGCAGCAGGCTGCTTGTTTGTGAGACAGCCAACATGCACAGTGGTTAGCTATTGTGCGAGGCAGCGAATGAGGGCAGAGCAAATCGCTTTGTGCCTTCGCCGCCTCGCTGCCTAGCAAAGCGTCGTCTGCCTTGGGCGCCTAGCAAAGCTGCGCGTGCCGTCGCCGTCAAGCAAAGCGCCGTGTTCCTTGGGCGCCTAGCAAAGAAGTGCCTGCGTTCGGCGCCTCGCCGCATTGCAGCCTAGCAAAGCGCTGCGTGCCTTCGGCGGCTGGCAAAGCAGTGCGTGCCTTCGCCGCCTCACACACCGCGTTGTGCCTTCGGCGCCTGGCAAAGCAGCGCGTGCCTTCGCCGCCTGGCCTCCTAAGAAAGCGCTGCGTGCCTTCTCGCCCTCGCCGCCTAGCAAAGCGCCGTGTCCCTTCGCCGCCTCGCCGCCTAGCAAAGCTCCGCGTGCCGTCGCTGCCTACAAAGCGCCGTGTTCCTTCGGCGCCTAGCAAAGCAGCGCGTGCCTTCGCCGCCTAAGAAAGCGCTGCGTGCCTTTTCGCCCTCGCCGCCCAACAAAGCGCCCTGTCCCTTCACCGCCTCCCGAACCGCTTCGTCCCTTCGCCGCCTCGCCGCTTAGCAAACGCCGTGGGAGCGCCGAAGGGACACGGCGCTTTTGTAGGCGCCGAAGGCACGTGGCGCTTTGCTAAGCACCGAGGCAGCGAAGGCACGCAGCCATTTGATCGTGCTCGACGGGCTAGGGCGCCTTGCGAGGCGGCCAAGGCACGCAGCGCTTTGCCAGGCGCCCAGGGACGCAGCGCTCGGCGAGGGCACGCAGTGCTTTGCCAGGCGCCGAAGGCACTCAGCGCTTTGCCAGGCGCCGAAGGCACGCAGCGCTCTAGCAGGCGGCGAGGGCACACAGTGCTTTGCTAGGCGGCGAGCGGACGTGCAGCTTTGCTAGGCAGCCAAGGCTGAGGACGCTTTGCTAGGCGCTTTGCTAGGCGGCGAAGGCACGAAGCGATTTGGGAGGCGGCGAAGGCACACGGCGCTTTGCTAGGTGGCGAGGGCGAGAAGGCACGCAGCGCTTTCTGAGGCGGCGAGGCGGCCAAGGCACGCGCTGCTTTGCTAGGCGCCGAAGGCACGCAGCGCTTCCTTCGTTTGCGAGGCAGCGAAGAGATGGAGCGCTTTGCTTCTTGGCCAGGCAGCGAACAGGCGCCGTGCTTTGCTTTCTGCCACTCAGCGAATACACGCAGCGCTCTGCTTTTTGGCGAGGCAGTGAACAGATGCAGCGTTTAGTTTGCGAGGCGGCCAAGAGACGCGGCGCTTTGCATGCTGGCGAGGCGGCGAGCAGATCGAGTGCTTTGCTTGTTGGCGAGGCAGCGAAGAGATTCAGCAGTCTCCTTGTTTGTGACACAGCGACCATGCCCAGTGCTTGCTCTTTGTGCGAGGCAGCGAAGAGATGCAGCACTTTGCTTGTGCACCAGGTGGCGCAGTGGCATGGCGGATGACTTTTTCGCCTGGAGGCGAAGCGAGGCAGCACTTTGTTAGTTGGCGAGGCAGCGAAGAGACGCAGCAGGCTGCTTGTTTGTGAGACAGCCAACATGCACAGTGGTTAGCTATTGTGCGAGGCAGCGAATGAGGGCAGAGCAAATCGCTTTGTGCCTTCGCCGCCTCGCTGCCTAGCAAAGCGTCGTCTGCCTTGGGCGCCTAGCAAAGCTGCGCGTGCCGTCGCCGTCAAGCAAAGCGCCGTGTTCCTTGGGCGCCTAGCAAAGAAGTGCCTGCGTTCGGCGCCTCGCCGCATTGCAGCCTAGCAAAGCGCTGCGTGCCTTCGGCGGCTGGCAAAGCAGTGCGTGCCTTCGCCGCCTCACACACCGCGTTGTGCCTTCGGCGCCTGGCAAAGCAGCGCGTGCCTTCGCCGCCTGGCCTCCTAAGAAAGCGCTGCGTGCCTTCTCGCCCTCGCCGCCTAGCAAAGCGCCGTGTCCCTTCGCCGCCTCGCCGCCTAGCAAAGCTCCGCGTGCCGTCGCCGCCTACAAAGCGCCGTGTTCCTTCGGCGCCTAGCAAAGCAGCGCGTGCCTTCGCCGCCTAAGAAAGCGCTGCGTGCCTTTTCGCCCTCGCCGCCCAACAAAGCGCCCTGTCCCTTCACCGCCTCCCGAACCGCTTCGTCCCTTCGCCGCCTCGCCGCTTAGCAAACGCCGTGGGAGCGCCGAAGGGACACGGCGCTTTTGTAGGCGCCGAAGGCACGTGGCGCTTTGCTAAGCACCGAGGCAGCGAAGGCACGCAGCCATTTGATCGTGCTCGACGGGCTAGGGCGCCTTGCTAGGCGGCGAGGCGGCGAAGGCACGCAGTGCTTTGCCAGGCGCCGAAGGCACTCAGCGCTTTGCCAGGCGCCGAAGGCACGCAGCGCTCTAGCAGGCGGCGAGGGCACACAGTGCTTTGCTAGGCGGCGAGCGGACGTGGAGCTTTGCTAGGCAGCCAAGGCTGAGGACGCTTTGCTAGGCGCTTTGCTAGGCGGCGAAGGCACGAAGCGATTTGGGAGGCGGCGAAGGCACACGGCGCTTTGCTAGGCGGCGAGGGCGAGAAGGCACGCAGCGCTTTCTGAGGCGGCGAGGCGGCCAAGGCACGCGCTGCTTTGCTCGGCGCCGAAGGCACGCAGCGCTTCCTTCGTTTGCGAGGCAGCGAAGAGATGGAGCGCTTTGCTTCTTGGCCAGGCAGCGAAGAGGCGCCGTGCTTTGCTTTCTGCCACTCAGCGAATACACGCAGCGCTCTGCTTTTTGGCGAGGCAGTGAACAGATGCAGCGTTTAGTTTGCGAGGCGGCCAAGAGACGCGGCGCTTTGCATGCTGGCGAGGCGGCGAGCAGATCGAGTGCTTTGCTTGTTGGCGAGGCAGCGAAGAGATGCAGCGGTTTGCTTGTTGGCGAGGCAGCGAAGAGATTCAGCAGTCTCCTTGTTTGTGACACAGCGACCATGCCCAGTGCTTGCTCTTTGTGCGAGGCAGCGAAGAGATGCAGCACTTTGCTTGTGCACCAGGTGGCGCAGTGGCATGGCGGATGACTTTTTCGCCTGGAGGCGAAGCGAGGCAGCACTTTGTTAGTTGGCGAGGCAGCGAAGAGACGCAGCAGGCTGCTTGTTTGTGAGACAGCCAACATGCACAGTGGTTAGCTATTGTGCGAGGCAGCGAATGAGGGCAGAGCAAATCGCTTTGTGCCTTCGCCGCCTCGCTGCCTAGCAAAGCGTCGTCTGCCTTGGGCGCCTAGCAAAGCTGCGCGTGCCGTCGCCGTCAAGCAAAGCGCCGTGTTCCTTGGGCGCCTAGCAAAGAAGTGCCTGCGTTGGGCGCCTCGCCGCATTGCAGCCTAGCAAAGCGCTGCGTGCCTTCGGCGGCTGGCAAAGCAGTGCGTGCCTTCGCCGCCTCACACACCGCGTTGTGCCTTCGGCGCCTGGCAAAGCAGCGCGTGCCTTCGCCGCCTGGCCTCCTAAGAAAGCGCTGCGTGCCTTCTCGCCCTCGCCGCCTAGCAAAGCGCCGTGTTCCTTCGGCGCCTAGCAAAGCAGCGCGTGCCTTCGCCGCCTAAGAAAGCGCTGCGTGCCTTTTCGCCCTCGCCGCCCAACAAAGCGCCCTGTCCCTTCACCGCCTCCCGAACCGCTTCGTCCCTTCGCCGCCTCGCCGCCTAGCAAAGCGCTGCTTGCCTTCGCCGCCTCACACACCGCTGCGTCCCTTCGCCGCCTCGCCGCTTAGCAAACGCCGTGGGAGCGCCGAAGGGACACGGCGCTTTTGTAGGCGCCGAAGGCACGTGGCGCTTTGCTAAGCACCGAGGCAGCGAAGGCACGCAGCCATTTGATCGTGCTCGACGGGCTAGGGCGCCTTGCGAGGCGGCCAAGGCACGCAGCGCTTTGCCAGGCGCCCAGGGACGCAGCGCTCGGCGAGGGCACGCAGTGCTTTGCCAGGCGCCGAAGGCACTCAGCGCTCTAGCAGGCGGCGAGGGCACACAGTGCTTTGCTAGGCGGCGAGCGGACGTGGAGCTTTGCTAGGCAGCCAAGGCTGAGGACGCTTTGCTAGGCGCTTTGCTAGGCGGCGAAGGCACGAAGCGATTTGGGAGGCGGCGAAGGCACACGGCGCTTTGCTAGGCGGCGAGGGCGAGAAGGCACGCAGCGCTTTCTGAGGCGGCGAGGCGGCCAAGGCACGCGCTGCTTTGCTCGGCGCCGAAGGCACGCAGCGCTTCCTTCGTTTGCGAGGCAGCGAAGAGATGGAGCGCTTTGCTTCTTGGCCAGGCAGCGAAGAGGCGCCGTGCTTTGCTTTCTGCCACTCAGCGAATACACGCAGCGCTCTGCTTTTTGGCGAGGCAGTGAACAGATGCAGCGTTTAGTTTGCGAGGCGGCCAAGAGACGCGGCGCTTTGCATGCTGGCGAGGCGGCGAGCAGATCGAGTGCTTTGCTTGTTGGCGAGGCAGCGAAGAGATTCAGCAGTCTCCTTGTTTGTGACACAGCGACCATGCCCAGTGCTTGCTCTTTGTGCGAGGCAGCGAAGAGATGCAGCACTTTGCTTGTGCACCAGGTGGCGCAGTGGCATGGCGGATGACTTTTTCGCCTGGAGGCGAAGCGAGGCAGCACTTTGTTAGTTGGCGAGGCAGCGAAGAGACGCAGCAGGCTGCTTGTTTGTGAGACAGCCAACATGCACAGTGGTTAGCTATTGTGCGAGGCAGCGAATGAGGGCAGAGCAAATCGCTTTGTGCCTTCGCCGCCTCGCTGCCTAGCAAAGCGTCGTCTGCCTTGGGCGCCTAGCAAAGCTGCGCGTGCCGTCGCCGTCAAGCAAAGCGCCGTGTTCCTTGGGCGCCTAGCAAAGAAGTGCCTGCGTTGGGCGCCTCGCCGCATTGCAGCCTAGCAAAGCGCTGCGTGCCTTCGGCGGCTGGCAAAGCAGTGCGTGCCTTCGCCGCCTCACACACCGCGTTGTGCCTTCGGCGCCTGGCAAAGCAGCGCGTGCCTTCGCCGCCTGGCCTCCTAAGAAAGCGCTGCGTGCCTTCTCGCCCTCGCCGCCTAGCAAAGCGCCGTGTCCCTTCGCCGCCTCGCCGCCTAGCAAAGCTCCGCGTGCCGTCGCCGCCTACAAAGCGCCGTGTTCCTTCGGCGCCTAGCAAAGCAGCGCGTGCCTTCGCCGCCTAAGAAAGCGCTGCGTGCCTTTTCGCCCTCGCCGCCCAACAAAGCGCCCTGTCCCTTCACCGCCTCCCGAACCGCTTCGTCCCTTCGCCGCCTCGCCGCTTAGCAAACGCCGTGGGAGCGCCGAAGGGACACGGCGCTTTTGTAGGCGCCGAAGGCACGTGGCGCTTTGCTAAGCACCGAGGCAGCGAAGGCACGCAGCCATTTGATCGTGCTCGACGGGCTAGGGCGCCTTGCTAGGCGGCGAGGCGGCGAAGGCACGCAGCGCTTTGCCAGGCGCCCAGGGACGCAGCGCTCGGCGAGGGCACGCAGTGCTTTGCCAGGCGCCGAAGGCACTCAGCGCTTTGCCAGGCGCCGAAGGCACGCAGCGCTCTAGCAGGCGGCGAGGGCACACAGTGCTTTGCTAGGCGGCGAGCGGACGTGGAGCTTTGCTAGGCAGCCAAGGCTGAGGACGCTTTGCTAGGCGCTTTGCTAGGCGGCGAAGGCACGAAGCGATTTGGGAGGCGGCGAAGGCACACGGCGCTTTGCTAGGCGGCGAGGGCGAGAAGGCACGCAGCGCTTTCTGAGGCGGCGAGGCGGCCAAGGCACGCGCTGCTTTGCTAGGCGCCGAAGGCACGCAGCGCTTCCTTCGTTTGCGAGGCAGCGAAGAGATGGAGCGCTTTGCTTCTTGGCCAGGCAGCGAACAGGCGCCGTGCTTTGCTTTCTGCCACTCAGCGAATACACGCAGCGCTCTGCTTTTTGGCGAGGCAGTGAACAGATGCAGCGTTTAGTTTGCGAGGCGGCCAAGAGACGCGGCGCTTTGCATGCTGGCGAGGCGGCGAGCAGATCGAGTGCTTTGCTTGTTGGCGAGGCAGCGAAGAGATTCAGCAGTCTCCTTGTTTGTGACACAGCGACCATGCCCAGTGCTTGCTCTTTGTGCGAGGCAGCGAAGAGATGCAGCACTTTGCTTGTGCACCAGGTGGCGCAGTGGCATGGCGGATGACTTTTTCGCCTGGAGGCGAAGCGAGGCAGCACTTTGTTAGTTGGCGAGGCAGCGAAGAGACGCAGCAGGCTGCTTGTTTGTGAGACAGCCAACATGCACAGTGGTTAGCTATTGTGCGAGGCAGCGAATGAGGGCAGAGCAAATCGCTTTGTGCCTTCGCCGCCTCGCTGCCTAGCAAAGCGTCGTCTGCCTTGGGCGCCTAGCAAAGCTGCGCGTGCCGTCGCCGTCAAGCAAAGCGCCGTGTTCCTTGGGCGCCTAGCAAAGAAGTGCCTGCGTTGGGCGCCTCGCCGCATTGCAGCCTAGCAAAGCGCTGCGTGCCTTCGGCGGCTGGCAAAGCAGTGCGTGCCTTCGCCGCCTCACACACCGCGTTGTGCCTTCGGCGCCTGGCAAAGCAGCGCGTGCCTTCGCCGCCTGGCCTCCTAAGAAAGCGCTGCGTGCCTTCTCGCCCTCGCCGCCTAGCAAAGCGCCGTGTCCCTTCGCCACCTCGCCGCCTAGCAAAGCTCCGCGTGCCGTCGCCGCCTACAAAGCGCCGTGTTCCTTCGGCGCCTAGCAAAGCAGCGCGTGCCTTCGCCGCCTAAGAAAGCGCTGCGTGCCTTTTCGCCCTCGCCGCCCAACAAAGCGCCCTGTCCCTTCACCGCCTCCCGAACCGCTTCGTCCCTTCGCCGCCTCGCCGCTTAGCAAACGCCGTGGGAGCGCCGAAGGGACACGGCGCTTTTGTAGGCGCCGAAGGCACGTGGCGCTTTGCTAAGCACCGAGGCAGCGAAGGCACGCAGCCATTTGATCGTGCTCGACGGGCTAGGGCGCCTTGCGAGGCGGCGAAGGCACGCAGCGCTTTGCCAGGCGCCCAGGGACGCAGCGCTCGGCGAGGGCACGCAGTGCTTTGCCAGGCGCCGAAGGCACTCAGCGCTTTGCCAGGCGCCGAAGGCACGCAGCGCTCTAGCAGGCGGCGAGGGCACACAGTGCTTTGCTAGGCGGCGAGCGGACGTGGAGCTTTGCTAGGCAGCCAAGGCTGAGGACGCTTTGCTAGGCGCTTTGCTAGGCGGCGAAGGCACGAAGCGATTTGGGAGGCGGCGAAGGCACACGGCGCTTTGCTAGGCGGCGAGGGCGAGAAGGCACGCAGCGCTTTCTGAGGCGGCGAGGCGGCCAAGGCACGCGCTGCTTTGCTAGGCGCCGAAGGCACGCAGCGCTTCCTTCGTTTGCGAGGCAGCGAAGAGATGGAGCGCTTTGCTTCTTGGCCAGGCAGCGAAGAGGCGCCGTGCTTTGCTTTCTGCCACTCAGCGAATACACGCAGCGCTCTGCTTTTTGGCGAGGCAGTGAACAGATGCAGCGTTTAGTTTGCGAGGCGGCCAAGAGACGCGGCGCTTTGCATGCTGGCGAGGCGGCGAGCAGATCGAGTGCTTTGCTTGTTGGCGAGGCAGCGAAGAGATTCAGCAGTCTCCTTGTTTGTGACACAGCGACCATGCCCAGTGCTTGCTCTTTGTGCGAGGCAGCGAAGAGATGCAGCACTTTGCTTGTGCACCAGGTGGCGCAGTGGCATGGCGGATGACTTTTTCGCCTGGAGGCGAAGCGAGGCAGCACTTTGTTAGTTGGCGAGGCAGCGAAGAGACGCAGCAGGCTGCTTGTTTGTGAGACAGCCAACATGCACAGTGGTTAGCTATTGTGCGAGGCAGCGAATGAGGGCAGAGCAAATCGCTTTGTGCCTTCGCCGCCTCGCTGCCTAGCAAAGCGTCGTCTGCCTTGGGCGCCTAGCAAAGCTGCGCGTGCCGTCGCCGTCAAGCAAAGCGCCGTGTTCCTTGGGCGCCTAGCAAAGAAGTGCCTGCGTTCGGCGCCTCGCCGCATTGCAGCCTAGCAAAGCGCTGCGTGCCTTCGGCGGCTGGCAAAGCAGTGCGTGCCTTCGCCGCCTCACACACCGCGTTGTGCCTTCGGCGCCTGGCAAAGCAGCGCGTGCCTTCGCCGCCTGGCCTCCTAAGAAAGCGCTGCGTGCCTTCTCGCCCTCGCCGCCTAGCAAAGCGCCGTGTTCCTTCGGCGCCTAGCAAAGCAGCGCGTGCCTTCGCCGCCTAAGAAAGCGCTGCGTGCCTTTTCGCCCTCGCCGCCCAACAAAGCGCCCTGTCCCTTCACCGCCTCCCGAACCGCTTCGTCCCTTCGCCGCCTCGCCGCCTAGCAAAGCGCTGCTTGCCTTCGCCGCCTCACACACCGCTGCGTCCCTTCGCCGCCTCGCCGCTTAGCAAACGCCGTGGGAGCGCCGAAGGGACACGGCGCTTTTGTAGGCGCCGAAGGCACGTGGCGCTTTGCTAAGCACCGAGGCAGCGAAGGCACGCAGCCATTTGATCGTGCTCGACGGGCTAGGGCGCCTTGCGAGGCGGCCAAGGCACGCAGCGCTTTGCCAGGCGCCCAGGGACGCAGCGCTCGGCGAGGGCACGCAGTGCTTTGCCAGGCGCCGAAGGCACTCAGCGCTTTGCCAGGCGCCGAAGGCACGCAGCGCTCTAGCAGGCGGCGAGGGCACACAGTGCTTTGCTAGGCGGCGAGCGGACGTGGAGCTTTGCTAGGCAGCGAAGGCTGAGGACGCTTTGCTAGGCGCTTTGCTAGGCGGCGAAGGCACGAAGCGATTTGGGAGGCGGCGAAGGCACACGGCGCTTTGCTAGGCGGCGAGGGCGAGAAGGCACGCAGCGCTTTCTGAGGCGGCGAGGCGGCCAAGGCACGCGCTGCTTTGCTCGGCGCCGAAGGCACGCAGCGCTTCCTTCGTTTGCGAGGCAGCGAAGAGATGGAGCGCTTTGCTTCTTGGCCAGGCAGCGAAGAGGCGCCGTGCTTTGCTTTCTGCCACTCAGCGAATACACGCAGCGCTCTGCTTTTTGGCGAGGCAGTGAACAGATGCAGCGTTTAGTTTGCGAGGCGGCCAAGAGACGCGGCGCTTTGCATGCTGGCGAGGCGGCGAGCAGATCGAGTGCTTTGCTTGTTGGCGAGGCAGCGAAGAGATGCAGCGGTTTGCTTGTTGGCGAGGCAGCGAAGAGATTCAGCAGTCTCCTTGTTTGTGACACAGCGACCATGCACAGTGCTTGCTCTTTGTGCGAGGCAGCGAAGAGATGCAGCACTTTGCTTGTGCACCAGGTGGCGCAGTGGCATGGCGGATGACTTTTTCGCCTGGAGGCGAAGCGAGGCAGCACTTTGTTAGCTGGCGAGGCAGCGAAGAGACGCAGCAGGCTGCTTGTTTGTGAGACAGCCAACATGCACAGTGGTTAGCTATTGTGCGAGGCAGCGAATGAGGGCAGAGCAAATCGCTTTGTGCCTTCGCCGCCTCGCTGCCTAGCAAAGCGTCGTCTGCCTTGGGCGCCTAGCAAAGCTGCGCGTGCCGTCGCCGTCAAGCAAAGCGCCGTGTTCCTTGGGCGCCTAGCAAAGAAGTGCCTGCGTTCGGCGCCTCGCCGCATTGCAGCCTAGCAAAGCGCTGCGTGCCTTCGGCGGCTGGCAAAGCAGTGCGTGCCTTCGCCGCCTCACACACCGCGTTGTGCCTTCGGCGCCTGGCAAAGCAGCGCGTGCCTTCGCCGCCTGGCCTCCTAAGAAAGCGCTGCGTGCCTTCTCGCCCTCGCCGCCTAGCAAAGCGCCGTGTCCCTTCGCCGCCTCGCCGCCTAGCAAAGCTCCGCGTGCCGTCGCCGCCTACAAAGCGCCGTGTTCCTTCGGCGCCTAGCAAAGCAGCGCGTGCCTTCGCCGCCTAAGAAAGCGCTGCGTGCCTTTTCGCCCTCGCCGCCCAACAAAGCGCCCTGTCCCTTCACCGCCTCCCGAACCGCTTCGTCCCTTCGCCGCCTCGCCGCTTAGCAAACGCCGTGGGAGCGCCGAAGGGACACGGCGCTTTTGTAGGCGCCGAAGGCACGTGGCGCTTTGCTAAGCACCGAGGCAGCGAAGGCACGCAGCCATTTGATCGTGCTCGACGGGCTAGGGCGCCTTGCGAGGCGGCCAAGGCACGCAGCGCTTTGCCAGGCGCCCAGGGACGCAGCGCTCGGCAAGGGCACGCAGTGCTTTGCCAGGCGCCGAAGGCACTCAGCGCTTTGCCAGGCGCCGAAGGCACGCAGCGCTCTAGCAGGCGGCGAGGGCACACA
Source organism: Apteryx mantelli (assembly GCF_036417845.1). Lineage (NCBI taxonomy): Eukaryota > Metazoa > Chordata > Aves > Apterygiformes > Apterygidae > Apteryx > Apteryx mantelli. The sequence goes on from NC_089987.1 coordinate 25,745,991, forward strand.
GTGCTTTGCTAGGCGGCGAGCGGACGTGCAGCTTTGCTAGGCAGCCAAGGCTGAGGACGCTTTGCTAGGCGCTTTGCTAGGCAGCGAAGGCACGAAGCGATTTGGGAGGCGGCGAAGGCACATGGCGCTTTGCTAGGTGGCGAGGGCGAGAAGGCACGCAGCGCTTTCTGAGGCGGCGAGGCGGCCAAGGCACGCGCTGCTTTGCTAGGCGCCGAAGGCACGCAGCGCTTCCTTCGTTTGCGAGGCAGCGAAGAGATGGAGCGCTTTGCTTCTTGGCCAGGCAGCGAACAGGCGCCGTGCTTTGCTTTCTGCCACTCAGCGAATACACGCAGCGCTCTGCTTTTTGGCGAGGCAGTGAACAGATGCAGCGTTTAGTTTGCGAGGCGGCCAAGAGACGCGGCGCTTTGCATGCTGGCGAGGCGGCGAGCAGATCGAGTGCTTTGCTTGTTGGCGAGGCAGCGAAGAGATTCAGCAGTCTCCTTGTTTGTGACACAGCGACCATGCCCAGTGCTTGCTCTTTGTGCGAGGCAGCGAAGAGATGCAGCACTTTGCTTGTGCACCAGGTGGCGCAGTGGCATGGCGGATGACTTTTTCGCCTGGAGGCGAAGCGAGGCAGCACTTTGTTAGTTGGCGAGGCAGCGAAGAGACGCAGCAGGCTGCTTGTTTGTGAGACAGCCAACATGCACAGTGGTTAGCTATTGTGCGAGGCAGCGAATGAGGGCAGAGCAAATCGCTTTGTGCCTTCGCCGCCTCGCTGCCTAGCAAAGCGTCGTCTGCCTTGGGCGCCTAGCAAAGCTGCGCGTGCCGTCGCCGTCAAGCAAAGCGCCGTGTTCCTTGGGCGCCTAGCAAAGAAGTGCCTGCGTTCGGCGCCTCGCCGCATTGCAGCCTAGCAAAGCGCTGCGTGCCTTCGGCGGCTGGCAAAGCAGTGCGTGCCTTCGCCGCCTCACACACCGCGTTGTGCCTTCGGCGCCTGGCAAAGCAGCGCGTGCCTTCGCCGCCTGGCCTCCTAAGAAAGCGCTGCGTGCCTTCTCGCCCTCGCCGCCTAGCAAAGCGCCGTGTTCCTTCGGCGCCTAGCAAAGCAGCGCGTGCCTTCGCCGCCTAAGAAAGCGCTGCGTGCCTTTTCGCCCTCGCCGCCCAACAAAGCGCCCTGTCCCTTCACCGCCTCCCGAACCGCTTCGTCCCTTCGCCGCCTCGCCGCCTAGCAAAGCGCTGCTTGCCTTCGCCGCCTCACACACCGCTGCGTCCCTTCGCCGCCTCGCCGCTTAGCAAACGCCGTGGGAGCGCCGAAGGGACACGGCGCTTTTGTAGGCGCCGAAGGCACGTGGCGCTTTGCTAAGCACCGAGGCAGCGAAGGCACGCAGCCATTTGATCGTGCTCGACGGGCTAGGGCGCCTTGCGAGGCGGCCAAGGCACGCAGCGCTTTGCCAGGCGCCCAGGGACGCAGCGCTCGGCGAGGGCACGCAGTGCTTTGCCAGGCGCCGAAGGCACTCAGCGCTTTGCCAGGCGCCGAAGGCACGCAGCGCTCTAGCAGGCGGCGAGGGCACACAGTGCTTTGCTAGGCGGCGAGCGGACGTGGAGCTTTGCTAGGCAGCCAAGGCTGAGGACGCTTTGCTAGGCGCTTTGCTAGGCGGCGAAGGCACGAAGCGATTTGGGAGGCGGCGAAGGCACACGGCGCTTTGCTAGGCGGCGAGGGCGAGAAGGCACGCAGCGCTTTCTGAGGCGGCGAGGCGGCCAAGGCACGCGCTGCTTTGCTCGGCGCCGAAGGCACGCAGCGCTTCCTTCGTTTGCGAGGCAGCGAAGAGATGGAGCGCTTTGCTTCTTGGCCAGGCAGCGAAGAGGCGCCGTGCTTTGCTTTCTGCCACTCAGCGAATACACGCAGCGCTCTGCTTTTTGGCGAGGCAGTGAACAGATGCAGCGTTTAGTTTGCGAGGCGGCCAAGAGACGCGGCGCTTTGCATGCTGGCGAGGCGGCGAGCAGATCGAGTGCTTTGCTTGTTGGCGAGGCAGCGAAGAGATTCAGCAGTCTCCTTGTTTGTGACACAGCGACCATGCCCAGTGCTTGCTCTTTGTGCGAGGCAGCGAAGAGATGCAGCACTTTGCTTGTGCACCAGGTGGCGCAGTGGCATGGCGGATGACTTTTTCGCCTGGAGGCGAAGCGAGGCAGCACTTTGTTAGCTGGCGAGGCAGCGAAGAGACGCAGCAGGCTGCTTGTTTGTGAGACAGCCAACATGCACAGTGGTTAGCTATTGTGCGAGGCAGCGAATGAGGGCAGAGCAAATCGCTTTGTGCGTTCGCCGCCTCGCTGCCTAGCAAAGCGTCGTCTGCCTTGGGCGCCTAGCAAAGCTGCGCGTGCCGTCGCCGTCAAGCAAAGCGCCGTGTTCCTTGGGCGCCTAGCAAAGAAGTGCCTGCGTTCGGCGCCTCGCCGCATTGCAGCCTAGCAAAGCGCTGCGTGCCTTCGGCGGCTGGCAAAGCAGTGCGTGCCTTCGCCGCCTCACACACCGCGTTGTGCCTTCGGCGCCTGGCAAAGCAGCGCGTGCCTTCGCCGCCTGGCCTCCTAAGAAAGCGCTGCGTGCCTTCTCGCCCTCGCCGCCTAGCAAAGCGCCGTGTTCCTTCGGCGCCTAGCAAAGCAGCGCGTGCCTTCGCCGCCTAAGAAAGCGCTGCGTGCCTTTTCGCCCTCGCCGCCCAACAAAGCGCCCTGTCCCTTCACCGCCTCCCGAACCGCTTCGTCCCTTCGCCGCCTCGCCGCCTAGCAAAGCGCTGCTTGCCTTCGCCGCCTCACACACCGCTGCGTCCCTTCGCCGCCTCGCCGCTTAGCAAACGCCGTGGGAGCGCCGAAGGGACACGGCGCTTTTGTAGGCGCCGAAGGCACGTGGCGCTTTGCTAAGCACCGAGGCAGCGAAGGCACGCAGCCATTTGATCGTGCTCGACAGGCTAGGGCGCCTTGCGAGGCGGCCAAGGCACGCAGCGCTTTGCCAGGCGCCCAGGGACGCAGCGCTCGGCGAGGGCACGCAGTGCTTTGCCAGGCGCCGAAGGCACTCAGCGCTTTGCCAGGCACCGAAGGCACGCAGCGCTCTAGCAGGCGGCGAGGGCACACAGTGCTTTGCTAGGCGGCGAGCGGACGTGGAGCTTTGCTAGGCAGCGAAGGCTGAGGACGCTTTGCTAGGCGCTTTGCTAGGCGGCGAAGGCACGAAGCGATTTGGGAGGCGGCGAAGGCACACGGCGCTTTGCTAGGCGGCGAGGGCGAGAAGGCACGCAGCGCTTTCTGAGGCGGCGAGGCGGCCAAGGCACGCGCTGCTTTGCTAGGCGCCGAAGGCACGCAGCGCTTCCTTCGTTTGCGAGGCAGCGAAGAGATGGAGCGCTTTGCTTCTTGGCCAGGCAGCGAAGAGGCGCCGTGCTTTGCTTTCTGCCACTCAGCGAATACACGCAGCGCTCTGCTTTTTGGCGAGGCAGTGAACAGATGCAGCGTTTAGTTTGCGAGGCGGCCAAGAGACGCGGCGCTTTGCATGCTGGCGAGGCGGCGAGCAGATCGAGTGCTTTGCTTGTTGGCGAGGCAGCGAAGAGATGCAGCGGTTTGCTTGTTGGCGAGGCAGCGAAGAGATTCAGCAGTCTCCTTGTTTGTGACACAGCGACCATGCCCAGTGCTTGCTCTTTGTGCGAGGCAGCGAAGAGATGCAGCACTTTGCTTGTGCACCAGGTGGCGCAGTGGCATGGCGGATGACTTTTTCGCCTGGAGGCGAAGCGAGGCAGCACTTTGTTAGCTGGCGAGGCAGCGAAGAGACGCAGCAGGCTGCTTGTTTGTGAGACAGCCAACATGCACAGTGGTTAGCTATTGTGCGAGGCAGCGAATGAGGGCAGAGCAAATCGCTTTGTGCGTTCGCCGCCTCGCTGCCTAGCAAAGCGTCGTCTGCCTTGGGCGCCTAGCAAAGCTGCGCGTGCCGTCGCCGTCAAGCAAAGCGCCGTGTTCCTTGGGCGCCTAGCAAAGAAGTGCCTGCGTTCGGCGCCTCGCCGCATTGCAGCCTAGCAAAGCGCTGCGTGCCTTCGGCGGCTGGCAAAGCAGCGCGTGCCTTCGCCGCCTGGCCTCCTAAGAAAGCGCTGCGTGCCTTCTCGCCCTCGCCGCCTAGCAAAGCGCCGTGTCCCTTCGCCGCCTCGCCGCCTAGCAAAGCTCCGCGTGCCGTCGCCGCCTACAAAGCGCCCTGTTCCTTCGGCGCCTAGCAAAGCAGCGCGTGCCTTCGCCGCCTAAGAAAGCGCTGCGTGCCTTTTCGCCCTCGCCGCCCAACAAAGCGCCCTGTCCCTTCACCGCCTCCCGAACCGCTTCGTCCCTTCGCCGCCTCGCCGCCTAGCAAAGCGCTGCTTGCCTTCGCCGCCTCACACACCGCTGCGTCCCTTCGCCGCCTCGCCGCTTAGCAAACGCCGTGGGAGCGCCGAAGGGACACGGCGCTTTTGTAGGCGCCGAAGGCACGTGGCGCTTTGCTAAGCACCGAGGCAGCGAAGGCACGCAGCCATTTGATCGTGCTCGACGGGCTAGGGCGCCTTGCGAGGCGGCCAAGGCACGCAGCGCTTTGCCAGGCGCCCAGGGACGCAGCGCTCGGCGAGGGCACGCAGTGCTTTGCCAGGCGCCGAAGGCACTCAGCGCTTTGCCAGGCGCCGAAGGCACGCAGCGCTCTAGCAGGCGGCGAGGGCACACAGTGCTTTGCTAGGCGGCGAGCGGACGTGGAGCTTTGCTAGGCAGCCAAGGCTGAGGACGCTTTGCTAGGCGCTTTGCTAGGCGGCGAAGGCACGAAGCGATTTGGGAGGCGGCGAAGGCACACGGCGCTTTGCTAGGCGGCGAGGGCGAGAAGGCACGCAGCGCTTTCTGAGGCGGCGAGGCGGCCAAGGCACGCGCTGCTTTGCTCGGCGCCGAAGGCACGCAGCGCTTCCTTCGTTTGCGAGGCAGCGAAGAGATGGAGCGCTTTGCTTCTTGGCCAGGCAGCGAACAGGCGCCGTGCTTTGCTTTCTGCCACTCAGCGAATACACGCAGCGCTCTGCTTTTTGGCGAGGCAGTGAACAGATGCAGCGTTTAGTTTGCGAGGCGGCCAAGAGACGCGGCGCTTTGCATGCTGGCGAGGCGGCGAGCAGATCGAGTGCTTTGCTTGTTGGCGAGGCAGCGAAGAGATTCAGCAGTCTCCTTGTTTGTGACACAGCGACCATGCCCAGTGCTTGCTCTTTGTGCGAGGCAGCGAAGAGATGCAGCACTTTGCTTGTGCACCAGGTGGCGCAGTGGCATGGCGGATGACTTTTTCGCCTGGAGGCGAAGCGAGGCAGCACTTTGTTAGTTGGCGAGGCAGCGAAGAGACGCAGCAGGCTGCTTGTTTGTGAGACAGCCAACATGCACAGTGGTTAGCTATTGTGCGAGGCAGCGAATGAGGGCAGAGCAAATCGCTTTGTGCGCTCGCCGCCTCGCTGCCTAGCAAAGCGTCGTCTGCCTTGGGCGCCTAGCAAAGCTGCGCGTGCCGTCGCCGTCAAGCAAAGCGCCGTGTTCCTTGGGCGCCTAGCAAAGAAGTGCCTGCGTTCGGCGCCTCGCCGCATTGCAGCCTAGCAAAGCGCTGCGTGCCTTCGGCGGCTGGCAAAGCAGTGCGTGCCTTCGCCGCCTCACACACCGCGTTGTGCCTTCGGCGCCTGGCAAAGCAGCGCGTGCCTTCGCCGCCTGGCCTCCTAAGAAAGCGCTGCGTGCCTTCTCGCCCTCGCCGCCTAGCAAAGCGCCGTGTTCCTTCGGCGCCTAGCAAAGCAGCGCGTGCCTTCGCCGCCTAAGAAAGCGCTGCGTGCCTTTTCGCCCTCGCCGCCCAACAAAGCGCCCTGTCCCTTCACCGCCTCCCGAACCGCTTCGTCCCTTCGCCGCCTCGCCGCCTAGCAAAGCGCTGCTTGCCTTCGCCGCCTCACACACCGCTGCGTCCCTTCGCCGCCTCGCCGCTTAGCAAACGCCGTGGGAGCGCCGAAGGGACACGGCGCTTTTGTAGGCGCCGAAGGCACGTGGCGCTTTGCTAAGCACCGAGGCAGCGAAGGCACGCAGCCATTTGATCGTGCTCGACGGGCTAGGGCGCCTTGCGAGGCGGCCAAGGCACGCAGCGCTTTGCCAGGCGCCCAGGGACGCAGCGCTCGGCGAGGGCACGCAGTGCTTTGCCAGGCGCCGAAGGCACTCAGCGCTTTGCCAGGCGCCGAAGGCACGCAGCGCTCTAGCAGGCGGCGAGGGCACACAGTGCTTTGCTAGGCGGCGAGCGGACGTGGAGCTTTGCTAGGCAGCCAAGGCTGAGGACGCTTTGCTAGGCGCTTTGCTAGGCGGCGAAGGCACGAAGCGATTTGGGAGGCGGCGAAGGCACACGGCGCTTTGCTAGGCGGCGAGGGCGAGAAGGCACGCAGCGCTTTCTGAGGCGGCGAGGCGGCCAAGGCACGCGCTGCTTTGCTCGGCGCCGAAGGCACGCAGCGCTTCCTTCGTTTGCGAGGCAGCGAAGAGATGGAGCGCTTTGCTTCTTGGCCAGGCAGCGAAGAGGCGCCGTGCTTTGCTTTCTGCCACTCAGCGAATACACGCAGCGCTCTGCTTTTTGGCGAGGCAGTGAACAGATGCAGCGTTTAGTTTGCGAGGCGGCCAAGAGACGCGGCGCTTTGCATGCTGGCGAGGCGGCGAGCAGATCGAGTGCTTTGCTTGTTGGCGAGGCAGCGAAGAGATTCAGCAGTCTCCTTGTTTGTGACACAGCGACCATGCCCAGTGCTTGCTCTTTGTGCGAGGCAGCGAAGAGATGCAGCACTTTGCTTGTGCACCAGGTGGCGCAGTGGCATGGCGGATGACTTTTTCGCCTGGAGGCGAAGCGAGGCAGCACTTTGTTAGCTGGCGAGGCAGCGAAGAGACGCAGCAGGCTGCTTGTTTGTGAGACAGCCAACATGCACAGTGGTTAGCTATTGTGCGAGGCAGCGAATGAGGGCAGAGCAAATCGCTTTGTGCGTTCGCCGCCTCGCTGCCTAGCAAAGCGTCGTCTGCCTTGGGCGCCTAGCAAAGCTGCGCGTGCCGTCGCCGTCAAGCAAAGCGCCGTGTTCCTTGGGCGCCTAGCAAAGAAGTGCCTGCGTTCGGCGCCTCGCCGCATTGCAGCCTAGCAAAGCGCTGCGTGCCTTCGGCGGCTGGCAAAGCAGTGCGTGCCTTCGCCGCCTCACACACCGCGTTGTGCCTTCGGCGCCTGGCAAAGCAGCGCGTGCCTTCGCCGCCTGGCCTCCTAAGAAAGCGCTGCGTGCCTTCTCGCCCTCGCCGCCTAGCAAAGCGCCGTGTTCCTTCGGCGCCTAGCAAAGCAGCGCGTGCCTTCGCCGCCTAAGAAAGCGCTGCGTGCCTTTTCGCCCTCGCCGCCCAACAAAGCGCCCTGTCCCTTCACCGCCTCCCGAACCGCTTCGTCCCTTCGCCGCCTCGCCGCCTAGCAAAGCGCTGCTTGCCTTCGCCGCCTCACACACCGCTGCGTCCCTTCGCCGCCTCGCCGCTTAGCAAACGCCGTGGGAGCGCCGAAGGGACACGGCGCTTTTGTAGGCGCCGAAGGCACGTGGCGCTTTGCTAAGCACCGAGGCAGCGAAGGCACGCAGCCATTTGATCGTGCTCGACAGGCTAGGGCGCCTTGCGAGGCGGCCAAGGCACGCAGCGCTTTGCCAGGCGCCCAGGGACGCAGCGCTCGGCGAGGGCACGCAGTGCTTTGCCAGGCGCCGAAGGCACTCAGCGCTTTGCCAGGCACCGAAGGCACGCAGCGCTCTAGCAGGCGGCGAGGGCACACAGTGCTTTGCTAGGCGGCGAGCGGACGTGGAGCTTTGCTAGGCAGCGAAGGCTGAGGACGCTTTGCTAGGCGCTTTGCTAGGCGGCGAAGGCACGAAGCGATTTGGGAGGCGGCGAAGGCACACGGCGCTTTGCTAGGCGGCGAGGGCGAGAAGGCACGCAGCGCTTTCTGAGGCGGCGAGGCGGCCAAGGCACGCGCTGCTTTGCTAGGCGCCGAAGGCACGCAGCGCTTCCTTCGTTTGCGAGGCAGCGAAGAGATGGAGCGCTTTGCTTCTTGGCCAGGCAGCGAACAGGCGCCGTGCTTTGCTTTCTGCCACTCAGCGAATACACGCAGCGCTCTGCTTTTTGGCGAGGCAGTGAACAGATGCAGCGTTTAGTTTGCGAGGCGGCCAAGAGACGCGGCGCTTTGCATGCTGGCGAGGCGGCGAGCAGATCGAGTGCTTTGCTTGTTGGCGAGGCAGCGAAGAGATGCAGCGGTTTGCTTGTTGGCGAGGCAGCGAAGAGATTCAGCAGTCTCCTTGTTTGTGACACAGCGACCATGCCCAGTGCTTGCTCTTTGTGCGAGGCAGCGAAGAGATGCAGCACTTTGCTTGTGCACCAGGTGGCGCAGTGGCATGGCGGATGACTTTTTCGCCTGGAGGCGAAGCGAGGCAGCACTTTGTTAGCTGGCGAGGCAGCGAAGAGACGCAGCAGGCTGCTTGTTTGTGAGACAGCCAACATGCACAGTGGTTAGCTATTGTGCGAGGCAGCGAATGAGGGCAGAGCAAATCGCTTTGTGCGTTCGCCGCCTCGCTGCCTAGCAAAGCGTCGTCTGCCTTGGGCGCCTAGCAAAGCTGCGCGTGCCGTCGCCGTCAAGCAAAGCGCCGTGTTCCTTGGGCGCCTAGCAAAGAAGTGCCTGCGTTCGGCGCCTCGCCGCATTGCAGCCTAGCAAAGCGCTGCGTGCCTTCGGCGGCTGGCAAAGCAGCGCGTGCCTTCGCCGCCTGGCCTCCTAAGAAAGCGCTGCGTGCCTTCTCGCCCTCGCCGCCTAGCAAAGCGCCGTGTCCCTTCGCCGCCTCGCCGCCTAGCAAAGCTCCGCGTGCCGTCGCCGCCTACAAAGCGCCCTGTTCCTTCGGCGCCTAGCAAAGCAGCGCGTGCCTTCGCCGCCTAAGAAAGCGCTGCGTGCCTTTTCGCCCTCGCCGCCCAACAAAGCGCCCTGTCCCTTCACCGCCTCCCGAACCGCTTCGTCCCTTCGCCGCCTCGCCGCCTAGCAAAGCGCTGCTTGCCTTCGCCGCCTCACACACCGCTGCGTCCCTTCGCCGCCTCGCCGCTTAGCAAACGCCGTGGGAGCGCCGAAGGGACACGGCGCTTTTGTAGGCGCCGAAGGCACGTGGCGCTTTGCTAAGCACCGAGGCAGCGAAGGCACGCAGCCATTTGATCGTGCTCGACGGGCTAGGGCGCCTTGCGAGGCGGCCAAGGCACGCAGCGCTTTGCCAGGCGCCCAGGGACGCAGCGCTCGGCGAGGGCACGCAGTGCTTTGCCAGGCGCCGAAGGCACTCAGCGCTTTGCCAGGCGCCGAAGGCACGCAGCGCTCTAGCAGGCGGCGAGGGCACACAGTGCTTTGCTAGGCGGCGAGCGGACGTGGAGCTTTGCTAGGCAGCCAAGGCTGAGGACGCTTTGCTAGGCGCTTTGCTAGGCGGCGAAGGCACGAAGCGATTTGGGAGGCGGCGAAGGCACACGGCGCTTTGCTAGGCGGCGAGGGCGAGAAGGCACGCAGCGCTTTCTGAGGCGGCGAGGCGGCCAAGGCACGCGCTGCTTTGCTCGGCGCCGAAGGCACGCAGCGCTTCCTTCGTTTGCGAGGCAGCGAAGAGATGGAGCGCTTTGCTTCTTGGCCAGGCAGCGAACAGGCGCCGTGCTTTGCTTTCTGCCACTCAGCGAATACACGCAGCGCTCTGCTTTTTGGCGAGGCAGTGAACAGATGCAGCGTTTAGTTTGCGAGGCGGCCAAGAGACGCGGCGCTTTGCATGCTGGCGAGGCGGCGAGCAGATCGAGTGCTTTGCTTGTTGGCGAGGCAGCGAAGAGATTCAGCAGTCTCCTTGTTTGTGACACAGCGACCATGCCCAGTGCTTGCTCTTTGTGCGAGGCAGCGAAGAGATGCAGCACTTTGCTTGTGCACCAGGTGGCGCAGTGGCATGGCGGATGACTTTTTCGCCTGGAGGCGAAGCGAGGCAGCACTTTGTTAGTTGGCGAGGCAGCGAAGAGACGCAGCAGGCTGCTTGTTTGTGAGACAGCCAACATGCACAGTGGTTAGCTATTGTGCGAGGCAGCGAATGAGGGCAGAGCAAATCGCTTTGTGCCTTCGCCGCCTCGCTGCCTAGCAAAGCGTCGTCTGCCTTGGGCGCCTAGCAAAGCTGCGCGTGCCGTCGCCGTCAAGCAAAGCGCCGTGTTCCTTGGGCGCCTAGCAGAGAAGTGCCTGCGTTCGGCGCCTCGCCGCATTGCAGCCTAGCAAAGCGCTGCGTGCCTTCGGCGGCTAGCAAAGCAGTGCGTGCCTTCGCCGCCTCACACACCGCGTTGTGCCTTCGGAGCCTGGCAAAGCAGCGCGTGCCTTCGCCGCCTGGCCTCCTAAGAAAGCGCTGCGTGCCTTCTCGCCCTCGCCGCCTAGCAAAGCGCCGTGTCCCTTCGCCGCCTCGCCGCCTAGCAAAGCTCCGCGTGCCGTCGCCGCCTACAAAGCGCCGTGTTCCTTCGGCGCCTAGCAAAGCAGCGCGTGCCTTCGCCGCCTAAGAAAGCGCTGCGTGCCTTTTCGCCCTCGCCGCCCAACAAAGCGCCCTGTCCCTTCACCGCCTCCCGAACCGCTTCGTCCCTTCGCCGCCTCGCCGCTTAGCAAACGCCGTGGGAGCGCCGAAGGGACACGGCGCTTTTGTAGGCGCCGAAGGCACGTGGCGCTTTGCTAAGCACCGAGGCAGCGAAGGCACGCAGCCATTTGATCGTGCTCGACGGGCTAGGGCGCCTTGCGAGGCGGCCAAGGCACGCAGCGCTTTGCCAGGCGCCCAGGGACGCAGCGCTCGGCGAGGGCACGCAGTGCTTTGCCAGGCGCCGAAGGCACTCAGCGCTTTGCCAGGCGCCGAAGGCACGCAGCGCTCTAGCAGGCGGCGAGGGCACACAGTGCTTTGCTAGGCGGCGAGCGGACGTGGAGCTTTGCTAGGCAGCCAAGGCTGAGGACGCTTTGCTAGGCGCTTTGCTAGGCGGCGAAGGCACGAAGCGATTTGGGAGGCAGCGAAGGCACACGGCGCTTTGCTAGGCGGCGAGGGCGAGAAGGCACGCAGCGCTTTCTGAGGCGGCGAGGCGGCCAAGGCACGCGCTGCTTTGCTAGGCGCCGAAGGCACGCAGCGCTTCCTTCGTTTGCGAGGCAGCGAAGAGATGGAGCGCTTTGCTTCTTGGCCAGGCAGCGAAGAGGCGCCGTGCTTTGCTTTCTGCCACTCAGCGAATACACGCAGCGCTCTGCTTTTTGGCGAGGCAGTGAACAGATGCAGCGTTTAGTTTGCGAGGCGGCCAAGAGACGCGGCGCTTTGCATGCTGGCGAGGCGGCGAGCAGATCGAGTGCTTTGCTTGTTGGCGAGGCAGCGAAGAGATGCAGCGGTTTGCTTGTTGGCGAGGCAGCGAAGAGATTCAGCAGTCTCCTTGTTTGTGACACAGCGACCATGCACAGTGCTTGCTCTTTGTGCGAGGCAGCGAAGAGATGCAGCACTTTGCTTGTGCACCAGGTGGCGCAGTGGCATGGCGGATGACTTTTTCGCCTGGAGGCGAAGCGAGGCAGCACTTTGTTAGCTGGCGAGGCAGCGAAGAGACGCAGCAGGCTGCTTGTTTGTGAGACAGCCAACATGCACAGTGGTTAGCTATTGTGCGAGGCAGCGAATGAGGGCAGAGCAAATCGCTTTGTGCCTTCGCCGCCTCGCTGCCTAGCAAAGAGTCGTCTGCCTTGGGCGCCTAGCAAAGCTGCGCGTGCCGTCGCCGTCAAGCAAAGCGCCGTGTTCCTTGGGCGCCTAGCAAAGAAGTGCCTGCGTTCGGCGCCTCGCCGCATTGCAGCCTAGCAAAGCGCTGCGTGCCTTCGGCGGCTGGCAAAGCAGTGCGTGCCTTCGCCGCCTCACACACCACGTTGTGCCTTCGGCGCCTGGCAAAGCAGCGCGTGCCTTCGCCGCCTGGCCTCCTAAGAAAGCGCTGCGTGCCTTCTCGCCCTCGCCGCCTAGCAAAGCGCCGTGTCCCTTCGCCGCCTCGCCGCCTAGCAAAGCTCCGCGTGCCGTCGCCGCCTACAAAGCGCCGTGTTCCTTCGGCGCCTAGCAAAGCAGCGCGTGCCTTCGCCGCCTAAGAAAGCGCTGCGTGCCTTTTCGCCCTCGCCGCCCAACAAAGCGCCCTGTCCCTTCACCGCCTCCCGAACCGCTTCGTCCCTTCGCCGCCTCGCCGCCTAGCAAAGCGCTGCTTGCCTTCGCCGCCTCACACACCGCTGCGTCCCTTCGCCGCCTCGCCGCTTAGCAAACGCCGTGGGAGCGCCGAAGGGACACGGCGCTTTTGTAGGCGCCGAAGGCACGTGGCGCTTTGCTAAGCACCGAGGCAGCGAAGGCACGCAGCCATTTGATCGTGCTCGACGGGCTAGGGCGCCTTGCGAGGCGGCGAAGGCACGCAGCGCTTTGCCAGGCGCCCAGGGACGCAGCGCTCGGCGAGGGCACGCAGTGCTTTGCCAGGCGCCGAAGGCACTCAGCGCTTTGCCAGGCGCCGAAGGCACGCAGCGCTCTAGCAGGCGGCGAGGGCACACAGTGCTTTGCTAGGCGGCGAGCGGACGTGGAGCTTTGCTAGGCAGCCAAGGCTGAGGACGCTTTGCTAGGCACTTTGCTAGGCGGCGAAGGCACGAAGCGATTTGGGAGGCGGCGAAGGCACACGGCGCTTTGCTAGGCGGCGAGGGCGAGAAGGCACGCAGCGCTTTCTGAGGCGGCGAGGCGGCCAAGGCACGCGCTGCTTTGCTCGGCGCCGAAGGCACGCAGCGCTTCCTTCGTTTGCGAGGCAGCGAAGAGATGGAGCGCTTTTCTTCTTGGCCAGGCAGCGAACAGGCGCCGTGCTTTGCTTTCTGCCACTCAGCGAATACACGCAGCGCTCTGCTTTTTGGCGAGGCAGTGAACAGATGCAGCGTTTAGTTTGCGAGGCGGCCAAGAGACGCGGCGCTTTGCATGCTGGCGAGGCGGCGAGCAGATCGAGTGCTTTGCTTGTTGGCGAGGCAGCGAAGAGATTCAGCAGTCTCCTTGTTTGTGACACAGCGACCATGCCCAGTGCTTGCTCTTTGTGCGAGGCAGCGAAGAGATGCAGCACTTTGCTTGTGCACCAGGTGGCGCAGTGGCATGGCGGATGACTTTTTCGCCTGGAGGCGAAGCGAGGCAGCACTTTGTTAGTTGGCGAGGCAGCGAAGAGACGCAGCAGGCTGCTTGTTTGTGAGACAGCCAACATGCACAGTGGTTAGCTATTGTGCGAGGCAGCGAATGAGGGCAGAGCAAATCGCTTTGTGCCTTCGCCGCCTCGCTGCCTAGCAAAGCGTCGTCTGCCTTGGGCGCCTAGCAAAGCTGCGCGTGCCGTCGCCGTCAAGCAAAGCGCCGTGTTCCTTGGGCGCCTAGCAGAGAAGTGCCTGCGTTCGGCGCCTCGCCGCATTGCAGCCTAGCAAAGCGCTGCGTGCCTTCGGCGGCTAGCAAAGCAGTGCGTGCCTTCGCCGCCTCACACACCGCGTTGTGCCTTCGGCGCCTGGCAAAGCAGCGCGTGCCTTCGCCGCCTGGCCTCCTAAGAAAGCGCTGCGTGCCTTCTCGCCCTCGCCGCCTAGCAAAGCGCCGTGTCCCTTCGCCGCCTCGCCGCCTAGCAAAGCTCCGCGTGCCGTCGCCGCCTACAAAGCGCCGTGTTCCTTCGGCGCCTAGCAAAGCAGCGCGTGCCTTCGCCGCCTAAGAAAGCGCTGCGTGCCTTTTCGCCCTCGCCGCCCAACAAAGCGCCCTGTCCCTTCACCGCCTCCCAAACCGCTTCGTCCCTTCGCCGCCTCGCCGCTTAGCAAACGCCGTGGGAGCGCCGAAGGGACACGGCGCTTTTGTAGGCGCCGAAGGCACGTGGCGCTTTGCTAAGCACCGAGGCAGCGAAGGCACGCAGCCATTTGATCGTGCTCGACGGGCTAGGGCGCCTTGCGAGGCGGCCAAGGCACGCAGCGCTTTGCCAGGCGCCCAGGGACGCAGCGCTCGGCGAGGGCACGCAGTGCTTTGCCAGGCGCCGAAGGCACTCAGCGCTTTGCCAGGCGCCGAAGGCACGCAGCGCTCTAGCAGGCGGCGAGGGCACACAGTGCTTTGCTAGGCGGCGAGCGGACGTGGAGCTTTGCTAGGCAGCCAAGGCTGAGGACGCTTTGCTAGGCGCTTTGCTAGGCGGCGAAGGCACGAAGCGATTTGGGAGGCGGCGAAGGCACACGGCGCTTTGCTAGGCGGCGAGGGCGAGAAGGCACGCAGCGCTTTCTGAGGCGGCGAGGCGGCCAAGGCACGCGCTGCTTTGCTCGGCGCCGAAGGCACGCAGCGCTTCCTTCGTTTGCGAGGCAGCAAAGAGATGGAGCGCTTTGCTTCTTGGCCAGGCAGCGAACAGGCGCCGTGCTTTGCTTTCTGCCACTCAGCGAATACACGCAGCGCTCTGCTTTTTGGCGAGGCAGTGAACAGATGCAGCGTTTAGTTTGCGAGGCGGCCAAGAGACGCGGCGCTTTGCATGCTGGCGAGGCGGCGAGCAGATCGAGTGCTTTGCTTGTTGGCGAGGCAGCGAAGAGATTCAGCAGTCTCCTTGTTTGTGACACAGCGACCATGCCCAGTGCTTGCTCTTTGTGCGAGGCAGCGAAGAGATGCAGCACTTTGCTTGTGCACCAGGTGGCGCAGTGGCATGGCGGATGACTTTTTCGCCTGGAGGCGAAGCGAGGCAGCACTTTGTTAGTTGGCGAGGCAGCGAAGAGACGCAGCAGGCTGCTTGTTTGTGAGACAGCCAACATGCACAGTGGTTAGCTATTGTGCGAGGCAGCGAATGAGGGCAGAGCAAATCGCTTTGTGCGTTCGCCGCCTCGCTGCCTAGCAAAGCGTCGTCTGCCTTGGGCGCCTAGCAAAGCTGCGCGTGCCGTCGCCGTCAAGCAAAGCGCCGTGTTCCTTGGGCGCCTAGCAGAGAAGTGCCTGCGTTCGGCGCCTCGCCGCATTGCAGCCTAGCAAAGCGCTGCGTGCCTTCGGCGGCTAGCAAAGCAGTGCGTGCCTTCGCCGCCTCACACACCGCGTTGTGCCTTCGGAGCCTGGCAAAGCAGCGCGTGCCTTCGCCGCCTGGCCTCCTAAGAAAGCGCTGCGTGCCTTCTCGCCCTCGCCGCCTAGCAAAGCGCCGTGTCCCTTCGCCGCCTCGCCGCCTAGCAAAGCTCCGCGTGCCGTCGCCGCCTACAAAGCGCCGTGTTCCTTCGGCGCCTAGCAAAGCAGCGCGTGCCTTCGCCGCCTAAGAAAGCGCTGCGTGCCTTTTCGCCCTCGCCGCCCAACAAAGCGCCCTGTCCCTTCACCGCCTCCCGAACCGCTTCGTCCCTTCGCCGCCTCGCCGCTTAGCAAACGCCGTGGGAGCGCCGAAGGGACACGACGCTTTTGTAGGCGCCGAAGGCACGTGGCGCTTTGCTAAGCACCGAGGCAGCGAAGGCACGCAGCCATTTGATCGTGCTCGACGGGCTCGGGCGCCTTGCTAGGCGGCGAGGCGGCGAAGGCACGCAGCGCTTTGCCAGGCGCCCAGGGACGCAGCGCTCGGCGAGGGCACGCAGTGCTTTGCCAGGCGCCGAAGGCACTCAGCGCTTTGCCAGGCGCCGAAGGCACGCAGCGCTCTAGCAGGCGGCGAGGGCACACAGTGCTTTGCTAGGCGGCGAGCGGACGTGGAGCTTTGCTAGGCAGCCAAGGCTGAGGACGCTTTGCTAGGCGCTTTGCTAGGCGGCGAAGGCACGAAGCGATTTGGGAGGCGGCGAAGGCACACGGCGCTTTGCTAGGCGGCGAGGGCGAGAAGGCACGCAGCGCTTTCTGAGGCGGCGAGGCGGCCAAGGCACGCGCTGCTTTGCTCGGCGCCGAAGGCACGCAGCGCTTCCTTCGTTTGCGAGGCAGCAAAGAGATGGAGCGCTTTGCTTCTTGGCCAGGCAGCGAACAGGCGCCGTGCTTTGCTTTCTGCCACTCAGCGAATACACGCAGCGCTCTGCTTTTTGGCGAGGCAGTGAACAGATGCAGCGTTTAGTTTGCGAGGCGGCCAAGAGACGCGGCGCTTTGCATGCTGGCGAGGCGGCGAGCAGATCGAGTGCTTTGCTTGTTGGCGAGGCAGCGAAGAGATGCAGCGGTTTGCTTGTTGGCGAGGCAGCGAAGAGATTCAGCAGTCTCCTTGTTTGTGACACAGCGACCATGCCCAGTGCTTGCTCTTTGTGCGAGGCAGCGAAGAGATGCAGCACTTTGCTTGTGCACCAGGTGGCGCAGTGGCATGGCGGATGACTTTTTCGCCTGGAGGCGAAGCGAGGCAGCACTTTGTTAGTTGGCGAGGCAGCGAAGAGACGCAGCAGGCTGCTTGTTTGTGAGACAGCCAACATGCACAGTGGTTAGCTATTGTGCGAGGCAGCGAATGAGGGCAGAGCAAATCGCTTTGTGCCTTCGCCGCCTCGCTGCCTAGCAAAGCGTCGTCTGCCTTGGGCGCCTAGCAAAGCTGCGCGTGCCGTCGCCGTCAAGCAAAGCGCCGTGTTCCTTGGGCGCCTAGCAAAGAAGTGCCTGCGTTGGGCGCCTCGCCGCATTGCAGCCTAGCAAAGCGCTGCGTGCCTTCGGCGGCTGGCAAAGCAGTGCGTGCCTTCGCCGCCTCACACACCGCGTTGTGCCTTCGGCGCCTGGCAAAGCAGCGCGTGCCTTCGCCGCCTGGCCTCCTAAGAAAGCGCTGCGTGCCTTCTCGCCCTCGCCGCCTAGCAAAGCGCCGTGTCCCTTCGCCGCCTCGCCGCCTAGCAAAGCTCCGCGTGCCGTCGCCGCCTACAAAGCGCCGTGTTCCTTCGGCGCCTAGCAAAGCAGCGCGTGCCTTCGCCGCCTAAGAAAGCGCTGCGTGCCTTTTCGCCCTCGCCGCCCAACAAAGCGCCCTGTCCCTTCACCGCCTCCCGAACCGCTTCGTCCCTTCGCCGCCTCGCCGCTTAGCAAACGCCGTGGGAGCGCCGAAGGGACACGGCGCTTTTGTAGGCGCCGAAGGCACGTGGCGCTTTGCTAAGCACCGAGGCAGCGAAGGCACGCAGCCATTTGATCGTGCTCGACGGGCTAGGGCGCCTTGCGAGGCGGCCAAGGCACGCAGCGCTTTGCCAGGCGCCCAGGGACGCAGCGCTCGGCGAGGGCACGCAGTGCTTTGCCAGGCGCCGAAGGCACTCAGCGCTTTGCCAGGCGCCGAAGGCACGCAGCGCTCTAGCAGGCGGCGAGGGCACACAGTGCTTTGCTAGGCGGCGAGCGGACGTGGAGCTTTGCTAGGCAGCCAAGGCTGAGGACGCTTTGCTAGGCGCTTTGCTAGGCGGCGAAGGCACGAAGCGATTTGGGAGGCGGCGAAGGCACACGGCGCTTTGCTAGGCGGCGAGGGCGAGAAGGCACGCAGCGCTTTCTGAGGCGGCGAGGCGGCCAAGGCACGCGCTGCTTTGCTAGGCGCCGAAGGCACGCAGCGCTTCCTTCGTTTGCGAGGCAGCGAAGAGATGGAGCGCTTTGCTTCTTGGCCAGGCAGCGAAGAGGCGCCGTGCTTTGCTTTCTGCCACTCAGCGAATACACGCAGCGCTCTGCTTTTTGGCGAGGCAGTGAACAGATGCAGCGTTTAGTTTGCGAGGCGGCCAAGAGACGCGGCGCTTTGCATGCTGGCGAGGCGGCGAGCAGATCGAGTGCTTTGCTTGTTGGCGAGGCAGCGAAGAGATGCAGCGGTTTGCTTGTTGGCGAGGCAGCGAAGAGATTCAGCAGTCTCCTTGTTTGTGACACAGCGACCATGCCCAGTGCTTGCTCTTTGTGCGAGGCAGCGAAGAGATGCAGCACTTTGCTTGTGCACCAGGTGGCGCAGTGGCATGGCGGATGACTTTTTCGCCTGGAGGCGAAGCGAGGCAGCACTTTGTTAGTTGGCGAGGCAGTGAAGAGACGCAGCAGGCTGCTTGTTTGTGAGACAGCCAACATGCACAGTGGTTAGCTATTGTGCGAGGCAGCGAATGAGGGCAGAGCAAATCGCTTTGTGCCTTCGCCGCCTCGCTGCCTAGCAAAGCGTCGTCTGCCTTGGGCGCCTAGCAAAGCTGCGCGTGCCGTCGCCGTCAAGCAAAGCGCCGTGTTCCTTGGGCGCCTAGCAGAGAAGTGCCTGCGTTCGGCGCCTCGCCGCATTGCAGCCTAGCAAAGCGCTGCGTGCCTTCGGCGGCTGGCAAAGCAGTGCGTGCCTTCGCCGCCTCACACACCGCGTTGTGCCTTCGGCGCCTGGCAAAGCAGCGCGTGCCTTCGCCGCCTGGCCTCCTAAGAAAGCGCTGCGTGCCTTCTCGCCCTCGCCGCCTAGCAAAGCGCCGTGTTCCTTCGGCGCCTAGCAAAGCAGCGCGTGCCTTCGCCGCCTAAGAAAGCGCTGCGTGCCTTTTCGCCCTCGCCGCCCAACAAAGCGCCCTGTCCCTTCACCGCCTCCCGAACCGCTTCGTCCCTTCGCCGCCTCGCCGCTTAGCAAACGCCGTGGGAGCGCCGAAGGGACACGGCGCTTTTGTAGGCGCCGAAGGCACGTGGCGCTTTGCTAAGCACCGAGGCAGCGAAGGCACGCAGCCATTTGATCGTGCTCGACGGGCTAGGGCGCCTTGCTAGGCGGCGAGGCGGCGAAGGCACGCAGCGCTTTGCCAGGCGCCCAGGGACGCAGCGCTCGGCGAGGGCACGCAGTGCTTTGCCAGGCGCCGAAGGCACTCAGCGCTTTGCCAGGCGCCGAAGGCACGCAGCGCTCTAGCAGGCGGCGAGGGCACACAGTGCTTTGCTAGGCGGCGAGCGGACGTGGAGCTTTGCTAGGCAGCCAAGGCTGAGGACGCTTTGCTAGGCGCTTTGCTAGGCGGCGAAGGCACGAAGCGATTTGGGAGGCGGCGAAGGCACACGGCGCTTTGCTAGGCGGCGAGGGCGAGAAGGCACGCAGCGCTTTCTGAGGCGGCGAGGCGGCCAAGGCACGCGCTGCTTTGCTCGGCGCCGAAGGCACGCAGCGCTTCCTTCGTTTGCGAGGCAGCGAAGAGATGGAGCGCTTTGCTTCTTGGCCAGGCAGCGAAGAGGCGCCGTGCTTTGCTTTCTGCCACTCAGCGAATACACGCAGCGCTCTGCTTTTTGGCGAGGCAGTGAACAGATGCAGCGTTTAGTTTGCGAGGCGGCCAAGAGACGCGGCGCTTTGCATGCTGGCGAGGCGGCGAGCAGATCGAGTGCTTTGCTTGTTGGCGAGGCAGCGAAGAGATGCAGCGGTTTGCTTGTTGGCGAGGCAGCGAAGAGATTCAGCAGTCTCCTTGTTTGTGACACAGCGACCATGCCCAGTGCTTGCTCTTTGTGCGAGGCAGCGAAGAGATGCAGCACTTTGCTTGTGCACCAGGTGGCGCAGTGGCATGGCGGATGACTTTTTCGCCTGGAGGCGAAGCGAGGCAGCACTTTGTTAGTTGGCGAGGCAGTGAAGAGACGCAGCAGGCTGCTTGTTTGTGAGACAGCCAACATGCACAGTGGTTAGCTATTGTGCGAGGCAGCGAATGAGGGCAGAGCAAATCGCTTTGTGCGTTCGCCGCCTCGCTGCCTAGCAAAGCGTCGTCTGCCTTGGGCGCCTAGCAAAGCTGCGCGTGCCGTCGCCGTCAAGCAAAGCGCCGTGTTCCTTGGGCGCCTAGCAGAGAAGTGCCTGCGTTCGGCGCCTCGCCGCATTGCAGCCTAGCAAAGCGCTGCGTGCCTTCGGCGGCTGGCAAAGCAGTGCGTGCCTTCGCCGCCTCACACACCGCGTTGTGCCTTCGGCGCCTGGCAAAGCAGCGCGTGCCTTCGCCGCCTGGCCTCCTAAGAAAGCGCTGCGTGCCTTCTCGCCCTCGCCGCCTAGCAAAGCGCCGTGTTCCTTCGGCGCCTAGCAAAGCAGCGCGTGCCTTCGCCGCCTAAGAAAGCGCTGCGTGCCTTTTCGCCCTCGCCGCCCAACAAAGCGCCCTGTCCCTTCACCGCCTCCCGAACCGCTTCGTCCCTTCGCCGCCTCGCCGCCTAGCAAAGCGCTGCTTGCCTTCGCCGCCTCACACACCGCTGCGTCCCTTCGCCGCCTCGCCGCTTAGCAAACGCCGTGGGAGCGCCGAAGGGACACGGCGCTTTTGTAGGCGCCGAAGGCACGTGGCGCTTTGCTAAGCACCGAGGCAGCGAAGGCACGCAGCCATTTGATCGTGCTCGACGGGCTAGGGCGCCTTGCTAGGCGGCGAGGCGGCGAAGGCACGCAGCGCTTTGCCAGGCGCCCAGGGACGCAGCGCTCGGCGAGGGCACGCAGTGCTTTGCCAGGCGCCGAAGGCACTCAGCGCTTTGCCAGGCGCCGAAGGCACGCAGCGCTCTAGCAGGCGGCGAGGGCACACAGTGCTTTGCTAGGCGGCGAGCGGACGTGCAGCTTTGCTAGGCAGCCAAGGCTGAGGACGCTTTGCTAGGCGCTTTGCTAGGCGGCGAAGGCACGAAGCGATTTGGGAGGCGGCGAAGGCACACGGCGCTTTGCTAGGCGGCGAGGGCGAGAAGGCACGCAGCGCTTTCTGAGGCGGCGAGGCGGCCAAGGCACGCGCTGCTTTGCTCGGCGCCGAAGGCACGCAGCGCTTCCTTCGTTTGCGAGGCAGCGAAGAGATGGAGCGCTTTGCTTCTTGGCCAGGCAGCGAAGAGGCGCCGTGCTTTGCTTTCTGCCACTCAGCGAATACACGCAGCGCTCTGCTTTTTGGCGAGGCAGTGAACAGATGCAGCGTTTAGTTTGCGAGGCGGCCAAGAGACGCGGCGCTTTGCATGCTGGCGAGGCGGCGAGCAGATCGAGTGCTTTGCTTGTTGGCGAGGCAGCGAAGAGATGCAGCGGTTTGCTTGTTGGCGAGGCAGCGAAGAGATTCAGCAGTCTCCTTGTTTGTGACACAGCGACCATGCACAGTGCTTGCGCATTGTGCGAGGCAGCGAATAGATGCAGCACTTTGCTTGTGCACCAGGTGGCGCAGTGGCATGGCGGATGACTTTTTCGCCTGGAGGCGAAGCGAGGCAGCACTTTGTTAGTTGGCGAGGCAGCGAAGAGACGCAGCAGGCTGCTTGTTTGTGAGACAGCCAACATGCACAGTGGTTAGCTATTGTGCGAGGCAGCGAATGAGGGCAGAGCAAATCGCTTTGTGCCTTCGCCGCCTCGCTGCCTAGCAAAGCGTCGTCTGCCTTCGGCGCCTAGCAAAGCTGCGCGTGCCGTCGCCGTCAAGCAAAGCGCCGTGTTCCTTCGGTGCCTAGCAAAGCAGCGCGTGCCTTCGCCGCCTAAGAAAGCGCTGCGTGCCTTTTCGCCCTCGCCGCCCAACAAAGCGCCCTGTCCCTTCACCGCCTCCCGAACCGCTTCGTCCCTTCGCCGCCTCGCCGCCTAGCAAAGCGCTGCTTGCCTTCGCCGCCTCACACACCGCTGCGTCCCTTCGCCGCCTCGCCGCTTAGCAAACGCCGTGGGAGCGCCGAAGGGACACGGCGCTTTTGTAGGCGCCGAAGGCACGTGGCGCTTTGCTAAGCACCGAGGCAGCGAAGGCACGCAGCCATTTGATCGTGCTCGACGGGCTCGGGCGCCTTGCTAGGCGGCGAGGCGGCGAAGGCACGCAGCGCTTTGCCAGGCGCCCAGGGACGCAGCGCTCGGCGAGGGCACGCAGTGCTTTGCCAGGCGCCGAAGGCACTCAGCGCTTTGCCAGGCGCCGAAGGCACGCAGCGCTCTAGCAGGCGGCGAGGGCACACAGTGCTTTGCTAGGCGGCGAGCGGACGTGCAGCTTTGCTAGGCAGCCAAGGCTGAGGACGCTTTGCTAGGCGCTTTGCTAGGCGGCGAAGGCACGAAGGGATTTGGGAGGCGGCGAAGGCACACGGCGCTTTGCTAGGCGGCGAGGGCGAGAAGGCACGCAGCGCTTTCTGAGGCGGCGAGGCGGCCAAGGCACGCGCTGCTTTGCTAGGCGCCGAAGGCACGCAGCGCTTCCTTCGTTTGCGAGGCAGCGAAGAGATGGAGCGCTTTGCTTCTTGGCCAGGCAGCGAACAGGCGCCGTGCTTTGCTTTCTGCCACTCAGCGAATACACGCAGCGCTCTGCTTTTTGGCGAGGCAGTGAACAGATGCAGCGTTTAGTTTGCGAGGCGGCCAAGAGACGCGGCGCTTTGCATGCTGGCGAGGCGGCGAGCAGATCGAGTGCTTTGCTTGTTGGCGAGGCAGCGAAGAGATGCAGCGGTTTGCTTGTTGGCGAGGCAGCGAAGAGATTCAGCAGTCTCCTTGTTTGTGACACAGCGACCATGCCCAGTGCTTGCTCTTTGTGCGAGGCAGCGAAGAGATGCAGCACTTTGCTTGTGCACCAGGTGGCGCAGTGGCATGGCGGATGACTTTTTCGCCTGGAGGCGAAGCGAGGCAGCACTTTGTTAGCTGGCGAGGCAGCGAAGAGACGCAGCAGGCTGCTTGTTTGTGAGACAGCCAACATGCACAGTGGTTAGCTATTGTGCGAGGCAGCGAATGAGGGCAGAGCAAATCGCTTTGTGCCTTCGCCGCCTCGCTGCCTAGCAAAGCGTCGTCTGCCTTGGGCGCCTAGCAAAGCTGCGCGTGCCGTCGCCGTCAAGCAAAGCGCCGTGTTCCTTGGGCGCCTAGCAAAGAAGTGCCTGCGTTCGGCGCCTCGCCGCATTGCAGCCTAGCAAAGCGCTGCGTGCCTTCGGCGGCTGGCAAAGCAGTGCGTGCCTTCGCCGCCTCACACACCGCGTTGTGCCTTCGGCGCCTGGCAAAGCAGCGCGTGCCTTCGCCGCCTGGCCTCCTAAGAAAGCGCTGCGTGCCTTCTCGCCCTCGCCGCCTAGCAAAGCGCCGTGTCCCTTCGCCGCCTCGCCGCCTAGCAAAGCTCCGCGTGCCGTCGCCGCCTACAAAGCGCCCTGTTCCTTCGGCGCCTAGCAAAGCAGCGCGTGCCTTCGCCGCCTAAGAAAGCGCTGCGTGCCTTTTCGCCCTCGCCGCCCAACAAAGCGCCCTGTCCCTTCACCGCCTCCCGAACCGCTTCGTCCCTTCGCCGCCTCGCCGCCTAGCAAAGCGCTGCTTGCCTTCGCCGCCTCACACACCGCTGCGTCCCTTCGCCGCCTCGCCGCTTAGCAAACGCCGTGGGAGCGCCGAAGGGACACGGCGCTTTTGTAGGCACCGAAGGCACGTGGCGCTTTGCTAAGCACCGAGGCAGCGAAGGCACGCAGCCATTTGATCGTGCTCGACGGGCTCGGGCGCTTTGCTAGGCGGCGAGGCGGCGAAGGCACGCAGCGCTTTGCCAGGCGCCCAGGGACGCAGCGCTCGGCGAGGGCACGCAGTGCTTTGCCAGGCGCCGAAGGCACTCAGCGCTTTGCCAGGCGCCGAAGGCACGCAGCGCTCTAGCAGGCGGCGAGGGCACACAGTGCTTTGCTAGGTGGCGAGCGGACGTGCAGCTTTGCTAGGCAGCCAAGGCTGAGGACGCTTTGCTAGGCGCTTTGCTAGGCGGCCAAGGCACGAAGCGATTTGGGAGGCGGTGAAGGCACACGGCGCTTTGCTAGGCGGCGAGGGCGAGAAGGCACGCAGCGCTTTCTGAGGCGGCGAGGCGGCCAAGGCACGCGCTGCTTTGCTAGGCGCCGAAGGCACGCAGCGCTTCCTTCGTTTGCGAGGCAGCGAAGAGATGGAGCGCTTTGCTTCTTGGCCAGGCAGCGAACAGGCGCCGTGCTTTGCTTTCTGCCACTCAGCGAATACACGCAGCGCTCTGCTTTTTGGCGAGGCAGTGAACAGATGCAGCGTTTAGTTTGCGAGGCGGCCAAGAGACGCGGCGCTTTGCATGCTGGCGAGGCGGCGAGCAGATCGAGTGCTTTGCTTGTTGGCGAGGCAGCGAAGAGATGCAGCGGTTTGCTTGTTGGCGAGGCAGCGAAGAGATTCAGCAGTCTCCTTGTTTGTGACACAGCGACCATGCCCAGTGCTTGCGCATTGTGCGAGGCAGCGAAGAGATGCAGCCCTTTGCTTGTGCAGCAGGTGGCGCAGTGGCACCGCGGATTGCTTTTTCGCCTGCAGGCGAAGCGAGGCAGCACTTTGTTAGTTGGCGAGGCAGCGAAGAGACGCAGCAGGCTGCTTGTTTGTGAGACAGCCAACATGCACAGTGGTTAGCTATTGTGCGAGGCAGCGAATGAGGGCAGAGCAAATCGCTTTGTGCCTTCGCCGCCTCGCTGCCTAGCAAAGCGTCGTCTGCCTTGGGCGCCTAGCAAAGCTGCGCGTGCCGTCGCCGTCAAGCAAAGCGCCGTGTTCCTTCGGTGCCTAGCAAAGCAGCGCGTGCCTTCGCCGCCTAAGAAAGCGCTGCGTGCCTTTTCGCCCTCGCCGCCCAACAAAGCGCCCTGTCCCTTCACCGCCTCCCGAACCGCTTCGTCCCTTCGCCGCCTCGCCGCCTAGCAAAGCGCTGCTTGCCTTCGCCGCCTCACACACCGCTGCGTCCCTTCGCCGCCTCGCCGCTTAGCAAACGCCGTGGGAGCGCCGAAGGGACACGGCGCTTTTGTAGGCGCCGAAGGCACGTGGCGCTTTGCTAAGCACCGAGGCAGCGAAGGCACGCAGCCATTTGATCGTGCTCGACGGGCTCGGGCGCCTTGCTAGGCGGCGAGGCGGCCAAGGCACGCAGCGCTTTGCCAGGCGCCCAGGGACACAGCGCTCGGCGAGGGCACGCAGTGCTTTGCCAGGCGCCGAAGGCACTCAGCGCTTTGCCAGGCGCCGAAGGCACGCAGCGCTCTAGCAGGCGGCGAGGGCACACAGTGCTTTGCTAGGCGGCGAGCGGACGTGCAGCTTTGCTAGGCAGCCAAGGCTGAGGACGCTTTGCTAGGCGGCGAAGGCACGAAGGGATTTGGGAGGCGGCGAAGGCACACGGCGCTTTGCTAGGCGGCGAGGGCGAGAAGGCACGCAGCGCTTTCTGAGGCGGCGAGGCGGCCAAGGCACGCGCTGCTTTGCTCGGCGCCGAAGGCACGCAGCGCTTCCTTCGTTTGCGAGGCAGCGAAGAGATGGAGCGCTTTGCTTCTTGGCCAGGCAGCGAACAGGCGCCGTGCTTTGCTTTCTGCCACTCAGCGAATACACGCAGCGCTCTGCTTTTTGGCGAGGCAGTGAACAGATGCAGCGTTTAGTTTGCGAGGCGGCCAAGAGACGCGGCGCTTTGCATGCTGGCGAGGCGGCGAGCAGATCGAGTGCTTTGCTTGTTGGCGAGGCAGCGAAGAGATGCAGCGGTTTGCTTGTTGGCGAGGCAGCGAAGAGATTCAGCAGTCTCCTTGTTTGTGACACAGCGACCATGCCCAGTGCTTGCTCTTTGTGCGAGGCAGCGAAGAGATGCAGCACTTTGCTTGTGCACCAGGTGGCGCAGTGGCATGGCGGATGACTTTTTCGCCTGGAGGCGAAGCGAGGCAGCACTTTGTTAGTTGGCGAGGCAGCGAAGAGACGCAGCAGGCTGCTTGTTTGTGAGACAGCCAACATGCACAGTGGTTAGCTATTGTGCGAGGCAGCGAATGAGGGCAGAGGAAATCGCTTTGTGCCTTCGCCGCCTCGCTGCCTAGCAAAGCGTCGTCTGCCTTGGGCGCCTAGCAAAGCTGCGCGTGCCGTCGCCGTCAAGCAAAGCGCCGTGTTCCTTGGGCGCCTAGCAGAGAAGTGCCTGCGTTCGGCGCCTCGCCGCATTGCAGCCTAGCAAAGCGCTGCGTGCCTTCGGCGGCTGGCAAAGCAGTGCGTGCCTTCGCCGCCTCACACACCGCGTTGTGCCTTCGGCGCCTGGCAAAGCAGCGCGTGCCTTCGCCGCCTGGCCTCCTAAGAAAGCGCTGCGTGCCTTCTCGCCCTCGCCGCCTAGCAAAGCGCCGTGTTCCTTCGGCGCCTAGCAAAGCAGCGCGTGCCTTCGCCGCCTAAGAAAGCGCTGCGTGCCTTTTCGCCCTCGCCGCCCAACAAAGCGCCCTGTCCCTTCACCGCCTCCCGAACCGCTTCGTCCCTTCGCCGCCTCGCCGCCTAGCAAAGCGCTGCTTGCCTTCGCCGCCTCACACACCGCTGCGTCCCTTCGCCGCCTCGCCGCTTAGCAAACGCCGTGGGAGCGCCGAAGGGACACGGCGCTTTTGTAGGCGCCGAAGGCACGTGGCGCTTTGCTAAGCACCGAGGCAGCGAAGGCACGCAGCCATTTGATCGTGCTCGACGGGCTCGGGCGCCTTGCTAGGCGGCGAGGCGGCGAAGGCACGCAGCGCTTTGCCAGGCGCCCAGGGACGCAGCGCTCGGCGAGGGCACGCAGTGCTTTGCCAGGCGCCGAAGGCACTCAGCGCTTTGCCAGGCGCCGAAGGCACGCAGCGCTCTAGCAGGCGGCGAGGGCACACAGTGCTTTGCTAGGCGGCGAGCGGACGTGCAGCTTTGCTAGGCAGCCAAGGCTGAGGACGCTTTGCTAGGCGCTTTGCTAGGCGGCCAAGGCACGAAGCGATTTGGGAGGCGGCGAAGGCACACGGCGCTTTGCTAGGCGGCGAGGGCGAGAAGGCACGCAGCGCTTTCTGAGGCGGCGAGGCGGCCAAGGCACGCGCTGCTTTGCTAGGCGCCGAAGGCACGCAGCGCTTCCTTCGTTTGCGAGGCAGCGAAGAGATGGAGCGCTTTGCTTCTTGGCCAGGCAGCGAACAGGCGCCGTGCTTTGCTTTCTGCCACTCAGCGAATACACGCAGCGCTCTGCTTTTTGGCGAGGCAGTGAACAGATGCAGCGTTTAGTTTGCGAGGCGGCCAAGAGACGCGGCGCTTTGCATGCTGGCGAGGCGGCGAGCAGATCGAGTGCTTTGCTTGTTGGCGAGGCAGCGAAGAGATGCAGCGGTTTGCTTGTTGGCGAGGCAGCGAAGAGATTCAGCAGTCTCCTTGTTTGTGACACAGCGACCATGCCCAGTGCTTGCTCTTTGTGCGAGGCAGCGAAGAGATGCAGCACTTTGCTTGTGCACCAGGTGGCGCAGTGGCATGGCGGATGACTTTTTCGCCTGGAGGCGAAGCGAGGCAGCACTTTGTTAGTTGGCGAGGCAGCGAAGAGACGCAGCAGGCTGCTTGTTTGTGAGACAGCCAACATGCACAGTGCTTAGCTATTGTGCGAGGCAGCGAATGAGGGCAGAGGAAATCGCTTTGTGCCTTCGCCGCCTCGCTGCCTAGCAAAGCGTCGTCTGCCTTGGGCGCCTAGCAAAGCTGCGCGTGCCGTCGCCGTCAAGCAAAGCGCCGTGTTCCTTGGGCGCCTAGCAGAGAAGTGCCTGCGTTCGGCGCCTCGCCGCATTGCAGCCTAGCAAAGCGCTGCGTGCCTTCGGCGGCTGGCAAAGCAGTGCGTGCCTTCGCCGCCTCACACACCGCGTTGTGCCTTCGGCGCCTGGCAAAGCAGCGCGTGCCTTCGCCGCCTGGCCTCCTAAGAAAGCGCTGCGTGCCTTCTCGCCCTCGCCGCCTAGCAAAGCGCCGTGTTCCTTCGGCGCCTAGCAAAGCAGCGCGTGCCTTCGCCGCCTAAGAAAGCGCTGCGTGCCTTTTCGCCCTCGCCGCCCAACAAAGCGCCCTGTCCCTTCACCGCCTCCCGAACCGCTTCGTCCCTTCGCCGCCTCGCCGCCTAGCAAAGCGCTGCTTGCCTTCGCCGCCTCACACACCGCTGCGTCCCTTCGCCGCCTCGCCGCTTAGCAAACGCCGTGGGAGCGCCCAAGGCACACGGCGCTTTTGTAGGCGCCGAAGGCACGTGGCACTTTGCTAAGCACCGAGGCAGCGAAGGCACGCAGCCATTTGATCGTGCTCGACGGGCTCGGGCGCTTTGCTAGGCGGCGAGGCGGCGAAGGCACGCAGCGCTTTGCCAGGCGCCCAGGGACGCAGCGCTCGGCGAGGGCACGCAGTGCTTTGCCAGGCGCCGAAGGCACTCAGCGCTTTGCCAGGCGCCGAAGGCACGCAGCGCTCTAGCAGGCGGCGAGGGCACACAGTGCTTTGCTAGGCGGCGAGCGGACGTGCAGCTTTGCTAGGCAGCCAAGGCTGAGGACGCTTTGCTAGGCGCTTTGCTAGGCGGCCAAGGCACGAAGCGATTTGGGAGGCGGCGAAGGCACACGGCGCTTTGCTAGGCGGCGAGGGCGAGAAGGCACGCAGCGCTTTCTGAGGCGGCGAGGCGGCCAAGGCACGCGCTGCTTTGCTAGGCGCCGAAGGCACGCAGCGCTTCCTTCGTTTGCGAGGCAGCGAAGAGATGGAGCGCTTTGCTTCTTGGCCAGGCAGCGAACAGGCGCCGTGCTTTGCTTTCTGCCACTCAGCGAATACACGCAGCGCTCTGCTTTTTGGCGAGGCAGTGAACAGATGCAGCGTTTAGTTTGCGAGGCGGCCAAGAGACGCGGCGCTTTGCATGCTGGCGAGGCGGCGAGCAGATCGAGTGCTTTGCTTGTTGGCGAGGCAGCGAAGAGATGCAGCGGTTTGCTTGTTGGCGAGGCAGCGAAGAGATTCAGCAGTCTCCTTGTTTGTGACACAGCGACCATGCCCAGTGCTTGCTCTTTGTGCGAGGCAGCGAAGAGATGCAGCACTTTGCTTGTGCACCAGGTGGCGCAGTGGCATGGCGGATGACTTTTTCGCCTGGAGGCGAAGCGAGGCAGCACTTTGTTAGTTGGCGAGGCAGCGAAGAGACGCAGCAGGCTGCTTGTTTGTGAGACAGCCAACATGCACAGTGGTTAGCTATTGTGCGAGGCAGCGAATGAGGGCAGAGCAAATCGCTTTGTGCCTTCGCCGCCTCGCTGCCTAGCAAAGCGTCGTCTGCCTTGGGCGCCTAGCAAAGCAGCGCGTGCCTTCGCCGCCTCACACACCGCGTTGTGCCTTCGGCGCCTGGCAAAGCAGCGCGTGCCTTCGCCGCCTGGCCTCCTAAGAAAGCGCTGCGTGCCTTCTCGCCCTCGCCGCCTAGCAAAGCGCCGTGTTCCTTCGGCGCCTAGCAAAGCAGCGCGTGCCTTCGCCGCCTAAGAAAGCGCTGCGTGCCTTTTCGCCCTCGCCGCCCAACAAAGCGCCCTGTCCCTTCACCGCCTCCCGAACCGCTTCGTCCCTTCGCCGCCTCGCCGCCTAGCAAAGCGCTGCTTGCCTTCGCCGCCTCACACACCGCTGCGTCCCTTCGCCGCCTCACCGCTTAGCAAACGCCGTGGGAGCGCCCAAGGCACACGGCGCTTTTGTAGGCGCCGAAGGCACGTGGCGCTTTGCTAAGCACCGAGGCAGCGAAGGCACGCAGCCATTTGATCGTGCTCGACGGGCTCGGGCGCTTTGCTAGGCGGCGAGGCGGCGAAGGCACGCAGCGCTTTGCCAGGCGCCCAGGGACGCAGCGCTCGGCGAGGGCACGCAGTGCTTTGCCAGGCGCCGAAGGCACTCAGCGCTTTGCCAGGCACCGAAGGCACGCAGCGCTCTAGCAGGCGGCGAGGGCACACAGTGCTTTGCTAGGCGGCGAGCGGACGTGGAGCTTTGCTAGGCAGCCAAGGCTGAGGACGCTTTGCTAGGCGCTTTGCTAGGTGGCGAAGGCACGAAGCGATTTGGGAGGCGGCGAAGGCACACGGCGCTTTGCTAGGCGGCGAGGGCGAGAAGGCACGCAGCGCTTTCTGAGGCGGCGAGGCGGCCAAGGCACGCGCTGCTTTGCTAGGCGCCGAAGGCACGCAGCGCTTCCTTCGTTTGCGAGGCAGCGAAGAGATGGAGCGCTTTGCTTCTTGGCCAGGCAGCGAACAGGCGCCGTGCTTTGCTTTCTGCCACTCAGCGAATACACGCAGCGCTCTGCTTTTTGGCGAGGCAGTGAACAGATGCAGCGTTTAGTTTGCGAGGCGGCCAAGAGACGCGGCGCTTTGCATGCTGGCGAGGCGGCGAGCAGATCGAGTGCTTTGCTTGTTGGCGAGGCAGCGAAGAGATGCAGCGGTTTGCTTGTTGGCGAGGCAGCGAAGAGATTCAGCAGTCTCCTTGTTTGTGACACAGCGACCATGCCCAGTGCTTGCTCTTTGTGCGAGGCAGCGAAGAGATGCAGCCCTTTGCTTGTGCACCAGGTGGCGCAGTGGCATGGCGGATGACTTTTTCGCCTGGAGGCGAAGCGAGGCAGCACTTTGTTAGTTGGCGAGGCAGCGAAGAGACGCAGCAGGCTGCTTGTTTGTGAGACAGCCAACATGCACAGTGGTTAGCTATTGTGCGAGGCAGCGAATGAGGGCAGAGCAAATCGCTTTGTGCGTTCGCCGCCTCGCTGCCTAGCAAAGCGTCGTCTGCCTTGGGCGCCTAGCAAAGCAGCGCGTGCCTTCGCCGCCTCACACACCGCGTTGTGCCTTCGGCGCCTGGCAAAGCAGCGCGTGCCTTCGCCGCCTGGCCTCCTAAGAAAGCGCTGCGTGCCTTCTCGCCCTCGCCGCCTAGCAAAGCGCCGTGTTCCTTCGGCGCCTAGCAAAGCAGCGCGTGCCTTCGCCGCCTAAGAAAGCGCTGCGTGCCTTTTCGCCCTCGCCGCCCAACAAAGCGCCCTGTCCCTTCACCGCCTCCCGAACCGCTTCGTCCCTTCGCCGCCTCGCCGCCTAGCAAAGCGCTGCTTGCCTTCGCCGCCTCACACACCGCTGCGTCCCTTCGCCGCCTCGCCGCTTAGCAAACGCCGTGGGAGCGCCGAAGGGACACGGCGCTTTTGTAGGCGCCGAAGGCACGTGGCGCTTTGCTAAGCACCGAGGCAGCGAAGGCACGCAGCCATTTGATCGTGCTCGACGGGCTCGGGCGCCTTGCTAGGCGGCGAGGCGGCGAAGGCACGCAGCGCTTTGCCAGGCGCCCAGGGACGCAGCGCTCGGCGAGGGCACGCAGTGCTTTGCCAGGCGCCGAAGGCACTCAGCGCTTTGCCAGGCGCCGAAGGCACGCAGCGCTCTAGCAGGCGGCGAGGGCACACAGTGCTTTGCTAGGCGGCGAGCGGACGTGCAGCTTTGCTAGGCAGCCAAGGCTGAGGACGCTTTGCTAGGCGCTTTGCTAGGCGGCCAAGGCACGAAGCGATTTGGGAGGCGGCGAAGGCACACGGCGCTTTGCTAGGCGGCGAGGGCGAGAAGGCACGCAGCGCTTTCTGAGGCGGCGAGGCGGCCAAGGCACGCGCTGCTTTGCTAGGCGCCGAAGGCACGCAGCGCTTCCTTCGTTTGCGAGGCAGCGAAGAGATGGAGCGCTTTGCTTCTTGGCCAGGCAGCGAACAGGCGCCGTGCTTTGCTTTCTGCCACTCAGCGAATACACGCAGCGCTCTGCTTTTTGGCGAGGCAGTGAACAGATGCAGCGTTTAGTTTGCGAGGCGGCCAAGAGACGCGGCGCTTTGCATGCTGGCGAGGCGGCGAGCAGATCGAGTGCTTTGCTTGTTGGCGAGGCAGCGAAGAGATGCAGCGGTTTGCTTGTTGGCGAGGCAGCGAAGAGATTCAGCAGTCTCCTTGTTTGTGACACAGCGACCATGCCCAGTGCTTGCTCTTTGTGCGAGGCAGCGAAGAGATGCAGCACTTTGCTTGTGCACCAGGTGGCGCAGTGGCATGGCGGATGACTTTTTCGCCTGGAGGCGAAGCGAGGCAGCACTTTGTTAGTTGGCGAGGCAGCGAAGAGACGCAGCAGGCTGCTTGTTTGTGAGACAGCCAACATGCACAGTGCTTAGCTATTGTGCGAGGCAGCGAATGAGGGCAGAGGAAATCGCTTTGTGCCTTCGCCGCCTCGCTGCCTAGCAAAGCGTCGTCTGCCTTGGGCGCCTAGCAAAGCTGCGCGTGCCGTCGCCGTCAAGCAAAGCGCCGTGTTCCTTGGGCGCCTAGCAGAGAAGTGCCTGCGTTCGGCGCCTCGCCGCATTGCAGCCTAGCAAAGCGCTGCGTGCCTTCGGCGGCTGGCAAAGCAGTGCGTGCCTTCGCCGCCTCACACACCGCGTTGTGCCTTCGGCGCCTGGCAAAGCAGCGCGTGCCTTCGCCGCCTGGCCTCCTAAGAAAGCGCTGCGTGCCTTCTCGCCCTCGCCGCCTAGCAAAGCGCCGTGTTCCTTCGGCGCCTAGCAAAGCAGCGCGTGCCTTCGCCGCCTAAGAAAGCGCTGCGTGCCTTTTCGCCCTCGCCGCCCAACAAAGCGCCCTGTCCCTTCACCGCCTCCCGAACCGCTTCGTCCCTTCGCCGCCTCGCCGCCTAGCAAAGCGCTGCTTGCCTTCGCCGCCTCACACACCGCTGCGTCCCTTCGCCGCCTCGCCGCTTAGCAAACGCCGTGGGAGCGCCCAAGGCACACGGCGCTTTTGTAGGCGCCGAAGGCACGTGGCACTTTGCTAAGCACCGAGGCAGCGAAGGCACGCAGCCATTTGATCGTGCTCGACGGGCTCGGGCGCTTTGCTAGGCGGCGAGGCGGCGAAGGCACGCAGCGCTTTGCCAGGCGCCCAGGGACGCAGCGCTCGGCGAGGGCACGCAGTGCTTTGCCAGGCGCCGAAGGCACTCAGCGCTTTGCCAGGCGCCGAAGGCACGCAGCGCTCTAGCAGGCGGCGAGGGCACACAGTGCTTTGCTAGGCGGCGAGCGGACGTGCAGCTTTGCTAGGCAGCCAAGGCTGAGGACGCTTTGCTAGGCGCTTTGCTAGGCGGCCAAGGCACGAAGCGATTTGGGAGGCGGCGAAGGCACACGGCGCTTTGCTAGGCGGCGAGGGCGAGAAGGCACGCAGCGCTTTCTGAGGCGGCGAGGCGGCCAAGGCACGCGCTGCTTTGCTAGGCGCCGAAGGCACGCAGCGCTTCCTTCGTTTGCGAGGCAGCGAAGAGATGGAGCGCTTTGCTTCTTGGCCAGGCAGCGAACAGGCGCCGTGCTTTGCTTTCTGCCACTCAGCGAATACACGCAGCGCTCTGCTTTTTGGCGAGGCAGTGAACAGATGCAGCGTTTAGTTTGCGAGGCGGCCAAGAGACGCGGCGCTTTGCATGCTGGCGAGGCGGCGAGCAGATCGAGTGCTTTGCTTGTTGGCGAGGCAGCGAAGAGATGCAGCGGTTTGCTTGTTGGCGAGGCAGCGAAGAGATTCAGCAGTCTCCTTGTTTGTGACACAGCGACCATGCCCAGTGCTTGCTCTTTGTGCGAGGCAGCGAAGAGATGCAGCACTTTGCTTGTGCACCAGGTGGCGCAGTGGCATGGCGGATGACTTTTTCGCCTGGAGGCGAAGCGAGGCAGCACTTTGTTAGTTGGCGAGGCAGCGAAGAGACGCAGCAGGCTGCTTGTTTGTGAGACAGCCAACATGCACAGTGGTTAGCTATTGTGCGAGGCAGCGAATGAGGGCAGAGGAAATCGCTTTGTGCCTTCGCCGCCTCGCTGCCTAGCAAAGCGTCGTCTGCCTTGGGCGCCTAGCAAAGCAGCGCGTGCCTTCGCCGCCTCACACACCGCGTTGTGCCTTCGGCGCCTGGCAAAGCAGCGCGTGCCTTCGCCGCCTGGCCTCCTAAGAAAGCGCTGCGTGCCTTCTCGCCCTCGCCGCCTAGCAAAGCGCCGTGTTCCTTCGGCGCCTAGCAAAGCAGCGCGTGCCTTCGCCGCCTAAGAAAGCGCTGCGTGCCTTTTCGCCCTCGCCGCCCAACAAAGCGCCCTGTCCCTTCACCGCCTCCCGAACCGCTTCGTCCCTTCGCCGCCTCGCCGCCTAGCAAAGCGCTGCTTGCCTTCGCCGCCTCACACACCGCTGCGTCCCTTCGCCGCCTCACCGCTTAGCAAACGCCGTGGGAGCGCCCAAGGCACACGGCGCTTTTGTAGGCGCCGAAGGCACGTGGCGCTTTGCTAAGCACCGAGGCAGCGAAGGCACGCAGCCATTTGATCGTGCTCGACGGGCTCGGGCGCTTTGCTAGGCGGCGAGGCGGCGAAGGCACGCAGCGCTTTGCCAGGCGCCCAGGGACGCAGCGCTCGGCGAGGGCACGCAGTGCTTTGCCAGGCGCCGAAGGCACTCAGCGCTTTGCCAGGCACCGAAGGCACGCAGCGCTCTAGCAGGCGGCGAGGGCACACAGTGCTTTGCTAGGCGGCGAGCGGACGTGGAGCTTTGCTAGGCAGCCAAGGCTGAGGACGCTTTGCTAGGCGCTTTGCTAGGTGGCGAAGGCACGAAGCGATTTGGGAGGCGGCGAAGGCACACGGCGCTTTGCTAGGCGGCGAGGGCGAGAAGGCACGCAGCGCTTTCTGAGGCGGCGAGGCGGCCAAGGCACGCGCTGCTTTGCTAGGCGCCGAAGGCACGCAGCGCTTCCTTCGTTTGCGAGGCAGCGAAGAGATGGAGCGCTTTGCTTCTTGGCCAGGCAGCGAACAGGCGCCGTGCTTTGCTTTCTGCCACTCAGCGAATACACGCAGCGCTCTGCTTTTTGGCGAGGCAGTGAACAGATGCAGCGTTTAGTTTGCGAGGCGGCCAAGAGACGCGGCGCTTTGCATGCTGGCGAGGCGGCGAGCAGATCGAGTGCTTTGCTTGTTGGCGAGGCAGCGAAGAGATGCAGCGGTTTGCTTGTTGGCGAGGCAGCGAAGAGATTCAGCAGTCTCCTTGTTTGTGACACAGCGACCATGCCCAGTGCTTGCTCTTTGTGCGAGGCAGCGAAGAGATGCAGCCCTTTGCTTGTGCACCAGGTGGCGCAGTGGC
This sequence comes from Apteryx mantelli, assembly GCF_036417845.1. Classification (NCBI taxonomy): domain Eukaryota; kingdom Metazoa; phylum Chordata; class Aves; order Apterygiformes; family Apterygidae; genus Apteryx; species Apteryx mantelli. The sequence goes on from NC_089987.1 coordinate 25,780,493, forward strand.
ATGGCGGATGACTTTTTCGCCTGGAGGCGAAGCGAGGCAGCACTTTGTTAGTTGGCGAGGCAGCGAAGAGACGCAGCAGGCTGCTTGTTTGTGAGACAGCCAACATGCACAGTGGTTAGCTATTGTGCGAGGCAGCGAATGAGGGCAGAGCAAATCGCTTTGTGCGTTTGCCGCCTCGCTGCCTAGCAAAGCGTCGTCTGCCTTGGGCGCCTAGCAAAGCAGCGCGTGCCTTCGCCGCCTCACACACCGCGTTGTGCCTTCGGCGCCTGGCAAAGCAGCGCGTGCCTTCGCCGCCTGGCCTCCTAAGAAAGCGCTGCGTGCCTTCTCGCCCTCGCCGCCTAGCAAAGCGCCGTGTTCCTTCGGCGCCTAGCAAAGCAGCGCGTGCCTTCGCCGCCTAAGAAAGCGCTGCGTGCCTTTTCGCCCTCGCCGCCCAACAAAGCGCCCTGTCCCTTCACCGCCTCCCGAACCGCTTCGTCCCTTCGCCGCCTCGCCGCCTAGCAAAGCGCTGCTTGCCTTCGCCGCCTCACACACCGCTGCGTCCCTTCGCCGCCTCGCCGCTTAGCAAACGCCGTGGGAGCGCCCAAGGCACACGGCGCTTTTGTAGGCGCCGAAGGCACGTGGCGCTTTGCTAAGCACCGAGGCAGCGAAGGCACGCAGCCATTTGATCGTGCTCGACGGGCTCGGGCGCTTTGCTAGGCGGCGAGGCGGCGAAGGCACGCAGCGCTTTGCCAGGCGCCCAGGGACGCAGCGCTCGGCGAGGGCACGCAGTGCTTTGCCAGGCGCCGAAGGCACTCAGCGCTTTGCCAGGCACCGAAGGCACGCAGCGCTCTAGCAGGCGGCGAGGGCACACAGTGCTTTGCTAGGCGGCGAGCGGACGTGGAGCTTTGCTAGGCAGCCAAGGCTGAGGACGCTTTGCTAGGCGCTTTGCTAGGCGGCGAAGGCACGAAGCGATTTGGGAGGCGGCGAAGGCACACGGCGCTTTGCTAGGCGGCGAGGGCGAGAAGGCACGCAGCGCTTTCTGAGGCGGCGAGGCGGCCAAGGCACGCGCTGCTTTGCTAGGCGCCGAAGGCACGCAGCGCTTCCTTCGTTTGCGAGGCAGCGAAGAGATGGAGCGCTTTGCTTCTTGGCCAGGCAGCGAACAGGCGCCGTGCTTTGCTTTCTGCCACTCAGCGAATACACGCAGCGCTCTGCTTTTTGGCGAGGCAGTGAACAGATGCAGCGTTTAGTTTGCGAGGCGGCCAAGAGACGCGGCGCTTTGCATGCTGGCGAGGCGGCGAGCAGATCGAGTGCTTTGCTTGTTGGCGAGGCAGCGAAGAGATGCAGCGGTTTGCTTGTTGGCGAGGCAGCGAAGAGATTCAGCAGTCTCCTTGTTTGTGACACAGCGACCATGCCCAGTGCTTGCTCTTTGTGCGAGGCAGCGAAGAGATGCAGCCCTTTGCTTGTGCACCAGGTGGCGCAGTGGCATGGCGGATGACTTTTTCGCCTGGAGGCGAAGCGAGGCAGCACTTTGTTAGTTGGCGAGGCAGCGAAGAGACGCAGCAGGCTGCTTGTTTGTGAGACAGCCAACATGCACAGTGGTTAGCTATTGTGCGAGGCAGCGAATGAGGGCAGAGCAAATCGCTTTGTGCGTTCGCCGCCTCGCTGCCTAGCAAAGCGTCGTCTGCCTTGGGCGCCTAGCAAAGCAGCGCGTGCCTTCGCCGCCTCACACACCGCGTTGTGCCTTCGGCGCCTGGCAAAGCAGCGCGTGCCTTCGCCGCCTGGCCTCCTAAGAAAGCGCTGCGTGCCTTCTCGCCCTCGCCGCCTAGCAAAGCGCCGTGTTCCTTCGGCGCCTAGCAAAGCAGCGCGTGCCTTCGCCGCCTAAGAAAGCGCTGCGTGCCTTTTCGCCCTCGCCGCCCAACAAAGCGCCCTGTCCCTTCACCGCCTCCCGAACCGCTTCGTCCCTTCGCCGCCTCGCCGCCTAGCAAAGCGCTGCTTGCCTTCGCCGCCTCACACACCGCTGCGTCCCTTCGCCGCCTCGCCGCTTAGCAAACGCCGTGGGAGCGCCCAAGGCACACGGCGCTTTTGTAGGCGCCGAAGGCACGTGGCGCTTTGCTAAGCACCGAGGCAGCGAAGGCACGCAGCCATTTGATCGTGCTCGACGGGCTCGGGCGCTTTGCTAGGCGGCGAGGCGGCGAAGGCACGCAGCGCTTTGCCAGGCGCCCAGGGACGCAGCGCTCGGCGAGGGCACGCAGTGCTTTGCCAGGCGCCGAAGGCACTCAGCGCTTTGCCAGGCGCCGAAGGCACGCAGCGCTCTAGCAGGCGGCGAGGGCACACAGTGCTTTGCTAGGCGGCGAGCGGACGTGCAGCTTTGCTAGGCAGCCAAGGCTGAGGACGCTTTGCTAGGCGCTTTGCTAGGCGGCGAAGGCACGAAGCGATTTGGGAGGCGGCGAAGGCACACGGCGCTTTGCTAGGCGGCGAGGGCGAGAAGGCACGCAGCGCTTTCTGAGGCGGCGAGGCGGCCAAGGCACGCGCTGCTTTGCTAGGCGCCGAAGGCACGCAGCGCTTCCTTCGTTTGCGAGGCAGCGAAGAGATGGAGCGCTTTGCTTCTTGGCCAGGCAGCGAACAGGCGCCGTGCTTTGCTTTCTGCCACTCAGCGAATACACGCAGCGCTCTGCTTTTTGGCGAGGCAGTGAACAGATGCAGCGTTTAGTTTGCGAGGCGGCCAAGAGACGCGGCGCTTTGCATGCTGGCGAGGCGGCGAGCAGATCGAGTGCTTTGCTTGTTGGCGAGGCAGCGAAGAGATGCAGCGGTTTGCTTGTTGGCGAGGCAGCGAAGAGATTCAGCAGTCTCCTTGTTTGTGACACAGCGACCATGCCCAGTGCTTGCTCTTTGTGCGAGGCAGCGAAGAGATGCAGCACTTTGCTTGTGCACCAGGTGGCGCAGTGGCATGGCGGATGACTTTTTCGCCTGGAGGCGAAGCGAGGCAGCACTTTGTTAGTTGGCGAGGCAGCGAAGAGACGCAGCAGGCTGCTTGTTTGTGAGACAGCCAACATGCACAGTGGTTAGCTATTGTGCGAGGCAGCGAATGAGGGCAGAGCAAATCGCTTTGTGCGCTCGCCGCCTCGCTGCCTAGCAAAGCGTCGTCTGCCTTGGGCGCCTAGCAAAGCTGCGCGTGCCGTCGCCGTCAAGCAAAGCGCCGTGTTCCTTGGGCGCCTAGCAAAGAAGTGCCTGCGTTGGGCGCCTCGCCGCATTGCAGCCTAGCAAAGCGCTGCGTGCCTTCGGCGGCTGGCAAAGCAGTGCGTGCCTTCGCCGCCTCACACACCGCGTTGTGCCTTCGGCGCCTGGCAAAGCAGCGCGTGCCTTCGCCGCCTGGCCTCCTAAGAAAGCGCTGCGTGCCTTCTCGCCCTCGCCGCCTAGCAAAGCGCCGTGTCCCTTCGCCGCCTCGCCGCCTAGCAAAGCTCCGCGTGCCGTCGCCGCCTACAAAGCGCCGTGTTCCTTCGGCGCCTAGCAAAGCAGCGCGTGCCTTCGCCGCCTAAGAAAGCGCTGCGTGCCTTTTCGCCCTCGCCGCCCAACAAAGCGCCCTGTCCCTTCACCGCCTCCCGAACCGCTTCGTCCCTTCGCCGCCTCGCCGCTTAGCAAACGCCGTGGGAGCGCCGAAGGGACACGGCGCTTTTGTAGGCGCCGAAGGCACGTGGCGCTTTGCTAAGCACCGAGGCAGCGAAGGCACGCAGCCATTTGATCGTGCTCGACGGGCTAGGGCGCCTTGCTAGGCGGCGAGGCGGCGAAGGCACGCAGCGCTTTGCCAGGCGCCCAGGGACGCAGCGCTCGGCGAGGGCACGCAGTGCTTTGCCAGGCGCCGAAGGCACTCAGCGCTTTGCCAGGCGCCGAAGGCACGCAGCGCTCTAGCAGGCGGCGAGGGCACACAGTGCTTTGCTAGGCGGCGAGCGGACGTGCAGCTTTGCTAGGCAGCCAAGGCTGAGGACGCTTTGCTAGGCGCTTTGCTAGGCGGCCAAGGCACGAAGCGATTTGGGAGGCGGCGAAGGCACACGGCGCTTTGCTAGGCGGCGAGGGCGAGAAGGCACGCAGCGCTTTCTGAGGCGGCGAGGCGGCCAAGGCACGCGCTGCTTTGCTAGGCGCCGAAGGCACGCAGCGCTTCCTTCGTTTGCGAGGCAGCGAAGAGATGGAGCGCTTTGCTTCTTGGCCAGGCAGCGAACAGGCGCCGTGCTTTGCTTTCTGCCACTCAGCGAATACACGCAGCGCTCTGCTTTTTGGCGAGGCAGTGAACAGATGCAGCGTTTAGTTTGCGAGGCGGCCAAGAGACGCGGCGCTTTGCATGCTGGCGAGGCGGCGAGCAGATCGAGTGCTTTGCTTGTTGGCGAGGCAGCGAAGAGATGCAGCGGTTTGCTTGTTGGCGAGGCAGCGAAGAGATTCAGCAGTCTCCTTGTTTGTGACACAGCGACCATGCCCAGTGCTTGCTCTTTGTGCGAGGCAGCGAAGAGATGCAGCACTTTGCTTGTGCACCAGGTGGCGCAGTGGCATGGCGGATGACTTTTTCGCCTGGAGGCGAAGCGAGGCAGCACTTTGTTAGTTGGCGAGGCAGCGAAGAGACGCAGCAGGCTGCTTGTTTGTGAGACAGCCAACATGCACAGTGGTTAGCTATTGTGCGAGGCAGCGAATGAGGGCAGAGGAAATCGCTTTGTGCCTTCGCCGCCTCGCTGCCTAGCAAAGCGTCGTCTGCCTTGGGCGCCTAGCAAAGCTGCGCGTGCCGTCGCCGTCAAGCAAAGCGCCGTGTTCCTTGGGCGCCTAGCAGAGAAGTGCCTGCGTTCGGCGCCTCGCCGCATTGCAGCCTAGCAAAGCGCTGCGTGCCTTCGGCGGCTGGCAAAGCAGTGCGTGCCTTCGCCGCCTCACACACCGCGTTGTGCCTTCGGCGCCTGGCAAAGCAGCGCGTGCCTTCGCCGCCTGGCCTCCTAAGAAAGCGCTGCGTGCCTTCTCGCCCTCGCCGCCTAGCAAAGCGCCGTGTTCCTTCGGCGCCTAGCAAAGCAGCGCGTGCCTTCGCCGCCTAAGAAAGCGCTGCGTGCCTTTTCGCCCTCGCCGCCCAACAAAGCGCCCTGTCCCTTCACCGCCTCCCGAACCGCTTCGTCCCTTCGCCGCCTCGCCGCCTAGCAAAGCGCTGCTTGCCTTCGCCGCCTCACACACCGCTGCGTCCCTTCGCCGCCTCGCCGCTTAGCAAACGCCGTGGGAGCGCCCAAGGCACACGGCGCTTTTGTAGGCGCCGAAGGCACGTGGCGCTTTGCTAAGCACCGAGGCAGCGAAGGCACGCAGCCATTTGATCGTGCTCGACGGGCTCGGGCGCTTTGCTAGGCGGCGAGGCGGCGAAGGCACGCAGCGCTTTGCCAGGCGCCCAGGGACGCAGCGCTCGGCGAGGGCACGCAGTGCTTTGCCAGGCGCCGAAGGCACTCAGCGCTTTGCCAGGCGCCGAAGGCACGCAGCGCTCTAGCAGGCGGCGAGGGCACACAGTGCTTTGCTAGGCGGCGAGCGGACGTGCAGCTTTGCTAGGCAGCCAAGGCTGAGGACGCTTTGCTAGCCGCTTTGCTAGGCGGCGAAGGCACGAAGCGATTTGGGAGGCGGCGAAGGCACACGGCGCTTTGCTAGGCGGCGAGGGCGAGAAGGCACGCAGCGCTTTCTGAGGCGGCGAGGCGGCCAAGGCACGCGCTGCTTTGCTAGGCGCCGAAGGCACGCAGCGCTTCCTTCGTTTGCGAGGCAGCGAAGAGATGGAGCGCTTTGCTTCTTGGCCAGGCAGCGAACAGGCGCCGTGCTTTGCTTTCTGCCACTCAGCGAATACACGCAGCGCTCTGCTTTTTGGCGAGGCAGTGAACAGATGCAGCGTTTAGTTTGCGAGGCGGCCAAGAGACGCGGCGCTTTGCATGCTGGCGAGGCGGCGAGCAGATCGAGTGCTTTGCTTGTTGGCGAGGCAGCGAAGAGATGCAGCGGTTTGCTTGTTGGCGAGGCAGCGAAGAGATTCAGCAGTCTCCTTGTTTGTGACACAGCGACCATGCCCAGTGCTTGCTCTTTGTGCGAGGCAGCGAAGAGATGCAGCACTTTGCTTGTGCACCAGGTGGCGCAGTGGCATGGCGGATGACTTTTTCGCCTGGAGGCGAAGCGAGGCAGCACTTTGTTAGTTGGCGAGGCAGCGAAGAGACGCAGCAGGCTGCTTGTTTGTGAGACAGCCAACATGCACAGTGGTTAGCTATTGTGCGAGGCAGCGAATGAGGGCAGAGGAAATCGCTTTGTGCCTTCGCCGCCTCGCTGCCTAGCAAAGCGTCGTCTGCCTTGGGCGCCTAGCAAAGCTGCGCGTGCCGTCGCCGTCAAGCAAAGCGCCGTGTTCCTTGGGCGCCTAGCAGAGAAGTGCCTGCGTTCGGCGCCTCGCCGCATTGCAGCCTAGCAAAGCGCTGCGTGCCTTCGGCGGCTGGCAAAGCAGTGCGTGCCTTCGCCGCCTCACACACCGCGTTGTGCCTTCGGCGCCTGGCAAAGCAGCGCGTGCCTTCGCCGCCTGGCCTCCTAAGAAAGCGCTGCGTGCCTTCTCGCCCTCGCCGCCTAGCAAAGCGCCGTGTTCCTTCGGCGCCTAGCAAAGCAGCGCGTGCCTTCGCCGCCTAAGAAAGCGCTGCGTGCCTTTTCGCCCTCGCCGCCCAACAAAGCGCCCTGTCCCTTCACCGCCTCCCGAACCGCTTCGTCCCTTCGCCGCCTCGCCGCCTAGCAAAGCGCTGCTTGCCTTCGCCGCCTCACACACCGCTGCGTCCCTTCGCCGCCTCGCCGCTTAGCAAACGCCGTGGGAGCGCCCAAGGCACACGGCGCTTTTGTAGGCGCCGAAGGCACGTGGCGCTTTGCTAAGCACCGAGGCAGCGAAGGCACGCAGCCATTTGATCGTGCTCGACGGGCTCGGGCGCTTTGCTAGGCGGCGAGGCGGCGAAGGCACGCAGCGCTTTGCCAGGCGCCCAGGGACGCAGCGCTCGGCGAGGGCACGCAGTGCTTTGCCAGGCGCCGAAGGCACTCAGCGCTTTGCCAGGCGCCGAAGGCACGCAGCGCTCTAGCAGGCGGCGAGGGCACACAGTGCTTTGCTAGGTGGCGAGCGGACGTGCAGCTTTGCTAGGCAGCCAAGGCTGAGGACGCTTTGCTAGCCGCTTTGCTAGGCGGCGAAGGCACGAAGCGATTTGGGAGGCGGCGAAGGCACACGGCGCTTTGCTAGGCGGCGAGGGCGAGAAGGCACGCAGCGCTTTCTGAGGCGGCGAGGCGGCCAAGGCACGCGCTGCTTTGCTAGGCGCCGAAGGCACGCAGCGCTTCCTTCGTTTGCGAGGCAGCGAAGAGATGGAGCGCTTTGCTTCTTGGCCAGGCAGCGAACAGGCGCCGTGCTTTGCTTTCTGCCACTCAGCGAATAGACGCAGCGCTCTGCTTTTTGGCGAGGCAGTGAACAGATGCAGCGTTTAGTTTGCGAGGCGGCCAAGAGACGCGGCGCTTTGCATGCTGGCGAGGCGGCGAGCAGATCGAGTGCTTTGCTTGTTGGCGAGGCAGCGAAGAGATGCAGCGGTTTGCTTGTTGGCGAGGCAGCGAAGAGATTCAGCAGTCTCCTTGTTTGTGACACAGCGACCATGCCCAGTGCTTGCTCTTTGTGCGAGGCAGCGAAGAGATGCAGCACTTTGCTTGTGCACCAGGTGGCGCAGTGGCATGGCGGATGACTTTTTCGCCTGGAGGCGAAGCGAGGCAGCACTTTGTTAGTTGGCGAGGCAGCGAAGAGACGCAGCAGGCTGCTTGTTTGTGAGACAGCCAACATGCACAGTGGTTAGCTATTGTGCGAGGCAGCGAATGAGGGCAGAGCAAATCGCTTTGTGCCTTCGCCGCCTCGCTGCCTAGCAAAGCGTCGTCTGCCTTGGGCGCCTAGCAAAGCTGCGCGTGCCGTCGCCGTCAAGCAAAGCGCCGTGTTCCTTGGGCGCCTAGCAAAGAAGTGCCTGCGTTGGGCGCCTCGCCGCATTGCAGCCTAGCAAAGCAGTGCGTGCCTTTGCCGCCTCACACACCGCGTTGTGCCTTCGGCGCCTGGCAAAGCAGCGCGTGCCTTCGCCGCCTGGCCTCCTAAAAAAGCGCTGCGTGCCTTCTCGCCCTCGCCGCCTAGCAAAGCGCCGTGTCCCTTCGCCGCCTCGCCGCCTAGCAAAGCTCCGCGTGCCGTCGCCGCCTACAAAGCGCCGTGTTCCTTCGGCGCCTAGCAAAGCAGCGCGTGCCTTCGCCGCCTAAGAAAGCGCTGCGTGCCTTTTCGCCCTCGCCGCCCAACAAAGCGCCCTGTCCCTTCACCGCCTCCCGAACCGCTTCGTCCCTTCGCCGCCTCGCCGCCTAGCAAAGCGCTGCTTGCCTTCGCCGCCTCACACACCGCTGCGTCCCTTCGCCGCCTCGCCGCTTAGCAAACGCCGTGGGAGCGCCCAAGGCACACGGCGCTTTTGTAGGTGCCGAAGGCACGTGGCGCTTTGCTAAGCACCGAGGCAGCGAAGGCACGCAGCCATTTGATCGTGCTCGACGGGCTCGGGCGCCTTGCTAGGCGGCGAGGCGGCGAAGGCACGCAGCGCTTTGCCAGGCGCCCAGGGACGCAGCGCTCGGCGAGGGCACGCAGTGCTTTGCCAGGCGCCGAAGGCACTCAGCGCTTTGCCAGGCGCCGAAGGCACGCAGCGCTCTAGCAGGCGGCGAGGGCACACAGTGCTTTGCTAGGCGGCGAGCGGACGTGCAGCTTTGCTAGGCAGCGAAGGCTGAGGACGCTTTGCTAGGCGCTTTGCTAGGCGGCGAAGGCACGAAGCGATTTGGGAGGCGGCAAAGGCACACGGCGCTTTGCTAGGCGGCGAGGGCGAGAAGGCACGCAGCGCTTTCTGAGGCGGCGAGGCGGCCAAGGCACGCGCTGCTTTGCTAGGCGCCGACGGCACGCAGCGCTTCCTTCGTTTGCGAGGCAGCGAAGAGATGGAGCGCTTTGCTTCTTGGCCAGGCAGCGAACAGGCGCCGTGCTTTGCTTTCTGCCACTCAGCGAATACACGCAGCGCTCTGCTTTTTGGCGAGGCAGTGAACAGATGCAGCGTTTAGTTTGCGAGGCGGCCAAGAGACGCGGCGCTTTGCATGCTGGCGAGGCGGCGAGCAGATCGAGTGCTTTGCTTGTTGGCGAGGCAGCGAAGAGATGCAGCGGTTTGCTTGTTGGCGAGGCAGCGAAGAGATTCAGCAGTCTCCTTGTTTGTGACACAGCGACCATGCCCAGTGCTTGCTCTTTGTGCGAGGCAGCGAAGAGATGCAGCACTTTGCTTGTGCACCAGGTGGCGCAGTGGCATGGCGGATGACTTTTTCGCCTGGAGGCGAAGCGAGGCAGCACTTTGTTAGTTGGCGAGGCAGCGAAGAGACGCAGCAGGCTGCTTGTTTGTGAGACAGCCAACATGCACAGTGGTTAGCTATTGTGCGAGGCAGCGAATGAGGGCAGAGGAAATCGCTTTGTGCCTTCGCCGCCTCGCTGCCTAGCAAAGCGTCGTCTGCCTTGGGCGCCTAGCAAAGCTGCGCGTGCCGTCGCCGTCAAGCAAAGCGCCGTGTTCCTTGGGCGCCTAGCAGAGAAGTGCCTGCGTTCGGCGCCTCGCCGCATTGCAGCCTAGCAAAGCGCTGCGTGCCTTCGGCGGCTGGCAAAGCAGTGTGTGCCTTCGCCGCCTCACACACCGCGTTGTGCCTTCGGCGCCTGGCAAAGCAGCGCGTGCCTTCGCCGCCTGGCCTCCTAAGAAAGCGCTGCGTGCCTTCTCGCCCTCGCCGCCTAGCAAAGCGCCGTGTTCCTTCGGCGCCTAGCAAAGCAGCGCGTGCCTTCGCCGCCTAAGAAAGCGCTGCGTGCCTTTTCGCCCTCGCCGCCCAACAAAGCGCCCTGTCCCTTCACCGCCTCCCGAACCGCTTCGTCCCTTCGCCGCCTCGCCGCCTAGCAAAGCGCTGCTTGCCTTCGCCGCCTCACACACCGCTGCGTCCCTTCGCCGCCTCGCCGCTTAGCAAACGCCGTGGGAGCGCCCAAGGCACACGGCGCTTTTGTAGGCGCCGAAGGCACGTGGCGCTTTGCTAAGCACCGAGGCAGCGAAGGCACGCAGCCATTTGATCGTGCTCGACGGGCTCGGGCGCCTTGCTAGGCGGCGAGGCGGCGAAGGCACGCAGCGCTTTGCCAGGCGCCCAGGGACGCAGCGCTCGGCGAGGGCACGCAGTGCTTTGCCAGGCGCCGAAGGCACTCAGCGCTTTGCCAGGCGCCGAAGGCACGCAGCGCTCTAGCAGGCGGCGAGGGCACACAGTGCTTTGCTAGGCGGCGAGCGGACGTGCAGCTTTGCTAGGCAGCCAAGGCTGAGGACGCTTTGCTAGGCGCTTTGCTAGGCGGCGAAGGCACGAAGCGATTTGGGAGGCGGCGAAGGCACACGGCGCTTTGCTAGGCGGCGAGGGCGAGAAGGCACGCAGCGCTTTCTGAGGCGGCGAGGCGGCCAAGGCACGCGCTGCTTTGCTAGGCGCCGAAGGCACGCAGCGCTTCCTTCGTTTGCGAGGCAGCGAAGAGATGGAGCGCTTTGCTTCTTGGCCAGGCAGCGAAGAGGCGCCGTGCTTTGCTTTCTGCCACTCAGCGAATAGACGCAGCGCTCTGCTTTTTGGCGAGGCAGTGAACAGATGCAGCGTTTAGTTTGCGAGGCGGCCAAGAGACGCGGCGCTTTGCATGCTGGCGAGGCGGCGAGCAGATCGAGTGCTTTGCTTGTTGGCGAGGCAGCGAAGAGATGCAGCGGTTTGCTTGTTGGCGAGGCAGCGAAGAGATTCAGCAGTCTCCTTGTTTGTGACACAGCGACCATGCCCAGTGCTTGCTCTTTGTGCGAGGCAGCGAAGAGATGCAGCACTTTGCTTGTGCACCAGGTGGCGCAGTGGCATGGCGGATGACTTTTTCGCCTGGAGGCGAAGCGAGGCAGCACTTTGTTAGTTGGCGAGGCAGCGAAGAGACGCAGCAGGCTGCTTGTTTGTGAGACAGCCAACATGCACAGTGGTTAGCTATTGTGCGAGGCAGCGAATGAGGGCAGAGGAAATCGCTTTGTGCCTTCGCCGCCTCGCTGCCTAGCAAAGCGTCGTCTGCCTTGGGCGCCTAGCAAAGCTGCGCGTGCCGTCGCCGTCAAGCAAAGCGCCGTGTTCCTTGGGCGCCTAGCAGAGAAGTGCCTGCGTTCGGCGCCTCGCCGCATTGCAGCCTAGCAAAGCGCTGCGTGCCTTCGGCGGCTGGCAAAGCAGTGCGTGCCTTCGCCGCCTCACACACCGCGTTGTGCCTTCGGCGCCTGGCAAAGCAGCGCGTGCCTTCGCCGCCTGGCCTCCTAAGAAAGCGCTGCGTGCCTTCTCGCCCTCGCCGCCTAGCAAAGCGCCGTGTTCCTTCGGCGCCTAGCAAAGCAGCGCGTGCCTTCGCCGCCTAAGAAAGCGCTGCGTGCCTTTTCGCCCTCGCCGCCCAACAAAGCGCCCTGTCCCTTCACCGCCTCCCGAACCGCTTCGTCCCTTCGCCGCCTCGCCGCCTAGCAAAGCGCTGCTTGCCTTCGCCGCCTCACACACCGCTGCGTCCCTTCGCCGCCTCGCCGCTTAGCAAACGCCGTGGGAGCGCCCAAGGCACACGGCGCTTTTGTAGGCGCCGAAGGCACGTGGCGCTTTGCTAAGCACCGAGGCAGCGAAGGCACGCAGCCATTTGATCGTGCTCGACGGGCTCGGGCGCTTTGCTAGGCGGCGAGGCGGCGAAGGCACGCAGCGCTTTGCCAGGCGCCCAGGGACGCAGCGCTCGGCGAGGGCACGCAGTGCTTTGCCAGGCGCCGAAGGCACTCAGCGCTTTGCCAGGCGCCGAAGGCACGCAGCGCTCTAGCAGGCGGCGAGGGCACACAGTGCTTTGCTAGGCGGCGAGCGGACGTGCAGCTTTGCTAGGCAGCCAAGGCTGAGGACGCTTTGCTAGCCGCTTTGCTAGGCGGCGAAGGCACGAAGCGATTTGGGAGGCGGCGAAGGCACACGGCGCTTTGCTAGGCGGCGAGGGCGAGAAGGCACGCAGCGCTTTCTGAGGCGGCGAGGCGGCCAAGGCACGCGCTGCTTTGCTAGGCGCCGAAGGCACGCAGCGCTTCCTTCGTTTGCGAGGCAGCGAAGAGATGGAGCGCTTTGCTTCTTGGCCAGGCAGCGAACAGGCGCCGTGCTTTGCTTTCTGCCACTCAGCGAATAGACGCAGCGCTCTGCTTTTTGGCGAGGCAGTGAACAGATGCAGCGTTTAGTTTGCGAGGCGGCCAAGAGACGCGGCGCTTTGCATGCTGGCGAGGCGGCGAGCAGATCGAGTGCTTTGCTTGTTGGCGAGGCAGCGAAGAGATGCAGCGGTTTGCTTGTTGGCGAGGCAGCGAAGAGATTCAGCAGTCTCCTTGTTTGTGACACAGCGACCATGCCCAGTGCTTGCTCTTTGTGCGAGGCAGCGAAGAGATGCAGCACTTTGCTTGTGCACCAGGTGGCGCAGTGGCATGGCGGATGACTTTTTCGCCTGGAGGCGAAGCGAGGCAGCACTTTGTTAGTTGGCGAGGCAGCGAAGAGACGCAGCAGGCTGCTTGTTTGTGAGACAGCCAACATGCACAGTGGTTAGCTATTGTGCGAGGCAGCGAATGAGGGCAGAGCAAATCGCTTTGTGCCTTCGCCGCCTCGCTGCCTAGCAAAGCGTCGTCTGCCTTGGGCGCCTAGCAAAGCTGCGCGTGCCGTCGCCGTCAAGCAAAGCGCCGTGTTCCTTGGGCGCCTAGCAGAGAAGTGCCTGCGTTGGGCGCCTCGCCGCATTGCAGCCTAGCAAAGCAGTGCGTGCCTTCGCCGCCTCACACACCGCGTTGTGCCTTCGGCGCCTGGCAAAGCAGCGCGTGCCTTCGCCGCCTGGCCTCCTAAAAAAGCGCTGCGTGCCTTCTCGCCCTCGCCGCCTAGCAAAGCGCCGTGTCCCTTCGCCGCCTCGCCGCCTAGCAAAGCTCCGCGTGCCGTCGCCGCCTACAAAGCGCCGTGTTCCTTCGGCGCCTAGCAAAGCAGCGCGTGCCTTCGCCGCCTAAGAAAGCGCTGCGTGCCTTTTCGCCCTCGCCGCCCAACAAAGCGCCCTGTCCCTTCACCGCCTCCCGAACCGCTTCGTCCCTTCGCCGCCTCGCCGCCTAGCAAAGCGCTGCTTGCCTTCGCCGCCTCACACACCGCTGCGTCCCTTCGCCGCCTCGCCGCTTAGCAAACGCCGTGGGAGCGCCCAAGGCACACGGCGCTTTTGTAGGTGCCGAAGGCACGTGGCGCTTTGCTAAGCACCGAGGCAGCGAAGGCACGCAGCCATTTGATCGTGCTCGACGGGCTCGGGCGCCTTGCTAGGCGGCGAGGCGGCGAAGGCACGCAGCGCTTTGCCAGGCGCCCAGGGACGCAGCGCTCGGCGAGGGCACGCAGTGCTTTGCCAGGCGCCGAAGGCACTCAGCGCTTTGCCAGGCGCCGAAGGCACGCAGCGCTCTAGCAGGCGGCGAGGGCACACAGTGCTTTGCTAGGCGGCGAGCGGACGTGCAGCTTTGCTAGGCAGCGAAGGCTGAGGACGCTTTGCTAGGCGCTTTGCTAGGCGGCGAAGGCACGAAGCGATTTGGGAGGCGGCAAAGGCACACGGCGCTTTGCTAGGCGGCGAGGGCGAGAAGGCACGCAGCGCTTTCTGAGGCGGCGAGGCGGCCAAGGCACGCGCTGCTTTGCTAGGCGCCGAAGGCACGCAGCGCTTCCTTCGTTTGCGAGGCAGCGAAGAGATGGAGCGCTTTGCTTCTTGGCCAGGCAGCGAACAGGCGCCGTGCTTTGCTTTCTGCCACTCAGCGAATAGACGCAGCGCTCTGCTTTTTGGCGAGGCAGTGAACAGATGCAGCGTTTAGTTTGCGAGGCGGCCAAGAGACGCGGCGCTTTGCATGCTGGCGAGGCGGCGAGCAGATCGAGTGCTTTGCTTGTTGGCGAGGCAGCGAAGAGATGCAGCGGTTTGCTTGTTGGCGAGGCAGCGAAGAGATTCAGCAGTCTCCTTGTTTGTGACACAGCGACCATGCCCAGTGCTTGCTCTTTGTGCGAGGCAGCGAAGAGATGCAGCACTTTGCTTGTGCACCAGGTGGCGCAGTGGCATGGCGGATGACTTTTTCGCCTGGAGGCGAAGCGAGGCAGCACTTTGTTAGTTGGCGAGGCAGCGAAGAGACGCAGCAGGCTGCTTGTTTGTGAGACAGCCAACATGCACAGTGGTTAGCTATTGTGCGAGGCAGCGAATGAGGGCAGAGGAAATCGCTTTGTGCCTTCGCCGCCTCGCTGCCTAGCAAAGCGTCGTCTGCCTTGGGCGCCTAGCAAAGCTGCGCGTGCCGTCGCCGTCAAGCAAAGCGCCGTGTTCCTTGGGCGCCTAGCAGAGAAGTGCCTGCGTTCGGCGCCTCGCCGCATTGCAGCCTAGCAAAGCGCTGCGTGCCTTCGGCGGCTGGCAAAGCAGTGCGTGCCTTCGCCGCCTCACACACCGCGTTGTGCCTTCGGCGCCTGGCAAAGCAGCGCGTGCCTTCGCCGCCTAAGAAAGCGCTGCGTGCCTTTTCGCCCTCGCCGCCCAACAAAGCGCCCTGTCCCTTCACCGCCTCCCGAACCGCTTCGTCCCTTCGCCGCCTCGCCGCCTAGCAAAGCGCTGCTTGCCTTCGCCGCCTCACACACCGCTGCGTCCCTTCGCCGCCTCGCCGCTTAGCAAACGCCGTGGGAGCGCCGAAGGGACACGGCGCTTTTGTAGGCGCCGAAGGCACGTGGCGCTTTGCTAAGCACCGAGGCAGCGAAGGCACGCAGCCATTTGATCGTGCTCGACGGGCTAGGGCGCCTTGCGAGGCGGCGAAGGCACGCAGCGCTTTGCCAGGCGCCCAGGGACGCAGCGCTCGGCGAGGGCACTCAGCGCTTTGCCAGGCGCCGAAGGCACGCAGCGCTCTAGCAGGCGGCGAGGGCACACAGTGCTTTGCTAGGCGGCGAGCGGACGTGGAGCTTTGCTAGGCAGCCAAGGCTGAGGACGCTTTGCTAGGCGCTTTGCTAGGCGGCGAAGGCACGAAGCGATTTGGGAGGCGGCGAAGGCACACGGCGCTTTGCTAGGCAGCGAGGGCGAGAAGGCACGCAGCGCTTTCTGAGGCGGCGAGGCGGCCAAGGCACGCGCTGCTTTGCTCGGCGCCGAAGGCACGCAGCGCTTCCTTCGTTTGCGAGGCAGCGAAGAGATGGAGCGCTTTGCTTCTTGGCCAGGCAGCGAAGAGGCGCCGTGCTTTGCTTTCTGCCACTCAGCGAATACACGCAGCGCTCTGCTTTTTGGCGAGGCAGTGAACAGATGCAGCGTTTAGTTTGCGAGGCGGCCAAGAGACGCGGCGCTTTGCATGCTGGCGAGGCGGCGAGCAGATCGAGTGCTTTGCTTGTTGGCGAGGCAGCGAAGAGATTCAGCAGTCTCCTTGTTTGTGACACAGCGACCATGCCCAGTGCTTGCTCTTTGTGCGAGGCAGCGAAGAGATGCAGCACTTTGCTTGTGCACCAGGTGGCGCAGTGGCATGGCGGATGACTTTTTCGCCTGGAGGCGAAGCGAGGCAGCACTTTGTTAGTTGGCGAGGCAGCGAAGAGACGCAGCAGGCTGCTTGTTTGTGAGACAGCCAACATGCACAGTGGTTAGCTATTGTGCGAGGCAGCGAATGAGGGCAGAGCAAATGGCTTTGTGCCTTCGCCGCCTCGCTGCCTAGCAAAGCGTCGTCTGCCTTGGGCGCCTAGCAAAGCTGCGCGTGCCGTCGCCGTCAAGCAAAGCGCCGTGTTCCTTGGGCGCCTAGCAAAGAAGTGCCTGCGTTCGGCGCCTCGCCGCATTGCAGCCTAGCAAAGGGCTGCGTGCCTTCGGCGGCTGGCAAAGCAGTGCGTGCCTTCGCCGCCTCACACACCGCGTTGTGCCTTCGGCGCCTGGCAAAGCAGCGCGTGCCTTCGCCGCCTAAGAAAGCGCTGCGTGCCTTTTCGCCCTCGCCGCCCAACAAAGCGCCCTGTCCCTTCACCGCCTCCCGAACCGCTTCGTCCCTTCGCCGCCTCGCCGCCTAGCAAAGCGCTGCTTGCCTTCGCCGCCTCACACACCGCTGCGTCCCTTCGCCGCCTCGCCGCTTAGCAAACGCCGTGGGAGCGCCGAAGGGACACGGCGCTTTTGTAGGCGCCGAAGGCACGTGGCGCTTTGCTAAGCACCGAGGAGGCGAAGGCACGCAGCCATTTGATCGTGCTCGACGGGCTAGGGCGCCTTGCGAGGCGGCGAGGCGGCGAAGGCACGCAGCGCTTTGCCAGGCGCCCAGGGACGCAGCGCTCGGCGAGGGCACGCAGTGCTTTGCCAGGCGCCGAAGGCACTCAGCGCTTTGCCAGGCGCCGAAGGCACGCAGCGCTCTAGCAGGCGGCGAGGGCACACAGTGCTTTGCTAGGCGGCGAGCGGACGTGGAGCTTTGCTAGGCAGCCAAGGCTGAGGACGCTTTGCTAGGCGCTTTGCTAGGCGGCGAAGGCACGAAGCGATTTGGGAGGCGGCGAAGGCACACGGCGCTTTGCTAGGCGGCGAGGGCGAGAAGGCACGCAGCGCTTTCTGAGGCGGCGAGGCGGCCAAGGCACGCGCTGCTTTGCTCGGCGCCGAAGGCACGCAGCGCTTCCTTCGTTTGCGAGGCAGCGAAGAGATGGAGCGCTTTGCTTCTTGGCCAGGCAGCGAACAGGCGCCGTGCTTTGCTTTCTGCCACTCAGCGAATACACGCAGCGCTCTGCTTTTTGGCGAGGCAGTGAACAGATGCAGCGTTTAGTTTGCGAGGCGGCCAAGAGACGCGGCGCTTTGCATGCTGGCGAGGCGGCGAGCAGATCGAGTGCTTTGCTTGTTGGCGAGGCAGCGAAGAGATTCAGCAGTCTCCTTGTTTGTGACACAGCGACCATGCCCAGTGCTTGCTCTTTGTGCGAGGCAGCGAAGAGATGCAGCACTTTGCTTGTGCACCAGGTGGCGCAGTGGCATGGCGGATGACTTTTTCGCCTGGAGGCGAAGCGAGGCAGCACTTTGTTAGTTGGCGAGGCAGCGAAGAGACGCAGCAGGCTGCTTGTTTGTGAGACAGCCAACATGCACAGTGGTTAGCTATTGTGCGAGGCAGCGAATGAGGGCAGAGCAAATCGCTTTGTGCCTTCGCCGCCTCGCTGCCTAGCAAAGCGTCGTCTGCCTTGGGCGCCTAGCAAAGCTGCGCGTGCCGTCGCCGTCAAGCAAAGCGCCGTGTTCCTTGGGCGCCTAGCAAAGAAGTGCCTGCGTTGGGCGCCTCGCCGCATTGCAGCCTAGCAAAGCAGTGCGTGCCTTCGCCGCCTCACACACCGCGTTGTGCCTTCGGCGCCTGGCAAAGCAGCGCGTGCCTTCGCCGCCTGGCCTCCTAAAAAAGCGCTGCGTGCCTTCTCGCCCTCGCCGCCTAGCAAAGCGCCGTGTCCCTTCGCCGCCTCGCCGCCTAGCAAAGCTCCGCGTGCCGTCGCCGCCTACAAAGCGCCGTGTTCCTTCGGCGCCTAGCAAAGCAGCGCGTGCCTTCGCCGCCTAAGAAAGCGCTGCGTGCCTTTTCGCCCTCGCCGCCCAACAAAGCGCCCTGTCCCTTCACCGCCTCCCGAACCGCTTCGTCCCTTCGCCGCCTCGCCGCCTAGCAAAGCGCTGCTTGCCTTCGCCGCCTCACACACCGCTGCGTCCCTTCGCCGCCTCGCCGCTTAGCAAACGCCGTGGGAGCGCCCAAGGCACACGGCGCTTTTGTAGGTGCCGAAGGCACGTGGCGCTTTGCTAAGCACCGAGGCAGCGAAGGCACGCAGCCATTTGATCGTGCTCGACGGGCTCGGGCGCCTTGCTAGGCGGCGAGGCGGCGAAGGCACGCAGCGCTTTGCCAGGCGCCCAGGGACGCAGCGCTCGGCGAGGGCACGCAGTGCTTTGCCAGGCGCCGAAGGCACTCAGCGCTTTGCCAGGCGCCGAAGGCACGCAGCGCTCTAGCAGGCGGCGAGGGCACACAGTGCTTTGCTAGGCGGCGAGCGGACGTGCAGCTTTGCTAGGCAGCGAAGGCTGAGGACGCTTTGCTAGGCGCTTTGCTAGGCGGCGAAGGCACGAAGCGATTTGGGAGGCGGCAAAGGCACACGGCGCTTTGCTAGGCGGCGAGGGCGAGAAGGCACGCAGCGCTTTCTGAGGCGGCGAGGCGGCCAAGGCACGCGCTGCTTTGCTAGGCGCCGAAGGCACGCAGCGCTTCCTTCGTTTGCGAGGCAGCGAAGAGATGGAGCGCTTTGCTTCTTGGCCAGGCAGCGAACAGGCGCCGTGCTTTGCTTTCTGCCACTCAGCGAATAGACGCAGCGCTCTGCTTTTTGGCGAGGCAGTGAACAGATGCAGCGTTTAGTTTGCGAGGCGGCCAAGAGACGCGGCGCTTTGCATGCTGGCGAGGCGGCGAGCAGATCGAGTGCTTTGCTTGTTGGCGAGGCAGCGAAGAGATGCAGCGGTTTGCTTGTTGGCGAGGCAGCGAAGAGATTCAGCAGTCTCCTTGTTTGTGACACAGCGACCATGCCCAGTGCTTGCTCTTTGTGCGAGGCAGCGAAGAGATGCAGCACTTTGCTTGTGCACCAGGTGGCGCAGTGGCATGGCGGATGACTTTTTCGCCTGGAGGCGAAGCGAGGCAGCACTTTGTTAGTTGGCGAGGCAGCGAAGAGACGCAGCAGGCTGCTTGTTTGTGAGACAGCCAACATGCACAGTGGTTAGCTATTGTGCGAGGCAGCGAATGAGGGCAGAGGAAATCGCTTTGTGCCTTCGCCGCCTCGCTGCCTAGCAAAGCGTCGTCTGCCTTGGGCGCCTAGCAAAGCTGCGCGTGCCGTCGCCGTCAAGCAAAGCGCCGTGTTCCTTGGGCGCCTAGCAGAGAAGTGCCTGCGTTCGGCGCCTCGCCGCATTGCAGCCTAGCAAAGCGCTGCGTGCCTTCGGCGGCTGGCAAAGCAGTGCGTGCCTTCGCCGCCTCACACACCGCGTTGTGCCTTCGGCGCCTGGCAAAGCAGCGCGTGCCTTCGCCGCCTAAGAAAGCGCTGCGTGCCTTTTCGCCCTCGCCGCCCAACAAAGCGCCCTGTCCCTTCACCGCCTCCCGAACCGCTTCGTCCCTTCGCCGCCTCGCCGCCTAGCAAAGCGCTGCTTGCCTTCGCCGCCTCACACACCGCTGCGTCCCTTCGCCGCCTCGCCGCTTAGCAAACGCCGTGGGAGCGCCGAAGGGACACGGCGCTTTTGTAGGCGCCGAAGGCACGTGGCGCTTTGCTAAGCACCGAGGCAGCGAAGGCACGCAGCCATTTGATCGTGCTCGACGGGCTAGGGCGCCTTGCGAGGCGGCGAAGGCACGCAGCGCTTTGCCAGGCGCCCAGGGACGCAGCGCTCGGCGAGGGCACTCAGCGCTTTGCCAGGCGCCGAAGGCACGCAGCGCTCTAGCAGGCGGCGAGGGCACACAGTGCTTTGCTAGGCGGCGAGCGGACGTGGAGCTTTGCTAGGCAGCCAAGGCTGAGGACGCTTTGCTAGGCGCTTTGCTAGGCGGCGAAGGCACGAAGCGATTTGGGAGGCGGCGAAGGCACACGGCGCTTTGCTAGGCAGCGAGGGCGAGAAGGCACGCAGCGCTTTCTGAGGCGGCGAGGCGGCCAAGGCACGCGCTGCTTTGCTCGGCGCCGAAGGCACGCAGCGCTTCCTTCGTTTGCGAGGCAGCGAAGAGATGGAGCGCTTTGCTTCTTGGCCAGGCAGCGAAGAGGCGCCGTGCTTTGCTTTCTGCCACTCAGCGAATACACGCAGCGCTCTGCTTTTTGGCGAGGCAGTGAACAGATGCAGCGTTTAGTTTGCGAGGCGGCCAAGAGACGCGGCGCTTTGCATGCTGGCGAGGCGGCGAGCAGATCGAGTGCTTTGCTTGTTGGCGAGGCAGCGAAGAGATTCAGCAGTCTCCTTGTTTGTGACACAGCGACCATGCCCAGTGCTTGCTCTTTGTGCGAGGCAGCGAAGAGATGCAGCACTTTGCTTGTGCACCAGGTGGCGCAGTGGCATGGCGGATGACTTTTTCGCCTGGAGGCGAAGCGAGGCAGCACTTTGTTAGTTGGCGAGGCAGCGAAGAGACGCAGCAGGCTGCTTGTTTGTGAGACAGCCAACATGCACAGTGGTTAGCTATTGTGCGAGGCAGCGAATGAGGGCAGAGCAAATGGCTTTGTGCCTTCGCCGCCTCGCTGCCTAGCAAAGCGTCGTCTGCCTTGGGCGCCTAGCAAAGCTGCGCGTGCCGTCGCCGTCAAGCAAAGCGCCGTGTTCCTTGGGCGCCTAGCAAAGAAGTGCCTGCGTTCGGCGCCTCGCCGCATTGCAGCCTAGCAAAGGGCTGCGTGCCTTCGGCGGCTGGCAAAGCAGTGCGTGCCTTCGCCGCCTCACACACCGCGTTGTGCCTTCGGCGCCTGGCAAAGCAGCGCGTGCCTTCGCCGCCTAAGAAAGCGCTGCGTGCCTTTTCGCCCTCGCCGCCCAACAAAGCGCCCTGTCCCTTCACCGCCTCCCGAACCGCTTCGTCCCTTCGCCGCCTCGCCGCCTAGCAAAGCGCTGCTTGCCTTCGCCGCCTCACACACCGCTGCGTCCCTTCGCCGCCTCGCCGCTTAGCAAACGCCGTGGGAGCGCCGAAGGGACACGGCGCTTTTGTAGGCGCCGAAGGCACGTGGCGCTTTGCTAAGCACCGAGGAGGCGAAGGCACGCAGCCATTTGATCGTGCTCGACGGGCTAGGGCGCCTTGCGAGGCGGCGAGGCGGCGAAGGCACGCAGCGCTTTGCCAGGCGCCCAGGGACGCAGCGCTCGGCGAGGGCACGCAGTGCTTTGCCAGGCGCCGAAGGCACTCAGCGCTTTGCCAGGCGCCGAAGGCACGCAGCGCTCTAGCAGGCGGCGAGGGCACACAGTGCTTTGCTAGGCGGCGAGCGGACGTGGAGCTTTGCTAGGCAGCCAAGGCTGAGGACGCTTTGCTAGGCGCTTTGCTAGGCGGCGAAGGCACGAAGCGATTTGGGAGGCGGCGAAGGCACACGGCGCTTTGCTAGGCGGCGAGGGCGAGAAGGCACGCAGCGCTTTCTGAGGCGGCGAGGCGGCCAAGGCACGCGCTGCTTTGCTCGGCGCCGAAGGCACGCAGCGCTTCCTTCGTTTGCGAGGCAGCGAAGAGATGGAGCGCTTTGCTTCTTGGCCAGGCAGCGAACAGGCGCCGTGCTTTGCTTTCTGCCACTCAGCGAATACACGCAGCGCTCTGCTTTTTGGCGAGGCAGTGAACAGATGCAGCGTTTAGTTTGCGAGGCGGCCAAGAGACGCGGCGCTTTGCATGCTGGCGAGGCGGCGAGCAGATCGAGTGCTTTGCTTGTTGGCGAGGCAGCGAAGAGATTCAGCAGTCTCCTTGTTTGTGACACAGCGACCATGCCCAGTGCTTGCTCTTTGTGCGAGGCAGCGAAGAGATGCAGCACTTTGCTTGTGCACCAGGTGGCGCAGTGGCATGGCGGATGACTTTTTCGCCTGGAGGCGAAGCGAGGCAGCACTTTGTTAGTTGGCGAGGCAGCGAAGAGACGCAGCAGGCTGCTTGTTTGTGAGACAGCCAACATGCACAGTGGTTAGCTATTGTGCGAGGCAGCGAATGAGGGCAGAGCAAATCGCTTTGTGCCTTCGCCGCCTCGCTGCCTAGCAAAGCGTCGTCTGCCTTGGGCGCCTAGCAAAGCTGCGCGTGCCGTCGCCGTCAAGCAAAGCGCCGTGTTCCTTGGGCGCCTAGCAGAGAAGTGCCTGCGTTCGGCGCCTCGCCGCATTGCAGCCTAGCAAAGCGCTGCGTGCCTTCGGCGGCTGGCAAAGCAGTGCGTGCCTTCGCCGCCTCACACACCGCGTTGTGCCTTCGGCGCCTGGCAAAGCAGCGCGTGCCTTCGCCGCCTGGCCTCCTAAGAAAGCGCTGCGTGCCTTCTCGCCCTCGCCGCCTAGCAAAGCGCCGTGTCCCTTCGCCGCCTCGCCGCCTAGCAAAGCTCCGCGTGCCCTCGCCGCCTAGCAAAGCGCCGTGTTCCTTCGGCGCCTAGCAAAGCAGCGCGTGCCTTCGCCGCCTAAGAACGCGCTGCGTGCCTTTTCGCCCTCGCCGCCCAACAAAGCGCCCTGTCCCTTCACCGCCTCCCGAACCGCTTCGTCCCTTCGCCGCCTCGCCGCCTAGCAAAGCGCTGCTTGCCTTCGCCACCTCACACACCGCTGCGTCCCTTCGCCGCCTCGCCGCTTAGCAAACGTCGTGGGAGCGCCGAAGGGACACGGCGCTTTTGTAGGCGCCGAAGGCACGTGGCGCTTTGCTAAGCACCGAGGCAGCGAAGGCACGCAGCCATTTGATGGTGCTCGACGGGCTCGGGCGCCTTGCTAGGCGGCGAGGCGGCGAAGGCACGCAGCGCTTTGCCAGGCGCCCAGGGACGCAGCGCTCGGCGAGGGCACGCAGTGCTTTGCCAGGCGCCGAAGGCACTCAGCGCTTTGCCAGGCGCCGAAGGCACGCAGCGCTCTAGCAGGCGGCGAGGGCACACAGTGCTTTGCTAGGCGGCGAGCGGACGTGGAGCTTTGCTAGGCAGCCAAGGCTGAGGACGCTTTGCTAGGCGCTTTGCTAGGCGGCGAAGGCACGAAGCGATTTGGGAGGCGGCGAAGGCACACGGCGCTTTGCTAGGCGGCGAGGGCGAGAAGGCACGCAGCGCTTTCTGAGGCGGCGAGGCGGCCAAGGCACGCGCTGCTTTGCTCGGCGCCGAAGGCACGCAGCGCTTCCTTCGTTTGCGAGGCAGCGAAGAGATGGAGCGCTTTGCTTCTTGGCCAGGCAGCGAACAGGCGCCGTGCTTTGCTTTCTGCCACTCAGCGAATACACGCAGCGCTCTGCTTTTTGGCGAGGCAGTGAACAGATGCAGCGTTTAGTTTGCGAGGCGGCCAAGAGACGCGGCGCTTTGCATGCTGGCGAGGCGGCGAGCAGATCGAGTGCTTTGCTTGTTGGCGAGGCAGCGAAGAGATTCAGCAGTCTCCTTGTTTGTGACACAGCGACCATGCCCAGTGCTTGCTCTTTGTGCGAGGCAGCGAAGAGATGCAGCACTTTGCTTGTGCACCAGGTGGCGCAGTGGCATGGCGGATGACTTTTTCGCCTGGAGGCGAAGCGAGGCAGCACTTTGTTAGTTGGCGAGGCAGCGAAGAGACGCAGCAGGCTGCTTGTTTGTGAGACAGCCAACATGCACAGTGGTTAGCTATTGTGCGAGGCAGCGAATGAGGGCAGAGCAAATCGCTTTGTGCCTTCGCCGCCTCGCTGCCTAGCAAAGCGTCGTCTGCCTTGGGCGCCTAGCAAAGCTGCGCGTGCCGTCGCCGTCAAGCAAAGCGCCGTGTTCCTTGGGCGCCTAGCAAAGAAGTGCCTGCGTTCGGCGCCTCGCCGCATTGCAGCCTAGCAAAGCGCTGCGTGCCTTCGGCGGCTGGCAAAGCAGTGCGTGCCTTCGCCGCCTCACACACCGCGTTGTGCCTTCGGCGCCTGGCAAAGCAGCGCGTGCCTTCGCCGCCTAAGAAAGCGCTGCGTGCCTTTTCGCCCTCGCCGCCCAACAAAGCGCCCTGTCCCTTCACCGCCTCCCGAACCGCTTCGTCCCTTCGCCGCCTCGCCGCCTAGCAAAGCGCTGCTTGCCTTCGCCGCCTCACACACCGCTGCGTCCCTTCGCCGCCTCGCCGCTTAGCAAACGCCGTGGGAGCGCCGAAGGGACACGGCGCTTTTGTAGGCGCCGAAGGCACGTGGCGCTTTGCTAAGCACCGAGGCAGCGAAGGCACGCAGCCATTTGATCGTGCTCGACGGGCTAGGGCGCCTTGCGAGGCGGCGAAGGCACGCAGCGCTTTGCCAGGCGCCCAGGGACGCAGCGCTCGGCGAGGGCACTCAGCGCTTTGCCAGGCGCCGAAGGCACGCAGCGCTCTAGCAGGCGGCGAGGGCACACAGTGCTTTGCTAGGCGGCGAGCGGACGTGGAGCTTTGCTAGGCAGCCAAGGCTGAGGACGCTTTGCTAGGCGCTTTGCTAGG
This sequence comes from Apteryx mantelli, assembly GCF_036417845.1. Classification (NCBI taxonomy): domain Eukaryota; kingdom Metazoa; phylum Chordata; class Aves; order Apterygiformes; family Apterygidae; genus Apteryx; species Apteryx mantelli. The sequence goes on from NC_089987.1 coordinate 25,804,542, forward strand.
CGCCGAAGGCACGAAGCGATTTGGGAGGCGGCGAAGGCACACGGCGCTTTGCTAGGCGGCGAGGGCGAGAAGGCACGCAGCGCTTTCTGAGGCGGCGAGGCGGCCAAGGCACGCGCTGCTTTGCTAGGCGCCGAAGGCACGCAGCGCTTCCTTCGTTTGCGAGGCAGCGAAGAGATGGAGCGCTTTGCTTCTTGGCCAGGCAGCGAAGAGGCGCCGTGCTTTGCTTTCTGCCACTCAGCGAATACACGCAGCGCTCTGCTTTTTGGCGAGGCAGTGAACAGATGCAGCGTTTAGTTTGCGAGGCGGCCAAGAGACGCGGCGCTTTGCATGCTGGCGAGGCGGCGAGCAGATCGAGTGCTTTGCTTGTTGGCGAGGCAGCGAAGAGATTCAGCAGTCTCCTTGTTTGTGACACAGCGACCATGCCCAGTGCTTGCTCTTTGTGCGAGGCAGCGAAGAGATGCAGCACTTTGCTTGTGCACCAGGTGGCGCAGTGGCATGGCGGATGACTTTTTCGCCTGGAGGCGAAGCGAGGCAGCACTTTGTTAGCTGGCGAGGCAGCGAAGAGACGCAGCAGGCTGCTTGTTTGTGAGACAGCCAACATGCACAGTGGTTAGCTATTGTGCGAGGCAGCGAATGAGGGCAGAGCAAATCGCTTTGTGCCTTCGCCGCCTCGCTGCCTAGCAAAGCGTCGTCTGCCTTGGGCGCCTAGCAAAGCTGCGCGTGCCGTCGCCGTCAAGCAAAGCGCCGTGTTCCTTGGGCGCCTAGCAGAGAAGTGCCTGCGTTCGGCGCCTCGCCGCATTGCAGCCTAGCAAAGCGCTGCGTGCCTTCGGCGGCTGGCAAAGCAGTGCGTGCCTTCGCCGCCTCACACACCGCGTTGTGCCTTCGGCGCCTGGCAAAGCAGCGCGTGCCTTCGCCGCCTGGCCTCCTAAGAAAGCGCTGCGTGCCTTCTCGCCCTCGCCGCCTAGCAAAGCGCCGTGTCCCTTCGCCGCCTCGCCGCCTAGCAAAGCTCCGCGTGCCCTCGCCGCCTAGCAAAGCGCCGTGTTCCTTCGGCGCCTAGCAAAGCAGCGCGTGCCTTCGCCGCCTAAGAAAGCGCTGCGTGCCTTTTCGCCCTCGCCGCCCAACAAAGCGCCCTGTCCCTTCACCGCCTCCCGAACCGCTTCGTCCCTTCGCCGCCTCGCCGCCTAGCAAAGCGCTGCTTGCCTTCGCCGCCTCACACACCGCTGCGTCCCTTCGCCGCCTCGCCGCTTAGCAAACGCCGTGGGAGCGCCGAAGGGACACGGCGCTTTTGTAGGCGCCGAAGGCACGTGGCGCTTTGCTAAGCACCGAGGCAGCGAAGGCACGCAGCCATTTGATCGTGCTCGACGGGCTCGGGCGCCTTGCTAGGCGGCGAGGCGGCGAAGGCACGCAGCGCTTTGCCAGGCGCCCAGGGACGCAGCGCTCGGCGAGGGCACGCAGTGCTTTGCCAGGCGCCGAAGGCACTCAGCGCTTTGCCAGGCGCCGAAGGCACGCAGCGCTCTAGCAGGCGGCGAGGGCACACAGTGCTTTGCTAGGCGGCGAGCGGACGTGGAGCTTTGCTAGGCAGCCAAGGCTGAGGACGCTTTGCTAGGCGCTTTGCTAGGCGGCGAAGGCACGAAGCGATTTGGGAGGCGGCGAAGGCACACGGCGCTTTGCTAGGCGGCGAGGGCGAGAAGGCACGCAGCGCTTTCTGAGGCGGCGAGGCGGCCAAGGCACGCGCTGCTTTGCTCGGCGCCGAAGGCACGCAGCGCTTCCTTCGTTTGCGAGGCAGCGAAGAGATGGAGCGCTTTGCTTCTTGGCCAGGCAGCGAAGAGGCGCCGTGCTTTGCTTTCTGCCACTCAGCGAATACACGCAGCGCTCTGCTTTTTGGCGAGGCAGTGAACAGATGCAGCGTTTAGTTTGCGAGGCGGCCAAGAGACGCGGCGCTTTGCATGCTGGCGAGGCGGCGAGCAGATCGAGTGCTTTGCTTGTTGGCGAGGCAGCGAAGAGATGCAGCAGTCTCCTTGTTTGTGACACAGCGACCATGCCCAGTGCTTGCTCTTTGTGCGAGGCAGCGAAGAGATGCAGCACTTTGCTTGTGCACCAGGTGGCGCAGTGGCATGGCGGATGACTTTTTCGCCTGGAGGCGAAGCGAGGCAGCACTTTGTTAGTTGGCGAGGCAGCGAAGAGACGCAGCAGGCTGCTTGTTTGTGAGACAGCCAACATGCACAGTGGTTAGCTATTGTGCGAGGCAGCGAATGAGGGCAGAGCAAATCGCTTTGTGCCTTCGCCGCCTCGCTGCCTAGCAAAGCGTCGTCTGCCTTGGGCGCCTAGCAAAGCTGCGCGTGCCGTCGCCGTCAAGCAAAGCGCCGTGTTCCTTGGGCGCCTAGCAGAGAAGTGCCTGCGTTCGGCGCCTCGCCGCATTGCAGCCTAGCAAAGCGCTGCGTGCCTTCGGCGGCTGGCAAAGCAGTGCGTGCCTTCGCCGCCTCACACACCGCGTTGTGCCTTCGGCGCCTGGCAAAGCAGCGCGTGCCTTCGCCGCCTGGCCTCCTAAGAAAGCGCTGCGTGCCTTCTCGCCCTCGCCGCCTAGCAAAGCGCCGTGTCCCTTCGCCGCCTCGCCGCCTAGCAAAGCTCCGCGTGCCGTCGCCGCCTACAAAGCGCCCTGTTCCTTCGGCGCCTAGCAAAGCAGCGCGTGCCTTCGCCGCCTAAGAAAGCGCTGCGTGCCTTTTCGCCCTCGCCGCCCAACAAAGCGCCCTGTCCCTTCACCGCCTCCCGAACCGCTTCGTCCCTTCGCCGCCTCGCCGCTTAGCAAACGCCGTGGGAGCGCCGAAGGGACACGGCGCTTTTGTAGGCGCCGAAGGCACGTGGCGCTTTGCTAAGCACCGAGGCAGCGAAGGCACGCAGCCATTTGATCGTGCTCGACGGGCTAGGGCGCCTTGCTAGGCGGCGAGGCGGCGAAGGCACGCAGCGCTTTGCCAGGCGCCCAGGGACGCAGCGCTCGGCGAGGGCACGCAGTGCTTTGCCAGGCGCCGAAGGCACTCAGCGCTTTGCCAGGCGCCGAAGGCACGCAGCGCTCTAGCAGGCGGCGAGGGCACACAGTGCTTTGCTAGGCGGCGAGCGGACGTGGAGCTTTGCTAGGCAGCCAAGGCTGAGGACGCTTTGCTAGGCGCTTTGCTAGGCGGCGAAGGCACGAAGCGATTTGGGAGGCGGCGAAGGCACACGGCGCTTTGCTAGGCGGCGAGGGCGAGAAGGCACGCAGCGCTTTCTGAGGCGGCGAGGCGGCCAAGGCACGCGCTGCTTTGCTAGGCGCCGAAGGCACGCAGCGCTTCCTTCGTTTGCGAGGCAGCGAAGAGATGGAGCGCTTTGCTTCTTGGCCAGGCAGCGAAGAGGCGCCGTGCTTTGCTTTCTGCCACTCAGCGAATACACGCAGCGCTCTGCTTTTTGGCGAGGCAGTGAACAGATGCAGCGTTTAGTTTGCGAGGCGGCCAAGAGACGCGGCGCTTTGCATGCTGGCGAGGCGGCGAGCAGATCGAGTGCTTTGCTTGTTGGCGAGGCAGCGAAGAGATTCAGCAGTCTCCTTGTTTGTGACACAGCGACCATGCCCAGTGCTTGCTCTTTGTGCGAGGCAGCGAAGAGATGCAGCACTTTGCTTGTGCACCAGGTGGCGCAGTGGCATGGCGGATGACTTTTTCGCCTGGAGGCGAAGCGAGGCAGCACTTTGTTAGTTGGCGAGGCAGCGAAGAGACGCAGCAGGCTGCTTGTTTGTGAGACAGCCAACATGCACAGTGGTTAGCTATTGTGCGAGGCAGCGAATGAGGGCAGAGCAAATCGCTTTGTGCCTTCGCCGCCTCGCTGCCTAGCAAAGCGTCGTCTGCCTTGGGCGCCTAGCAAAGCTGCGCGTGCCGTCGCCGTCAAGCAAAGCGCCGTGTTCCTTGGGCGCCTAGCAGAGAAGTGCCTGCGTTCGGCGCCTCGCCGCATTGCAGCCTAGCAAAGCGCTGCGTGCCTTCGGCGGCTGGCAAAGCAGTGCGTGCCTTCGCCGCCTCACACACCGCGTTGTGCCTTCGGCGCCTGGCAAAGCAGCGCGTGCCTTCGCCGCCTGGCCTCCTAAGAAAGCGCTGCGTGCCTTCTCGCCCTCGCCGCCTAGCAAAGCGCCGTGTCCCTTCGCCGCCTCGCCGCCTAGCAAAGCTCCGCGTGCCGTCGCCGCCTACAAAGCGCCGTGTTCCTTCGGCGCCTAGCAAAGCAGCGCGTGCCTTCGCCGCCTAAGAAAGCGCTGCGTGCCTTTTCGCCCTCGCCGCCCAACAAAGCGCCCTGTCCCTTCACCGCCTCCCGAACCGCTTCGTCCCTTCGCCGCCTCGCCGCTTAGCAAACGCCGTGGGAGCGCCGAAGGGACACGGCGCTTTTGTAGGCGCCGAAGGCACGTGGCGCTTTGCTAAGCACCGAGGCAGCGAAGGCACGCAGCCATTTGATCGTGCTCGACGGGCTCGGGCGCCTTGCTAGGCGGCGAGGCGGCGAAGGCACGCAGCGCTTTGCCAGGCGCCCAGGGACGCAGCGCTCGGCGAGGGCACGCAGTGCTTTGCCAGGCGCCGAAGGCACTCAGCGCTTTGCCAGGCGCCGAAGGCACGCAGCGCTCTAGCAGGCGGCGAGGGCACACAGTGCTTTGCTAGGCGGCGAGCGGACGTGCAGCTTTGCTAGGCAGCCAAGGCTGAGGACGCTTTGCTAGGCGCTTTGCTAGGCGGCGAAGGCACGAAGCGATTTGGGAGGCGGCGAAGGCACACGGCGCTTTGCTAGGCGGCGAGGGCGAGAAGGCACGCAGCGCTTTCTGAGGCGGCGAGGCGGCCAAGGCACGCGCTGCTTTGCTCGGCGCCGAAGGCACGCAGCGCTTCCTTCGTTTGCGAGGCAGCGAAGAGATGGAGCGCTTTGCTTCTTGGCCAGGCAGCGAACAGGCGCCGTGCTTTGCTTTCTGCCACTCAGCGAATACACGCAGCGCTCTGCTTTTTGGCGAGGCAGTGAACAGATGCAGCGTTTAGTTTGCGAGGCGGCCAAGAGACGCGGCGCTTTGCATGCTGGCGAGGCGGCGAGCAGATCGAGTGCTTTGCTTGTTGGCGAGGCAGCGAAGAGATTCAGCAGTCTCCTTGTTTGTGACACAGCGACCATGCCCAGTGCTTGCTCTTTGTGCGAGGCAGCGAAGAGATGCAGCACTTTGCTTGTGCACCAGGTGGCGCAGTGGCATGGCGGATGACTTTTTCGCCTGGAGGCGAAGCGAGGCAGCACTTTGTTAGTTGGCGAGGCAGCGAAGAGACGCAGCAGGCTGCTTGTTTGTGAGACAGCCAACATGCACAGTGGTTAGCTATTGTGCGAGGCAGCGAATGAGGGCAGAGCAAATCGCTTTGTGCGTTCGCCGCCTCGCTGCCTAGCAAAGCGTCGTCTGCCTTGGGCGCCTAGCAAAGCTGCGCGTGCCGTCGCCGTCAAGCAAAGCGCCGTGTTCCTTGGGCGCCTAGCAGAGAAGTGCCTGCGTTCGGCGCCTCGCCGCATTGCAGCCTAGCAAAGCGCTGCGTGCCTTCGGCGGCTGGCAAAGCAGTGCGTGCCTTCGCCGCCTCACACACCGCGTTGTGCCTTCGGCGCCTGGCAAAGCAGCGCGTGCCTTCGCCGCCTGGCCTCCTAAGAAAGCGCTGCGTGCCTTCTCGCCCTCGCCGCCTAGCAAAGCGCCGTGTCCCTTCGCCGCCTCGCCGCCTAGCAAAGCTCCGCGTGCCGTCGCCGCCTACAAAGCGCCGTGTTCCTTCGGCGCCTAGCAAAGCAGCGCGTGCCTTCGCCGCCTAAGAAAGCGCTGCGTGCCTTTTCGCCCTCGCCGCCCAACAAAGCGCCCTGTCCCTTCACCGCCTCCCGAACCGCTTCGTCCCTTCGCCGCCTCGCCGCTTAGCAAACGCCGTGGGAGCGCCGAAGGGACACGACGCTTTTGTAGGCGCCGAAGGCACGTGGCGCTTTGCTAAGCACCGAGGCAGCGAAGGCACGCAGCCATTTGATCGTGCTCGACGGGCTAGGGCGCCTTGCTAGGCGGCGAGGCGGCGAAGGCACGCAGCGCTTTGCCAGGCGCCCAGGGACGCAGCGCTCGGCGAGGGCACGCAGTGCTTTGCCAGGCGCCGAAGGCACTCAGCGCTTTGCCAGGCGCCGAAGGCACGCAGCGCTCTAGCAGGCGGCGAGGGCACACAGTGCTTTGCTAGGCGGCGAGCGGACGTGGAGCTTTGCTAGGCAGCCAAGGCTGAGGACGCTTTGCTAGGCGCTTTGCTAGGCGGCGAAGGCACGAAGCGATTTGGGAGGCGGCGAAGGCACACGGCGCTTTGCTAGGCGGCGAGGGCGAGAAGGCACGCAGCGCTTTCTGAGGCGGCGAGGCGGCCAAGGCACGCGCTGCTTTGCTAGGCGCCGAAGGCACGCAGCGCTTCCTTCGTTTGCGAGGCAGCGAAGAGATGGAGCGCTTTGCTTCTTGGCCAGGCAGCGAAGAGGCGCCGTGCTTTGCTTTCTGCCACTCAGCGAATACACGCAGCGCTCTGCTTTTTGGCGAGGCAGTGAACAGATGCAGCGTTTAGTTTGCGAGGCGGCCAAGAGACGCGGCGCTTTGCATGCTGGCGAGGCGGCGAGCAGATCGAGTGCTTTGCTTGTTGGCGAGGCAGCGAAGAGATTCAGCAGTCTCCTTGTTTGTGACACAGCGACCATGCCCAGTGCTTGCTCTTTGTGCGAGGCAGCGAAGAGATGCAGCACTTTGCTTGTGCACCAGGTGGCGCAGTGGCATGGCGGATGACTTTTTCGCCTGGAGGCGAAGCGAGGCAGCACTTTGTTAGTTGGCGAGGCAGCGAAGAGACGCAGCAGGCTGCTTGTTTGTGAGACAGCCAACATGCACAGTGGTTAGCTATTGTGCGAGGCAGCGAATGAGGGCAGAGCAAATGGCTTTGTGCCTTCGCCGCCTCGCTGCCTAGCAAAGCGTCGTCTGCCTTGGGCGCCTAGCAAAGCTGCGCGTGCCGTCGCCGTCAAGCAAAGCGCCGTGTTCCTTGGGCGCCTAGCAAAGAAGTGCCTGCGTTCGGCGCCTCGCCGCATTGCAGCCTAGCAAAGCGCTGCGTGCCTTCGGCGGCTGGCAAAGCAGTGCGTGCCTTCGCCGCCTCACACACCGCGTTGTGCCTTCGGCGCCTGGCAAAGCAGCGCGTGCCTTCGCCGCCTAAGAAAGCGCTGCGTGCCTTTTCGCCCTCGCCGCCCAACAAAGCGCCCTGTCCCTTCACCGCCTCCCGAACCGCTTCGTCCCTTCGCCGCCTCGCCGCCTAGCAAAGCGCTGCTTGCCTTCGCCGCCTCACACACCGCTGCGTCCCTTCGCCGCCTCGCCGCTTAGCAAACGCCGTGGGAGCGCCGAAGGGACACGGCGCTTTTGTAGGCGCCGAAGGCACGTGGCGCTTTGCTAAGCACCGAGGCAGCGAAGGCACGCAGCCATTTGATCGTGCTCGACGGGCTAGGGCGCCTTGCGAGCCGGCGAGGCGGCGAAGGCACGCAGCGCTTTGCCAGGCGCCCAGGGACGCAGCGCTCGGCGAGGGCACGCAGTGCTTTGCCAGGCGCCGAAGGCACTCAGCGCTTTGCCAGGCGCCGAAGGCACGCAGCGCTCTAGCAGGCGGCGAGGGCACACAGTGCTTTGCTAGGCGGCGAGCGGACGTGGAGCTTTGCTAGGCAGCCAAGGCTGAGGACGCTTTGCTAGGCGCTTTGCTAGGCGGCGAAGGCACGAAGCGATTTGGGAGGCGGCGAAGGCACACGGCGCTTTGCTAGGCGGCGAGGGCGAGAAGGCACGCAGCGCTTTCTGAGGCGGCGAGGCGGCCAAGGCACGCGCTGCTTTGCTAGGCGCCGAAGGCACGCAGCGCTTCCTTCGTTTGCGAGGCAGCGAAGAGATGGAGCGCTTTGCTTCTTGGCCAGGCAGCGAAGAGGCGCCGTGCTTTGCTTTCTGCCACTCAGCGAATACACGCAGCGCTCTGCTTTTTGGCGAGGCAGTGAACAGATGCAGCGTTTAGTTTGCGAGGCGGCCAAGAGACGCGGCGCTTTGCATGCTGGCGAGGCGGCGAGCAGATCGAGTGCTTTGCTTGTTGGCGAGGCAGCGAAGAGATGCAGCGGTTTGCTTGTTGGCGAGGCAGCGAAGAGATTCAGCAGTCTCCTTGTTTGTGACACAGCGACCATGCCCAGTGCTTGCTCTTTGTGCGAGGCAGCGAAGAGATGCAGCACTTTGCTTGTGCACCAGGTGGCGCAGTGGCATGGCGGATGACTTTTTCGCCTGGAGGCGAAGCGAGGCAGCACTTTGTTAGTTGGCGAGGCAGCGAAGAGACGCAGCAGGCTGCTTGTTTGTGAGACAGCCAACATGCACAGTGGTTAGCTATTGTGCGAGGCAGCGAAAGAGGGCAGAGCAAATCGCTTTGTGCCTTCGCCGCCTCGCTGCCTAGCAAAGCGTCGTCTGCCTTGGGCGCCTAGCAAAGCTGCGCGTGCCGTCGCCGTCAAGCAAAGCGCCGTGTTCCTTGGGCGCCTAGCAAAGAAGTGCCTGCGTTCGGCGCCTCGCCGCATTGCAGCCTAGCAAAGCGCTGCGTGCCTTCGGCGGCTGGCAAAGCAGTGCGTGCCTTCGCCGCCTCACACACCGCATTGTGCCTTCGGCGCCTGGCAAAGCAGCGCGTGCCTTCGCCGCCTGGCCTCCTAAGAAAGCGCTGCGTGCCTTCTCGCCCTCGCCGCCTAGCAAAGCGCCGTGTCCCTTCGCCGCCTCGCCGCCTAGCAAAGCTCCGCGTGCCGTCGCCGCCTACAAAGCGCCGTGTTCCTTCGGCGCCTAGCAAAGCAGCGCGTGCCTTCGCCGCCTAAGAAAGCGCTGCGTGCCTTTTCGCCCTCGCCGCCCAACAAAGCGCCCTGTCCCTTCACCGCCTCCCGAACCGCTTCGTCCCTTCGCCGCCTCGCCGCCTAGCAAAGCGCTGCTTGCCTTCGCCGCCTCACACACCGCTGCGTCCCTTCGCCGCCTCGCCGCTTAGCAAACGCCGTGGGAGCGCCGAAGGGACACGGCGCTTTTGTAGGCGCCGAAGGCACGTGGCGCTTTGCTAAGCACCGAGGCAGCGAAGGCACGCAGCCATTTGATCGTGCTCGACGGGCTAGGGCGCCTTGCTAGGCGGCGAAGGCACGCAGCGCTTTGCCAGGCGCCCAGGGACGCAGCGCTCGGCGAGGGCACGCAGTGCTTTGCCAGGCGCCGAAGGCACTCAGCGCTTTGCCAGGCGCCGAAGGCACGCAGCGCTCTAGCAGGCGGCGAGGGCACACAGTGCTTTGCTAGGCGGCGAGCGGACGTGGAGCTTTGCTAGGCAGCCAAGGCTGAGGACGCTTTGCTAGGCGCTTTGCTAGGCGGCGAAGGCACGAAGCGATTTGGGAGGCGGCGAAGGCACACGGCGCTTTGCTAGGCGGCGAGGGCGAGAAGGCACGCAGCGCTTTCTGAGGCGGCGAGGCGGCCAAGGCACGCGCTGCTTTGCTCGGCGCCGAAGGCACGCAGCGCTTCCTTCGTTTGCGAGGCAGCGAAGAGATGGAGCGCTTTGCTTCTTGGCCAGGCAGCGAAGAGGCGCCGTGCTTTGCTTTCTGCCACTCAGCGAATACACGCAGCGCTCTGCTTTTTGGCGAGGCAGTGAACAGATGCAGCGTTTAGTTTGCGAGGCGGCCAAGAGACGCGGCGCTTTGCATGCTGGCGAGGCGGCGAGCAGATCGAGTGCTTTGCTTGTTGGCGAGGCAGCGAAGAGATTCAGCAGTCTCCTTGTTTGTGACACAGCGACCATGCACAGTGCTTGCTCTTTGTGCGAGGCAGCGAAGAGATGCAGCACTTTGCTTGTGCACCAGGTGGCGCAGTGGCATGGCGGATGACTTTTTCGCCTGGAGGCGAAGCGAGGCAGCACTTTGTTAGTTGGCGAGGCAGCGAAGAGACGCAGCAGGCTGCTTGTTTGTGAGACAGCCAACATGCACAGTGGTTAGCTATTGTGCGAGGCAGCGAATGAGGGCAGAGCAAATCGCTTTGTGCCTTCGCCGCCTCGCTGCCTAGCAAAGCGTCGTCTGCCTTGGGCGCCTAGCAAAGCTGCGCGTGCCGTCGCCGTCAAGCAAAGCGCCGTGTTCCTTGGGCGCCTAGCAAAGAAGTGCCTGCGTTCGGCGCCTCGCCGCATTGCAGCCTAGCAAAGCGCTGCGTGCCTTCGGCGGCTGGCAAAGCAGTGCGTGCCTTCGCCGCCTCACACACCGCGTTGTGCCTTTGGCGCCTGGCAAAGCAGCGCGTGCCTTCGCCGCCTAAGAAAGCGCTGCGTGCCTTTTCGCCCTCGCCGCCCAACAAAGCGCCCTGTCCCTTCACCGCCTCCCGAACCGCTTCGTCCCTTCGCCGCCTCGCCGCCTAGCAAAGCGCTGCTTGCCTTCGCCGCCTCACACACCGCTGCGTCCCTTCGCCGCCTCGCCGCTTAGCAAACGCCGTGGGAGCGCCGAAGGGACACGGCGCTTTTGTAGGCGCCGAAGGCACGTGGCGCTTTGCTAAGCACCGAGGCAGCGAAGGCACGCAGCCATTTGATCGTGCTCGACGGGCTAGGGCGCCTTGCGAGGCGGCGAGGCGGCGAAGGCACGCAGCGCTTTGCCAGGCGCCCAGGGACGCAGCGCTCGGCGAGGGCACGCAGTGCTTTGCCAGGCGCCGAAGGCACTCAGCGCTTTGCCAGGCGCCGAAGGCACGCAGCGCTCTAGCAGGCGGCGAGGGCACACAGTGCTTTGCTAGGCGGCGAGCGGACGTGCAGCTTTGCTAGGCAGCCAAGGCTGAGGACGCTTTGCTAGGCGCTTTGCTAGGCGGCGAAGGCACGAAGCGATTTGGGAGGCGGCGAAGGCACACGGCGCTTTGCTAGGCGGCGAGGGCGAGAAGGCACGCAGCGCTTTCTGAGGCGGCGAGGCGGCCAAGGCACGCGCTGCTTTGCTAGGCGCCGAAGGCACGCAGCGCTTCCTTCGTTTGCGAGGCAGCGAAGAGATGGAGCGCTTTGCTTCTTGGCCAGGCAGCGAAGAGGCGCCGTGCTTTGCTTTCTGCCACTCAGCGAATACACGCAGCGCTCTGCTTTTTGGCGAGGCAGTGAACAGATGCAGCGTTTAGTTTGCGAGGCGGCCAAGAGACGCGGCGCTTTGCATGCTGGCGAGGCGGCGAGCAGATCGAGTGCTTTGCTTGTTGGCGAGGCAGCGAAGAGATGCAGCGGTTTGCTTGTTGGCGAGGCAGCGAAGAGATTCAGCAGTCTCCTTGTTTGTGACACAGCGACCATGCCCAGTGCTTGCTCTTTGTGCGAGGCAGCGAAGAGATGCAGCACTTTGCTTGTGCACCAGGTGGCGCAGTGGCATGGCGGATGACTTTTTCGCCTGGAGGCGAAGCGAGGCAGCACTTTGTTAGTTGGCGAGGCAGCGAAGAGACGCAGCAGGCTGCTTGTTTGTGAGACAGCCAACATGCACAGTGGTTAGCTATTGTGCGAGGCAGCGAAAGAGGGCAGAGCAAATCGCTTTGTGCCTTCGCCGCCTCGCTGCCTAGCAAAGCGTCGTCTGCCTTGGGCGCCTAGCAAAGCTGCGCGTGCCGTCGCCGTCAAGCAAAGCGCCGTGTTCCTTGGGCGCCTAGCAAAGAAGTGCCTGCGTTGGGCGCCTCGCCGCATTGCAGCCTAGCAAAGCGCTGCGTGCCTTCGGCGGCTGGCAAAGCAGTGCGTGCCTTCGCCGCCTCACACACCGCATTGTGCCTTCGGCGCCTGGCAAAGCAGCGCGTGCCTTCGCCGCCTGGCCTCCTAAGAAAGCGCTGCGTGCCTTCTCGCCCTCGCCGCCTAGCAAAGCGCCGTGTCCCTTCGCCGCCTCGCCGCCTAGCAAAGCTCCGCGTGCCGTCGCCGCCTACAAAGCGCCGTGTTCCTTCGGCGCCTAGCAAAGCAGCGCGTGCCTTCGCCGCCTAAGAAAGCGCTGCGTGCCTTTTCGCCCTCGCCGCCCAACAAAGCGCCCTGTCCCTTCACCGCCTCCCGAACCGCTTCGTCCCTTCGCCGCCTCGCCGCCTAGCAAAGCGCTGCTTGCCTTCGCCGCCTCACACACCGCTGCGTCCCTTCGCCGCCTCGCCGCTTAGCAAACGCCGTGGGAGCGCCGAAGGGACACGGCGCTTTTGTAGGCGCCGAAGGCACGTGGCGCTTTGCTAAGCACCGAGGCAGCGAAGGCACGCAGCCATTTGATCGTGCTCGACGGGCTAGGGCGCCTTGCGAGGCGGCGAGGCGGCGAAGGCACGCAGCGCTTTGCCAGGCGCCCAGGGACGCAGCGCTCGGCGAGGGCACGCAGTGCTTTGCCAGGCGCCGAAGGCACTCAGCGCTTTGCCAGGCGCCGAAGGCACGCAGCGCTCTAGCAGGCGGCGAGGGCACACAGTGCTTTGCTAGGCGGCGAGCGGACGTGGAGCTTTGCTAGGCAGCCAAGGCTGAGGACGCTTTGCTAGGCGCTTTGCTAGGCGGCGAAGGCACGAAGCGATTTGGGAGGCGGCGAAGGCACACGGCGCTTTGCTAGGCGGCGAGGGCGAGAAGGCACGCAGCGCTTTCTGAGGCGGCGAGGCGGCCAAGGCACGCGCTGCTTTGCTCGGCGCCGAAGGCACGCAGCGCTTCCTTCGTTTGCGAGGCAGCGAAGAGATGGAGCGCTTTGCTTCTTGGCCAGGCAGCGAAGAGGCGCCGTGCTTTGCTTTCTGCCACTCAGCGAATACACGCAGCGCTCTGCTTTTTGGCGAGGCAGTGAACAGATGCAGCGTTTAGTTTGCGAGGCGGCCAAGAGACGCGGCGCTTTGCATGCTGGCGAGGCGGCGAGCAGATCGAGTGCTTTGCTTGTTGGCGAGGCAGCGAAGAGATTCAGCAGTCTCCTTGTTTGTGACACAGCGACCATGCACAGTGCTTGCTCTTTGTGCGAGGCAGCGAAGAGATGCAGCACTTTGCTTGTGCACCAGGTGGCGCAGTGGCATGGCGGATGACTTTTTCGCCTGGAGGCGAAGCGAGGCAGCACTTTGTTAGTTGGCGAGGCAGCGAAGAGACGCAGCAGGCTGCTTGTTTGTGAGACAGCCAACATGCACAGTGGTTAGCTATTGTGCGAGGCAGCGAATGAGGGCAGAGCAAATCGCTTTGTGCGTTCGCCGCCTCGCTGCCTAGCAAAGCGTCGTCTGCCTTGGGCGCCTAGCAAAGCTGCGCGTGCCGTCGCCGTCAAGCAAAGCGCCGTGTTCCTTGGGCGCCTAGCAAAGAAGTGCCTGCGTTGGGCGCCTCGCCGCATTGCAGCCTAGCAAAGCGCTGCGTGCCTTCGGCGGCTGGCAAAGCAGTGCGTGCCTTCGCCGCCTCACACACCGCGTTGTGCCTTCGGCGCCTGGCAAAGCAGCGCGTGCCTTCGCCGCCTAAGAAAGCGCTGCGTGCCTTTTCGCCCTCGCCGCCCAACAAAGCGCCCTGTCCCTTCACCGCCTCCCGAACCGCTTCGTCCCTTCGCCGCCTCGCCGCCTAGCAAAGCGCTGCTTGCCTTCGCCGCCTCACACACCGCTGCGTCCCTTCGCCGCCTCGCCGCTTAGCAAACGCCGTGGGAGCGCCGAAGGGACACGGCGCTTTTGTAGGCGCCGAAGGCACGTGGCGCTTTGCTAAGCACCGAGGCAGCGAAGGCACGCAGCCATTTGATCGTGCTCGACGGGCTAGGGCGCCTTGCGAGGCGGCGAGGCGGCGAAGGCACGCAGCGCTTTGCCAGGCGCCCAGGGACGCAGCGCTCGGCGAGGGCACGCAGTGCTTTGCCAGGCGCCGAAGGCACTCAGCGCTTTGCCAGGCGCCGAAGGCACGCAGCGCTCTAGCAGGCGGCGAGGGCACACAGTGCTTTGCTAGGCGGCGAGCGGACGTGGAGCTTTGCTAGGCAGCCAAGGCTGAGGACGCTTTGCTAGGCGCTTTGCTAGGCGGCGAAGGCACGAAGCGATTTGGGAGGCGGCGAAGGCACACGGCGCTTTGCTAGGCGGCGAGGGCGAGAAGGCACGCAGCGCTTTCTGAGGCGGCGAGGCGGCCAAGGCACGCGCTGCTTTGCTAGGCGCCGAAGGCACGCAGCGCTTCCTTCGTTTGCGAGGCAGCGAAGAGATGGAGCGCTTTGCTTCTTGGCCAGGCAGCGAAGAGGCGCCGTGCTTTGCTTTCTGCCACTCAGCGAATACACGCAGCGCTCTGCTTTTTGGCGAGGCAGTGAACAGATGCAGCGTTTAGTTTGCGAGGCGGCCAAGAGACGCGGCGCTTTGCATGCTGGCGAGGCGGCGAGCAGATCGAGTGCTTTGCTTGTTGGCGAGGCAGCGAAGAGATTCAGCAGTCTCCTTGTTTGTGACACAGCGACCATGCCCAGTGCTTGCTCTTTGTGCGAGGCAGCGAAGAGATGCAGCACTTTGCTTGTGCACCAGGTGGCGCAGTGGCATGGCGGATGACTTTTTCGCCTGGAGGCGAAGCGAGGCAGCACTTTGTTAGTTGGCGAGGCAGCGAAGAGACGCAGCAGGCTGCTTGTTTGTGAGACAGCCAACATGCACAGTGGTTAGCTATTGTGCGAGGCAGCGAATGAGGGCAGAGCAAATCGCTTTGTGCCTTCGCCGCCTCGCTGCCTAGCAAAGCGTCGTCTGCCTTGGGCGCCTAGCAAAGCTGCGCGTGCCGTCGCCGTCAAGCAAAGCGCCGTGTTCCTTGGGCGCCTAGCAAAGAAGTGCCTGCGTTGGGCGCCTCGCCGCATTGCAGCCTAGCAAAGCGCTGCGTGCCTTCGGCGGCTGGCAAAGCAGTGCGTGCCTTCGCCGCCTCACACACCGCGTTGTGCCTTCGGCGCCTGGCAAAGCAGCGCGTGCCTTCGCCGCCTGGCCTCCTAAGAAAGCGCTGCGTGCCTTCTCGCCCTCGCCGCCTAGCAAAGCGCCGTGTCCCTTCGCCGCCTCGCCGCCTAGCAAAGCTCCGCGTGCCGTCGCCGCCTACAAAGCGCCGTGTTCCTTCGGCGCCTAGCAAAGCAGCGCGTGCCTTCGCCGCCTAAGAAAGCGCTGCGTGCCTTTTCGCCCTCGCCGCCCAACAAAGCGCCCTGTCCCTTCACCGCCTCCCGAACCGCTTCGTCCCTTCGCCGCCTCGCCGCCTAGCAAAGCGCTGCTTGCCTTCGCCGCCTCACACACCGCTGCGTCCCTTCGCCGCCTCGCCGCTTAGCAAACGCCGTGGGAGCGCCGAAGGGACACGGCGCTTTTGTAGGCGCCGAAGGCACGTGGCGCTTTGCTAAGCACCGAGGCAGCGAAGGCACGCAGCCATTTGATCGTGCTCGACGGGCTAGGGCGCCTTGCGAGGCGGCGAGGCGGCGAAGGCACGCAGCGCTTTGCCAGGCGCCCAGGGACGCAGCGCTCGGCGAGGGCACGCAGTGCTTTGCCAGGCGCCGAAGGCACTCAGCGCTTTGCCAGGCGCCGAAGGCACGCAGCGCTCTAGCAGGCGGCGAGGGCACACAGTGCTTTGCTAGGCGGCGAGCGGACGTGGAGCTTTGCTAGGCAGCCAAGGCTGAGGACGCTTTGCTAGGCGCTTTGCTAGGCGGCGAAGGCACGAAGCGATTTGGGAGGCGGCGAAGGCACACGGCGCTTTGCTAGGCGGCGAGGGCGAGAAGGCACGCAGCGCTTTCTGAGGCGGCGAGGCGGCCAAGGCACGCGCTGCTTTGCTAGGCG
This sequence comes from Apteryx mantelli, assembly GCF_036417845.1. Lineage (NCBI taxonomy): Eukaryota > Metazoa > Chordata > Aves > Apterygiformes > Apterygidae > Apteryx > Apteryx mantelli. The sequence goes on from NC_089987.1 coordinate 25,820,236, forward strand.
CCGAAGGCACGCAGCGCTTCCTTCGTTTGCGAGGCAGCGAAGAGATGGAGCGCTTTGCTTCTTGGCCAGGCAGCGAAGAGGCGCCGTGCTTTGCTTTCTGCCACTCAGCGAATACACGCAGCGCTCTGCTTTTTGGCGAGGCAGTGAACAGATGCAGCGTTTAGTTTGCGAGGCGGCCAAGAGACGCGGCGCTTTGCATGCTGGCGAGGCGGCGAGCAGATCGAGTGCTTTGCTTGTTGGCGAGGCAGCGAAGAGATGCAGCGGTTTGCTTGTTGGCGAGGCAGCGAAGAGATTCAGCAGTCTCCTTGTTTGTGACACAGCGACCATGCCCAGTGCTTGCTCTTTGTGCGAGGCAGCGAAGAGATGCAGCACTTTGCTTGTGCACCAGGTGGCGCAGTGGCATGGCGGATGACTTTTTCGCCTGGAGGCGAAGCGAGGCAGCACTTTGTTAGTTGGCGAGGCAGCGAAGAGACGCAGCAGGCTGCTTGTTTGTGAGACAGCCAACATGCACAGTGGTTAGCTATTGTGCGAGGCAGCGAATGAGGGCAGAGCAAATCGCTTTGTGCGTTCGCCGCCTCGCTGCCTAGCAAAGCGTCGTCTGCCTTGGGCGCCTAGCAAAGCTGCGCGTGCCGTCGCCGTCAAGCAAAGCGCCGTGTTCCTTGGGCGCCTAGCAAAGAAGTGCCTGCGTTCGGCGCCTCGCCGCATTGCAGCCTAGCAAAGCGCTGCGTGCCTTCGGCGGCTGGCAAAGCAGTGCGTGCCTTCGCCGCCTCACACACCGCGTTGTGCCTTCGGCGCCTGGCAAAGCAGCGCGTGCCTTCGCCGCCTGGCCTCCTAAGAAAGCGCTGCGTGCCTTCTCGCCCTCGCCGCCTAGCAAAGCGCCGTGTTCCTTCGGCGCCTAGCAAAGCAGCGCGTGCCTTCGCCGCCTAAGAAAGCGCTGCGTGCCTTTTCGCCCTCGCCGCCCAACAAAGCGCCCTGTCCCTTCACCGCCTCCCGAACCGCTTCGTCCCTTCGCCGCCTCGCCGCCTAGCAAAGCGCTGCTTGCCTTCGCCACCTCACACACCGCTGCGTCCCTTCGCCGCCTCGCCGCTTAGCAAACGCCGTGGGAGCGCCGAAGGGACACGGCGCTTTTGTAGGCGCCGAAGGCACGTGGCGCTTTGCTAAGCACCGAGGCAGCGAAGGCACGCAGCCATTTGATCGTGCTCGACGGGCTAGGGCGCCTTGCTAGGCGGCGAGGCGGCGAAGGCACGCAGCGCTTTGCCAGGCGCCCAGGGACGCAGCGCTCGGCGAGGGCACGCAGTGCTTTGCCAGGCGCCGAAGGCACTCAGCGCTTTGCCAGGCGCCGAAGGCACGCAGCGCTCTAGCAGGCGGCGAGGGCACACAGTGCTTTGCTAGGCGGCGAGCGGACGTGCAGCTTTGCTAGGCAGCCAAGGCTGAGGACGCTTTGCTAGGCGCTTTGCTAGGCGGCGAAGGCACGAAGCGATTTGGGAGGCGGCGAAGGCACACGGCGCTTTGCTAGGCGGCGAGGGCGAGAAGGCACGCAGCGCTTTCTGAGGCGGCGAGGCGGCCAAGGCACGCGCTGCTTTGCTAGGCGCCGAAGGCACGCAGCGCTTCCTTCGTTTGCGAGGCAGCGAAGAGATGGAGCGCTTTGCTTGTGCACCAGGTGGCGCAGTGGCATGGCGGATGACTTTTTCGCCTGGAGGCGAAGCGAGGCAGCACTTTGTTAGTTGGCGAGGCAGCGAAGAGACGCAGCAGGCTGCTTGTTTGTGAGACAGCCAACATGCACAGTGGTTAGCTATTGTGCGAGGCAGCGAATGAGGGCAGAGGAAATCGCTTTGTGCCTTCGCCGCCTCGCTGCCTAGCAAAGCGTCGTCTGCCTTGGGCGCCTAGCAAAGCTGCGCGTGCCGTCGCCGTCAAGCAAAGCGCCGTGTTCCTTGGGCGCCTAGCAGAGAAGTGCCTGCGTTCGGCGCCTCGCCGCATTGCAGCCTAGCAAAGCGCTGCGTGCCTTCGGCGGCTGGCAAAGCAGTGCGTGCCTTCGCCGCCTCACACACCGCATTGTGCCTTCGGCGCCTGGCAAAGCAGCGCGTGCCTTGGCCGCCTCGCCGCCTCAGAAAGCGCTGCGTGCCTTTTCGCCCTCGCCGCCCAACAAAGCGCCCTGTCCCTTCACCGCCTCCCGAACCGCTTCGTCCCTTCGCCGCCTCGCCGCTTAGCAAACGCCGTGGGAGCGCCGAAGGGACACGGCGCTTTTGTAGGCGCCGAAGGCACGTGGCGCTTTGCTAAGCACCGAGGCAGCGAAGGCACGCAGCCATTTGATCGTGCTCGACGGGCTAGGGCGCCTTGCGAGCCGGCGAGGCGGCGAAGGCACGCAGCGCTTTGCCAGGCGCCCAGGGACGCAGCGCTCGGCGAGGGCACGCAGTGCTTTGCCAGGCGCCGAAGGCACTCAGCGCTTTGCCAGGCGCCGAAGGCACGCAGCGCTCTAGCAGGCGGCGAGGGCACACAGTGCTTTGCTAGGCGGCGAGCGGACGTGGAGCTTTGCTAGGCAGCCAAGGCTGAGGACGCTTTGCTAGGCGCTTTGCTAGGCGGCGAAGGCACGAAGCGATTTGGGAGGCGGCGAAGGCACACGGCGCTTTGCTAGGCGGCGAGGGCGAGAAGGCACGCAGCGCTTTCTGAGGCGGCGAGGCGGCCAAGGCACGCGCTGCTTTGCTAGGCGCCGAAGGCACGCAGCGCTTCCTTCGTTTGCGAGGCAGCGAAGAGATGGAGCGCTTTGCTTCTTGGCCAGGCAGCGAAGAGGCGCCGTGCTTTGCTTTCTGCCACTCAGCGAATACACGCAGCGCTCTGCTTTTTGGCGAGGCAGTGAACAGATGCAGCGTTTAGTTTGCGAGGCGGCCAAGAGACGCGGCGCTTTGCATGCTGGCGAGGCGGCGAGCAGATCGAGTGCTTTGCTTGTTGGCGAGGCAGCGAAGAGATTCAGCAGTCTCCTTGTTTGTGACACAGCGACCATGCACAGTGCTTGCTCTTTGTGCGAGGCAGCGAAGAGATGCAGCACTTTGCTTGTGCACCAGGTGGCGCAGTGGCATGGCGGATGACTTTTTCGCCTGGAGGCGAAGCGAGGCAGCACTTTGTTAGTTGGCGAGGCAGCGAAGAGACGCAGCAGGCTGCTTGTTTGTGAGACAGCCAACATGCACAGTGGTTAGCTATTGTGCGAGGCAGCGAATGAGGGCAGAGCAAATCGCTTTGTGCCTTCGCCGCCTCGCTGCCTAGCAAAGCGTCGTCTGCCTTGGGCGCCTAGCAAAGCTGCGCGTGCCGTCGCCGTCAAGCAAAGCGCCGTGTTCCTTGGGCGCCTAGCAAAGAAGTGCCTGCGTTCGGCGCCTCGCCGCATTGCAGCCTAGCAAAGCGCTGCGTGCCTTCGGCGGCTGGCAAAGCAGTGCGTGCCTTCGCCGCCTCACACACCGCGTTGTGCCTTTGGCGCCTGGCAAAGCAGCGCGTGCCTTCGCCGCCTAAGAAAGCGCTGCGTGCCTTTTCGCCCTCGCCGCCCAACAAAGCGCCCTGTCCCTTCACCGCCTCCCGAACCGCTTCGTCCCTTCGCCGCCTCGCCGCCTAGCAAAGCGCTGCTTGCCTTCGCCGCCTCACACACCGCTGCGTCCCTTCGCCGCCTCGCCGCTTAGCAAACGCCGTGGGAGCGCCGAAGGGACACGGCGCTTTTGTAGGCGCCGAAGGCACGTGGCGCTTTGCTAAGCACCGAGGCAGCGAAGGCACGCAGCCATTTGATCGTGCTCGACGGGCTAGGGCGCCTTGCGAGGCGGCGAGGCGGCGAAGGCACGCAGCGCTTTGCCAGGCGCCCAGGGACGCAGCGCTCGGCGAGGGCACGCAGTGCTTTGCCAGGCGCCGAAGGCACTCAGCGCTTTGCCAGGCGCCGAAGGCACGCAGCGCTCTAGCAGGCGGCGAGGGCACACAGTGCTTTGCTAGGCGGCGAGCGGACGTGCAGCTTTGCTAGGCAGCCAAGGCTGAGGACGCTTTGCTAGGCGCTTTGCTAGGCGGCGAAGGCACGAAGCGATTTGGGAGGCGGCGAAGGCACACGGCGCTTTGCTAGGCGGCGAGGGCGAGAAGGCACGCAGCGCTTTCTGAGGCGGCGAGGCGGCCAAGGCACGCGCTGCTTTGCTAGGCGCCGAAGGCACGCAGCGCTTCCTTCGTTTGCGAGGCAGCGAAGAGATGGAGCGCTTTGCTTCTTGGCCAGGCAGCGAAGAGGCGCCGTGCTTTGCTTTCTGCCACTCAGCGAATACACGCAGCGCTCTGCTTTTTGGCGAGGCAGTGAACAGATGCAGCGTTTAGTTTGCGAGGCGGCCAAGAGACGCGGCGCTTTGCATGCTGGCGAGGCGGCGAGCAGATCGAGTGCTTTGCTTGTTGGCGAGGCAGCGAAGAGATGCAGCGGTTTGCTTGTTGGCGAGGCAGCGAAGAGATTCAGCAGTCTCCTTGTTTGTGACACAGCGACCATGCCCAGTGCTTGCTCTTTGTGCGAGGCAGCGAAGAGATGCAGCACTTTGCTTGTGCACCAGGTGGCGCAGTGGCATGGCGGATGACTTTTTCGCCTGGAGGCGAAGCGAGGCAGCACTTTGTTAGTTGGCGAGGCAGCGAAGAGACGCAGCAGGCTGCTTGTTTGTGAGACAGCCAACATGCACAGTGGTTAGCTATTGTGCGAGGCAGCGAAAGAGGGCAGAGCAAATCGCTTTGTGCCTTCGCCGCCTCGCTGCCTAGCAAAGCGTCGTCTGCCTTGGGCGCCTAGCAAAGCTGCGCGTGCCGTCGCCGTCAAGCAAAGCGCCGTGTTCCTTGGGCGCCTAGCAAAGAAGTGCCTGCGTTGGGCGCCTCGCCGCATTGCAGCCTAGCAAAGCGCTGCGTGCCTTCGGCGGCTGGCAAAGCAGTGCGTGCCTTCGCCGCCTCACACACCGCATTGTGCCTTCGGCGCCTGGCAAAGCAGCGCGTGCCTTCGCCGCCTGGCCTCCTAAGAAAGCGCTGCGTGCCTTCTCGCCCTCGCCGCCTAGCAAAGCGCCGTGTCCCTTCGCCGCCTCGCCGCCTAGCAAAGCTCCGCGTGCCGTCGCCGCCTACAAAGCGCCGTGTTCCTTCGGCGCCTAGCAAAGCAGCGCGTGCCTTCGCCGCCTAAGAAAGCGCTGCGTGCCTTTTCGCCCTCGCCGCCCAACAAAGCGCCCTGTCCCTTCACCGCCTCCCGAACCGCTTCGTCCCTTCGCCGCCTCGCCGCCTAGCAAAGCGCTGCTTGCCTTCGCCGCCTCACACACCGCTGCGTCCCTTCGCCGCCTCGCCGCTTAGCAAACGCCGTGGGAGCGCCGAAGGGACACGGCGCTTTTGTAGGCGCCGAAGGCACGTGGCGCTTTGCTAAGCACCGAGGCAGCGAAGGCACGCAGCCATTTGATCGTGCTCGACGGGCTAGGGCGCCTTGCGAGGCGGCGAGGCGGCGAAGGCACGCAGCGCTTTGCCAGGCGCCCAGGGACGCAGCGCTCGGCGAGGGCACGCAGTGCTTTGCCAGGCGCCGAAGGCACTCAGCGCTTTGCCAGGCGCCGAAGGCACGCAGCGCTCTAGCAGGCGGCGAGGGCACACAGTGCTTTGCTAGGCGGCGAGCGGACGTGGAGCTTTGCTAGGCAGCCAAGGCTGAGGACGCTTTGCTAGGCGCTTTGCTAGGCGGCGAAGGCACGAAGCGATTTGGGAGGCGGCGAAGGCACACGGCGCTTTGCTAGGCGGCGAGGGCGAGAAGGCACGCAGCGCTTTCTGAGGCGGCGAGGCGGCCAAGGCACGCGCTGCTTTGCTCGGCGCCGAAGGCACGCAGCGCTTCCTTCGTTTGCGAGGCAGCGAAGAGATGGAGCGCTTTGCTTCTTGGCCAGGCAGCGAAGAGGCGCCGTGCTTTGCTTTCTGCCACTCAGCGAATACACGCAGCGCTCTGCTTTTTGGCGAGGCAGTGAACAGATGCAGCGTTTAGTTTGCGAGGCGGCCAAGAGACGCGGCGCTTTGCATGCTGGCGAGGCGGCGAGCAGATCGAGTGCTTTGCTTGTTGGCGAGGCAGCGAAGAGATTCAGCAGTCTCCTTGTTTGTGACACAGCGACCATGCACAGTGCTTGCTCTTTGTGCGAGGCAGCGAAGAGATGCAGCACTTTGCTTGTGCACCAGGTGGCGCAGTGGCATGGCGGATGACTTTTTCGCCTGGAGGCGAAGCGAGGCAGCACTTTGTTAGTTGGCGAGGCAGCGAAGAGACGCAGCAGGCTGCTTGTTTGTGAGACAGCCAACATGCACAGTGGTTAGCTATTGTGCGAGGCAGCGAATGAGGGCAGAGCAAATCGCTTTGTGCGTTCGCCGCCTCGCTGCCTAGCAAAGCGTCGTCTGCCTTGGGCGCCTAGCAAAGCTGCGCGTGCCGTCGCCGTCAAGCAAAGCGCCGTGTTCCTTGGGCGCCTAGCAAAGAAGTGCCTGCGTTGGGCGCCTCGCCGCATTGCAGCCTAGCAAAGCGCTGCGTGCCTTCGGCGGCTGGCAAAGCAGTGCGTGCCTTCGCCGCCTCACACACCGCGTTGTGCCTTCGGCGCCTGGCAAAGCAGCGCGTGCCTTCGCCGCCTAAGAAAGCGCTGCGTGCCTTTTCGCCCTCGCCGCCCAACAAAGCGCCCTGTCCCTTCACCGCCTCCCGAACCGCTTCGTCCCTTCGCCGCCTCGCCGCCTAGCAAAGCGCTGCTTGCCTTCGCCGCCTCACACACCGCTGCGTCCCTTCGCCGCCTCGCCGCTTAGCAAACGCCGTGGGAGCGCCGAAGGGACACGGCGCTTTTGTAGGCGCCGAAGGCACGTGGCGCTTTGCTAAGCACCGAGGCAGCGAAGGCACGCAGCCATTTGATCGTGCTCGACGGGCTAGGGCGCCTTGCGAGGCGGCGAGGCGGCGAAGGCACGCAGCGCTTTGCCAGGCGCCCAGGGACGCAGCGCTCGGCGAGGGCACGCAGTGCTTTGCCAGGCGCCGAAGGCACTCAGCGCTTTGCCAGGCGCCGAAGGCACGCAGCGCTCTAGCAGGCGGCGAGGGCACACAGTGCTTTGCTAGGCGGCGAGCGGACGTGGAGCTTTGCTAGGCAGCCAAGGCTGAGGACGCTTTGCTAGGCGCTTTGCTAGGCGGCGAAGGCACGAAGCGATTTGGGAGGCGGCGAAGGCACACGGCGCTTTGCTAGGCGGCGAGGGCGAGAAGGCACGCAGCGCTTTCTGAGGCGGCGAGGCGGCCAAGGCACGCGCTGCTTTGCTAGGCGCCGAAGGCACGCAGCGCTTCCTTCGTTTGCGAGGCAGCGAAGAGATGGAGCGCTTTGCTTCTTGGCCAGGCAGCGAAGAGGCGCCGTGCTTTGCTTTCTGCCACTCAGCGAATACACGCAGCGCTCTGCTTTTTGGCGAGGCAGTGAACAGATGCAGCGTTTAGTTTGCGAGGCGGCCAAGAGACGCGGCGCTTTGCATGCTGGCGAGGCGGCGAGCAGATCGAGTGCTTTGCTTGTTGGCGAGGCAGCGAAGAGATTCAGCAGTCTCCTTGTTTGTGACACAGCGACCATGCCCAGTGCTTGCTCTTTGTGCGAGGCAGCGAAGAGATGCAGCACTTTGCTTGTGCACCAGGTGGCGCAGTGGCATGGCGGATGACTTTTTCGCCTGGAGGCGAAGCGAGGCAGCACTTTGTTAGTTGGCGAGGCAGCGAAGAGACGCAGCAGGCTGCTTGTTTGTGAGACAGCCAACATGCACAGTGGTTAGCTATTGTGCGAGGCAGCGAATGAGGGCAGAGCAAATCGCTTTGTGCCTTCGCCGCCTCGCTGCCTAGCAAAGCGTCGTCTGCCTTGGGCGCCTAGCAAAGCTGCGCGTGCCGTCGCCGTCAAGCAAAGCGCCGTGTTCCTTGGGCGCCTAGCAAAGAAGTGCCTGCGTTGGGCGCCTCGCCGCATTGCAGCCTAGCAAAGCGCTGCGTGCCTTCGGCGGCTGGCAAAGCAGTGCGTGCCTTCGCCGCCTCACACACCGCGTTGTGCCTTCGGCGCCTGGCAAAGCAGCGCGTGCCTTCGCCGCCTGGCCTCCTAAGAAAGCGCTGCGTGCCTTCTCGCCCTCGCCGCCTAGCAAAGCGCCGTGTCCCTTCGCCGCCTCGCCGCCTAGCAAAGCTCCGCGTGCCGTCGCCGCCTACAAAGCGCCGTGTTCCTTCGGCGCCTAGCAAAGCAGCGCGTGCCTTCGCCGCCTAAGAAAGCGCTGCGTGCCTTTTCGCCCTCGCCGCCCAACAAAGCGCCCTGTCCCTTCACCGCCTCCCGAACCGCTTCGTCCCTTCGCCGCCTCGCCGCCTAGCAAAGCGCTGCTTGCCTTCGCCGCCTCACACACCGCTGCGTCCCTTCGCCGCCTCGCCGCTTAGCAAACGCCGTGGGAGCGCCGAAGGGACACGGCGCTTTTGTAGGCGCCGAAGGCACGTGGCGCTTTGCTAAGCACCGAGGCAGCGAAGGCACGCAGCCATTTGATCGTGCTCGACGGGCTAGGGCGCCTTGCGAGGCGGCGAGGCGGCGAAGGCACGCAGCGCTTTGCCAGGCGCCCAGGGACGCAGCGCTCGGCGAGGGCACGCAGTGCTTTGCCAGGCGCCGAAGGCACTCAGCGCTTTGCCAGGCGCCGAAGGCACGCAGCGCTCTAGCAGGCGGCGAGGGCACACAGTGCTTTGCTAGGCGGCGAGCGGACGTGGAGCTTTGCTAGGCAGCCAAGGCTGAGGACGCTTTGCTAGGCGCTTTGCTAGGCGGCGAAGGCACGAAGCGATTTGGGAGGCGGCGAAGGCACACGGCGCTTTGCTAGGCGGCGAGGGCGAGAAGGCACGCAGCGCTTTCTGAGGCGGCGAGGCGGCCAAGGCACGCGCTGCTTTGCTAGGCGCCGAAGGCACGCAGCGCTTCCTTCGTTTGCGAGGCAGCGAAGAGATGGAGCGCTTTGCTTCTTGGCCAGGCAGCGAAGAGGCGCCGTGCTTTGCTTTCTGCCACTCAGCGAATACACGCAGCGCTCTGCTTTTTGGCGAGGCAGTGAACAGATGCAGCGTTTAGTTTGCGAGGCGGCCAAGAGACGCGGCGCTTTGCATGCTGGCGAGGCGGCGAGCAGATCGAGTGCTTTGCTTGTTGGCGAGGCAGCGAAGAGATGCAGCGGTTTGCTTGTTGGCGAGGCAGCGAAGAGATTCAGCAGTCTCCTTGTTTGTGACACAGCGACCATGCCCAGTGCTTGCTCTTTGTGCGAGGCAGCGAAGAGATGCAGCACTTTGCTTGTGCACCAGGTGGCGCAGTGGCATGGCGGATGACTTTTTCGCCTGGAGGCGAAGCGAGGCAGCACTTTGTTAGTTGGCGAGGCAGCGAAGAGACGCAGCAGGCTGCTTGTTTGTGAGACAGCCAACATGCACAGTGGTTAGCTATTGTGCGAGGCAGCGAATGAGGGCAGAGCAAATCGCTTTGTGCGTTCGCCGCCTCGCTGCCTAGCAAAGCGTCGTCTGCCTTGGGCGCCTAGCAAAGCTGCGCGTGCCGTCGCCGTCAAGCAAAGCGCCGTGTTCCTTGGGCGCCTAGCAAAGAAGTGCCTGCGTTCGGCGCCTCGCCGCATTGCAGCCTAGCAAAGCGCTGCGTGCCTTCGGCGGCTGGCAAAGCAGTGCGTGCCTTCGCCGCCTCACACACCGCGTTGTGCCTTCGGCGCCTGGCAAAGCAGCGCGTGCCTTCGCCGCCTGGCCTCCTAAGAAAGCGCTGCGTGCCTTCTCGCCCTCGCCGCCTAGCAAAGCGCCGTGTTCCTTCGGCGCCTAGCAAAGCAGCGCGTGCCTTCGCCGCCTAAGAAAGCGCTGCGTGCCTTTTCGCCCTCGCCGCCCAACAAAGCGCCCTGTCCCTTCACCGCCTCCCGAACCGCTTCGTCCCTTCGCCGCCTCGCCGCCTAGCAAAGCGCTGCTTGCCTTCGCCACCTCACACACCGCTGCGTCCCTTCGCCGCCTCGCCGCTTAGCAAACGCCGTGGGAGCGCCGAAGGGACACGGCGCTTTTGTAGGCGCCGAAGGCACGTGGCGCTTTGCTAAGCACCGAGGCAGCGAAGGCACGCAGCCATTTGATCGTGCTCGACGGGCTAGGGCGCCTTGCTAGGCGGCGAGGCGGCGAAGGCACGCAGCGCTTTGCCAGGCGCCCAGGGACGCAGCGCTCGGCGAGGGCACGCAGTGCTTTGCCAGGCGCCGAAGGCACTCAGCGCTTTGCCAGGCGCCGAAGGCACGCAGCGCTCTAGCAGGCGGCGAGGGCACACAGTGCTTTGCTAGGCGGCGAGCGGACGTGCAGCTTTGCTAGGCAGCCAAGGCTGAGGACGCTTTGCTAGGCGCTTTGCTAGGCGGCGAAGGCACGAAGCGATTTGGGAGGCGGCGAAGGCACACGGCGCTTTGCTAGGCGGCGAGGGCGAGAAGGCACGCAGCGCTTTCTGAGGCGGCGAGGCGGCCAAGGCACGCGCTGCTTTGCTAGGCGCCGAAGGCACGCAGCGCTTCCTTCGTTTGCGAGGCAGCGAAGAGATGGAGCGCTTTGCTTGTGCACCAGGTGGCGCAGTGGCATGGCGGATGACTTTTTCGCCTGGAGGCGAAGCGAGGCAGCACTTTGTTAGTTGGCGAGGCAGCGAAGAGACGCAGCAGGCTGCTTGTTTGTGAGACAGCCAACATGCACAGTGGTTAGCTATTGTGCGAGGCAGCGAATGAGGGCAGAGGAAATCGCTTTGTGCCTTCGCCGCCTCGCTGCCTAGCAAAGCGTCGTCTGCCTTGGGCGCCTAGCAAAGCTGCGCGTGCCGTCGCCGTCAAGCAAAGCGCCGTGTTCCTTGGGCGCCTAGCAGAGAAGTGCCTGCGTTCGGCGCCTCGCCGCATTGCAGCCTAGCAAAGCGCTGCGTGCCTTCGGCGGCTGGCAAAGCAGTGCGTGCCTTCGCCGCCTCACACACCGCGTTGTGCCTTCGGCGCCTGGCAAAGCAGCGCGTGCCTTCGCCGCCTGGCCTCCTAAGAAAGCGCTGCGTGCCTTCTCGCCCTCGCCGCCTAGCAAAGCGCCGTGTCCCTTCGCCGCCTCGCCGCCTAGCAAAGCTCCGCGTGCCGTCGCCGCCTACAAAGCGCCGTGTTCCTTCGGCGCCTAGCAAAGCAGCGCGTGCCTTCGCCGCCTAAGAAAGCGCTGCGTGCCTTTTCGCCCTCGCCGCCCAACAAAGCGCCCTGTCCCTTCACCGCCTCCCGAACCGCTTCGTCCCTTCGCCGCCTCGCCGCTTAGCAAACGCCGTGGGAGCGCCGAAGGGACACGGCGCTTTTGTAGGCGCCGAAGGCACGTGGCGCTTTGCTAAGCACCGAGGCAGCGAAGGCACGCAGCCATTTGATCGTGCTCGACGGGCTCGGGCGCCTTGCTAGGCGGCGAGGCGGCGAAGGCACGCAGCGCTTTGCCAGGCGCCCAGGGACGCAGCGCTCGGCGAGGGCACGCAGTGCTTTGCCAGGCGCCGAAGGCACTCAGCGCTTTGCCAGGCGCCGAAGGCACGCAGCGCTCTAGCAGGCGGCGAGGGCACACAGTGCTTTGCTAGGCGGCGAGCGGACGTGGAGCTTTGCTAGGCAGCCAAGGCTGAGGACGCTTTGCTAGGCGCTTTGCTAGGCGGCGAAGGCACGAAGCGATTTGGGAGGCGGCGAAGGCACACGGCGCTTTGCTAGGCGGCGAGGGCGAGAAGGCACGCAGCGCTTTCTGAGGCGGCGAGGCGGCCAAGGCACGCGCTGCTTTGCTCGGCGCCGAAGGCACGCAGCGCTTCCTTCGTTTGCGAGGCAGCGAAGAGATGGAGCGCTTTGCTTCTTGGCCAGGCAGCGAAGAGGCGCCGTGCTTTGCTTTCTGCCACTCAGCGAATACACGCAGCGCTCTGCTTTTTGGCGAGGCAGTGAACAGATGCAGCGTTTAGTTTGCGAGGCGGCCAAGAGACGCGGCGCTTTGCATGCTGGCGAGGCGGCGAGCAGATCGAGTGCTTTGCTTGTTGGCGAGGCAGCGAAGAGATTCAGCAGTCTCCTTGTTTGTGACACAGCGACCATGCACAGTGCTTGCTCTTTGTGCGAGGCAGCGAAGAGATGCAGCACTTTGCTTGTGCACCAGGTGGCGCAGTGGCATGGCGGATGACTTTTTCGCCTGGAGGCGAAGCGAGGCAGCACTTTGTTAGTTGGCGAGGCAGCGAAGAGACGCAGCAGGCTGCTTGTTTGTGAGACAGCCAACATGCACAGTGCTTAGCTATTGTGCGAGGCAGCGAATGAGGGCAGAGCAAATCGCTTTGTGCCTTCGCCGCCTCGCTGCCTAGCAAAGCGTCGTCTGCCTTGGGCGCCTAGCAAAGCTGCGCGTGCCGTCGCCGTCAAGCAAAGCGCCGTGTTCCTTGGGCGCCTAGCAAAGAAGTGCCTGCGTTCGGCGCCTCGCCGCATTGCAGCCTAGCAAAGCGCTGCGTGCCTTCGGCGGCTAGCAAAGCAGTGCGTGCCTTCGCCGCCTCACACACCGCGTTGTGCCTTCGGCGCCTGGCAAAGCAGCGCGTGCCTTCGCCGCCTGGCCTCCTAAGAAAGCGCTGCGTGCCTTCTCGCCCTCGCCGCCTAGCAAAGCGCCGTGTCCCTTCGCCGCCTAGCAAAGCAGCGCGTGCCTTCGCCGCCTAAGAAAGCGCTGCGTGCCTTTTCGCCCTCGCCGCCCAACAAAGCGCCCTGTCCCTTCACCGCCTCCCGAACCGCTTCGTCCCTTCGCCGCCTCGCCGCCTAGCAAAGCGCTGCTTGCCTTCGCCGCCTCACACACCGCTGCGTCCCTTCGCCGCCTCGCCGCTTAGCAAACGCCGTGGGAGCGCCGAAGGGACACGGCGCTTTTGTAGGCGCCGAAGGCACGTGGCGCTTTGCTAAGCACCGAGGCAGCGAAGGCACGCAGCCATTTGATCGTGCTCGACGGGCTAGGGCGCCTTGCGAGGCGGCGAGGCGGCGAAGGCACGCAGCGCTTTGCCAGGCGCCCAGGGACGCAGCGCTCGGCGAGGGCACGCAGTGCTTTGCCAGGCGCCGAAGGCACTCAGCGCTTTGCCAGGCGCCGAAGGCACGCAGCGCTCTAGCAGGCGGCGAGGGCACACAGTGCTTTGCTAGGCGGCGAGCGGACGTGGAGCTTTGCTAGGCAGCCAAGGCTGAGGACGCTTTGCTAGGCGCTTTGCTAGGCGGCGAAGGCACGAAGCGATTTGGGAGGCGGCGAAGGCACACGGCGCTTTGCTAGGCGGCGAGGGCGAGAAGGCACGCAGCGCTTTCTGAGGCGGCGAGGCGGCCAAGGCACGCGCTGCTTTGCTAGGCGCCGAAGGCACGCAGCGCTTCCTTCGTTTGCGAGGCAGCGAAGAGATGGAGCGCTTTGCTTCTTGGCCAGGCAGCGAACAGGCGCCGTGCTTTGCTTTCTGCCACTCAGCGAATACACGCAGCGCTCTGCTTTTTGGCGAGGCAGTGAACAGATGCAGCGTTTAGTTTGCGAGGCGGCCAAGAGACGCGGCGCTTTGCATGCTGGCGAGGCGGCGAGCAGATCGAGTGCTTTGCTTGTTGGCGAGGCAGCGAAGAGATTCAGCAGTCTCCTTGTTTGTGACACAGCGACCATGCCCAGTGCTTGCTCTTTGTGCGAGGCAGCGAAGAGATGCAGCACTTTGCTTGTGCACCAGGTGGCGCAGTGGCATGGCGGATGACTTTTTCGCCTGGAGGCGAAGCGAGGCAGCACTTTGTTAGTTGGCGAGGCAGCGAAGAGACGCAGCAGGCTGCTTGTTTGTGAGACAGCCAACATGCACAGTGCTTAGCTATTGTGCGAGGCAGCGAATGAGGGCAGAGCAAATCGCTTTGTGCCTTCGCCGCCTCGCTGCCTAGCAAAGCGTCGTCTGCCTTGGGCGCCTAGCAAAGCTGCGCGTGCCGTCGCCGTCAAGCAAAGCGCCGTGTTCCTTGGGCGCCTAGCAAAGAAGTGCCTGCGTTGGGCGCCTCGCCGCATTGCAGCCTAGCAAAGCGCTGCGTGCCTTCGGCGGCTGGCAAAGCAGTGCGTGCCTTCGCCGCCTCACACACCGCATTGTGCCTTCGGCGCCTGGCAAAGCAGCGCGTGCCTTCGCCGCCTGGCCTCCTAAGAAAGCGCTGCGTGCCTTCTCGCCCTCGCCGCCTAGCAAAGCGCCGTGTCCCTTCGCCGCCTCGCCGCCTAGCAAAGCTCCGCGTGCCGTCGCCGCCTACAAAGCGCCGTGTTCCTTCGGCGCCTAGCAAAGCAGCGCGTGCCTTCGCCGCCTAAGAAAGCGCTGCGTGCCTTTTCGCCCTCGCCGCCCAACAAAGCGCCCTGTCCCTTCACCGCCTCCCGAACCGCTTCGTCCCTTCGCCGCCTCGCCGCCTAGCAAAGCGCTGCTTGCCTTCGCCGCCTCACACACCGCTGCGTCCCTTCGCCGCCTCGCCGCTTAGCAAACGCCGTGGGAGCGCCGAAGGGACACGGCGCTTTTGTAGGCGCCGAAGGCACGTGGCGCTTTGCTAAGCACCGAGGCAGCGAAGGCACGCAGCCATTTGATCGTGCTCGACGGGCTAGGGCGCCTTGCTAGGCGGCGAAGGCACGCAGCGCTTTGCCAGGCGCCCAGGGACGCAGCGCTCGGCGAGGGCACGCAGTGCTTTGCCAGGCGCCGAAGGCACTCAGCGCTTTGCCAGGCGCCGAAGGCACGCAGCGCTCTAGCAGGCGGCGAGGGCACACAGTGCTTTGCTAGGCGGCGAGCGGACGTGGAGCTTTGCTAGGCAGCCAAGGCTGAGGACGCTTTGCTAGGCCCTTTGCTAGGCGGCGAAGGCACGAAGCGATTTGGGAGGCGGCGAAGGCACACGGCGCTTTGCTAGGCGGCGAGGGCGAGAAGGCACGCAGCACTTTCTGAGGCGGCGAGGCGGCCAAGGCACGCGCTGCTTTGCTCGGCGCCGAAGGCACGCAGCGCTTCCTTCGTTTGCGAGGCAGCGAAGAGATGGAGCGCTTTGCTTCTTGGCCAGGCAGCGAACAGGCGCCGTGCTTTGCTTTCTGCCACTCAGCGAATACACGCAGCGCTCTGCTTTTTGGCGAGGCAGTGAACAGATGCAGCGTTTAGTTTGCGAGGCGGCCAAGAGACGCGGCGCTTTGCATGCTGGCGAGGCGGCGAGCAGATCGAGTGCTTTGCTTGTTGGCGAGGCAGCGAAGAGATTCAGCAGTCTCCTTGTTTGTGACACAGCGACCATGCCCAGTGCTTGCTCTTTGTGCGAGGCAGCGAAGAGATGCAGCACTTTGCTTGTGCACCAGGTGGCGCAGTGGCATGGCGGATGACTTTTTCGCCTGGAGGCGAAGCGAGGCAGCACTTTGTTAGTTGGCGAGGCAGCGAAGAGACGCAGCAGGCTGCTTGTTTGTGAGACAGCCAACATGCACAGTGGTTAGCTATTGTGCGAGGCAGCGAATGAGGGCAGAGCAAATCGCTTTGTGCCTTCGCCGCCTCGCTGCCTAGCAAAGCGTCGTCTGCCTTGGGCGCCTAGCAAAGCTGCGCGTGCCGTCGCCGTCAAGCAAAGCGCCGTGTTCCTTGGGCGCCTAGCAAAGAAGTGCCTGCGTTGGGCGCCTCGCCGCATTGCAGCCTAGCAAAGCGCTGCGTGCCTTCACGCCCTCGCCGCCTAGCAAAGCGCCGTGTCCCTTCGCCGCCTCGCCGCCTAGCAAAGCTCCGCGTGCCGTCGCCGCCTACAAAGCGCCGTGTTCCTTCGGCGCCTAGCAAAGCAGCGCGTGCCTTCGCCGCCTAAGAAAGCGCTGCGTGCCTTTTCGCCCTCGCCGCCCAACAAAGCGCCCTGTCCCTTCACCGCCTCCCGAACCGCTTCGTCCCTTCGCCGCCTCGCCGCCTAGCAAAGCGCTGCTTGCCTTCGCCGCCTCACACACCGCTGCGTCCCTTCGCCGCCTCGCCGCTTAGCAAACGCCGTGGGAGCGCCGAAGGGACACGGCGCTTTTGTAGGCGCCGAAGGCACGTGGCGCTTTGCTAAGCACCGAGGCAGCGAAGGCACGCAGCCATTTGATCGTGCTCGACGGGCTAGGGCGCCTTGCTAGGCGGCGAGGCGGCGAAGGCACGCAGCGCTTTGCCAGGCGCCCAGGGACGCAGCGCTCGGCGAGGGCACACAGTGCTTTGCTAGGCGGCGAGCGGACGTGGAGCTTTGCTAGGCAGCCAAGGCTGAGGACGCTTTGCTAGGCGCTTTGCTAGGCGGCGAAGGCACGAAGCGATTTGGGAGGCGGCGAAGGCACACGGCGCTTTGCTAGGCGGCGAGGGCGAGAAGGCACGCAGCGCTTTCTGAGGCGGCGAGGCGGCCAAGGCACGCGCTGCTTTGCTAGGCGCCGAAGGCACGCAGCGCTTCCTTCGTTTGCGAGGCAGCGAAGAGATGGAGCGCTTTGCTTCTTGGCCAGGCAGCGAAGAGGCGCCGTGCTTTGCTTTCTGCCACTCAGCGAATACACGCAGCGCTCTGCTTTTTGGCGAGGCAGTGAACAGATGCAGCGTTTAGTTTGCGAGGCGGCCAAGAGACGCGGCGCTTTGCATGCTGGCGAGGCGGCGAGCAGATCGAGTGCTTTGCTTGTTGGCGAGGCAGCGAAGAGATTCAGCAGTCTCCTTGTTTGTGACACAGCGACCATGCCCAGTGCTTGCTCTTTGTGCGAGGCAGCGAAGAGATGCAGCACTTTGCTTGTGCACCAGGTGGCGCAGTGGCATGGCGGATGACTTTTTCGCCTGGAGGCGAAGCGAGGCAGCACTTTGTTAGTTGGCGAGGCAGCGAAGAGACGCAGCAGGCTGCTTGTTTGTGAGACAGCCAACATGCACAGTGCTTAGCTATTGTGCGAGGCAGCGAATGAGGGCAGAGCAAATCGCTTTGTGCGTTCGCCGCCTCGCTGCCTAGCAAAGCGTCGTCTGCCTTGGGCGCCTAGCAAAGCTGCGCGTGCCGTCGCCGTCAAGCAAAGCGCCGTGTTCCTTGGGCGCCTAGCAAAGAAGTGCCTGCGTTGGGCGCCTCGCCGCATTGCAGCCTAGCAAAGCGCTGCGTGCCTTCGGCGGCTGGCAAAGCAGTGCGTGCCTTCGCCGCCTCACACACCGCGTTGTGCCTTCGGCGCCTGGCAAAGCAGCGCGTGCCTTCGCCGCCTGGCCTCCTAAGAAAGCGCTGCGTGCCTTCTCGCCCTCGCCGCCTAGCAAAGCGCCGTGTCCCTTCGCCGCCTCGCCGCCTAGCAAAGCGCTGCTTGCCTTCGCCGCCTCACACACCGCTGCGTCCCTTCGCCGCCTCGCCGCTTAGCAAACGCCGTGGGAGCGCCGAAGGGACACGGCGCTTTTGTAGGCGCCGAAGGCACGTGGCGCTTTGCTAAGCACCGAGGCAGCGAAGGCACGCAGCCATTTGATCGTGCTCGACGGGCTAGGGCGCCTTGCTAGGCGGCGAGGCGGCGAAGGCACGCAGCGCTTTGCCAGGCGCCCAGGGACGCAGCGCTCGGCGAGGGCACGCAGTGCTTTGCCAGGCGCCGAAGGCACTCAGCGCTTTGCCAGGCGCCGAAGGCACGCAGCGCTCTAGCAGGCGGCGAGGGCACACAGTGCTTTGCTAGGCGGCGAGCGGACGTGGAGCTTTGCTAGGCAGCGAAGGCTGAGGACGCTTTGCTAGGCGCTTTGCTAGGCGGCGAAGGCACGAAGCGATTTGGGAGGCGGCGAAGGCACACGGCGCTTTGCTAGGCGGCGAGGGCGAGAAGGCACGCAGCGCTTTCTGAGGCGGCGAGGCGGCCAAGGCACGCGCTGCTTTGCTAGGCGCCGAAGGCACGCAGCGCTTCCTTCGTTTGCGAGGCAGCGAAGAGATGGAGCGCTTTGCTTCTTGGCCAGGCAGCGAAGAGGCGCCGTGCTTTGCTTTCTGCCACTCAGCGAATACACGCAGCGCTCTGCTTTTTGGCGAGGCAGTGAACAGATGCAGCGTTTAGTTTGCGAGGCGGCCAAGAGACGCGGCGCTTTGCATGCTGGCGAGGCGGCGAGCAGATCGAGTGCTTTGCTTGTTGGCGAGGCAGCGAAGAGATTCAGCAGTCTCCTTGTTTGTGACACAGCGACCATGCCCAGTGCTTGCTCTTTGTGCGAGGCAGCGAAGAGATGCAGCACTTTGCTTGTGCACCAGGTGGCGCAGTGGCATGGCGGATGACTTTTTCGCCTGGAGGCGAAGCGAGGCAGCACTTTGTTAGTTGGCGAGGCAGCGAAGAGACGCAGCAGGCTGCTTGTTTGTGAGACAGCCAACATGCACAGTGGTTAGCTATTGTGCGAGGCAGCGAATGAGGGCAGAGCAAATGGCTTTGTGCCTTCGCCGCCTCGCTGCCTAGCAAAGCGTCGTCTGCCTTGGGCGCCTAGCAAAGCTGCGCGTGCCGTCGCCGTCAAGCAAAGCGCCGTGTTCCTTGGGCGCCTAGCAAAGAAGTGCCTGCGTTCGGCGCCTCGCCGCATTGCAGCCTAGCAAAGCGCTGCGTGCCTTCGGCGGCTGGCAAAGCAGTGCGTGCCTTCGCCGCCTCACACACCGCATTGTGCCTTCGGCGCCTGGCAAAGCAGCGCGTGCCTTCGCCGCCTGGCCTCCTAAGAAAGCGCTGCGTGCCTTCTCGCCCTCGCCGCCTAGCAAAGCGCCGTGTCCCTTCGCCGCCTCGCCGCCTAGCAAAGCTCCGCGTGCCGTCGCCGCCTACAAAGCGCCGTGTTCCTTCGGCGCCTAGCAAAGCAGCGCGTGCCTTCGCCGCCTAAGAAAGCGCTGCGTGCCTTTTCGCCCTCGCCGCCCAACAAAGCGCCCTGTCCCTTCACCGCCTCCCGAACCGCTTCGTCCCTTCGCCGCCTCGCCGCCTAGCAAAGCGCTGCTTGCCTTCGCCGCCTCACACACCGCTGCGTCCCTTCGCCGCCTCGCCGCTTAGCAAACGCCGTGGGAGCGCCGAAGGGACACGGCGCTTTTGTAGGCGCCGAAGGCACGTGGCGCTTTGCTAAGCACCGAGGCAGCGAAGGCACGCAGCCATTTGATCGTGCTCGACGGGCTAGGGCGCCTTGCTAGGCGGCGAAGGCACGCAGCGCTTTGCCAGGCGCCCAGGGACGCAGCGCTCGGCGAGGGCACGCAGTGCTTTGCCAGGCGCCGAAGGCACTCAGCGCTTTGCCAGGCGCCGAAGGCACGCAGCGCTCTAGCAGGCGGCGAGGGCACACAGTGCTTTGCTAGGCGGCGAGCGGACGTGGAGCTTTGCTAGGCAGCCAAGGCTGAGGACGCTTTGCTAGGCCCTTTGCTAGGCGGCGAAGGCACGAAGCGATTTGGGAGGCGGCGAAGGCACACGGCGCTTTGCTAGGCGGCGAGGGCGAGAAGGCACGCAGCACTTTCTGAGGCGGCGAGGCGGCCAAGGCACGCGCTGCTTTGCTCGGCGCCGAAGGCACGCAGCGCTTCCTTCGTTTGCGAGGCAGCGAAGAGATGGAGCGCTTTGCTTCTTGGCCAGGCAGCGAACAGGCGCCGTGCTTTGCTTTCTGCCACTCAGCGAATACACGCAGCGCTCTGCTTTTTGGCGAGGCAGTGAACAGATGCAGCGTTTAGTTTGCGAGGCGGCCAAGAGACGCGGCGCTTTGCATGCTGGCGAGGCGGCGAGCAGATCGAGTGCTTTGCTTGTTGGCGAGGCAGCGAAGAGATTCAGCAGTCTCCTTGTTTGTGACACAGCGACCATGCCCAGTGCTTGCTCTTTGTGCGAGGCAGCGAAGAGATGCAGCACTTTGCTTGTGCACCAGGTGGCGCAGTGGCATGGCGGATGACTTTTTCGCCTGGAGGCGAAGCGAGGCAGCACTTTGTTAGTTGGCGAGGCAGCGAAGAGACGCAGCAGGCTGCTTGTTTGTGAGACAGCCAACATGCACAGTGGTTAGCTATTGTGCGAGGCAGCGAATGAGGGCAGAGCAAATCGCTTTGTGCCTTCGCCGCCTCGCTGCCTAGCAAAGCGTCGTCTGCCTTGGGCGCCTAGCAAAGCTGCGCGTGCCGTCGCCGTCAAGCAAAGCGCCGTGTTCCTTGGGCGCCTAGCAAAGAAGTGCCTGCGTTGGGCGCCTCGCCGCATTGCAGCCTAGCAAAGCGCTGCGTGCCTTCGGCGGCTGGCAAAGCAGTGCGTGCCTTCGCCGCCTCACACACCGCGTTGTGCCTTCGGCGCCTGGCAAAGCAGCGCGTGCCTTCGCCGCCTGGCCTCCTAAGAAAGCGCTGCGTGCCTTCACGCCCTCGCCGCCTAGCAAAGCGCCGTGTCCCTTCGCCGCCTCGCCGCCTAGCAAAGCTCCGCGTGCCGTCGCCGCCTACAAAGCGCCGTGTTCCTTCGGCGCCTAGCAAAGCAGCGCGTGCCTTCGCCGCCTAAGAAAGCGCTGCGTGCCTTTTCGCCCTCGCCGCCCAACAAAGCGCCCTGTCCCTTCACCGCCTCCCGAACCGCTTCGTCCCTTCGCCGCCTCGCCGCCTAGCAAAGCGCTGCTTGCCTTCGCCGCCTCACACACCGCTGCGTCCCTTCGCCGCCTCGCCGCTTAGCAAACGCCGTGGGAGCGCCGAAGGGACACGGCGCTTTTGTAGGCGCCGAAGGCACGTGGCGCTTTGCTAAGCACCGAGGCAGCGAAGGCACGCAGCCATTTGATCGTGCTCGACGGGCTAGGGCGCCTTGCGAGGCGGCGAGGCGGCGAAGGCACGCAGCGCTTTGCCAGGCGCCCAGGGACGCAGCGCTCGGCGAGGGCACGCAGTGCTTTGCCAGGCGCCGAAGGCACTCAGCGCTTTGCCAGGCGCCGAAGGCACGCAGCGCTCTAGCAGGCGGCGAGGGCACACAGTGCTTTGCTAGGCGGCGAGCGGACGTGGAGCTTTGCTAGGCAGCCAAGGCTGAGGACGCTTTGCTAGGCGCTTTGCTAGGCGGCGAAGGCACGAAGCGATTTGGGAGGCGGCGAAGGCACACGGCGCTTTGCTAGGCGGCGAGGGCGAGAAGGCACGCAGCGCTTTCTGAGGCGGCGAGGCGGCCAAGGCACGCGCTGCTTTGCTAGGCGCCGAAGGCACGCAGCGCTTCCTTCGTTTGCGAGGCAGCAAAGAGATGGAGCGCTTTGCTTCTTCGCCAGGCAGCGAACAGGCGCCGTGCTTTGCTTTCTGCCACTCAGCGAATACACGCAGTGCTCTGCTTTTTGGCGAGGCAGTGAACAGATGCAGCGTTTAGTTTGCGAGGCGGCCAAGAGACGCGGCGCTTTGCATGCTGGCGAGGCGGCGAGCAGATCGAGTGCTTTGCTTGTTGGCGAGGCAGCGAAGAGATGCAGCGGTTTGCTTGTTGGCGAGGCAGCGAAGAGATTCAGCAGTCTCCTTGTTTGTGACACAGCGACCATGCCCAGTGCTTGCTCTTTGTGCGAGGCAGCGAAGAGATGCAGCACTTTGCTTGTGCACCAGGTGGCGCAGTGGCATGGCGGATGACTTTTTCGCCTGGAGGCGAAGCGAGGCAGCACTTTGTTAGTTGGCGAGGCAGCGAAGAGACGCAGCAGGCTGCTTGTTTGTGAGACAGCCAACATGCACAGTGGTTAGCTATTGTGCGAGGCAGCGAATGAGGGCAGAGCAAATCGCTTTGTGCGTTCGCCGCCTCGCTGCCTAGCAAAGCGTCGTCTGCCTTGGGCGCCTAGCAAAGCTGCGCGTGCCGTCGCCGTCAAGCAAAGCGCCGTGTTCCTTGGGCGCCTAGCAAAGAAGTGCCTGCGTTCGGCGCCTCGCCGCATTGCAGCCTAGCAAAGCGCTGCGTGCCTTCGGCGGCTGGCAAAGCAGTGCGTGCCTTCGCCGCCTCACACACCGCGTTGTGCCTTCGGCGCCTGGCAAAGCAGCGCGTGCCTTCGCCGCCTGGCCTCCTAAGAAAGCGCTGCGTGCCTTCTCGCCCTCGCCGCCTAGCAAAGCGCCGTGTTCCTTCGGCGCCTAGCAAAGCAGCGCGTGCCTTCGCCGCCTAAGAAAGCGCTGCGTGCCTTTTCGCCCTCGCCGCCCAACAAAGCGCCCTGTCCCTTCACCGCCTCCCGAACCGCTTCGTCCCTTCGCCGCCTCGCCGCCTAGCAAAGCGCTGCTTGCCTTCGCCACCTCACACACCGCTGCGTCCCTTCGCCGCCTCGCCGCTTAGCAAACGCCGTGGGAGCGCCGAAGGGACACGGCGCTTTTGTAGGCGCCGAAGGCACGTGGCGCTTTGCTAAGCACCGAGGCAGCGAAGGCACGCAGCCATTTGATCGTGCTCGACGGGCTAGGGCGCCTTGCGAGCCGGCGAGGCGGCGAAGGCACGCAGCGCTTTGCCAGGCGCCCAGGGACGCAGCGCTCGGCGAGGGCACGCAGTGCTTTGCCAGGCGCCGAAGGCACTCAGCGCTTTGCCAGGCGCCGAAGGCACGCAGCGCTCTAGCAGGCGGCGAGGGCACACAGTGCTTTGCTAGGCGGCGAGCGGACGTGGAGCTTTGCTAGGCAGCCAAGGCTGAGGACGCTTTGCTAGGCGCTTTGCTAGGCGGCGAAGGCACGAAGCGATTTGGGAGGCGGCGAAGGCACACGGCGCTTTGCTAGGCGGCGAGGGCGAGAAGGCACGCAGCGCTTTCTGAGGCGGCGAGGCGGCCAAGGCACGCGCTGCTTTGCTAGGCGCCGAAGGCACGCAGCGCTTCCTTCGTTTGCGAGGCAGCGAAGAGATGGAGCGCTTTGCTTCTTGGCCAGGCAGCGAAGAGGCGCCGTGCTTTGCTTTCTGCCACTCAGCGAATACACGCAGCGCTCTGCTTTTTGGCGAGGCAGTGAACAGATGCAGCGTTTAGTTTGCGAGGCGGCCAAGAGACGCGGCGCTTTGCATGCTGGCGAGGCGGCGAGCAGATCGAGTGCTTTGCTTGTTGGCGAGGCAGCGAAGAGATGCAGCGGTTTGCTTGTTGGCGAGGCAGCGAAGAGATTCAGCAGTCTCCTTGTTTGTGACACAGCGACCATGCCCAGTGCTTGCTCTTTGTGCGAGGCAGCGAAGAGATGCAGCACTTTGCTTGTGCACCAGGTGGCGCAGTGGCATGGCGGATGACTTTTTCGCCTGGAGGCGAAGCGAGGCAGCACTTTGTTAGTTGGCGAGGCAGCGAAGAGACGCAGCAGGCTGCTTGTTTGTGAGACAGCCAACATGCACAGTGCTTAGCTATTGTGCGAGGCAGCGAATGAGGGCAGAGCAAATCGCTTTGTGCCTTCGCCGCCTCGCTGCCTAGCAAAGCGTCGTCTGCCTTGGGCGCCTAGCAAAGCTGCGCGTGCCGTCGCCGTCAAGCAAAGCGCCGTGTTCCTTGGGCGCCTAGCAAAGAAGTGCCTGCGTTCGGCGCCTCGCCGCATTGCAGCCTAGCAAAGCGCTGCGTGCCTTCGGCGGCTGGCAAAGCAGTGCGTGCCTTCGCCGCCTCACACACCGCGTTGTGCCTTCGGCGCCTGGCAAAGCAGCGCGTGCCTTCGCCGCCTGGCCTCCTAAGAAAGCGCTGCGTGCCTTCTCGCCCTCGCCGCCTAGCAAAGCGCCGTGTTCCTTCGGCGCCTAGCAAAGCAGCGCGTGCCTTCGCCGCCTAAGAAAGCGCTGCGTGCCTTTTCGCCCTCGCCGCCCAACAAAGCGCCCTGTCCCTTCACCGCCTCCCGAACCGCTTCGTCCCTTCGCCGCCTCGCCGCCTAGCAAAGCGCTGCTTGCCTTCGCCACCTCACACACCGCTGCGTCCCTTCGCCGCCTCGCCGCTTAGCAAACGCCGTGGGAGCGCCGAAGGGACACGGCGCTTTTGTAGGCGCCGAAGGCACGTGGCGCTTTGCTAAGCACCGAGGCAGCGAAGGCACGCAGCCATTTGATCGTGCTCGACGGGCTAGGGCGCCTTGCTAGGCGGCGAGGCGGCGAAGGCACGCAGCGCTTTGCCAGGCGCCCAGGGACGCAGCGCTCGGCGAGGGCACGCAGTGCTTTGCCAGGCGCCGAAGGCACTCAGCGCTTTGCCAGGCGCCGAAGGCACGCAGCGCTCTAGCAGGCGGCGAGGGCACACAGTGCTTTGCTAGGCGGCGAGCGGACGTGGAGCTTTGCTAGGCAGCCAAGGCTGAGGACGCTTTGCTAGGCGCTTTGCTAGGCGGCGAAGGCACGAAGCGATTTGGGAGGCGGCGAAGGCACACGGCGCTTTGCTAGGCGGCGAGGGCGAGAAGGCACGCAGCGCTTTCTGAGGCGGCGAGGCGGCCAAGGCACGCGCTGCTTTGCTAGGCGCCGAAGGCACGCAGCGCTTCCTTCGTTTGCGAGGCAGCGAAGAGATGGAGCGCTTTGCTTCTTGGCCAGGCAGCGAACAGGCGCCGTGCTTTGCTTTCTGCCACTCAGCGAATACACGCAGCGCTCTGCTTTTTGGCGAGGCAGTGAACAGATGCAGCGTTTAGTTTGCGAGGCGGCCAAGAGACGCGGCGCTTTGCATGCTGGCGAGGCGGCGAGCAGATCGAGTGCTTTGCTTGTTGGCGAGGCAGCGAAGAGATGCAGCGGTTTGCTTGTTGGCGAGGCAGCGAAGAGATTCAGCAGTCTCCTTGTTTGTGACACAGCGACCATGCCCAGTGCTTGCTCTTTGTGCGAGGCAGCGAAGAGATGCAGCACTTTGCTTGTGCACCAGGTGGCGCAGTGGCATGGCGGATGACTTTTTCGCCTGGAGGCGAAGCGAGGCAGCACTTTGTTAGTTGGCGAGGCAGCGAAGAGACGCAGCAGGCTGCTTGTTTGTGAGACAGCCAACATGCACAGTGGTTAGCTATTGTGCGAGGCAGCGAATGAGGGCAGAGCAAATCGCTTTGTGCCTTCGCCGCCTCGCTGCCTAGCAAAGCGTCGTCTGCCTTGGGCGCCTAGCAAAGCTGCGCGTGCCGTCGCCGTCAAGCAAAGCGCCGTGTTCCTTGGGCGCCTAGCAAAGAAGTGCCTGCGTTCGGCGCCTCGCCGCATTGCAGCCTAGCAAAGCGCTGCGTGCCTTCGGCGGCTGGCAAAGCAGTGCGTGCCTTCGCCGCCTCACACACCGCGTTGTGCCTTCGGCGCCTGGCAAAGCAGCGCGTGCCTTCGCCGCCTGGCCTCCTAAGAAAGCGCTGCGTGCCTTCTCGCCCTCGCCGCCTAGCAAAGCGCCGTGTTCCTTCGGCGCCTAGCAAAGCAGCGCGTGCCTTCGCCGCCTAAGAAAGCGCTGCGTGCCTTTTCGCCCTCGCCGCCCAACAAAGCGCCCTGTCCCTTCACCGCCTCCCGAACCGCTTCGTCCCTTCGCCGCCTCGCCGCCTAGCAAAGCGCTGCTTGCCTTCGCCACCTCACACACCGCTGCGTCCCTTCGCCGCCTCGCCGCTTAGCAAACGCCGTGGGAGCGCCGAAGGGACACGGCGCTTTTGTAGGCGCCGAAGGCACGTGGCGCTTTGCTAAGCACCGAGGCAGCGAAGGCACGCAGCCATTTGATCGTGCTCGACGGGCTAGGGCGCCTTGCTAGGCGGCGAGGCGGCGAAGGCACGCAGCGCTTTGCCAGGCGCCCAGGGACGCAGCGCTCGGCGAGGGCACGCAGTGCTTTGCCAGGCGCCGAAGGCACTCAGCGCTTTGCCAGGCGCCGAAGGCACGCAGCGCTCTAGCAGGCGGCGAGGGCACACAGTGCTTTGCTAGGCGGCGAGCGGACGTGGAGCTTTGCTAGGCAGCCAAGGCTGAGGACGCTTTGCTAGGCGCTTTGCTAGGCGGCGAAGGCACGAAGCGATTTGGGAGGCGGCGAAGGCACACGGCGCTTTGCTAGGCGGCGAGGGCGAGAAGGCACGCAGCGCTTTCTGAGGCGGCGAGGCGGCCAAGGCACGCGCTGCTTTGCTAGGCGCCGAAGGCACGCAGCGCTTCCTTCGTTTGCGAGGCAGCGAAGAGATGGAGCGCTTTGCTTCTTGGCCAGGCAGCGAACAGGCGCCGTGCTTTGCTTTCTGCCACTCAGCGAATACACGCAGCGCTCTGCTTTTTGGCGAGGCAGTGAACAGATGCAGCGTTTAGTTTGCGAGGCGGCCAAGAGACGCGGCGCTTTGCATGCTGGCGAGGCGGCGAGCAGATCGAGTGCTTTGCTTGTTGGCGAGGCAGCGAAGAGATGCAGCGGTTTGCTTGTTGGCGAGGCAGCGAAGAGATTCAGCAGTCTCCTTGTTTGTGACACAGCGACCATGCACAGTGCTTGCTCTTTGTGCGAGGCAGCGAAGAGATGCAGCACTTTGCTTGTGCACCAGGTGGCGCAGTGGCATGGCGGATGACTTTTTCGCCTGGAGGCGAAGCGAGGCAGCACTTTGTTAGTTGGCGAGGCAGCGAAGAGACGCAGCAGGCTGCTTGTTTGTGAGACAGCCAACATGCACAGTGGTTAGCTATTGTGCGAGGCAGCGAATGAGGGCAGAGGAAATCGCTTTGTGCCTTCGCCGCCTCGCTGCCTAGCAAAGCGTCGTCTGCCTTGGGCGCCTAGCAAAGCTGCGCGTGCCGTCGCCGTCAAGCAAAGCGCCGTGTTCCTTGGGCGCCTAGCAGAGAAGTGCCTGCGTTCGGCGCCTCGCCGCTTTGCAGCCTAGCAAAGCGCTGCGTGCCTTCGGCGGCTGGCAAAGCAGTGCGTGCCTTCGCCGCCTCACACACCGCGTTGTGCCTTCGGCGCCTGGCAAAGCAGCGCGTGCCTTCGCCGCCTGGCCTCCTAAGAAAGCGCTGCGTGCCTTCTCGCCCTCGCCGCCTAGCAAAGCGCCGTGTCCCTTCGCCGCCTCGCCGCCTAGCAAAGCTCCGCGTGCCGTCGCCGCCTACAAAGCGCCGTGTTCCTTCGGCGCCTAGCAAAGCAGCGCGTGCCTTCGCCGCCTAAGAAAGCGCTGCGTGCCTTTTCGCCCTCGCCGCCCAACAAAGCGCCCTGTCCCTTCACCGCCTCCCAAACCGCTTCGTCCCTTCGCCGCCTCGCCGCTTAGCAAACGCCGTGGGAGCGCCGAAGGGACACGGCGCTTTTGTAGGCGCCGAAGGCACGTGGCGCTTTGCTAAGCACCGAGGCAGCGAAGGCACGCAGCCATTTGATCGTGCTCGACGGGCTCGGGCGCCTTGCTAGGCGGCGAGGCGGCGAAGGCACGCAGCGCTTTGCCAGGCGCCCAGGGACGCAGCGCTCGGCGAGGGCACGCAGTGCTTTGCCAGGCGCCGAAGGCACTCAGCGCTTTGCCAGGCGCCGAAGGCACGCAGCGCTCTAGCAGGCGGCGAGGGCACACAGTGCTTTGCTAGGCGGCGAGCGGACGTGCAGCTTTGCTAGGCAGCCAAGGCTGAGGACGCTTTGCTAGGCGCTTTGCTAGGCGGCGAAGGCACGAAGCGATTTGGGAGGCGGCGAAGGCACACGGCGCTTTGCTAGGCGGCGAGGGCGAGAAGGCACGCAGCGCTTTCTGAGGCGGCGAGGCGGCCAAGGCACGCGCTGCTTTGCTCGGCGCCGAAGGCACGCAGCGCTTCCTTCGTTTGCGAGGCAGCGAAGAGATGGAGCGCTTTGCTTCTTGGCCAGGCAGCGAAGAGGCGCCGTGCTTTGCTTTCTGCCACTCAGCGAATACACGCAGCGCTCTGCTTTTTGGCGAGGCAGTGAACAGATGCAGCGTTTAGTTTGCGAGGCGGCCAAGAGACGCGGCGCTTTGCATGCTGGGGAGGCGGCGAGCAGATCGAGTGCTTTGCTTGTTGGCGAGGCAGCGAAGAGATTCAGCAGTCTCCTTGTTTGTGACACAGCGACCATGCCCAGTGCTTGCTCTTTGTGCGAGGCAGCGAAGAGATGCAGCACTTTGCTTGTGCACCAGGTGGCGCAGTGGCATGGCGGATGACTTTTTCGCCTGGAGGCGAAGCGAGGCAGCACTTTGTTAGTTGGCGAGGCAGCGAAGAGACGCAGCAGGCTGCTTGTTTGTGAGACAGCCAACATGCACAGTGCTTAGCTATTGTGCGAGGCAGCGAATGAGGGCAGAGCAAATCGCTTTGTGCCTTCGCCGCCTCGCTGCCTAGCAAAGCGTCGTCTGCCTTGGGCGCCTAGCAAAGCTGCGCGTGCCGTCGCCGTCAAGCAAAGCGCCGTGTTCCTTGGGCGCCTAGCAAAGAAGTGCCTGCGTTCGGCGCCTCGCCGCATTGCAGCCTAGCAAAGCGCTGCGTGCCTTCGGCGGCTGGCAAAGCAGTGCGTGCCTTCGCCGCCTCACACACCGCGTTGTGCCTTCGGCGCCTGGCAAAGCAGCGCGTGCCTTCGCCGCCTGGCCTCCTAAGAAAGCGCTGCGTGCCTTCTCGCCCTCGCCGCCTAGCAAAGCGCCGTGTTCCTTCGGCGCCTAGCAAAGCAGCGCGTGCCTTCGCCGCCTAAGAAAGCGCTGCGTGCCTTTTCGCCCTCGCCGCCCAACAAAGCGCCCTGTCCCTTCACCGCCTCCCGAACCGCTTCGTCCCTTCGCCGCCTCGCCGCCTAGCAAAGCGCTGCTTGCCTTCGCCACCTCACACACCGCTGCGTCCCTTCGCCGCCTCGCCGCTTAGCAAACGCCGTGGGAGCGCCGAAGGGACACGGCGCTTTTGTAGGCGCCGAAGGCACGTGGCGCTTTGCTAAGCACCGAGGCAGCGAAGGCACGCAGCCATTTGATCGTGCTCGACGGGCTAGGGCGCCTTGCTAGGCGGCGAGGCGGCGAAGGCACGCAGCGCTTTGCCAGGCGCCCAGGGACGCAGCGCTCGGCGAGGGCACGCAGTGCTTTGCCAGGCGCCGAAGGCACTCAGCGCTTTGCCAGGCGCCGAAGGCACGCAGCGCTCTAGCAGGCGGCGAGGGCACACAGTGCTTTGCTAGGCGGCGAGCGGACGTGGAGCTTTGCTAGGCAGCCAAGGCTGAGGACGCTTTGCTAGGCGCTTTGCTAGGCGGCGAAGGCACGAAGCGATTTGGGAGGCGGCGAAGGCACACGGCGCTTTGCTAGGCGGCGAGGGCGAGAAGGCACGCAGCGCTTTCTGAGGCGGCGAGGCGGCCAAGGCACGCGCTGCTTTGCTAGGCGCCGAAGGCACGCAGCGCTTCCTTCGTTTGCGAGGCAGCGAAGAGATGGAGCGCTTTGCTTCTTGGCCAGGCAGCGAACAGGCGCCGTGCTTTGCTTTCTGCCACTCAGCGAATACACGCAGCGCTCTGCTTTTTGGCGAGGCAGTGAACAGATGCAGCGTTTAGTTTGCGAGGCGGCCAAGAGACGCGGCGCTTTGCATGCTGGCGAGGCGGCGAGCAGATCGAGTGCTTTGCTTGTTGGCGAGGCAGCGAAGAGATGCAGCGGTTTGCTTGTTGGCGAGGCAGCGAAGAGATTCAGCAGTCTCCTTGTTTGTGACACAGCGACCATGCCCAGTGCTTGCTCTTTGTGCGAGGCAGCGAAGAGATGCAGCACTTTGCTTGTGCACCAGGTGGCGCAGTGGCATGGCGGATGACTTTTTCGCCTGGAGGCGAAGCGAGGCAGCACTTTGTTAGTTGGCGAGGCAGCGAAGAGACGCAGCAGGCTGCTTGTTTGTGAGACAGCCAACATGCACAGTGGTTAGCTATTGTGCGAGGCAGCGAATGAGGGCAGAGCAAATCGCTTTGTGCCTTCGCCGCCTCGCTGCCTAGCAAAGCGTCGTCTGCCTTGGGCGCCTAGCAAAGCTGCGCGTGCCGTCGCCGTCAAGCAAAGCGCCGTGTTCCTTGGGCGCCTAGCAAAGAAGTGCCTGCGTTCGGCGCCTCGCCGCATTGCAGCCTAGCAAAGCGCTGCGTGCCTTCGGCGGCTGGCAAAGCAGTGCGTGCCTTCGCCGCCTCACACACCGCGTTGTGCCTTCGGCGCCTGGCAAAGCAGCGCGTGCCTTCGCCGCCTGGCCTCCTAAGAAAGCGCTGCGTGCCTTCTCGCCCTCGCCGCCTAGCAAAGCGCCGTGTTCCTTCGGCGCCTAGCAAAGCAGCGCGTGCCTTCGCCGCCTAAGAAAGCGCTGCGTGCCTTTTCGCCCTCGCCGCCCAACAAAGCGCCCTGTCCCTTCACCGCCTCCCGAACCGCTTCGTCCCTTCGCCGCCTCGCCGCCTAGCAAAGCGCTGCTTGCCTTCGCCACCTCACACACCGCTGCGTCCCTTCGCCGCCTCGCCGCTTAGCAAACGCCGTGGGAGCGCCGAAGGGACACGGCGCTTTTGTAGGCGCCGAAGGCACGTGGCGCTTTGCTAAGCACCGAGGCAGCGAAGGCACGCAGCCATTTGATCGTGCTCGACGGGCTAGGGCGCCTTGCTAGGCGGCGAGGCGGCGAAGGCACGCAGCGCTTTGCCAGGCGCCCAGGGACGCAGCGCTCGGCGAGGGCACGCAGTGCTTTGCCAGGCGCCGAAGGCACTCAGCGCTTTGCCAGGCGCCGAAGGCACGCAGCGCTCTAGCAGGCGGCGAGGGCACACAGTGCTTTGCTAGGCGGCGAGCGGACGTGGAGCTTTGCTAGGCAGCCAAGGCTGAGGACGCTTTGCTAGGCGCTTTGCTAGGCGGCGAAGGCACGAAGCGATTTGGGAGGCGGCGAAGGCACACGGCGCTTTGCTAGGCGGCGAGGGCGAGAAGGCACGCAGCGCTTTCTGAGGCGGCGAGGCGGCCAAGGCACGCGCTGCTTTGCTAGGCGCCGAAGGCACGCAGCGCTTCCTTCGTTTGCGAGGCAGCGAAGAGATGGAGCGCTTTGCTTCTTGGCCAGGCAGCGAACAGGCGCCGTGCTTTGCTTTCTGCCACTCAGCGAATACACGCAGCGCTCTGCTTTTTGGCGAGGCAGTGAACAGATGCAGCGTTTAGTTTGCGAGGCGGCCAAGAGACGCGGCGCTTTGCATGCTGGCGAGGCGGCGAGCAGATCGAGTGCTTTGCTTGTTGGCGAGGCAGCGAAGAGATGCAGCGGTTTGCTTGTTGGCGAGGCAGCGAAGAGATTCAGCAGTCTCCTTGTTTGTGACACAGCGACCATGCACAGTGCTTGCTCTTTGTGCGAGGCAGCGAAGAGATGCAGCACTTTGCTTGTGCACCAGGTGGCGCAGTGGCATGGCGGATGACTTTTTCGCCTGGAGGCGAAGCGAGGCAGCACTTTGTTAGTTGGCGAGGCAGCGAAGAGACGCAGCAGGCTGCTTGTTTGTGAGACAGCCAACATGCACAGTGGTTAGCTATTGTGCGAGGCAGCGAATGAGGGCAGAGGAAATCGCTTTGTGCCTTCGCCGCCTCGCTGCCTAGCAAAGCGTCGTCTGCCTTGGGCGCCTAGCAAAGCTGCGCGTGCCGTCGCCGTCAAGCAAAGCGCCGTGTTCCTTGGGCGCCTAGCAGAGAAGTGCCTGCGTTCGGCGCCTCGCCGCTTTGCAGCCTAGCAAAGCGCTGCGTGCCTTCGGCGGCTGGCAAAGCAGTGCGTGCCTTCGCCGCCTCACACACCGCGTTGTGCCTTCGGCGCCTGGCAAAGCAGCGCGTGCCTTCGCCGCCTGGCCTCCTAAGAAAGCGCTGCGTGCCTTCTCGCCCTCGCCGCCTAGCAAAGCGCCGTGTCCCTTCGCCGCCTCGCCGCCTAGCAAAGCTCCGCGTGCCGTCGCCGCCTACAAAGCGCCGTGTTCCTTCGGCGCCTAGCAAAGCAGCGCGTGCCTTCGCCGCCTAAGAAAGCGCTGCGTGCCTTTTCGCCCTCGCCGCCCAACAAAGCGCCCTGTCCCTTCACCGCCTCCCAAACCGCTTCGTCCCTTCGCCGCCTCGCCGCTTAGCAAACGCCGTGGGAGCGCCGAAGGGACACGGCGCTTTTGTAGGCGCCGAAGGCACGTGGCGCTTTGCTAAGCACCGAGGCAGCGAAGGCACGCAGCCATTTGATCGTGCTCGACGGGCTCGGGCGCCTTGCTAGGCGGCGAGGCGGCGAAGGCACGCAGCGCTTTGCCAGGCGCCCAGGGACGCAGCGCTCGGCGAGGGCACGCAGTGCTTTGCCAGGCGCCGAAGGCACTCAGCGCTTTGCCAGGCGCCGAAGGCACGCAGCGCTCTAGCAGGCGGCGAGGGCACACAGTGCTTTGCTAGGCGGCGAGCGGACGTGCAGCTTTGCTAGGCAGCCAAGGCTGAGGACGCTTTGCTAGGCGCTTTGCTAGGCGGCGAAGGCACGAAGCGATTTGGGAGGCGGCGAAGGCACACGGCGCTTTGCTAGGCGGCGAGGGCGAGAAGGCACGCAGCGCTTTCTGAGGCGGCGAGGCGGCCAAGGCACGCGCTGCTTTGCTCGGCGCCGAAGGCACGCAGCGCTTCCTTCGTTTGCGAGGCAGCGAAGAGATGGAGCGCTTTGCTTCTTGGCCAGGCAGCGAAGAGGCGCCGTGCTTTGCTTTCTGCCACTCAGCGAATACACGCAGCGCTCTGCTTTTTGGCGAGGCAGTGAACAGATGCAGCGTTTAGTTTGCGAGGCGGCCAAGAGACGCGGCGCTTTGCATGCTGGGGAGGCGGCGAGCAGATCGAGTGCTTTGCTTGTTGGCGAGGCAGCGAAGAGATTCAGCAGTCTCCTTGTTTGTGACACAGCGACCATGCCCAGTGCTTGCTCTTTGTGCGAGGCAGCGAAGAGATGCAGCACTTTGCTTGTGCACCAGGTGGCGCAGTGGCATGGCGGATGACTTTTTCGCCTGGAGGCGAAGCGAGGCAGCACTTTGTTAGTTGGCGAGGCAGCGAAGAGACGCAGCAGGCTGCTTGTTTGTGAGACAGCCAACATGCACAGTGGTTAGCTATTGTGCGAGGCAGCGAATGAGGGCAGAGCAAATCGCTTTGTGCCTTCGCCGCCTCGCTGCCTAGCAAAGCGTCGTCTGCCTTGGGCGCCTAGCAAAGCTGCGCGTGCCGTCGCCGTCAAGCAAAGCGCCGTGTTCCTTGGGCGCCTAGCAAAGAAGTGCCTGCGTTCGGCGCCTCGCCGCATTGCAGCCTAGCAAAGCGCTGCGTGCCTTCGGCGGCTAGCAAAGCAGTGCGTGCCTTCGCCGCCTCACACACCGCGTTGTGCCTTCGGCGCCTGGCAAAGCAGCGCGTGCCTTCGCCGCCTGGCCTCCTAAGAAAGCGCTGCGTGCCTTCTCGCCCTCGCCGCCTAGCAAAGCGCCGTGTTCCTTCGGCGCCTAGCAAAGCAGCGCGTGCCTTCGCCGCCTAAGAAAGCGCTGCGTGCCTTTTCGCCCTCGCCGCCCAACAAAGCGCCCTGTCCCTTCACCGCCTCCCGAACCGCTTCGTCCCTTCGCCGCCTCGCCGCCTAGCAAAGCGCTGCTTGCCTTCGCCGCCTCACACACCGCTGCGTGCCTTCGCCGCCTCGCCGCTTAGCAAACGCCGTGGGAGCGCCGAAGGGACACGGCGCTTTTGTAGGCGCCGAAGGCACGTGGCGCTTTGCTAAGCACCGAGGCAGCGAAGGCACGCAGCCATTTGATCGTGCTCGACGGGCTAGGGCGCCTTGCGAGGCGGCGAAGGCACGCAGCGCTTTGCCAGGCGCCCAGGGACGCAGCGCTCGGCGAGGGCACGCAGTGCTTTGCCAGGCGCCGAAGGCACTCAGCGCTCTAGCAGGCGGCGAGGGCACACAGTGCTTTGCTAGGCGGCGAGCGGACGTGCAGCTTTGCTAGGCAGCCAAGGCTGAGGACGCTTTGCTAGGCGCTTTGCTAGGCGGCGAAGGCACGAAGCGATTTGGGAGGCGGCGAAGGCACACGGCGCTTTGCTAGGCGGCGAGGGCGAGAAGGCACGCAGCGCTTTCTGAGGCGGCGAGGCGGCCAAGGCACGCGCTGCTTTGCTCGGCGCCGAAGGCACGCAGCGCTTCCTTCGTTTGCGAGGCAGCGAAGAGATGGAGCGCTTTGCTTCTTGGCCAGGCAGCGAAGAGGCGCCGTGCTTTGCTTTCTGCCACTCAGCGAATACACGCAGCGCTCTGCTTTTTGGCGAGGCAGTGAACAGATGCAGCGTTTAGTTTGCGAGGCGGCCAAGAGACGCGGCGCTTTGCATGCTGGCGAGGCGGCGAGCAGATCGAGTGCTTTGCTTGTTGGCGAGGCAGCGAAGTGATGCAGCGGTTTGCTTGTTGGCGAGGCAGCGAAGAGATTCAGCAGTCTCCTTGTTTGTGACACAGCGACCATGCCCAGTGCTTGCTCTTTGTGCGAGGCAGCGAAGAGATGCAGCACTTTGCTTGTGCACCAGGTGGCGCAGTGGCATGGCGGATGACTTTTTCGCCTGGAGGCGAAGCGAGGCAGCACTTTGTTAGTTGGCGAGGCAGCGAAGAGACGCAGCAGGCTGCTTGTTTGTGAGACAGCCAACATGCACAGTGGTTAGCTATTGTGCGAGGCAGCGAATGAGGGCAGAGCAAATCGCTTTGTGCCTTCGCCGCCTCGCTGCCTAGCAAAGCGTCGTCTGCCTTGGGCGCCTAGCAAAGCTGCGCGTGCCGTCGCCGTCAAGCAAAGCGCCGTGTTCCTTGGGCGCCTAGCAGAGAAGTGCCTGCGTTCGGCGCCTCGCCGCATTGCAGCCTAGCAAAGCGCTGCGTGCCTTCGGCGGCTGGCAAAGCAGTGCGTGCCTTCGCCGCCTCACACACCGCGTTGTGCCTTCGGCGCCTGGCAAAGCAGCGCGTGCCTTCGCCGCCTGGCCTCCTAAGAAAGCGCTGCGTGCCTTCTCGCCCTCGCCGCCTAGCAAAGCGCCGTGTCCCTTCGCCGCCTCGCCGCCTAGCAAAGCTCCGCGTGCCGTCGCCGCCTACAAAGCGCCGTGTTCCTTCGGCGCCTAGCAAAGCAGCGCGTGCCTTCGCCGCCTAAGAAAGCGCTGCGTGCCTTTTCGCCCTCGCCGCCCAACAAAGCGCCCTGTCCCTTCACCGCCTCCCAAACCGCTTCGTCCCTTCGCCGCCTCGCCGCTTAGCAAACGCCGTGGGAGCGCCGAAGGGACACGGCGCTTTTGTAGGCGCCGAAGGCACGTGGCGCTTTGCTAAGCACCGAGGCAGCGAAGGCACGCAGCCATTTGATCGTGCTCGACGGGCTCGGGCGCCTTGCTAGGCGGCGAGGCGGCGAAGGCACGCAGCGCTTTGCCAGGCGCCCAGGGACGCAGCGCTCGGCGAGGGCACGCAGTGCTTTGCCAGGCGCCGAAGGCACTCAGCGCTTTGCCAGGCGCCGAAGGCACGCAGCGCTCTAGCAGGCGGCGAGGGCACACAGTGCTTTGCTAGGCGGCGAGCGGACGTGCAGCTTTGCTAGGCAGCCAAGGCTGAGGACGCTTTGCTAGGCGCTTTGCTAGGCGGCGAAGGCACGAAGCGATTTGGGAGGCGGCGAAGGCACACGGCGCTTTGCTAGGCGGCGAGGGCGAGAAGGCACGCAGCGCTTTCTGAGGCGGCGAGGCGGCCAAGGCACGCGCTGCTTTGCTCGGCGCCGAAGGCACGCAGCGCTTCCTTCGTTTGCGAGGCAGCGAAGAGATGGAGCGCTTTGCTTCTTGGCCAGGCAGCGAAGAGGCGCCGTGCTTTGCTTTCTGCCACTCAGCGAATACACGCAGCGCTCTGCTTTTTGGCGAGGCAGTGAACAGATGCAGCGTTTAGTTTGCGAGGCGGCCAAGAGACGCGGCGCTTTGCATGCTGGGGAGGCGGCGAGCAGATCGAGTGCTTTGCTTGTTGGCGAGGCAGCGAAGAGATTCAGCAGTCTCCTTGTTTGTGACACAGCGACCATGCCCAGTGCTTGCTCTTTGTGCGAGGCAGCGAAGAGATGCAGCACTTTGCTTGTGCACCAGGTGGCGCAGTGGCATGGCGGATGACTTTTTCGCCTGGAGGCGAAGCGAGGCAGCACTTTGTTAGTTGGCGAGGCAGCGAAGAGACGCAGCAGGCTGCTTGTTTGTGAGACAGCCAACATGCACAGTGGTTAGCTATTGTGCGAGGCAGCGAATGAGGGCAGAGCAAATCGCTTTGTGCCTTCGCCGCCTCGCTGCCTAGCAAAGCGTCGTCTGCCTTGGGCGCCTAGCAAAGCTGCGCGTGCCGTCGCCGTCAAGCAAAGCGCCGTGTTCCTTGGGCGCCTAGCAAAGAAGTGCCTGCGTTCGGCGCCTCGCCGCATTGCAGCCTAGCAAAGCGCTGCGTGCCTTCGGCGGCTAGCAAAGCAGTGCGTGCCTTCGCCGCCTCACACACCGCGTTGTGCCTTCGGCGCCTGGCAAAGCAGCGCGTGCCTTCGCCGCCTGGCCTCCTAAGAAAGCGCTGCGTGCCTTCTCGCCCTCGCCGCCTAGCAAAGCGCCGTGTTCCTTCGGCGCCTAGCAAAGCAGCGCGTGCCTTCGCCGCCTAAGAAAGCGCTGCGTGCCTTTTCGCCCTCGCCGCCCAACAAAGCGCCCTGTCCCTTCACCGCCTCCCGAACCGCTTCGTCCCTTCGCCGCCTCGCCGCCTAGCAAAGCGCTGCTTGCCTTCGCCGCCTCACACACCGCTGCGTCCCTTCGCCGCCTCGCCGCTTAGCAAACGCCGTGGGAGCGCCGAAGGGACACGGCGCTTTTGTAGGCGCCGAAGGCACGTGGCGCTTTGCTAAGCACCGAGGCAGCGAAGGCACGCAGCCATTTGATCGTGCTCGACGGGCTAGGGCGCCTTGCGAGGCGGCGAGGCGGCGAAGGCACGCAGCGCTTTGCCAGGCGCCCAGGGACGCAGCGCTCGGCGAGGGCACGCAGTGCTTTGCCAGGCGCCGAAGGCACTCAGCGCTCTAGCAGGCGGCGAGGGCACACAGTGCTTTGCTAGGCGGCGAGCGGACGTGCAGCTTTGCTAGGCAGCCAAGGCTGAGGACGCTTTGCTAGGCGCTTTGCTAGGCGGCGAAGGCACGAAGCGATTTGGGAGGCGGCGAAGGCACACGGCGCTTTGCTAGGCGGCGAGGGCGAGAAGGCACGCAGCGCTTTCTGAGGCGGCGAGGCGGCCAAGGCACGCGCTGCTTTGCTCGGCGCCGAAGGCACGCAGCGCTTCCTTCGTTTGCGAGGCAGCGAAGAGATGGAGCGCTTTGCTTCTTGGCCAGGCAGCGAAGAGGCGCCGTGCTTTGCTTTCTGCCACTCAGCGAATACACGCAGCGCTCTGCTTTTTGGCGAGGCAGTGAACAGATGCAGCGTTTAGTTTGCGAGGCGGCCAAGAGACGCGGCGCTTTGCATGCTGGGGAGGCGGCGAGCAGATCGAGTGCTTTGCTTGTTGGCGAGGCAGCGAAGAGATTCAGCAGTCTCCTTGTTTGTGACACAGCGACCATGCCCAGTGCTTGCTCTTTGTGCGAGGCAGCGAAGAGATGCAGCACTTTGCTTGTGCACCAGGTGGCGCAGTGGCATGGCGGATGACTTTTTCGCCTGGAGGCGAAGCGAGGCAGCACTTTGTTAGTTGGCGAGGCAGCGAAGAGACGCAGCAGGCTGCTTGTTTGTGAGACAGCCAACATGCACAGTGGTTAGCTATTGTGCGAGGCAGCGAATGAGGGCAGAGCAAATCGCTTTGTGCCTTCGCCGCCTCGCTGCCTAGCAAAGCGTCGTCTGCCTTGGGCGCCTAGCAAAGCTGCGCGTGCCGTCGCCGTCAAGCAAAGCGCCGTGTTCCTTGGGCGCCTAGCAAAGAAGTGCCTGCGTTCGGCGCCTCGCCGCATTGCAGCCTAGCAAAGCGCTGCGTGCCTTCGGCGGCTAGCAAAGCAGTGCGTGCCTTCGCCGCCTCACACACCGCGTTGTGCCTTCGGCGCCTGGCAAAGCAGCGCGTGCCTTCGCCGCCTGGCCTCCTAAGAAAGCGCTGCGTGCCTTCTCGCCCTCGCCGCCTAGCAAAGCGCCGTGTTCCTTCGGCGCCTAGCAAAGCAGCGCGTGCCTTCGCCGCCTAAGAAAGCGCTGCGTGCCTTTTCGCCCTCGCCGCCCAACAAAGCGCCCTGTCCCTTCACCGCCTCCCGAACCGCTTCGTCCCTTCGCCGCCTCGCCGCCTAGCAAAGCGCTGCTTGCCTTCGCCGCCTCACACACCGCTGCGTCCCTTCGCCGCCTCGCCGCTTAGCAAACGCCGTGGGAGCGCCGAAGGGACACGGCGCTTTTGTAGGCGCCGAAGGCACGTGGCGCTTTGCTAAGCACCGAGGCAGCGAAGGCACGCAGCCATTTGATCGTGCTCGACGGGCTAGGGCGCCTTGCGAGGCGGCGAGGCGGCGAAGGCACGCAGCGCTTTGCCAGGCGCCCAGGGACGCAGCGCTCGGCGAGGGCACGCAGTGCTTTGCCAGGCGCCGAAGGCACTCAGCGCTCTAGCAGGCGGCGAGGGCACACAGTGCTTTGCTAGGCGGCGAGCGGACGTGGAGCTTTGCTAGGCAGCCAAGGCTGAGGACGCTTTGCTAGGCGCTTTGCTAGGCGGCGAAGGCACGAAGCGATTTGGGAGGCGGCGAAGGCACACGGCGCTTTGCTAGGCGGCGAGGGCGAGAAGGCACGCAGCGCTTTCTGAGGCGGCGAGGCGGCCAAGGCACGCGCTGCTTTGCTCGGCGCCGAAGGCACGCAGCGCTTCCTTCGTTTGCGAGGCAGCGAAGAGATGGAGCGCTTTGCTTCTTGGCCAGGCAGCGAAGAGGCGCCGTGCTTTGCTTTCTGCCACTCAGCGAATACACGCAGCGCTCTGCTTTTTGGCGAGGCAGTGAACAGATGCAGCGTTTAGTTTGCGAGGCGGCCAAGAGACGCGGCGCTTTGCATGCTGGCGAGGCGGCGAGCAGATCGAGTGCTTTGCTTGTTGGCGAGGCAGCGAAGTGATGCAGCGGTTTGCTTGTTGGCGAGGCAGCGAAGAGATTCAGCAGTCTCCTTGTTTGTGACACAGCGACCATGCCCAGTGCTTGCTCTTTGTGCGAGGCAGCGAAGAGATGCAGCACTTTGCTTGTGCACCAGGTGGCGCAGTGGCATGGCGGATGACTTTTTCGCCTGGAGGCGAAGCGAGGCAGCACTTTGTTAGTTGGCGAGGCAGCGAAGAGACGCAGCAGGCTGCTTGTTTGTGAGACAGCCAACATGCACAGTGGTTAGCTATTGTGCGAGGCAGCGAATGAGGGCAGAGCAAATCGCTTTGTGCCTTCGCCGCCTCGCTGCCTAGCAAAGCGTCGTCTGCCTTGGGCGCCTAGCAAAGCTGCGCGTGCCGTCGCCGTCAAGCAAAGCGCCGTGTTCCTTGGGCGCCTAGCAAAGAAGTGCCTGCGTTGGGCGCCTCGCCGCATTGCAGCCTAGCAAAGCGCTGCGTGCCTTCGGCGGCTGGCAAAGCAGTGCGTGCCTTCGCCGCCTCACACACCGCGTTGTGCCTTCGGCGCCTGGCAAAGCAGCGCGTGCCTTCGCCGCCTGGCCTCCTAAGAAAGCGCTGCGTGCCTTCTCGCCCTCGCCGCCTAGCAAAGCGCCGTGTCCCTTCGCCGCCTCGCCGCCTAGCAAAGCTCCGCGTGCCGTCGCCGCCTACAAAGCGCCGTGTTCCTTCGGCGCCTAGCAAAGCAGCGCGTGCCTTCGCCGCCTAAGAAAGCGCTGCGTGCCTTTTCGCCCTCGCCGCCCAACAAAGCGCCCTGTCCCTTCACCGCCTCCCAAACCGCTTCGTCCCTTCGCCGCCTCGCCGCTTAGCAAACGCCGTGGGAGCGCCGAAGGGACACGGCGCTTTTGTAGGCGCCGAAGGCACGTGGCGCTTTGCTAAGCACCGAGGCAGCGAAGGCACGCAGCCATTTGATCGTGCTCGACGGGCTAGGGCGCCTTGCTAGGCGGCGAGGCGGCGAAGGCACGCAGCGCTTTGCCAGGCGCCCAGGGACGCAGCGCTCGGCGAGGGCACGCAGTGCTTTGCCAGGCGCCGAAGGCACTCAGCGCTTTGCCAGGCGCCGAAGGCACGCAGCGCTCTAGCAGGCGGCGAGGGCACACAGTGCTTTGCTAGGCGGCGAGCGGACGTGCAGCTTTGCTAGGCAGCCAAGGCTGAGGACGCTTTGCTAGGCGCTTTGCTAGGCGGCGAAAGCACGAAGCGATTTGGGAGGCGGCGAAGGCACACGGCGCTTTGCTAGGCGGCGAGGGCGAGAAGGCACGCAGCGCTTTCTGAGGCGGCGAGGCGGCCAAGGCACGCGCTGCTTTGCTAGGCGCCGAAGGCACGCAGCGCTTCCTTCGTTTGCGAGGCAGCGAAGAGATGGAGCGCTTTGCTTCTTGGCCAGGCAGCGAACAGGCGCCGTGCTTTGCTTTCTGCCACTCAGCGAATACACGCAGCGCTCTGCTTTTTGGCGAGGCAGTGAACAGATGCAGCGTTTAGTTTGCGAGGCGGCCAAGAGACGCGGCGCTTTGCATGCTGGCGAGGCGGCGAGCAGATCGAGTGCTTTGCTTGTTGGCGAGGCAGCGAAGAGATTCAGCAGTCTCCTTGTTTGTGACACAGCGACCATGCCCAGTGCTTGCTCTTTGTGCGAGGCAGCGAAGAGATGCAGCACTTTGCTTGTGCACCAGGTGGCGCAGTGGCATGGCGGATGACTTTTTCGCCTGGAGGCGAAGCGAGGCAGCACTTTGTTAGTTGGCGAGGCAGCGAAGAGACGCAGCAGGCTGCTTGTTTGTGAGACAGCCAACATGCACAGTGCTTAGCTATTGTGCGAGGCAGCGAATGAGGGCAGAGCAAATGGCTTTGTGCCTTCGCCGCCTCGCTGCCTAGCAAAGCGTCGTCTGCCTTGGGCGCCTAGCAAAGCTGCGCGTGCCGTCGCCGTCAAGCAAAGCGCCGTGTTCCTTGGGCGCCTAGCAAAGAAGTGCCTGCGTTCGGCGCCTCGCCGCATTGCAGCCTAGCAAAGCGCTGCGTGCCTTCGGCGGCTGGCAAAGCAGTGCGTGCCTTCGCCGCCTCACACACCGCGTTGTGCCTTCGGCGCCTGGCAAAGCAGCGCGTGCCTTCGCCGCCTGGCCTCCTAAGAAAGCGCTGCGTGCCTTCTCGCCCTCGCCGCCTAGCAAAGCGCCGTGTCCCTTCGCCGCCTCGCCGCCTAGCAAAGCTGCGCGTGCCGTCGCCGCCTACAAAGCGCCGTGTTCCTTCGGCGCCTAGCAAAGCAGCGCGTGCCTTCGCCGCCTAAGAAAGCGCTGCGTGCCTTTTCGCCCTCGCCGCCCAACAAAGCGCCCTGTCCCTTCACCGCCTCCCGAACCGCTTCGTCCCTTCGCCGCCTCGCCGCTTAGCAAACGCCGTGGGAGCGCCGAAGGGACACGGCGCTTTTGTAGGCGCCGAAGGCACGTGGCGCTTTGCTAAGCACCGAGGCAGCGAAGGCACGCAGCCATTTGATCGTGCTCGACGGGCTAGGGCGCCTTGCTAGGCGGCGAGGCGGCGAAGGCACGCAGCGCTTTGCCAGGCGCCCAGGGACGCAGCGCTCGGCGAGGGCACGCAGTGCTTTGCCAGGCGCCGAAGGCACTCAGCGCTTTGCCAGGCGCCGAAGGCACGCAGCGCTCTAGCAGGCGGCGAGGGCACACAGTGCTTTGCTAGGCGGCGAGCGGACGTGGAGCTTTGCTAGGCAGCCAAGGCTGAGGACGCTTTGCTAGGCGCTTTGCTAGGCGGCGAAGGCACGAAGCGATTTGGGAGGCGGCGAAGGCACACGGCGCTTTGCTAGGCGGCGAGGGCGAGAAGGCACGCAGCGCTTTCTGAGGCGGCGAGGCGGCCAAGGCACGCGCTGCTTTGCTCGGCGCCGAAGGCACGCAGCGCTTCCTTCGTTTGCGAGGCAGCGAAGAGATGGAGCGCTTTGCTTCTTGGCCAGGCAGCGAAGAGGCGCCGTGCTTTGCTTTCTGCCACTCAGCGAATACACGCAGCGCTCTGCTTTTTGGCGAGGCAGTGAACAGATGCAGCGTTTAGTTTGCGAGGCGGCCAAGAGACGCGGCGCTTTGCATGCTGGCGAGGCGGCGAGCAGATCGAGTGCTTTGCTTGTTGGCGAGGCAGCGAAGAGATTCAGCAGTCTCCTTGTTTGTGACACAGCGACCATGCCCAGTGCTTGCTCTTTGTGCGAGGCAGCGAAGAGATGCAGCACTTTGCTTGTGCACCAGGTGGCGCAGTGGCATGGCGGATGACTTTTTCGCCTGGAGGCGAAGCGAGGCAGCACTTTGTTAGTTGGCGAGGCAGCGAAGAGACGCAGCAGGCTGCTTGTTTGTGAGACAGCCAACATGCACAGTGGTTAGCTATTGTGCGAGGCAGCGAATGAGGGCAGAGCAAATCGCTTTGTGCCTTCGCCGCCTCGCTGCCTAGCAAAGCGTCGTCTGCCTTGGGCGCCTAGCAAAGCTGCGCGTGCCGTCGCCGTCAAGCAAAGCGCCGTGTTCCTTGGGCGCCTAGCAAAGAAGTGCCTGCGTTCGGCGCCTCGCCGCATTGCAGCCTAGCAAAGCGCTGCGTGCCTTCGGCGGCTGGCAAAGCAGTGCGTGCCTTCGCCGCCTCACACACCGCGTTGTGCCTTCGGCGCCTGGCAAAGCAGCGCGTGCCTTCGCCGCCTGGCCTCCTAAGAAAGCGCTGCGTGCCTTCTCGCCCTCGCCGCCTAGCAAAGCGCCGTGTCCCTTCGCCGCCTCGCCGCCTAGCAAAGCTGCGCGTGCCGTCGCCGCCTACAAAGCGCCGTGTTCCTTCGGCGCCTAGCAAAGCAGCGCGTGCCTTCGCCGCCTAAGAAAGCGCTGCGTGCCTTTTCGCCCTCGCCGCCCAACAAAGCGCCCTGTCCCTTCACCGCCTCCCGAACCGCTTCGTCCCTTCGCCGCCTCGCCGCTTAGCAAACGCCGTGGGAGCGCCGAAGGGACACGGCGCTTTTGTAGGCGCCGAAGGCACGTGGCGCTTTGCTAAGCACCGAGGCAGCGAAGGCACGCAGCCATTTGATCGTGGTCGACGGGCTAGGGCGCCTTGCTAGGCGGCCAAGGCACGCAGCGCTTTGCCAGGCGCCCAGGGACGCAGCGCTCGGCGAGGGCACGCAGTGCTTTGCCAGGCAACGAAGGCACTCAGCGCTCTAGCAGGCGGCGAGGGCACACAGTGCTTTGCTAGGCGGCGAGCGGACGTGGAGCTTTGCTAGGCAGCCAAGGCTGAGGACGCTTTGCTAGGCGCTTTGCTAGGCGGCGAAGGCACGAAGCGATTTGGGAGGCGGCGAAGGCACACGGCGCTTTGCTAGGCGGCGAGGGCGAGAAGGCACGCAGCGCTTTCTGAGGTGGCGAGGCGGCCAAGGCACGCGCTGCTTTGCTCGGCGCCGAAGGCACGCAGCGCTTCCTTCGTTTGCGAGGCAGCGAAGAGATGGAGCGCTTTGCTTCTTGGCCAGGCAGCGAAGAGGCGCCGTGCTTTGCTTTCTGCCACTCAGCGAATACACGCAGCGCTCTGCTTTTTGGCGAGGCAGTGAACAGATGCAGCGTTTAGTTTGCGAGGCGGCCAAGAGACGCGGCGCTTTGCATGCTGGCGAGGCGGCGAGCAGATCGAGTGCTTTGCTTGTTGGCGAGGCAGCGAAGAGATTCAGCAGTCTCCTTGTTTGTGACACAGCGACCATGCCCAGTGCTTGCTCTTTGTGCGAGGCAGCGAAGAGATGCAGCACTTTGCTTGTGCACCAGGTGGCGCAGTGGCATGGCGGATGACTTTTTCGCCTGGAGGCGAAGCGAGGCAGCACTTTGTTAGTTGGCGAGGCAGCGAAGAGACGCAGCAGGCTGCTTGTTTGTGAGACAGCCAACATGCACAGTGGTTAGCTATTGTGCGAGGCAGCGAATGAGGGCAGAGCAAATCGCTTTGTGCGTTCGCCGCCTCGCTGCCTAGCAAAGCGTCGTCTGCCTTGGGCGCCTAGCAAAGCTGCGCGTGCCGTCGCCGTCAAGCAAAGCGCCGTGTTCCTTGGGCGCCTAGCAAAGAAGTGCCTGCGTTGGGCGCCTCGCCGCATTGCAGCCTAGCAAAGCGCTGCGTGCCTTCGGCGGCTGGCAAAGCAGTGCGTGCCTTCGCCGCCTCACACACCGCGTTGTGCCTTCGGCGCCTGGCAAAGCAGCGCGTGCCTTCGCCGCCTGGCCTCCTAAGAAAGCGCTGCGTGCCTTCTCGCCCTCGCCGCCTAGCAAAGCGCCGTGTCCCTTCGCCGCCTCGCCGCCTAGCAAAGCTCCGCGTGCCGTCGCCGCCTACAAAGCGCCGTGTTCCTTCGGCGCCTAGCAAAGCAGCGCGTGCCTTCGCCGCCTAAGAAAGCGCTGCGTGCCTTTTCGCCCTCGCCGCCCAACAAAGCGCCCTGTCCCTTCACCGCCTCCCGAACCGCTTCGTCCCTTCGCCGCCTCGCCGCTTAGCAAACGCCGTGGGAGCGCCGAAGGGACACGGCGCTTTTGTAGGCGCCGAAGGCACGTGGCGCTTTGCTAAGCACCGAGGCAGCGAAGGCACGCAGCCATTTGATCGTGCTCGACGGGCTAGGGCGCCTTGCGAGGCGGCCAAGGCACGCAGCGCTTTGCCAGGCGCCCAGGGACGCAGCGCTCGGCGAGGGCACGC
This sequence comes from Apteryx mantelli, assembly GCF_036417845.1. Classification (NCBI taxonomy): domain Eukaryota; kingdom Metazoa; phylum Chordata; class Aves; order Apterygiformes; family Apterygidae; genus Apteryx; species Apteryx mantelli. The sequence continues at coordinate 25,864,403 of NC_089987.1, forward strand.
AGTGCTTTGCCAGGCGCCGAAGGCACTCAGCGCTTTGCCAGGCGCCGAAGGCACGCAGCGCTCTAGCAGGCGGCGAGGGCACACAGTGCTTTGCTAGGCGGCGAGCGGACGTGCAGCTTTGCTAGGCAGCCAAGGCTGAGGACGCTTTGCTAGGCGCTTTGCTAGGCGGCGAAGGCACGAAGCGATTTGGGAGGTGGCGAAGGCACACGGCGCTTTGCTAGGCGGCGAGGGCGAGAAGGCACGCAGCGCTTTCTGAGGCGGCGAGGCGGCCAAGGCACGCGCTGCTTTGCTAGGCGCCGAAGGCACGCAGCGCTTCCTTCGTTTGCGAGGCAGCGAAGAGATGGAGCGCTTTGCTTCTTGGCCAGGCAGCGAACAGGCGCCGTGCTTTGCTTTCTGCCACTCAGCGAATACACGCAGCGCTCTGCTTTTTGGCGAGGCAGTGAACAGATGCAGCGTTTAGTTTGCGAGGCGGCCAAGAGACGCGGCGCTTTGCATGCTGGCGAGGCGGCGAGCAGATCGAGTGCTTTGCTTGTTGGCGAGGCAGCGAAGAGATTCAGCAGTCTCCTTGTTTGTGACACAGCGACCATGCCCAGTGCTTGCTCTTTGTGCGAGGCAGCGAAGAGATGCAGCACTTTGCTTGTGCACCAGGTGGCGCAGTGGCATGGCGGATGACTTTTTCGCCTGGAGGCGAAGCGAGGCAGCACTTTGTTAGTTGGCGAGGCAGCGAAGAGACGCAGCAGGCTGCTTGTTTGTGAGACAGCCAACATGCACAGTGGTTAGCTATTGTGCGAGGCAGCGAATGAGGGCAGAGCAAATCGCTTTGTGCCTTCGCCGCCTCGCTGCCTAGCAAAGCGTCGTCTGCCTTGGGCGCCTAGCAAAGCTGCGCGTGCCGTCGCCGTCAAGCAAAGCGCCGTGTTCCTTGGGCGCCTAGCAAAGAAGTGCCTGCGTTCGGCGCCTCGCCGCATTGCAGCCTAGCAAAGCGCTGCGTGCCTTCGGCGGCTGGCAAAGCAGTGCGTGCCTTCGCCGCCTCACACACCGCGTTGTGCCTTCGGCGCCTGGCAAAGCAGCGCGTGCCTTCGCCGCCTGGCCTCCTAAGAAAGCGCTGCGTGCCTTCTCGCCCTCGCCGCCTAGCAAAGCGCCGTGTCCCTTCGCCGCCTCGCCGCCTAGCAAAGCTGCGCGTGCCGTCGCCGCCTACAAAGCGCCGTGTTCCTTCGGCGCCTAGCAAAGCAGCGCGTGCCTTCGCCGCCTAAGAAAGCGCTGCGTGCCTTTTCGCCCTCGCCGCCCAACAAAGCGCCCTGTCCCTTCACCGCCTCCCGAACCGCTTCGTCCCTTCGCCGCCTCGCCGCTTAGCAAACGCCGTGGGAGCGCCGAAGGGACACGGCGCTTTTGTAGGCGCCGAAGGCACGTGGCGCTTTGCTAAGCACCGAGGCAGCGAAGGCACGCAGCCATTTGATCGTGCTCGACGGGCTAGGGCGCCTTGCGAGGCGGCCAAGGCACGCAGCGCTTTGCCAGGCGCCCAGGGACGCAGCGCTCGGCGAGGGCACGCAGTGCTTTGCCAGGCGCCGAAGGCACTCAGCGCTTTGCCAGGCGCCGAAGGCACGCAGCGCTCTAGCAGGCGGCGAGGGCACACAGTGCTTTGCTAGGCGGCGAGCGGACGTGGAGCTTTGCTAGGCAGCCAAGGCTGAGGACGCTTTGCTAGGCGCTTTGCTAGGCGGCGAAGGCACGAAGCGATTTGGGAGGCGGCGAAGGCACACGGCGCTTTGCTAGGCGGCGAGGGCGAGAAGGCACGCAGCGCTTTCTGAGGCGGCGAGGCGGCCAAGGCACGCGCTGCTTTGCTCGGCGCCGAAGGCACGCAGCGCTTCCTTCGTTTGCGAGGCAGCGAAGAGATGGAGCGCTTTGCTTCTTGGCCAGGCAGCGAAGAGGCGCCGTGCTTTGCTTTCTGCCACTCAGCGAATACACGCAGCGCTCTGCTTTTTGGCGAGGCAGTGAACAGATGCAGCGTTTAGTTTGCGAGGCGGCCAAGAGACGCGGCGCTTTGCATGCTGGCGAGGCGGCGAGCAGATCGAGTGCTTTGCTTGTTGGCGAGGCAGCGAAGAGATTCAGCAGTCTCCTTGTTTGTGACACAGCGACCATGCCCAGTGCTTGCTCTTTGTGCGAGGCAGCGAAGAGATGCAGCACTTTGCTTGTGCACCAGGTGGCGCAGTGGCATGGCGGATGACTTTTTCGCCTGGAGGCGAAGCGAGGCAGCACTTTGTTAGTTGGCGAGGCAGCGAAGAGACGCAGCAGGCTGCTTGTTTGTGAGACAGCCAACATGCACAGTGGTTAGCTATTGTGCGAGGCAGCGAATGAGGGCAGAGCAAATCGCTTTGTGCCTTCGCCGCCTCGCTGCCTAGCAAAGCGTCGTCTGCCTTGGGCGCCTAGCAAAGCTGCGCGTGCCGTCGCCGTCAAGCAAAGCGCCGTGTTCCTTGGGCGCCTAGCAAAGAAGTGCCTGCGTTCGGCGCCTCGCCGCATTGCAGCCTAGCAAAGCGCTGCGTGCCTTCGGCGGCTGGCAAAGCAGTGCGTGCCTTCGCCGCCTCACACACCGCGTTGTGCCTTCGGCGCCTGGCAAAGCAGCGCGTGCCTTCGCCGCCTGGCCTCCTAAGAAAGCGCTGCGTGCCTTCTCGCCCTCGCCGCCTAGCAAAGCGCCGTGTCCCTTCGCCGCCTCGCCGCCTAGCAAAGCTCCGCGTGCCGTCGCCGCCTACAAAGCGCCGTGTTCCTTCGGCGCCTAGCAAAGCAGCGCGTGCCTTCGCCGCCTAAGAAAGCGCTGCGTGCCTTTTCGCCCTCGCCGCCCAACAAAGCGCCCTGTCCCTTCACCGCCTCCCGAACCGCTTCGTCCCTTCGCCGCCTCGCCGCTTAGCAAACGCCGTGGGAGCGCCGAAGGGACACGGCGCTTTTGTAGGCGCCGAAGGCACGTGGCGCTTTGCTAAGCACCGAGGCAGCGAAGGCACGCAGCCATTTGATCGTGGTCGACGGGCTAGGGCGCCTTGCTAGGCGGCCAAGGCACGCAGCGCTTTGCCAGGCGCCCAGGGACGCAGCGCTCGGCGAGGGCACGCAGTGCTTTGCCAGGCAACGAAGGCACTCAGCGCTCTAGCAGGCGGCGAGGGCACACAGTGCTTTGCTAGGCGGCGAGCGGACGTGGAGCTTTGCTAGGCAGCCAAGGCTGAGGACGCTTTGCTAGGCGCTTTGCTAGGCGGCGAAGGCACGAAGCGATTTGGGAGGCGGCGAAGGCACACGGCGCTTTGCTAGGCGGCGAGGGCGAGAAGGCACGCAGCGCTTTCTGAGGTGGCGAGGCGGCCAAGGCACGCGCTGCTTTGCTCGGCGCCGAAGGCACGCAGCGCTTCCTTCGTTTGCGAGGCAGCGAAGAGATGGAGCGCTTTGCTTCTTGGCCAGGCAGCGAAGAGGCGCCGTGCTTTGCTTTCTGCCACTCAGCGAATACACGCAGCGCTCTGCTTTTTGGCGAGGCAGTGAACAGATGCAGCGTTTAGTTTGCGAGGCGGCCAAGAGACGCGGCGCTTTGCATGCTGGCGAGGCGGCGAGCAGATCGAGTGCTTTGCTTGTTGGCGAGGCAGCGAAGAGATTCAGCAGTCTCCTTGTTTGTGACACAGCGACCATGCCCAGTGCTTGCTCTTTGTGCGAGGCAGCGAAGAGATGCAGCACTTTGCTTGTGCACCAGGTGGCGCAGTGGCATGGCGGATGACTTTTTCGCCTGGAGGCGAAGCGAGGCAGCACTTTGTTAGTTGGCGAGGCAGCGAAGAGACGCAGCAGGCTGCTTGTTTGTGAGACAGCCAACATGCACAGTGGTTAGCTATTGTGCGAGGCAGCGAATGAGGGCAGAGCAAATCGCTTTGTGCGTTCGCCGCCTCGCTGCCTAGCAAAGCGTCGTCTGCCTTGGGCGCCTAGCAAAGCTGCGCGTGCCGTCGCCGTCAAGCAAAGCGCCGTGTTCCTTGGGCGCCTAGCAAAGAAGTGCCTGCGTTGGGCGCCTCGCCGCATTGCAGCCTAGCAAAGCGCTGCGTGCCTTCGGCGGCTGGCAAAGCAGTGCGTGCCTTCGCCGCCTCACACACCGCGTTGTGCCTTCGGCGCCTGGCAAAGCAGCGCGTGCCTTCGCCGCCTGGCCTCCTAAGAAAGCGCTGCGTGCCTTCTCGCCCTCGCCGCCTAGCAAAGCGCCGTGTCCCTTCGCCGCCTCGCCGCCTAGCAAAGCTGCGCGTGCCGTCGCCGCCTACAAAGCGCCGTGTTCCTTCGGCGCCTAGCAAAGCAGCGCGTGCCTTCGCCGCCTAAGAAAGCGCTGCGTGCCTTTTCGCCCTCGCCGCCCAACAAAGCGCCCTGTCCCTTCACCGCCTCCCGAACCGCTTCGTCCCTTCGCCGCCTCGCCGCTTAGCAAACGCCGTGGGAGCGCCGAAGGGACACGGCGCTTTTGTAGGCGCCGAAGGCACGTGGCGCTTTGCTAAGCACCGAGGCAGCGAAGGCACGCAGCCATTTGATCGTGCTCGACGGGCTAGGGCGCCTTGCGAGGCGGCCAAGGCACGCAGCGCTTTGCCAGGCGCCCAGGGACGCAGCGCTCGGCGAGGGCACGCAGTGCTTTGCCAGGCGCCGAAGGCACTCAGCGCTTTGCCAGGCGCCGAAGGCACGCAGCGCTCTAGCAGGCGGCGAGGGCACACAGTGCTTTGCTAGGCGGCGAGCGGACGTGCAGCTTTGCTAGGCAGCCAAGGCTGAGGACGCTTTGCTAGGCGCTTTGCTAGGCGGCGAAGGCACGAAGCGATTTGGGAGGCGGCGAAGGCACACGGCGCTTTGCTAGGCGGCGAGGGCGAGAAGGCACGCAGCGCTTTCTGAGGCGGCGAGGCGGCCAAGGCACGCGCTGCTTTGCTCGGCGCCGAAGGCACGCAGCGCTTCCTTCGTTTGCGAGGCAGCGAAGAGATGGAGCGCTTTGCTTCTTGGCCAGGCAGCGAAGAGGCGCCGTGCTTTGCTTTCTGCCACTCAGCGAATACACGCAGCGCTCTGCTTTTTGGCGAGGCAGTGAACAGATGCAGCGTTTAGTTTGCGAGGCGGCCAAGAGACGCGGCGCTTTGCATGCTGGCGAGGCGGCGAGCAGATCGAGTGCTTTGCTTGTTGGCGAGGCAGCGAAGAGATTCAGCAGTCTCCTTGTTTGTGACACAGCGACCATGCCCAGTGCTTGCTCTTTGTGCGAGGCAGCGAAGAGATGCAGCACTTTGCTTGTGCACCAGGTGGCGCAGTGGCATGGCGGATGACTTTTTCGCCTGGAGGCGAAGCGAGGCAGCACTTTGTTAGTTGGCGAGGCAGCGAAGAGACGCAGCAGGCTGCTTGTTTGTGAGACAGCCAACATGCACAGTGGTTAGCTATTGTGCGAGGCAGCGAATGAGGGCAGAGCAAATCGCTTTGTGCCTTCGCCGCCTCGCTGCCTAGCAAAGCGTCGTCTGCCTTGGGCGCCTAGCAAAGCTGCGCGTGCCGTCGCCGTCAAGCAAAGCGCCGTGTTCCTTGGGCGCCTAGCAAAGAAGTGCCTGCGTTCGGCGCCTCGCCGCATTGCAGCCTAGCAAAGCGCTGCGTGCCTTCGGCGGCTGGCAAAGCAGTGCGTGCCTTCGCCGCCTCACACACCGCGTTGTGCCTTCGGCGCCTGGCAAAGCAGCGCGTGCCTTCGCCGCCTGGCCTCCTAAGAAAGCGCTGCGTGCCTTCTCGCCCTCGCCGCCTAGCAAAGCGCCGTGTCCCTTCGCCGCCTCGCCGCCTAGCAAAGCTCCGCGTGCCGTCGCCGCCTACAAAGCGCCGTGTTCCTTCGGCGCCTAGCAAAGCAGCGCGTGCCTTCGCCGCCTAAGAAAGCGCTGCGTGCCTTTTCGCCCTCGCCGCCCAACAAAGCGCCCTGTCCCTTCACCGCCTCCCGAACCGCTTCGTCCCTTCGCCGCCTCGCCGCTTAGCAAACGCCGTGGGAGCGCCGAAGGGACACGGCGCTTTTGTAGGTGCCGAAGGCACGTGGCGCTTTGCTAAGCACCGAGGCAGCGAAGGCACGCAGCCATTTGATCGTGCTCGACGGGCTAGGGCGCCTTGCTAGGCGGCGAGGCGGCGAAGGCACGCAGTGCTTTGCCAGGCGCCGAAGGCACTCAGCGCTTTGCCAGGCGCCGAAGGCACGCAGCGCTCTAGCAGGCGGCGAGGGCACACAGTGCTTTGCTAGGCGGCGAGCGGACGTGGAGCTTTGCTAGGCAGCCAAGGCTGAGGACGCTTTGCTAGGCGCTTTGCTAGGCGGCGAAGGCACGAAGCGATTTGGGAGGCGGCGAAGGCACACGGCGCTTTGCTAGGCGGCGAGGGCGAGAAGGCACGCAGCGCTTTCTGAGGCGGCGAGGCGGCCAAGGCACGCGCTGCTTTGCTCGGCGCCGAAGGCACGCAGCGCTTCCTTCGTTTGCGAGGCAGCGAAGAGATGGAGCGCTTTGCTTCTTGGCCAGGCAGCGAAGAGGCGCCGTGCTTTGCTTTCTGCCACTCAGCGAATACACGCAGCGCTCTGCTTTTTGGCGAGGCAGTGAACAGATGCAGCGTTTAGTTTGCGAGGCGGCCAAGAGACGCGGCGCTTTGCATGCTGGCGAGGCGGCGAGCAGATCGAGTGCTTTGCTTGTTGGCGAGGCAGCGAAGAGATGCAGCGGTTTGCTTGTTGGCGAGGCAGCGAAGAGATTCAGCAGTCTCCTTGTTTGTGACACAGCGACCATGCCCAGTGCTTGCTCTTTGTGCGAGGCAGCGAAGAGATGCAGCACTTTGCTTGTGCACCAGGTGGCGCAGTGGCATGGCGGATGACTTTTTCGCCTGGAGGCGAAGCGAGGCAGCACTTTGTTAGTTGGCGAGGCAGCGAAGAGACGCAGCAGGCTGCTTGTTTGTGAGACAGCCAACATGCACAGTGGTTAGCTATTGTGCGAGGCAGCGAATGAGGGCAGAGCAAATCGCTTTGTGCCTTCGCCGCCTCGCTGCCTAGCAAAGCGTCGTCTGCCTTGGGCGCCTAGCAAAGCTGCGCGTGCCGTCGCCGTCAAGCAAAGCGCCGTGTTCCTTGGGCGCCTAGCAAAGAAGTGCCTGCGTTCGGCGCCTCGCCGCATTGCAGCCTAGCAAAGCGCTGCGTGCCTTCGGCGGCTGGCAAAGCAGTGCGTGCCTTCGCCGCCTCACACACCGCGTTGTGCCTTCGGCGCCTGGCAAAGCAGCGCGTGCCTTCGCCGCCTGGCCTCCTAAGAAAGCGCTGCGTGCCTTCTCGCCCTCGCCGCCTAGCAAAGCGCCGTGTTCCTTCGGCGCCTAGCAAAGCAGCGCGTGCCTTCGCCGCCTAAGAAAGCGCTGCGTGCCTTTTCGCCCTCGCCGCCCAACAAAGCGCCCTGTCCCTTCACCGCCTCCCGAACCGCTTCGTCCCTTCGCCGCCTCGCCGCCTAGCAAAGCGCTGCTTGCCTTCGCCGCCTCACACACCGCTGCGTCCCTTCGCCGCCTCGCCGCTTAGCAAACGCCGTGGGAGCGCCGAAGGGACACGGCGCTTTTGTAGGCGCCGAAGGCACGTGGCGCTTTGCTAAGCACCGAGGCAGCGAAGGCACGCAGCCATTTGATCGTGCTCGACGGGCTAGGGCGCCTTGCGAGGCGGCCAAGGCACGCAGCGCTTTGCCAGGCGCCCAGGGACGCAGCGCTCGGCGAGGGCACGCAGTGCTTTGCCAGGCGCCGAAGGCACTCAGCGCTTTGCCAGGCGCCGAAGGCACGCAGCGCTCTAGCAGGCGGCGAGCGGACGTGCAGCTTTGCTAGGCAGCCAAGGCTGAGGACGCTTTGCTAGGCGCTTTGCTAGGCGGCGAAGGCACGAAGCGATTTGGGAGGCGGCGAAGGCACACGGCGCTTTGCTAGGTGGCGAGGGCGAGAAGGCACGCAGCGCTTTCTGAGGCGGCGAGGCGGCCAAGGCACGCGCTGCTTTGCTAGGCGCCGAAGGCACGCAGCGCTTCCTTCGTTTGCGAGGCAGCGAAGAGATGGAGCGCTTTGCTTCTTGGCCAGGCAGCGAACAGGCGCCGTGCTTTGCTTTCTGCCACTCAGCGAATACACGCAGCGCTCTGCTTTTTGGCGAGGCAGTGAACAGATGCAGCGTTTAGTTTGCGAGGCGGCCAAGAGACGCGGCGCTTTGCATGCTGGCGAGGCGGCGAGCAGATCGAGTGCTTTGCTTGTTGGCGAGGCAGCGAAGAGATTCAGCAGTCTCCTTGTTTGTGACACAGCGACCATGCCCAGTGCTTGCTCTTTGTGCGAGGCAGCGAAGAGATGCAGCACTTTGCTTGTGCACCAGGTGGCGCAGTGGCATGGCGGATGACTTTTTCGCCTGGAGGCGAAGCGAGGCAGCACTTTGTTAGTTGGCGAGGCAGCGAAGAGACGCAGCAGGCTGCTTGTTTGTGAGACAGCCAACATGCACAGTGGTTAGCTATTGTGCGAGGCAGCGAATGAGGGCAGAGCAAATCGCTTTGTGCCTTCGCCGCCTCGCTGCCTAGCAAAGCGTCGTCTGCCTTGGGCGCCTAGCAAAGCTGCGCGTGCCGTCGCCGTCAAGCAAAGCGCCGTGTTCCTTGGGCGCCTAGCAAAGAAGTGCCTGCGTTCGGCGCCTCGCCGCATTGCAGCCTAGCAAAGCGCTGCGTGCCTTCGGCGGCTGGCAAAGCAGTGCGTGCCTTCGCCGCCTCACACACCGCGTTGTGCCTTCGGCGCCTGGCAAAGCAGCGCGTGCCTTCGCCGCCTGGCCTCCTAAGAAAGCGCTGCGTGCCTTCTCGCCCTCGCCGCCTAGCAAAGCGCCGTGTCCCTTCGCCGCCTCGCCGCCTAGCAAAGCTCCGCGTGCCGTCGCTGCCTACAAAGCGCCGTGTTCCTTCGGCGCCTAGCAAAGCAGCGCGTGCCTTCGCCGCCTAAGAAAGCGCTGCGTGCCTTTTCGCCCTCGCCGCCCAACAAAGCGCCCTGTCCCTTCACCGCCTCCCGAACCGCTGCGTCCCTTCGCCGCCTCGCCGCTTAGCAAACGCCGTGGGAGCGCCGAAGGGACACGGCGCTTTTGTAGGCGCCGAAGGCACGTGGCGCTTTGCTAAGCACCGAGGCAGCGAAGGCACGCAGCCATTTGATCGTGCTCGACGGGCTAGGGCGCCTTGCGAGGCGGCCAAGGCACGCAGCGCTTTGCCAGGCGCCCAGGGACGCAGCGCTCGGCGAGGGCACGCAGTGCTTTGCCAGGCGCCGAAGGCACGCAGCGCTCTAGCAGGCGGCGAGGGCACACAGTGCTTTGCTAGGCGGCGAGCGGACGTGCAGCTTTGCTAGGCAGCCAAGGCTGAGGACGCTTTGCTAGGCGCTTTGCTAGGCGGCGAAGGCACGAAGCGATTTGGGAGGCGGCGAAGGCACACGGCGCTTTGCTAGGTGGCGAGGGCGAGAAGGCACGCAGCGCTTTCTGAGGCGGCGAGGCGGCCAAGGCACGCGCTGCTTTGCTAGGCGCCGAAGGCACGCAGCGCTTCCTTCGTTTGCGAGGCAGCGAAGAGATGGAGCGCTTTGCTTCTTGGCCAGGCAGCGAACAGGCGCCGTGCTTTGCTTTCTGCCACTCAGCGAATACACGCAGCGCTCTGCTTTTTGGCGAGGCAGTGAACAGATGCAGCGTTTAGTTTGCGAGGCGGCCAAGAGACGCGGCGCTTTGCATGCTGGCGAGGCGGCGAGCAGATCGAGTGCTTTGCTTGTTGGCGAGGCAGCGAAGAGATGCAGCGGTTTGCTTGTTGGCGAGGCAGCGAAGAGATTCAGCAGTCTCCTTGTTTGTGACACAGCGACCATGCACAGTGCTTGCTCTTTGTGCGAGGCAGCGAAGAGATGCAGCACTTTGCTTGTGCACCAGGTGGCGCAGTGGCATGGCGGATGACTTTTTCGCCTGGAGGCGAAGCGAGGCAGCACTTTGTTAGTTGGCGAGGCAGCGAAGAGACGCAGCAGGCTGCTTGTTTGTGAGACAGCCAACATGCACAGTGGTTAGCTATTGTGCGAGGCAGCGAATGAGGGCAGAGCAAATCGCTTTGTGCCTTCGCCGCCTCGCTGCCTAGCAAAGCGTCGTCTGCCTTGGGCGCCTAGCAAAGCTGCGCGTGCCGTCGCCGTCAAGCAAAGCGCCGTGTTCCTTGGGCGCCTAGCAAAGAAGTGCCTGCGTTCGGCGCCTCGCCGCATTGCAGCCTAGCAAAGCGCTGCGTGCCTTCGGCGGCTGGCAAAGCAGTGCGTGCCTTCGCCGCCTCACACACCGCGTTGTGCCTTCGGCGCCTGGCAAAGCAGCGCGTGCCTTCGCCGCCTGGCCTCCTAAGAAAGCGCTGCGTGCCTTCACGCCCTCGCCGCCTAGCAAAGCGCCGTGTCCCTTCGCCGCCTCGCCGCCTAGCAAAGCTCCGCGTGCCGTCGCCGCCTACAAAGCGCCGTGTTCCTTTGGCGCCTAGCAAAGCAGCGCGTGCCTTCGCCGCCTAAGAAAGCGCTGCGTGCCTTTTCGCCCTCGCCGCCCAACAAAGCGCCCTGTCCCTTCACCGCCTCCCAAACCGCTTCGTCCCTTCGCCGCCTCGCCGCTTAGCAAACGCCGTGGGAGCGCCGAAGGGACACGGCGCTTTTGTAGGCGCCGAAGGCACGTGGCGCTTTGCTAAGCACCGAGGCAGCGAAGGCACGCAGCCATTTGATCGTGCTCGACGGGCTAGGGCGCCTTGCGAGGCGGCCAAGGCACGCAGCGCTTTGCCAGGCGCCCAGGGACGCAGCGCTCGGCGAGGGCACGCAGTGCTTTGCCAGGCGCCGAAGGCACTCAGCGCTTTGCCAGGCGCCGAAGGCACGCAGCGCTCTAGCAGGCGGCGAGGGCACACAGTGCTTTGCTAGGCGGCGAGCGGACGTGCAGCTTTGCTAGGCAGCCAAGGCTGAGGACGCTTTGCTAGGCGCTTTGCTAGGCGGCGAAGGCACGAAGCGATTTGGGAGGTGGCGAAGGCACACGGCGCTTTGCTAGGCGGCGAGGGCGAGAAGGCACGCAGCGCTTTCTGAGGCGGCGAGGCGGCCAAGGCACGCGCTGCTTTGCTCGGCGCCGAAGGCACGCAGCGCTTCCTTCGTTTGCGAGGCAGCGAAGAGATGGAGCGCTTTGCTTCTTGGCCAGGCAGCGAAGAGGCGCCGTGCTTTGCTTTCTGCCACTCAGCGAATACACGCAGCGCTCTGCTTTTTGGCGAGGCAGTGAACAGATGCAGCGTTTAGTTTGCGAGGCGGCCAAGAGACGCGGCGCTTTGCATGCTGGCGAGGCGGCGAGCAGATCGAGTGCTTTGCTTGTTGGCGAGGCAGCGAAGAGATTCAGCAGTCTCCTTGTTTGTGACACAGCGACCATGCCCAGTGCTTGCTCTTTGTGCGAGGCAGCGAAGAGATGCAGCACTTTGCTTGTGCACCAGGTGGCGCAGTGGCATGGCGGATGACTTTTTCGCCTGGAGGCGAAGCGAGGCAGCACTTTGTTAGTTGGCGAGGCAGCGAAGAGACGCAGCAGGCTGCTTGTTTGTGAGACAGCCAACATGCACAGTGGTTAGCTATTGTGCGAGGCAGCGAATGAGGGCAGAGCAAATCGCTTTGTGCCTTCGCCGCCTCGCTGCCTAGCAAAGCGTCGTCTGCCTTGGGCGCCTAGCAAAGCTGCGCGTGCCGTCGCCGTCAAGCAAAGCGCCGTGTTCCTTGGGCGCCTAGCAAAGAAGTGCCTGCGTTCGGCGCCTCGCCGCATTGCAGCCTAGCAAAGCGCTGCGTGCCTTCGGCGGCTGGCAAAGCAGTGCGTGCCTTCGCCGCCTCACACACCGCGTTGTGCCTTCGGCGCCTGGCAAAGCAGCGCGTGCCTTCGCCGCCTGGCCTCCTAAGAAAGCGCTGCGTGCCTTCTCGCCCTCGCCGCCTAGCAAAGCGCCGTGTCCCTTCGCCGCCTCGCCGCCTAGCAAAGCTGCGCGTGCCGTCGCCGCCTACAAAGCGCCGTGTTCCTTCGGCGCCTAGCAAAGCAGCGCGTGCCTTCGCCGCCTAAGAAAGCGCTGCGTGCCTTTTCGCCCTCGCCGCCCAACAAAGCGCCCTGTCCCTTCACCGCCTCCCAAACCGCTTCGTCCCTTCGCCGCCTCGCCGCTTAGCAAACGCCGTGGGAGCGCCGAAGGGACACGGCGCTTTTGTAGGCGCCGAAGGCACGTGGCGCTTTGCTAAGCACCGAGGCAGCGAAGGCACGCAGCCATTTGATCGTGCTCGACGGGCTAGGGCGCCTTGCTAGGCGGCGAGGCGGCGAAGGCACGCAGCGCTTTGCCAGGCGCCCAGGGACGCAGCGCTCGGCGAGGGCACGCAGTGCTTTGCCAGGCGCCGAAGGCACTCAGCGCTTTGCCAGGCGCCGAAGGCACGCAGCGCTCTAGCAGGCGGCGAGGGCACACAGTGCTTTGCTAGGCGGCGAGCGGACGTGGAGCTTTGCTAGGCAGCCAAGGCTGAGGACGCTTTGCTAGGCGCTTTGCTAGGCGGCGAAGGCACGAAGCGATTTGGGAGGCGGCGAAGGCACACGGCGCTTTGCTAGGCGGCGAGGGCGAGAAGGCACGCAGCGCTTTCTGAGGCGGCGAGGCGGCCAAGGCACGCGCTGCTTTGCTCGGCGCCGAAGGCACGCAGCGCTTCCTTCGTTTGCGAGGCAGCGAAGAGATGGAGCGCTTTGCTTCTTGGCCAGGCAGCGAAGAGGCGCCGTGCTTTGCTTTCTGCCACTCAGCGAATACACGCAGCGCTCTGCTTTTTGGCGAGGCAGTGAACAGATGCAGCGTTTAGTTTGCGAGGCGGCCAAGAGACGCGGCGCTTTGCATGCTGGCGAGGCGGCGAGCAGATCGAGTGCTTTGCTTGTTGGCGAGGCAGCGAAGAGATTCAGCAGTCTCCTTGTTTGTGACACAGCGACCATGCCCAGTGCTTGCTCTTTGTGCGAGGCAGCGAAGAGATGCAGCACTTTGCTTGTGCACCAGGTGGCGCAGTGGCATGGCGGATGACTTTTTCGCCTGGAGGCGAAGCGAGGCAGCACTTTGTTAGTTGGCGAGGCAGCGAAGAGACGCAGCAGGCTGCTTGTTTGTGAGACAGCCAACATGCACAGTGGTTAGCTATTGTGCGAGGCAGCGAATGAGGGCAGAGCAAATGGCTTTGTGCCTTCGCCGCCTCGCTGCCTAGCAAAGCGTCGTCTGCCTTGGGCGCCTAGCAAAGCTGCGCGTGCCGTCGCCGTCAAGCAAAGCGCCGTGTTCCTTGGGCGCCTAGCAAAGAAGTGCCTGCGTTCGGCGCCTCGCCGCATTGCAGCCTAGCAAAGCGCTGCGTGCCTTCGGCGGCTGGCAAAGCAGTGCGTGCCTTCGCCGCCTCACACACCGCGTTGTGCCTTCGGCGCCTGGCAAAGCAGCGCGTGCCTTCGCCGCCTGGCCTCCTAAGAAAGCGCTGCGTGCCTTCTCGCCCTCGCCGCCTAGCAAAGCGCCGTGTCCCTTCGCCGCCTCGCCGCCTAGCAAAGCTCCGCGTGCCGTCGCTGCCTACAAAGCGCCGTGTTCCTTCGGCGCCTAGCAAAGCAGCGCGTGCCTTCGCCGCCTAAGAAAGCGCTGCGTGCCTTTTCGCCCTCGCCGCCCAACAAAGCGCCCTGTCCCTTCACCGCCTCCCGAACCGCTTCGTCCCTTCGCCGCCTCGCCGCTTAGCAAACGCCGTGGGAGCGCCGAAGGGACACGGCGCTTTTGTAGGCGCCGAAGGCACGTGGCGCTTTGCTAAGCACCGAGGCAGCGAAGGCACGCAGCCATTTGATCGTGCTCGACGGGCTAGGGCGCCTTGCGAGGCGGCCAAGGCACGCAGCGCTTTGCCAGGCGCCCAGGGACGCAGCGCTCGGCGAGGGCACGCAGTGCTTTGCCAGGCGCCGAAGGCACTCAGCGCTTTGCCAGGCGCCGAAGGCACGCAGCGCTCTAGCAGGCGGCGAGGGCACACAGTGCTTTGCTAGGCGGCGAGCGGACGTGCAGCTTTGCTAGGCAGCCAAGGCTGAGGACGCTTTGCTAGGCGCTTTGCTAGGCGGCGAAGGCACGAAGCGATTTGGGAGGCGGCGAAGGCACACGGCGCTTTGCTAGGCGGCGAGGGCGAGAAGGCACGCAGCGCTTTCTGAGGCGACGAGGCGGCCAAGGCACGCGCTGCTTTGCTAGGCGCCGAAGGCACGCAGCGCTTCCTTCGTTTGCGAGGCAGCGAAGAGATGGAGCGCTTTGCTTCTTGGCCAGGCAGCGAAGAGGCGCCGTGCTTTGCTTTCTGCCACTCAGCGAATACACGCAGCGCTCTGCTTTTTGGCGAGGCAGTGAACAGATGCAGCGTTTAGTTTGCGAGGCGGCCAAGAGACGCGGCGCTTTGCATGCTGGCGAGGCGGCGAGCAGATCGAGTGCTTTGCTTGTTGGCGAGGCAGCGAAGAGATTCAGCAGTCTCCTTGTTTGTGACACAGCGACCATGCCCAGTGCTTGCTCTTTGTGCGAGGCAGCGAAGAGATGCAGCACTTTGCTTGTGCACCAGGTGGCGCAGTGGCATGGCGGATGACTTTTTCGCCTGGAGGCGAAGCGAGGCAGCACTTTGTTAGTTGGCGAGGCAGCGAAGAGACGCAGCAGGCTGCTTGTTTGTGAGACAGCCAACATGCACAGTGGTTAGCTATTGTGCGAGGCAGCGAATGAGGGCAGAGCAAATCGCTTTGTGCCTTCGCCGCCTCGCTGCCTAGCAAAGCGTCGTCTGCCTTGGGCGCCTAGCAAAGCTGCGCGTGCCGTCGCCGTCAAGCAAAGCGCCGTGTTCCTTGGGCGCCTAGCAAAGAAGTGCCTGCGTTGGGCGCCTCGCCGCATTGCAGCCTAGCAAAGCGCTGCGTGCCTTCGGCGGCTGGCAAAGCAGTGCGTGCCTTCGCCGCCTCACACACCGCGTTGTGCCTTCGGCGCCTGGCAAAGCAGCGCGTGCCTTCGCCGCCTGGCCTCCTAAGAAAGCGCTGCGTGCCTTCTCGCCCTCGCCGCCTAGCAAAGCGCCGTGTCCCTTCGCCGCCTCGCCGCCTAGCAAAGCTCCGCGTGCCGTCGCTGCCTACAAAGCGCCGTGTTCCTTCGGCGCCTAGCAAAGCAGCGCGTGCCTTCGCCGCCTAAGAAAGCGCTGCGTGCCTTTTCGCCCTCGCCGCCCAACAAAGCGCCCTGTCCCTTCACCGCCTCCCGAACCGCTTCGTCCCTTCGCCGCCTCGCCGCTTAGCAAACGCCGTGGGAGCGCCGAAGGGACACGGCGCTTTTGTAGGCGCCGAAGGCACGTGGCGCTTTGCTAAGCACCGAGGCAGCGAAGGCACGCAGCCATTTGATCGTGCTCGACGGGCTAGGGCGCCTTGCGAGGCGGCCAAGGCACGCAGCGCTTTGCCAGGCGCCCAGGGACGCAGCGCTCGGCGAGGGCACGCAGTGCTTTGCCAGGCGCCGAAGGCACTCAGCGCTTTGCCAGGCGCCGAAGGCACGCAGCGCTCTAGCAGGCGGCGAGGGCACACAGTGCTTTGCTAGGCGGCGAGCGGACGTGCAGCTTTGCTAGGCAGCCAAGGCTGAGGACGCTTTGCTAGGCGCTTTGCTAGGCGGCGAAGGCACGAAGCGATTTGGGAGGCGGCGAAGGCACACGGCGCTTTGCTAGGTGGCGAGGGCGAGAAGGCACGCAGCGCTTTCTGAGGCGGCGAGGCGGCCAAGGCACGCGCTGCTTTGCTAGGCGCCGAAGGCACGCAGCGCTTCCTTCGTTTGCGAGGCAGCGAAGAGATGGAGCGCTTTGCTTCTTGGCCAGGCAGCGAAGAGGCGCCGTGCTTTGCTTTCTGCCACTCAGCGAATACACGCAGCGCTCTGCTTTTTGGCGAGGCAGTGAACAGATGCAGCGTTTAGTTTGCGAGGCGGCCAAGAGACGCGGCGCTTTGCATGCTGGCGAGGCGGCGAGCAGATCGAGTGCTTTGCTTGTTGGCGAGGCAGCGAAGAGATTCAGCAGTCTCCTTGTTTGTGACACAGCGACCATGCCCAGTGCTTGCTCTTTGTGCGAGGCAGCGAAGAGATGCAGCACTTTGCTTGTGCACCAGGTGGCGCAGTGGCATGGCGGATGACTTTTTCGCCTGGAGGCGAAGCGAGGCAGCACTTTGTTAGTTGGCGAGGCAGCGAAGAGACGCAGCAGGCTGCTTGTTTGTGAGACAGCCAACATGCACAGTGGTTAGCTATTGTGCGAGGCAGCGAATGAGGGCAGAGCAAATCGCTTTGTGCCTTCGCCGCCTCGCTGCCTAGCAAAGCGTCGTCTGCCTTGGGCGCCTAGCAAAGCTGCGCGTGCCGTCGCCGTCAAGCAAAGCGCCGTGTTCCTTGGGCGCCTAGCAAAGAAGTGCCTGCGTTGGGCGCCTCGCCGCATTGCAGCCTAGCAAAGCGCTGCGTGCCTTCGGCGGCTGGCAAAGCAGTGCGTGCCTTCGCCGCCTCACACACCGCGTTGTGCCTTCGGCGCCTGGCAAAGCAGCGCGTGCCTTCGCCGCCTGGCCTCCTAAGAAAGCGCTGCGTGCCTTCTCGCCCTCGCCGCCTAGCAAAGCGCCGTGTCCCTTCGCCACCTCGCCGCCTAGCAAAGCTCCGCGTGCCGTCGCCGCCTACAAAGCGCCGTGTTCCTTCGGCGCCTAGCAAAGCAGCGCGTGCCTTCGCCGCCTAAGAAAGCGCTGCGTGCCTTTTCGCCCTCGCCGCCCAACAAAGCGCCCTGTCCCTTCACCGCCTCCCGAACCGCTTCGTCCCTTCGCCGCCTCGCCGCCTAGCAAAGCGCTGCTTGCCTTCGCCGCCTCACACACCGCTGCGTCCCTTCGCCGCCTCGCCGCTTAGCAAACGCCGTGGGAGCGCCGAAGGGACACGGCGCTTTTGTAGGCGCCGAAGGCACGTGGCGCTTTGCTAAGCACCGAGGCAGCGAAGGCACGCAGCCATTTGATCGTGCTCGACGGGCTAGGGCGCCTTGCGAGGCGGCCAAGGCACGCAGCGCTTTGCCAGGCGCCCAGGGACGCAGCGCTCGGCGAGGGCACGCAGTGCTTTGCCAGGCGCCGAAGGCACTCAGCGCTCTAGCAGGCGGCGAGGGCACACAGTGCTTTGCTAGGCGGCGAGCGGACGTGGAGCTTTGCTAGGCAGCCAAGGCTGAGGACGCTTTGCTAGGCGCTTTGCTAGGCGGCGAAGGCACGAAGCGATTTGGGAGGCGGCGAAGGCACACGGCGCTTTGCTAGGCGGCGAGGGCGAGAAGGCACGCAGCGCTTTCTGAGGCGGCGAGGCGGCCAAGGCACGCGCTGCTTTGCTCGGCGCCGAAGGCACGCAGCGCTTCCTTCGTTTGCGAGGCAGCGAAGAGATGGAGCGCTTTGCTTCTTGGCCAGGCAGCGAACAGGCGCCGTGCTTTGCTTTCTGCCACTCAGCGAATACACGCAGCGCTCTGCTTTTTGGCGAGGCAGTGAACAGATGCAGCGTTTAGTTTGCGAGGCGGCCAAGAGACGCGGCGCTTTGCATGCTGGCGAGGCGGCGAGCAGATCGAGTGCTTTGCTTGTTGGCGAGGCAGCGAAGAGATTCAGCAGTCTCCTTGTTTGTGACACAGCGACCATGCCCAGTGCTTGCTCTTTGTGCGAGGCAGCGAAGAGATGCAGCACTTTGCTTGTGCACCAGGTGGCGCAGTGGCATGGCGGATGACTTTTTCGCCTGGAGGCGAAGCGAGGCAGCACTTTGTTAGTTGGCGAGGCAGCGAAGAGACGCAGCAGGCTGCTTGTTTGTGAGACAGCCAACATGCACAGTGGTTAGCTATTGTGCGAGGCAGCGAATGAGGGCAGAGCAAATCGCTTTGTGCCTTCGCCGCCTCGCTGCCTAGCAAAGCGTCGTCTGCCTTGGGCGCCTAGCAAAGCTGCGCGTGCCGTCGCCGTCAAGCAAAGCGCCGTGTTCCTTGGGCGCCTAGCAAAGAAGTGCCTGCGTTCGGCGCCTCGCCGCATTGCAGCCTAGCAAAGCGCTGCGTGCCTTCGGCGGCTGGCAAAGCAGTGCGTGCCTTCGCCGCCTCACACACCGCGTTGTGCCTTCGGCGCCTGGCAAAGCAGCGCGTGCCTTCGCCGCCTGGCCTCCTAAGAAAGCGCTGCGTGCCTTCTCGCCCTCGCCGCCTAGCAAAGCGCCGTGTCCCTTCGCCGCCTCGCCGCCTAGCAAAGCTCCGCGTGCCGTCGCCGCCTACAAAGCGCCGTGTTCCTTCGGCGCCTAGCAAAGCAGCGCGTGCCTTCGCCGCCTAAGAAAGCGCTGCGTGCCTTTTCGCCCTCGCCGCCCAACAAAGCGCCCTGTCCCTTCACCGCCTCCCAAACCGCTTCGTCCCTTCGCCGCCTCGCCGCTTAGCAAACGCCGTGGGAGCGCCGAAGGGACACGGCGCTTTTGTAGGCGCCGAAGGCACGTGGCGCTTTGCTAAGCACCGAGGCAGCGAAGGCACGCAGCCATTTGATCGTGCTCGACGGGCTAGGGCGCCTTGCTAGGCGGCGAGGCGGCGAAGGCACGCAGCGCTTTGCCAGGCGCCCAGGGACGCAGCGCTCGGCGAGGGCACGCAGTGCTTTGCCAGGCGCCGAAGGCACTCAGCGCTTTGCCAGGCGCCGAAGGCACGCAGCGCTCTAGCAGGCGGCGAGGGCACACAGTGCTTTGCTAGGCGGCGAGCGGACGTGGAGCTTTGCTAGGCAGCCAAGGCTGAGGACGCTTTGCTAGGCGCTTTGCTAGGCGGCGAAGGCACGAAGCGATTTGGGAGGCGGCGAAGGCACACGGCGCTTTGCTAGGCGGCGAGGGCGAGAAGGCACGCAGCGCTTTCTGAGGCGGCGAGGCGGCCAAGGCACGCGCTGCTTTGCTAGGCGCCGAAGGCACGCAGCGCTTCCTTCGTTTGCGAGGCAGCGAAGAGATGGAGCGCTTTGCTTCTTGGCCAGGCAGCGAACAGGCGCCGTGCTTTGCTTTCTGCCACTCAGCGAATACACGCAGCGCTCTGCTTTTTGGCGAGGCAGTGAACAGATGCAGCGTTTAGTTTGCGAGGCGGCCAAGAGACGCGGCGCTTTGCATGCTGGCGAGGCGGCGAGCAGATCGAGTGCTTTGCTTGTTGGCGAGGCAGCGAAGAGATTCAGCAGTCTCCTTGTTTGTGACACAGCGACCATGCCCAGTGCTTGCTCTTTGTGCGAGGCAGCGAAGAGATGCAGCACTTTGCTTGTGCACCAGGTGGCGCAGTGGCATGGCGGATGACTTTTTCGCCTGGAGGCGAAGCGAGGCAGCACTTTGTTAGTTGGCGAGGCAGCGAAGAGACGCAGCAGGCTGCTTGTTTGTGAGACAGCCAACATGCACAGTGGTTAGCTATTGTGCGAGGCAGCGAATGAGGGCAGAGCAAATCGCTTTGTGCCTTCGCCGCCTCGCTGCCTAGCAAAGCGTCGTCTGCCTTGGGCGCCTAGCAAAGCTGCGCGTGCCGTCGCCGTCAAGCAAAGCGCCGTGTTCCTTGGGCGCCTAGCAAAGAAGTGCCTGCGTTGGGCGCCTCGCCGCATTGCAGCCTAGCAAAGCGCTGCGTGCCTTCGGCGGCTGGCAAAGCAGTGCGTGCCTTCGCCGCCTCACACACCGCGTTGTGCCTTCGGCGCCTGGCAAAGCAGCGCGTGCCTTCGCCGCCTGGCCTCCTAAGAAAGCGCTGCGTGCCTTCTCGCCCTCGCCGCCTAGCAAAGCGCCGTGTCCCTTCGCCGCCTCGCCGCCTAGCAAAGCTGCGCGTGCCGTCGCCGCCTACAAAGCGCCGTGTTCCTTCGGCGCCTAGCAAAGCAGCGCGTGCCTTCGCCGCCTAAGAAAGCGCTGCGTGCCTTTTCGCCCTCGCCGCCCAACAAAGCGCCCTGTCCCTTCACCGCCTCCCGAACCGCTTCGTCCCTTCGCCGCCTCGCCGCTTAGCAAACGCCGTGGGAGCGCCGAAGGGACACGGCGCTTTTGTAGGCGCCGAAGGCACGTGGCGCTTTGCTAAGCACCGAGGCAGCGAAGGCACGCAGCCATTTGATCGTGCTCGACGGGCTAGGGCGCCTTGCGAGGCGGCCAAGGCACGCAGCGCTTTGCCAGGCGCCCAGGGACGCAGCGCTCGGCGAGGGCACGCAGTGCTTTGCCAGGCGCCGAAGGCACTCAGCGCTTTGCCAGGCGCCGAAGGCACGCAGCGCTCTAGCAGGCGGCGAGGGCACACAGTGCTTTGCTAGGCGGCGAGCGGACGTGCAGCTTTGCTAGGCAGCCAAGGCTGAGGACGCTTTGCTAGGCGCTTTGCTAGGCGGCGAAGGCACGAAGCGATTTGGGAGGCGGCGAAGGCACACGGCGCTTTGCTAGGTGGCGAGGGCGAGAAGGCACGCAGCGCTTTCTGAGGCGGCGAGGCGGCCAAGGCACGCGCTGCTTTGCTAGGCGCCGAAGGCACGCAGCGCTTCCTTCGTTTGCGAGGCAGCGAAGAGATGGAGCGCTTTGCTTCTTGGCCAGGCAGCGAAGAGGCGCCGTGCTTTGCTTTCTGCCACTCAGCGAATACACGCAGCGCTCTGCTTTTTGGCGAGGCAGTGAACAGATGCAGCGTTTAGTTTGCGAGGCGGCCAAGAGACGCGGCGCTTTGCATGCTGGCGAGGCGGCGAGCAGATCGAGTGCTTTGCTTGTTGGCGAGGCAGCGAAGAGATTCAGCAGTCTCCTTGTTTGTGACACAGCGACCATGCCCAGTGCTTGCTCTTTGTGCGAGGCAGCGAAGAGATGCAGCACTTTGCTTGTGCACCAGGTGGCGCAGTGGCATGGCGGATGACTTTTTCGCCTGGAGGCGAAGCGAGGCAGCACTTTGTTAGTTGGCGAGGCAGCGAAGAGACGCAGCAGGCTGCTTGTTTGTGAGACAGCCAACATGCACAGTGGTTAGCTATTGTGCGAGGCAGCGAATGAGGGCAGAGCAAATCGCTTTGTGCCTTCGCCGCCTCGCTGCCTAGCAAAGCGTCGTCTGCCTTGGGCGCCTAGCAAAGCTGCGCGTGCCGTCGCCGTCAAGCAAAGCGCCGTGTTCCTTGGGCGCCTAGCAAAGAAGTGCCTGCGTTCGGCGCCTCGCCGCATTGCAGCCTAGCAAAGCGCTGCGTGCCTTCGGCGGCTGGCAAAGCAGTGCGTGCCTTCGCCGCCTCACACACCGCGTTGTGCCTTCGGCGCCTGGCAAAGCAGCGCGTGCCTTCGCCGCCTGGCCTCCTAAGAAAGCGCTGCGTGCCTTCTCGCCCTCGCCGCCTAGCAAAGCGCCGTGTCCCTTCGCCGCCTCGCCGCCTAGCAAAGCTCCGCGTGCCGTCGCTGCCTACAAAGCGCCGTGTTCCTTCGGCGCCTAGCAAAGCAGCGCGTGCCTTCGCCGCCTAAGAAAGCGCTGCGTGCCTTTTCGCCCTCGCCGCCCAACAAAGCGCCCTGTCCCTTCACCGCCTCCCGAACCGCTTCGTCCCTTCGCCGCCTCGCCGCTTAGCAAACGCCGTGGGAGCGCCGAAGGGACACGGCGCTTTTGTAGGCGCCGAAGGCACGTGGCGCTTTGCTAAGCACCGAGGCAGCGAAGGCACGCAGCCATTTGATCGTGCTCGACGGGCTAGGGCGCCTTGCGAGGCGGCCAAGGCACGCAGCGCTTTGCCAGGCGCCCAGGGACGCAGCGCTCGGCGAGGGCACGCAGTGCTTTGCCAGGCGCCGAAGGCACTCAGCGCTTTGCCAGGCGCCGAAGGCACGCAGCGCTCTAGCAGGCGGCGAGGGCACACAGTGCTTTGCTAGGCGGCGAGCGGACGTGCAGCTTTGCTAGGCAGCCAAGGCTGAGGACGCTTTGCTAGGCGCTTTGCTAGGCGGCGAAGGCACGAAGCGATTTGGGAGGCGGCGAAGGCACACGGCGCTTTGCTAGGTGGCGAGGGCGAGAAGGCACGCAGCGCTTTCTGAGGCGGCGAGGCGGCCAAGGCACGCGCTGCTTTGCTAGGCGCCGAAGGCACGCAGCGCTTCCTTCGTTTGCGAGGCAGCGAAGAGATGGAGCGCTTTGCTTCTTGGCCAGGCAGCGAACAGGCGCCGTGCTTTGCTTTCTGCCACTCAGCGAATACACGCAGCGCTCTGCTTTTTGGCGAGGCAGTGAACAGATGCAGCGTTTAGTTTGCGAGGCGGCCAAGAGACGCGGCGCTTTGCATGCTGGCGAGGCGGCGAGCAGATCGAGTGCTTTGCTTGTTGGCGAGGCAGCGAAGAGATTCAGCAGTCTCCTTGTTTGTGACACAGCGACCATGCCCAGTGCTTGCTCTTTGTGCGAGGCAGCGAAGAGATGCAGCACTTTGCTTGTGCACCAGGTGGCGCAGTGGCATGGCGGATGACTTTTTCGCCTGGAGGCGAAGCGAGGCAGCACTTTGTTAGTTGGCGAGGCAGCGAAGAGACGCAGCAGGCTGCTTGTTTGTGAGACAGCCAACATGCACAGTGGTTAGCTATTGTGCGAGGCAGCGAATGAGGGCAGAGCAAATCGCTTTGTGCCTTCGCCGCCTCGCTGCCTAGCAAAGCGTCGTCTGCCTTGGGCGCCTAGCAAAGCTGCGCGTGCCGTCGCCGTCAAGCAAAGCGCCGTGTTCCTTGGGCGCCTAGCAAAGAAGTGCCTGCGTTCGGCGCCTCGCCGCATTGCAGCCTAGCAAAGCGCTGCGTGCCTTCGGCGGCTGGCAAAGCAGTGCGTGCCTTCGCCGCCTCACACACCGCGTTGTGCCTTCGGCGCCTGGCAAAGCAGCGCGTGCCTTCGCCGCC
Source organism: Apteryx mantelli (assembly GCF_036417845.1). NCBI lineage: Eukaryota > Metazoa > Chordata > Aves > Apterygiformes > Apterygidae > Apteryx > Apteryx mantelli. The sequence continues at coordinate 25,887,133 of NC_089987.1, forward strand.
TGGCCTCCTAAGAAAGCGCTGCGTGCCTTCTCGCCCTCGCCGCCTAGCAAAGCGCCGTGTCCCTTCGCCGCCTCGCCGCCTAGCAAAGCTCCGCGTGCCGTCGCCGCCTACAAAGCGCCGTGTTCCTTCGGCGCCTAGCAAAGCAGCGCGTGCCTTCGCCGCCTAAGAAAGCGCTGCGTGCCTTTTCGCCCTCGCCGCCCAACAAAGCGCCCTGTCCCTTCACCGCCTCCCGAACCGCTTCGTCCCTTCGCCGCCTCGCCGCTTAGCAAACGCCGTGGGAGCGCCGAAGGGACACGGCGCTTTTGTAGGCGCCGAAGGCACGTGGCGCTTTGCTAAGCACCGAGGCAGCGAAGGCACGCAGCCATTTGATCGTGCTCGACGGGCTAGGGCGCCTTGCTAGGCGGCGAGGCGGCGAAGGCACGCAGTGCTTTGCCAGGCGCCGAAGGCACTCAGCGCTTTGCCAGGCGCCGAAGGCACGCAGCGCTCTAGCAGGCGGCGAGGGCACACAGTGCTTTGCTAGGCGGCGAGCGGACGTGGAGCTTTGCTAGGCAGCCAAGGCTGAGGACGCTTTGCTAGGCGCTTTGCTAGGCGGCGAAGGCACGAAGCGATTTGGGAGGCGGCGAAGGCACACGGCGCTTTGCTAGGCGGCGAGGGCGAGAAGGCACGCAGCGCTTTCTGAGGCGGCGAGGCGGCCAAGGCACGCGCTGCTTTGCTCGGCGCCGAAGGCACGCAGCGCTTCCTTCGTTTGCGAGGCAGCGAAGAGATGGAGCGCTTTGCTTCTTGGCCAGGCAGCGAAGAGGCGCCGTGCTTTGCTTTCTGCCACTCAGCGAATACACGCAGCGCTCTGCTTTTTGGCGAGGCAGTGAACAGATGCAGCGTTTAGTTTGCGAGGCGGCCAAGAGACGCGGCGCTTTGCATGCTGGCGAGGCGGCGAGCAGATCGAGTGCTTTGCTTGTTGGCGAGGCAGCGAAGAGATGCAGCGGTTTGCTTGTTGGCGAGGCAGCGAAGAGATTCAGCAGTCTCCTTGTTTGTGACACAGCGACCATGCCCAGTGCTTGCTCTTTGTGCGAGGCAGCGAAGAGATGCAGCACTTTGCTTGTGCACCAGGTGGCGCAGTGGCATGGCGGATGACTTTTTCGCCTGGAGGCGAAGCGAGGCAGCACTTTGTTAGTTGGCGAGGCAGCGAAGAGACGCAGCAGGCTGCTTGTTTGTGAGACAGCCAACATGCACAGTGGTTAGCTATTGTGCGAGGCAGCGAATGAGGGCAGAGCAAATCGCTTTGTGCCTTCGCCGCCTCGCTGCCTAGCAAAGCGTCGTCTGCCTTGGGCGCCTAGCAAAGCTGCGCGTGCCGTCGCCGTCAAGCAAAGCGCCGTGTTCCTTGGGCGCCTAGCAAAGAAGTGCCTGCGTTGGGCGCCTCGCCGCATTGCAGCCTAGCAAAGCGCTGCGTGCCTTCGGCGGCTGGCAAAGCAGTGCGTGCCTTCGCCGCCTCACACACCGCGTTGTGCCTTCGGCGCCTGGCAAAGCAGCGCGTGCCTTCGCCGCCTGGCCTCCTAAGAAAGCGCTGCGTGCCTTCTCGCCCTCGCCGCCTAGCAAAGCGCCGTGTTCCTTCGGCGCCTAGCAAAGCAGCGCGTGCCTTCGCCGCCTAAGAAAGCGCTGCGTGCCTTTTCGCCCTCGCCGCCCAACAAAGCGCCCTGTCCCTTCACCGCCTCCCGAACCGCTTCGTCCCTTCGCCGCCTCGCCGCCTAGCAAAGCGCTGCTTGCCTTCGCCGCCTCACACACCGCTGCGTCCCTTCGCCGCCTCGCCGCTTAGCAAACGCCGTGGGAGCGCCGAAGGGACACGGCGCTTTTGTAGGCGCCGAAGGCACGTGGCGCTTTGCTAAGCACCGAGGCAGCGAAGGCACGCAGCCATTTGATCGTGCTCGACGGGCTAGGGCGCCTTGCGAGGCGGCCAAGGCACGCAGCGCTTTGCCAGGCGCCCAGGGACGCAGCGCTCGGCGAGGGCACGCAGTGCTTTGCCAGGCGCCGAAGGCACTCAGCGCTCTAGCAGGCGGCGAGGGCACACAGTGCTTTGCTAGGCGGCGAGCGGACGTGGAGCTTTGCTAGGCAGCCAAGGCTGAGGACGCTTTGCTAGGCGCTTTGCTAGGCGGCGAAGGCACGAAGCGATTTGGGAGGCGGCGAAGGCACACGGCGCTTTGCTAGGCGGCGAGGGCGAGAAGGCACGCAGCGCTTTCTGAGGCGGCGAGGCGGCCAAGGCACGCGCTGCTTTGCTCGGCGCCGAAGGCACGCAGCGCTTCCTTCGTTTGCGAGGCAGCGAAGAGATGGAGCGCTTTGCTTCTTGGCCAGGCAGCGAAGAGGCGCCGTGCTTTGCTTTCTGCCACTCAGCGAATACACGCAGCGCTCTGCTTTTTGGCGAGGCAGTGAACAGATGCAGCGTTTAGTTTGCGAGGCGGCCAAGAGACGCGGCGCTTTGCATGCTGGCGAGGCGGCGAGCAGATCGAGTGCTTTGCTTGTTGGCGAGGCAGCGAAGAGATTCAGCAGTCTCCTTGTTTGTGACACAGCGACCATGCCCAGTGCTTGCTCTTTGTGCGAGGCAGCGAAGAGATGCAGCACTTTGCTTGTGCACCAGGTGGCGCAGTGGCATGGCGGATGACTTTTTCGCCTGGAGGCGAAGCGAGGCAGCACTTTGTTAGTTGGCGAGGCAGCGAAGAGACGCAGCAGGCTGCTTGTTTGTGAGACAGCCAACATGCACAGTGGTTAGCTATTGTGCGAGGCAGCGAATGAGGGCAGAGCAAATCGCTTTGTGCCTTCGCCGCCTCGCTGCCTAGCAAAGCGTCGTCTGCCTTGGGCGCCTAGCAAAGCTGCGCGTGCCGTCGCCGTCAAGCAAAGCGCCGTGTTCCTTGGGCGCCTAGCAAAGAAGTGCCTGCGTTCGGCGCCTCGCCGCATTGCAGCCTAGCAAAGCGCTGCGTGCCTTCGGCGGCTGGCAAAGCAGTGCGTGCCTTCGCCGCCTCACACACCGCGTTGTGCCTTCGGCGCCTGGCAAAGCAGCGCGTGCCTTCGCCGCCTGGCCTCCTAAGAAAGCGCTGCGTGCCTTCTCGCCCTCGCCGCCTAGCAAAGCGCCGTGTCCCTTCGCCGCCTCGCCGCCTAGCAAAGCTCCGCGTGCCGTCGCCGCCTACAAAGCGCCCTGTTCCTTTGGCGCCTAGCAAAGCAGCGCGTGCCTTCGCCGCCTAAGAAAGCGCTGCGTGCCTTTTCGCCCTCGCCGCCCAACAAAGCGCCCTGTCCCTTCACCGCCTCCCAAACCGCTTCGTCCCTTCGCCGCCTCGCCGCTTAGCAAACGCCGTGGGAGCGCCGAAGGGACACGGCGCTTTTGTAGGCGCCGAAGGCACGTGGCGCTTTGCTAAGCACCGAGGCAGCGAAGGCACGCAGCCATTTGATCGTGCTCGACGGGCTAGGGCGCCTTGCTAGGCGGCGAGGCGGCGAAGGCACGCAGCGCTTTGCCAGGCGCCCAGGGACGCAGCGCTCGGCGAGGGCACGCAGTGCTTTGCCAGGCGCCGAAGGCACTCAGCGCTTTGCCAGGCGCCGAAGGCACGCAGCGCTCTAGCAGGCGGCGAGGGCACACAGTGCTTTGCTAGGCGGCGAGCGGACGTGGAGCTTTGCTAGGCAGCCAAGGCTGAGGACGCTTTGCTAGGCGCTTTGCTAGGCGGCGAAGGCACGAAGCGATTTGGGAGGCGGCGAAGGCACACGGCGCTTTGCTAGGCGGCGAGGGCGAGAAGGCACGCAGCGCTTTCTGAGGCGGCGAGGCGGCCAAGGCACGCGCTGCTTTGCTAGGCGCCGAAGGCACGCAGCGCTTCCTTCGTTTGCGAGGCAGCGAAGAGATGGAGCGCTTTGCTTCTTGGCCAGGCAGCGAACAGGCGCCGTGCTTTGCTTTCTGCCACTCAGCGAATACACGCAGCGCTCTGCTTTTTGGCGAGGCAGTGAACAGATGCAGCGTTTAGTTTGCGAGGCGGCCAAGAGACGCGGCGCTTTGCATGCTGGCGAGGCGGCGAGCAGATCGAGTGCTTTGCTTGTTGGCGAGGCAGCGAAGAGATTCAGCAGTCTCCTTGTTTGTGACACAGCGACCATGCCCAGTGCTTGCTCTTTGTGCGAGGCAGCGAAGAGATGCAGCACTTTGCTTGTGCACCAGGTGGCGCAGTGGCATGGCGGATGACTTTTTCGCCTGGAGGCGAAGCGAGGCAGCACTTTGTTAGTTGGCGAGGCAGCGAAGAGACGCAGCAGGCTGCTTGTTTGTGAGACAGCCAACATGCACAGTGGTTAGCTATTGTGCGAGGCAGCGAATGAGGGCAGAGCAAATCGCTTTGTGCCTTCGCCGCCTCGCTGCCTAGCAAAGCGTCGTCTGCCTTGGGCGCCTAGCAAAGCTGCGCGTGCCGTCGCCGTCAAGCAAAGCGCCGTGTTCCTTGGGCGCCTAGCAAAGAAGTGCCTGCGTTCGGCGCCTCGCCGCATTGCAGCCTAGCAAAGCGCTGCGTGCCTTCGGCGGCTGGCAAAGCAGTGCGTGCCTTCGCCGCCTCACACACCGCGTTGTGCCTTCGGCGCCTGGCAAAGCAGCGCGTGCCTTCGCCGCCTGGCCTCCTAAGAAAGCGCTGCGTGCCTTCTCGCCCTCGCCGCCTAGCAAAGCGCCGTGTTCCTTCGGCGCCTAGCAAAGCAGCGCGTGCCTTCGCCGCCTAAGAAAGCGCTGCGTGCCTTTTCGCCCTCGCCGCCCAACAAAGCGCCCTGTCCCTTCACCGCCTCCCGAACCGCTTCGTCCCTTCGCCGCCTCGCCGCCTAGCAAAGCGCTGCTTGCCTTCGCCACCTCACACACCGCTGCGTCCCTTCGCCGCCTCGCCGCTTAGCAAACGCCGTGGGAGCGCCGAAGGGACACGGCGCTTTTGTAGGCGCCGAAGGCACGTGGCGCTTTGCTAAGCACCGAGGCAGCGAAGGCACGCAGCCATTTGATCGTGCTCGACGGGCTAGGGCGCCTTGCTAGGCGGCGAGGCGGCGAAGGCACGCAGCGCTTTGCCAGGCGCCCAGGGACGCAGCGCTCGGCGAGGGCACGCAGTGCTTTGCCAGGCGCCGAAGGCACTCAGCGCTTTGCCAGGCGCCGAAGGCACGCAGCGCTCTAGCAGGCGGCGAGGGCACACAGTGCTTTGCTAGGCGGCGAGCGGACGTGGAGCTTTGCTAGGCAGCCAAGGCTGAGGACGCTTTGCTAGGCGCTTTGCTAGGCGGCGAAGGCACGAAGCGATTTGGGAGGCGGCGAAGGCACACGGCGCTTTGCTAGGCGGCGAGGGCGAGAAGGCACGCAGCGCTTTCTGAGGCGGCGAGGCGGCCAAGGCACGCGCTGCTTTGCTAGGCGCCGAAGGCACGCAGCGCTTCCTTCGTTTGCGAGGCAGCGAAGAGATGGAGCGCTTTGCTTCTTGGCCAGGCAGCGAAGAGGCGCCGTGCTTTGCTTTCTGCCACTCAGCGAATACACGCAGCGCTCTGCTTTTTGGCGAGGCAGTGAACAGATGCAGCGTTTAGTTTGCGAGGCGGCCAAGAGACGCGGCGCTTTGCATGCTGGCGAGGCGGCGAGCAGATCGAGTGCTTTGCTTGTTGGCGAGGCAGCGAAGAGATGCAGCGGTTTGCTTGTTGGCGAGGCAGCGAAGAGATTCAGCAGTCTCCTTGTTTGTGACACAGCGACCATGCCCAGTGCTTGCTCTTTGTGCGAGGCAGCGAAGAGATGCAGCACTTTGCTTGTGCACCAGGTGGCGCAGTGGCATGGCGGATGACTTTTTCGCCTGGAGGCGAAGCGAGGCAGCACTTTGTTAGTTGGCGAGGCAGCGAAGAGACGCAGCAGGCTGCTTGTTTGTGAGACAGCCAACATGCACAGTGGTTAGCTATTGTGCGAGGCAGCGAATGAGGGCAGAGCAAATCGCTTTGTGCGTTCGCCGCCTCGCTGCCTAGCAAAGCGTCGTCTGCCTTGGGCGCCTAGCAAAGCTGCGCGTGCCGTCGCCGTCAAGCAAAGCGCCGTGTTCCTTGGGCGCCTAGCAAAGAAGTGCCTGCGTTGGGCGCCTCGCCGCATTGCAGCCTAGCAAAGCGCTGCGTGCCTTCGGCGGCTGGCAAAGCAGTGCGTGCCTTCGCCGCCTCACACACCGCGTTGTGCCTTCGGCGCCTGGCAAAGCAGCGCGTGCCTTCGCCGCCTGGCCTCCTAAGAAAGCGCTGCGTGCCTTCTCGCCCTCGCCGCCTAGCAAAGCGCCGTGTCCCTTCGCCGCCTCGCCGCCTAGCAAAGCTCCGCGTGCCGTCGCCGCCTACAAAGCGCCGTGTTCCTTCGGCGCCTAGCAAAGCAGCGCGTGCCTTCGCCGCCTAAGAAAGCGCTGCGTGCCTTTTCGCCCTCGCCGCCCAACAAAGCGCCCTGTCCCTTCACCGCCTCCCGAACCGCTTCGTCCCTTCGCCGCCTCGCCGCTTAGCAAACGCCGTGGGAGCGCCGAAGGGACACGGCGCTTTTGTAGGCGCCGAAGGCACGTGGCGCTTTGCTAAGCACCGAGGCAGCGAAGGCACGCAGCCATTTGATCGTGCTCGACGGGCTAGGGCGCCTTGCTAGGCGGCGAGGCGGCGAAGGCACGCAGCGCTTTGCCAGGCGCCCAGGGACGCAGCGCTCGGCGAGGGCACGCAGTGCTTTGCCAGGCGCCGAAGGCACTCAGCGCTTTGCCAGGCGCCGAAGGCACGCAGCGCTCTAGCAGGCGGCGAGGGCACACAGTGCTTTGCTAGGCGGCGAGCGGACGTGGAGCTTTGCTAGGCAGCCAAGGCTGAGGACGCTTTGCTAGGCGCTTTGCTAGGCGGCGAAGGCACGAAGCGATTTGGGAGGCGGCGAAGGCACACGGCGCTTTGCTAGGCGGCGAGGGCGAGAAGGCACGCAGCGCTTTCTGAGGCGGCGAGGCGGCCAAGGCACGCGCTGCTTTGCTAGGCGCCGAAGGCACGCAGCGCTTCCTTCGTTTGCGAGGCAGCGAAGAGATGGAGCGCTTTGCTTCTTGGCCAGGCAGCGAACAGGCGCCGTGCTTTGCTTTCTGCCACTCAGCGAATACACGCAGCGCTCTGCTTTTTGGCGAGGCAGTGAACAGATGCAGCGTTTAGTTTGCGAGGCGGCCAAGAGACGCGGCGCTTTGCATGCTGGCGAGGCGGCGAGCAGATCGAGTGCTTTGCTTGTTGGCGAGGCAGCGAAGAGATTCAGCAGTCTCCTTGTTTGTGACACAGCGACCATGCCCAGTGCTTGCTCTTTGTGCGAGGCAGCGAAGAGATGCAGCACTTTGCTTGTGCACCAGGTGGCGCAGTGGCATGGCGGATGACTTTTTCGCCTGGAGGCGAAGCGAGGCAGCACTTTGTTAGTTGGCGAGGCAGCGAAGAGACGCAGCAGGCTGCTTGTTTGTGAGACAGCCAACATGCACAGTGGTTAGCTATTGTGCGAGGCAGCGAATGAGGGCAGAGCAAATCGCTTTGTGCCTTCGCCGCCTCGCTGCCTAGCAAAGCGTCGTCTGCCTTGGGCGCCTAGCAAAGCTGCGCGTGCCGTCGCCGTCAAGCAAAGCGCCGTGTTCCTTGGGCGCCTAGCAAAGAAGTGCCTGCGTTGGGCGCCTCGCCGCATTGCAGCCTAGCAAAGCGCTGCGTGCCTTCGGCGGCTGGCAAAGCAGTGCGTGCCTTCGCCGCCTCACACACCGCGTTGTGCCTTCGGCGCCTGGCAAAGCAGCGCGTGCCTTCGCCGCCTGGCCTCCTAAGAAAGCGCTGCGTGCCTTCTCGCCCTCGCCGCCTAGCAAAGCGCCGTGTCCCTTCGCCACCTCGCCGCCTAGCAAAGCTCCGCGTGCCGTCGCCGCCTACAAAGCGCCGTGTTCCTTCGGCGCCTAGCAAAGCAGCGCGTGCCTTCGCCGCCTAAGAAAGCGCTGCGTGCCTTTTCGCCCTCGCCGCCCAACAAAGCGCCCTGTCCCTTCACCGCCTCCCGAACCGCTTCGTCCCTTCGCCGCCTCGCCGCCTAGCAAAGCGCTGCTTGCCTTCGCCGCCTCACACACCGCTGCGTCCCTTCGCCGCCTCGCCGCTTAGCAAACGCCGTGGGAGCGCCGAAGGGACACGGCGCTTTTGTAGGCGCCGAAGGCACGTGGCGCTTTGCTAAGCACCGAGGCAGCGAAGGCACGCAGCCATTTGATCGTGCTCGACGGGCTAGGGCGCCTTGCGAGGCGGCCAAGGCACGCAGCGCTTTGCCAGGCGCCCAGGGACGCAGCGCTCGGCGAGGGCACGCAGTGCTTTGCCAGGCGCCGAAGGCACTCAGCGCTCTAGCAGGCGGCGAGGGCACACAGTGCTTTGCTAGGCGGCGAGCGGACGTGGAGCTTTGCTAGGCAGCCAAGGCTGAGGACGCTTTGCTAGGCGCTTTGCTAGGCGGCGAAGGCACGAAGCGATTTGGGAGGCGGCGAAGGCACACGGCGCTTTGCTAGGCGGCGAGGGCGAGAAGGCACGCAGCGCTTTCTGAGGCGGCGAGGCGGCCAAGGCACGCGCTGCTTTGCTCGGCGCCGAAGGCACGCAGCGCTTCCTTCGTTTGCGAGGCAGCGAAGAGATGGAGCGCTTTGCTTCTTGGCCAGGCAGCGAAGAGGCGCCGTGCTTTGCTTTCTGCCACTCAGCGAATACACGCAGCGCTCTGCTTTTTGGCGAGGCAGTGAACAGATGCAGCGTTTAGTTTGCGAGGCGGCCAAGAGACGCGGCGCTTTGCATGCTGGCGAGGCGGCGAGCAGATCGAGTGCTTTGCTTGTTGGCGAGGCAGCGAAGAGATTCAGCAGTCTCCTTGTTTGTGACACAGCGACCATGCCCAGTGCTTGCTCTTTGTGCGAGGCAGCGAAGAGATGCAGCACTTTGCTTGTGCACCAGGTGGCGCAGTGGCATGGCGGATGACTTTTTCGCCTGGAGGCGAAGCGAGGCAGCACTTTGTTAGTTGGCGAGGCAGCGAAGAGACGCAGCAGGCTGCTTGTTTGTGAGACAGCCAACATGCACAGTGGTTAGCTATTGTGCGAGGCAGCGAATGAGGGCAGAGCAAATCGCTTTGTGCCTTCGCCGCCTCGCTGCCTAGCAAAGCGTCGTCTGCCTTGGGCGCCTAGCAAAGCTGCGCGTGCCGTCGCCGTCAAGCAAAGCGCCGTGTTCCTTGGGCGCCTAGCAAAGAAGTGCCTGCGTTCGGCGCCTCGCCGCATTGCAGCCTAGCAAAGCGCTGCGTGCCTTCGGCGGCTGGCAAAGCAGTGCGTGCCTTCGCCGCCTCACACACCGCGTTGTGCCTTCGGCGCCTGGCAAAGCAGCGCGTGCCTTCGCCGCCTGGCCTCCTAAGAAAGCGCTGCGTGCCTTCTCGCCCTCGCCGCCTAGCAAAGCGCCGTGTCCCTTCGCCGCCTCGCCGCCTAGCAAAGCTCCGCGTGCCGTCGCCGCCTACAAAGCGCCCTGTTCCTTTGGCGCCTAGCAAAGCAGCGCGTGCCTTCGCCGCCTAAGAAAGCGCTGCGTGCCTTTTCGCCCTCGCCGCCCAACAAAGCGCCCTGTCCCTTCACCGCCTCCCAAACCGCTTCGTCCCTTCGCCGCCTCGCCGCTTAGCAAACGCCGTGGGAGCGCCGAAGGGACACGGCGCTTTTGTAGGCGCCGAAGGCACGTGGCGCTTTGCTAAGCACCGAGGCAGCGAAGGCACGCAGCCATTTGATCGTGCTCGACGGGCTAGGGCGCCTTGCTAGGCGGCGAGGCGGCGAAGGCACGCAGCGCTTTGCCAGGCGCCCAGGGACGCAGCGCTCGGCGAGGGCACGCAGTGCTTTGCCAGGCGCCGAAGGCACTCAGCGCTTTGCCAGGCGCCGAAGGCACGCAGCGCTCTAGCAGGCGGCGAGGGCACACAGTGCTTTGCTAGGCGGCGAGCGGACGTGGAGCTTTGCTAGGCAGCCAAGGCTGAGGACGCTTTGCTAGGCGCTTTGCTAGGCGGCGAAGGCACGAAGCGATTTGGGAGGCGGCGAAGGCACACGGCGCTTTGCTAGGCGGCGAGGGCGAGAAGGCACGCAGCGCTTTCTGAGGCGGCGAGGCGGCCAAGGCACGCGCTGCTTTGCTAGGCGCCGAAGGCACGCAGCGCTTCCTTCGTTTGCGAGGCAGCGAAGAGATGGAGCGCTTTGCTTCTTGGCCAGGCAGCGAACAGGCGCCGTGCTTTGCTTTCTGCCACTCAGCGAATACACGCAGCGCTCTGCTTTTTGGCGAGGCAGTGAACAGATGCAGCGTTTAGTTTGCGAGGCGGCCAAGAGACGCGGCGCTTTGCATGCTGGCGAGGCGGCGAGCAGATCGAGTGCTTTGCTTGTTGGCGAGGCAGCGAAGAGATTCAGCAGTCTCCTTGTTTGTGACACAGCGACCATGCCCAGTGCTTGCTCTTTGTGCGAGGCAGCGAAGAGATGCAGCACTTTGCTTGTGCACCAGGTGGCGCAGTGGCATGGCGGATGACTTTTTCGCCTGGAGGCGAAGCGAGGCAGCACTTTGTTAGTTGGCGAGGCAGCGAAGAGACGCAGCAGGCTGCTTGTTTGTGAGACAGCCAACATGCACAGTGGTTAGCTATTGTGCGAGGCAGCGAATGAGGGCAGAGCAAATCGCTTTGTGCCTTCGCCGCCTCGCTGCCTAGCAAAGCGTCGTCTGCCTTGGGCGCCTAGCAAAGCTGCGCGTGCCGTCGCCGTCAAGCAAAGCGCCGTGTTCCTTGGGCGCCTAGCAAAGAAGTGCCTGCGTTCGGCGCCTCGCCGCATTGCAGCCTAGCAAAGCGCTGCGTGCCTTCGGCGGCTGGCAAAGCAGTGCGTGCCTTCGCCGCCTCACACACCGCGTTGTGCCTTCGGCGCCTGGCAAAGCAGCGCGTGCCTTCGCCGCCTGGCCTCCTAAGAAAGCGCTGCGTGCCTTCTCGCCCTCGCCGCCTAGCAAAGCGCCGTGTTCCTTCGGCGCCTAGCAAAGCAGCGCGTGCCTTCGCCGCCTAAGAAAGCGCTGCGTGCCTTTTCGCCCTCGCCGCCCAACAAAGCGCCCTGTCCCTTCACCGCCTCCCGAACCGCTTCGTCCCTTCGCCGCCTCGCCGCCTAGCAAAGCGCTGCTTGCCTTCGCCACCTCACACACCGCTGCGTCCCTTCGCCGCCTCGCCGCTTAGCAAACGCCGTGGGAGCGCCGAAGGGACACGGCGCTTTTGTAGGCGCCGAAGGCACGTGGCGCTTTGCTAAGCACCGAGGCAGCGAAGGCACGCAGCCATTTGATCGTGCTCGACGGGCTAGGGCGCCTTGCTAGGCGGCGAGGCGGCGAAGGCACGCAGCGCTTTGCCAGGCGCCCAGGGACGCAGCGCTCGGCGAGGGCACGCAGTGCTTTGCCAGGCGCCGAAGGCACTCAGCGCTTTGCCAGGCGCCGAAGGCACGCAGCGCTCTAGCAGGCGGCGAGGGCACACAGTGCTTTGCTAGGCGGCGAGCGGACGTGGAGCTTTGCTAGGCAGCCAAGGCTGAGGACGCTTTGCTAGGCGCTTTGCTAGGCGGCGAAGGCACGAAGCGATTTGGGAGGCGGCGAAGGCACACGGCGCTTTGCTAGGCGGCGAGGGCGAGAAGGCACGCAGCGCTTTCTGAGGCGGCGAGGCGGCCAAGGCACGCGCTGCTTTGCTAGGCGCCGAAGGCACGCAGCGCTTCCTTCGTTTGCGAGGCAGCGAAGAGATGGAGCGCTTTGCTTCTTGGCCAGGCAGCGAAGAGGCGCCGTGCTTTGCTTTCTGCCACTCAGCGAATACACGCAGCGCTCTGCTTTTTGGCGAGGCAGTGAACAGATGCAGCGTTTAGTTTGCGAGGCGGCCAAGAGACGCGGCGCTTTGCATGCTGGCGAGGCGGCGAGCAGATCGAGTGCTTTGCTTGTTGGCGAGGCAGCGAAGAGATGCAGCGGTTTGCTTGTTGGCGAGGCAGCGAAGAGATTCAGCAGTCTCCTTGTTTGTGACACAGCGACCATGCCCAGTGCTTGCTCTTTGTGCGAGGCAGCGAAGAGATGCAGCACTTTGCTTGTGCACCAGGTGGCGCAGTGGCATGGCGGATGACTTTTTCGCCTGGAGGCGAAGCGAGGCAGCACTTTGTTAGTTGGCGAGGCAGCGAAGAGACGCAGCAGGCTGCTTGTTTGTGAGACAGCCAACATGCACAGTGGTTAGCTATTGTGCGAGGCAGCGAATGAGGGCAGAGCAAATCGCTTTGTGCGTTCGCCGCCTCGCTGCCTAGCAAAGCGTCGTCTGCCTTGGGCGCCTAGCAAAGCTGCGCGTGCCGTCGCCGTCAAGCAAAGCGCCGTGTTCCTTGGGCGCCTAGCAAAGAAGTGCCTGCGTTGGGCGCCTCGCCGCATTGCAGCCTAGCAAAGCGCTGCGTGCCTTCGGCGGCTGGCAAAGCAGTGCGTGCCTTCGCCGCCTCACACACCGCGTTGTGCCTTCGGCGCCTGGCAAAGCAGCGCGTGCCTTCGCCGCCTGGCCTCCTAAGAAAGCGCTGCGTGCCTTCTCGCCCTCGCCGCCTAGCAAAGCGCCGTGTCCCTTCGCCGCCTCGCCGCCTAGCAAAGCTCCGCGTGCCGTCGCCGCCTACAAAGCGCCGTGTTCCTTCGGCGCCTAGCAAAGCAGCGCGTGCCTTCGCCGCCTAAGAAAGCGCTGCGTGCCTTTTCGCCCTCGCCGCCCAACAAAGCGCCCTGTCCCTTCACCGCCTCCCGAACCGCTTCGTCCCTTCGCCGCCTCGCCGCTTAGCAAACGCCGTGGGAGCGCCGAAGGGACACGGCGCTTTTGTAGGCGCCGAAGGCACGTGGCGCTTTGCTAAGCACCGAGGCAGCGAAGGCACGCAGCCATTTGATCGTGCTCGACGGGCTAGGGCGCCTTGCTAGGCGGCGAGGCGGCGAAGGCACGCAGCGCTTTGCCAGGCGCCCAGGGACGCAGCGCTCGGCGAGGGCACGCAGTGCTTTGCCAGGCGCCGAAGGCACTCAGCGCTTTGCCAGGCGCCGAAGGCACGCAGCGCTCTAGCAGGCGGCGAGGGCACACAGTGCTTTGCTAGGCGGCGAGCGGACGTGGAGCTTTGCTAGGCAGCCAAGGCTGAGGACGCTTTGCTAGGCGCTTTGCTAGGCGGCGAAGGCACGAAGCGATTTGGGAGGCGGCGAAGGCACACGGCGCTTTGCTAGGCGGCGAGGGCGAGAAGGCACGCAGCGCTTTCTGAGGCGGCGAGGCGGCCAAGGCACGCGCTGCTTTGCTAGGCGCCGAAGGCACGCAGCGCTTCCTTCGTTTGCGAGGCAGCGAAGAGATGGAGCGCTTTGCTTCTTGGCCAGGCAGCGAACAGGCGCCGTGCTTTGCTTTCTGCCACTCAGCGAATACACGCAGCGCTCTGCTTTTTGGCGAGGCAGTGAACAGATGCAGCGTTTAGTTTGCGAGGCGGCCAAGAGACGCGGCGCTTTGCATGCTGGCGAGGCGGCGAGCAGATCGAGTGCTTTGCTTGTTGGCGAGGCAGCGAAGAGATTCAGCAGTCTCCTTGTTTGTGACACAGCGACCATGCCCAGTGCTTGCTCTTTGTGCGAGGCAGCGAAGAGATGCAGCACTTTGCTTGTGCACCAGGTGGCGCAGTGGCATGGCGGATGACTTTTTCGCCTGGAGGCGAAGCGAGGCAGCACTTTGTTAGTTGGCGAGGCAGCGAAGAGACGCAGCAGGCTGCTTGTTTGTGAGACAGCCAACATGCACAGTGGTTAGCTATTGTGCGAGGCAGCGAATGAGGGCAGAGCAAATCGCTTTGTGCCTTCGCCGCCTCGCTGCCTAGCAAAGCGTCGTCTGCCTTGGGCGCCTAGCAAAGCTGCGCGTGCCGTCGCCGTCAAGCAAAGCGCCGTGTTCCTTGGGCGCCTAGCAAAGAAGTGCCTGCGTTGGGCGCCTCGCCGCATTGCAGCCTAGCAAAGCGCTGCGTGCCTTCGGCGGCTGGCAAAGCAGTGCGTGCCTTCGCCGCCTCACACACCGCGTTGTGCCTTCGGCGCCTGGCAAAGCAGCGCGTGCCTTCGCCGCCTGGCCTCCTAAGAAAGCGCTGCGTGCCTTCTCGCCCTCGCCGCCTAGCAAAGCGCCGTGTCCCTTCGCCACCTCGCCGCCTAGCAAAGCTCCGCGTGCCGTCGCCGCCTACAAAGCGCCGTGTTCCTTCGGCGCCTAGCAAAGCAGCGCGTGCCTTCGCCGCCTAAGAAAGCGCTGCGTGCCTTTTCGCCCTCGCCGCCCAACAAAGCGCCCTGTCCCTTCACCGCCTCCCGAACCGCTTCGTCCCTTCGCCGCCTCGCCGCTTAGCAAACGCCGTGGGAGCGCCGAAGGGACACGGCGCTTTTGTAGGCGCCGAAGGCACGTGGCGCTTTGCTAAGCACCGAGGCAGCGAAGGCACGCAGCCATTTGATCGTGCTCGACGGGCTAGGGCGCCTTGCGAGGCGGCGAAGGCACGCAGCGCTTTGCCAGGCGCCCAGGGACGCAGCGCTCGGCGAGGGCACGCAGTGCTTTGCCAGGCGCCGAAGGCACTCAGCGCTTTGCCAGGCGCCGAAGGCACGCAGCGCTCTAGCAGGCGGCGAGGGCACACAGTGCTTTGCTAGGCGGCGAGCGGACGTGGAGCTTTGCTAGGCAGCCAAGGCTGAGGACGCTTTGCTAGGCGCTTTGCTAGGCGGCGAAGGCACGAAGCGATTTGGGAGGCGGCGAAGGCACACGGCGCTTTGCTAGGCGGCGAGGGCGAGAAGGCACGCAGCGCTTTCTGAGGCGGCGAGGCGGCCAAGGCACGCGCTGCTTTGCTAGGCGCCGAAGGCACGCAGCGCTTCCTTCGTTTGCGAGGCAGCGAAGAGATGGAGCGCTTTGCTTCTTGGCCAGGCAGCGAAGAGGCGCCGTGCTTTGCTTTCTGCCACTCAGCGAATACACGCAGCGCTCTGCTTTTTGGCGAGGCAGTGAACAGATGCAGCGTTTAGTTTGCGAGGCGGCCAAGAGACGCGGCGCTTTGCATGCTGGCGAGGCGGCGAGCAGATCGAGTGCTTTGCTTGTTGGCGAGGCAGCGAAGAGATTCAGCAGTCTCCTTGTTTGTGACACAGCGACCATGCCCAGTGCTTGCTCTTTGTGCGAGGCAGCGAAGAGATGCAGCACTTTGCTTGTGCACCAGGTGGCGCAGTGGCATGGCGGATGACTTTTTCGCCTGGAGGCGAAGCGAGGCAGCACTTTGTTAGTTGGCGAGGCAGCGAAGAGACGCAGCAGGCTGCTTGTTTGTGAGACAGCCAACATGCACAGTGGTTAGCTATTGTGCGAGGCAGCGAATGAGGGCAGAGCAAATCGCTTTGTGCCTTCGCCGCCTCGCTGCCTAGCAAAGCGTCGTCTGCCTTGGGCGCCTAGCAAAGCTGCGCGTGCCGTCGCCGTCAAGCAAAGCGCCGTGTTCCTTGGGCGCCTAGCAAAGAAGTGCCTGCGTTCGGCGCCTCGCCGCATTGCAGCCTAGCAAAGCGCTGCGTGCCTTCGGCGGCTGGCAAAGCAGTGCGTGCCTTCGCCGCCTCACACACCGCGTTGTGCCTTCGGCGCCTGGCAAAGCAGCGCGTGCCTTCGCCGCCTGGCCTCCTAAGAAAGCGCTGCGTGCCTTCTCGCCCTCGCCGCCTAGCAAAGCGCCGTGTTCCTTCGGCGCCTAGCAAAGCAGCGCGTGCCTTCGCCGCCTAAGAAAGCGCTGCGTGCCTTTTCGCCCTCGCCGCCCAACAAAGCGCCCTGTCCCTTCACCGCCTCCCGAACCGCTTCGTCCCTTCGCCGCCTCGCCGCCTAGCAAAGCGCTGCTTGCCTTCGCCGCCTCACACACCGCTGCGTCCCTTCGCCGCCTCGCCGCTTAGCAAACGCCGTGGGAGCGCCGAAGGGACACGGCGCTTTTGTAGGCGCCGAAGGCACGTGGCGCTTTGCTAAGCACCGAGGCAGCGAAGGCACGCAGCCATTTGATCGTGCTCGACGGGCTAGGGCGCCTTGCGAGGCGGCCAAGGCACGCAGCGCTTTGCCAGGCGCCCAGGGACGCAGCGCTCGGCGAGGGCACGCAGTGCTTTGCCAGGCGCCGAAGGCACTCAGCGCTTTGCCAGGCGCCGAAGGCACGCAGCGCTCTAGCAGGCGGCGAGGGCACACAGTGCTTTGCTAGGCGGCGAGCGGACGTGGAGCTTTGCTAGGCAGCGAAGGCTGAGGACGCTTTGCTAGGCGCTTTGCTAGGCGGCGAAGGCACGAAGCGATTTGGGAGGCGGCGAAGGCACACGGCGCTTTGCTAGGCGGCGAGGGCGAGAAGGCACGCAGCGCTTTCTGAGGCGGCGAGGCGGCCAAGGCACGCGCTGCTTTGCTCGGCGCCGAAGGCACGCAGCGCTTCCTTCGTTTGCGAGGCAGCGAAGAGATGGAGCGCTTTGCTTCTTGGCCAGGCAGCGAAGAGGCGCCGTGCTTTGCTTTCTGCCACTCAGCGAATACACGCAGCGCTCTGCTTTTTGGCGAGGCAGTGAACAGATGCAGCGTTTAGTTTGCGAGGCGGCCAAGAGACGCGGCGCTTTGCATGCTGGCGAGGCGGCGAGCAGATCGAGTGCTTTGCTTGTTGGCGAGGCAGCGAAGAGATGCAGCGGTTTGCTTGTTGGCGAGGCAGCGAAGAGATTCAGCAGTCTCCTTGTTTGTGACACAGCGACCATGCACAGTGCTTGCTCTTTGTGCGAGGCAGCGAAGAGATGCAGCACTTTGCTTGTGCACCAGGTGGCGCAGTGGCATGGCGGATGACTTTTTCGCCTGGAGGCGAAGCGAGGCAGCACTTTGTTAGCTGGCGAGGCAGCGAAGAGACGCAGCAGGCTGCTTGTTTGTGAGACAGCCAACATGCACAGTGGTTAGCTATTGTGCGAGGCAGCGAATGAGGGCAGAGCAAATCGCTTTGTGCCTTCGCCGCCTCGCTGCCTAGCAAAGCGTCGTCTGCCTTGGGCGCCTAGCAAAGCTGCGCGTGCCGTCGCCGTCAAGCAAAGCGCCGTGTTCCTTGGGCGCCTAGCAAAGAAGTGCCTGCGTTCGGCGCCTCGCCGCATTGCAGCCTAGCAAAGCGCTGCGTGCCTTCGGCGGCTGGCAAAGCAGTGCGTGCCTTCGCCGCCTCACACACCGCGTTGTGCCTTCGGCGCCTGGCAAAGCAGCGCGTGCCTTCGCCGCCTGGCCTCCTAAGAAAGCGCTGCGTGCCTTCTCGCCCTCGCCGCCTAGCAAAGCGCCGTGTCCCTTCGCCGCCTCGCCGCCTAGCAAAGCTCCGCGTGCCGTCGCCGCCTACAAAGCGCCGTGTTCCTTCGGCGCCTAGCAAAGCAGCGCGTGCCTTCGCCGCCTAAGAAAGCGCTGCGTGCCTTTTCGCCCTCGCCGCCCAACAAAGCGCCCTGTCCCTTCACCGCCTCCCGAACCGCTTCGTCCCTTCGCCGCCTCGCCGCTTAGCAAACGCCGTGGGAGCGCCGAAGGGACACGGCGCTTTTGTAGGCGCCGAAGGCACGTGGCGCTTTGCTAAGCACCGAGGCAGCGAAGGCACGCAGCCATTTGATCGTGCTCGACGGGCTAGGGCGCCTTGCGAGGCGGCCAAGGCACGCAGCGCTTTGCCAGGCGCCCAGGGACGCAGCGCTCGGCGAGGGCACGCAGTGCTTTGCCAGGCGCCGAAGGCACTCAGCGCTTTGCCAGGCGCCGAAGGCACGCAGCGCTCTAGCAGGCGGCGAGGGCACACAGTGCTTTGCTAGGCGGCGAGCGGACGTGCAGCTTTGCTAGGCAGCCAAGGCTGAGGACGCTTTGCTAGGCGCTTTGCTAGGCAGCGAAGGCACGAAGCGATTTGGGAGGCGGCGAAGGCACATGGCGCTTTGCTAGGTGGCGAGGGCGAGAAGGCACGCAGCGCTTTCTGAGGCGGCGAGGCGGCCAAGGCACGCGCTGCTTTGCTAGGCGCCGAAGGCACGCAGCGCTTCCTTCGTTTGCGAGGCAGCGAAGAGATGGAGCGCTTTGCTTCTTGGCCAGGCAGCGAACAGGCGCCGTGCTTTGCTTTCTGCCACTCAGCGAATACACGCAGCGCTCTGCTTTTTGGCGAGGCAGTGAACAGATGCAGCGTTTAGTTTGCGAGGCGGCCAAGAGACGCGGCGCTTTGCATGCTGGCGAGGCGGCGAGCAGATCGAGTGCTTTGCTTGTTGGCGAGGCAGCGAAGAGATTCAGCAGTCTCCTTGTTTGTGACACAGCGACCATGCCCAGTGCTTGCTCTTTGTGCGAGGCAGCGAAGAGATGCAGCACTTTGCTTGTGCACCAGGTGGCGCAGTGGCATGGCGGATGACTTTTTCGCCTGGAGGCGAAGCGAGGCAGCACTTTGTTAGTTGGCGAGGCAGCGAAGAGACGCAGCAGGCTGCTTGTTTGTGAGACAGCCAACATGCACAGTGGTTAGCTATTGTGCGAGGCAGCGAATGAGGGCAGAGCAAATCGCTTTGTGCCTTCGCCGCCTCGCTGCCTAGCAAAGCGTCGTCTGCCTTGGGCGCCTAGCAAAGCTGCGCGTGCCGTCGCCGTCAAGCAAAGCGCCGTGTTCCTTGGGCGCCTAGCAAAGAAGTGCCTGCGTTCGGCGCCTCGCCGCATTGCAGCCTAGCAAAGCGCTGCGTGCCTTCGGCGGCTGGCAAAGCAGTGCGTGCCTTCGCCGCCTCACACACCGCGTTGTGCCTTCGGCGCCTGGCAAAGCAGCGCGTGCCTTCGCCGCCTGGCCTCCTAAGAAAGCGCTGCGTGCCTTCTCGCCCTCGCCGCCTAGCAAAGCGCCGTGTTCCTTCGGCGCCTAGCAAAGCAGCGCGTGCCTTCGCCGCCTAAGAAAGCGCTGCGTGCCTTTTCGCCCTCGCCGCCCAACAAAGCGCCCTGTCCCTTCACCGCCTCCCGAACCGCTTCGTCCCTTCGCCGCCTCGCCGCCTAGCAAAGCGCTGCTTGCCTTCGCCGCCTCACACACCGCTGCGTCCCTTCGCCGCCTCGCCGCTTAGCAAACGCCGTGGGAGCGCCGAAGGGACACGGCGCTTTTGTAGGCGCCGAAGGCACGTGGCGCTTTGCTAAGCACCGAGGCAGCGAAGGCACGCAGCCATTTGATCGTGCTCGACGGGCTAGGGCGCCTTGCGAGGCGGCCAAGGCACGCAGCGCTTTGCCAGGCGCCCAGGGACGCAGCGCTCGGCGAGGGCACGCAGTGCTTTGCCAGGCGCTGAAGGCACTCAGCGCTTTGCCAGGCGCCGAAGGCACGCAGCGCTCTAGCAGGCGGCGAGGGCACACAGTGCTTTGCTAGGCGGCGAGCGGACGTGGAGCTTTGCTAGGCAGCCAAGGCTGAGGACGCTTTGCTAGGCGCTTTGCTAGGCGGCGAAGGCACGAAGCGATTTGGGAGGCGGCGAAGGCACACGGCGCTTTGCTAGGCGGCGAGGGCGAGAAGGCACGCAGCGCTTTCTGAGGCGGCGAGGCGGCCAAGGCACGCGCTGCTTTGCTCGGCGCCGAAGGCACGCAGCGCTTCCTTCGTTTGCGAGGCAGCGAAGAGATGGAGCGCTTTGCTTCTTGGCCAGGCAGCGAAGAGGCGCCGTGCTTTGCTTTCTGCCACTCAGCGAATACACGCAGCGCTCTGCTTTTTGGCGAGGCAGTGAACAGATGCAGCGTTTAGTTTGCGAGGCGGCCAAGAGACGCGGCGCTTTGCATGCTGGCGAGGCGGCGAGCAGATCGAGTGCTTTGCTTGTTGGCGAGGCAGCGAAGAGATTCAGCAGTCTCCTTGTTTGTGACACAGCGACCATGCCCAGTGCTTGCTCTTTGTGCGAGGCAGCGAAGAGATGCAGCACTTTGCTTGTGCACCAGGTGGCGCAGTGGCATGGCGGATGACTTTTTCGCCTGGAGGCGAAGCGAGGCAGCACTTTGTTAGCTGGCGAGGCAGCGAAGAGACGCAGCAGGCTGCTTGTTTGTGAGACAGCCAACATGCACAGTGGTTAGCTATTGTGCGAGGCAGCGAATGAGGGCAGAGCAAATCGCTTTGTGCGTTCGCCGCCTCGCTGCCTAGCAAAGCGTCGTCTGCCTTGGGCGCCTAGCAAAGCTGCGCGTGCCGTCGCCGTCAAGCAAAGCGCCGTGTTCCTTGGGCGCCTAGCAAAGAAGTGCCTGCGTTCGGCGCCTCGCCGCATTGCAGCCTAGCAAAGCGCTGCGTGCCTTCGGCGGCTGGCAAAGCAGTGCGTGCCTTCGCCGCCTCACACACCGCGTTGTGCCTTCGGCGCCTGGCAAAGCAGCGCGTGCCTTCGCCGCCTGGCCTCCTAAGAAAGCGCTGCGTGCCTTCTCGCCCTCGCCGCCTAGCAAAGCGCCGTGTTCCTTCGGCGCCTAGCAAAGCAGCGCGTGCCTTCGCCGCCTAAGAAAGCGCTGCGTGCCTTTTCGCCCTCGCCGCCCAACAAAGCGCCCTGTCCCTTCACCGCCTCCCGAACCGCTTCGTCCCTTCGCCGCCTCGCCGCCTAGCAAAGCGCTGCTTGCCTTCGCCGCCTCACACACCGCTGCGTCCCTTCGCCGCCTCGCCGCTTAGCAAACGCCGTGGGAGCGCCGAAGGGACACGGCGCTTTTGTAGGCGCCGAAGGCACGTGGCGCTTTGCTAAGCACCGAGGCAGCGAAGGCACGCAGCCATTTGATCGTGCTCGACAGGCTAGGGCGCCTTGCGAGGCGGCCAAGGCACGCAGCGCTTTGCCAGGCGCCCAGGGACGCAGCGCTCGGCGAGGGCACGCAGTGCTTTGCCAGGCGCCGAAGGCACTCAGCGCTTTGCCAGGCACCGAAGGCACGCAGCGCTCTAGCAGGCGGCGAGGGCACACAGTGCTTTGCTAGGCGGCGAGCGGACGTGGAGCTTTGCTAGGCAGCGAAGGCTGAGGACGCTTTGCTAGGCGCTTTGCTAGGCGGCGAAGGCACGAAGCGATTTGGGAGGCGGCGAAGGCACACGGCGCTTTGCTAGGCGGCGAGGGCGAGAAGGCACGCAGCGCTTTCTGAGGCGGCGAGGCGGCCAAGGCACGCGCTGCTTTGCTAGGCGCCGAAGGCACGCAGCGCTTCCTTCGTTTGCGAGGCAGCGAAGAGATGGAGCGCTTTGCTTCTTGGCCAGGCAGCGAAGAGGCGCCGTGCTTTGCTTTCTGCCACTCAGCGAATACACGCAGCGCTCTGCTTTTTGGCGAGGCAGTGAACAGATGCAGCGTTTAGTTTGCGAGGCGGCCAAGAGACGCGGCGCTTTGCATGCTGGCGAGGCGGCGAGCAGATCGAGTGCTTTGCTTGTTGGCGAGGCAGCGAAGAGATGCAGCGGTTTGCTTGTTGGCGAGGCAGCGAAGAGATTCAGCAGTCTCCTTGTTTGTGACACAGCGACCATGCCCAGTGCTTGCTCTTTGTGCGAGGCAGCGAAGAGATGCAGCACTTTGCTTGTGCACCAGGTGGCGCAGTGGCATGGCGGATGACTTTTTCGCCTGGAGGCGAAGCGAGGCAGCACTTTGTTAGCTGGCGAGGCAGCGAAGAGACGCAGCAGGCTGCTTGTTTGTGAGACAGCCAACATGCACAGTGGTTAGCTATTGTGCGAGGCAGCGAATGAGGGCAGAGCAAATCGCTTTGTGCGTTCGCCGCCTCGCTGCCTAGCAAAGCGTCGTCTGCCTTGGGCGCCTAGCAAAGCTGCGCGTGCCGTCGCCGTCAAGCAAAGCGCCGTGTTCCTTGGGCGCCTAGCAAAGAAGTGCCTGCGTTCGGCGCCTCGCCGCATTGCAGCCTAGCAAAGCGCTGCGTGCCTTCGGCGGCTGGCAAAGCAGCGCGTGCCTTCGCCGCCTGGCCTCCTAAGAAAGCGCTGCGTGCCTTCTCGCCCTCGCCGCCTAGCAAAGCGCCGTGTCCCTTCGCCGCCTCGCCGCCTAGCAAAGCTCCGCGTGCCGTCGCCGCCTACAAAGCGCCCTGTTCCTTCGGCGCCTAGCAAAGCAGCGCGTGCCTTCGCCGCCTAAGAAAGCGCTGCGTGCCTTTTCGCCCTCGCCGCCCAACAAAGCGCCCTGTCCCTTCACCGCCTCCCGAACCGCTTCGTCCCTTCGCCGCCTCGCCGCCTAGCAAAGCGCTGCTTGCCTTCGCCGCCTCACACACCGCTGCGTCCCTTCGCCGCCTCGCCGCTTAGCAAACGCCGTGGGAGCGCCGAAGGGACACGGCGCTTTTGTAGGCGCCGAAGGCACGTGGCGCTTTGCTAAGCACCGAGGCAGCGAAGGCACGCAGCCATTTGATCGTGCTCGACGGGCTAGGGCGCCTTGCGAGGCGGCCAAGGCACGCAGCGCTTTGCCAGGCGCCCAGGGACGCAGCGCTCGGCGAGGGCACGCAGTGCTTTGCCAGGCGCCGAAGGCACTCAGCGCTTTGCCAGGCGCCGAAGGCACGCAGCGCTCTAGCAGGCGGCGAGGGCACACAGTGCTTTGCTAGGCGGCGAGCGGACGTGGAGCTTTGCTAGGCAGCCAAGGCTGAGGACGCTTTGCTAGGCGCTTTGCTAGGCGGCGAAGGCACGAAGCGATTTGGGAGGCGGCGAAGGCACACGGCGCTTTGCTAGGCGGCGAGGGCGAGAAGGCACGCAGCGCTTTCTGAGGCGGCGAGGCGGCCAAGGCACGCGCTGCTTTGCTCGGCGCCGAAGGCACGCAGCGCTTCCTTCGTTTGCGAGGCAGCGAAGAGATGGAGCGCTTTGCTTCTTGGCCAGGCAGCGAAGAGGCGCCGTGCTTTGCTTTCTGCCACTCAGCGAATACACGCAGCGCTCTGCTTTTTGGCGAGGCAGTGAACAGATGCAGCGTTTAGTTTGCGAGGCGGCCAAGAGACGCGGCGCTTTGCATGCTGGCGAGGCGGCGAGCAGATCGAGTGCTTTGCTTGTTGGCGAGGCAGCGAAGAGATTCAGCAGTCTCCTTGTTTGTGACACAGCGACCATGCCCAGTGCTTGCTCTTTGTGCGAGGCAGCGAAGAGATGCAGCACTTTGCTTGTGCACCAGGTGGCGCAGTGGCATGGCGGATGACTTTTTCGCCTGGAGGCGAAGCGAGGCAGCACTTTGTTAGCTGGCGAGGCAGCGAAGAGACGCAGCAGGCTGCTTGTTTGTGAGACAGCCAACATGCACAGTGGTTAGCTATTGTGCGAGGCAGCGAATGAGGGCAGAGCAAATCGCTTTGTGCGTTCGCCGCCTCGCTGCCTAGCAAAGCGTCGTCTGCCTTGGGCGCCTAGCAAAGCTGCGCGTGCCGTCGCCGTCAAGCAAAGCGCCGTGTTCCTTGGGCGCCTAGCAAAGAAGTGCCTGCGTTCGGCGCCTCGCCGCATTGCAGCCTAGCAAAGCGCTGCGTGCCTTCGGCGGCTGGCAAAGCAGTGCGTGCCTTCGCCGCCTCACACACCGCGTTGTGCCTTCGGCGCCTGGCAAAGCAGCGCGTGCCTTCGCCGCCTGGCCTCCTAAGAAAGCGCTGCGTGCCTTCTCGCCCTCGCCGCCTAGCAAAGCGCCGTGTTCCTTCGGCGCCTAGCAAAGCAGCGCGTGCCTTCGCCGCCTAAGAAAGCGCTGCGTGCCTTTTCGCCCTCGCCGCCCAACAAAGCGCCCTGTCCCTTCACCGCCTCCCGAACCGCTTCGTCCCTTCGCCGCCTCGCCGCCTAGCAAAGCGCTGCTTGCCTTCGCCGCCTCACACACCGCTGCGTCCCTTCGCCGCCTCGCCGCTTAGCAAACGCCGTGGGAGCGCCGAAGGGACACGGCGCTTTTGTAGGCGCCGAAGGCACGTGGCGCTTTGCTAAGCACCGAGGCAGCGAAGGCACGCAGCCATTTGATCGTGCTCGACAGGCTAGGGCGCCTTGCGAGGCGGCCAAGGCACGCAGCGCTTTGCCAGGCGCCCAGGGACGCAGCGCTCGGCGAGGGCACGCAGTGCTTTGCCAGGCGCCGAAGGCACTCAGCGCTTTGCCAGGCACCGAAGGCACGCAGCGCTCTAGCAGGCGGCGAGGGCACACAGTGCTTTGCTAGGCGGCGAGCGGACGTGGAGCTTTGCTAGGCAGCGAAGGCTGAGGACGCTTTGCTAGGCGCTTTGCTAGGCGGCGAAGGCACGAAGCGATTTGGGAGGCGGCGAAGGCACACGGCGCTTTGCTAGGCGGCGAGGGCGAGAAGGCACGCAGCGCTTTCTGAGGCGGCGAGGCGGCCAAGGCACGCGCTGCTTTGCTAGGCGCCGAAGGCACGCAGCGCTTCCTTCGTTTGCGAGGCAGCGAAGAGATGGAGCGCTTTGCTTCTTGGCCAGGCAGCGAAGAGGCGCCGTGCTTTGCTTTCTGCCACTCAGCGAATACACGCAGCGCTCTGCTTTTTGGCGAGGCAGTGAACAGATGCAGCGTTTAGTTTGCGAGGCGGCCAAGAGACGCGGCGCTTTGCATGCTGGCGAGGCGGCGAGCAGATCGAGTGCTTTGCTTGTTGGCGAGGCAGCGAAGAGATGCAGCGGTTTGCTTGTTGGCGAGGCAGCGAAGAGATTCAGCAGTCTCCTTGTTTGTGACACAGCGACCATGCCCAGTGCTTGCTCTTTGTGCGAGGCAGCGAAGAGATGCAGCACTTTGCTTGTGCACCAGGTGGCGCAGTGGCATGGCGGATGACTTTTTCGCCTGGAGGCGAAGCGAGGCAGCACTTTGTTAGCTGGCGAGGCAGCGAAGAGACGCAGCAGGCTGCTTGTTTGTGAGACAGCCAACATGCACAGTGGTTAGCTATTGTGCGAGGCAGCGAATGAGGGCAGAGCAAATCGCTTTGTGCGTTCGCCGCCTCGCTGCCTAGCAAAGCGTCGTCTGCCTTGGGCGCCTAGCAAAGCTGCGCGTGCCGTCGCCGTCAAGCAAAGCGCCGTGTTCCTTGGGCGCCTAGCAAAGAAGTGCCTGCGTTCGGCGCCTCGCCGCATTGCAGCCTAGCAAAGCGCTGCGTGCCTTCGGCGGCTGGCAAAGCAGCGCGTGCCTTCGCCGCCTGGCCTCCTAAGAAAGCGCTGCGTGCCTTCTCGCCCTCGCCGCCTAGCAAAGCGCCGTGTCCCTTCGCCGCCTCGCCGCCTAGCAAAGCTCCGCGTGCCGTCGCCGCCTACAAAGCGCCCTGTTCCTTCGGCGCCTAGCAAAGCAGCGCGTGCCTTCGCCGCCTAAGAAAGCGCTGCGTGCCTTTTCGCCCTCGCCGCCCAACAAAGCGCCCTGTCCCTTCACCGCCTCCCGAACCGCTTCGTCCCTTCGCCGCCTCGCCGCCTAGCAAAGCGCTGCTTGCCTTCGCCGCCTCACACACCGCTGCGTCCCTTCGCCGCCTCGCCGCTTAGCAAACGCCGTGGGAGCGCCGAAGGGACACGGCGCTTTTGTAGGCGCCGAAGGCACGTGGCGCTTTGCTAAGCACCGAGGCAGCGAAGGCACGCAGCCATTTGATCGTGCTCGACGGGCTAGGGCGCCTTGCGAGGCGGCCAAGGCACGCAGCGCTTTGCCAGGCGCCCAGGGACGCAGCGCTCGGCGAGGGCACGCAGTGCTTTGCCAGGCGCCGAAGGCACTCAGCGCTTTGCCAGGCGCCGAAGGCACGCAGCGCTCTAGCAGGCGGCGAGGGCACACAGTGCTTTGCTAGGCGGCGAGCGGACGTGGAGCTTTGCTAGGCAGCCAAGGCTGAGGACGCTTTGCTA
The DNA here is from genome assembly GCF_036417845.1 of Apteryx mantelli. Taxonomy (NCBI): domain Eukaryota; kingdom Metazoa; phylum Chordata; class Aves; order Apterygiformes; family Apterygidae; genus Apteryx; species Apteryx mantelli. The sequence goes on from NC_089987.1 coordinate 25,912,739, forward strand.
GGCGCTTTGCTAGGCGGCGAAGGCACGAAGCGATTTGGGAGGCGGCGAAGGCACACGGCGCTTTGCTAGGCGGCGAGGGCGAGAAGGCACGCAGCGCTTTCTGAGGCGGCGAGGCGGCCAAGGCACGCGCTGCTTTGCTCGGCGCCGAAGGCACGCAGCGCTTCCTTCGTTTGCGAGGCAGCGAAGAGATGGAGCGCTTTGCTTCTTGGCCAGGCAGCGAAGAGGCGCCGTGCTTTGCTTTCTGCCACTCAGCGAATACACGCAGCGCTCTGCTTTTTGGCGAGGCAGTGAACAGATGCAGCGTTTAGTTTGCGAGGCGGCCAAGAGACGCGGCGCTTTGCATGCTGGCGAGGCGGCGAGCAGATCGAGTGCTTTGCTTGTTGGCGAGGCAGCGAAGAGATTCAGCAGTCTCCTTGTTTGTGACACAGCGACCATGCCCAGTGCTTGCTCTTTGTGCGAGGCAGCGAAGAGATGCAGCACTTTGCTTGTGCACCAGGTGGCGCAGTGGCATGGCGGATGACTTTTTCGCCTGGAGGCGAAGCGAGGCAGCACTTTGTTAGCTGGCGAGGCAGCGAAGAGACGCAGCAGGCTGCTTGTTTGTGAGACAGCCAACATGCACAGTGGTTAGCTATTGTGCGAGGCAGCGAATGAGGGCAGAGCAAATCGCTTTGTGCGTTCGCCGCCTCGCTGCCTAGCAAAGCGTCGTCTGCCTTGGGCGCCTAGCAAAGCTGCGCGTGCCGTCGCCGTCAAGCAAAGCGCCGTGTTCCTTGGGCGCCTAGCAGAGAAGTGCCTGCGTTCGGCGCCTCGCCGCATTGCAGCCTAGCAAAGCGCTGCGTGCCTTCGGCGGCTGGCAAAGCAGTGCGTGCCTTCGCCGCCTCACACACCGCGTTGTGCCTTCGGCGCCTGGCAAAGCAGCGCGTGCCTTCGCCGCCTGGCCTCCTAAGAAAGCGCTGCGTGCCTTCTCGCCCTCGCCGCCTAGCAAAGCGCCGTGTTCCTTCGGCGCCTAGCAAAGCAGCGCGTGCCTTCGCCGCCTAAGAAAGCGCTGCGTGCCTTTTCGCCCTCGCCGCCCAACAAAGCGCCCTGTCCCTTCACCGCCTCCCGAACCGCTTCGTCCCTTCGCCGCCTCGCCGCCTAGCAAAGCGCTGCTTGCCTTCGCCGCCTCACACACCGCTGCGTCCCTTCGCCGCCTCGCCGCTTAGCAAACGCCGTGGGAGCGCCGAAGGGACACGGCGCTTTTGTAGGCGCCGAAGGCACGTGGCGCTTTGCTAAGCACCGAGGCAGCGAAGGCACGCAGCCATTTGATCGTGCTCGACAGGCTAGGGCGCCTTGCGAGGCGGCCAAGGCACGCAGCGCTTTGCCAGGCGCCCAGGGACGCAGCGCTCGGCGAGGGCACGCAGTGCTTTGCCAGGCGCCGAAGGCACTCAGCGCTTTGCCAGGCACCGAAGGCACGCAGCGCTCTAGCAGGCGGCGAGGGCACACAGTGCTTTGCTAGGCGGCGAGCGGACGTGGAGCTTTGCTAGGCAGCGAAGGCTGAGGACGCTTTGCTAGGCGCTTTGCTAGGCGGCGAAGGCACGAAGCGATTTGGGAGGCGGCGAAGGCACACGGCGCTTTGCTAGGCGGCGAGGGCGAGAAGGCACGCAGCGCTTTCTGAGGCGGCGAGGCGGCCAAGGCACGCGCTGCTTTGCTAGGCGCCGAAGGCACGCAGCGCTTCCTTCGTTTGCGAGGCAGCGAAGAGATGGAGCGCTTTGCTTCTTGGCCAGGCAGCGAAGAGGCGCCGTGCTTTGCTTTCTGCCACTCAGCGAATACACGCAGCGCTCTGCTTTTTGGCGAGGCAGTGAACAGATGCAGCGTTTAGTTTGCGAGGCGGCCAAGAGACGCGGCGCTTTGCATGCTGGCGAGGCGGCGAGCAGATCGAGTGCTTTGCTTGTTGGCGAGGCAGCGAAGAGATGCAGCGGTTTGCTTGTTGGCGAGGCAGCGAAGAGATTCAGCAGTCTCCTTGTTTGTGACACAGCGACCATGCCCAGTGCTTGCTCTTTGTGCGAGGCAGCGAAGAGATGCAGCACTTTGCTTGTGCACCAGGTGGCGCAGTGGCATGGCGGATGACTTTTTCGCCTGGAGGCGAAGCGAGGCAGCACTTTGTTAGCTGGCGAGGCAGCGAAGAGACGCAGCAGGCTGCTTGTTTGTGAGACAGCCAACATGCACAGTGGTTAGCTATTGTGCGAGGCAGCGAATGAGGGCAGAGCAAATCGCTTTGTGCGTTCGCCGCCTCGCTGCCTAGCAAAGCGTCGTCTGCCTTGGGCGCCTAGCAAAGCTGCGCGTGCCGTCGCCGTCAAGCAAAGCGCCGTGTTCCTTGGGCGCCTAGCAAAGAAGTGCCTGCGTTCGGCGCCTCGCCGCATTGCAGCCTAGCAAAGCGCTGCGTGCCTTCGGCGGCTGGCAAAGCAGCGCGTGCCTTCGCCGCCTGGCCTCCTAAGAAAGCGCTGCGTGCCTTCTCGCCCTCGCCGCCTAGCAAAGCGCCGTGTCCCTTCGCCGCCTCGCCGCCTAGCAAAGCTCCGCGTGCCGTCGCCGCCTACAAAGCGCCCTGTTCCTTCGGCGCCTAGCAAAGCAGCGCGTGCCTTCGCCGCCTAAGAAAGCGCTGCGTGCCTTTTCGCCCTCGCCGCCCAACAAAGCGCCCTGTCCCTTCACCGCCTCCCGAACCGCTTCGTCCCTTCGCCGCCTCGCCGCCTAGCAAAGCGCTGCTTGCCTTCGCCGCCTCACACACCGCTGCGTCCCTTCGCCGCCTCGCCGCTTAGCAAACGCCGTGGGAGCGCCGAAGGGACACGGCGCTTTTGTAGGCGCCGAAGGCACGTGGCGCTTTGCTAAGCACCGAGGCAGCGAAGGCACGCAGCCATTTGATCGTGCTCGACGGGCTAGGGCGCCTTGCGAGGCGGCCAAGGCACGCAGCGCTTTGCCAGGCGCCCAGGGACGCAGCGCTCGGCGAGGGCACGCAGTGCTTTGCCAGGCGCCGAAGGCACTCAGCGCTTTGCCAGGCGCCGAAGGCACGCAGCGCTCTAGCAGGCGGCGAGGGCACACAGTGCTTTGCTAGGCGGCGAGCGGACGTGGAGCTTTGCTAGGCAGCCAAGGCTGAGGACGCTTTGCTAGGCGCTTTGCTAGGCGGCGAAGGCACGAAGCGATTTGGGAGGCGGCGAAGGCACACGGCGCTTTGCTAGGCGGCGAGGGCGAGAAGGCACGCAGCGCTTTCTGAGGCGGCGAGGCGGCCAAGGCACGCGCTGCTTTGCTCGGCGCCGAAGGCACGCAGCGCTTCCTTCGTTTGCGAGGCAGCGAAGAGATGGAGCGCTTTGCTTCTTGGCCAGGCAGCGAACAGGCGCCGTGCTTTGCTTTCTGCCACTCAGCGAATACACGCAGCGCTCTGCTTTTTGGCGAGGCAGTGAACAGATGCAGCGTTTAGTTTGCGAGGCGGCCAAGAGACGCGGCGCTTTGCATGCTGGCGAGGCGGCGAGCAGATCGAGTGCTTTGCTTGTTGGCGAGGCAGCGAAGAGATTCAGCAGTCTCCTTGTTTGTGACACAGCGACCATGCCCAGTGCTTGCTCTTTGTGCGAGGCAGCGAAGAGATGCAGCACTTTGCTTGTGCACCAGGTGGCGCAGTGGCATGGCGGATGACTTTTTCGCCTGGAGGCGAAGCGAGGCAGCACTTTGTTAGTTGGCGAGGCAGCGAAGAGACGCAGCAGGCTGCTTGTTTGTGAGACAGCCAACATGCACAGTGGTTAGCTATTGTGCGAGGCAGCGAATGAGGGCAGAGCAAATCGCTTTGTGCCTTCGCCGCCTCGCTGCCTAGCAAAGCGTCGTCTGCCTTGGGCGCCTAGCAAAGCTGCGCGTGCCGTCGCCGTCAAGCAAAGCGCCGTGTTCCTTGGGCGCCTAGCAGAGAAGTGCCTGCGTTCGGCGCCTCGCCGCATTGCAGCCTAGCAAAGCGCTGCGTGCCTTCGGCGGCTAGCAAAGCAGTGCGTGCCTTCGCCGCCTCACACACCGCGTTGTGCCTTCGGAGCCTGGCAAAGCAGCGCGTGCCTTCGCCGCCTGGCCTCCTAAGAAAGCGCTGCGTGCCTTCTCGCCCTCGCCGCCTAGCAAAGCGCCGTGTCCCTTCGCCGCCTCGCCGCCTAGCAAAGCTCCGCGTGCCGTCGCCGCCTACAAAGCGCCGTGTTCCTTCGGCGCCTAGCAAAGCAGCGCGTGCCTTCGCCGCCTAAGAAAGCGCTGCGTGCCTTTTCGCCCTCGCCGCCCAACAAAGCGCCCTGTCCCTTCACCGCCTCCCGAACCGCTTCGTCCCTTCGCCGCCTCGCCGCTTAGCAAACGCCGTGGGAGCGCCGAAGGGACACGGCGCTTTTGTAGGCGCCGAAGGCACGTGGCGCTTTGCTAAGCACCGAGGCAGCGAAGGCACGCAGCCATTTGATCGTGCTCGACGGGCTAGGGCGCCTTGCGAGGCGGCCAAGGCACGCAGCGCTTTGCCAGGCGCCCAGGGACGCAGCGCTCGGCGAGGGCACGCAGTGCTTTGCCAGGCGCCGAAGGCACTCAGCGCTTTGCCAGGCGCCGAAGGCACGCAGCGCTCTAGCAGGCGGCGAGGGCACACAGTGCTTTGCTAGGCGGCGAGCGGACGTGCAGCTTTGCTAGGCAGCCAAGGCTGAGGACGCTTTGCTAGGCGCTTTGCTAGGCGGCGAAGGCACGAAGCGATTTGGGAGGCAGCGAAGGCACACGGCGCTTTGCTAGGCGGCGAGGGCGAGAAGGCACGCAGCGCTTTCTGAGGCGGCGAGGCGGCCAAGGCACGCGCTGCTTTGCTAGGCGCCGAAGGCACGCAGCGCTTCCTTCGTTTGCGAGGCAGCGAAGAGATGGAGCGCTTTGCTTCTTGGCCAGGCAGCGAAGAGGCGCCGTGCTTTGCTTTCTGCCACTCAGCGAATACACGCAGCGCTCTGCTTTTTGGCGAGGCAGTGAACAGATGCAGCGTTTAGTTTGCGAGGCGGCCAAGAGACGCGGCGCTTTGCATGCTGGCGAGGCGGCGAGCAGATCGAGTGCTTTGCTTGTTGGCGAGGCAGCGAAGAGATGCAGCGGTTTGCTTGTTGGCGAGGCAGCGAAGAGATTCAGCAGTCTCCTTGTTTGTGACACAGCGACCATGCCCAGTGCTTGCTCTTTGTGCGAGGCAGCGAAGAGATGCAGCACTTTGCTTGTGCACCAGGTGGCGCAGTGGCATGGCGGATGACTTTTTCGCCTGGAGGCGAAGCGAGGCAGCACTTTGTTAGCTGGCGAGGCAGCGAAGAGACGCAGCAGGCTGCTTGTTTGTGAGACAGCCAACATGCACAGTGGTTAGCTATTGTGCGAGGCAGCGAATGAGGGCAGAGCAAATCGCTTTGTGCCTTCGCCGCCTCGCTGCCTAGCAAAGAGTCGTCTGCCTTGGGCGCCTAGCAAAGCTGCGCGTGCCGTCGCCGTCAAGCAAAGCGCCGTGTTCCTTGGGCGCCTAGCAAAGAAGTGCCTGCGTTCGGCGCCTCGCCGCATTGCAGCCTAGCAAAGCGCTGCGTGCCTTCGGCGGCTGGCAAAGCAGTGCGTGCCTTCGCCGCCTCACACACCACGTTGTGCCTTCGGCGCCTGGCAAAGCAGCGCGTGCCTTCGCCGCCTGGCCTCCTAAGAAAGCGCTGCGTGCCTTCTCGCCCTCGCCGCCTAGCAAAGCGCCGTGTCCCTTCGCCGCCTCGCCGCCTAGCAAAGCTCCGCGTGCCGTCGCCGCCTACAAAGCGCCGTGTTCCTTCGGCGCCTAGCAAAGCAGCGCGTGCCTTCGCCGCCTAAGAAAGCGCTGCGTGCCTTTTCGCCCTCGCCGCCCAACAAAGCGCCCTGTCCCTTCACCGCCTCCCGAACCGCTTCGTCCCTTCGCCGCCTCGCCGCCTAGCAAAGCGCTGCTTGCCTTCGCCGCCTCACACACCGCTGCGTCCCTTCGCCGCCTCGCCGCTTAGCAAACGCCGTGGGAGCGCCGAAGGGACACGGCGCTTTTGTAGGCGCCGAAGGCACGTGGCGCTTTGCTAAGCACCGAGGCAGCGAAGGCACGCAGCCATTTGATCGTGCTCGACGGGCTAGGGCGCCTTGCGAGGCGGCGAAGGCACGCAGCGCTTTGCCAGGCGCCCAGGGACGCAGCGCTCGGCGAGGGCACGCAGTGCTTTGCCAGGCGCCGAAGGCACTCAGCGCTTTGCCAGGCGCCGAAGGCACGCAGCGCTCTAGCAGGCGGCGAGGGCACACAGTGCTTTGCTAGGCGGCGAGCGGACGTGGAGCTTTGCTAGGCAGCCAAGGCTGAGGACGCTTTGCTAGGCACTTTGCTAGGCGGCGAAGGCACGAAGCGATTTGGGAGGCGGCGAAGGCACACGGCGCTTTGCTAGGCGGCGAGGGCGAGAAGGCACGCAGCGCTTTCTGAGGCGGCGAGGCGGCCAAGGCACGCGCTGCTTTGCTCGGCGCCGAAGGCACGCAGCGCTTCCTTCGTTTGCGAGGCAGCGAAGAGATGGAGCGCTTTTCTTCTTGGCCAGGCAGCGAACAGGCGCCGTGCTTTGCTTTCTGCCACTCAGCGAATACACGCAGCGCTCTGCTTTTTGGCGAGGCAGTGAACAGATGCAGCGTTTAGTTTGCGAGGCGGCCAAGAGACGCGGCGCTTTGCATGCTGGCGAGGCGGCGAGCAGATCGAGTGCTTTGCTTGTTGGCGAGGCAGCGAAGAGATTCAGCAGTCTCCTTGTTTGTGACACAGCGACCATGCCCAGTGCTTGCTCTTTGTGCGAGGCAGCGAAGAGATGCAGCACTTTGCTTGTGCACCAGGTGGCGCAGTGGCATGGCGGATGACTTTTTCGCCTGGAGGCGAAGCGAGGCAGCACTTTGTTAGTTGGCGAGGCAGCGAAGAGACGCAGCAGGCTGCTTGTTTGTGAGACAGCCAACATGCACAGTGGTTAGCTATTGTGCGAGGCAGCGAATGAGGGCAGAGCAAATCGCTTTGTGCCTTCGCCGCCTCGCTGCCTAGCAAAGCGTCGTCTGCCTTGGGCGCCTAGCAAAGCTGCGCGTGCCGTCGCCGTCAAGCAAAGCGCCGTGTTCCTTGGGCGCCTAGCAGAGAAGTGCCTGCGTTCGGCGCCTCGCCGCATTGCAGCCTAGCAAAGCGCTGCGTGCCTTCGGCGGCTAGCAAAGCAGTGCGTGCCTTCGCCGCCTCACACACCGCGTTGTGCCTTCGGCGCCTGGCAAAGCAGCGCGTGCCTTCGCCGCCTGGCCTCCTAAGAAAGCGCTGCGTGCCTTCTCGCCCTCGCCGCCTAGCAAAGCGCCGTGTCCCTTCGCCGCCTCGCCGCCTAGCAAAGCTCCGCGTGCCGTCGCCGCCTACAAAGCGCCGTGTTCCTTCGGCGCCTAGCAAAGCAGCGCGTGCCTTCGCCGCCTAAGAAAGCGCTGCGTGCCTTTTCGCCCTCGCCGCCCAACAAAGCGCCCTGTCCCTTCACCGCCTCCCGAACCGCTTCGTCCCTTCGCCGCCTCGCCGCTTAGCAAACGCCGTGGGAGCGCCGAAGGGACACGGCGCTTTTGTAGGCGCCGAAGGCACGTGGCGCTTTGCTAAGCACCGAGGCAGCGAAGGCACGCAGCCATTTGATCGTGCTCGACGGGCTAGGGCGCCTTGCGAGGCGGCCAAGGCACGCAGCGCTTTGCCAGGCGCCCAGGGACGCAGCGCTCGGCGAGGGCACGCAGTGCTTTGCCAGGCGCCGAAGGCACTCAGCGCTTTGCCAGGCGCCGAAGGCACGCAGCGCTCTAGCAGGCGGCGAGGGCACACAGTGCTTTGCTAGGCGGCGAGCGGACGTGGAGCTTTGCTAGGCAGCCAAGGCTGAGGACGCTTTGCTAGGCGCTTTGCTAGGCGGCGAAGGCACGAAGCGATTTGGGAGGCGGCGAAGGCACACGGCGCTTTGCTAGGCGGCGAGGGCGAGAAGGCACGCAGCGCTTTCTGAGGCGGCGAGGCGGCCAAGGCACGCGCTGCTTTGCTCGGCGCCGAAGGCACGCAGCGCTTCCTTCGTTTGCGAGGCAGCAAAGAGATGGAGCGCTTTGCTTCTTGGCCAGGCAGCGAACAGGCGCCGTGCTTTGCTTTCTGCCACTCAGCGAATACACGCAGCGCTCTGCTTTTTGGCGAGGCAGTGAACAGATGCAGCGTTTAGTTTGCGAGGCGGCCAAGAGACGCGGCGCTTTGCATGCTGGCGAGGCGGCGAGCAGATCGAGTGCTTTGCTTGTTGGCGAGGCAGCGAAGAGATTCAGCAGTCTCCTTGTTTGTGACACAGCGACCATGCCCAGTGCTTGCTCTTTGTGCGAGGCAGCGAAGAGATGCAGCACTTTGCTTGTGCACCAGGTGGCGCAGTGGCATGGCGGATGACTTTTTCGCCTGGAGGCGAAGCGAGGCAGCACTTTGTTAGTTGGCGAGGCAGCGAAGAGACGCAGCAGGCTGCTTGTTTGTGAGACAGCCAACATGCACAGTGGTTAGCTATTGTGCGAGGCAGCGAATGAGGGCAGAGCAAATCGCTTTGTGCGTTCGCCGCCTCGCTGCCTAGCAAAGCGTCGTCTGCCTTGGGCGCCTAGCAAAGCTGCGCGTGCCGTCGCCGTCAAGCAAAGCGCCGTGTTCCTTGGGCGCCTAGCAGAGAAGTGCCTGCGTTCGGCGCCTCGCCGCATTGCAGCCTAGCAAAGCGCTGCGTGCCTTCGGCGGCTAGCAAAGCAGTGCGTGCCTTCGCCGCCTCACACACCGCGTTGTGCCTTCGGAGCCTGGCAAAGCAGCGCGTGCCTTCGCCGCCTGGCCTCCTAAGAAAGCGCTGCGTGCCTTCTCGCCCTCGCCGCCTAGCAAAGCGCCGTGTCCCTTCGCCGCCTCGCCGCCTAGCAAAGCTCCGCGTGCCGTCGCAGCCTACAAAGCGCCGTGTTCCTTCGGCGCCTAGCAAAGCAGCGCGTGCCTTCGCCGCCTAAGAAAGCGCTGCGTGCCTTTTCGCCCTCGCCGCCCAACAAAGCGCCCTGTCCCTTCACCGCCTCCCGAACCGCTTCGTCCCTTCGCCGCCTCGCCGCTTAGCAAACGCCGTGGGAGCGCCGAAGGGACACGACGCTTTTGTAGGCGCCGAAGGCACGTGGCGCTTTGCTAAGCACCGAGGCAGCGAAGGCACGCAGCCATTTGATCGTGCTCGACGGGCTCGGGCGCCTTGCTAGGCGGCGAGGCGGCGAAGGCACGCAGCGCTTTGCCAGGCGCCCAGGGACGCAGCGCTCGGCGAGGGCACGCAGTGCTTTGCCAGGCGCCGAAGGCACTCAGCGCTTTGCCAGGCGCCGAAGGCACGCAGCGCTCTAGCAGGCGGCGAGGGCACACAGTGCTTTGCTAGGCGGCGAGCGGACGTGGAGCTTTGCTAGGCAGCCAAGGCTGAGGACGCTTTGCTAGGCGCTTTGCTAGGCGGCGAAGGCACGAAGCGATTTGGGAGGCGGCGAAGGCACACGGCGCTTTGCTAGGCGGCGAGGGCGAGAAGGCACGCAGCGCTTTCTGAGGCGGCGAGGCGGCCAAGGCACGCGCTGCTTTGCTCGGCGCCGAAGGCACGCAGCGCTTCCTTCGTTTGCGAGGCAGCAAAGAGATGGAGCGCTTTGCTTCTTGGCCAGGCAGCGAACAGGCGCCGTGCTTTGCTTTCTGCCACTCAGCGAATACACGCAGCGCTCTGCTTTTTGGCGAGGCAGTGAACAGATGCAGCGTTTAGTTTGCGAGGCGGCCAAGAGACGCGGCGCTTTGCATGCTGGCGAGGCGGCGAGCAGATCGAGTGCTTTGCTTGTTGGCGAGGCAGCGAAGAGATGCAGCGGTTTGCTTGTTGGCGAGGCAGCGAAGAGATTCAGCAGTCTCCTTGTTTGTGACACAGCGACCATGCCCAGTGCTTGCTCTTTGTGCGAGGCAGCGAAGAGATGCAGCACTTTGCTTGTGCACCAGGTGGCGCAGTGGCATGGCGGATGACTTTTTCGCCTGGAGGCGAAGCGAGGCAGCACTTTGTTAGTTGGCGAGGCAGCGAAGAGACGCAGCAGGCTGCTTGTTTGTGAGACAGCCAACATGCACAGTGGTTAGCTATTGTGCGAGGCAGCGAATGAGGGCAGAGCAAATCGCTTTGTGCCTTCGCCGCCTCGCTGCCTAGCAAAGCGTCGTCTGCCTTGGGCGCCTAGCAAAGCTGCGCGTGCCGTCGCCGTCAAGCAAAGCGCCGTGTTCCTTGGGCGCCTAGCAAAGAAGTGCCTGCGTTGGGCGCCTCGCCGCATTGCAGCCTAGCAAAGCGCTGCGTGCCTTCGGCGACTGGCAAAGCAGTGCGTGCCTTCGCCGCCTCACACACCGCGTTGTGCCTTCGGCGCCTGGCAAAGCAGCGCGTGCCTTCGCCGCCTGGCCTCCTAAGAAAGCGCTGCGTGCCTTCTCGCCCTCGCCGCCTAGCAAAGCGCCGTGTCCCTTCGCCGCCTCGCCGCCTAGCAAAGCTCCGCGTGCCGTCGCCGCCTACAAAGCGCCGTGTTCCTTCGGCGCCTAGCAAAGCAGCGCGTGCCTTCGCCGCCTAAGAAAGCGCTGCGTGCCTTTTCGCCCTCGCCGCCCAACAAAGCGCCCTGTCCCTTCACCGCCTCCCGAACCGCTTCGTCCCTTCGCCGCCTCGCCGCTTAGCAAACGCCGTGGGAGCGCCGAAGGGACACGGCGCTTTTGTAGGCGCCGAAGGCACGTGGCGCTTTGCTAAGCACCGAGGCAGCGAAGGCACGCAGCCATTTGATCGTGCTCGACGGGCTAGGGCGCCTTGCGAGGCGGCCAAGGCACGCAGCGCTTTGCCAGGCGCCCAGGGACGCAGCGCTCGGCGAGGGCACGCAGTGCTTTGCCAGGCGCCGAAGGCACTCAGCGCTTTGCCAGGCGCCGAAGGCACGCAGCGCTCTAGCAGGCGGCGAGGGCACACAGTGCTTTGCTAGGCGGCGAGCGGACGTGGAGCTTTGCTAGGCAGCCAAGGCTGAGGACGCTTTGCTAGGCGCTTTGCTAGGCGGCGAAGGCACGAAGCGATTTGGGAGGCGGCGAAGGCACACGGCGCTTTGCTAGGCGGCGAGGGCGAGAAGGCACGCAGCGCTTTCTGAGGCGGCGAGGCGGCCAAGGCACGCGCTGCTTTGCTAGGCGCCGAAGGCACGCAGCGCTTCCTTCGTTTGCGAGGCAGCGAAGAGATGGAGCGCTTTGCTTCTTGGCCAGGCAGCGAAGAGGCGCCGTGCTTTGCTTTCTGCCACTCAGCGAATACACGCAGCGCTCTGCTTTTTGGCGAGGCAGTGAACAGATGCAGCGTTTAGTTTGCGAGGCGGCCAAGAGACGCGGCGCTTTGCATGCTGGCGAGGCGGCGAGCAGATCGAGTGCTTTGCTTGTTGGCGAGGCAGCGAAGAGATGCAGCGGTTTGCTTGTTGGCGAGGCAGCGAAGAGATTCAGCAGTCTCCTTGTTTGTGACACAGCGACCATGCCCAGTGCTTGCTCTTTGTGCGAGGCAGCGAAGAGATGCAGCACTTTGCTTGTGCACCAGGTGGCGCAGTGGCATGGCGGATGACTTTTTCGCCTGGAGGCGAAGCGAGGCAGCACTTTGTTAGTTGGCGAGGCAGTGAAGAGACGCAGCAGGCTGCTTGTTTGTGAGACAGCCAACATGCACAGTGGTTAGCTATTGTGCGAGGCAGCGAATGAGGGCAGAGCAAATCGCTTTGTGCCTTCGCCGCCTCGCTGCCTAGCAAAGCGTCGTCTGCCTTGGGCGCCTAGCAAAGCTGCGCGTGCCGTCGCCGTCAAGCAAAGCGCCGTGTTCCTTGGGCGCCTAGCAGAGAAGTGCCTGCGTTCGGCGCCTCGCCGCATTGCAGCCTAGCAAAGCGCTGCGTGCCTTCGGCGGCTGGCAAAGCAGTGCGTGCCTTCGCCGCCTCACACACCGCGTTGTGCCTTCGGCGCCTGGCAAAGCAGCGCGTGCCTTCGCCGCCTGGCCTCCTAAGAAAGCGCTGCGTGCCTTCTCGCCCTCGCCGCCTAGCAAAGCGCCGTGTTCCTTCGGCGCCTAGCAAAGCAGCGCGTGCCTTCGCCGCCTAAGAAAGCGCTGCGTGCCTTTTCGCCCTCGCCGCCCAACAAAGCGCCCTGTCCCTTCACCGCCTCCCGAACCGCTTCGTCCCTTCGCCGCCTCGCCGCTTAGCAAACGCCGTGGGAGCGCCGAAGGGACACGGCGCTTTTGTAGGCGCCGAAGGCACGTGGCGCTTTGCTAAGCACCGAGGCAGCGAAGGCACGCAGCCATTTGATCGTGCTCGACGGGCTAGGGCGCCTTGCTAGGCGGCGAGGCGGCGAAGGCACGCAGCGCTTTGCCAGGCGCCCAGGGACGCAGCGCTCGGCGAGGGCACGCAGTGCTTTGCCAGGCGCCGAAGGCACTCAGCGCTTTGCCAGGCGCCGAAGGCACGCAGCGCTCTAGCAGGCGGCGAGGGCACACAGTGCTTTGCTAGGCGGCGAGCGGACGTGGAGCTTTGCTAGGCAGCCAAGGCTGAGGACGCTTTGCTAGGCGCTTTGCTAGGCGGCGAAGGCACGAAGCGATTTGGGAGGCGGCGAAGGCACACGGCGCTTTGCTAGGCGGCGAGGGCGAGAAGGCACGCAGCGCTTTCTGAGGCGGCGAGGCGGCCAAGGCACGCGCTGCTTTGCTCGGCGCCGAAGGCACGCAGCGCTTCCTTCGTTTGCGAGGCAGCGAAGAGATGGAGCGCTTTGCTTCTTGGCCAGGCAGCGAAGAGGCGCCGTGCTTTGCTTTCTGCCACTCAGCGAATACACGCAGCGCTCTGCTTTTTGGCGAGGCAGTGAACAGATGCAGCGTTTAGTTTGCGAGGCGGCCAAGAGACGCGGCGCTTTGCATGCTGGCGAGGCGGCGAGCAGATCGAGTGCTTTGCTTGTTGGCGAGGCAGCGAAGAGATGCAGCGGTTTGCTTGTTGGCGAGGCAGCGAAGAGATTCAGCAGTCTCCTTGTTTGTGACACAGCGACCATGCCCAGTGCTTGCTCTTTGTGCGAGGCAGCGAAGAGATGCAGCACTTTGCTTGTGCACCAGGTGGCGCAGTGGCATGGCGGATGACTTTTTCGCCTGGAGGCGAAGCGAGGCAGCACTTTGTTAGTTGGCGAGGCAGCGAAGAGACGCAGCAGGCTGCTTGTTTGTGAGACAGCCAACATGCACAGTGGTTAGCTATTGTGCGAGGCAGCGAATGAGGGCAGAGCAAATCGCTTTGTGCCTTCGCCGCCTCGCTGCCTAGCAAAGCGTCGTCTGCCTTCGGCGCCTAGCAAAGCTGCGCGTGCCGTCGCCGTCAAGCAAAGCGCCGTGTTCCTTCGGTGCCTAGCAAAGCAGCGCGTGCCTTCGCCGCCTAAGAAAGCGCTGCGTGCCTTTTCGCCCTCGCCGCCCAACAAAGCGCCCTGTCCCTTCACCGCCTCCCGAACCGCTTCGTCCCTTCGCCGCCTCGCCGCCTAGCAAAGCGCTGCTTGCCTTCGCCGCCTCACACACCGCTGCGTCCCTTCGCCGCCTCGCCGCTTAGCAAACGCCGTGGGAGCGCCGAAGGGACACGGCGCTTTTGTAGGCGCCGAAGGCACGTGGCGCTTTGCTAAGCACCGAGGCAGCGAAGGCACGCAGCCATTTGATCGTGCTCGACGGGCTCGGGCGCCTTGCTAGGCGGCGAGGCGGCGAAGGCACGCAGCGCTTTGCCAGGCGCCCAGGGACGCAGCGCTCGGCGAGGGCACGCAGTGCTTTGCCAGGCGCCGAAGGCACTCAGCGCTTTGCCAGGCGCCGAAGGCACGCAGCGCTCTAGCAGGCGGCGAGGGCACACAGTGCTTTGCTAGGCGGCGAGCGGACGTGCAGCTTTGCTAGGCAGCCAAGGCTGAGGACGCTTTGCTAGGCGCTTTGCTAGGCGGCGAAGGCACGAAGGGATTTGGGAGGCGGCGAAGGCACACGGCGCTTTGCTAGGCGGCGAGGGCGAGAAGGCACGCAGCGCTTTCTGAGGCGGCGAGGCGGCCAAGGCACGCGCTGCTTTGCTAGGCGCCGAAGGCACGCAGCGCTTCCTTCGTTTGCGAGGCAGCGAAGAGATGGAGCGCTTTGCTTCTTGGCCAGGCAGCGAACAGGCGCCGTGCTTTGCTTTCTGCCACTCAGCGAATACACGCAGCGCTCTGCTTTTTGGCGAGGCAGTGAACAGATGCAGCGTTTAGTTTGCGAGGCGGCCAAGAGACGCGGCGCTTTGCATGCTGGCGAGGCGGCGAGCAGATCGAGTGCTTTGCTTGTTGGCGAGGCAGCGAAGAGATGCAGCGGTTTGCTTGTTGGCGAGGCAGCGAAGAGATTCAGCAGTCTCCTTGTTTGTGACACAGCGACCATGCCCAGTGCTTGCTCTTTGTGCGAGGCAGCGAAGAGATGCAGCACTTTGCTTGTGCACCAGGTGGCGCAGTGGCATGGCGGATGACTTTTTCGCCTGGAGGCGAAGCGAGGCAGCACTTTGTTAGTTGGCGAGGCAGCGAAGAGACGCAGCAGGCTGCTTGTTTGTGAGACAGCCAACATGCACAGTGGTTAGCTATTGTGCGAGGCAGCGAATGAGGGCAGAGCAAATCGCTTTGTGCCTTCGCCGCCTCGCTGCCTAGCAAAGCGTCGTCTGCCTTGGGCGCCTAGCAAAGCTGCGCGTGCCGTCGCCGTCAAGCAAAGCGCCGTGTTCCTTGGGCGCCTAGCAAAGAAGTGCCTGCGTTCGGCGCCTCGCCGCATTGCAGCCTAGCAAAGCGCTGCGTGCCTTCGGCGGCTGGCAAAGCAGTGCGTGCCTTCGCCGCCTCACACACCGCGTTGTGCCTTCGGCGCCTGGCAAAGCAGCGCGTGCCTTCGCCGCCTGGCCTCCTAAGAAAGCGCTGCGTGCCTTCTCGCCCTCGCCGCCTAGCAAAGCGCCGTGTCCCTTCGCCGCCTCGCCGCCTAGCAAAGCTCCGCGTGCCGTCGCCGCCTACAAAGCGCCGTGTTCCTTCGGCGCCTAGCAAAGCAGCGCGTGCCTTCGCCGCCTAAGAAAGCGCTGCGTGCCTTTTCGCCCTCGCCGCCCAACAAAGCGCCCTGTCCCTTCACCGCCTCCCGAACCGCTTCGTCCCTTCGCCGCCTCGCCGCCTAGCAAAGCGCTGCTTGCCTTCGCCGCCTCACACACCGCTGCGTCCCTTCGCCGCCTCGCCGCTTAGCAAACGCCGTGGGAGCGCCGAAGGGACACGGCGCTTTTGTAGGCACCGAAGGCACGTGGCGCTTTGCTAAGCACCGAGGCAGCGAAGGCACGCAGCCATTTGATCGTGCTCGACGGGCTCGGGCGCTTTGCTAGGCGGCGAGGCGGCGAAGGCACGCAGCGCTTTGCCAGGCGCCCAGGGACGCAGCGCTCGGCGAGGGCACGCAGTGCTTTGCCAGGCGCCGAAGGCACTCAGCGCTTTGCCAGGCGCCGAAGGCACGCAGCGCTCTAGCAGGCGGCGAGGGCACACAGTGCTTTGCTAGGTGGCGAGCGGACGTGCAGCTTTGCTAGGCAGCCAAGGCTGAGGACGCTTTGCTAGGCGCTTTGCTAGGCGGCCAAGGCACGAAGCGATTTGGGAGGCGGTGAAGGCACACGGCGCTTTGCTAGGCGGCGAGGGCGAGAAGGCACGCAGCGCTTTCTGAGGCGGCGAGGCGGCCAAGGCACGCGCTGCTTTGCTAGGCGCCGAAGGCACGCAGCGCTTCCTTCGTTTGCGAGGCAGCGAAGAGATGGAGCGCTTTGCTTCTTGGCCAGGCAGCGAACAGGCGCCGTGCTTTGCTTTCTGCCACTCAGCGAATACACGCAGCGCTCTGCTTTTTGGCGAGGCAGTGAACAGATGCAGCGTTTAGTTTGCGAGGCGGCCAAGAGACGCGGCGCTTTGCATGCTGGCGAGGCGGCGAGCAGATCGAGTGCTTTGCTTGTTGGCGAGGCAGCGAAGAGATGCAGCGGTTTGCTTGTTGGCGAGGCAGCGAAGAGATTCAGCAGTCTCCTTGTTTGTGACACAGCGACCATGCCCAGTGCTTGCGCATTGTGCGAGGCAGCGAAGAGATGCAGCCCTTTGCTTGTGCAGCAGGTGGCGCAGTGGCACCGCGGATTGCTTTTTCGCCTGCAGGCGAAGCGAGGCAGCACTTTGTTAGTTGGCGAGGCAGCGAAGAGACGCAGCAGGCTGCTTGTTTGTGAGACAGCCAACATGCACAGTGGTTAGCTATTGTGCGAGGCAGCGAATGAGGGCAGAGCAAATCGCTTTGTGCCTTCGCCGCCTCGCTGCCTAGCAAAGCGTCGTCTGCCTTGGGCGCCTAGCAAAGCTGCGCGTGCCGTCGCCGTCAAGCAAAGCGCCGTGTTCCTTCGGTGCCTAGCAAAGCAGCGCGTGCCTTCGCCGCCTAAGAAAGCGCTGCGTGCCTTTTCGCCCTCGCCGCCCAACAAAGCGCCCTGTCCCTTCACCGCCTCCCGAACCGCTTCGTCCCTTCGCCGCCTCGCCGCCTAGCAAAGCGCTGCTTGCCTTCGCCGCCTCACACACCGCTGCGTCCCTTCGCCGCCTCGCCGCTTAGCAAACGCCGTGGGAGCGCCGAAGGGACACGGCGCTTTTGTAGGCGCCGAAGGCACGTGGCGCTTTGCTAAGCACCGAGGCAGCGAAGGCACGCAGCCATTTGATCGTGCTCGACGGGCTCGGGCGCCTTGCTAGGCGGCGAGGCGGCCAAGGCACGCAGCGCTTTGCCAGGCGCCCAGGGACACAGCGCTCGGCGAGGGCACGCAGTGCTTTGCCAGGCGCCGAAGGCACTCAGCGCTTTGCCAGGCGCCGAAGGCACGCAGCGCTCTAGCAGGCGGCGAGGGCACACAGTGCTTTGCTAGGCGGCGAGCGGACGTGCAGCTTTGCTAGGCAGCCAAGGCTGAGGACGCTTTGCTAGGCGGCGAAGGCACGAAGGGATTTGGGAGGCGGCGAAGGCACACGGCGCTTTGCTAGGCGGCGAGGGCGAGAAGGCACGCAGCGCTTTCTGAGGCGGCGAGGCGGCCAAGGCACGCGCTGCTTTGCTAGGCGCCGAAGGCACGCAGCGCTTCCTTCGTTTGCGAGGCAGCGAAGAGATGGAGCGCTTTGCTTCTTGGCCAGGCAGCGAACAGGCGCCGTGCTTTGCTTTCTGCCACTCAGCGAATACACGCAGCGCTCTGCTTTTTGGCGAGGCAGTGAACAGATGCAGCGTTTAGTTTGCGAGGCGGCCAAGAGACGCGGCGCTTTGCATGCTGGCGAGGCGGCGAGCAGATCGAGTGCTTTGCTTGTTGGCGAGGCAGCGAAGAGATGCAGCGGTTTGCTTGTTGGCGAGGCAGCGAAGAGATTCAGCAGTCTCCTTGTTTGTGACACAGCGACCATGCCCAGTGCTTGCTCTTTGTGCGAGGCAGCGAAGAGATGCAGCACTTTGCTTGTGCACCAGGTGGCGCAGTGGCATGGCGGATGACTTTTTCGCCTGGAGGCGAAGCGAGGCAGCACTTTGTTAGTTGGCGAGGCAGCGAAGAGACGCAGCAGGCTGCTTGTTTGTGAGACAGCCAACATGCACAGTGGTTAGCTATTGTGCGAGGCAGCGAATGAGGGCAGAGCAAATCGCTTTGTGCCTTCGCCGCCTCGCTGCCTAGCAAAGCGTCGTCTGCCTTGGGCGCCTAGCAAAGCTGCGCGTGCCGTCGCCGTCAAGCAAAGCGCCGTGTTCCTTGGGCGCCTAGCAGAGAAGTGCCTGCGTTCGGCGCCTCGCCGCATTGCAGCCTAGCAAAGCGCTGCGTGCCTTCGGCGGCTGGCAAAGCAGTGCGTGCCTTCGCCGCCTCACACACCGCGTTGTGCCTTCGGCGCCTGGCAAAGCAGCGCGTGCCTTCGCCGCCTGGCCTCCTAAGAAAGCGCTGCGTGCCTTCTCGCCCTCGCCGCCTAGCAAAGCGCCGTGTCCCTTCGCCGCCTCGCCGCCTAGCAAAGCTCCGCGTGCCGTCGCCGCCTACAAAGCGCCGTGTTCCTTCGGCGCCTAGCAAAGCAGCGCGTGCCTTCGCCGCCTAAGAAAGCGCTGCGTGCCTTTTCGCCCTCGCCGCCCAACAAAGCGCCCTGTCCCTTCACCGCCTCCCGAACCGCTTTGTCCCTTCGCCGCCTCGCCGCCTAGCAAAGCGCTGCTTGCCTTCGCCGCCTCACACACCGCTGCGTCCCTTCGCCGCCTCGCCGCTTAGCAAACGCCGTGGGAGCGCCGAAGGGACACGGCGCTTTTGTAGGCGCCGAAGGCACGTGGCGCTTTGCTAAGCACCGAGGCAGCGAAGGCACGCAGCCATTTGATCGTGCTCGACGGGCTCGGGCGCCTTGCGAGGCGGCGAGGCGGCGAAGGCACGCAGCGCTTTGCCAGGCGCCCAGGGACGCAGCGCTCGGCGAGGGCACGCAGTGCTTTGCCAGGCGCCGAAGGCACTCAGCGCTTTGCCAGGCGCCGAAGGCACGCAGCGCTCTAGCAGGCGGCGAGGGCACACAGTGCTTTGCTAGGCGGCGAGCGGACGTGGAGCTTTGCTAGGCAGCCAAGGCTGAGGACGCTTTGCTAGGCGCTTTGCTAGGCGGCCAAGGCACGAAGCGATTTGGGAGGCGGCGAAGGCACACGGCGCTTTGCTAGGCGGCGAGGGCGAGAAGGCACGCAGCGCTTTCTGAGGCGGCGAGGCGGCCAAGGCACGCGCTGCTTTGCTAGGCGCCGAAGGCACGCAGCGCTTCCTTCGTTTGCGAGGCAGCGAAGAGATGGAGCGCTTTGCTTCTTGGCCAGGCAGCGAACAGGCGCCGTGCTTTGCTTTCTGCCACTCAGCGAATACACGCAGCGCTCTGCTTTTTGGCGAGGCAGTGAACAGATGCAGCGTTTAGTTTGCGAGGCGGCCAAGAGACGCGGCGCTTTGCATGCTGGCGAGGCGGCGAGCAGATCGAGTGCTTTGCTTGTTGGCGAGGCAGCGAAGAGATGCAGCGGTTTGCTTGTTGGCGAGGCAGCGAAGAGATTCAGCAGTCTCCTTGTTTGTGACACAGCGACCATGCCCAGTGCTTGCTCTTTGTGCGAGGCAGCGAAGAGATGCAGCACTTTGCTTGTGCACCAGGTGGCGCAGTGGCATGGCGGATGACTTTTTCGCCTGGAGGCGAAGCGAGGCAGCACTTTGTTAGTTGGCGAGGCAGCGAAGAGACACAGCAGGCTGCTTGTTTGTGAGACAGCCAACATGCACAGTGGTTAGCTATTGTGCGAGGCAGCGAATGAGGGCAGAGCAAATCGCTTTGTGCGTTCGCCGCCTCGCTGCCTAGCAAAGCGTGGTCTGCCTTGGGCGCCTAGCAAAGCAGCGCGTGCCTTCGCCGCCTGGCCTCCTTAGAAAGTGCTGCGTGCCTTCTCGCCCTCGCCGCCTAGCAAAGTGCCGTGTCCCTTCGCCGCCTCGCCGCCTAGCAAAGCTCCGCGTGCCGTCGCCGCCTACAAAGCGCCGTGTTCCTTCGGCGCCTAGCAAAGCAGCGCGTGCCTTCGCCGCCTAAGAAAGCGCTGCGTGCCTTTTCGCCCTCGCCGCCCAACAAAGCGCCCTGTCCCTTCACCGCCTCCCGAACCGCTTCGTCCCTTCGCCGCCTCGCCGCCTAGCAAAGCGCTGCTTGCCTTCGCCGCCTCACACACCGCTGCGTCCCTTCGCCGCCTCGCCGCTTAGCAAACGCCGTGGGAGCGCCGAAGGGACACGGCGCTTTTGTAGGCGCCGAAGGCACGTGGCGCTTTGCTAAGCACCGAGGCAGCGAAGGCACGCAGCCATTTGATCGTGCTCGACGGGCTCGGGCGCCTTGCTAGGCGGCGAGGCGGCGAAGGCACGCAGCGCTTTGCCAGGCGCCCAGGGACGCAGCGCTCGGCGAGGGCACGCAGTGCTTTGCCAGGCGCCGAAGGCACTCAGCGCTTTGCCAGGCGCCGAAGGCACGCAGCGCTCTAGCAGGCGGCGAGGGCACACAGTGCTTTGCTAGGCGGCGAGCGGACGTGCAGCTTTGCTAGGCAGCCAAGGCTGAGGACGCTTTGCTAGGCGCTTTGCTAGGCGGCCAAGGCACGAAGCGATTTGGGAGGCGGCGAAGGCACACGGCGCTTTGCTAGGCGGCGAGGGCGAGAAGGCACGCAGCGCTTTCTGAGGCGGCGAGGCGGCCAAGGCACGCGCTGCTTTGCTAGGCGCCGAAGGCACGCAGCGCTTCCTTCGTTTGCGAGGCAGCGAAGAGATGGAGCGCTTTGCTTCTTGGCCAGGCAGCGAAGAGGCGCCGTGCTTTGCTTTCTGCCACTCAGCGAATACACGCAGCGCTCTGCTTTTTGGCGAGGCAGTGAACAGATGCAGCGTTTAGTTTGCGAGGCGGCCAAGAGACGCGGCGCTTTGCATGCTGGCGAGGCGGCGAGCAGATCGAGTGCTTTGCTTGTTGGCGAGGCAGCGAAGAGATGCAGCGGTTTGCTTGTTGGCGAGGCAGCGAAGAGATTCAGCAGTCTCCTTGTTTGTGACACAGCGACCATGCCCAGTGCTTGCTCTTTGTGCGAGGCAGCGAAGAGATGCAGCACTTTGCTTGTGCACCAGGTGGCGCAGTGGCATGGCGGATGACTTTTTCGCCTGGAGGCGAAGCGAGGCAGCACTTTGTTAGTTGGCGAGGCAGCGAAGAGACGCAGCAGGCTGCTTGTTTGTGAGACAGCCAACATGCACAGTGCTTAGCTATTGTGCGAGGCAGCGAATGAGGGCAGAGGAAATCGCTTTGTGCCTTCGCCGCCTCGCTGCCTAGCAAAGCGTCGTCTGCCTTGGGCGCCTAGCAAAGCTGCGCGTGCCGTCGCCGTCAAGCAAAGCGCCGTGTTCCTTGGGCGCCTAGCAGAGAAGTGCCTGCGTTCGGCGCCTCGCCGCATTGCAGCCTAGCAAAGCGCTGCGTGCCTTCGGCGGCTGGCAAAGCAGTGCGTGCCTTCGCCGCCTCACACACCGCGTTGTGCCTTCGGCGCCTGGCAAAGCAGCGCGTGCCTTCGCCGCCTGGCCTCCTAAGAAAGCGCTGCGTGCCTTCTCGCCCTCGCCGCCTAGCAAAGCGCCGTGTTCCTTCGGCGCCTAGCAAAGCAGCGCGTGCCTTCGCCGCCTAAGAAAGCGCTGCGTGCCTTTTCGCCCTCGCCGCCCAACAAAGCGCCCTGTCCCTTCACCGCCTCCCGAACCGCTTCGTCCCTTCGCCGCCTCGCCGCCTAGCAAAGCGCTGCTTGCCTTCGCCGCCTCACACACCGCTGCGTCCCTTCGCCGCCTCGCCGCTTAGCAAACGCCGTGGGAGCGCCCAAGGCACACGGCGCTTTTGTAGGCGCCGAAGGCACGTGGCACTTTGCTAAGCACCGAGGCAGCGAAGGCACGCAGCCATTTGATCGTGCTCGACGGGCTCGGGCGCTTTGCTAGGCGGCGAGGCGGCGAAGGCACGCAGCGCTTTGCCAGGCGCCCAGGGACGCAGCGCTCGGCGAGGGCACGCAGTGCTTTGCCAGGCGCCGAAGGCACTCAGCGCTTTGCCAGGCGCCGAAGGCACGCAGCGCTCTAGCAGGCGGCGAGGGCACACAGTGCTTTGCTAGGCGGCGAGCGGACGTGCAGCTTTGCTAGGCAGCCAAGGCTGAGGACGCTTTGCTAGGCGCTTTGCTAGGCGGCCAAGGCACGAAGCGATTTGGGAGGCGGCGAAGGCACACGGCGCTTTGCTAGGCGGCGAGGGCGAGAAGGCACGCAGCGCTTTCTGAGGCGGCGAGGCGGCCAAGGCACGCGCTGCTTTGCTAGGCGCCGAAGGCACGCAGCGCTTCCTTCGTTTGCGAGGCAGCGAAGAGATGGAGCGCTTTGCTTCTTGGCCAGGCAGCGAACAGGCGCCGTGCTTTGCTTTCTGCCACTCAGCGAATACACGCAGCGCTCTGCTTTTTGGCGAGGCAGTGAACAGATGCAGCGTTTAGTTTGCGAGGCGGCCAAGAGACGCGGCGCTTTGCATGCTGGCGAGGCGGCGAGCAGATCGAGTGCTTTGCTTGTTGGCGAGGCAGCGAAGAGATGCAGCGGTTTGCTTGTTGGCGAGGCAGCGAAGAGATTCAGCAGTCTCCTTGTTTGTGACACAGCGACCATGCCCAGTGCTTGCTCTTTGTGCGAGGCAGCGAAGAGATGCAGCACTTTGCTTGTGCACCAGGTGGCGCAGTGGCATGGCGGATGACTTTTTCGCCTGGAGGCGAAGCGAGGCAGCACTTTGTTAGTTGGCGAGGCAGCGAAGAGACGCAGCAGGCTGCTTGTTTGTGAGACAGCCAACATGCACAGTGGTTAGCTATTGTGCGAGGCAGCGAATGAGGGCAGAGCAAATCGCTTTGTGCCTTCGCCGCCTCGCTGCCTAGCAAAGCGTCGTCTGCCTTGGGCGCCTAGCAAAGCAGCGCGTGCCTTCGCCGCCTCACACACCGCGTTGTGCCTTCGGCGCCTGGCAAAGCAGCGCGTGCCTTCGCCGCCTGGCCTCCTAAGAAAGCGCTGCGTGCCTTCTCGCCCTCGCCGCCTAGCAAAGCGCCGTGTTCCTTCGGCGCCTAGCAAAGCAGCGCGTGCCTTCGCCGCCTAAGAAAGCGCTGCGTGCCTTTTCGCCCTCGCCGCCCAACAAAGCGCCCTGTCCCTTCACCGCCTCCCGAACCGCTTCGTCCCTTCGCCGCCTCGCCGCCTAGCAAAGCGCTGCTTGCCTTCGCCGCCTCACACACCGCTGCGTCCCTTCGCCGCCTCACCGCTTAGCAAACGCCGTGGGAGCGCCCAAGGCACACGGCGCTTTTGTAGGCGCCGAAGGCACGTGGCGCTTTGCTAAGCACCGAGGCAGCGAAGGCACGCAGCCATTTGATCGTGCTCGACGGGCTCGGGCGCTTTGCTAGGCGGCGAGGCGGCGAAGGCACGCAGCGCTTTGCCAGGCGCCCAGGGACGCAGCGCTCGGCGAGGGCACGCAGTGCTTTGCCAGGCGCCGAAGGCACTCAGCGCTTTGCCAGGCACCGAAGGCACGCAGCGCTCTAGCAGGCGGCGAGGGCACACAGTGCTTTGCTAGGCGGCGAGCGGACGTGGAGCTTTGCTAGGCAGCCAAGGCTGAGGACGCTTTGCTAGGCGCTTTGCTAGGTGGCGAAGGCACGAAGCGATTTGGGAGGCGGCGAAGGCACACGGCGCTTTGCTAGGCGGCGAGGGCGAGAAGGCACGCAGCGCTTTCTGAGGCGGCGAGGCGGCCAAGGCACGCGCTGCTTTGCTAGGCGCCGAAGGCACGCAGCGCTTCCTTCGTTTGCGAGGCAGCGAAGAGATGGAGCGCTTTGCTTCTTGGCCAGGCAGCGAACAGGCGCCGTGCTTTGCTTTCTGCCACTCAGCGAATACACGCAGCGCTCTGCTTTTTGGCGAGGCAGTGAACAGATGCAGCGTTTAGTTTGCGAGGCGGCCAAGAGACGCGGCGCTTTGCATGCTGGCGAGGCGGCGAGCAGATCGAGTGCTTTGCTTGTTGGCGAGGCAGCGAAGAGATGCAGCGGTTTGCTTGTTGGCGAGGCAGCGAAGAGATTCAGCAGTCTCCTTGTTTGTGACACAGCGACCATGCCCAGTGCTTGCTCTTTGTGCGAGGCAGCGAAGAGATGCAGCACTTTGCTTGTGCACCAGGTGGCGCAGTGGCATGGCGGATGACTTTTTCGCCTGGAGGCGAAGCGAGGCAGCACTTTGTTAGTTGGCGAGGCAGCGAAGAGACGCAGCAGGCTGCTTGTTTGTGAGACAGCCAACATGCACAGTGGTTAGCTATTGTGCGAGGCAGCGAATGAGGGCAGAGCAAATCGCTTTGTGCCTTCGCCGCCTCGCTGCCTAGCAAAGCGTCGTCTGCCTTGGGCGCCTAGCAAAGCAGCGCGTGCCTTCGCCGCCTCACACACCGCGTTGTGCCTTCGGCGCCTGGCAAAGCAGCGCGTGCCTTCGCCGCCTGGCCTCCTAAGAAAGCGCTGCGTGCCTTCTCGCCCTCGCCGCCTAGCAAAGCGCCGTGTTCCTTCGGCGCCTAGCAAAGCAGCGCGTGCCTTCGCCGCCTAAGAAAGCGCTGCGTGCCTTTTCGCCCTCGCCGCCCAACAAAGCGCCCTGTCCCTTCACCGCCTCCCGAACCGCTTCGTCCCTTCGCCGCCTCGCCGCCTAGCAAAGCGCTGCTTGCCTTCGCCGCCTCACACACCGCTGCGTCCCTTCGCCGCCTCGCCGCTTAGCAAACGCCGTGGGAGCGCCCAAGGCACACGGCGCTTTTGTAGGCGCCGAAGGCACGTGGCACTTTGCTAAGCACCGAGGCAGCGAAGGCACGCAGCCATTTGATCGTGCTCGACGGGCTCGGGCGCTTTGCTAGGCGGCGAGGCGGCGAAGGCACGCAGCGCTTTGCCAGGCGCCCAGGGACGCAGCGCTCGGCGAGGGCACGCAGTGCTTTGCCAGGCGCCGAAGGCACTCAGCGCTTTGCCAGGCGCCGAAGGCACGCAGCGCTCTAGCAGGCGGCGAGGGCACACAGTGCTTTGCTAGGCGGCGAGCGGACGTGCAGCTTTGCTAGGCAGCCAAGGCTGAGGACGCTTTGCTAGGCGCTTTGCTAGGCGGCCAAGGCACGAAGCGATTTGGGAGGCGGCGAAGGCACACGGCGCTTTGCTAGGCGGCGAGGGCGAGAAGGCACGCAGCGCTTTCTGAGGCGGCGAGGCGGCCAAGGCACGCGCTGCTTTGCTAGGCGCCGAAGGCACGCAGCGCTTCCTTCGTTTGCGAGGCAGCGAAGAGATGGAGCGCTTTGCTTCTTGGCCAGGCAGCGAACAGGCGCCGTGCTTTGCTTTCTGCCACTCAGCGAATACACGCAGCGCTCTGCTTTTTGGCGAGGCAGTGAACAGATGCAGCGTTTAGTTTGCGAGGCGGCCAAGAGACGCGGCGCTTTGCATGCTGGCGAGGCGGCGAGCAGATCGAGTGCTTTGCTTGTTGGCGAGGCAGCGAAGAGATGCAGCGGTTTGCTTGTTGGCGAGGCAGCGAAGAGATTCAGCAGTCTCCTTGTTTGTGACACAGCGACCATGCCCAGTGCTTGCTCTTTGTGCGAGGCAGCGAAGAGATGCAGCACTTTGCTTGTGCACCAGGTGGCGCAGTGGCATGGCGGATGACTTTTTCGCCTGGAGGCGAAGCGAGGCAGCACTTTGTTAGTTGGCGAGGCAGCGAAGAGACGCAGCAGGCTGCTTGTTTGTGAGACAGCCAACATGCACAGTGGTTAGCTATTGTGCGAGGCAGCGAATGAGGGCAGAGGAAATCGCTTTGTGCCTTCGCCGCCTCGCTGCCTAGCAAAGCGTCGTCTGCCTTGGGCGCCTAGCAAAGCAGCGCGTGCCTTCGCCGCCTCACACACCGCGTTGTGCCTTCGGCGCCTGGCAAAGCAGCGCGTGCCTTCGCCGCCTGGCCTCCTAAGAAAGCGCTGCGTGCCTTCTCGCCCTCGCCGCCTAGCAAAGCGCCGTGTTCCTTCGGCGCCTAGCAAAGCAGCGCGTGCCTTCGCCGCCTAAGAAAGCGCTGCGTGCCTTTTCGCCCTCGCCGCCCAACAAAGCGCCCTGTCCCTTCACCGCCTCCCGAACCGCTTCGTCCCTTCGCCGCCTCGCCGCCTAGCAAAGCGCTGCTTGCCTTCGCCGCCTCACACACCGCTGCGTCCCTTCGCCGCCTCACCGCTTAGCAAACGCCGTGGGAGCGCCCAAGGCACACGGCGCTTTTGTAGGCGCCGAAGGCACGTGGCGCTTTGCTAAGCACCGAGGCAGCGAAGGCACGCAGCCATTTGATCGTGCTCGACGGGCTCGGGCGCTTTGCTAGGCGGCGAGGCGGCGAAGGCACGCAGCGCTTTGCCAGGCGCCCAGGGACGCAGCGCTCGGCGAGGGCACGCAGTGCTTTGCCAGGCGCCGAAGGCACTCAGCGCTTTGCCAGGCACCGAAGGCACGCAGCGCTCTAGCAGGCGGCGAGGGCACACAGTGCTTTGCTAGGCGGCGAGCGGACGTGGAGCTTTGCTAGGCAGCCAAGGCTGAGGACGCTTTGCTAGGCGCTTTGCTAGGTGGCGAAGGCACGAAGCGATTTGGGAGGCGGCGAAGGCACACGGCGCTTTGCTAGGCGGCGAGGGCGAGAAGGCACGCAGCGCTTTCTGAGGCGGCGAGGCGGCCAAGGCACGCGCTGCTTTGCTAGGCGCCGAAGGCACGCAGCGCTTCCTTCGTTTGCGAGGCAGCGAAGAGATGGAGCGCTTTGCTTCTTGGCCAGGCAGCGAACAGGCGCCGTGCTTTGCTTTCTGCCACTCAGCGAATACACGCAGCGCTCTGCTTTTTGGCGAGGCAGTGAACAGATGCAGCGTTTAGTTTGCGAGGCGGCCAAGAGACGCGGCGCTTTGCATGCTGGCGAGGCGGCGAGCAGATCGAGTGCTTTGCTTGTTGGCGAGGCAGCGAAGAGATGCAGCGGTTTGCTTGTTGGCGAGGCAGCGAAGAGATTCAGCAGTCTCCTTGTTTGTGACACAGCGACCATGCCCAGTGCTTGCTCTTTGTGCGAGGCAGCGAAGAGATGCAGCCCTTTGCTTGTGCACCAGGTGGCGCAGTGGCATGGCGGATGACTTTTTCGCCTGGAGGCGAAGCGAGGCAGCACTTTGTTAGTTGGCGAGGCAGCGAAGAGACGCAGCAGGCTGCTTGTTTGTGAGACAGCCAACATGCACAGTGGTTAGCTATTGTGCGAGGCAGCGAATGAGGGCAGAGGAAATCGCTTTGTGCCTTCGCCGCCTCGCTGCCTAGCAAAGCGTCGTCTGCCTTGGGCGCCTAGCAAAGCTGCGCGTGCCGTCGCCGTCAAGCAAAGCGCCGTGTTCCTTGGGCGCCTAGCAGAGAAGTGCCTGCGTTCGGCGCCTCGCCGCATTGCAGCCTAGCAAAGCGCTGCGTGCCTTCGGCGGCTGGCAAAGCAGTGCGTGCCTTCGCCGCCTCACACACCGCGTTGTGCCTTCGGCGCCTGGCAAAGCAGCGCGTGCCTTCGCCGCCTGGCCTCCTAAGAAAGCGCTGCGTGCCTTCTCGCCCTCGCCGCCTAGCAAAGCGCCGTGTTCCTTCGGCGCCTAGCAAAGCAGCGCGTGCCTTCGCCGCCTAAGAAAGCGCTGCGTGCCTTTTCGCCCTCGCCGCCCAACAAAGCGCCCTGTCCCTTCACCGCCTCCCGAACCGCTTCGTCCCTTCGCCGCCTCGCCGCCTAGCAAAGCGCTGCTTGCCTTCGCCGCCTCACACACCGCTGCGTCCCTTCGCCGCCTCGCCGCTTAGCAAACGCCGTGGGAGCGCCCAAGGCACACGGCGCTTTTGTAGGCGCCGAAGGCACGTGGCGCTTTGCTAAGCACCGAGGCAGCGAAGGCACGCAGCCATTTGATCGTGCTCGACGGGCTCGGGCGCTTTGCTAGGCGGCGAGGCGGCGAAGGCACGCAGCGCTTTGCCAGGCGCCCAGGGACGCAGCGCTCGGCGAGGGCACGCAGTGCTTTGCCAGGCGCCGAAGGCACTCAGCGCTTTGCCAGGCGCCGAAGGCACGCAGCGCTCTAGCAGGCGGCGAGGGCACACAGTGCTTTGCTAGGCGGCGAGCGGACGTGCAGCTTTGCTAGGCAGCCAAGGCTGAGGACGCTTTGCTAGCCGCTTTGCTAGGCGGCGAAGGCACGAAGCGATTTGGGAGGCGGCGAAGGCACACGGCGCTTTGCTAGGCGGCGAGGGCGAGAAGGCACGCAGCGCTTTCTGAGGCGGCGAGGCGGCCAAGGCACGCGCTGCTTTGCTAGGCGCCGAAGGCACGCAGCGCTTCCTTCGTTTGCGAGGCAGCGAAGAGATGGAGCGCTTTGCTTCTTGGCCAGGCAGCGAACAGGCGCCGTGCTTTGCTTTCTGCCACTCAGCGAATACACGCAGCGCTCTGCTTTTTGGCGAGGCAGTGAACAGATGCAGCGTTTAGTTTGCGAGGCGGCCAAGAGACGCGGCGCTTTGCATGCTGGCGAGGCGGCGAGCAGATCGAGTGCTTTGCTTGTTGGCGAGGCAGCGAAGAGATGCAGCGGTTTGCTTGTTGGCGAGGCAGCGAAGAGATTCAGCAGTCTCCTTGTTTGTGACACAGCGACCATGCCCAGTGCTTGCTCTTTGTGCGAGGCAGCGAAGAGATGCAGCACTTTGCTTGTGCACCAGGTGGCGCAGTGGCATGGCGGATGACTTTTTCGCCTGGAGGCGAAGCGAGGCAGCACTTTGTTAGTTGGCGAGGCAGCGAAGAGACGCAGCAGGCTGCTTGTTTGTGAGACAGCCAACATGCACAGTGGTTAGCTATTGTGCGAGGCAGCGAATGAGGGCAGAGGAAATCGCTTTGTGCCTTCGCCGCCTCGCTGCCTAGCAAAGCGTCGTCTGCCTTGGGCGCCTAGCAAAGCTGCGCGTGCCGTCGCCGTCAAGCAAAGCGCCGTGTTCCTTGGGCGCCTAGCAGAGAAGTGCCTGCGTTCGGCGCCTCGCCGCATTGCAGCCTAGCAAAGCGCTGCGTGCCTTCGGCGGCTGGCAAAGCAGTGCGTGCCTTCGCCGCCTCACACACCGCGTTGTGCCTTCGGCGCCTGGCAAAGCAGCGCGTGCCTTCGCCGCCTGGCCTCCTAAGAAAGCGCTGCGTGCCTTCTCGCCCTCGCCGCCTAGCAAAGCGCCGTGTCCCTTCGCCGCCTCGCCGCCTAGCAAAGCTCCGCGTGCCGTCGCCGCCTACAAAGCGCCGTGTTCCTTCGGCGCCTAGCAAAGCAGCGCGTGCCTTCGCCGCCTAAGAAAGCGCTGCGTGCCTTTTCGCCCTCGCCGCCCAACAAAGCGCCCTGTCCCTTCACCGCCTCCCGAACCGCTTCGTCCCTTCGCCGCCTCGCCGCTTAGCAAACGCCGTGGGAGCGCCGAAGGGACACGGCGCTTTTGTAGGCGCCGAAGGCACGTGGCGCTTTGCTAAGCACCGAGGCAGCGAAGGCACGCAGCCATTTGATCGTGCTCGACGGGCTAGGGCGCCTTGCTAGGCGGCGAGGCGGCGAAGGCACGCAGCGCTTTGCCAGGCGCCCAGGGACGCAGCGCTCGGCGAGGGCACGCAGTGCTTTGCCAGGCGCCGAAGGCACTCAGCGCTTTGCCAGGCGCCGAAGGCACGCAGCGCTCTAGCAGGCGGCGAGGGCACACAGTGCTTTGCTAGGCGGCGAGCGGACGTGCAGCTTTGCTAGGCAGCCAAGGCTGAGGACGCTTTGCTAGGCGCTTTGCTAGGCGGCCAAGGCACGAAGCGATTTGGGAGGCGGCGAAGGCACACGGCGCTTTGCTAGGCGGCGAGGGCGAGAAGGCACGCAGCGCTTTCTGAGGCGGCGAGGCGGCCAAGGCACGCGCTGCTTTGCTAGGCGCCGAAGGCACGCAGCGCTTCCTTCGTTTGCGAGGCAGCGAAGAGATGGAGCGCTTTGCTTCTTGGCCAGGCAGCGAACAGGCGCCGTGCTTTGCTTTCTGCCACTCAGCGAATACACGCAGCGCTCTGCTTTTTGGCGAGGCAGTGAACAGATGCAGCGTTTAGTTTGCGAGGCGGCCAAGAGACGCGGCGCTTTGCATGCTGGCGAGGCGGCGAGCAGATCGAGTGCTTTGCTTGTTGGCGAGGCAGCGAAGAGATGCAGCGGTTTGCTTGTTGGCGAGGCAGCGAAGAGATTCAGCAGTCTCCTTGTTTGTGACACAGCGACCATGCCCAGTGCTTGCTCTTTGTGCGAGGCAGCGAAGAGATGCAGCACTTTGCTTGTGCACCAGGTGGCGCAGTGGCATGGCGGATGACTTTTTCGCCTGGAGGCGAAGCGAGGCAGCACTTTGTTAGTTGGCGAGGCAGCGAAGAGACGCAGCAGGCTGCTTGTTTGTGAGACAGCCAACATGCACAGTGGTTAGCTATTGTGCGAGGCAGCGAATGAGGGCAGAGGAAATCGCTTTGTGCCTTCGCCGCCTCGCTGCCTAGCAAAGCGTCGTCTGCCTTGGGCGCCTAGCAAAGCTGCGCGTGCCGTCGCCGTCAAGCAAAGCGCCGTGTTCCTTGGGCGCCTAGCAGAGAAGTGCCTGCGTTCGGCGCCTCGCCGCATTGCAGCCTAGCAAAGCGCTGCGTGCCTTCGGCGGCTGGCAAAGCAGTGCGTGCCTTCGCCGCCTCACACACCGCGTTGTGCCTTCGGCGCCTGGCAAAGCAGCGCGTGCCTTCGCCGCCTGGCCTCCTAAGAAAGCGCTGCGTGCCTTCTCGCCCTCGCCGCCTAGCAAAGCGCCGTGTTCCTTCGGCGCCTAGCAAAGCAGCGCGTGCCTTCGCCGCCTAAGAAAGCGCTGCGTGCCTTTTCGCCCTCGCCGCCCAACAAAGCGCCCTGTCCCTTCACCGCCTCCCGAACCGCTTCGTCCCTTCGCCGCCTCGCCGCCTAGCAAAGCGCTGCTTGCCTTCGCCGCCTCACACACCGCTGCGTCCCTTCGCCGCCTCGCCGCTTAGCAAACGCCGTGGGAGCGCCCAAGGCACACGGCGCTTTTGTAGGCGCCGAAGGCACGTGGCGCTTTGCTAAGCACCGAGGCAGCGAAGGCACGCAGCCATTTGATCGTGCTCGACGGGCTCGGGCGCTTTGCTAGGCGGCGAGGCGGCGAAGGCACGCAGCGCTTTGCCAGGCGCCCAGGGACGCAGCGCTCGGCGAGGGCACGCAGTGCTTTGCCAGGCGCCGAAGGCACTCAGCGCTTTGCCAGGCGCCGAAGGCACGCAGCGCTCTAGCAGGCGGCGAGGGCACACAGTGCTTTGCTAGGCGGCGAGCGGACGTGCAGCTTTGCTAGGCAGCCAAGGCTGAGGACGCTTTGCTAGCCGCTTTGCTAGGCGGCGAAGGCACGAAGCGATTTGGGAGGCGGCGAAGGCACACGGCGCTTTGCTAGGCGGCGAGGGCGAGAAGGCACGCAGCGCTTTCTGAGGCGGCGAGGCGGCCAAGGCACGCGCTGCTTTGCTAGGCGCCGAAGGCACGCAGCGCTTCCTTCGTTTGCGAGGCAGCGAAGAGATGGAGCGCTTTGCTTCTTGGCCAGGCAGCGAACAGGCGCCGTGCTTTGCTTTCTGCCACTCAGCGAATACACGCAGCGCTCTGCTTTTTGGCGAGGCAGTGAACAGATGCAGCGTTTAGTTTGCGAGGCGGCCAAGAGACGCGGCGCTTTGCATGCTGGCGAGGCGGCGAGCAGATCGAGTGCTTTGCTTGTTGGCGAGGCAGCGAAGAGATGCAGCGGTTTGCTTGTTGGCGAGGCAGCGAAGAGATTCAGCAGTCTCCTTGTTTGTGACACAGCGACCATGCCCAGTGCTTGCTCTTTGTGCGAGGCAGCGAAGAGATGCAGCACTTTGCTTGTGCACCAGGTGGCGCAGTGGCATGGCGGATGACTTTTTCGCCTGGAGGCGAAGCGAGGCAGCACTTTGTTAGTTGGCGAGGCAGCGAAGAGACGCAGCAGGCTGCTTGTTTGTGAGACAGCCAACATGCACAGTGGTTAGCTATTGTGCGAGGCAGCGAATGAGGGCAGAGGAAATCGCTTTGTGCCTTCGCCGCCTCGCTGCCTAGCAAAGCGTCGTCTGCCTTGGGCGCCTAGCAAAGCTGCGCGTGCCGTCGCCGTCAAGCAAAGCGCCGTGTTCCTTGGGCGCCTAGCAGAGAAGTGCCTGCGTTCGGCGCCTCGCCGCATTGCAGCCTAGCAAAGCGCTGCGTGCCTTCGGCGGCTGGCAAAGCAGTGCGTGCCTTCGCCGCCTCACACACCGCGTTGTGCCTTCGGCGCCTGGCAAAGCAGCGCGTGCCTTCGCCGCCTGGCCTCCTAAGAAAGCGCTGCGTGCCTTCTCGCCCTCGCCGCCTAGCAAAGCGCCGTGTTCCTTCGGCGCCTAGCAAAGCAGCGCGTGCCTTCGCC
The DNA here is from genome assembly GCF_036417845.1 of Apteryx mantelli. Lineage (NCBI taxonomy): Eukaryota > Metazoa > Chordata > Aves > Apterygiformes > Apterygidae > Apteryx > Apteryx mantelli. The sequence goes on from NC_089987.1 coordinate 25,944,586, forward strand.
GCCTAAGAAAGCGCTGCGTGCCTTTTCGCCCTCGCCGCCCAACAAAGCGCCCTGTCCCTTCACCGCCTCCCGAACCGCTTCGTCCCTTCGCCGCCTCGCCGCCTAGCAAAGCGCTGCTTGCCTTCGCCGCCTCACACACCGCTGCGTCCCTTCGCCGCCTCGCCGCTTAGCAAACGCCGTGGGAGCGCCCAAGGCACACGGCGCTTTTGTAGGCGCCGAAGGCACGTGGCGCTTTGCTAAGCACCGAGGCAGCGAAGGCACGCAGCCATTTGATCGTGCTCGACGGGCTCGGGCGCTTTGCTAGGCGGCGAGGCGGCGAAGGCACGCAGCGCTTTGCCAGGCGCCCAGGGACGCAGCGCTCGGCGAGGGCACGCAGTGCTTTGCCAGGCGCCGAAGGCACTCAGCGCTTTGCCAGGCGCCGAAGGCACGCAGCGCTCTAGCAGGCGGCGAGGGCACACAGTGCTTTGCTAGGTGGCGAGCGGACGTGCAGCTTTGCTAGGCAGCCAAGGCTGAGGACGCTTTGCTAGCCGCTTTGCTAGGCGGCGAAGGCACGAAGCGATTTGGGAGGCGGCGAAGGCACACGGCGCTTTGCTAGGCGGCGAGGGCGAGAAGGCACGCAGCGCTTTCTGAGGCGGCGAGGCGGCCAAGGCACGCGCTGCTTTGCTAGGCGCCGAAGGCACGCAGCGCTTCCTTCGTTTGCGAGGCAGCGAAGAGATGGAGCGCTTTGCTTCTTGGCCAGGCAGCGAACAGGCGCCGTGCTTTGCTTTCTGCCACTCAGCGAATAGACGCAGCGCTCTGCTTTTTGGCGAGGCAGTGAACAGATGCAGCGTTTAGTTTGCGAGGCGGCCAAGAGACGCGGCGCTTTGCATGCTGGCGAGGCGGCGAGCAGATCGAGTGCTTTGCTTGTTGGCGAGGCAGCGAAGAGATGCAGCGGTTTGCTTGTTGGCGAGGCAGCGAAGAGATTCAGCAGTCTCCTTGTTTGTGACACAGCGACCATGCCCAGTGCTTGCTCTTTGTGCGAGGCAGCGAAGAGATGCAGCACTTTGCTTGTGCACCAGGTGGCGCAGTGGCATGGCGGATGACTTTTTCGCCTGGAGGCGAAGCGAGGCAGCACTTTGTTAGTTGGCGAGGCAGCGAAGAGACGCAGCAGGCTGCTTGTTTGTGAGACAGCCAACATGCACAGTGGTTAGCTATTGTGCGAGGCAGCGAATGAGGGCAGAGCAAATCGCTTTGTGCCTTCGCCGCCTCGCTGCCTAGCAAAGCGTCGTCTGCCTTGGGCGCCTAGCAAAGCTGCGCGTGCCGTCGCCGTCAAGCAAAGCGCCGTGTTCCTTGGGCGCCTAGCAAAGAAGTGCCTGCGTTGGGCGCCTCGCCGCATTGCAGCCTAGCAAAGCAGTGCGTGCCTTTGCCGCCTCACACACCGCGTTGTGCCTTCGGCGCCTGGCAAAGCAGCGCGTGCCTTCGCCGCCTGGCCTCCTAAAAAAGCGCTGCGTGCCTTCTCGCCCTCGCCGCCTAGCAAAGCGCCGTGTCCCTTCGCCGCCTCGCCGCCTAGCAAAGCTCCGCGTGCCGTCGCCGCCTACAAAGCGCCGTGTTCCTTCGGCGCCTAGCAAAGCAGCGCGTGCCTTCGCCGCCTAAGAAAGCGCTGCGTGCCTTTTCGCCCTCGCCGCCCAACAAAGCGCCCTGTCCCTTCACCGCCTCCCGAACCGCTTCGTCCCTTCGCCGCCTCGCCGCCTAGCAAAGCGCTGCTTGCCTTCGCCGCCTCACACACCGCTGCGTCCCTTCGCCGCCTCGCCGCTTAGCAAACGCCGTGGGAGCGCCCAAGGCACACGGCGCTTTTGTAGGTGCCGAAGGCACGTGGCGCTTTGCTAAGCACCGAGGCAGCGAAGGCACGCAGCCATTTGATCGTGCTCGACGGGCTCGGGCGCCTTGCTAGGCGGCGAGGCGGCGAAGGCACGCAGCGCTTTGCCAGGCGCCCAGGGACGCAGCGCTCGGCGAGGGCACGCAGTGCTTTGCCAGGCGCCGAAGGCACTCAGCGCTTTGCCAGGCGCCGAAGGCACGCAGCGCTCTAGCAGGCGGCGAGGGCACACAGTGCTTTGCTAGGCGGCGAGCGGACGTGCAGCTTTGCTAGGCAGCGAAGGCTGAGGACGCTTTGCTAGGCGCTTTGCTAGGCGGCGAAGGCACGAAGCGATTTGGGAGGCGGCAAAGGCACACGGCGCTTTGCTAGGCGGCGAGGGCGAGAAGGCACGCAGCGCTTTCTGAGGCGGCGAGGCGGCCAAGGCACGCGCTGCTTTGCTAGGCGCCGACGGCACGCAGCGCTTCCTTCGTTTGCGAGGCAGCGAAGAGATGGAGCGCTTTGCTTCTTGGCCAGGCAGCGAACAGGCGCCGTGCTTTGCTTTCTGCCACTCAGCGAATACACGCAGCGCTCTGCTTTTTGGCGAGGCAGTGAACAGATGCAGCGTTTAGTTTGCGAGGCGGCCAAGAGACGCGGCGCTTTGCATGCTGGCGAGGCGGCGAGCAGATCGAGTGCTTTGCTTGTTGGCGAGGCAGCGAAGAGATGCAGCGGTTTGCTTGTTGGCGAGGCAGCGAAGAGATTCAGCAGTCTCCTTGTTTGTGACACAGCGACCATGCCCAGTGCTTGCTCTTTGTGCGAGGCAGCGAAGAGATGCAGCACTTTGCTTGTGCACCAGGTGGCGCAGTGGCATGGCGGATGACTTTTTCGCCTGGAGGCGAAGCGAGGCAGCACTTTGTTAGTTGGCGAGGCAGCGAAGAGACGCAGCAGGCTGCTTGTTTGTGAGACAGCCAACATGCACAGTGGTTAGCTATTGTGCGAGGCAGCGAATGAGGGCAGAGGAAATCGCTTTGTGCCTTCGCCGCCTCGCTGCCTAGCAAAGCGTCGTCTGCCTTGGGCGCCTAGCAAAGCTGCGCGTGCCGTCGCCGTCAAGCAAAGCGCCGTGTTCCTTGGGCGCCTAGCAGAGAAGTGCCTGCGTTCGGCGCCTCGCCGCATTGCAGCCTAGCAAAGCGCTGCGTGCCTTCGGCGGCTGGCAAAGCAGTGTGTGCCTTCGCCGCCTCACACACCGCGTTGTGCCTTCGGCGCCTGGCAAAGCAGCGCGTGCCTTCGCCGCCTGGCCTCCTAAGAAAGCGCTGCGTGCCTTCTCGCCCTCGCCGCCTAGCAAAGCGCCGTGTTCCTTCGGCGCCTAGCAAAGCAGCGCGTGCCTTCGCCGCCTAAGAAAGCGCTGCGTGCCTTTTCGCCCTCGCCGCCCAACAAAGCGCCCTGTCCCTTCACCGCCTCCCGAACCGCTTCGTCCCTTCGCCGCCTCGCCGCCTAGCAAAGCGCTGCTTGCCTTCGCCGCCTCACACACCGCTGCGTCCCTTCGCCGCCTCGCCGCTTAGCAAACGCCGTGGGAGCGCCCAAGGCACACGGCGCTTTTGTAGGCGCCGAAGGCACGTGGCGCTTTGCTAAGCACCGAGGCAGCGAAGGCACGCAGCCATTTGATCGTGCTCGACGGGCTCGGGCGCCTTGCTAGGCGGCGAGGCGGCGAAGGCACGCAGCGCTTTGCCAGGCGCCCAGGGACGCAGCGCTCGGCGAGGGCACGCAGTGCTTTGCCAGGCGCCGAAGGCACTCAGCGCTTTGCCAGGCGCCGAAGGCACGCAGCGCTCTAGCAGGCGGCGAGGGCACACAGTGCTTTGCTAGGCGGCGAGCGGACGTGGAGCTTTGCTAGGCAGCCAAGGCTGAGGACGCTTTGCTAGGCGCTTTGCTAGGCGGCGAAGGCACGAAGGGATTTGGGAGGCGGCGAAGGCACACGGCGCTTTGCTAGGCGGCGAGGGCGAGAAGGCACGCAGCGCTTTCTGAGGCGGCGAGGCGGCCAAGGCACGCGCTGCTTTGCTAGGCGCCGAAGGCACGCAGCGCTTCCTTCGTTTGCGAGGCAGCGAAGAGATGGAGCGCTTTGCTTCTTGGCCAGGCAGCGAACAGGCGCCGTGCTTTGCTTTCTGCCACTCAGCGAATACACGCAGCGCTCTGCTTTTTGGCGAGGCAGTGAACAGATGCAGCGTTTAGTTTGCGAGGCGGCCAAGAGACGCGGCGCTTTGCATGCTGGCGAGGCGGCGAGCAGATCGAGTGCTTTGCTTGTTGGCGAGGCAGCGAAGAGATGCAGCGGTTTGCTTGTTGGCGAGGCAGCGAAGAGATTCAGCAGTCTCCTTGTTTGTGACACAGCGACCATGCCCAGTGCTTGCTCTTTGTGCGAGGCAGCGAAGAGATGCAGCACTTTGCTTGTGCACCAGGTGGCGCAGTGGCATGGCGGATGACTTTTTCGCCTGGAGGCGAAGCGAGGCAGCACTTTGTTAGTTGGCGAGGCAGCGAAGAGACGCAGCAGGCTGCTTGTTTGTGAGACAGCCAACATGCACAGTGGTTAGCTATTGTGCGAGGCAGCGAATGAGGGCAGAGCAAATCGCTTTGTGCCTTCGCCGCCTCGCTGCCTAGCAAAGCGTCGTCTGCCTTGGGCGCCTAGCAAAGCAGCGCGTGCCTTCGCCGCCTCACACACCGCGTTGTGCCTTCGGCGCCTGGCAAAGCAGCGCGTGCCTTCGCCGCCTGGCCTCCTAAGAAAGCGCTGCGTGCCTTCTCGCCCTCGCCGCCTAGCAAAGCGCCGTGTTCCTTCGGCGCCTAGCAAAGCAGCGCGTGCCTTCGCCGCCTAAGAAAGCGCTGCGTGCCTTTTCGCCCTCGCCGCCCAACAAAGCGCCCTGTCCCTTCACCGCCTCCCGAACCGCTTCGTCCCTTCGCCGCCTCGCCGCCTAGCAAAGCGCTGCTTGCCTTCGCCGCCTCACACACCGCTGCGTCCCTTCGCCGCCTCGCCGCTTAGCAAACGCCGTGGGAGCGCCCAAGGCACACGGCGCTTTTGTAGGCGCCGAAGGCACGTGGCGCTTTGCTAAGCACCGAGGCAGCGAAGGCACGCAGCCATTTGATCGTGCTCGACGGGCTCGGGCGCTTTGCTAGGCGGCGAGGCGGCGAAGGCACGCAGCGCTTTGCCAGGCGCCCAGGGACGCAGCGCTCGGCGAGGGCACGCAGTGCTTTGCCAGGCGCCGAAGGCACTCAGCGCTTTGCCAGGCACCGAAGGCACGCAGCGCTCTAGCAGGCGGCGAGGGCACACAGTGCTTTGCTAGGCGGCGAGCGGACGTGGAGCTTTGCTAGGCAGCCAAGGCTGAGGACGCTTTGCTAGGCGCTTTGCTAGGCGGCGAAGGCACGAAGCGATTTGGGAGGCGGCGAAGGCACACGGCGCTTTGCTAGGCGGCGAGGGCGAGAAGGCACGCAGCGCTTTCTGAGGCGGCGAGGCGGCCAAGGCACGCGCTGCTTTGCTAGGCGCCGAAGGCACGCAGCGCTTCCTTCGTTTGCGAGGCAGCGAAGAGATGGAGCGCTTTGCTTCTTGGCCAGGCAGCGAACAGGCGCCGTGCTTTGCTTTCTGCCACTCAGCGAATACACGCAGCGCTCTGCTTTTTGGCGAGGCAGTGAACAGATGCAGCGTTTAGTTTGCGAGGCGGCCAAGAGACGCGGCGCTTTGCATGCTGGCGAGGCGGCGAGCAGATCGAGTGCTTTGCTTGTTGGCGAGGCAGCGAAGAGATGCAGCGGTTTGCTTGTTGGCGAGGCAGCGAAGAGATTCAGCAGTCTCCTTGTTTGTGACACAGCGACCATGCCCAGTGCTTGCTCTTTGTGCGAGGCAGCGAAGAGATGCAGCACTTTGCTTGTGCACCAGGTGGCGCAGTGGCATGGCGGATGACTTTTTCGCCTGGAGGCGAAGCGAGGCAGCACTTTGTTAGTTGGCGAGGCAGCGAAGAGACGCAGCAGGCTGCTTGTTTGTGAGACAGCCAACATGCACAGTGGTTAGCTATTGTGCGAGGCAGCGAATGAGGGCAGAGCAAATCGCTTTGTGCGCTCGCCGCCTCGCTGCCTAGCAAAGCGTCGTCTGCCTTGGGCGCCTAGCAAAGCTGCGCGTGCCGTCGCCGTCAAGCAAAGCGCCGTGTTCCTTGGGCGCCTAGCAAAGAAGTGCCTGCGTTGGGCGCCTCGCCGCATTGCAGCCTAGCAAAGCGCTGCGTGCCTTCGGCGGCTGGCAAAGCAGTGCGTGCCTTCGCCGCCTCACACACCGCGTTGTGCCTTCGGCGCCTGGCAAAGCAGCGCGTGCCTTCGCCGCGTGGCCTCCTAAGAAAGCGCTGCGTGCCTTCTCGCCCTCGCCGCCTAGCAAAGCGCCGTGTCCCTTCGCCGCCTCGCCGCCTAGCAAAGCTCCGCGTGCCGTCGCCGCCTACAAAGCGCCGTGTTCCTTCGGCGCCTAGCAAAGCAGCGCGTGCCTTCGCCGCCTAAGAAAGCGCTGCGTGCCTTTTCGCCCTCGCCGCCCAACAAAGCGCCCTGTCCCTTCACCGCCTCCCGAACCGCTTCGTCCCTTCGCCGCCTCGCCGCCTAGCAAAGCGCTGCTTGCCTTCGCCGCCTCACACACCGCTGCGTCCCTTCGCCGCCTCGCCGCTTAGCAAACGCCGTGGGAGCGCCCAAGGCACACGGCGCTTTTGTAGGCGCCGAAGGCACGTGGCGCTTTGCTAAGCACCGAGGCAGCGAAGGCACGCAGCCATTTGATCGTGCTCGACGGGCTCGGGCGCTTTGCTAGGCGGCGAGGCGGCGAAGGCACGCAGCGCTTTGCCAGGCGCCCAGGGACGCAGCGCTCGGCGAGGGCACGCAGTGCTTTGCCAGGCGCCGAAGGCACTCAGCGCTTTGCCAGGCGCCGAAGGCACGCAGCGCTCTAGCAGGCGGCGAGGGCACACAGTGCTTTGCTAGGCGGCGAGCGGACGTGCAGCTTTGCTAGGCAGCCAAGGCTGAGGACGCTTTGCTAGGCGCTTTGCTAGGCGGCGAAGGCACGAAGCGATTTGGGAGGCGGCGAAGGCACACGGCGCTTTGCTAGGCGGCGAGGGCGAGAAGGCACGCAGCGCTTTCTGAGGCGGCGAGGCGGCCAAGGCACGCGCTGCTTTGCTAGGCGCCGAAGGCACGCAGCGCTTCCTTCGTTTGCGAGGCAGCGAAGAGATGGAGCGCTTTGCTTCTTGGCCAGGCAGCGAACAGGCGCCGTGCTTTGCTTTCTGCCACTCAGCGAATACACGCAGCGCTCTGCTTTTTGGCGAGGCAGTGAACAGATGCAGCGTTTAGTTTGCGAGGCGGCCAAGAGACGCGGCGCTTTGCATGCTGGCGAGGCGGCGAGCAGATCGAGTGCTTTGCTTGTTGGCGAGGCAGCGAAGAGATGCAGCGGTTTGCTTGTTGGCGAGGCAGCGAAGAGATTCAGCAGTCTCCTTGTTTGTGACACAGCGACCATGCCCAGTGCTTGCTCTTTGTGCGAGGCAGCGAAGAGATGCAGCACTTTGCTTGTGCACCAGGTGGCGCAGTGGCATGGCGGATGACTTTTTCGCCTGGAGGCGAAGCGAGGCAGCACTTTGTTAGTTGGCGAGGCAGCGAAGAGACGCAGCAGGCTGCTTGTTTGTGAGACAGCCAACATGCACAGTGGTTAGCTATTGTGCGAGGCAGCGAATGAGGGCAGAGGAAATCGCTTTGTGCCTTCGCCGCCTCGCTGCCTAGCAAAGCGTCGTCTGCCTTGGGCGCCTAGCAAAGCTGCGCGTGCCGTCGCCGTCAAGCAAAGCGCCGTGTTCCTTGGGCGCCTAGCAGAGAAGTGCCTGCGTTCGGCGCCTCGCCGCATTGCAGCCTAGCAAAGCGCTGCGTGCCTTCGGCGGCTGGCAAAGCAGTGCGTGCCTTCGCCGCCTCACACACCGCGTTGTGCCTTCGGCGCCTGGCAAAGCAGCGCGTGCCTTCGCCGCCTGGCCTCCTAAGAAAGCGCTGCGTGCCTTCTCGCCCTCGCCGCCTAGCAAAGCGCCGTGTTCCTTCGGCGCCTAGCAAAGCAGCGCGTGCCTTCGCCGCCTAAGAAAGCGCTGCGTGCCTTTTCGCCCTCGCCGCCCAACAAAGCGCCCTGTCCCTTCACCGCCTCCCGAACCGCTTCGTCCCTTCGCCGCCTCGCCGCCTAGCAAAGCGCTGCTTGCCTTCGCCGCCTCACACACCGCTGCGTCCCTTCGCCGCCTCGCCGCTTAGCAAACGCCGTGGGAGCGCCCAAGGCACACGGCGCTTTTGTAGGCGCCGAAGGCACGTGGCGCTTTGCTAAGCACCGAGGCAGCGAAGGCACGCAGCCATTTGATCGTGCTCGACGGGCTCGGGCGCTTTGCTAGGCGGCGAGGCGGCGAAGGCACGCAGCGCTTTGCCAGGCGCCCAGGGACGCAGCGCTCGGCGAGGGCACGCAGTGCTTTGCCAGGCGCCGAAGGCACTCAGCGCTTTGCCAGGCGCCGAAGGCACGCAGCGCTCTAGCAGGCGGCGAGGGCACACAGTGCTTTGCTAGGCGGCGAGCGGACGTGCAGCTTTGCTAGGCAGCCAAGGCTGAGGACGCTTTGCTAGCCGCTTTGCTAGGCGGCGAAGGCACGAAGCGATTTGGGAGGCGGCGAAGGCACACGGCGCTTTGCTAGGCGGCGAGGGCGAGAAGGCACGCAGCGCTTTCTGAGGCGGCGAGGCGGCCAAGGCACGCGCTGCTTTGCTAGGCGCCGAAGGCACGCAGCGCTTCCTTCGTTTGCGAGGCAGCGAAGAGATGGAGCGCTTTGCTTCTTGGCCAGGCAGCGAACAGGCGCCGTGCTTTGCTTTCTGCCACTCAGCGAATAGACGCAGCGCTCTGCTTTTTGGCGAGGCAGTGAACAGATGCAGCGTTTAGTTTGCGAGGCGGCCAAGAGACGCGGCGCTTTGCATGCTGGCGAGGCGGCGAGCAGATCGAGTGCTTTGCTTGTTGGCGAGGCAGCGAAGAGATGCAGCGGTTTGCTTGTTGGCGAGGCAGCGAAGAGATTCAGCAGTCTCCTTGTTTGTGACACAGCGACCATGCCCAGTGCTTGCTCTTTGTGCGAGGCAGCGAAGAGATGCAGCACTTTGCTTGTGCACCAGGTGGCGCAGTGGCATGGCGGATGACTTTTTCGCCTGGAGGCGAAGCGAGGCAGCACTTTGTTAGTTGGCGAGGCAGCGAAGAGACGCAGCAGGCTGCTTGTTTGTGAGACAGCCAACATGCACAGTGGTTAGCTATTGTGCGAGGCAGCGAATGAGGGCAGAGCAAATCGCTTTGTGCCTTCGCCGCCTCGCTGCCTAGCAAAGCGTCGTCTGCCTTGGGCGCCTAGCAAAGCTGCGCGTGCCGTCGCCGTCAAGCAAAGCGCCGTGTTCCTTGGGCGCCTAGCAAAGAAGTGCCTGCGTTGGGCGCCTCGCCGCATTGCAGCCTAGCAAAGCAGTGCGTGCCTTCGCCGCCTCACACACCGCGTTGTGCCTTCGGCGCCTGGCAAAGCAGCGCGTGCCTTCGCCGCCTGGCCTCCTAAAAAAGCGCTGCGTGCCTTCTCGCCCTCGCCGCCTAGCAAAGCGCCGTGTCCCTTCGCCGCCTCGCCGCCTAGCAAAGCTCCGCGTGCCGTCGCCGCCTACAAAGCGCCGTGTTCCTTCGGCGCCTAGCAAAGCAGCGCGTGCCTTCGCCGCCTAAGAAAGCGCTGCGTGCCTTTTCGCCCTCGCCGCCCAACAAAGCGCCCTGTCCCTTCACCGCCTCCCGAACCGCTTCGTCCCTTCGCCGCCTCGCCGCCTAGCAAAGCGCTGCTTGCCTTCGCCGCCTCACACACCGCTGCGTCCCTTCGCCGCCTCGCCGCTTAGCAAACGCCGTGGGAGCGCCCAAGGCACACGGCGCTTTTGTAGGTGCCGAAGGCACGTGGCGCTTTGCTAAGCACCGAGGCAGCGAAGGCACGCAGCCATTTGATCGTGCTCGACGGGCTCGGGCGCCTTGCTAGGCGGCGAGGCGGCGAAGGCACGCAGCGCTTTGCCAGGCGCCCAGGGACGCAGCGCTCGGCGAGGGCACGCAGTGCTTTGCCAGGCGCCGAAGGCACTCAGCGCTTTGCCAGGCGCCGAAGGCACGCAGCGCTCTAGCAGGCGGCGAGGGCACACAGTGCTTTGCTAGGCGGCGAGCGGACGTGCAGCTTTGCTAGGCAGCGAAGGCTGAGGACGCTTTGCTAGGCGCTTTGCTAGGCGGCGAAGGCACGAAGCGATTTGGGAGGCGGCAAAGGCACACGGCGCTTTGCTAGGCGGCGAGGGCGAGAAGGCACGCAGCGCTTTCTGAGGCGGCGAGGCGGCCAAGGCACGCGCTGCTTTGCTAGGCGCCGAAGGCACGCAGCGCTTCCTTCGTTTGCGAGGCAGCGAAGAGATGGAGCGCTTTGCTTCTTGGCCAGGCAGCGAACAGGCGCCGTGCTTTGCTTTCTGCCACTCAGCGAATAGACGCAGCGCTCTGCTTTTTGGCGAGGCAGTGAACAGATGCAGCGTTTAGTTTGCGAGGCGGCCAAGAGACGCGGCGCTTTGCATGCTGGCGAGGCGGCGAGCAGATCGAGTGCTTTGCTTGTTGGCGAGGCAGCGAAGAGATGCAGCGGTTTGCTTGTTGGCGAGGCAGCGAAGAGATTCAGCAGTCTCCTTGTTTGTGACACAGCGACCATGCCCAGTGCTTGCTCTTTGTGCGAGGCAGCGAAGAGATGCAGCACTTTGCTTGTGCACCAGGTGGCGCAGTGGCATGGCGGATGACTTTTTCGCCTGGAGGCGAAGCGAGGCAGCACTTTGTTAGTTGGCGAGGCAGCGAAGAGACGCAGCAGGCTGCTTGTTTGTGAGACAGCCAACATGCACAGTGGTTAGCTATTGTGCGAGGCAGCGAATGAGGGCAGAGGAAATCGCTTTGTGCCTTCGCCGCCTCGCTGCCTAGCAAAGCGTCGTCTGCCTTGGGCGCCTAGCAAAGCTGCGCGTGCCGTCGCCGTCAAGCAAAGCGCCGTGTTCCTTGGGCGCCTAGCAGAGAAGTGCCTGCGTTCGGCGCCTCGCCGCATTGCAGCCTAGCAAAGCGCTGCGTGCCTTCGGCGGCTGGCAAAGCAGTGCGTGCCTTCGCCGCCTCACACACCGCGTTGTGCCTTCGGCGCCTGGCAAAGCAGCGCGTGCCTTCGCCGCCTGGCCTCCTAAGAAAGCGCTGCGTGCCTTCTCGCCCTCGCCGCCTAGCAAAGCGCCGTGTTCCTTCGGCGCCTAGCAAAGCAGCGCGTGCCTTCGCCGCCTAAGAAAGCGCTGCGTGCCTTTTCGCCCTCGCCGCCCAACAAAGCGCCCTGTCCCTTCACCGCCTCCCGAACCGCTTCGTCCCTTCGCCGCCTCGCCGCCTAGCAAAGCGCTGCTTGCCTTCGCCGCCTCACACACCGCTGCGTCCCTTCGCCGCCTCGCCGCTTAGCAAACGCCGTGGGAGCGCCCAAGGCACACGGCGCTTTTGTAGGCGCCGAAGGCACGTGGCGCTTTGCTAAGCACCGAGGCAGCGAAGGCACGCAGCCATTTGATCGTGCTCGACGGGCTCGGGCGCCTTGCTAGGCGGCGAGGCGGCGAAGGCACGCAGCGCTTTGCCAGGCGCCCAGGGACGCAGCGCTCGGCGAGGGCACGCAGTGCTTTGCCAGGCGCCGAAGGCACTCAGCGCTTTGCCAGGCGCCGAAGGCACGCAGCGCTCTAGCAGGCGGCGAGGGCACACAGTGCTTTGCTAGGCGGCGAGCGGACGTGGAGCTTTGCTAGGCAGCCAAGGCTGAGGACGCTTTGCTAGGCGCTTTGCTAGGCGGCGAAGGCACGAAGCGATTTGGGAGGCGGCGAAGGCACACGGCGCTTTGCTAGGCGACGAGGGCGAGAAGGCACGCAGCGCTTTCTGAGGCGGCGAGGCGGCCAAGGCACGCGCTGCTTTGCTAGGCGCCGAAGGCACGCAGCGCTTCCTTCGTTTGCGAGGCAGCGAAGAGATGGAGCGCTTTGCTTCTTGGCCAGGCAGCGAACAGGCGCCGTGCTTTGCTTTCTGCCACTCAGCGAATAGACGCAGCGCTCTGCTTTTTGGCGAGGCAGTGAACAGATGCAGCGTTTAGTTTGCGAGGCGGCCAAGAGACGCGGCGCTTTGCATGCTGGCGAGGCGGCGAGCAGATCGAGTGCTTTGCTTGTTGGCGAGGCAGCGAAGAGATGCAGCGGTTTGCTTGTTGGCGAGGCAGCGAAGAGATTCAGCAGTCTCCTTGTTTGTGACACAGCGACCATGCCCAGTGCTTGCTCTTTGTGCGAGGCAGCGAAGAGATGCAACACTTTGCTTGTGCACCAGGTGGCGCAGTGGCATGGCGGATGACTTTTTCGCCTGGAGGCGAAGCGAGGCAGCACTTTGTTAGTTGGCGAGGCAGCGAAGAGACGCAGCAGGCTGCTTGTTTGTGAGACAGCCAACATGCACAGTGGTTAGCTATTGTGCGAGGCAGCGAATGAGGGCAGAGCAAATCGCTTTGTGCGTTCGCCGCCTCGCTGCCTAGCAAAGCGTCGTCTGCCTTGGGCGCCTAGCAAAGCAGCGCGTGCCTTCGCCGCCTGGCCTCCTTAGAAAGCGCTGCGTGCCTTCTCGCCCTTGCCGCCTAGCAAAGCGCCGTGTCCCTTCGCCGCCTCGCCGCCTAGCAAAGCTCCGCGTGCCGTCGCCGCCTACAAAGCGCCGTGTTCCTTCGGCGCCTAGCAAAGCAGCGCGTGCCTTCGCCGCCTAAGAAAGCGCTGCGTGCCTTTTCGCCCTCGCCGCCCAACAAAGCGCCCTGTCCCTTCACCGCCTCCCGAACCGCTTCGTCCCTTCGCCGCCTCGCCGCTTAGCAAACGCCGTGGGAGCGCCGAAGGGACACGGCGCTTTTGTAGGCGCCGAAGGCACGTGGCGCTTTGCTAAGCACCGAGGCAGCGAAGGCACGCAGCCATTTGATCGTGCTCGACGGGCTAGGGCGCCTTGCTAGGCGGCGAGGCGGCGAAGGCACGCAGCGCTTTGCCAGGCGCCCAGGGACGCAGCGCTCGGCGAGGGCACGCAGTGCTTTGCCAGGCGCCGAAGGCACTCAGCGCTTTGCCAGGCGCCGAAGGCACTCAGCGCTTTGCCAGGCGCCGAAGGCACGCAGCGCTCTAGCAGGCGGCGAGGGCACACAGTGCTTTGCTAGGCGGCGAGCGGACGTGGAGCTTTGCTAGGCAGCCAAGGCTGAGGACGCTTTGCTAGGCGCTTTGCTAGGCGGCGAAGGCACGAAGCGATTTGGGAGGCGGCGAAGGCACACGGCGCTTTGCTAGGCGGCGAGGGCGAGAAGGCACGCAGCGCTTTCTGAGGCGGCGAGGCGGCCAAGGCACGCGCTGCTTTGCTAGGCGCCGAAGGCACGCAGCGCTTCCTTCGTTTGCGAGGCAGCGAAGAGATGGAGCGCTTTGCTTCTTGGCCAGGCAGCGAACAGGCGCCGTGCTTTGCTTTCTGCCACTCAGCGAATACACGCAGCGCTCTGCTTTTTGGCGAGGCAGTGAACAGATGCAGCGTTTAGTTTGCGAGGCGGCCAAGAGACGCGGCGCTTTGCATGCTGGCGAGGCGGCGAGCAGATCGAGTGCTTTGCTTGTTGGCGAGGCAGCGAAGAGATGCAGCGGTTTGCTTGTTGGCGAGGCAGCGAAGAGATTCAGCAGTCTCCTTGTTTGTGACACAGCGACCATGCCCAGTGCTTGCTCTTTGTGCGAGGCAGCGAAGAGATGCAGCACTTTGCTTGTGCACCAGGTGGCGCAGTGGCATGGCGGATGACTTTTTCGCCTGGAGGCGAAGCGAGGCAGCACTTTGTTAGTTGGCGAGGCAGCGAAGAGACGCAGCAGGCTGCTTGTTTGTGAGACAGCCAACATGCACAGTGGTTAGCTATTGTGCGAGGCAGCGAATGAGGGCAGAGCAAATCGCTTTGTGCCTTCGCCGCCTCGCTGCCTAGCAAAGCGTCGTCTGCCTTGGGCGCCTAGCAAAGCAGCGCGTGCCTTCGCCGCCTCACACACCGCGTTGTGCCTTCGGCGCCTGGCAAAGCAGCGCGTGCCTTCGCCGCCTGGCCTCCTAAGAAAGCGCTGCGTGCCTTCTCGCCCTCGCCGCCTAGCAAAGCGCCGTGTTCCTTCGGCGCCTAGCAAAGCAGCGCGTGCCTTCGCCGCCTAAGAAAGCGCTGCGTGCCTTTTCGCCCTCGCCGCCCAACAAAGCGCCCTGTCCCTTCACCGCCTCCCGAACCGCTTCGTCCCTTCGCCGCCTCGCCGCCTAGCAAAGCGCTGCTTGCCTTCGCCGCCTCACACACCGCTGCGTCCCTTCGCCGCCTCGCCGCTTAGCAAACGCCGTGGGAGCGCCCAAGGCACACGGCGCTTTTGTAGGCGCCGAAGGCACGTGGCGCTTTGCTAAGCACCGAGGCAGCGAAGGCACGCAGCCATTTGATCGTGCTCGACGGGCTCGGGCGCTTTGCTAGGCGGCGAGGCGGCGAAGGCACGCAGCGCTTTGCCAGGCGCCCAGGGACGCAGCGCTCGGCGAGGGCACGCAGTGCTTTGCCAGGCGCCGAAGGCACTCAGCGCTTTGCCAGGCACCGAAGGCACGCAGCGCTCTAGCAGGCGGCGAGGGCACACAGTGCTTTGCTAGGCGGCGAGCGGACGTGGAGCTTTGCTAGGCAGCCAAGGCTGAGGACGCTTTGCTAGGCGCTTTGCTAGGCGGCGAAGGCACGAAGCGATTTGGGAGGCGGCGAAGGCACACGGCGCTTTGCTAGGCGGCGAGGGCGAGAAGGCACGCAGCGCTTTCTGAGGCGGCGAGGCGGCCAAGGCACGCGCTGCTTTGCTAGGCGCCGAAGGCACGCAGCGCTTCCTTCGTTTGCGAGGCAGCGAAGAGATGGAGCGCTTTGCTTCTTGGCCAGGCAGCGAACAGGCGCCGTGCTTTGCTTTCTGCCACTCAGCGAATACACGCAGCGCTCTGCTTTTTGGCGAGGCAGTGAACAGATGCAGCGTTTAGTTTGCGAGGCGGCCAAGAGACGCGGCGCTTTGCATGCTGGCGAGGCGGCGAGCAGATCGAGTGCTTTGCTTGTTGGCGAGGCAGCGAAGAGATGCAGCGGTTTGCTTGTTGGCGAGGCAGCGAAGAGATTCAGCAGTCTCCTTGTTTGTGACACAGCGACCATGCCCAGTGCTTGCTCTTTGTGCGAGGCAGCGAAGAGATGCAGCACTTTGCTTGTGCACCAGGTGGCGCAGTGGCATGGCGGATGACTTTTTCGCCTGGAGGCGAAGCGAGGCAGCACTTTGTTAGTTGGCGAGGCAGCGAAGAGACGCAGCAGGCTGCTTGTTTGTGAGACAGCCAACATGCACAGTGGTTAGCTATTGTGCGAGGCAGCGAATGAGGGCAGAGCAAATCGCTTTGTGCGCTCGCCGCCTCGCTGCCTAGCAAAGCGTCGTCTGCCTTGGGCGCCTAGCAAAGCTGCGCGTGCCGTCGCCGTCAAGCAAAGCGCCGTGTTCCTTGGGCGCCTAGCAAAGAAGTGCCTGCGTTGGGCGCCTCGCCGCATTGCAGCCTAGCAAAGCGCTGCGTGCCTTCGGCGGCTGGCAAAGCAGTGCGTGCCTTCGCCGCCTCACACACCGCGTTGTGCCTTCGGCGCCTGGCAAAGCAGCGCGTGCCTTCGCCGCGTGGCCTCCTAAGAAAGCGCTGCGTGCCTTCTCGCCCTCGCCGCCTAGCAAAGCGCCGTGTCCCTTCGCCGCCTCGCCGCCTAGCAAAGCTCCGCGTGCCGTCGCCGCCTACAAAGCGCCGTGTTCCTTCGGCGCCTAGCAAAGCAGCGCGTGCCTTCGCCGCCTAAGAAAGCGCTGCGTGCCTTTTCGCCCTCGCCGCCCAACAAAGCGCCCTGTCCCTTCACCGCCTCCCGAACCGCTTCGTCCCTTCGCCGCCTCGCCGCCTAGCAAAGCGCTGCTTGCCTTCGCCGCCTCACACACCGCTGCGTCCCTTCGCCGCCTCGCCGCTTAGCAAACGCCGTGGGAGCGCCGAAGGGACACGGCGCTTTTGTAGGCGCCGAAGGCACGTGGCGCTTTGCTAAGCACCGAGGCAGCGAAGGCACGCAGCCATTTGATCGTGCTCGACGGGCTCGGGCGCTTTGCTAGGCGGCGAGGCGGCGAAGGCACGCAGCGCTTTGCCAGGCGCCCAGGGACGCAGCGCTCGGCGAGGGCACGCAGTGCTTTGCCAGGCGCCGAAGGCACTCAGCGCTTTGCCAGGCGCCGAAGGCACGCAGCGCTCTAGCAGGCGGCGAGGGCACACAGTGCTTTGCTAGGCGGCGAGCGGACGTGGAGCTTTGCTAGGCAGCCAAGGCTGAGGACGCTTTGCTAGGCGCTTTGCTAGGCGGCCAAGGCACGAAGCGATTTGGGAGGCGGCGAAGGCACACGGCGCTTTGCTAGGCGGCGAGGGCGAGAAGGCACGCAGCGCTTTCTGAGGCGGCGAGGCGGCCAAGGCACGCGCTGCTTTGCTAGGCGCCGAAGGCACGCAGCGCTTCCTTCGTTTGCGAGGCAGCGAAGAGATGGAGCGCTTTGCTTCTTGGCCAGGCAGCGAACAGGCGCCGTGCTTTGCTTTCTGCCACTCAGCGAATACACGCAGCGCTCTGCTTTTTGGCGAGGCAGTGAACAGATGCAGCGTTTAGTTTGCGAGGCGGCCAAGAGACGCGGCGCTTTGCATGCTGGCGAGGCGGCGAGCAGATCGAGTGCTTTGCTTGTTGGCGAGGCAGCGAAGAGATGCAGCGGTTTGCTTGTTGGCGAGGCAGCGAAGAGATTCAGCAGTCTCCTTGTTTGTGACACAGCGACCATGCCCAGTGCTTGCTCTTTGTGCGAGGCAGCGAAGAGATGCAGCACTTTGCTTGTGCACCAGGTGGCGCAGTGGCATGGCGGATGACTTTTTCGCCTGGAGGCGAAGCGAGGCAGCACTTTGTTAGTTGGCGAGGCAGCGAAGAGACGCAGCAGGCTGCTTGTTTGTGAGACAGCCAACATGCACAGTGGTTAGCTATTGTGCGAGGCAGCGAATGAGGGCAGAGCAAATCGCTTTGTGCGTTCGCCGCCTCGCTGCCTAGCAAAGCGTCGTCTGCCTTGGGCGCCTAGCAAAGCTGCGCGTGCCGTCGCCGTCAAGCAAAGCGCCGTGTTCCTTCGGCGCCTAGCAAAGCAGCGCGTGCCTTCGCCGCCTAAGAAAGCGCTGCGTGCCTTTTCGCCCTCGCCGCCCAACAAAGCGCCCTGTCCCTTCACCGCCTCCCGAACCGCTTCGTCCCTTCGCCGCCTCGCCGCCTAGCAAAGCGCTGCTTGCCTTCGCCGCCTCACACACCGCTGCGTCCCTTCGCCGCCTCGCCGCTTAGCAAACGCCGTGGGAGCGCCGAAGGGACACGGCGCTTTTGTAGGCGCCGAAGGCACGTGGCGCTTTGCTAAGCACCGAGGCAGCGAAGGCACGCAGCCATTTGATCGTGCTCGACGGGCTCGGGCGCCTTGCTAGGCGGCGAGGCGGCGAAGGCACGCAGCGCTTTGCCAGGCGCCCAGGGACGCAGCGCTCGGCGAGGGCACGCAGTGCTTTGCCAGGCGCCGAAGGCACTCAGCGCTTTGCCAGGCGCCGAAGGCACGCAGCGCTCTAGCAGGCGGCGAGGGCACACAGTGCTTTGCTAGGCGGCGAGCGGACGTGCAGCTTTGCTAGGCAGCGAAGGGTGAGGACGCTTTGCTAGGCGGCGAAGGCACGAAGGGATTTGGGAGGCGGCGAAGGCACACGGCGCTTTGCTAGGCGGCGAGGGCGAGAAGGCACGCAGCGCTTTCTGAGGCGGCGAGGCGGCCAAGGCACGCGCTGCTTTGCTAGGCGCCGAAGGCACGCAGCGCTTCCTTCGTTTGCGAGGCAGCGAAGAGATGGAGCGCTTTGCTTCTTGGCCAGGCAGCGAACAGGCGCCGTGCTTTGCTTTCTGCCACTCAGCGAATACACGCAGCGCTCTGCTTTTTGGCGAGGCAGTGAACAGATGCAGCGTTTAGTTTGCGAGGCGGCCAAGAGACGCGGCGCTTTGCATGCTGGCGAGGCGGCGAGCAGATCGAGTGCTTTGCTTGTTGGCGAGGCAGCGAAGAGATGCAGCGGTTTGCTTGTTGGCGAGGCAGCGAAGAGATTCAGCAGTCTCCTTGTTTGTGACACAGCGACCATGCCCAGTGCTTGCTCTTTGTGCGAGGCAGCGAAGAGATGCAGCACTTTGCTTGTGCACCAGGTGGCGCAGTGGCATGGCGGATGACTTTTTCGCCTGGAGGCGAAGCGAGGCAGCACTTTGTTAGTTGGCGAGGCAGCGAAGAGACGCAGCAGGCTGCTTGTTTGTGAGACAGCCAACATGCACAGTGGTTAGCTATTGTGCGAGGCAGCGAATGAGGGCAGAGCAAATCGCTTTGTGCGTTCGCCGCCTCGCTGCCTAGCAAAGCGTCGTCTGCCTTGGGCGCCTAGCAAAGCAGCGCGTGCCTTCGCCGCCTCACACACCGCGTTGTGCCTTCGGCGCCTGGCAAAGCAGCGCGTGCCTTCGCCGCCTGGCCTCCTAAGAAAGCGCTGCGTGCCTTCTCGCCCTCGCCGTCAAGCAAAGCGCCGTGTTCCTTGGGCGCCTAGCAAAGCAGCGCGTGCCTTCGCCGCCTAAGAAAGCGCTGCGTGCCTTTTCGCCCTCGCCGCCCAACAAAGCGCCCTGTCCCTTCACCGCCTCCCGAACCGCTTCGTCCCTTCGCCGCCTCGCCGCCTAGCAAAGCGCTGCTTGCCTTCGCCGCCTCACACACTGCTGCGTCCCTTCGCCGCCTCGCCGCTTAGCAAACGCCGTGGGAGCGCCCAAGGCACACGGCGCTTTTGTAGGCGCCGAAGGCACGTGGCGCCTTGCTATGCACCGAGGCAGCGAAGGCACGCAGCCATTTGATCGTGCTCGACGGGCTAGGGCGCCTTGCTAGGCGGCGAGGCGGCGAAGGCACGCAGCGCTTTGCCAGGCGCCCAGGGACGCAGCGCTCGGCGAGGGCACGCAGTGCTTTGCCAGGCGCCGAAGGCACTCAGCGCTTTGCCAGGCGCCGAAGGCACGCAGCGCTCTAGCAGGCGGCGAGGGCACACAGTGCTTTGCTAGGCGGTGAGCGGACGTGGAGCTTTGCTAGGCAGCCAAGGCTGAGGACGCTTTGCTAGGCGCTTTGCTAGGCGGCGAAGGCACGAAGCGATTTGGGAGGCGGCGAAGGCACACGGCGCTTTGCTAGGCGGCGAGGGCGAGAAGGCACGCAGCGCTTTCTGAGGCGGCGAGGCGGCCAAGGCACGCGCTGCTTTGCTAGGCGCCGAAGGCACGCAGCGCTTCCTTCGTTTGCGAGGCAGCGAAGAGATGGAGCGCTTTGCTTCTTGGCCAGGCAGCGAACAGGCGCCGTGCTTTGCTTTCTGCCACTCAGCGAATACACGCAGCGCTCTGCTTTTTGGCGAGGCAGTGAACAGATGCAGCGTTTAGTTTGCGAGGCGGCCAAGAGACGCGGCGCTTTGCATGCTGGCGAGGCGGCGAGCAGATCGAGTGCTTTGCTTGTTGGCGAGGCAGCGAAGAGATGCAGCGGTTTGCTTGTTGGCGAGGCAGCGAAGAGATTCAGCAGTCTCCTTGTTTGTGACACAGCGACCATGCCCAGTGCTTGCTCTTTGTGCGAGGCAGCGAAGAGATGCAGCACTTTGCTTGTGCACCAGGTGGCGCAGTGGCATGGCGGATGACTTTTTCGCCTGGAGGCGAAGCGAGGCAGCACTTTGTTAGTTGGCGAGGCAGCGAAGAGACGCAGCAGGCTGCTTGTTTGTGAGACAGCCAACATGCACAGTGGTTAGCTATTGTGCGAGGCAGCGAATGAGGGCAGAGGAAATCGCTTTGTGCCTTCGCCGCCTCGCTGCCTAGCAAAGCGTCGTCTGCCTTGGGCGCCTAGCAAAGCTGCGCGTGCCGTCGCCGTCAAGCAAAGCGCCGTGTTCCTTGGGCGCCTAGCAAAGAAGTGCCTGCGTTGGGCGCCTCGCCGCATTGCAGCCTAGCAAAGCGCTGCGTGCCTTCGGCGGCTGGCAAAGCAGTGCGTGCCTTTGCCGCCTCACACACCGTGTTGTGCCTTCGGCGCCTGGCAAAGCAGCGCGTGCCTTCGCCACCTGGCCTCCTAAGAAAGCGCTGCGTGCCTTCTCGCCCTCGCCGCCTACAAAGCGCCGTGTTCCTTCGGCGCCTAGCAAAGCAGCGCGTGCCTTCGCCGCCTAAGAAAGAGCTGCGTGCCTTTTCGCCCTCGCCGCCCAACAAAGCGCCCTGTCCCTTCACCGCCTCCCGAACCGCTTCGTCCCTTCGCCGCCTCGCCGCCTAGCAAAGCGCTGCTTGCCTTCGCCGCCTCACACACCGCTGCGTCCCTTCGCCGCCTCGCCGCTTAGCAAACGCCGTGGGAGCGCCGAAGGGACACGGCGCTTTTGTAGGCGCCGAAGGCACGTGGCGCTTTGCTAAGCACCGAGGCAGCGAAGGCACGCAGCCATTTGATCGTGCTCGACGGGCTCGGGCGCCTTGCTAGGCGGCGAGGCGGCGAAGGCACGCAGCGCTTTGCCAGGCGCCCAGGGACGCAGCGCTCGGCGAGGGCACGCAGTGCTTTGCCAGGCGCCGAAGGCACTCAGCGCTTTGCCAGGCGCCGAAGGCACGCAGCGCTCTAGCAGGCGGCGAGGGCACACAGTGCTTTGCTAGGCGGCGAGCGGACGTGCAGCTTTGCTAGGCAGCCAAGGCTGAGGACGCTTTGCTAGGCGCTTTGCTAGGCGGCGAAGGCACGAAGCGATTGGGGAGGCGGCGAAGGCACACGGCGCTTTGCTAGGCGGCGAGGGCGAGAAGGCACGCAGCGCTTTCTGAGGCGGCGAGGCGGCCAAGGCACGCGCTGCTTTGCTAGGCGCCGAAGGCACGCAGCGCTTCCTTCGTTTGCGAGGCAGCGAAGAGATGGAGCGCTTTGCTTCTTGGCCAGGCAGCGAACAGGCGCCGTGCTTTGCTTTCTGCCACTCAGCGAATACACGCAGCGCTCTGCTTTTTGGCGAGGCAGTGAACAGATGCAGCGTTTAGTTTGCGAGGCGGCCAAGAGACGCGGCGCTTTGCATGCTGGCGAGGCGGCGAGCAGATCGAGTGCTTTGCTTGTTGGCGAGGCAGCGAAGAGATGCAGCGGTTTGCTTGTTGGCGAGGCAGCGAAGAGATTCAGCAGTCTCCTTGTTTGTGACACAGCGACCATGCCCAGTGCTTGCTCTTTGTGCGAGGCAGCGAAGAGATGCAGCACTTTGCTTGTGCACCAGGTGGCGCAGTGGCATGGCGGATGACTTTTTCGCCTGGAGGCGAAGCGAGGCAGCACTTTGTTAGTTGGCGAGGCAGCGAAGAGACGCAGCAGGCTGCTTGTTTGTGAGACAGCCAACATGCACAGTGGTTAGCTATTGTGCGAGGCAGCGAATGAGGGCAGAGCAAATCGCTTTGTGCGCTCGCCGCCTCGCTGCCTAGCAAAGCGTCGTCTGCCTTGGGCGCCTAGCAAAGCTGCGCGTGCCGTCGCCGTCAAGCAAAGCGCCGTGTTCCTTGGGCGCCTAGCAAAGAAGTGCCTGCGTTGGGCGCCTCGCTGCATTGCAGCCTAGCAAAGCGCTGCGTGCCTTCGGCGGCTGGCAAAGCAGTGCGTGCCTTCGCCGCCTCACACACCGCGTTGTGCCTTCGGCGCCTGGCAAAGCAGCGCGTGCCTTCGCCGCCTGGCCTCCTAAGAAAGCGCTGCGTGCCTTCTCGCCCTCGCCGCCTACAAAGCGCCGTGTTCCTTCGGCGCCTAGCAAAGCAGCGCGTGCCTTCGCCGCCTAAGAAAGAGCTGCGTGCCTTTTCGCCCTCGCCGCCCAACAAAGCGCCCTGTCCCTTCACCGCCTCCCCAACCGCTTCGTCCCTTCGCCGCCTCGCCGCCTAGCAAAGCGCTGCTTGCCTTCGCCGCCTCACACACCGCTGCGTCCCTTCGCCGCCTCGCCGCTTAGCAAACGCCGTGGGAGCGCCGAAGGGACACGGCGCTTTTGTAGGCGCCGAAGGCACGTGGCGCTTTGCTAAGCACCGAGGCAGCGAAGGCACGCAGCCATTTGATCGTGCTCGACGGGCTAGGGCGCCTTGCTAGGCGGCGAGGCGGCGAAGGCACGCAGCGCTTTGCCAGGCGCCCAGGGACGCAGCGCTCGGCGAGGGCACGCAGTGCTTTGCCAGGCGCCGAAGGCACTCAGCGCTTTGCCAGGCGCCGAAGGCACGCAGCGCTCTAGCAGGCGGCGAGGGCACACAGTGCTTTGCTAGGCGGCGAGTGGACGTGCAGCTTTGCTAGGCAGCCAAGGCTGAGGACGCTTTGCTAGGCGCTTTGCTAGGCGGCGAAGGCACGAAGCGATTTGGGAGGCGGCGAAGGCACACGGCGCTTTGCTAGGCGGCGAGGGCGAGAAGGCACGCAGCGCTTTCTGAGGCGGCGAGGCGGCCAAGGCACGCGCTGCTTTGCTAGGCGCCGAAGGCACGCAGCGCTTCCTTCGTTTGCGAGGCAGCGAAGAGATGGAGCGCTTTGCTTCTTGGCCAGGCAGCGAACAGGCGCCGTGCTTTGCTTTCTGCCACTCAGCGAATACACGCAGCGCTCTGCTTTTTGGCGAGGCAGTGAACAGATGCAGCGTTTAGTTTGCGAGGCGGCCAAGAGACGCGGCGCTTTGCATGCTGGCGAGGCGGCGAGCAGATCGAGTGCTTTGCTTGTTGGCGAGGCAGCGAAGAGATGCAGCGGTTTGCTTGTTGGCGAGGCAGCGAAGAGATTCAGCAGTCTCCTTGTTTGTGACACAGCGACCATGCCCAGTGCTTGCTCTTTGTGCGAGGCAGCGAAGAGATGCAGCACTTTGCTTGTGCACCAGGTGGCGCAGTGGCATGGCGGATGACTTTTTCGCCTGGAGGCGAAGCGAGGCAGCACTTTGTTAGTTGGCGAGGCAGCGAAGAGACGCAGCAGGCTGCTTGTTTGTGAGACAGCCAACATGCACAGTGGTTAGCTATTGTGCGAGGCAGCGAATGAGGGCAGAGCAAATCGCTTTGTGCGTTCGCCGCCTCGCTGCCTAGCAAAGCGTCGTCTGCCTTGGGCGCCTAGCAAAGCAGCGCGTGCCTTCGCCGCCTGGCCTCCTTAGAAAGCGCTGCGTGCCTTCTCGCCCTCGCCGCCTAGCAAAGCGCCGTGTCCCTTCGCCGCCTCGCCGCCTAGCAAAGCTCCGCGTGCCGTCGCCGCCTACAAAGCGCCGTGTTCCTTCGGCGCCTAGCAAAGCAGCGCGTGCCTTCGCCGCCTAAGAAAGCGCTGCGTGCCTTTTCGCCCTCGCCGCCCAACAAAGCGCCCTGTCCCTTCACCGCCTCCCGAACCGCTTCGTCTCTTCGCCGCCTCGCCGCTTAGCAAACGCCGTGGGAGCGCCGAAGGGACACGGCGCTTTTGTAGGCGCCGAAGGCACGTGGCGCTTTGCTAAGCACCGAGGCAGCGAAGGCACGCAGCCATTTGATCGTGCTCGACGGGCTCGGGCGCTTTGCTAGGCGGCCAAGGCACGAAGCGATTTGGGAGGCGGCGAAGGCACACGGCGCTTTGCTAGGCGGCGAGGGCGAGAAGGCACGCAGCGCTTTCTGAGGCGGCGAGGCGGCCAAGGCACGCGCTGCTTTGCTAGGCGCCGAAGGCACGCAGCGCTTCCTTCGTTTGCGAGGCAGCGAAGAGATGGAGCGCTTTGCTTCTTGGCCAGGCAGCGAACAGGCGCCGTGCTTTGCTTTCTGCCACTCAGCGAATACACGCAGCGCTCTGCTTTTTGGCGAGGCAGTGAACAGATGCAGCATTTAGTTTGCGAGGCGGCCAAGAGACGCGGCGCTTTGCATGCTGGCGAGGCGGCGAGCAGATCGAGTGCTTTGCTTGTTGGCGAGGCAGCGAAGAGATGCAGCGGTTTGCTTGTTGGCGAGGCAGCGAAGAGATTCAGCAGTCTCCTTGTTTGTGACACAGCGACCATGCCCAGTGCTTGCTCTTTGTGCGAGGCAGCGAAGAGATGCAGCACTTTGCTTGTGCACCAGGTGGCGCAGTGGCATGGCGGATGACTTTTTCGCCTGGAGGCGAAGCGAGGCAGCACTTTGTTAGTTGGCGAGGCAGCGAAGAGACGCAGCAGGCTGCTTGTTTGTGAGACAGCCAACATGCACAGTGGTTAGCTATTGTGCGAGGCAGCGAATGAGGGCAGAGCAAATCGCTTTGTGCGCTCGCCGCCTCGCTGCCTAGCAAAGCGTCGTCTGCCTTGGGCGCCTAGCAAAGCTGCGCGTGCCGTCGCCGTCAAGCAAAGCGCCGTGTTCCTTGGGCGCCTAGCAGAGAAGTGCCTGCGTTCGGCGCCTCGCCGCATTGCAGCCTAGCAAAGCGCTGCGTGCCTTCGGCGGCTGGCAAAGCAGTGCGTGCCTTTGCCGCCTCACACAGCGCGTTGTGCCTTCGGCGCCTGGCAAAGCAGCGCGTGCCTTCGCCGCCTGGCCTCCTAAGAAAGCGCTGCGTGCCTTCTCGCCCTCGCCGCCTAGCAAAGCGCCGTGTCCCTTCGCCGCCTCGCCGCCTAGCAAAGCTCCGCGTGCCGTCGCCGCCTACAAAGCGCCGTGTTCCTTCGGCGCCTAGCAAAGCAGCGCGTGCCTTCGCCGCCTAAGAAAGCGCTGCGTGCCTTTTCGCCCTCGCCGCCCAACAAAGCGCCCTGTCCCTTCACCGCCTCCCGAACCGCTTCGTCCCTTCGCCGCCTCGCCGCCTAGCAAAGCGCTGCTTGCCTTCGCCGCCTCACACACCGCTGCGTCCCTTCGCCGCCTCGCCGCTTAGCAAACGCCGTGGGAGCGCCCAAGGCACACGGCGCTTTTGTAGGCGCCGAAGGCACGTGGCGCTTTGCTAAGCACCGAGGCAGCGAAGGCACGCAGCCATTTGATCGTGCTCGACGGGCTCGGGCGCTTTGCTAGGCGGCGAGGCGGCGAAGGCACGCAGCGCTTTGCCAGGCGCCCAGGGACGCAGCGCTCGGCGAGGGCACGCAGTGCTTTGCCAGGCGCCGAAGGCACTCAGCGCTTTGCCAGGCGCCGAAGGCACGCAGCGCTCTAGCAGGCGGCGAGGGCACACAGTGCTTTGCTAGGCGGCGAGCGGACGTGCAGCTTTGCTAGGCAGCGAAGGCTGAGGACGCTTTGCTAGGCGCTTTGCTAGGCGGCGAAGGCACGAAGCGATTTGGGAGGCGGCAAAGGCACACGGCGCTTTGCTAGGCGGCGAGGGCGAGAAGGCACGCAGCGCTTTCTGAGGCGGCGAGGCGGCCAAGGCACGCGCTGCTTTGCTAGGCGCCGAAGGCACGCAGCGCTTCCTTCGTTTGCGAGGCAGCGAAGAGATGGAGCGCTTTGCTTCTTGGCCAGGCAGCGAACAGGCGCCGTGCTTTGCTTTCTGCCACTCAGCGAATACACGCAGCGCTCTGCTTTTTGGCGAGGCAGTGAACAGATGCAGCGTTTAGTTTGCGAGGCGGCCAAGAGACGCGGCGCTTTGCATGCTGGCGAGGCGGCGAGCAGATCGAGTGCTTTGCTTGTTGGCGAGGCAGCGAAGAGATGCAGCGGTTTGCTTGTTGGCGAGGCAGCGAAGAGATTCAGCAGTCTCCTTGTTTGTGACACAGCGACCATGCCCAGTGCTTGCTCTTTGTGCGAGGCAGCGAAGAGATGCAGCACTTTGCTTGTGCACCAGGTGGCGCAGTGGCATGGCGGATGACTTTTTCGCCTGGAGGCGAAGCGAGGCAGCACTTTGTTAGTTGGCGAGGCAGCGAAGAGACGCAGCAGGCTGCTTGTTTGTGAGACAGCCAACATGCACAGTGGTTAGCTATTGTGCGAGGCAGCGAATGAGGGCAGAGCAAATCGCTTTGTGCGTTCGCCGCCTCGCTGCCTAGCAAAGCGTCGTCTGCCTTGGGCGCCTAGCAAAGCAGCGCGTGCCTTCGCCGCCTCACACACCGCGTTGTGCCTTCGGCGCCTGGCAAAGCAGCGCGTGCCTTCGCCGCCTGGCCTCCTAAGAAAGCGCTGCGTGCCTTCTCGCCCTCGCCGCCTAGCAAAGCGCCGTGTTCCTTCGGCGCCTAGCAAAGCAGCGCGTGCCTTCGCCGCCTAAGAAAGCGCTGCGTGCCTTTTCGCCCTCGCCGCCCAACAAAGCGCCCTGTCCCTTCACCGCCTCCCGAACCGCTTCGTCCCTTCGCCGCCTCGCCGCCTAGCAAAGCGCTGCTTGCCTTCGCCGCCTCACACACCGCTGCGTCCCTTCGCCGCCTCGCCGCTTAGCAAACGCCGTGGGAGCGCCCAAGGCACACGGCGCTTTTGTAGGCGCCGAAGGCACGTGGCGCTTTGCTAAGCACCGAGGCAGCGAAGGCACGCAGCCATTTGATCGTGCTCGACGGGCTCGGGCGCTTTGCTAGGCGGCGAGGCGGCGAAGGCACGCAGCGCTTTGCCAGGCGCCCAGGGACGCAGCGCTCGGCGAGGGCACGCAGTGCTTTGCCAGGCGCCGAAGGCACTCAGCGCTTTGCCAGGCGCCGAAGGCACGCAGCGCTCTAGCAGGCGGCGAGGGCACACAGTGCTTTGCTAGGCGGCGAGCGGACGTGGAGCTTTGCTAGGCAGCGAAGGCTGAGGACGCTTTGCTAGGCGCTTTGCTAGGCGGCGAAGGCACGAAGCGATTTGGGAGGCGGCGAAGGCACACGGCGCTTTGCTAGGCGGCGAGGGCGAGAAGGCACGCAGCGCTTTCTGAGGCGGCGAGGCGGCCAAGGCACGCGCTGCTTTGCTAGGCGCCGAAGGCACGCAGCGCTTCCTTCGTTTGCGAGGCAGCGAAGAGATGGAGCGCTTTGCTTCTTGGCCAGGCAGCGAACAGGCGCCGTGCTTTGCTTTCTGCCACTCAGCGAATACACGCAGCGCTCTGCTTTTTGGCGAGGCAGTGAACAGATGCAGCGTTTAGTTTGCGAGGCGGCCAAGAGACGCGGCGCTTTGCATGCTGGCGAGGCGGCGAGCAGATCGAGTGCTTTGCTTGTTGGCGAGGCAGCGAAGAGATGCAGCGGTTTGCTTGTTGGCGAGGCAGCGAAGAGATTCAGCAGTCTCCTTGTTTGTGACACAGCGACCATGCCCAGTGCTTGCTCTTTGTGCGAGGCAGCGAAGAGATGCAGCACTTTGCTTGTGCACCAGGTGGCGCAGTGGCATGGCGGATGACTTTTTCGCCTGGAGGCGAAGCGAGGCAGCACTTTGTTAGTTGGCGAGGCAGCGAAGAGACGCAGCAGGCTGCTTGTTTGTGAGACAGCCAACATGCACAGTGGTTAGCTATTGTGCGAGGCAGCGAATGAGGGCAGAGCAAATCGCTTTGTGCCTTCGCCGCCTCGCTGCCTAGCAAAGCGTCGTCTGCCTTGGGCGCCTAGCAAAGCAGCGCGTGCCTTCGCCGCCTCACACACCGCGTTGTGCCTTCGGCGCCTGGCAAAGCAGCGCGTGCCTTCGCCGCCTGGCCTCCTAAGAAAGCGCTGCGTGCCTTCTCGCCCTCGCCGCCTAGCAAAGCGCCGTGTTCCTTCGGCGCCTAGCAAAGCAGCGCGTGCCTTCGCCGCCTAAGAAAGCGCTGCGTGCCTTTTCGCCCTCGCCGCCCAACAAAGCGCCCTGTCCCTTCACCGCCTCCCGAACCGCTTCGTCCCTTCGCCGCCTCGCCGCCTAGCAAAGCGCTGCTTGCCTTCGCCGCCTCACACACCGCTGCGTCCCTTCGCCGCCTCGCCGCTTAGCAAACGCCGTGGGAGCGCCCAAGGCACACGGCGCTTTTGTAGGCGCCGAAGGCACGTGGCGCTTTGCTAAGCACCGAGGCAGCGAAGGCACGCAGCCATTTGATCGTGCTCGACGGGCTCGGGCGCTTTGCTAGGCGGCGAGGCGGCGAAGGCACGCAGCGCTTTGCCAGGCGCCCAGGGACGCAGCGCTCGGCGAGGGCACGCAGTGCTTTGCCAGGCGCCGAAGGCACTCAGCGCTTTGCCAGGCACCGAAGGCACGCAGCGCTCTAGCAGGCGGCGAGGGCACACAGTGCTTTGCTAGGCGGCGAGCGGACGTGGAGCTTTGCTAGGCAGCCAAGGCTGAGGACGCTTTGCTAGGCGCTTTGCTAGGCGGCGAAGGCACGAAGCGATTTGGGAGGCGGCGAAGGCACACGGCGCTTTGCTAGGCGGCGAGGGCGAGAAGGCACGCAGCGCTTTCTGAGGCGGCGAGGCGGCCAAGGCACGCGCTGCTTTGCTAGGCGCCGAAGGCACGCAGCGCTTCCTTCGTTTGCGAGGCAGCGAAGAGATGGAGCGCTTTGCTTCTTGGCCAGGCAGCGAACAGGCGCCGTGCTTTGCTTTCTGCCACTCAGCGAATACACGCAGCGCTCTGCTTTTTGGCGAGGCAGTGAACAGATGCAGCGTTTAGTTTGCGAGGCGGCCAAGAGACGCGGCGCTTTGCATGCTGGCGAGGCGGCGAGCAGATCGAGTGCTTTGCTTGTTGGCGAGGCAGCGAAGAGATGCAGCGGTTTGCTTGTTGGCGAGGCAGCGAAGAGATTCAGCAGTCTCCTTGTTTGTGACACAGCGACCATGCCCAGTGCTTGCTCTTTGTGCGAGGCAGCGAAGAGATGCAGCACTTTGCTTGTGCACCAGGTGGCGCAGTGGCATGGCGGATGACTTTTTCGCCTGGAGGCGAAGCGAGGCAGCACTTTGTTAGTTGGCGAGGCAGCGAAGAGACGCAGCAGGCTGCTTGTTTGTGAGACAGCCAACATGCACAGTGGTTAGCTATTGTGCGAGGCAGCGAATGAGGGCAGAGCAAATCGCTTTGTGCGCTCGCCGCCTCGCTGCCTAGCAAAGCGTCGTCTGCCTTGGGCGCCTAGCAAAGCTGCGCGTGCCGTCGCCGTCAAGCAAAGCGCCGTGTTCCTTGGGCGCCTAGCAAAGAAGTGCCTGCGTTGGGCGCCTCGCCGCATTGCAGCCTAGCAAAGCGCTGCGTGCCTTCGGCGGCTGGCAAAGCAGTGCGTGCCTTCGCCGCCTCACACACCGCGTTGTGCCTTCGGCGCCTGGCAAAGCAGCGCGTGCCTTCGCCGCCTGGCCTCCTAAGAAAGCGCTGCGTGCCTTCTCGCCCTCGCCGCCTAGCAAAGCGCCGTGTCCCTTCGCCGCCTCGCCGCCTAGCAAAGCTCCGCGTGCCGTCGCCGCCTACAAAGCGCCGTGTTCCTTCGGCGCCTAGCAAAGCAGCGCGTGCCTTCGCCGCCTAAGAAAGCGCTGCGTGCCTTTTCGCCCTCGCCGCCCAACAAAGCGCCCTGTCCCTTCACCGCCTCCCGAACCGCTTCGTCCCTTCGCCGCCTCGCCGCCTAGCAAAGCGCTGCTTGCCTTCGCCGCCTCACACACCGCTGCGTCCCTTCGCCGCCTCGCCGCTTAGCAAACGCCGTGGGAGCGCCGAAGGGACACGGCGCTTTTGTAGGCGCCGAAGGCACGTGGCGCTTTGCTAAGCACCGAGGCAGCGAAGGCACGCAGCCATTTGATCGTGCTCGACGGGCTCGGGCGCTTTGCTAGGCGGCGAGGCGGCGAAGGCACGCAGCGCTTTGCCAGGCGCCCAGGGACGCAGCGCTCGGCGAGGGCACGCAGTGCTTTGCCAGGCGCCGAAGGCACTCAGCGCTTTGCCAGGCGCCGAAGGCACGCAGCGCTCTAGCAGGCGGCGAGGGCACACAGTGCTTTGCTAGGCGGCGAGCGGACGTGGAGCTTTGCTAGGCAGCCAAGGCTGAGGACGCTTTGCTAGGCGCTTTGCTAGGCGGCCAAGGCACGAAGCGATTTGGGAGGCGGCGAAGGCACACGGCGCTTTGCTAGGCGGCGAGGGCGAGAAGGCACGCAGCGCTTTCTGAGGCGGCGAGGCGGCCAAGGCACGCGCTGCTTTGCTAGGCGCCGAAGGCACGCAGCGCTTCCTTCGTTTGCGAGGCAGCGAAGAGATGGAGCGCTTTGCTTCTTGGCCAGGCAGCGAACAGGCGCCGTGCTTTGCTTTCTGCCACTCAGCGAATACACGCAGCGCTCTGCTTTTTGGCGAGGCAGTGAACAGATGCAGCGTTTAGTTTGCGAGGCGGCCAAGAGACGCGGCGCTTTGCATGCTGGCGAGGCGGCGAGCAGATCGAGTGCTTTGCTTGTTGGCGAGGCAGCGAAGAGATGCAGCGGTTTGCTTGTTGGCGAGGCAGCGAAGAGATTCAGCAGTCTCCTTGTTTGTGACACAGCGACCATGCCCAGTGCTTGCTCTTTGTGCGAGGCAGCGAAGAGATGCAGCACTTTGCTTGTGCACCAGGTGGCGCAGTGGCATGGCGGATGACTTTTTCGCCTGGAGGCGAAGCGAGGCAGCACTTTGTTAGTTGGCGAGGCAGCGAAGAGACGCAGCAGGCTGCTTGTTTGTGAGACAGCCAACATGCACAGTGGTTAGCTCTTGTGCGAGGCAGCGAATGAGGGCAGAGCAAATCGCTTTGTGCGTTCGCCGCCTCGCTGCCTAGCAAAGCGTCGTCTGCCTTGGGCGCCTAGCAAAGCTGCGCGTGCCGTCGCCGTCAAGCAAAGCGCCGTGTTCCTTCGGCGCCTAGCAAAGCAGCGCGTGCCTTCGCCGCCTAAGAAAGCGCTGCGTGCCTTTTCGCCCTCGCCGCCCAACAAAGCGCCCTGTCCCTTCACCGCCTCCCGAACCGCTTCGTCCCTTCGCCGCCTCGCCGCCTAGCAAAGCGCTGCTTGCCTTCGCCGCCTCACACACCGCTGCGTCCCTTCGCCGCCTCGCCGCTTAGCAAACGCCGTGGGAGCGCCGAAGGGACACGGCGCTTTTGTAGGCGCCGAAGGCACGTGGCGCTTTGCTAAGCACCGAGGCAGCGAAGGCACGCAGCCATTTGATCGTGCTCGACGGGCTCGGGCGCCTTACTAGGCGGCGAGGCGGCCAAGGCACGCAGCGCTTTGCCAGGCGCCCAGGGACGCAGCGCTCGGCGAGGGCACGCAGTGCTTTGCCAGGCGCCGAAGGCACTCAGCGCTTTGCCAGGCGCCGAAGGCACGCAGCGCTCTAGCAGGCGGCGAGGGCACACAGTGCTTTGCTAGGCGGCGAGCGGACGTGCAGCTTTGCTAGGCAGCCAAGGCTGAGGACGCTTTGCTAGGCGGCGAAGGCACGAAGGGATTTGGGAGGCGGCGAAGGCACACGGCGCTTTGCTAGGCGGCGAGGGCGAGAAGGCACGCAGCGCTTTCTGAGGCGGCGAGGCGGCCAAGGCACGCGCTGCTTTGCTAGGCGCCGAAGGCACGCAGCGCTTCCTTCGTTTGCGAGGCAGCGAAGAGATGGAGCGCTTTGCTTCTTGGCCAGGCAGCGAAGAGGCGCCGTGCTTTGCTTTCTGCCACTCAGCGAATACACGCAGCGCTCTGCTTTTTGGCGAGGCAGTGAACAGATGCAGCGTTTAGTTTGCGAGGCGGCCAAGAGACGCGGCGCTTTGCATGCTGGCGAGGCGGCGAGCAGATCGAGTGCTTTGCTTGTTGGCGAGGCAGCGAAGAGATGCAGCGGTTTGCTTGTTGGCGAGGCAGCGAAGAGATTCAGCAGTCTCCTTGTTTGTGACACAGCGACCATGCCCAGTGCTTGCTCTTTGTGCGAGGCAGCGAAGAGATGCAGCACTTTGCTTGTGCACCAGGTGGCGCAGTGGCATGGCGGATGACTTTTTCGCCTGGAGGCGAAGCGAGGCAGCACTTTGTTAGTTGGCGAGGCAGCGAAGAGACGCAGCAGGCTGCTTGTTTGTGAGACAGCCAACATGCACAGTGGTTAGCTATTGTGCGAGGCAGCGAATGAGGGCAGAGCAAATCGCTTTGTGCGCTCGCCGCCTCGCTGCCTAGCAAAGCGTCGTCTGCCTTGGGCGCCTAGCAAAGCTGCGCGTGCCGTCGCCGTCAAGCAAAGCGCCGTGTTCCTTGGGCGCCTAGCAAAGAAGTGCCTGCGTTGGGCGCCTCGCCGCATTGCAGCCTAGCAAAGCGCTGCGTGCCTTCTCGCCCTCGCCGCCTACAAAGCGCCGTGTTCCTTCGGCGCCTAGCAAAGCAGCGCGTGCCTTCGCCGCCTAAGAAAGAGCTGCGTGCCTTTTCGCCCTCGCCGCCCAACAAAGCGCCCTGTCCCTTCACCGCCTCCCGAACCGCTTCGTCCCTTCGCCGCCTCGCCGCCTAGCAAAGCGCTGCGTCCCTTCGCCGCCTCACACACCGCTGCGTCCCTTCGCCGCCTCGCCGCTTAGCAAACGGCGTGGGAGCGCCGAAGGGACACGGCGCTTTTGTAGGCGCCGAAGGCACGTGGCGCTTTGCTAAGCACCGAGGCAGCGAAGGCACGCAGCCATTTGATCGTGCTCGACGGGCTCGGGCGCCTTGCGAGGCGGCCAAGGCACGCAGCGCTTTGCCAGGCGCCCAGGGACGCAGCGCTCGGCGAGGGCACGCAGTGCTTTGCCAGGCGCCGAAGGCACTCAGCGCTTTGCCAGGCGCCGAAGGCACGCAGCGCTCTAGCAGGCGGCGAGGGCACACAGTGCTTTGCTAGGCGGCGAGCGGACGTGGAGCTTTGCTAGGCAGCCAAGGCTGAGGACGCTTTGCTAGGCGCTTTGCTAGGCGGCGAAGGCACGAAGCGATTTGGGAGGCGGCGAAGGCACACGGCGCTTTGCTAGGCGACGAGGGCGAGAAGGCACGCAGC
Source organism: Apteryx mantelli (assembly GCF_036417845.1). Classification (NCBI taxonomy): domain Eukaryota; kingdom Metazoa; phylum Chordata; class Aves; order Apterygiformes; family Apterygidae; genus Apteryx; species Apteryx mantelli. The sequence goes on from NC_089987.1 coordinate 25,977,112, forward strand.
GCTTTCTGAGGCGGCGAGGCGGCCAAGGCACGCGCTGCTTTGCTAGGCGCCGAAGGCACGCAGCGCTTCCTTCGTTTGCGAGGCAGCGAAGAGATGGAGCGCTTTGCTTCTTGGCCAGGCAGCGAACAGGCGCCGTGCTTTGCTTTCTGCCACTCAGCGAATACACGCAGCGCTCTGCTTTTTGGCGAGGCAGTGAACAGATGCAGCGTTTAGTTTGCGAGGCGGCCAAGAGACGCGGCGCTTTGCATGCTGGCGAGGCGGCGAGCAGATCGAGTGCTTTGCTTGTTGGCGAGGCAGCGAAGAGATGCAGCGGTTTGCTTGTTGGCGAGGCAGCGAAGAGATTCAGCAGTCTCCTTGTTTGTGACACAGCGACCATGCCCAGTGCTTGCTCTTTGTGCGAGGCAGCGAAGAGATGCAGCACTTTGCTTGTGCACCAGGTGGCGCAGTGGCATGGCGGATGACTTTTTCGCCTGGAGGCGAAGCGAGGCAGCACTTTGTTAGTTGGCGAGGCAGCGAAGAGACGCAGCAGGCTGCTTGTTTGTGAGACAGCCAACATGCACAGTGGTTAGCTATTGTGCGAGGCAGCGAATGAGGGCAGAGCAAATCGCTTTGTGCGCTCGCCGCCTCGCTGCCTAGCAAAGCGTCGTCTGCCTTGGGCGCCTAGCAAAGCTGCGCGTGCCGTCGCCGTCAAGCAAAGCGCCGTGTTCCTTGGGCGCCTAGCAAAGAAGTGCCTGCGTTGGGCGCCTCGCCGCATTGCAGCCTAGCAAAGCGCTGCGTGCCTTCTCGCCCTCGCCGCCTACAAAGCGCCGTGTTCCTTCGGCGCCTAGCAAAGCAGCGCGTGCCTTCGCCGCCTAAGAAAGAGCTGCGTGCCTTTTCGCCCTCGCCGCCCAACAAAGCGCCCTGTCCCTTCACCGCCTCCCGAACCGCTTCGTCCCTTCGCCGCCTCGCCGCCTAGCAAAGCGCTGCGTCCCTTCGCCGCCTCACACACCGCTGCGTCCCTTCGCCGCCTCGCCGCTTAGCAAACGGCGTGGGAGCGCCGAAGGGACACGGCGCTTTTGTAGGCGCCGAAGGCACGTGGCGCTTTGCTAAGCACCGAGGCAGCGAAGGCACGCAGCCATTTGATCGTGCTCGACGGGCTCGGGCGCCTTGCGAGGCGGCCAAGGCACGCAGCGCTTTGCCAGGCGCCCAGGGACGCAGCGCTCGGCGAGGGCACGCAGTGCTTTGCCAGGCGCCGAAGGCACTCAGCGCTTTGCCAGGCGCCGAAGGCACGCAGCGCTCTAGCAGGCGGCGAGGGCACACAGTGCTTTGCTAGGCGGCGAGCGGACGTGGAGCTTTGCTAGGCAGCCAAGGCTGAGGACGCTTTGCTAGGCGCTTTGCTAGGCGGCGAAGGCACGAAGCGATTTGGGAGGCGGCGAAGGCACACGGCGCTTTGCTAGGCGACGAGGGCGAGAAGGCACGCAGCGCTTTCTGAGGCGGCGAGGCGGCCAAGGCACGCGCTGCTTTGCTAGGCGCCGAAGGCACGCAGCGCTTCCTTCGTTTGCGAGGCAGCGAAGAGATGGAGCGCTTTGCTTCTTGGCCAGGCAGCGAACAGGCGCCGTGCTTTGCTTTCTGCCACTCAGCGAATACACGCAGCGCTCTGCTTTTTGGCGAGGCAGTGAACAGATGCAGCGTTTAGTTTGCGAGGCGGCCAAGAGACGCGGCGCTTTGCATGCTGGCGAGGCGGCGAGCAGATCGAGTGCTTTGCTTGTTGGCGAGGCAGCGAAGAGATGCAGCGGTTTGCTTGTTGGCGAGGCAGCGAAGAGATTCAGCAGTCTCCTTGTTTGTGACACAGCGACCATGCCCAGTGCTTGCTCTTTGTGCGAGGCAGCGAAGAGATGCAGCACTTTGCTTGTGCACCAGGTGGCGCAGTGGCATGGCGGATGACTTTTTCGCCTGGAGGCGAAGCGAGGCAGCACTTTGTTAGTTGGCGAGGCAGCGAAGAGACGCAGCAGGCTGCTTGTTTGTGAGACAGCCAACATGCACAGTGGTTAGCTATTGTGCGAGGCAGCGAAAGAGGGCAGAGCAAATCGCTTTGTGCGCTCGCCGCCTCGCTGCCTAGCAAAGCGTCGTCTGCCTTGGGCGCCTAGCAAAGCTGCGCGTGCCGTCGCCGTCAAGCAAAGCGCCGTGTTCCTTGGGCGCCTAGCAAAGAAGTGCCTGCGTTGGGCGCCTCGCCGCATTGCAGCCTAGCAAAGCGCTGCGTGCCTTCGGCGGCTGGCAAAGCAGTGCGTGCCTTTGCCGCCTCACACACCGCGTTGTGCCTTCGGCGCCTGGCAAAGCAGCGCGTGCCTTCGCCACCTGGCCTCCTAAGAAAGCGCTGCGTGCCTTCTCGCCCTAGCCGCCTACAAAGCGCCGTGTTCCTTCGGCGCCTAGCAAAGCAGCGCGTGCCTTCGCCGCCTAAGAAAGAGCTGCGTGCCTTTTCGCCCTCGCCGCCCAACAAAGCGCCCTGTCCCTTCACCGCCTCCCGAACCGCTTCGTCCCTTCGCCGCCTCGCCGCCTAGCAAAGCGCTGCTTGCCTTCGCCGCCTCACACACTGCTGCGTCCCTTCGCCGCCTCGCCGCTTAGCAAACGCCGTGGGAGCGCCCAAGGCACACGGCGCTTTTGTAGGCGCCGAAGGCACGTGGCGCTTTGCTAAGCACCGAGGCAGCGAAGGCACGCAGCCATTTGATCGTGCTCGACGGGCTAGGGCGCCTTGCTAGGCGGCGAGGCGGCCAAGGCACGCAGCGCTTTGCCAGGCGCCCAGGGACGCAGCGCTCGGCGAGGGCACGCAGTGCTTTGCCAGGCGCCGAAGGCACTCAGCGCTTTGCCAGGCGCCGAAGGCACGCAGCGCTCTAGCAGGCGGCGAGGGCACACAGTGCTTTGCTAGGCGGCGAGCGGACGTGGAGCTTTGCTAGGCAGCCAAGGCTGAGGACGCTTTGCTAGGCGCTTTGCTAGGTGGCGAAGGCACGAAGCGATTTGGGAGGCGGCGAAGGCACACGGCGCTTTGCTAGGCGGCGAGGGCGAGAAGGCACGCAGCGCTTTCTGAGGCGGCGAGGCGGCCAAGGCACGCGCTGCTTTGCTAGGCGCCGAAGGCACGCAGCGCTTCCTTCGTTTGCGAGGCAGCGAAGAGATGGAGCGCTTTGCTTCTTGGCCAGGCAGCGAACAGGCGCCGTGCTTTGCTTTCTGCCACTCAGCGAATACACGCAGCGCTCTGCTTTTTGGCGAGGCAGTGAACAGATGCAGCGTTTAGTTTGCGAGGCGGCCAAGAGACGCGGCGCTTTGCATGCTGGCGAGGCGGCGAGCAGATCGAGTGCTTTGCTTGTTGGCGAGGCAGCGAAGAGATGCAGCGGTTTGCTTGTTGGCGAGGCAGCGAAGAGATTCAGCAGTCTCCTTGTTTGTGACACAGCGACCATGCCCAGTGCTTGCTCTTTGTGCGAGGCAGCGAAGAGATGCAGCACTTTGCTTGTGCACCAGGTGGCGCAGTGGCATGGCGGATGACTTTTTCGCCTGGAGGCGAAGCGAGGCAGCACTTTGTTAGTTGGCGAGGCAGCGAAGAGACGCAGCAGGCTGCTTGTTTGTGAGACAGCCAACATGCACAGTGGTTAGCTATTGTGCGAGGCAGCGAATGAGGGCAGAGCAAATGGCTTTGTGCCTTCGCCGCCTCGCTGCCTAGCAAAGCGTCGTCTGCCTTGGGCGCCTAGCAAAGCTGCGCGTGCCGTCGCCGTCAAGCAAAGCGCCGTGTTCCTTGGGCGCCTAGCAAAGAAGTGCCTGCGTTCGGCGCCTCGCCGCATTGCAGCCTAGCAAAGCGCTGCGTGCCTTCGGCGGCTGGCAAAGCAGTGCGTGCCTTCGCCGCCTCACACACCGCGTTGTGCCTTCGGCGCCTGGCAAAGCAGCGCGTGCCTTCGCCGCCTGGCCTCCTAAGAAAGCGCTGCGTGCCTTCTCGCCCTCGCCGCCTAGCAAAGCGCCGTGTCCCTTCGCCGCCTCGCCGCCTAGCAAAGCTCCGCGTGCCGTCGCCGCCTACAAAGCGCCCTGTTCCTTCGGCGCCTAGCAAAGCAGCGCGTGCCTTCGCCGCCTAAGAAAGCGCTGCGTGCCTTTTCGCCCTCGCTGCCCAACAAAGCGCCCTGTCCCTTCACCGCCTCCCGAACCGCTTCGTCCCTTCGCCGCCTCGCCGCCTAGCAAAGCGCTGCTTGCCTTCGCCGCCTCACACACCGCTGCGTCCCTTCGCCGCCTCGCCGCTTAGCAAACGCCGTGGGAGCGCCCAAGGCACACGGCGCTTTTGTAGGCGCCGAAGGCACGTGGCGCTTTGCTAAGCACCGAGGCAGCGAAGGCACGCAGCCATTTGATCGTGCTCGACGGGCTAGGGCGCCTTGCTAGGCGCCGAAGGCACTCAGCGCTTTGCCAGGCGCCGAAGGCACGCAGCGCTCTAGCAGGCGGCGAGGGCACACAGTGCTTTGCTAGGCGGCGAGCGGACGTGCAGCTTTGCTAGGCAGCCAAGGCTGAGGACGCTTTGCTAGGCGCTTAGCTAGGCGGCGAAGGCACGAAGCGATTGGGGAGGCGGCGAAGGCACACGGCGCTTTGCTAGGCGGCGAGGGCGAGAAGGCACGCAGCGCTTTCTGAGGCGGCGAGGCGGCCAAGGCACGCGCTGCTTTGCTAGGCGCCGAAGGCACGCAGCGCTTCCTTCGTTTGCGAGGCAGCGAAGAGATGGAGCGCTTTGCTTCTTGGCCAGGCAGCGAACAGGCGCCGTGCTTTGCTTTCTGCCACTCAGCGAATACACGCAGCGCTCTGCTTTTTGGCGAGGCAGTGAACAGATGCAGCGTTTAGTTTGCGAGGCGGCCAAGAGACGCGGCGCTTTGCATGCTGGCGAGGCGGCGAGCAGATCGAGTGCTTTGCTTGTTGGCGAGGCAGCGAAGAGATGCAGCGGTTTGCTTGTTGGCGAGGCAGCGAAGAGATTCAGCAGTCTCCTTGTTTGTGACACAGCGACCATGCACAGTGCTTGCTCTTTGTGCGAGGCAGCGAAGAGATGCAGCACTTTGCTTGTGCACCAGGTGGCGCAGTGGCATGGCGGATGACTTTTTCGCCTGGAGGCGAAGCGAGGCAGCACTTTGTTAGTTGGCGAGGCAGCGAAGAGACGCAGCAGGCTGCTTGTTTGTGAGACAGCCAACATGCACAGTGGTTAGCTATTGTGCGAGGCAGCGAATGAGGGCAGAGCAAATCGCTTTGTGCGTTCGCCGCCTCGCTGCCTAGCAAAGCGTCGTCTGCCTTGGGCGCCTAGCAAAGCTGCGCGTGCCGTCGCCGTCAAGCAAAGCGCCGTGTTCCTTGGGCGCCTAGCAAAGAAGTGCCTGCGTTGGGCGCCTCGCCGCATTGCAGCCTAGCAAAGCGCTGCGTGCCTTCGGCGGCTGGCAAAGCAGTGCGTGCCTTCGCCGCCTCACACACCGCGTTGTGCCTTCGGCGCCTGGCAAAGCAGCGCGTGCCTTCGCCGCCTGGCCTCCTAAGAAAGCGCTGCGTGCCTTCTCGCCCTCGCCGCCTAGCAAAGCGCCGTGTCCCTTCGCCGCCTCCCCAATCGCTTCGTGCCTTGGCCGCCTAGCAAAGCGCCTAGCAAAGCGTCCTCAGCCTTCGCTGCCTAGCAAAGCTCCACGTCCGCTCGCCGCCTAGCAAAGCACTGTGTGCCCTCGCCGCCTGCTAGAGCGCTGCGTGCCTTCGGCGCCTGGCAAAGCGCTGAGTGCCTTCGGCGCCTGGCAAAGCACTGCGTGCCCTCGCCGAGCGCTGCGTCCCTGGGCGCCTGGCAAAGCGCTGCGTGCCTTCGCCGCCTGGCCTCCTAAGAAAGCGCTGCGTGCCTTCTCGCCCTCGCCGCCTAGCAAAGCGCCGCGTGCCGTCGCCGCCTACAAAGCGCCGTGTTCCTTCGGCGCCTAGCAAAGCAGCGCGTGCCTTCGCCGCCTAAGAAAGCGCTGCGTGCCTTTTCGCCCTCGCCGCCCAACAAAGCGCCCTGTCCCTTCACCGCCTCCCGAACCGCTTCGTCCCTTCGCCGCCTCGCCGCCTAGCAAAGCGCTGCTTGCCTTCGCCGCCTCACACACCGCTGCGTCCCTTCGCCGCCTCGCCGCTTAGCAAACGCCGTGGGAGCGCCCAAGGCACACGGCGCTTTTGTAGGCGCCGAAGGCACGTGGCGCTTTGCTAAGGCACGAGGCAGCGAAGGCACGCAGCCATTTGATCGTGGTGGACGGGCTAGGGCGCCTTGCTAGGCGGCGAGGCGGCGAAGGCACGCAGCGCTTTGCCAGGCGCCCAGGGACGCAGCGCTCGGCGAGGGCACGCAGTGCTTTGCCAGGCGCCGAAGGCACTCAGCGCTTTGCCAGGCGCCGAAGGCACGCAGCGCTCTAGCAGGCGGCGAGGGCACACAGTGCTTTGCTAGGCGGCGAGCGGACGTGGAGCTTTGCTAGGCAGCCAAGGCTGAGGACGCTTTGCTAGGCGCTTTGCTAGGCGGCGAAGGCACGAAGCGATTTGGGAGGCGGCGAAGGCACACGGCGCTTTGCTAGGCGGCGAGGGCGAGAAGGCACGCAGCGCTTTCTGAGGCGGCGAGGCGGCCAAGGCACGCGCTGCTTTGCTAGGCGCCGAAGGCACGCAGCGCTTCCTTCGTTTGCGAGGCAGCGAAGAGATGGAGCGCTTTGCTTCTTGGCCAGGCAGCGAACAGGCGCCGTGCTTTGCTTTCTGCCACTCAGCGAATACACGCAGCGCTCTGCTTTTTGGCGAGGCAGTGAACAGATGCAGCGTTTAGTTTGCGAGGCGGCCAAGAGACGCGGCGCTTTGCATGCTGGCGAGGCGGCGAGCAGATCGAGTGCTTTGCTTGTTGGCGAGGCAGCGAAGAGATGCAGCGGTTTGCTTGTTGGCGAGGCAGCGAAGAGATTCAGCAGTCTCCTTGTTTGTGACACAGCGACCATGCCCAGTGCTTGCTCTTTGTGCGAGGCAGCGAAGAGATGCAGCACTTTGCTTGTGCACCAGGTGGCGCAGTGGCATGGCGGATGACTTTTTCGCCTGGAGGCGAAGCGAGGCAGCACTTTGTTAGTTGGCGAGGCAGCGAAGAGACGCAGCAGGCTGCTTGTTTGTGAGACAGCCAACATGCACAGTGGTTAGCTATTGTGCGAGGCAGCGAATGAGGGCAGAGGAAATCGCTTTGTGCCTTCGCCGCCTCGCTGCCTAGCAAAGCGTCGTCTGCCTTGGGCGCCTAGCAAAGCTGCGCGTGCCGTCGCCGTCAAGCAAAGCGCCGTGTTCCTTGGGCGCCTAGCAAAGAAGTGCCTGCGTTGGGCGCCTCGCCGCATTGCAGCCTAGCAAAGCGCTGCGTGCCTTCGGCGATGGCAAAGCAGTGCGTGCCTTCGCCGCCTCACACACCGCGTTGTGCCTTCGGCGCCTGGCAAAGCAGCGCGTGCCTTCGCTGCCTGGCCTCCTAAGAAAGCGCTGCGTGCCTTCTCGCCCTCGCCGCCTAGCAAAGCGCCGTGTCCCTTCGCCACCTCGCCGCCTAGCAAAGCTGCGCGTGCCGTCGCCGCCTACAAAGCGCCCTGTTCCTTCGGCGCCTAGCAAAGCAGTGCGTGCCTTCGCCGCCTAAGAAAGCGCTGCGTGCCTTTTCGCCCTCGCCGCCCAACAAAGCGCCCTGTCCCTTCACCGCCTCCCGAACCGCTTCGTCCCTTCGCCGCCTCGCCGCCTAGCAAAGCGCTGCTTGCCTTCGCCGCCTCACACACCGCTGCGTCCCTTCGCCGCCTCGCCGCTTAGCAAACGCCGTGGGAGCGCTGAAGGGACACGGCGCTTTTGTAGGCGCCGAAGGCACGTGGCGCTTTGCTAAGGCACGAGGCAGCGAAGGCACGCAGCCATTTGATCGTGCTCGACGGGCTAGGGCGCCTTGCTAGGCGGCGAAGGCACGCAGCGCTTTGCCAGGCGCCCAGGGACGCAGCGCTCGGCGAGGGCACGCAGTGCTTTGCCAGGCGCCGAAGGCACGCAGCGCTCTAGCAGGCGGCGAGGGCACACAGTGCTTTGCTAGGCGGCGAGCGGACGTGCAGCTTTGCTAGACAGCCAAGGCACGAAGCGATTTGGGAGGCGGCGAAGGCACACGGCGCTTTGCTAGGTGGCGAGGGCGAGAAGGCACGCAGCGCTTTCTGAGGCGGCGAGGCGGCCAAGGCACGCGCTGCTTTGCTAGGCGCCGAAGGCACGCAGCGCTTCCTTCATTTGCGAGGCAGCGAAGAGATGGAGCGCTTTGCTTCTTGGCCAGGCAGCGAACAGGCGCCGTGCTTTGCTTTCTGCCACTCAGCGAATACACGCAGCGCTCTGCTTTATGGCGAGGCAGTGAACAGATGCAGCGTTTAGTTTGCGAGGCGGCCAAGAGACGCGGCGCTTTGCATGCTGGCGAGGCGGCGAGCAGATCGAGTGCTTTGCTTGTTGGCGAGGCAGCGAAGAGATGCAGCGGTTTGCTTGTTGGCGAGGCAGCGAAGAGATTCAGCAGTCTCCTTGTTTGTGACACAGCGACCATGCCCAGTGCTTGCTCTTTGTGCGAGGCAGCGAAGAGATGCAGCACTTTGCTTGTGCACCAGGTGGCGCAGTGGCATGGCGGATGACTTTTTCGCCTGGAGGCGAAGCGAGGCAGCACTTTGTTAGTTGGCGAGGCAGCGAAGAGACGCAGCAGGCTGCTTGTTTGTGAGACAGCCAACATGCACAGTGCTTAGCTATTGTGCGAGGCAGCGAATGAGGGCAGAGGAAATCGCTTTGTGCCTTCGCCGCCTCGCTGCCTAGCAAAGCGTCGTCTGCCTTGGGCGCCTAGCAAAGCTGCGCGTGCCGTCGCCGTCAAGCAAAGCGCCGTGTTCCTTGGGCGCCTAGCAAAGAAGTGCCTGCGTTGGGCGCCTCGCCGCATTGCAGCCTAGCAAAGCGCTGCGTGCCTTCGGCGGCTGGCAAAGCAGTGCGTGCCTTCGCCGCCTCACACACCGCGTTGTGCCTTCGGCGCCTGGCAAAGCAACGCGTGCCTTTGCCGCCTGGCCTCCTAAGAAAGCGCTGCGTGCCTTCTCGCCCTCGCCGCCTAGCAAAGCGCCGTGTCCCTTCGCCACCTCGCCGCCTAGCAAAGCTGCGCGTGCCGTCGCCGCCTACAAAGCGCCCTGTTCCTTCGGCGCCTAGCAAAGCAGTGCGTGCCTTCGCCGCCTAAGAAAGCGCTGCGTGCCTTTTCGCCCTCGCCGCCCAACAAAGCGCCCTGTCCCTTCACCGCCTCCCGAACCGCTTCGTCCCTTCGCCGCCTCGCCGCCTAGCAAAGCGCTGCTTGCCTTCGCCGCCTCACACACCGCTGCGTCCCTTCGCCGCCTCGCCGCTTAGCAAACGCCGTGGGAGCGCCCAAGGCACACGGCGCTTTTGTAGGCGCCGAAGGCACGTGGCGCTTTGCTAAGGCACGAGGCAGCGAAGGCACGCAGCCATTTGATCGTGCTCGACGGGCTAGGGCGCCTTGCTAGGCGGCGAAGGCACGCAGCGCTTTGCCAGGCGCCCAGGGACGCAGCGCTCGGCGAGGGCACGCAGTGCTTTGCCAGGCGCCGAAGGCACGCAGCGCTCTAGCAGGCGGCGAGGGCACACAGTGCTTTGCTAGGCGGCGAGCGGACGTGCAGCTTTGCTAGGCAGCCAAGGCACGAAGCGATTTGGGAGGCGGCGAAGGCACACGGCGCTTTGCTAGGTGGCGAGGGCGAGAAGGCACGCAGCGCTTTCTGAGGCGGCGAGGCGGCCAAGGCACGCGCTGCTTTGCTAGGCGCCGAAGGCACGCAGCGCTTCCTTCATTTGCGAGGCAGCGAAGAGATGGAGCGCTTTGCTTCTTGGCCAGGCAGCGAACAGGCGCCGTGCTTTGCTTTCTGCCACTCAGCGAATACACGCAGCGCTCTGCTTTTTGGCGAGGCAGTGAACAGATGCAGCGTTTAGTTTGCGAGGCGGCCAAGAGACGCGGCGCTTTGCATGCTGGCGAGGCGGCGAGCAGATCGAGTGCTTTGCTTGTTGGCGAGGCAGCGAAGAGATGCAGCGGTTTGCTTGTTGGCGAGGCAGCGAAGAGATTCAGCAGTCTCCTTGTTTGTGACACAGCGACCATGCACAGTGCTTGCTCTTTGTGCGAGGCAGCGAAGAGATGCAGCACTTTGCTTGTGCACCAGGTGGCGCAGTGGCATGGCGGATGACTTTTTCTCCTGGAGGCGAAGCGAGGCAGCACCTTGCTAGTTGGCGAGGCAGCGAAGAGACGCAGCAGGCTGCTTGTTTGTGAGACAGCCAACATGCACAGTGGTTAGCTATTGTGCGAGGCAGCGAATGAGGGCAGAGCAAATCGCTTTGTGCGTTCGCCGCCTCGCTGCCTAGCAAAGCGTCGTCTGCCTTGGGCGCCTAGCAAAGCTGCGCGTGCCGTCGCCGTCAAGCAAAGCGCCGTGTTCCTTGGGCGCCTAGCAAAGAAGTGCCTGCGTTGGGCGCCTCGCCGCATTGCAGCCTAGCAAAGCGCTGCGTGCCTTCGGCGGCTGGCAAAGCAGTGCGTGCCTTCGCCGCCTCACACACCGCGTTGTGCCTTCGGCGCCTGGCAAAGCAGCGCGTGCCTTCGCCGCCTGGCCTCCTAAGAAAGCGCTGCGTGCCTTCTCGCCCTCGCCGCCTAGCAAAGCGCCGTGTCCCTTCGCCGCCTCCCCAATCGCTTCGTGCCTTGGCCGCCTAGCAAAGCGCCTAGCAAAGCGTCCTCAGCCTTCGCTGCCTAGCAAAGCTCCACGTCCGCTCGCCGCCTAGCAAAGCACTGTGTGCCCTCGCCGCCTGCTAGAGCGCTGCGTGCCTTCGGCGCCTGGCAAAGCGCTGAGTGCCTTCGGCGCCTGGCAAAGCACTGCGTGCCCTCGCCGAGCGCTGCGTCCCTGGGCGCCTGGCAAAGCGCTGCGTGCCTTCGCCGCCTGGCCTCCTAAGAAAGCGCTGCGTGCCTTCTCGCCCTCGCCGCCTAGCAAAGCGCCGCGTGCCGTCGCCGCCTACAAAGCGCCGTGTTCCTTCGGCGCCTAGCAAAGCAGCGCGTGCCTTCGCCGCCTAAGAAAGCGCTGCGTGCCTTTTCGCCCTCGCCGCCCAACAAAGCGCCCTGTCCCTTCACCGCCTCCCGAACCGCTTCGTCCCTTCGCCGCCTCGCCGCCTAGCAAAGCGCTGCTTGCCTTCGCCGCCTCACACACCGCTGCGTCCCTTCGCCGCCTCGCCGCTTAGCAAACGCCGTGGGAGCGCCGAAGGGACACGGCGCTTTTGTAGGCGCCGAAGGCACGTGGCGCTTTGCTAAGGCACGAGGCAGCGAAGGCACGCAGCCATTTGATCGTGCTCGACGGGCTAGGGCGCCTTGCTAGGCGGCGAGGCGGCGAAGGCACGCAGCGCTTTGCCAGGCGCCCAGGGACGCAGCGCTCGGCGAGGGCACGCAGTGCTTTGCCAGGCGCCGAAGGCACTCAGCGCTTTGCCAGGCGCCGAAGGCACGCAGCGCTCTAGCAGGCGGCGAGGGCACACAGTGCTTTGCTAGGCGGCGAGCGGACGTGGAGCTTTGCTAGGCAGCCAAGGCTGAGGACGCTTTGCTAGGCGCTTTGCTAGGTGGCGAAGGCACGAAGCGATTTGGGAGGCGGCGAAGGCACACGGCGCTTTGCTAGGCGGCGAGGGCGAGAAGGCACGCAGCGCTTTCTGAGGCGGCGAGGCGGCCAAGGCACGCGCTGCTTTGCTAGGCGCCGAAGGCACGCAGCGCTTCCTTCGTTTGCGAGGCAGCGAAGAGATGGAGCGCTTTGCTTCTTGGCCAGGCAGCGAACAGGCGCCGTGCTTTGCTTTCTGCCACTCAGCGAATACACGCAGCGCTCTGCTTTTTGGCGAGGCAGTGAACAGATGCAGCGTTTAGTTTGCGAGGCGGCCAAGAGACGCGGCGCTTTGCATGCTGGCGAGGCGGCGAGCAGATCGAGTGCTTTGCTTGTTGGCGAGGCAGCGAAGAGATGCAGCGGTTTGCTTGTTGGCGAGGCAGCGAAGAGATTCAGCAGTCTCCTTGTTTGTGACACAGCGACCATGCCCAGTGCTTGCTCTTTGTGCGAGGCAGCGAAGAGATGCAGCACTTTGCTTGTGCACCAGGTGGCGCAGTGGCATGGCGGATGACTTTTTCGCCTGGAGGCGAAGCGAGGCAGCACTTTGTTAGTTGGCGAGGCAGCGAAGAGACGCAGCAGGCTGCTTGTTTGTGAGACAGCCAACATGCACAGTGGTTAGCTATTGTGCGAGGCAGCGAATGAGGGCAGAGCAAATCGCTTTGTGCCTTCGCCGCCTCGCTGCCTAGCAAAGCGTCGTCTGCCTTGGGCGCCTAGCAAAGCTGCGCGTGCCGTCGCCGTCAAGCAAAGCGCCGTGTTCCTTGGGCGCCTAGCAAAGAAGTGCCTGCGTTGGGCGCCTCGCCGCATTGCAGCCTAGCAAAGCGCTGCGTGCCTTCGGCGATGGCAAAGCAGTGCGTGCCTTCGCCGCCTCACACACCGCGTTGTGCCTTCGGCGCCTGGCAAAGCAGCGCGTGCCTTCGCCGCCTGGCCTCCTAAGAAAGCGCTGCGTGCCTTCTCGCCCTCGCCGCCTAGCAAAGCGCCGTGTCCCTTCGCCACCTCGCCGCCTAGCAAAGCTGCGCGTGCCGTCGCCGCCTACAAAGCGCCCTGTTCCTTCGGCGCCTAGCAAAGCAGTGCGTGCCTTCGCCGCCTAAGAAAGCGCTGCGTGCCTTTTCGCCCTCGCCGCCCAACAAAGCGCCCTGTCCCTTCACCGCCTCCCGAACCGCTTCGTCCCTTCGCCGCCTCGCCGCCTAGCAAAGCGCTGCTTGCCTTCGCCGCCTCACACACCGCTGCGTCCCTTCGCCGCCTCGCCGCTTAGCAAACGCCGTGGGAGCGCTGAAGGGACACGGCGCTTTTGTAGGCGCCGAAGGCACGTGGCGCTTTGCTAAGGCACGAGGCAGCGAAGGCACGCAGCCATTTGATCGTGCTCGACGGGCTAGGGCGCCTTGCTAGGCGGCGAAGGCACGCAGCGCTTTGCCAGGCGCCCAGGGACGCAGCGCTCGGCGAGGGCACGCAGTGCTTTGCCAGGCGCCGAAGGCACGCAGCGCTCTAGCAGGCGGCGAGGGCACACAGTGCTTTGCTAGGCGGCGAGCGGACGTGCAGCTTTGCTAGACAGCCAAGGCACGAAGCGATTTGGGAGGCGGCGAAGGCACACGGCGCTTTGCTAGGTGGCGAGGGCGAGAAGGCACGCAGCGCTTTCTGAGGCGGCGAGGCGGCCAAGGCACGCGCTGCTTTGCTAGGCGCCGAAGGCACGCAGCGCTTCCTTCATTTGCGAGGCAGCGAAGAGATGGAGCGCTTTGCTTCTTGGCCAGGCAGCGAACAGGCGCCGTGCTTTGCTTTCTGCCACTCAGCGAATACACGCAGCGCTCTGCTTTTTGGCGAGGCAGTGAACAGATGCAGCGTTTAGTTTGCGAGGCGGCCAAGAGACGCGGCGCTTTGCATGCTGGCGAGGCGGCGAGCAGATCGAGTGCTTTGCTTGTTGGCGAGGCAGCGAAGAGATGCAGCGGTTTGCTTGTGCACCAGGTGGCGCAGTGGCATGGCGGATGACTTTTTCGCCTGGAGGCGAAGCGAGGCAGCACTTTGTTAGTTGGCGAGGCAGCGAAGAGACGCAGCAGGCTGCTTGTTTGTGAGACAGCCAACATGCACAGTGGTTAGCTATTGTGCGAGGCAGCGAATGAGGGCAGAGCAAATCGCTTTGTGCGTTCGCCGCCTCGCTGCCTAGCAAAGCGTCGTCTGCCTTGGGCGCCTAGCAAAGCTGCGCGTGCCGTCGCCGTCAAGCAAAGCGCCGTGTTCCTTGGGCGCCTAGCAAAGAAGTGCCTGCGTTGGGCGCCTCGCCGCATTGCAGCCTAGCAAAGCGCTGCGTGCCTTCGGCGGCTGGCAAAGCAGTGCGTGCCTTCGCCGCCTCACACACCGCGTTGTGCCTTCGGCGCCTGGCAAAGCAGCGCGTGCCTTCGCCGCCTGGCCTCCTAAGAAAGCGCTGCGTGCCTTCTCGCCCTCGCCGCCTAGCAAAGCGCCGTGTCCCTTCGCCGCCTCGCCGCCTAGCAAAGCTCCGCGTGCCGTCGCCGCCTACAAAGCGCCCTGTTCCTTCGGCGCCTAGCAAAGCAGCGCGTGCCTTCGCCGCCTAAGAAAGCGCTGCGTGCCTTTTCGCCCTCGCCGCCCAACAAAGCGCCCTGTCCCTTCACCGCCTCCCGAACCGCTTCGTCCCTTCGCCGCCTCGCCGCCTAGCAAAGCGCTGCTTGCCTTCGCCGCCTCACACACCGCTGCGTCCCTTCGCCGCCTCGCCGCTTAGCAAACGCCGTGGGAGCGCCCAAAGCACACGGCGCTTTTGTAGGCGCCGAAGGCACGTGGCGCTTTGCTAAGCACCGAGGCAGCGAAGGCACGCAGCCATTTGATCGTGCTCGACGGGCTCGGGCGCCTTGCTAGGCGGCGAGGCGGCGAAGGCACGCAGCGCTTTGCCAGGCGCCCAGGGACGCAGCGCTCGGCGAGGGCACGCAGTGCTTTGCCAGGCGCCGAAGGCACTCAGCGCTTTGCCAGGCGCCGAAGGCACGCAGCGCTCTAGCAGGCGGCGAGGGCACACAGTGCTTTGCTAGGCGGCGAGCGGACGTGGAGCTTTGCTAGGCAGCCAAGGCTGAGGACGCTTTGCTAGGCGCTTTGCTAGGCGGCCAAGGCACGAAGCGATTTGGGAGGCGGCGAAGGCACACGGCGCTTTGCTAGGCGGCGAGGGCGAGAAAGCACGCAGCGCTTTCTGAGGCGGCGAGGCGGCCAAGGCACGCGCTGCTTTGCTAGGCGCCGAAGGCACGCAGCGCTTCCTTCGTTTGCGAGGCAGCAAAGAGATGGAGCGCTTTGCTTCTTGGCCAGGCAGCGAACAGGCGCCGTGCTTTGCTTTCTGCCACTCAGCGAATACACGCAGCGCTCTGCTTTTTGGCGAGGCAGTGAACAGATGCAGCGTTTAGTTTGCGAGGCGGCCAAGAGACGCGGCGCTTTGCATGCTGGCGAGGCGGCGAGCAGATCGAGTGCTTTGCTTGTTGGCGAGGCAGCGAAGAGATGCAGCGGTTTGCTTGTTGGCGAGGCAGCGAAGAGATTCAGCAGTCTCCTTGTTTGTGACACAGCGACCATGCCCAGTGCTTGCTCTTTGTGCGAGGCAGCGAAGAGATGCAGCACTTTGCTTGTGCACCAGGTGGCGCAGTGGCATGGCGGATGACTTTTTCGCCTGGAGGCGAAGCGAGGCAGCACTTTGTTAGTTGGCGAGGCAGCGAAGAGACGCAGCAGGCTGCTTGTTTGTGAGACAGCCAACATGCACAGTGGTTAGCTATTGTGCGAGGCAGCGAATGAGGGCAGAGCAAATCGCTTTGTGCCTTCGCCGCCTCGCTGCCTAGCAAAGCGTCGTCTGCCTTGGGCGCCTAGCAAAGCTGCGCGTGCCGTCGCCGTCAAGCAAAGCGCCGTGTTCCTTGGGCGCCTAGCAAAGAAGTGCCTGCGTTGGGCGCCTCGCCGCATTGCAGCCTAGCAAAGCGCTGCGTGCCTTCGGCGATGGCAAAGCAGTGCGTGCCTTCGCCGCCTCACACACCGCGTTGTGCCTTCGGCGCCTGGCAAAGCAGCGCGTGCCTTCGCCGCCTGGCCTCCTAAGAAAGCGCTGCGTGCCTTCTCGCCCTCGCCGCCTAGCAAAGCGCCGTGTCCCTTCGCCACCTCGCCGCCTAGCAAAGCTGCGCGTGCCGTCGCCGCCTACAAAGCGCCCTGTTCCTTCGGCGCCTAGCAAAGCAGTGCGTGCCTTCGCCGCCTAAGAAAGCGCTGCGTGCCTTTTCGCCCTCGCCGCCCAACAAAGCGCCCTGTCCCTTCACCGCCTCCCGAACCGCTTCGTCCCTTCGCCGCCTCGCCGCCTAGCAAAGCGCTGCTTGCCTTCGCCGCCTCACACACCGCTGCGTCCCTTCGCCGCCTCGCCGCTTAGCAAACGCCGTGGGAGCGCTGAAGGGACACGGCGCTTTTGTAGGCGCCGAAGGCACGTGGCGCTTTGCTAAGGCACGAGGCAGCGAAGGCACGCAGCCATTTGATCGTGCTCGACGGGCTAGGGCGCCTTGCTAGGCGGCGAAGGCACGCAGCGCTTTGCCAGGCGCCCAGGGACGCAGCGCTCGGCGAGGGCACGCAGTGCTTTGCCAGGCGCCGAAGGCACGCAGCGCTCTAGCAGGCGGCGAGGGCACACAGTGCTTTGCTAGGCGGCGAGCGGACGTGCAGCTTTGCTAGACAGCCAAGGCACGAAGCGATTTGGGAGGCGGCGAAGGCACACGGCGCTTTGCTAGGTGGCGAGGGCGAGAAGGCACGCAGCGCTTTCTGAGGCGGCGAGGCGGCCAAGGCACGCGCTGCTTTGCTAGGCGCCGAAGGCACGCAGCGCTTCCTTCATTTGCGAGGCAGCGAAGAGATGGAGCGCTTTGCTTCTTGGCCAGGCAGCGAACAGGCGCCGTGCTTTGCTTTCTGCCACTCAGCGAATACACGCAGCGCTCTGCTTTTTGGCGAGGCAGTGAACAGATGCAGCGTTTAGTTTGCGAGGCGGCCAAGAGACGCGGCGCTTTGCATGCTGGCGAGGCGGCGAGCAGATCGAGTGCTTTGCTTGTTGGCGAGGCAGCGAAGAGATGCAGCGGTTTGCTTGTGCACCAGGTGGCGCAGTGGCATGGCGGATGACTTTTTCGCCTGGAGGCGAAGCGAGGCAGCACTTTGTTAGTTGGCGAGGCAGCGAAGAGACGCAGCAGGCTGCTTGTTTGTGAGACAGCCAACATGCACAGTGGTTAGCTATTGTGCGAGGCAGCGAATGAGGGCAGAGCAAATCGCTTTGTGCCTTCGCCGCCTCGCTGCCTAGCAAAGCGTCGTCTGCCTTGGGCGCCTAGCAAAGCTGCGCGTGCCGTCGCCGTCAAGCAAAGCGCCGTGTTCCTTGGGCGCCTAGCAAAGAAGTGCCTGCGTTGGGCGCCTCGCCGCATTGCAGCCTAGCAAAGCGCTGCGTGCCTTCGGCGGCTGGCAAAGCAGTGCGTGCCTTCGCCGCCTCACACACCGCGTTGTGCCTTCGGCGCCTGGCAAAGCAGCGCGTGCCTTCGCCGCCTGGCCTCCTAAGAAAGCGCTGCGTGCCTTCTCGCCCTCGCCGCCTAGCAAAGCGCCGTGTCCCTTCGCCGCCTCGCCGCCTAGCAAAGCTCCGCGTGCCGTCGCCGCCTACAAAGCGCCCTGTTCCTTCGGCGCCTAGCAAAGCAGCGCGTGCCTTCGCCGCCTAAGAAAGCGCTGCGTGCCTTTTCGCCCTCGCCGCCCAACAAAGCGCCCTGTCCCTTCACCGCCTCCCGAACCGCTTCGTCCCTTCGCCGCCTCGCCGCCTAGCAAAGCGCTGCTTGCCTTCGCCGCCTCACACACCGCTGCGTCCCTTCGCCGCCTCGCCGCTTAGCAAACGCCGTGGGAGCGCCCAAGGCACACGGCGCTTTTGTAGGCGCCGAAGGCACGTGGCGCTTTGCTAAGCACCGAGGCAGCGAAGGCACGCAGCCATTTGATCGTGCTCGACGGGCTCGGGCGCCTTGCTAGGCGGCGAGGCGGCGAAGGCACGCAGCGCTTTGCCAGGCGCCCAGGGACGCAGCGCTCGGCGAGGGCACGCAGTGCTTTGCCAGGCGCCGAAGGCACTCAGCGCTTTGCCAGGCGCCGAAGGCACGCAGCGCTCTAGCAGGCGGCGAGGGCACACAGTGCTTTGCTAGGCGGCGAGCGGACGTGGAGCTTTGCTAGGCAGCCAAGGCTGAGGACGCTTTGCTAGGCGCTTTGCTAGGCGGCCAAGGCACGAAGCGATTTGGGAGGCGGCGAAGGCACACGGCGCTTTGCTAGGCGGCGAGGGCGAGAAAGCACGCAGCGCTTTCTGAGGCGGCGAGGCGGCCAAGGCACGCGCTGCTTTGCTAGGCGCCGAAGGCACGCAGCGCTTCCTTCGTTTGCGAGGCAGCAAAGAGATGGAGCGCTTTGCTTCTTGGCCAGGCAGCGAACAGGCGCCGTGCTTTGCTTTCTGCCACTCAGCGAATACACGCAGCGCTCTGCTTTTTGGCGAGGCAGTGAACAGATGCAGCGTTTAGTTTGCGAGGCGGCCAAGAGACGCGGCGCTTTGCATGCTGGCGAGGCGGCGAGCAGATCGAGTGCTTTGCTTGTTGGCGAGGCAGCGAAGAGATGCAGCGGTTTGCTTGTTGGCGAGGCAGCGAAGAGATTCAGCAGTCTCCTTGTTTGTGACACAGCGACCATGCCCAGTGCTTGCTCTTTGTGCGAGGCAGCGAAGAGATGCAGCACTTTGCTTGTGCACCAGGTGGCGCAGTGGCATGGCGGATGACTTTTTCGCCTGGAGGCGAAGCGAGGCAGCACTTTGTTAGTTGGCGAGGCAGCGAAGAGACGCAGCAGGCTGCTTGTTTGTGAGACAGCCAACATGCACAGTGGTTAGCTATTGTGCGAGGCAGCGAATGAGGGCAGAGCAAATGGCTTTGTGCCTTCGCCGCCTCGCTGCCTAGCAAAGCGTCGTCTGCCTTGGGCGCCTAGCAAAGCTGCGCGTGCCGTCGCCGTCAAGCAAAGCGCCGTGTTCCTTGGGCGCCTAGCAAAGAAGTGCCTGCGTTCGGCGCCTCGCCGCATTGCAGCCTAGCAAAGCGCTGCGTGCCTTCGGCGGCTGGCAAAGCAGTGCGTGCCTTCGCCGCCTCACACACCGCGTTGTGCCTTCGGCGCCTGGCAAAGCAGCGCGTGCCTTCGCCGCCTGGCCTCCTAAGAAAGCGCTGCGTGCCTTCTCGCCCTCGCCGCCTAGCAAAGCGCCGTGTCCCTTCGCCGCCTCGCCGCCTAGCAAAGCTGCGCGTGCCGTCGCCGCCTACAAAGCGCCCTGTTCCTTCGGCGCCTAGCAAAGCAGCGCGTGCCTTCGCCGCCTAAGAAAGCGCTGCGTGCCTTTTCGCCCTCGCCGCCCAACAAAGCGCCCTGTCCCTTCACCGCCTCCCGAACCGCTTCGTCCCTTCGCCGCCTCGCCGCCTAGCAAAGCGCTGCTTGCCTTCGCCGCCTCACACACCGCTGCGTCCCTTCGCCGCCTCGCCGCTTAGCAAACGCCGTGGGAGCGCCCAAGGCACACGGCGCTTTTGTAGGCGCCGAAGGCACGTGGCGCTTTGCTAAGCACCGAGGCAGCGAAGGCACGCAGCCATTTGATCGTGCTCGACGGGCTAGGGCGCCTTGCTAGGCGGCGAGGCGGCGAAGGCACGCAGCGCTTTGCCAGGCGCCCAGGGACGCAGCGCTCGGCGAGGGCACGCAGTGCTTTGCCAGGCGCCGAAGGCACTCAGCGCTTTGCCAGGCGCCGAAGGCACGCAGCGCTCTAGCAGGCGGCGAGGGCACACAGTGCTTTGCTAGGCGGTGAGCGGACGTGGAGCTTTGCTAGGCAGCCAAGGCTGAGGACGCTTTGCTAGGCGCTTTGCTAGGCGGCGAAGGCACGAAGCGATTTGGGAGGCGGCGAAGGCACACGGCGCTTTGCTAGGCGGCGAGGGCGAGAAGGCACGCAGCGCTTTCTGAGGCGGCGAGGCGGCCAAGGCACGCGCTGCTTTGCTAGGCGCCGAAGGCACGCAGCGCTTCCTTCGTTTGCGAGGCAGCGAAGAGATGGAGCGCTTTGCTTCTTGGCCAGGCAGCGAACAGGCGCCGTGCTTTGCTTTCTGCCACTCAGCGAATACACGCAGCGCTCTGCTTTTTGGCGAGGCAGTGAACAGATGCAGCGTTTAGTTTGCGAGGCGGCCAAGAGACGCGGCGCTTTGCATGCTGGCGAGGCGGCGAGCAGATCGAGTGCTTTGCTTGTTGGCGAGGCAGCGAAGAGGTGCAGCGGTTTGCTTGTTGGCGAGGCAGCGAAGAGATTCAGCAGTCTCCTTGTTTGTGACACAGCGACCATGCCCAGTGCTTGCTCTTTGTGCGAGGCAGCGAAGAGATGCAGCACTTTGCTTGTGCACCAGGTGGCGCAGTGGCATGGCGGATGACTTTTTCGCCTGGAGGCGAAGCGAGGCAGCACTTTGTTAGTTGGCGAGGCAGCGAAGAGACGCAGCAGGCTGCTTGTTTGTGAGACAGCCAACATGCACAGTGGTTAGCTATTGTGCGAGGCAGCGAATGAGGGCAGAGCAAATGGCTTTGTGCCTTCGCCGCCTCGCTGCCTAGCAAAGCGTCGTCTGCCTTGGGCGCCTAGCAAAGCTGCGCGTGCCGTCGCCGCCTACAAAGCGCCGTGTTCCTTCGGCGCCTAGCAAAGCAGCGCGTGCCTTCGCCGCCTAAGAAAGCGCTGCGTGCCTTTTCGCCCTCGCCGCCCAACAAAGCGCCCTGTCCCTTCACCGCCTCCCGAACCGCTTCGTCCCTTCGCCGCCTCGCCACCTAGCAAAGCGCTGCTTGCCTTCGCCGCCTCACACACCGCTGCGTCCCTTCGCCGCCTCGCCGCTTAGCAAACGCCGTGGGAGCGCCGAAGGGACACGGCGCTTTTGTAGGCGCCGAAGGCACGTGGCGCCTTGCTATGCACCGAGGCAGCGAAGGCACGCAGCCATTTGATCGTGGTCGACGGGGTCGGGCGCCTTGCTAGGCGGCGAGGCGGCGAAGGCACGCAGCGCTTTGCCAGGCGCCCAGGGACGCAGCGCTCGGCGAGGGCACGCAGTGCTTTGCCAGGCACCGAAGGCACTCAGCGCTTTGCCAGGCGCCGAAGGCACGCAGCGCTCTAGCAGGCGGCGAGGGCACACAGTGCTTTGCTAGGCGGCGAGCGGACGTGGAGCTTTGCTAGGCAGCCAAGGCTGAGGACGCTTTGCTAGGCGCTTTGCTAGGCGGCCAAGGCACGAAGCGATTTGGGAGGCGGCGAAGGCACACGGCGCTTTGCTAGGCGGCGAGGGCGAGAAGGCACGCAGCGCTTTCTGAGGCGGCGAGGCGGCCAAGGCATGCGCTGCTTTGCTAGGCGCCGAAGGCACGCAGCGCTTCCTTCGTTTGTGAGGCAGCGAAGAGATGGAGCACTTTGCTTCTTGGCCAGGCAGCGAACAGGCGCCGTGCTTTGCTTTCTGCCACTCAGCGAATACACGCAGCGCTCTGCTTTTTGGCGAGGCAGTGAACAGATGCAGCGTTTAGTTTGCGAGGCGGCCAAGAGACGCGGCGCTTTGCATGCTGGCGAGGCGGCGAGCAGATCGAGTGCTTTGCTTGTTGGCGAGGCAGCGAAGAGATGCAGCAGTCTCCTTGTTTGTGACACAGCGACCATGCCCAGTGCTTGCTCTTTGTGCGAGGCAGCGAAGAGATGCAGCACTTTGCTTGTGCACCAGGTGGCGCAGTGGCATCGTGGATGACTTTTTCGCCTGGAGGCGAAGCGAGGCAGCACTTTGTTAGTTGGCGAGGCAGCGAAGAGACGCAGCAGGCTGCTTGTTTGTGAGACAGCCAACATGCACAGTGGTTAGCTATTGTGCGAGGCAGCGAATGAGGGCAGAGCAAATCGCTTTGTGCGTTCGCCGCCTCGCTGCCTAGCAAAGCGTCGTCTGCCTTGGGCGCCTAGCAAAGCTGCGCGTGCCGTCGCCGTCAAGCAAAGCGCCGTGTTCCTTGGGCGCCTAGCAAAGAAGTGCCTGCGTTGGGCGCCTCGCCGCATTGCAGCCTAGCAAAGCGCTGCGTGCCTTCGGCGGCTGGCAAAGCAGTGCGTGCCTTCGCCGCCTCACACACCGCGTTGTGCCTTCGGCGCCTGGCAAAGCAGCGCGTGCCTTCGCCGCCTGGCCTCCTAAGAAAGCGCTGCGTGCCTTCTCGCCCTCGCCGCCTAGCAAAGCGCCGTGTCCCTTCGCCGCCTCGCCGCCTAGCAAAGCTGCGCGTGCCGTCGCCGCCTACAAAGCGCCCTGTTCCTTCGGCGCCTAGCAAAGCAGCGCGTGCCTTCGCCGCCTAAGAAAGCGCTGCGTGCCTTTTCGCCCTCGCCGCCCAACAAAGCGCCCTGTCCCTTCACCGCCTCCCGAACCGCTTCGTCCCTTCGCCGCCTCGCCGCCTAGCAAAGCGCTGCTTGCCTTCGCCGCCTCACACACCGCTGCGTCCCTTCGCCGCCTCGCCGCTTAGCAAACGCCGTGGGAGCGCCCAAGGCACACGGCGCTTTTGTAGGCTCCGAAGGCACGTGGCGCTTTGCTAAGCACCGAGGCAGCGAAGGCACGCAGCCATTTGATCGTGCTCGACGGGCTAGGGCGCCTTGCTAGGCGGCGAGGCGGCCAAGGCACGCAGCGCTTTGCCAGGCGCCCAGGGACGCAGCGCTCGGCGAGGGCACGCAGTGCTTTGCCAGGCGCCGAAGGCACTCAGCGCTTTGCCAGGCACCGAAGGCACGCAGCGCTCTAGCAGGCGGCGAGGGCACACAGTGCTTTGCTAGGCGGCGAGCGGACGTGGAGCTTTGCTAGGCAGCCAAGGCTGAGGACGCTTTGCTAGGCGCTTTGCTAGGCGGCCAAGGCACGAAGCGATTTGGGAGGCGGCGAAGGCACACGGCGCTTTGCTAGGCGGCGAGGGCGAGAAGGCACGCAGCGCTTTCTGAGGCGGCGAGGCGGCCAAGGCACGCGCTGCTTTGCTAGGCGCCGAAGGCACGCAGCGCTTCCTTCGTTTGCGAGGCAGCGAAGAGATGGAGCGCTTTGCTTCTTGGCCAGGCAGCGAACAGGCGCCGTGCTTTGCTTTCTGCCACTCAGCGAATACACGCAGCGCTCTGCTTTTTGGCGAGGCAGTGAACAGATGCAGCGTTTAGTTTGCGAGGCGGCCAAGAGACGCGGCACTTTGCATGCTGGCGAGGCGGCGAGCAGATCGAGTGCTTTGCTTGTTGGCGAGGCAGCGAAGAGATGCAGCGGTTTGCTTGTTGGCGAGGCAGCGAAGAGATTCAGCAGTCTCCTTGTTTGTGACACAGCGACCATGCCCAGTGCTTGCTCTTTGTGCGAGGCAGCGAAGAGATGCAGCACTTTGCTTGTGCACCAGGTGGCGCAGTGGCATGGCGGATGACTTTTTCGCCTGGAGGCGAAGCGAGGCAGCACTTTGTTAGTTGGCGAGGCAGCGAAGAGACGCAGCAGGCTGCTTGTTTGTGAGACAGCCAACATGCACAGTGGTTAGCTCTTGTGCGAGGCAGCGAATGAGGGCAGAGCAAATCGCTTTGTGCGTTCGCCGCCTCGCTGCCTAGCAAAGCGTCGTCTGCCTTGGGCGCCTAGCAAAGCTGCGCGTGCCGTCGCCGTCAAGCAAAGCGCCGTGTTCCTTGGGCGCCTAGCAAAGAAGTGCTTGCGTTGGGCGCCTCGCCGCATTGCAGCCTAGCAAAGCGCTGCGTGCCTTCGGCGGCTGGCAAAGCAGTGCGTGCCTTCGCCGCCTCACACACCGCGTTGTGCCTTCGGCGCCTGGCAAAGCAGCGCGTGCCTTCGCCGCCTGGCCTCCTAAGAAAGCGCTGCGTGCCTTCTCGCCCTCGCCGCCTAGCAAAGCGCCGTGTCCCTTCGCCGCCTCGCCGCCTAGCAAAGCTCCGCGTGCCGTCGCCGCCTACAAAGCGCCGTGTTCCTTCGGCGCCTAGCAAAGCAGCGCGTGCCTTCGCCGCCTAAGAAAGCGCTGCGTGCCTTTTCGCCCTCGCCGCCCAACAAAGCGCCCTGTCCCTTCACCGCCTCCCGAACCGCTTCGTCCCTTCGCCGCCTCGCCGCCTAGCAAAGCGCTGCTTGCCTTCGCCGCCTCACACACCGCTGCGTCCCTTCGCCGCCTCGCCGCTTAGCAAACGCCGTGGGAGCGCCCAAGGCACACGGCGCTTTTGTAGGCGCCGAAGGCACGTGGCGCTTTGCTAAGCACCGAGGCAGCGAAGGCACGCAGCCATTTGATCGTGCTCGACGGGCTAGGGCGCCTTGCTAGGCGGCGAGGCGGCGAAGGCACGCAGCGCTTTGCCAGGCGCCCAGGGACGCAGCGCTCGGCGAGGGCACGCAGTGCTTTGCCAGGCGCCGAAGGCACTCAGCGCTTTGCCAGGCGCCGAAGGCACGCAGCGCTCTAGCAGGCGGCGAGGGCACACAGTGCTTTGCTAGGCGGCGAGCGGACGTGGAGCTTTGCTAGGCAGCCAAGGCTGAGGACGCTTTGCTAGGCGCTTTGCTAGGCGGCGAAGGCACGAAGCGATTTGGGAGGCGGCGAAGGCACACGGCGCTTTGCTAGGCGGCGAGGGCGAGAAGGCACGCAGCGCTTTCTGAGGCGGCGAGGCGGCCAAGGCACGCGCTGCTTTGCTAGGCGCCGAAGGCACGCAGCGCTTCCTTCGTTTGCGAGGCAGCGAAGAGATGGAGCGCTTTGCTTCTTGGCCAGGCAGCGAACAGGCGCCGTGCTTTGCTTTCTGCCACTCAGCGAATACACGCAGCGCTCTGCTTTTTGGCGAGGCAGTGAACAGATGCAGCGTTTAGTTTGCGAGGCGGCCAAGAGACGCGGCGCTTTGCATGCTGGCGAGGCGGCGAGCAGATCGAGTGCTTTGCTTGTTGGCGAGGCAGCGAAGAGGTGCAGCGGTTTGCTTGTTGGCGAGGCAGCGAAGAGATTCAGCAGTCTCCTTGTTTGTGACACAGCGACCATGCCCAGTGCTTGCTCTTTGTGCGAGGCAGCGAAGAGATGCAGCACTTTGCTTGTGCACCAGGTGGCGCAGTGGCATCGTGGATGACTTTTTCGCCTGGAGGCGAAGCGAGGCAGCACTTTGTTAGTTGGCGAGGCAGCGAAGAGACGCAGCAGGCTGCTTGTTTGTGAGACAGCCAACATGCACAGTGGTTAGCTATTGTGCGAGGCAGCGAATGAGGGCAGAGCAAATGGCTTTGTGCCTTCGCCGCCTCGCTGCCTAGCAAAGCGTCGTCTGCCTTGGGCGCCTAGCAAAGCTGCGCGTGCCGTCGCCGTCAAGCAAAGCGCCGTGTTCCTTGGGCGCCTAGCAAAGAAGTGCCTGCGTTGGGCGCCTCGCCTCATTGCAGCCTAGCAAAGCGCTGCGTGCCTTCGGCGGCTGGCAAAGCAGTGCGTGCCTTCGCCGCCTCACACACCGCGTTGTGCCTTCGGCGCCTGGCAAAGCAGCGCGTGCCTTCGCCGCCTGGCCTCCTAAGAAAGCGCTGCGTGCCTTCTCGCCCTCGCCGCCTAGCAAAGCGCCGTGTCCCTTCGCCGCCTCGCCGCCTAGCAAAGCTCCGCGTGCCGTCGCCGCCTACAAAGCGCCGTGTTCCTTCGGCGCCTAGCAAAGCAGCGCGTGCCTTCGCCGCCTAAGAAAGCGCTGCGTGCCTTTTCGCCCTCGCCGCCCAACAAAGCGCCCTGTCCCTTCACCGCCTCCCGAACCGCTTCGTCCCTTCGCCGCCTCGCCGCCTAGCAAAGCGCTGCTTGCCTTCGCCGCCTCACACACCGCTGCGTCCCTTCGCCGCCTCGCCGCTTAGCAAACGCCGTGGGAGCGCCGAAGGGACACGGCGCTTTTGTAGGCGCCGAAGGCACGTGGCGCTTTGCTAAGCACCGAGGCAGCGAAGGCACGCAGCCATTTGATCGTGCTCGACGGGCTAGGGTGCCTTGCTAGGCGGCGAGGCGGCCAAGGCACGCAGCGCTTTGCCAGGCGCCCAGGGACGCAGCGCTCGGCGAGGGCACGCAGTGCTTTGCCAGGCGCCGAAGGCACTCAGCGCTTTGCCAGGCGCCGAAGGCACGCAGCGCTCTAGCAGGCGGCGAGGGCACACAGTGCTTTGCTAGGCGGCGAGCGGACGTGGAGCTTTGCTAGGCAGCCAAGGCTGAGGACGCTTTGCTAGGCGCTTTGCTAGGCGGCGAAGGCACGAAGCGATTTGGGAGGCGGCGAAGGCACACGGCGCTTTGCTAGGCGACGAGGGCGAGAAGGCACGCAGCGCTTTCTGAGGCGGCGAGGCGGCCAAGGCACGCGCTGCTTTGCTAGGCGCCGAAGGCACGCAGCGCTTCCTTCGTTTGCGAGGCAGCGAAGAGATGGAGCGCTTTGCTTCTTGGCCAGGCAGCGAACAGGCGCCGTGCTTTGCTTTCTGCCACTCAGCGAATAGACGCAGCGCTCTGCTTTTTGGCGAGGCAGTGAACAGATGCAGCGTTTAGTTTGCGAGGCGGCCAAGAGACGCGGCGCTTTGCATGCTGGCGAGGCGGCGAGCAGATCGAGTGCTTTGCTTGTTGGCGAGGCAGCGAAGAGATTCAGCAGTCTCCTTGTTTGTGACACAGCGACCATGCCCAGTGCTTGCTCTTTGTGCGAGGCAGCGAAGAGATGCAGCACTTTGCTTGTGCACCAGGTGGCGCAGTGGCATCGTGGATGACTTTTTCGCCTGGAGGTGAAGCGAGGCAGCACTTTGTTAGTTGGCGAGGCAGCGAAGAGACGCAGCAGGCTGCTTGTTTGTGAGACAGCCAACATGCACAGTGCTTAGCTATTGTGCGAGGCAGCGAATGAGGGCAGAGCAAATGGCTTTGTGCCTTCGCCGCCTCGCTGCCTAGCAAAGCGTCGTCTGCCTTGGGCGCCTAGCAAAGCTGCGCGTGCCGTCGCCGTCAAGCAAAGCGCCGTGTTCCTTGGGCGCCTAGCAAAGAAGTGCCTGCGTTGGGCGCCTCGCCGCATTGCAGCCTAGCAAAGCGCTGCGTGCCTTCGGCGGCTGGCAAAGCAGTGCGTGCCTTCGCCGCCTCACACACCGCGTTGTGCCTTCGGCGCCTGGCAAAGCAGCGCGTGCCTTCGCCGCCTGGCCTCCTAAGAAAGCGCTGCGTGCCTTCTCGCCCTCGCCGCCTAGCAAAGCGCCGTGTCCCTTCGCCGCCTCGCCGCCTAGCAAAGCTCCGCGTGCCGTCGCCGCCTACAAAGCGCCCTGTTCCTTCGGCGCCTAGCAAAGCAGCGCGTGCCTTCGCCGCCTAAGAAAGCGCTGCGTGCCTTTTCGCCCTCGCTGCCCAACAAAGCGCCCTGTCCCTTCACCGCCTCCCGAACCGCTTCGTCCATTCGCCGCCTCGCCGCCTAGCAAAGTGCTGCTTGCCTTCGCCGCCTCACACACCGCTGCGTCCCTTCGCCGCCTCGCCGCTTAGCAAACGCCATGGGAGCGCCGAAGGGACACGGCGCTTTTGTAGGCGCCGAAGGCACGTGGCACTTTGCTAAGCACCGAGGCAGCGAAGGCACGCAGCCATTTGATCGTGCTCGACGGGCTAGGGCGCCTTGCTAGGCGGCGAGGCGGCGAAGGCACGCAGCGCTTTGCCAGGCGCCCAGGGACGCAGCGCTCGGCGAGGGCACGCAGTGCTTTGCCAGGCGCCGAAGGCACTCAGCGCTTTGCCAGGCGCCGAAGGCACTCAGCGCTCTAGCAGGCGGCGAGGGCACACAGTGCTTTGCTAGGCGGCGAGCGGACGTGGAGCTTTGCTAGGCAGCCAAGGCTGAGGACGCTTTGCTAGGCGCTTTGCTAGGCGGCGAAGGCACGAAGCGATTTGGGAGGCGGCGAAGGCACACGGCGCTTTGCTAGGCGGCGAGGGCGAGAAGGCACGCAGCGCTTTCTGAGGCGGCGAGGCGGCCAAGGCACGCGCTGCTTTGCTAGGCGCCGAAGGCACGCAGCGCTTCCTTCGTTTGCGAGGCAGCGAAGAGATGGAGCGCTTTGCTTCTTGGCCAGGCAGCGAACAGGCGCCGTGCTTTGCTTTCTGCCACTCAGCGAATACACGCAGCGCTCTGCTTTTTGGCGAGGCACTGAACAGATACAGCGTTTAGTTTGCGAGGCGGCCAAGAGACGCGGCGCTTTGCATGCTGGCGAGGCGGCGAGCAGATCGAGTGCTTTGCTTGTTGGCGAGGCAGCGAAGAGATGCAGCGGTTTGCTTGTTGGCGAGGCAGCGAAGAGATTCAGCAGTCTCCTTGTTTGTGACACAGCGACCATGCCCAGTGCTTGCTCTTTGTGCGAGGCAGCGAAGAGATGCAGCACTTTGCTTGTGCACCAGGTGGCGCAGTGGCATCGTGGATGACTTTTTCGCCTGGAGGCGAAGCGAGGCAGCACTTTGTTAGTTGGCGAG
Organism: Apteryx mantelli; assembly: GCF_036417845.1. NCBI lineage: Eukaryota > Metazoa > Chordata > Aves > Apterygiformes > Apterygidae > Apteryx > Apteryx mantelli. The sequence goes on from NC_089987.1 coordinate 26,005,095, forward strand.
GCAGCGAAGAGACGCAGCAGGCTGCTTGTTTGTGAGACAGCCAACATGCACAGTGCTTAGCTATTGTGCGAGGCAGCGAATGAGGGCAGAGCAAATGGCTTTGTGCCTTCGCCGCCTCGCTGCCTAGCAAAGCGTCGTCTGCCTTGGGCGCCTAGCAAAGCTGCGCGTGCCGTCGCCGTCAAGCAAAGCGCCGTGTTCCTTGGGCGCCTAGCAAAGAAGTGCCTGCGTTGGGCGCCTCGCCGCATTGCAGCCTAGCAAAGCAGTGCGTGCCTTCGCCGCCTAAGAAAGAGCTGCGTGCCTTTTCACCCTCGCCGCCCAACAAAGCGCCCTGTCCCTTCACCGCCTCCCGAACCGCTTCGTCCCTTCGCCGCCTCGCCGCCTAGCAAAGCGCTGCTTGCCTTCGCCGCCTCACACACCGCTGCGTCCCTTCGCCGCCTCGCCGCTTAGCAAACGCCGTGGGAGCGCCGAAGGGACACGGCGCTTTTGTAGGCGCCGAAGGCACGTGGCGCTTTGCTAAGCACCGAGGCAGCGAAGGCACGCAGCCATTTGATCGTGCTCGACGGGCTAGGGCGCCTTGCTAGGCGGCGAAGGCACGCAGCGCTTTGCCAGGCGCCCAGGGACGCAGCGCTCGGCGAGGGCACGCAGTGCTTTGCCAGGCGCCGAAGGCACTCAGCGCTTTGCCAGGCGCCGAAGGCACGCAGCGCTCTAGCAGGCGGCGAGGGCACACAGTGCTTTGCTAGGCGGCGAGCGGACGTGGAGCTTTGCTAGGCAGCCAAGGCTGAGGACGCTTTGCTAGGCGCTTTGCTAGGCGGCCAAGGCACGAAGCGATTGGGGAGGCGGCGAAGGCACACGGCGCTTTGCTAGGCGACGAGGGCGAGAAGGCACGCAGCGCTTTCTGAGGCGGCGAGGCGGCCAAGGCACGCGCTGCTTTGCTAGGCGCCGAAGGCACGCAGCGCTTCCTTCGTTTGCGAGGCAGCGAAGAGATGGAGCGCTTTGCTTCTTGGCCAGGCAGCGAACAGGCGCCGTGCTTTGCTTTCTGCCACTCAGCGAATAGACGCAGCGCTCTGCTTTTTGGCGAGGCAGTGAACAGATGCAGCGTTTAGTTTGCGAGGCGGCCAAGAGACGCGGCGCTTTGCATGCTGGCGAGGCGGCGAGCAGATCGAGTGCTTTGCTTGTTGGCGAGGCAGCGAAGAGATTCAGCAGTCTCCTTGTTTGTGACACAGCGACCATGCCCAGTGCTTGCTCTTTGTGCGAGGCAGCGAAGAGATGCAGCACTTTGCTTGTGCACCAGGTGGCGCAGTGGCATCGTGGATGACTTTTTCGCCTGGAGGTGAAGCGAGGCAGCACTTTGTTAGTTGGCGAGGCAGCGAAGAGACGCAGCAGGCTGCTTGTTTGTGAGACAGCCAACATGCACAGTGCTTAGCTATTGTGCGAGGCAGCGAATGAGGGCAGAGCAAATGGCTTTGTGCCTTCGCCGCCTCGCTGCCTAGCAAAGCGTCGTCTGCCTTGGGCGCCTAGCAAAGCTGCGCGTGCCGTCGCCGTCAAGCAAAGCGCCGTGTTCCTTGGGCGCCTAGCAAAGAAGTGCCTGCGTTGGGCGCCTCGCCGCATTGCAGCCTAGCAAAGCGCTGCGTGCCTTCGGCGGCTGGCAAAGCAGTGCGTGCCTTCGCCGCCTCACACACCGCGTTGTGCCTTCGGCGCCTGGCAAAGCAGCGCGTGCCTTCGCCGCCTGGCCTCCTAAGAAAGCGCTGCGTGCCTTCTCGCCCTCGCCGCCTAGCAAAGCGCCGTGTCCCTTCGCCGCCTCGCCGCCTAGCAAAGCTCCGCGTGCCGTCGCCGCCTACAAAGCGCCCTGTTCCTTCGGCGCCTAGCAAAGCAGCGCGTGCCTTCGCCGCCTAAGAAAGCGCTGCGTGCCTTTTCGCCCTCGCTGCCCAACAAAGCGCCCTGTCCCTTCACCGCCTCCCGAACCGCTTCGTCCATTCGCCGCCTCGCCGCCTAGCAAAGTGCTGCTTGCCTTCGCCGCCTCACACACCGCTGCGTCCCTTCGCCGCCTCGCCGCTTAGCAAACGCCATGGGAGCGCCGAAGGGACACGGCGCTTTTGTAGGCGCCGAAGGCACGTGGCACTTTGCTAAGCACCGAGGCAGCGAAGGCACGCAGCCATTTGATCGTGCTCGACGGGCTAGGGCGCCTTGCTAGGCGGCGAGGCGGCGAAGGCACGCAGCGCTTTGCCAGGCGCCCAGGGACGCAGCGCTCGGCGAGGGCACGCAGTGCTTTGCCAGGCGCCGAAGGCACTCAGCGCTTTGCCAGGCGCCGAAGGCACTCAGCGCTCTAGCAGGCGGCGAGGGCACACAGTGCTTTGCTAGGCGGCGAGCGGACGTGGAGCTTTGCTAGGCAGCCAAGGCTGAGGACGCTTTGCTAGGCGCTTTGCTAGGCGGCGAAGGCACGAAGCGATTTGGGAGGCGGCGAAGGCACACGGCGCTTTGCTAGGCGGCGAGGGCGAGAAGGCACGCAGCGCTTTCTGAGGCGGCGAGGCGGCCAAGGCACGCGCTGCTTTGCTAGGCGCCGAAGGCACGCAGCGCTTCCTTCGTTTGCGAGGCAGCGAAGAGATGGAGCGCTTTGCTTCTTGGCCAGGCAGCGAACAGGCGCCGTGCTTTGCTTTCTGCCACTCAGCGAATACACGCAGCGCTCTGCTTTTTGGCGAGGCACTGAACAGATACAGCGTTTAGTTTGTGAGGCGGCCAAGAGACGCGGCGCTTTGCATGCTGGCGAGGCGGCGAGCAGATCGAGTGCTTTGCTTGTTGGCGAGGCAGCGAAGAGATGCAGCGGTTTGCTTGTTGGCGAGGCAGCGAAGAGATTCAGCAGTCTCCTTGTTTGTGACACAGCGACCATGCCCAGTGCTTGCTCTTTGTGCGAGGCAGCGAAGAGATGCAGCACTTTGCTTGTGCACCAGGTGGCGCAGTGGCATCGTGGATGACTTTTTCGCCTGGAGGCGAAGCGAGGCAGCACTTTGTTAGTTGGCGAGGCAGCGAAGAGACGCAGCAGGCTGCTTGTTTGTGAGACAGCCAACATGCACAGTGCTTAGCTATTGTGCGAGGCAGCGAATGAGGGCAGAGCAAATGGCTTTGTGCCTTCGCCGCCTCGCTGCCTAGCAAAGCGTCGTCTGCCTTGGGCGCCTACCAAAGCTGCGCGTGCCGTCGCCGTCAAGCAAAGCGCCGTGTTCCTTGGGCGCCTAGCAAAGAAGTGCCTGCGTTGGGCGCCTCGCCGCATTGCAGCCTAGCAAAGCGCTGCGTGCCTTCGGCGGCTGGCAAAGCAGTGCGTGCCTTCGCCGCCTCACACACCGCGTTGTGCCTTCGGCGCCTGGCAAAGCAGCGCGTGCCTTCGCCGCCTGGCCTCCTAAGAAAGCGCTGCGTGCCTTCTCGCCCTCGCCGCCTAGCAAAGCGCCGTGTTCCTTCGGCGCCTAGCAAAGCAGCGCGTGCCTTCGCCGCCTAAGAAAGCGCTGCGTGCCTTTTCGCCCTCGCCGCCCAACAAAGCACCCTGTCCCTTCACCGCCTCCCGAACCGCTTCGTCCCTTCGCCGCCTCGCCGCCTAGCAAAGCGCTGCTTGCCTTCGCCGCCTCACACACCGCTGCGTCCCTTCGCCGCCTCGCCGCTTAGCAAACGCCGTGGGAGCGCCGAAGGGACACGGCGCTTTTGTAGGCGCCGAAGGCACGTGGCGCTTTGCTAAGCACCGAGGCAGCGAAGGCACGCAGCCATTTGATCGTGCTCGACGGGCTAGGGCGCCTTGCTAGGCGGCGAGGCGGCGAAGGCACGCAGCGCTTTGCCAGGCGCCCAGGGACGCAGCGCTCGGCGAGGGCACGCAGTGCTTTGCCAGGCGCCGAAGGCACTCAGCGCTTTGCCAGGCGCCGAAGGCACGCAGCGCTCTAGCAGGCGGCGAGGGCACACAGTGCTTTGCTAGGCGGCGAGCGGACGTGCAGCTTTGCTAGGCAGCCAAGGCTGAGGACGCTTTGCTAGGCGCTTTGCTAGGCGGCGAAGGCACGAAGCGATTTGGGAGGCGGCGAAGGCACACGGCGCTTTGCTAGGCGGCGAGGGCGAGAAGGCACGCAGCGCTTTCTGAGGCGGCGAGGCGGCCAAGGCACGCGCTGCTTTGCTAGGCGCCGAAGGCACGCAGCGCTTCCTTCGTTTGCGAGGCAGCGAAGAGATGGAGCGCTTTGCTTCTTGGCCAGGCAGCGAACAGGCGCCGTGCTTTGCTTTCTGCCACTCAGCGAATACACGCAGCGCTCTGCTTTTTGGCGAGGCAGTGAACAGATGCAGCGTTTAGTTTGCGAGGCGGCCAAGAGACGCGGCGCTTTGCATGCTGGCGAGGCGGCGAGCAGATCGAGTGCTTTGCTTGTTGGCGAGGCAGCGAAGAGATGCAGCGGTTTGCTTGTTGGCGAGGCAGCAAAGAGATTCAGCAGTCTCCTTGTTTGTGACACAGCGACCATGCCCAGTGCTTGCTCTTTGTGCGAGGCAGCGAAGAGATGCAGCACTTTGCTTGTGCACCAGGTGGCGCAGTGGCATGGCGGATGACTTTTTCGCCTGGAGGCGAAGCGAGGCAGCACTTTGTTAGTTGGCGAGGCAGCGAAGAGACGCAGCAGGCTGCTTGTTTGTGAGACAGCCAACATGCACAGTGGTTAGCTATTGTGCGAGGCAGCGAATGAGGGCAGAGCAAATCGCTTTGTGCCTTCGCCGCCTCGCTGCCTAGCAAAGCGTCGTCTGCCTTGGGCGCCTAGCAAAGCTGCGCGTGCCGTCGCCGTCAAGCAAAGCGCCGTGTTCCTTGGGCGCCTAGCAAAGAAGTGCCTGCGTTGGGCGCCTCGCCGCATTGCAGCCTAGCAAAGCAGTGCGTGCCTTCGCCGCCTAAGAAAGAGCTGCGTGCCTTTTCACCCTCGCCGCCCAACAAAGCGCCCTGTCCCTTCACCGCCTCCCGAACCGCTTCGTCCCTTCGCCGCCTCGCCGCCTAGCAAAGCGCTGCTTGCCTTCGCCGCCTCACACACCGCTGCGTCCCTTCGCCGCCTCGCCGCTTAGCAAACGCCGTGGGAGCGCCGAAGGGACACGGCGCTTTTGTAGGCGCCGAAGGCACGTGGCGCTTTGCTAAGCACCGAGGCAGCGAAGGCACGCAGCCATTTGATCGTGCTCGACGGGCTAGGGCGCCTTGCTAGGCGGCGAAGGCACGCAGCGCTTTGCCAGGCGCCCAGGGACGCAGCGCTCGGCGAGGGCACGCAGTGCTTTGCCAGGCGCCGAAGGCACTCAGCGCTTTGCCAGGCGCCGAAGGCACGCAGCGCTCTAGCAGGCGGCGAGGGCACACAGTGCTTTGCTAGGCGGCGAGCGGACGTGGAGCTTTGCTAGGCAGCCAAGGCTGAGGACGCTTTGCTAGGCGCTTTGCTAGGCGGCCAAGGCACGAAGCGATTGGGGAGGCGGCGAAGGCACACGGCGCTTTGCTAGGCGGCGAGGGCGAGAAGGCAGGCAGCGCTTTCTGAGGCGGCGAGGCGGCCAAGGCACGCGCTGCTTTGCTAGGCGCCGAAGGCACGCAGCGCTTCCTTCGTTTGCGAGGCAGCGAAGAGATGGAGCGCTTTGCTTGTTGGCCAGGCAGCGAACAGGCGCCGTGCTTTGCTTTCTGCCACTCAGCGAATACACGCAGCGCTCTGCTTTTTGGCGAGGCAGTGAACAGATGCAGCGTTTAGTTTGCGAGGCGGCCAAGAGACGCGGCGCTTTGCATGCTGGCGAGGCGGCGAGCAGATCGAGTGCTTTGCTTGTTGGCGAGGCAGCGAAGAGATGCAGCGGTTTGCTTGTTGGCGAGGCAGCGAAGAGATTCAGCAGTCTCCTTGTTTGTGACACAGCGACCATGCCCAGTGCTTGCTCTTTGTGCGAGGCAGCGAAGAGATGCAGCACTTTGCTTGTGCACCAGGTGGCGCAGTGGCATGGCGGATGACTTTTTCGCCTGGAGGCGAAGCGAGGCAGCACTTTGTTAGTTGGCGAGGCAGCGAAGAGACGCAGCAGGCTGCTTGTTTGTGAGACAGCCAACATGCACAGTGCTTAGCTATTGTGCGAGGCAGCGAATGAGGGCAGAGCAAATCGCTTTGTGCGTTCGCCGCCTCGCTGCCTAGCAAAGCGTCGTCTGCCTTGGGCGCCTAGCAAAGCTGCGCGTGCCGTCGCCGCCTACAAAGCGCCGTGTTCCTTCGGCGCCTAGCAAAGCAGCGCGTGCCTTCGCCGCCTAAGAAAGCGCTGCGTGCCTTTTCGCCCTCGCCGCCCAACAAAGCGCCCTGTCCCTTCACCGCCTCCCGAACCGCTTCGTCCCTTCGCCGCCTCGCCGCCTAGCAAAGCGCTGCTTGCCTTCGCCGCCTCACACACCGCTGCGTCCCTTCGCCGCCTCGCCGCTTAGCAAACGCCGTGGGAGCGCCGAAGGGACACGGCGCTTTTGTAGGCGCCGAAGGCACGTGGCGCTTTGCTAAGCACCGAGGCAGCGAAGGCACGCAGCCATTTGATCGTGCTCGACGGGCTAGGGCGCCTTGCTAGGCGGCGAGGCGGCCAAGGCACGCAGCGCTTTGCCAGGCGCCCAGGGACGCAGCGCTCGGCGAGGGCACGCAGTGCTTTGCCAGGCGCCGAAGGCACTCAGCGCTTTGCCAGGCACCGAAGGCACGCAGCGCTCTAGCAGGCGGCGAGGGCACACAGTGCTTTGCTAGGCGGCGAGCGGACGTGGAGCTTTGCTAGGCAGCCAAGGCTGAGGACGCTTTGCTAGGCGCTTTGCTAGGCGGCGAAGGCACGAAGCGATTTGGGAGGCGGCGAAGGCACACGGCGCTTTGCTAGGCGGCGAGGGCGAGAAGGCACGCAGCGCTTTCTGAGGCGGCGAGGCGGCCAAGGCACGCGCTGCTTTGCTAGGCGCCGAAGGCACGCAGCGCTTCCTTCGTTTGCGAGGCAGCGAAGAGATGGAGCGCTTTGCTTCTTGGCCAGGCAGCGAACAGGCGCCGTGCTTTGCTTTCTGCCACTCAGCGAATACACGCAGCGCTCTGCTTTTTGGCGAGGCAGTGAACAGATGCAGCGTTTAGTTTGCGAGGCGGCCAAGAGACGCGGCGCTTTGCATGCTGGCGAGGCGGCGAGCAGATCGAGTGCTTTGCTTGTTGGCGAGGCAGCGAAGAGATGCAGCGGTTTGCTTGTTGGCGAGGCAGCGAAGAGATTCAGCAGTCTCCTTGTTTGTGACACAGCGACCATGCCCAGTGCTTGCTCTTTGTGCGAGGCAGCGAAGAGATGCAGCACTTTGCTTGTGCACCAGGTGGCGCAGTGGCATGGCGGATGACTTTTTCGCCTGGAGGCGAAGCGAGGCAGCACTTTGTTAGTTGGCGAGGCAGCGAAGAGACGCAGCAGGCTGCTTGTTTGTGAGACAGCCAACATGCACAGTGGTTAGCTATTGTGCGAGGCAGCGAATGAGGGCAGAGCAAATGGCTTTGTGCCTTCGCCGCCTCGCTGCCTAGCAAAGCGTCGTCTGCCTTGGGCGCCTAGCAAAGCTGCGCGTGCCGTCGCCGTCAAGCAAAGCGCCGTGTTCCTTGGGCGCCTAGCAAAGAAGTGCCTGCGTTCGGCGCCTCGCCGCATTGCAGCCTAGCAAAGCGCTGCGTGCCTTCGGCGGCTGGCAAAGCAGTGCGTGCCTTCGCCGCCTCACACACCGCGTTGTGCCTTCGGCGCCTGGCAAAGCAGCGCGTGCCTTCGCCGCCTGGCCTCCTAAGAAAGCGCTGCGTGCCTATTCGCCCTCGCCGCCTAGCAAAGCGCCGTGTTCCTTCGGCGCCTAGCAAAGCAGCGCGTGCCTTCGCCGCCTGGCCTCCTAAGAAAGCGCTGCGTGCCTTCTCGCCCTCGCCGCCTAGCAAAGCGCCGTGTTCCTTCGGCGCCTAGCAAAGCAGCGCGTGCCTTCGCCGCCTAAGAAAGCGCTGTGTGCCTTTTCGCCCTCGCCGCCCAACAAAGCGCCCTGTCCCTTCACCGCCTCCTGAACCGCTTCGTCCCTTCGCCGCCTCGCCGCTTAGCAAACGCCGTGGGAGCGCCGAAGGGACACGGCGCTTTTGTAGGCGCTGAAGGCACGTGGCGCTTTGCTAAGCACCGAGGCAGCGAAGGCACGCAGCCATTTGATCGTGCTCGACGGGCTAGGGCGCCTTGCTAGGCGGCGAAGGCACGCAGCGCTTTGCCAGGCGCCCAGGGACGCAGCGCTCGGCGAGGGCACGCAGTGCTTTGCCAGGCGCCGAAGGCACTCAGCGCTTTGCCAGGCGCCGAAGGCACGCAGCGCTCTAGCAGGCGGCGAGGGCACACAGTGCTTTGCTAGGCGGCGAGCGGACGTGGAGCTTTGCTAGGCAGCCAAGGCTGAGGACGCTTTGCTAGGCGCTTTGCTAGGCGGCGAAGGCACGAAGCGATTTGGGAGGCGGCGAAGGCACACGGCGCTTTGCTAGGCGGCGAGGGCGAGAAGGCACGCAGCGCTTTCTGAGGCGGCGAGGCGGCCAAGGCACGCGCTGCTTTGCTAGGCGCCGAAGGCACGCAGCGCTTCCTTCGTTTGCGAGGCAGCGAAGAGATGGAGCGCTTTGCTTCTTGGCCAGGCAGCGAACAGGCGCCGTGCTTTGCTTTCTGCCACTCAGCGAATACACGCAGCGCTCTGCTTTTTGGCGAGGCAGTGAACAGATGCAGCGTTTAGTTTGCGAGGCGGCCAAGAGACGCGGCGCTTTGCATGCTGGCGAGGCGGCGAGCAGATCGAGTGCTTTGCTTGTTGGCGAGGCAGCGAAGAGATGCAGCGGTTTGCTTGTTGGCGAGGCAGCAAAGAGATTCAGCAGTCTCCTTGTTTGTGACACAGCGACCATGCCCAGTGCTTGCTCTTTGTGCGAGGCAGCGAAGAGATGCAGCACTTTGCTTGTGCACCAGGTGGCGCAGTGGCATGGCGGATGACTTTTTCGCCTGGAGGCGAAGCGAGGCAGCACTTTGTTAGTTGGCGAGGCAGCGAAGAGACGCAGCAGGCTGCTTGTTTGTGAGACAGCCAACATGCACAGTGGTTAGCTATTGTGCGAGGCAGCGAATGAGGGCAGAGCAAATGGCTTTGTGCCTTCGCCGCCTCGCTGCCTAGCAAAGCGTCGTCTGCCTTGGGCGCCTAGCAAAGCTGCGCGTGCCGTCGCCGTCAAGCAAAGCGCCGTGTTCCTTGGGCGCCTAGCAAAGAAGTGCCTGCGTTGGGCGCCTCGCCGCATTGCAGCCTAGCAAAGCGCTGCGTGCCTTCGGCGGCTGGCAAAGCAGTGCGTGCCTTCGCCGCCTCACACACCGCGTTGTGCCTTCGGCGCCTGGCAAAGCAGCGCGTGCCTTCGCCGCCTGGCCTCCTAAGAAAGCGCTGCGTGCCTTCTCGCCCTCGCCGCCTAGCAAAGCGCCGTGTTCCTTCGGCGCCTAGCAAAGCAGCGCGTGCCTTCGCCGCCTAAGAAAGCACTGCGTGCCTTTTCGCCCTCGCCGCCCAACAAAGCGCCCTGTCCCTTCACCGCCTCCCGAACCGCTTCGTCCCTTCGCCGCCTCGCCGCTTAGCAAACGCCATGGGAGCGCCCAAGGCACACGGCGCTTTTGTAGGCGCCGAAGGCACGTGGCGCTTTGCTAAGCACCGAGGCAGCGAAGGCACGCAGCCATTTGATCGTGCTCGACGGGCTAGGGCGCCTTGCTAGGCGGCGAGGCGGCCAAGGCACGCAGCGCTTTGCCAGGCGCCCAGGGACGCAGCGCTCGGCGAGGGCACGCAGTGCTTTGCCAGGCGCCGAAGGCACTCAGCGCTTTGCCAGGCGCCGAAGGCACGCAGCGCTCTAGCAGGCGGCGAGGGCACACAGTGCTTTGCTAGGCGGCGAGCGGACGTGGAGCTTTGCTAGGCAGCCAAGGCTGAGGACGCTTTGCTAGGCGCTTTGCTAGGCGGCGAAGGCACGAAGCGATTTGGGAGGCGGCGAAGGCACACGGCGCTTTGCTAGGCGGCGAGGGCGAGAAGGCACGCAGCGCTTTCTGAGGCGGCGAGGCGGCCAAGGCACGCGCTGCTTTGCTAGGCGCCGAAGGCACGCAGCGCTTCCTTCGTTTGCGAGGCAGCGAAGAGATGGAGCGCTTTGCTTCTTGGCCAGGCAGCGAAGAGGCGCCGTGCTTTGCTTTCTGCCACTCAGCGAATACACGCAGCGCTCTGCTTTTTGGCGAGGCAGTGAACAGATGCAGCGTTTAGTTTGCGAGGCGGCCAAGAGACGCGGCGCTTTGCATGCTGGCGAGGCGGCGAGCAGATCGAGTGCTTTGCTTGTTGGCGAGGCAGCGAAGAGATGCAGCGGTTTGCTTGTTGGCGAGGCAGCAAAGAGATTCAGCAGTCTCCTTGTTTGTGACACAGCGACCATGCCCAGTGCTTGCTCTTTGTGCGAGGCAGCGAAGAGATGCAGCACTTTGCTTGTGCACCAGGTGGCGCAGTGGCATGGCGGATGACTTTTTCGCCTGGAGGCGAAGCGAGGCAGCACTTTGTTAGTTGGCGAGGCAGCGAAGAGACGCAGCAGGCTGCTTGTTTGTGAGACAGCCAACATGCACAGTGGTTAGCTATTGTGCGAGGCAGCGAATGAGGGCAGAGCAAATCGCTTTGTGCCTTCGCCGCCTCGCTGCCTAGCAAAGCGTCGTCTGCCTTGGGCGCCTAGCAAAGCTGCGCGTGCCGTCGCCGTCAAGCAAAGCGCCGTGTTCCTTGGGCGCCTAGCAAAGAAGTGCCTGCGTTGGGCGCCTCGCCGCATTGCAGCCTAGCAAAGCGCTGCGTGCCTTCGGCGGCTGGCAAAGCAGTGCGTGCCTTCGCCGCCTCACACACCGCGTTGTGCCTTCGGCGCCTGGCAAAGCAGCGCGTGCCTTCGCCGCCTGGCCTCCTAAGAAAGCGCTGCGTGCCTTCTCGCCCTCGCCGCCTAGCAAAGCGCCGTGTCCCTTCGCCGCCTCGCCGCCTAGCAAAGCTCCGCGTGCCGTCGCCGCCTACAAAGCGCCCTGTTCCTTCGGCGCCTAGCAAAGCAGCGCGTGCCTTCGCCGCCTAAGAAAGAGCTGCGTGCCTTTTCACCCTCGCCGCCCAACAAAGCGCCCTGTCCCTTCACCGCCTCCCGAACCGCTTCGTCCCTTCGCCGCCTCGCCGCCTAGCAAAGCGCTGCTTGCCTTCGCCGCCTCACACACCGCTGCGTCCCTTCGCCGCCTCGCCGCTTAGCAAACGCCGTGGGAGCGCCGAAGGGACACGGCGCTTTTGTAGGCGCCGAAGGCACGTGGCGCTTTGCTAAGGCACGAGGCAGCGAAGGCACGCAGCCATTTGATCGTGCTCGACGGGCTAGGGCGCCTTGCTAGGCGGCGAAGGCACGCAGCGCTTTGCCAGGTGCCCAGGGACGCAGCGCTCGGCGAGAGCACGCAGTGCTTTGCCAGGCGCCGAAGGCACTCAGCGCTTTGCCAGGCGCCGAAGGCACGCAGCGCTCTAGCAGGCGGCGAGGGCACACAGTGCTTTGCTAGGCGGCGAGCGGACGTGGAGCTTTGCTAGGCAGCCAAGGCTGAGGACGCTTTGCTAGGCGCTTTGCTAGGCGGCGAAGGCACGAAGCGATTTGGGAGGCGGCGAAGGCACACGGCGCTTTGCTAGGCGGCGAGGGCGAGAAGGCACGCAGCGCTTTCTGAGGCGGCGAGGCGGCCAAGGCACGCGCTGCTTTGCTAGGCGCCGAAGGCACGCAGCGCTTCCTTCGTTTGCGAGGCAGCGAAGAGATGGAGCGCTTTGCTTCTTGGCCAGGCAGCGAACAGGCGCCGTGCTTTGCTTTCTGCCACTCAGCGAATACACGCAGCGCTCTGCTTTTTGGCGAGGCAGTGAACAGATGCAGCGTTTAGTTTGCGAGGCGGCCAAGAGACGCGGCGCTTTGCATGCTGGCGAGGCGGCGAGCAGATCGAGTGCTTTGCTTGTTGGCGAGGCAGCGAAGAGATTCAGCAGTCTCCTTGTTTGTGACACAGCGACCATGCCCAGTGCTTGCTCTTTGTGCGAGGCAGCGAAGAGATGCAGCACTTTGCTTGTGCACCAGGTGGCGCAGTGGCATCGTGGATGACTTTTTCGCCTGGAGGCGAAGCGAGGCAGCACTTTGTTAGTTGGCGAGGCAGCGAAGAGACGCAGCAGGCTGCTTGTTTGTGAGACAGCCAACATGCACAGTGGTTAGCTATTGTGCGAGGCAGCGAATGAGGGCAGAGCAAATCGCTTTGTGCGTTCGCCGCCTCGCTGCCTAGCAAAGCGTCGTCTGCCTTGGGCGCCTAGCAAAGCTGCGCGTGCCGTCGCCGTCAAGCAAAGCGCCGTGTTCCTTGGGCGCCTAGCAAAGAAGTGCCTGCGTTGGGCGCCTCGCCGCATTGCAGCCTAGCAAAGCGCTGCGTGCCTTCGGCGGCTGGCAAAGCAGTGCGTGCCTTCGCCGCCTCACACACCGCGTTGTGCCTTCGGCGCCTGGCAAAGCAGCGCGTGCCTTCGCCGCCTGGCCTCCTAAGAAAGCGCTGCGTGCCTTCTCGCCCTCGCCGCCTAGCAAAGCGCCGTGTCCCTTCGCCGCCTCGCCGCCTAGCAAAGCTGCGCGTGCCGTCGCCGCCTACAAAGCGCCGTGTTCCTTCGGCGCCTAGCAAAGCAGCGCGTGCCTTCGCCGCCTAAGAAAGCGCTGCGTGCCTTTTCGCCCTCGCCGCCCAACAAAGCGCCCTGTCCCTTCACCGCCTCCCGAACCGCTTCGTCCCTTCGCCGCCTCGCCGCCTAGCAAAGCGCTGCTTGCCTTCGCCGCCTCACACACCGCTGCGTCCCTTCGCCGCCTCGCCGCTTAGCAAACGCCGTAGTAGCGCCGAAGGCACACGGCGCTTTTGTAGGCGCCGAAGGCACGTGGCGCTTTGCTAAGCACCGAGGCAGCGAAGGCACGCAGCCATTTGATCGTGCTTGACGGGCTAGGGCGCCTTGCTAGGCGGCGAGGCGGCCAAGGCACGCAGCGCTTTGCCAGGCGCCGAAGGCACGCAGCGCTCTAGCAGGCGGCGAGGGCACACAGTGCTTTGCTAGGCGGCGAGCGGACGTGGAGCTTTGCTAGGCAGCCAAGGCTGAGGACGCTTTGCTAGGCGCTTTGCTAGGCGGCGAAGGCACGAAGCGATTTGGGAGGCGGCGAAGGCACACGGCGCTTTGCTAGGCGGCGAGGGCGAGAAGGCACGCAGCGCTTTCTGAGGCGGCGAGGCGGCCAAGGCACGCGCTGCTTTGCTAGGCGCCGAAGGCACGCAGCGCTTCCTTCGTTTGCGAGGCAGCGAAGAGATGGAGCGCTTTGCTTCTTGGCCAGGCAGCGAACAGGCGCCGTGCTTTGCTTTCTGCCACTCAGCGAATACACGCAGCGCTCTGCTTTTTGGCGAGGCAGTGAACAGATGCAGCGTTTAGTTTGCGAGGCGGCCAAGAGACGCGGCGCTTTGCATGCTGGCGAGGCGGCGAGCAGATCGAGTGCTTTGCTTGTTGGCGAGGCAGCGAAGAGATTCAGCAGTCTCCTTGTTTGTGACACAGCGACCATGCCCAGTGCTTGCTCTTTGTGCGAGGCAGCGAAGAGATGCAGCACTTTGCTTGTGCACCAGGTGGCGCAGTGGCATCGTGGATGACTTTTTCGCCTGGAGGCGAAGCGAGGCAGCACTTTGTTAGTTGGCGAGGCAGCGAAGAGACGCAGCAGGCTGCTTGTTTGTGAGACAGCCAACATGCACAGTGCTTAGCTATTGTGCGAGGCAGCGAATGAGGGCAGAGCAAATGGCTTTGTGCCTTCGCCGCCTCGCTGCCTAGCAAAGCGTCGTCTGCCTTGGGCGCCTAGCAAAGCTGCGCGTGCCGTCGCCGTCAAGCAAAGCGCCGTGTTCCTTGGGCGCCTAGCAAAGAAGTGCCTGCGTTGGGCGCCTCGCCGCATTGCAGCCTAGCAAAGCGCTGCGTGCCTTCGGCGGCTGGCAAAGCAGTGCGTGCCTTCGCCGCCTCACACACCGCGTTGTGCCTTCGGCGCCTGGCAAAGCAGCGCGTGCCTTCGCCGCCTGGCCTCCTAAGAAAGCGCTGCGTGCCTTCTCGCCCTCGCCGCCTAGCAAAGCGCCGTGTCCCTTCGCCGCCTCGCCGCCTAGCAAAGCTCCGCGTGCCGTCGCCGCCTACAAAGCGCCGTGTTCCTTCGGCGCCTAGCAAAGCAGCGCGTGCCTTCGCCGCCTAAGAAAGCGCTGCGTGCCTTTTCGCCCTCGCCGCCCAACAAAGCGCCCTGTCCCTTCACCGCCTCCCGAACCGCTTCGTCCCTTCGCCGCCTCGCCGCCTAGCAAAGCGCTGCTTGCCTTCGCCGCCTCACACACCGCTGCGTCCCTTCGCCGCCTCGCCGCTTAGCAAACGCCGTGGGAGCGCCGAAGGGACACGGCGCTTTTGTAGGCGCCGAAGGCACGTGGCGCTTTGCTAAGCACCGAGGCAGCGAAGGCACGCAGCCATTTGATCGTGCTCGACGGGCTAGGGCGCCTTGCTAGGCGGCGAGGCGGCCAAGGCACGCAGCGCTTTGCCAGGCGCCCAGGGACGCAGCGCTCGGCGAGGGCACGCAGTGCTTTGCCAGGCGCCGAAGGCACTCAGCGCTTTGCCAGGCGCCGAAGGCACGCAGCGCTCTAGCAGGCGGCGAGGGCACACAGTGCTTTGCTAGGCGGCGAGCGGACGTGGAGCTTTGCTAGGCAGCCAAGGCTGAGGACGCTTTGCTAGGCGCTTTGCTAGGCGGCGAAGGCACGAAGCGATTTGGGAGGCGGCGAAGGCACACGGCGCTTTGCTAGGCGGCGAGGGCGAGAAGGCAGGCAGCGCTTTCTGAGGCGGCGAGGCGGCCAAGGCACGCGCTGCTTTGCTAGGCGCCGAAGGCACGCAGCGCTTCCTTCGTTTGCGAGGCAGCGAAGAGATGGAGCGCTTTGCTTCTTGGCCAGGCAGCGAACAGGCGCCGTGCTTTGCTTTCTGCCACTCAGCGAATACACGCAGCGCTCTGCTTTTTGGCGAGGCAGTGAACAGATGCAGCGTTTAGTTTGCGAGGCGGCCAAGAGACGCGGCGCTTTGCATGCTGGCGAGGCGGCGAGCAGATCGAGTGCTTTGCTTGTTGGCGAGGCAGCGAAGAGATGCAGCGGTTTGCTTGTTGGCGAGGCAGCGAAGAGATTCAGCAGTCTCCTTGTTTGTGACACAGCGACCATGCCCAGTGCTTGCTCTTTGTGCGAGGCAGCGAAGAGATGCAGCACTTTGCTTGTGCACCAGGTGGCGCAGTGGCATGGCGGATGACTTTTTCGCCTGGAGGCGAAGCGAGGCAGCACTTTGTTAGTTGGCGAGGCAGCGAAGAGACGCAGCAGGCTGCTTGTTTGTGAGACAGCCAACATGCACAGTGCTTAGCTATTGTGCGAGGCAGCGAATGAGGGCAGAGCAAATCGCTTTGTGCGTTCGCCGCCTCGCTGCCTAGCAAAGCGTCGTCTGCCTTGGGCGCCTAGCAAAGCTGCGCGTGCCGTCGCCGCCTACAAAGCGCCCTGTTCCTTCGGCGCCTAGCAAAGCAGCGCGTGCCTTCGCCGCCTAAGAAAGCGCTGCGTGCCTTTTCGCCCTCGCCGCCCAACAAAGCGCCCTGTCCCTTCACCGCCTCCCGAACCGCTTCGTCCCTTCGCCGCCTCGCCGCCTAGCAAAGCGCTGCTTGCCTTCGCCGCCTCACACACCGCTGCGTCCCTTCGCCGCCTCGCCGCTTAGCAAACGCCGTGGGAGCGCCGAAGGGACACGGCGCTTTTGTAGGCGCCGAAGGCACGTGGCGCTTTGCTAAGCACCGAGGCAGCGAAGGCACGCAGCCATTTGATCGTGCTCGACGGGCTAGGGCGCCTTGCTAGGCGGCGAGGCGGCGAAGGCACGCAGCGCTTTGCCAGGCGCCCAGGGACGCAGCGCTCGGCGAGGGCACGCAGTGCTTTGCCAGGCGCCGAAGGCACTCAGCGCTTTGCCAGGCGCCGAAGGCACGCAGCGCTCTAGCAGGCGGCGAGGGCACACAGTGCTTTGCTAGGCGGCGAGCGGACGTGGAGCTTTGCTAGGCAGCCAAGGCTGAGGACGCTTTGCTAGGCGCTTTGCTAGGCGGCGAAGGCACGAAGCGATTTGGGAGGCGGCGAAGGCACACGGCGCTTTGCTAGGCGGCGAGGGCGAGAAGGCACGCAGCGCTTTCTGAGGCGGCGAGGCGGCCAAGGCACGCGCTGCTTTGCTAGGCGCCGAAGGCACGCAGCGCTTCCTTCGTTTGCGAGGCAGCGAAGAGATGGAGCGCTTTGCTTCTTGGCCAGGCAGCGAACAGGCGCCGTGCTTTGCTTTCTGCCACTCAGCGAATACACGCAGCGCTCTGCTTTTTGGCGAGGCAGTGAACAGATGCAGCGTTTAGTTTGCGAGGCGGCCAAGAGACGCGGCGCTTTGCATGCTGGCGAGGCGGCGAGCAGATCGAGTGCTTTGCTTGTTGGCGAGGCAGCGAAGAGATTCAGCAGTCTCCTTGTTTGTGACACAGCGACCATGCCCAGTGCTTGCTCTTTGTGCGAGGCAGCGAAGAGATGCAGCACTTTGCTTGTGCACCAGGTGGCGCAGTGGCATCGTGGATGACTTTTTCGCCTGGAGGCGAAGCGAGGCAGCACTTTGTTAGTTGGCGAGGCAGCGAAGAGACGCAGCAGGCTGCTTGTTTGTGAGACAGCCAACATGCACAGTGGTTAGCTATTGTGCGAGGCAGCGAATGAGGGCAGAGCAAATGGCTTTGTGCCTTCGCCGCCTCGCTGCCTAGCAAAGCGTCGTCTGCCTTGGGCGCCTAGCAAAGCTGCGCGTGCCGTCGCCATCAAGCAAAGCGCCGTGTTCCTTGGGCGCCTAGCAAAGAAGTGCCTGCGTTGGGCGCCTCGCCGCATTGCAGCCTAGCAAAGCGCTGCGTGCCTTCGGCGGCTGGCAAAGCAGTGCGTGCCTTCGCCGCCTCACACACCGCGTTGTGCCTTCGGCGCCTGGCAAAGCAGCGCGTGCCTTCGCCGCCTGGCCTCCTAAGAAAGCGCTGCGTGCCTTCTCGCCCTCGCCGCCTAGCAAAGCGCCGTGTCCCTTCGCCGCCTCGCCGCCTAGCAAAGCTCCGCGTGCCGTCGCCGCCTACAAAGCGCCGTGTTCCTTCGGCGCCTAGCAAAGCAGCGCGTGCCTTCGCCGCCTAAGAAAGCGCTGCGTGCCTTTTCGCCCTCGCCGCCCAACAAAGCGCCCTGTCCCTTCACCGCCTCCCGAACCGCTTCGTCCCTTCGCCGCCTCGCCGCCTAGCAAAGCGCTGCTTGCCTTCGCCGCCTCACACACCGCTGCGTCCCTTCGCCGCCTCGCCGCTTAGCAAACGCCGTGGGAGCGCCGAAGGGACACGGCGCTTTTGTAGGCGCCGAAGGCACGTGGCGCTTTGCTAAGCACCGAGGCAGCGAAGGCACGCAGCCATTTGATCGTGCTCGACGGGCTAGGGCGCCTTGCTAGGCGGCGAGGCGGCCAAGGCACGCAGCGCTTTGCCAGGCGCCCAGGGACGCAGCGCTCGGCGAGGGCACGCAGTGCTTTGCCAGGCGCCGAAGGCACTCAGCGCTTTGCCAGGCGCCGAAGGCACGCAGCGCTCTAGCAGGCGGCGAGGGCACACAGTGCTTTGCTAGGCGGCGAGCGGACGTGCAGCTTTGCTAGGCAGCCAAGGCTGAGGACGCTTTGCTAGGCGCTTTGCTAGGCGGCGAAGGCACGAAGCGATTTGGGAGGCGGCGAAGGCACACGGCGCTTTGCTAGGCGGCGAGGGCGAGAAGGCACGCAGCGCTTTCTGAGGCGGCGAGGCGGCCAAGGCACGCGCTGCTTTGCTAGGCGCCGAAGGCACGCAGCGCTTCCTTCGTTTGCGAGGCAGCGAAGAGATGGAGCGCTTTGCTTCTTGGCCAGGCAGCGAACAGGCGCCGTGCTTTGCTTTCTGCCACTCAGCGAATACACGCAGCGCTCTGCTTTTTGGCGAGGCAGTGAACAGATGCAGCGTTTAGTTTGCGAGGCGGCCAAGAGACGCGGCGCTTTGCATGCTGGCGAGGCGGCGAGCAGATCGAGTGCTTTGCTTGTTGGCGAGGCAGCGAAGAGATGCAGCAGTCTCCTTGTTTGTGACACAGCGACCATGCACAGTGCTTGCTCATTGTGCGAGGCAGCGAAGAGATGCAGCACTTTGCTTGTGCACCAGGTGGCGCAGTGGCATGGCGGATGACTTTTTCGCCTGGAGGCGAAGCGAGGCAGCACTTTGTTAGTTGGCGAGGCAGCGAAGAGACGCAGCAGGCTGCTTGTTTGTGAGACAGCCAACATGCACAGTGGTTAGCTATTGTGCGAGGCAGCGAATGAGGGCAGAGCAAATCGCTTTGTGCCTTCGCCGCCTCGCTGCCTAGCAAAGCGTCGTCTGCCTTGGGCGCCTAGCAAAGCTGCGCGTGCCGTCGCCATCAAGCAAAGCGCCGTGTTCCTTGGGCGCCTAGCAAAGAAGTGCCTGCGTTGGGCGCCTCGCCGCATTGCAGCCTAGCAAAGCGCTGCGTGCCTTCGGCGGCTGGCAAAGCAGTGCGTGCCTTCGCCGCCTCACACACCGCGTTGTGCCTTCGGCGCCTGGCAAAGCAGCGCGTGCCTTCGCCGCCTGGCCTCCTAAGAAAGCGCTGCGTGGCTTCTCGCCCTCGCCGCCTAGCAAAGCGCCGTGTCCCTTCACCGCCTCGCCGCCTAGCAAAGCTCCGCGTGCCGTCGCCGCCTACAAAGCGCCCTGTGCCTTCGGCGCCTGGCAAAGCAGCGCGTGCCTTCGCCGCCTGGCCTCCTAAGAAAGAGCTGCGTGCCTTCTCGCCCTCGCCGCCTAGCAAAGCGCCGTGTTCCTTCGGCGCCTAGCAAAGCAGCGCGTGCCTTCGCCGCCTAAGAAAGCGCTGCGTGCCTTTTCGCCCTCGCCGCCCAACAAAGCGCCCTGTCCCTTCACCGCCTCCCGAACCGCTTCGTCCCTTCGCCGCCTCGCCGCCTAGCAAAGCGCTGCTTGCCTTCGCCGCCTCACACACCGCTGCGTCCCTTCTCCGCCTCGCCGCTTAGCAAACGCCGTGGGAGCGCCGAAGGGACACGGCGCTTTTGTAGGCGCCAAAGGCACGTGGCGCTTTGCTAAGGCACGAGGCAGCGAAGGCACGCAGCCATTTGATGGTGCTCGACGGGCTCGGGCGCCTTGCTAGGCGGCGAGGCGGCGAAGGCACGCAGCGCTTTGCCAGGCGCCCAGGGACGCAGCGCTCGGCGAGGGCACGCAGTGCTTTGCCAGGCGCCGAAGGCACTCAGCGCTTTGCCAGGCGCCGAAGGCACGCAGCGCTCTAGCAGGCGGCGAGGGCACACAGTGCTTTGCTAGGCGGCGAGCGGACGTGGAGCTTTGCTAGGCAGCCAAGGCTGAGGACGCTTTGCTAGGCGCTTTGCTAGGCGGCGAAGGCACGAAGCGATTTGGGAGGCGGCGAAGGCACACGGCGCTTTGCTAGGCGGCGAGGGCGAGAAGGCACGCAGCGCTTTCTGAGGCGGCGAGGCGGCCAAGGCACGCGCTGCTTTGCTAGGCGCCGAAGGCACGCAGCGCTTCCTTCGTTTGCGAGGCAGCGAAGAGATGGAGCGCTTTGCTTCTTGGCCAGGCAGCGAACAGGCGCCGTGCTTTGCTTTCTGCCACTCAGCGAATACACGCAGCGCTCTGCTTTTTGGCGAGGCAGTGAACAGATGCAGCGTTTAGTTTGCGAGGCGGCCAAGAGACGCGGCGCTTTGCATGCTGGCGAGGCGGCGAGCAGATCGAGTGCTTTGCTTGTTGGCCAGGCAGCGAAGAGATGCAGCGGTTTGCTTGTTGGCGAGGCAGCGAAGAGATTCAGCAGTCTCCTTGTTTGTGACACAGCGACCATGCACAGTGCTTGCTCTTTGTGCGAGGCAGCGAAGAGATGCAGTACTTTGCTTGTGCACCAGGTGGCGCAGTGGCATGGCGGATGACTTTTTCGCCTGGAGGCGAAGCGAGGCAGCACTTTGCTAGTTGGCGAGGCAGCGAAGAGACGCAGCAGGCTGCTTGTTTGTGAGACAGCCAACATGCACAGTGGTTAGGTATTGTGCGAGGCAGCGAATCACCGCCGAGCAAATCGCTTTGTGCGCTCGCCGCCTCGCTGCCTAGCAAAGCGTCGTCTGCCTTGGGCGCCTACCAAAGCTGCGCGTGCCGTCGCCGTCAAGCAAAGCGCCGTGTCCCTTCGCCGCCTCACCGCCCAGCAAAGCTGCGCGTGCCGTCGCCGTCAAGCAAAGCGCCGTGTTCCTTGGGCGCCTAGCAAAGAAGTGCCTGCGTTGGGCGCCTCGCCGCATTGCAGCCTAGCAAAGCGCTGCGTGCCTTCGGCGGCTGGCAAAGCAGTGCGTGCCTTCGCCGCCTCACACACCGCGTTGTGCCTTCGGCGCCTGGCAAAGCAGCGCGTGCCTTCGCCGCCTGGCCTCCTAAGAAAGCGCTGCGTGCCTTCTCGCCCTCGCCGCCTAGCAAAGCGCCGTGTTCCTTCGGCGCCTAGCAAAGCAGCGCGTGCCTTCGCCGCCTAAGAAAGCGCTGCGTGCCTTTTCGCCCTCGCCGCCCAACAAAGCGCCCTGTCCCTTCACCGCCTCCCGAACCGCTTCGTCCCTTCGCCGCCTCGCCGCCTAGCAAAGCGCTGCTTGCCTTCGCCGCCTCACACACCGCTGCGTCCCTTCGCCGCCTCGCCGCTTAGCAAACGCCGTGGGAGCGCCGAAGGGACACGGCGCTTTTGTAGGCGCCGAAGGCACGTGGCGCTTTGCTAAGCACCGAGGCAGCGAAGGCACGCAGCCATTTGATCGTGCTCGACGGGCTAGGGCGCCTTGCTAGGCGGCGAGGCGGCGAAGGCACGCAGCGCTTTGCCAGGCGCCCAGGGACGCAGCGCTCGGCGAGGGCACGCAGTGCTTTGCCAGGCGCCGAAGGCACTCAGCGCTTTGCCAGGCGCCGAAGGCACGCAGCGCTCTAGCAGGCGGCGAGGGCACACAGTGCTTTGCTAGGCGGCGAGCGGACGTGGAGCTTTGCTAGGCAGCCAAGGCTGAGGACGCTTTGCTAGGCGCTTTGCTAGGCGGCGAAGGCACGAAGCGATTTGGGAGGCGGCGAAGGCACACGGCGCTTTGCTAGGCGGCGAGGGCGAGAAGGCACGCAGCGCTTTCTGAGGCGGCGAGGCGGCCAAGGCACGCGCTGCTTTGCTAGGCGCCGAAGGCACGCAGCGCTTCCTTCGTTTGCGAGGCAGCGAAGAGATGGAGCGCTTTGCTTCTTGGCCAGGCAGCGAAGAGGCGCCGTGCTTTGCTTTCTGCCACTCAGCGAATACACGCAGCGCTCTGCTTTTTGGCGAGGCAGTGAACAGATGCAGCGTTTAGTTTGCGAGGCGGCCAAGAGACGCGGCGCTTTGCATGCTGGCGAGGCGGCGAGCAGATCGAGTGCTTTGCTTGTTGGCCAGGCAGCGAAGAGATGCAGCGGTTTGCTTGTTGGCGAGGCAGCGAAGAGATTCAGCAGTCTCCTTGTTTGTGACACAGCGACCATGCACAGTGCTTGCTCTTTGTGCGAGGCAGCGAAGAGATGCAGTACTTTGCTTGTGCACCAGGTGGCGCAGTGGCATGGCGGATGACTTTTTCGCCTGGAGGCGAAGCGAGGCAGCACTTTGCTAGTTGGCGAGGCAGCGAAGAGACGCAGCAGGCTGCTTGTTTGTGAGACAGCCAACATGCACAGTGGTTAGGTATTGTGCGAGGCAGCGAATCACCGCCGAGCAAATCGCTTTGTGCGCTCGCCGCCTCGCTGCCTAGCAAAGCGTCGTCTGCCTTGGGCGCCTACCAAAGCTGCGCGTGCCGTCGCCGTCAAGCAAAGCGCCGTGTCCCTTCGCCGCCTCACCGCCCAGCAAAGCTGCGCGTGCCGTCGCCGTCAAGCAAAGCGCCGTGTTCCTTGGGCGCCTAGCAAAGAAGTGCCTGCGTTGGGCGCCTCGCCGCATTGCAGCCTAGCAAAGCGCTGCGTGCCTTCGGCGGCTGGCAAAGCAGTGCGTGCCTTCGCCGCCTCACACACCGCGTTGTGCCTTCGGCGCCTGGCAAAGCAGCGCGTGCCTTCGCCGCCTGGCCTCCTAAGAAAGCGCTGCGTGCCTTCTCGCCCTCGCCGCCTAGCAAAGCGCCGTGTTCCTTCGGCGCCTAGCAAAGCAGCGCGTGCCTTCGCCGCCTAAGAAAGCGCTGCGTGCCTTTTCGCCCTCGCTGCCCAACAAAGCGCCCTGTCCCTTCACCGCCTCCCGAACCGCTTCGTCCCTTCGCCGCCTCGCCGCCTAGCAAAGCGCTGCTTGCCTTCGCCGCCTCACACACCGCTGCGTCCCTTCGCCGCCTCGCCGCTTAGCAAACGCCGTGGGAGCGCCGAAGGGACACGGCGCTTTTGTAGGCGCCGAAGGCACGTGGCGCTTTGCTAAGCACCGAGGCAGCGAAGGCACGCAGCCATTTGATCGTGCTCGACGGGCTCGGGCGCCTTGCTAGGCGGCGAGGCGGCGAAGGCACGCAGCGCTTTGCCAGGCGCCCAGGGACGCAGCGCTCGGCGAGGGCACGCAGTGCTTTGCCAGGCGCCGAAGGCACTCAGCGCTTTGCCAGGCGCCGAAGGCACGCAGCGCTCTAGCAGGCGGCGAGGGCACACAGTGCTTTGCTAGGCGGCGAGCGGACGTGGAGCTTTGCTAGGCAGCCAAGGCTGAGGACGCTTTGCTAGGCGCTTTGCTAGGCGGCGAAGGCACGAAGCGATTTGGGAGGCGGCGAAGGCACACGGCGCTTTGCTAGGCGGCGAGGGCGAGAAGGCACGCAGCGCTTTCTGAGGCGGCGAGGCGGCCAAGGCACGCGCTGCTTTGCTAGGCGCCGAAGGCACGCAGCGCTTCCTTCGTTTGCGAGGCAGCGAAGAGATGGAGCGCTTTGCTTCTTGGCCAGGCAGCGAACAGGCGCCGTGCTTTGCTTTCTGCCACTCAGCGAATACACGCAGCGCTCTGCTTTTTGGCGAGGCAGTGAACAGATGCAGCGTTTAGTTTGCGAGGCGGCCAAGAGACGCGGCGCTTTGCATGCTGGCGAGGCGGCGAGCAGATCGAGTGCTTTGCTTGTTGGCCAGGCAGGGAAGAGATGCAGCGGTTTGCTTGTTGGCGAGGCAGCGAAGAGATTCAGCAGTCTCCTTGTTTGTGACACAGCGACCATGCACAGTGCTTGCTCTTTGTGCGAGGCAGCGAAGAGATGCAGCACTTTGCTTGTGCACCAGGTGGCGCAGTGGCATGGCGGATGGCTTTTTCGCCTGGAGGCGAAGCGAGGCAGCACTTTGCTAGTTGGCGAGGCAGCGAAGAGACGCAGCAGGCTGCTTGTTTGTGAGACAGCCAACATGCACAGTGGTTAGCTATTGTGCGAGGCAGCGAATGAGGGCAGAGCAAATCGCTTTGTGCGCTCGCCGCCTCGCTGCCTAGCAAAGCGTCGTCTGCCTTGGGCGCCTAGCAAAGCTGCGCGTGCCGTCGCCGTCAAGCAAAGCGCCGTGTTCCTTGGGCGCCTAGCAAAGAAGTGCCTGCGTTGGGCGCCTCGCCGCATTGCAGCCTAGCAAAGCGCTGCGTGCCTTCGGCGGCTGGCAAAGCAGTGCGTGCCTTCGCCGCCTCACACACCGCGTTGTGCCTTCGGCGCCTGGCAAAGCAGCGCGTGCCTTCGCCGCCTGGCCTCCTAAGAAAGCGCTGCGTGCCTTCTCGCCCTCGCCGCCTAGCAAAGCGCCGTGTTCCTTCGGCGCCTAGCAAAGCAGCGCGTGCCTTCGCCGCCTAAGAAAGCGCTGCGTGCCTTTTCGCCCTCGCTGCCCAACAAAGCGCCCTGTCCCTTCACCGCCTCCCGAACCGCTTCGTCCCTTCGCCGCCTCGCCGCCTAGCAAAGCGCTGCTTGCCTTCGCCGCCTCACACACCGCTGCGTCCCTTCGCCGCCTCGCCGCTTAGCAAACGCCGTGGGAGCGCCGAAGGGACACGGCGCTTTTGTAGGCGCCGAAGGCACGTGGCGCTTTGCTAAGCACCGAGGCAGCGAAGGCACGCAGCCATTTGATCGTGCTCGACGGGCTCGGGCGCCTTGCTAGGCGGCGAGGCGGCGAAGGCACGCAGCGCTTTGCCAGGCGCCCAGGGACGCAGCGCTCGGCGAGGGCACGCAGTGCTTTGCCAGGCGCCGAAGGCACTCAGCGCTTTGCCAGGCGCCGAAGGCACGCAGCGCTCTAGCAGGCGGCGAGGGCACACAGTGCTTTGCTAGGCGGCGAGCGGACGTGGAGCTTTGCTAGGCAGCCAAGGCTGAGGACGCTTTGCTAGGCGCTTTGCTAGGCGGCGAAGGCACGAAGCGATTTGGGAGGCGGCGAAGGCACACGGCGCTTTGCTAGGCGGCGAGGGCGAGAAGGCACGCAGCGCTTTCTGAGGCGGCGAGGCGGCCAAGGCACGCGCTGCTTTGCTAGGCGCCGAAGGCACGCAGCGCTTCCTTCGTTTGCGAGGCAGCGAAGAGATGGAGCGCTTTGCTTCTTGGCCAGGCAGCGAACAGGCGCCGTGCTTTGCTTTCTGCCACTCAGCGAATACACGCAGCGCTCTGCTTTTTGGCGAGGCAGTGAACAGATGCAGCGTTTAGTTTGCGAGGCGGCCAAGAGACGCGGCGCTTTGCATGCTGGCGAGGCGGCGAGCAGATCGAGTGCTTTGCTTGTTGGCCAGGCAGGGAAGAGATGCAGCGGTTTGCTTGTTGGCGAGGCAGCGAAGAGATTCAGCAGTCTCCTTGTTTGTGACACAGCGACCATGCACAGTGCTTGCTCTTTGTGCGAGGCAGCGAAGAGATGCAGCACTTTGCTTGTGCACCAGGTGGCGCAGTGGCATGGCGGATGGCTTTTTCGCCTGGAGGCGAAGCGAGGCAGCACTTTGCTAGTTGGCGAGGCAGCGAAGAGACGCAGCAGGCTGCTTGTTTGTGAGACAGCCAACATGCACAGTGGTTAGCTATTGTGCGAGGCAGCGAATGAGGGCAGAGCAAATCGCTTTGTGCGCTCGCCGCCTCGCTGCCTAGCAAAGCGTCGTCTGCCTTGGGCGCCTAGCAAAGCTGGGCGTGCCGTCGCCGTCAAGCAAAGCGCCGTGTTCCTTGGGCGCCTAGCAAAGAAGTGCCTGCGTTGGGCGCCTCGCCGCATTGCAGCCTAGCAAAGCGCTGCGTGCCTTCGGCGGCTGGCAAAGCAGTGCGTGCCTTCGCCGCCTCACACACCGCGTTGTGCCTTCGGCGCCTGGCAAAGCAGCGCGTGCCTTCGCCGCCTGGCCTCCTAAGAAAGCGCTGCGTGCCTTCTCGCCCTCGCCGCCTAGCAAAGCGCCGTGTTCCTTCGGCGCCTAGCAAAGCAGCGCGTGCCTTCGCCGCCTAAGAAAGCGCTGCGTGCCTTTTCGCCCTCGCCGCCCAACAAAGCGCCCTGTCCCTTCACGTCCTCCCGAACCGCTTCGTCCCTTCGCCGCCTCGCCGCCTAGCAAAGCGCTGCTTGCCTTCGCCGCCTCACACACCGCTGCGTCCCTTCGCCGCCTCGCCGCTTAGCAAACGCCGTGGGAGCGCCGAAGGGACACGGCGCTTTTGTAGGCGCCGAAGGCACGTGGCGCTTTGCTAAGCACCGAGGCAGCGAAGGCACGCAGCCATTTGATCGTGCTCGACGGGCTAGGGCGCCTTGCTAGGCGGCGAGGCGGCGAAGGCACGCAGCGCTTTGCCAGGCGCCCAGGGACGCAGCGCTCGGCGAGGGCACGCAGTGCTTTGCCAGGCGCCGAAGGCACTCAGCGCTTTGCCAGGCGCCGAAGGCACGCAGCGCTCTAGCAGGCGGCGAGGGCACACAGTGCTTTGCTAGGCGGCGAGCGGACGTGGAGCTTTGCTAGGCAGCCAAGGCTGAGGACGCTTTGCTAGGCGCTTTGCTAGGCGGCGAAGGCACGAAGCGATTTGGGAGGCGGCGAAGGCACACGGCGCTTTGCTAGGCGGCGAGGGCGAGAAGGCACGCAGCGCTTTCTGAGGCGGCGAGGCGGCCAAGGCACGCGCTGCTTTGCTAGGCGCCGAAGGCACGCAGCGCTTCCTTCGTTTGCGAGGCAGCGAAGAGATGGAGCGCTTTGCTTCTTGGCCAGGCAGCGAACAGGCGCCGTGCTTTGCTTTCTGCCACTCAGCGAATACACGCAGCGCTCTGCTTTTTGGCGAGGCAGTGAACAGATGCAGCGTTTAGTTTGCGAGGCGGCCAAGAGACGCGGCGCTTTGCATGCTGGCGAGGCGGCGAGCAGATCGAGTGCTTTGCTTGTTGGCCAGGCAGCGAAGAGATGCAGCGGTTTGCTTGTTGGCGAGGCAGCGAAGAGATTCAGCAGTCTCCTTGTTTGTGACACAGCGACCATGCACAGTGCTTGCTCTTTGTGCGAGGCAGCGAAGAGATGCAGCACTTTGCTTGTGCACCAGGTGGCGCAGTGGCATGGCGGATGACTTTTTCGCCTGGAGGCGAAGCGAGGCAGCACTTTGTTAGTTGGCGAGGCAGCGAAGAGACGCAGCAGGCTGCTTGTTTGTGAGACAGCCAACATGCACAGTGGTTAGCTATTGTGCGAGGCAGCGAATGACGGCAGAGCAAATGGCTTTGTGCGCTCGCCGCCTCGCTGCCTAGCAAAGCGTCGTCTGCCTTGGGCGCCTACCAAAGCTGCGCGTGCCGTCGCCGTCAAGCAAAGCGCCGTGTCCCTTCGCCGCCTCACCGCCCAGCAAAGCTGCGCGTGCCGTCGCCGTCAAGCAAAGCGCCGTGTTCCTTGGGCGCCTAGCAAAGAAGTGCCTGCGTTGGGCGCCTCGCCGCATTGCAGCCTAGCAAAGCGCTGCGTGCCTTCGGCGGCTGGCAAAGCAGTGCGTGCCTTCGCCGCCTCACACACCGCGTTGTGCCTTCGGCGCCTGGCAAAGCAGCGCGTGCCTTCGCCGCCTGGCCTCCTAAGAAAGCGCTGCGTGCCTTCTCGCCCTCGCCGCCTAGCAAAGCGCCGTGTTCCTTCGGCGCCTAGCAAAGCAGCGCGTGCCTTCGCCGCCTAAGAAAGCGCTGCGTGCCTTTTCGCCCTCGCCGCCCAACAAAGCGCCCTGTCCCTTCACCGCCTCCCGAACCGCTTCGTCCCTTCGCCGCCTCGCCGCCTAGCAAAGCGCTGCTTGCCTTCACCGCCTCACACACCGCTTCGTCTCTTCGCCGCCTCGCCGCTTAGCAAACGCCGTGGGAGCGCCGAAGGGACACGGCGCTTTTGTAGGCGCCGAAGGCACGTGGCGCTTTGCTAAGCACCGAGGCAGCGAAGGCACGCAGCCATTTGATCGTGCTCGACGGGCTCGGGCGCCTTGCTAGGCGGCGAGGCGGCGAAGGCACGCAGCGCTTTGCCAGGCGCCCAGGGACGCAGCGCTCGGCGAGGGCACGCAGTGCTTTGCCAGGCGCCGAAGGCACTCAGCGCTTTGCCAGGCGCCGAAGGCACGCAGCGCTCTAGCAGGCGGCGAGGGCACACAGTGCTTTGCTAGGCGGCGAGCGGACGTGGAGCTTTGCTAGGCAGCCAAGGCTGAGGACGCTTTGCTAGGCGCTTTGCTAGGCGGCGAAGGCACGAAGCGATTTGGGAGGCGGCGAAGGCACACGGCGCTTTGCTAGGCGGCGAGGGCGAGAAGGCACGCA
Source organism: Apteryx mantelli (assembly GCF_036417845.1). NCBI lineage: Eukaryota > Metazoa > Chordata > Aves > Apterygiformes > Apterygidae > Apteryx > Apteryx mantelli. The sequence continues at coordinate 26,032,751 of NC_089987.1, forward strand.
GCGCTTTCTGAGGCGGCCAGGCGGCCAAGGCACGCGCTGCTTTGCTAGGCGCCGAAGGCACGCAGCGCTTCCTTCGTTTGCGAGGCAGCGAAGAGATGGAGCGCTTTGCTTCTTGGCCAGGCAGCGAACAGGCGCCGTGCTTTGCTTTCTGCCACTCAGCGAATACACGCAGCGCTCTGCTTTTTGGCGAGGCAGTGAACAGATGCAGCGTTTAGTTTGCGAGGCGGCCAAGAGACGCGGCGCTTTGCATGCTGGCGAGGCGGCGAGCAGATCGAGTGCTTTGTTTGTTGGCCAGGCAGCGAAGAGATGCAGCGGTTTGCTTGTTGGCGAGGCAGCGAAGAGATTCAGCAGTCTCCTTGTTTGTGACACAGCGACCATGCCCAGTGCTTGCTCTTTGTGCGAGGCAGCGAAGAGATGCAGTACTTTACTCGTGCACCAGGTGGCGCAGTGGCATGGCGGATGACTTTTTCGCCTGGAGGCGAAGCGAGGCAGCACTTTGCTAGTTGGCGAGGCAGCGAAGAGACGCAGCAGGCTGCTTGTTTGTGAGACAGCCAACATGCACAGTGGTTAGGTATTGTGCGAGGCAGCGAATCACCGCCGAGCAAATCGCTTTGTGCGCTCGCCGCCTCGCTGCCTAGCAAAGCGTCGTCTGCCTTGGGCGCCTAGCAAAGCTGCGCGTGCCGTCGCCGTCAAGCAAAGCGCCGTGTCCCTTCGCCGCCTCACCGCCCAGCAAAGCTGCGCGTGCCGTCGCCGTCAAGCAAAGCGCCGTGTTCCTTGGGCGCCTAGCAAAGAAGTGCCTGCGTTGGGCGCCTCGCCGCATTGCAGCCTAGCAAAGCGCTGCGTGCCTTCGGCGGCTGGCAAAGCAGTGCGTGCCTTCGCCGCCTCACACACCGCGTTGTGCCTTCGGCGCCTGGCAAAGCAGCGCGTGCCTTCGCCGCCTGGCCTCCTAAGAAAGCGCTGCGTGCCTTCTCGCCCTCGCCGCCTAGCAAAGCGCCGTGTTCCTTCGGCGCCTAGCAAAGCAGCGCGTGCCTTCGCCGCCTAAGAAAGCGCTGCGTGCCTTTTCGCCCTCGCCGCCCAACAAAGCGCCCTGTCCCTTCACCGCCTCCCGAACCGCTTCGTCCCTTCGCCGCCTCGCCGCCTAGCAAAGCGCTGCTTGCCTTCGCCGCCTCACACACCGCTGCGTCCCTTCGCCGCCTCGCCGCTTAGCAAACGCCGTGGGAGCGCCGAAGGGACACGGCGCTTTTGTAGGCGCCGAAGGCACGTGGCGCTTTGCTAAGCACCGAGGCAGCGAAGGCACGCAGCCATTTGATGGTGCTCGACGGGCTCGGGCGCCTTGCTAGGCGGCGAGGCGGCGAAGGCACGCAGCGCTTTGCCAGGCGCCCAGGGACGCAGCGCTCGGCGAGGGCACGCAGTGCTTTGCCAGGCGCCGAAGGCACTCAGCGCTTTGCCAGGCGCCGAAGGCACGCAGCGCTCTAGCAGGCGGCGAGGGCACACAGTGCTTTGCTAGGCGGCGAGCGGACGTGGAGCTTTGCTAGGCAGCCAAGGCTGAGGACGCTTTGCTAGGCGCTTTGCTAGGCGGCGAAGGCACGAAGCGATTTGGGAGGCGGCGAAGGCACACGGCGCTTTGCTAGGCGGCGAGGGCGAGAAGGCACGCAGCGCTTTCTGAGGCGGCGAGGCGGCCAAGGCACGCGCTGCTTTGCTAGGCGCCGAAGGCACGCAGCGCTTCCTTCGTTTGCGAGGCAGCGAAGAGATGGAGCGCTTTGCTTCTTGGCCAGGCAGCGAACAGGCGCCGTGCTTTGCTTTCTGCCACTCAGCGAATACACGCAGCGCTCTGCTTTTTGGCGAGGCAGTGAACAGATGCAGCGTTTAGTTTGCGAGGCGGCCAAGAGACGCGGCGCTTTGCATGCTGGCGAGGCGGCGAGCAGATCGAGTGCTTTGCTTGTTGGCGAGGCAGCGAAGAGATGCAGCGGTTTGCTTGTTGGCGAGGCAGCGAAGAGATTCAGCAGTCTCCTTGTTTGTGACACAGCGACCATGCCCAGTGCTTGCTCTTTGTGCGAGGCAGCGAAGAGATGCAGTACTTTGCTTGTGCACCAGGTGGCGCAGTGGCATGGCGGATGGCTTTTTCGCCTGCAGGCGAAGCGAGGCAGCACTTTGCTAGTTGGCGAGGCAGCGAAGAGACGCAGCAGGCTGCTTGTTTGTGAGACAGCCAACATGCACAGTGGTTAGGTATTGTGCGAGGCAGCGAATCACCGCCGAGCAAATCGCTTTGTGCGCTCGCCGCCTCGCTGCCTAGCAAAGCGTCGTCTGCCTTGGGCGCCTACCAAAGCTGCGCGTGCCGTCGCCGTCAAGCAAAGCGCCGTGTCCCTTCGCCGCCTCACCGCCCAGCAAAGCTGCGCGTGCCGTCGCCGTCAAGCAAAGCGCCGTGTTCCTTGGGCGCCTAGCAAAGAAGTGCCTGCGTTGGGCGCCTCGCCGCATTGCAGCCTAGCAAAGCGCTGCGTGCCTTCGGCGGCTGGCAAAGCAGTGCGTGCCTTCGCCGCCTCACACACCGCGTTGTGCCTTCGGCGCCTGGCAAAGCAGCGCGTGCCTTCGCCGCCTGGCCTCCTAAGAAAGCGCTGCGTGCCTTCTCGCCCTCGCCGCCTAGCAAAGCGCCGTGTTCCTTCGGCGCCTAGCAAAGCAGCGCGTGCCTTCGCCGCCTAAGAAAGCGCTGCGTGCCTTTTCGCCCTCGCCGCCCAACAAAGCGCCCTGTCCCTTCACCGCCTCCCGAACCGCTTCGTCCCTTCGCCGCCTCGCCGCCTAGCAAAGCGCTGCTTGCCTTCGCCGCCTCACACACCGCTGCGTCCCTTCGCCGCCTCGCCGCTTAGCAAACGCCGTGGGAGCGCCGAAGGGACACGGCGCTTTTGTAGGCGCCGAAGGCACGTGGCGCTTTGCTAAGCACCGAGGCAGCGAAGGCACGCAGCCATTTGATGGTGCTCGACGGGCTCGGGCGCCTTGCTAGGCGGCGAGGCGGCGAAGGCACGCAGCGCTTTGCCAGGCGCCCAGGGACGCAGCGCTCGGCGAGGGCACGCAGTGCTTTGCCAGGCGCCGAAGGCACTCAGCGCTTTGCCAGGCGCCGAAGGCACGCAGCGCTCTAGCAGGCGGCGAGGGCACACAGTGCTTTGCTAGGCGGCGAGCGGACGTGGAGCTTTGCTAGGCAGCCAAGGCTGAGGACGCTTTGCTAGGCACTTTGCTAGGCGGCGAAGGCACGAAGCGATTTGGGAGGCGGCGAAGGCACACGGCGCTTTGCTAGGCGGCGAGGGCGAGAAGGCACGCAGCGCTTTCTGAGGCGGCGAGGCGGCCAAGGCACGCGCTGCTTTGCTAGGCGCCGAAGGCACGCAGCGCTTCCTTCGTTTGCGAGGCAGCGAAGAGATGGAGCGCTTTGCTTCTTGGCCAGGCAGCGAACAGGCGCCGTGCTTTGCTTTCTGCCACTCAGCGAATACACGCAGCGCTCTGCTTTTTGGCGAGGCAGTGAACAGATGCAGCGTTTAGTTTGCGAGGCGGCCAAGAGACGCGGCGCTTTGCATGCTGGCGAGGCGGCGAGCAGATCGAGTGCTTTGCTTGTTGGCCAGGCAGCGAAGAGATGCAGCGGTTTGCTTGTTGGCGAGGCAGCGAAGAGATTCAGCAGTCTCCTTGTTTGTGACACAGCGACCATGCCCAGTGCTTGCTCTTTGTGCGAGGCAGCGAAGAGATGCAGCACTTTGCTTGTGCACCAGGTGGCGCAGTGGCATGGCGGATGGCTTTTTCGCCTGGAGGCGAAGCGAGGCAGCACTTTGCTAGTTGGCGAGGCAGCGAAGAGACGCAGCAGGCTGCTTGTTTGTGAGACAGCCAACATGCACAGTGGTTAGCTATTGTGCGAGGCAGCGAATGAGGGCAGAGCAAATGGCTTTGTGCGCTCGCCGCCTCGCTGCCTAGCAAAGCGTCGTCTGCCTTGGGCGCCTAGCAAAGCTGCGCGTGCCGTCGCCGTCAAGCAAAGCGCCGTGTTCCTTGGGCGCCTAGCAAAGAAGTGCCTGCGTTCGGCGCCTGGCGGCATCGCAGCCCAGCAAAGCGCTGCGTGCCTTCGGCGGCTGGCAAAGCAGTGCGTGCCTTCGCCACCTCACACACCGCGTTGTGCCTTCGGCGCCTGGCAAAGCAGCGCGTGCCTTCGCCGCCTGGCCTCCTAAGAAAGCGCTGCGTGCCTTCTCGCCCTCGCCGCCTAGCAAAGCGCCGTGTTCCTTCGGCGCCTAGCAAAGCAGCGCGTGCCTTCGCCGCCTAAGAAAGCGCTGCGTGCCTTTTCGCCCTCGCCGCCCAACAAAGCGCCCTGTCCCTTCACCGCCTCCCGAACCGCTTCGTCCCTTCGCCGCCTCGCCGCCTAGCAAAGCGCTGCTTGCCTTCGCCGCCTCACACACCGCTGCGTCCCTTCTCCGCCTCGCCGCTTAGCAAACGCCGTGGGAGCGCCCAAGGCACACGGCGCTTTTGTAGGCGCCGAAGGCACATGGCGCTTTGCTAGGCGGCGAGGGCGAGAAGGCACGCAGCGCTTTCTGAGGCGGCGAGGCGGCCAAGGCACGCGCTGCTTTGCTAGGCGCCGAAGGCACGCAGCGCTTCCTTCGTTTGCGAGGCAGCGAAGAGATGGAGCGCTTTGCTTCTTGGCCAGGCAGCGAACAGGCGCCGTGCTTTGCTTTCTGCCACTCAGCGAATACACGCAGCGCTCTGCTTTTTGGCGAGGCAGTGAACAGATGCAGCGTTTAGTTTGCGAGGCGGCCAAGAGACGCGGCGCTTTGCATGCTGGCGAGGCGGCGAGCAGATCGAGTGCTTTGCTTGTTGGCCAGGCAGCGAAGAGATGCAGCGGTTTGCTTGTTGGCGAGGCAGCGAAGAGATTCAGCAGTCTCCTTGTTTGTGACACAGCGACCATGCCCTGTGCTTGCTCTTTGTGCGAGGCAGCGAAGAGATGCAGTACTTTGCTTGTGCACCAGGTGGCGCAGTGGCATGGCGGATGGCTTTTTCGCCTGCAGGCGAAGCGAGGCAGCACTTTGCTAGTTGGCGAGGCAGCGAAGAGACGCAGCAGGCTGCTTGTTTGTGAGACAGCCAACATACACAGTGGTTAGCTATTGTGCGAGGCAGCGAATCACCGCCGAGCAAATCGCTTTGTGCGCTCGCCGCCTCGCTGCCTAGCAAAGCGTCGTCTGCCTTGGGCGCCTAGCAAAGCTGCGCGTGCCGTCGCCGTCAAGCAAAGCGCCGTGTCCCTTCGCCGCCTCACCGCCCAGCAAAGCTGCGCGTGCCGTCGCCGTCAAGCAAAGCGCCGTGTTCCTTGGGCGCCTAGCAAAGAAGTGCCTGCGTTGGGCGCCTCGCCGCATTGCAGCCTAGCAAAGCGCTGCGTGCCTTCGGCGGCTGGCAAAGCAGTGCGTGCCTTCGCCGCCTCACACACCGCGTTGTGCCTTCGGCGCCTGGCAAAGCAGCGCGTGCCTTCGCCGCCTGGCCTCCTAAGAAAGCGCTGCGTGCCTTCTCGCCCTCGCCGCCTAGCAAAGCGCCGTGTTCCTTCGGCGCCTAGCAAAGCAGCGCGTGCCTTCGCCGCCTAAGAAAGCGCTGCGTGCCTTTTCGCCCTCGCCGCCCAACAAAGCGCCCTGTCCCTTCACCGCCTCCCGAACCGCTTCGTCCCTTCGCCGCCTCGCCGCCTAGCAAAGCGCTGCTTGCCTTCGCCGCCTCACACACCGCTGCGTCCCTTCGCCGCCTCGCCGCTTAGCAAACGCCGTGGGAGCGCCGAAGGGACACGGCGCTTTTGTAGGCGCCGAAGGCATGTGGCGCTTTGCTAAGCACCGAGGCAGCGAAGGCACGCAGCCATTTGATCGTGCTCGACGGGCTAGGGCGCCTTGCTAGGCGGCGAGGCGGCGAAGGCACGCAGCGCTTTGCCAGGCGCCCAGGGACGCAGCGCTCGGCGAGGGCACGCAGTGCTTTGCCAGGCGCCGAAGGCACTCAGCGCTTTGCCAGGCGCCGAAGGCACGCAGCGCTCTAGCAGGCGGCGAGGGCACACAGTGCTTTGCTAGGCGGCGAGCAGACGTGGAGCTTTGCTAGGCAGCCAAGGCTGAGGACGCTTTGCTAGGCGCTTTGCTAGGCGGCGAAGGCACGAAGCGATTTGGGAGGCGGCGAAGGCACACGGCGCTTTGCTAGGCGGCGAGGGCGAGAAGGCACGCAGCGCTTTCTGAGGCGGCGAGGCGGCCAAGGCACGCGCTGCTTTGCTAGGCGCCGAAGGCACGCAGCGCTTCCTTCGTTTGCGAGGCAGCGAAGAGATGGAGCGCTTTGCTTCTTGGCCGGGCAGCGAAGAGGCGCCGTGCTTTGCTTTCTGCCACTCAGCGAATACACGCAGCGCTCTGCTTTTTGGCGAGGCAGTGAACAGATGCAGCGTTTAGTTTGCGAGGCGGCCAAGAGACGCGGCGCTTTGCATGCTGGCGAGGCGGCGAGCAGATCGAGTGCTTTGCTTGTTGGCCAGGCAGGGAAGAGATGCAGCGGTTTGCTTGTTGGCGAGGCAGCGAAGAGATTCAGCAGTCTCCTTGTTTGTGACACAGCGACCATGCCCAGTGCTTGCTCTTTGTGCGAGGCAGCGAAGAGATGCAGCACTTTGCTTGTGCACCAGGTGGCGCAGTGGCATGGCGGATGACTTTTTCGCCTGGAGGCGAAGCGAGGCAGCACTTTGTTAGTTGGCGAGGCAGCGAAGAGACGCAGCAGGCTGCTTGTTTGTGAGACAGCCAACATGCACAGTGCTTAGCTATTGTGCGAGGCAGCGAATGAGGGCAGAGCAAATCGCTTTGTGCCTTCGCCGCCTCGCTGCCTAGCAAAGCGTCGTCTGCCTTGGGCGCCTAGCAAAGCTGCGCGTGCCGTCGCCGTCAAGCAAAGCGCCGTGTTCCTTGGGCGCCTAGCAAAGAAGTGCCTGCGTTGGGCGCCTCGCCGCATTGCAGCCTAGCAAAGCGCTGCGTGCCTTCGGCGGCTGGCAAAGCAGTGCGTGCCTTCGCCGCCTCACACACCGCGTTGTGCCTTCGGCGCCTGGCAAAGCAGCGCGTGCCTTCGCCGCCTGGCCTCCTAAGAAAGCGCTGCGTGCCTTCTCGCCCTCGCCGCCTAGCAAAGCGCCGTGTTCCTTCGGCGCCTAGCAAAGCAGCGCGTGCCTTCGCCGCCTAAGAAAGCGCTGCGTGCCTTTTCGCCCTCGCCGCCCAACAAAGCGCCCTGTCCCTTCACCGCCTCCCGAACCGCTTCGTCCCTTCGCCGCCTCGCCGCCTAGCAAAGCGCTGCTTGCCTTCGCCGCCTCACACACCGCTGCGTCCCTTCGCCGCCTCGCCGCTTAGCAAACGCCGTGGGAGCGCCGAAGGGACACGGCGCTTTTGTAGGCGCCGAAGGCACGTGGCGCTTTGCTAAGTCACGAGGCAGCGAAGGCACGCAGCCATTTGATCGTGCTCGACGGGCTCGGGCGCCTTGCTAGGCGGCGAGGCGGCGAAGGCACGCAGCGCTTTGCCAGGCGCCGAAGGCACGCAGCGCTTCCTTCGTTTGCGAGGCAGCGAAGAGATGGAGCGCTTTGCTTGTTGGCCAGGCAGCGAAGAGGCGCCGTGCTTTGCTTTCTGCCACTCAGCGAATACACGCAGCTCTCTGCTTTTTGGCGAGGCAGTGAACAGATGCAGCGTTTAGTTTGCGAGGCGGCCAAGAGACGCGGCGCTTTGCATGCTGGCGAGGCGGCGAGCAGATCGAGTGCTTTGCTTGTTGGCGAGGCAGCGAAGAGATTCAGCAGTCTCCTTGTTTGTGACACAGCGACCATGCCCAGTGCTTGCTCTTTGTGCGAGGCAGCGAAGAGATGCAGCACTTTGCTTGTGCACCAGGTGGCGCAGTGGCATGGCGGATGACTTTTTCGCCTGGAGGCGAAGCGAGGCAGCACTTTGTTAGTTGGCGAGGCAGCGAAGAGACGCAGCAGGCTGCTTGTTTGTGAGACAGCCAACATACACAGTGGTTAGCTATTGTGCGAGGCAGCGAATGAGGGCAGAGCAAATCGCTTTGTGCCTTCGCCGCCTCGCTGCCTAGCAAAGCGTCGTCTGCCTTGGGCGCCTAGCAAAGCTGCGCGTGCCGTCGCCGTCAAGCAAAGCGCCGTGTTCCTTGGGCGCCTAGCAAAGAAGTGCCTGCGTTGGGCGCCTCGCCGCATTGCAGCCTAGCAAAGCGCTGCGTGCCTTCGGCGGCTGGCAAAGCAGTGCGTGCCTTCGCCGCCTCACACACCGCGTTGTGCCTTCGGCGCCTGGCAAAGCAGCGCGTGCCTTCGCCGCCTGGCCTCCTAAGAAAGCGCTGCGTGCCTTCTCGCCCTCGCCGCCTAGCAAAGCGCCGTGTTCCTTCGGCGCCTAGCAAAGCAGCGCGTGCCTTCGCCGCCTAAGAAAGCGCTGCGTGCCTTTTCGCCCTCGCCGCCCAACAAAGCGCCCTGTCCCTTCACCGCCTCCCGAACCGCTTCGTCCCTTCGCCGCCTCGCCGCCTAGCAAAGCGCTGCTTGCCTTCGCCGCCTCACACACCGCTGCGTCCCTTCGCCGCCTCGCCGCTTAGCAAACGCCGTGGGAGCGCCGAAGGGACACGGTGCTTTTGTAGGCGCCGAAGGCACGTGGCGCTTTGCTAAGCACCGAGGCAGCGAAGGCACGCAGCCATTTGATCGTGCTCGACGGGCTAGGGCGCCTTGCTAGGCGGCGAGGCGGCAAAGGCACGCAGCGCTTTGCCAGGCGCCCAGGGACGCAGCGCTCGGCGAGGGCACGCAGTGCTTTGCCAGGCGCCGAAGGCACTCAGCGCTTTGCCAGGCGCCGAAGGCACGCAGCGCTCTAGCAGGCGGCGAGGGCACACAGTGCTTTGCTAGGCGGCGATCAGATGTGGAGCTTTGCTAGGCAGCCAAGGCTGAGGACGCTTTGCTAGGCGCTTTGCTAGGCGGCGAAGGCACGAAGCGATTTGGGAGGCGGCGAAGGCACACGGCGCTTTGCTAGGCGGCGAGGGCGAGAAGGCACGCAGCGCTTTCTGAGGCGGCGAGGCGGCCAAGGCACGCGCTGCTTTGCTAGGCGCCGAAGGCACGCAGCGCTTCCTTCGTTTGCGAGGCAGCGAAGAGATGGAGCGCTTTGCTTGTTGGCCAGGCAGCGAACAGGCGCCGTGCTTTGCTTTCTGCCACTCAGCGAATACACGCAGCGCTCTGCTTTTTGGCGAGGCAGTGAACAGATGCAGCGTTTAGTTTGCGAGGCGGCCAAGAGACGCGGCGCTTTGCATGCTGGCGAGGCGGCGAGCAGATCGAGTGCTTTGCTTGTTGGCGAGGCAGCGAAGAGATGCAGCGGTTTGCTTGTTGGCGAGGCAGCGAAGAGATTCAGCAGTCTCCTTGTTTGTGACACAGCGACCATGCACAGTGCTTGCTCTTTGTGCGAGGCAGCGAAGAGATGCAGCACTTTGCTTGTGCACCAGGTGGCGCAGTGGCATGGTGGATGACTTTTTCGCCTGGAGGCGAAGCGAGGCAGCACTTTGTTAGTTGGCGAGGCAGCGAAGAGACGCAGCAGGCTGCTTGTTTGTGAGACAGCCAACATGCACAGTGGTTAGCTATTGTGCGAGGCAGTGAATGAGGGCAGAGCAAATCGCTTTGTGCGCTCGCCGCCTCGCTGCCTAGCAAAGCGTCGTCTGCCTTGGGCGCCTAGCAAAGCTGGGCGTGCCGTCGCCGTCAAGCAAAGCGCCGTGTTCCTTGGGCGCCTAGCAAAGAAGTGCCTGCGTTCGGTGCCTCGCCGCATTGCAGCCTAGCAAAGCGCTGCGTGCCTTCGGCGGCTGGCAAAGCAGTGCGTGCCTTCGCCGCCTCACACACCGCGTTGTGCCTTCGGCGCCTGGCAAAGCAGCGCGTGCCTTCGCCGCCTGGCCTCCTAAGAAAGCGCTGCGTGCCTTCTCGCCCTCGCCGCCTAGCAAAGCGCCGTGTCCCTTCGCCGCCTCGCCGCCTAGCAAAGCTCCGCGTGCCGTCGCCGCCTACAAAGCGCCGTGTTCCTTCGGCGCCTAGCAAAGCAGCGCGTGCCTTCGCCGCCTAAGAAAGCGCTGTGTGCCTTTTCGCCCTCGCCGCCCAACAAAGCGCCCTGTCCCTTCACCGCCTCCCGAACCGCTTCGTCCCTTCGCCGCCTCGCCGCCTAGCAAAGCGCTGCTTGCCTTCGTCGCCTCACACACCGCTGCGTCCCTTCGCCGCCTCGCCGCTTAGCAAACGCCGTGGGAGCGCCGAAGGGACACGGCGCTTTTGTAGGCGCCGAAGGCACGTGGCGCTTTGCTAAGGCACGAGGCAGCGAAGGCACGCAGCCATTTGATCGTGCTCGACGGGCTCGGGTGCCTTGCTAGGCGGCGAGGCGGCGAAGGCACGCAGCCCTTTGCCAGGCGCCCAGGGACGCAGCGCTCGGCGAGGGCACGCAGTGCTTTGCCAGGCGCCGAAGGCACTCAGCGCTTTGCCAGGCGCCGAAGGCACGCAGCGCTCTAGCAGGCGGCGAGGGCACACAGTGCTTTGCTAGGCGGCGAGCGGACGTGGAGCTTTGCTAGGCAGCCAAGGCTGAGGACGCTTTGCTAGGCGCTTTGCTAGGCGGCGAAGGCACGAAGCGATTTGGGAGGCGGCGAAGGCACACGGCGCTTTGCTAGGCGGCGAGGGCGAGAAGGCACGCAGCGCTTTCTGAGGCGGCGAGGCGGCCAAGGCACGCGCTGCTTTGCTAGGCGCCGAAGGCACGCAGCGCTTCCTTCGTTTGCGAGGCAGCGAAGAGATGGAGCGCTTTGCTTCTTGGCCAGGCAGCGAACAGGCGCCGTGCTTTGCTTTCTGCCACTCAGCGAATACACGCAGCGCTCTGCTTTTTGGCGAGGCAGTGAACAGATGCAGCGTTTAGTTTGCGAGGCGGCCAAGAGACGCGGCGCTTTGCATGCTGGCGAGGCGGCGAGCAGATCGAGTGCTTTGCTTGTTGGCCAGGCAGCGAAGAGATGCAGCGGTTTGCTTGTTGGCGAGGCAGCGAAGAGATTCAGCAGTCTCCTTGTTTGTGACACAGCGACCATGCCCAGTGCTTGCTCTTTGTGCGAGGCAGCGAAGAGATGCAGCACTTTGCTTGTGCACCAGGTGGCGCAGTGGCATGGCGGATGGCTTTTTCGCCTGGAGGCGAAGCGAGGCAGCACTTTGCTAGTTGGCGAGGCAGCGAAGAGACGCAGCAGGCTGCTTGTTTGTGAGACAGCCAACATGCACAGTGGTTAGCTATTGTGCGAGGCAGCGAATCACCGCCGAGCAAATCGCTTTGTGCGCTCGCCGCCTCGCTGCCTAGCAAAGCGTCGTCTGCCTTGGGCGCCTACCAAAGCTGCGCGTGCCGTCGCCGTCAAGCAAAGCGCTGTGTTCCTTGGGCGCCTAGCAAAGAAGTGCCTGCGTTCGGTGCCTCGCCGCATTGCAGCCTAGCAAAGCGCTGCGTGCCTTCGGTGGCTGGCAAAGCAGTGCGTGCCTTCGCCGCCTCACACACCGCGTTGTGCCTTCGGCGCCTGGCAAAGCAGCGCGTGCCTTCGCCGCCTGGCCTCCTAAGAAAGCGCTGCGTGCCTTCTCGCCCTCGCCGCCTAGCAAAGCGCCGTGTTCCTTCGGCGCCTAGCAAAGCAGCGCGTGCCTTCGCCGCCTAAGAAAGCGCTGCGTGCCTTTTCGCCCTCGCCGCCCAACAAAGCGCCCTGTCCCTTCACCGCCTCCCGAACCGCTTCGTCCCTTCGCCGCCTCGCCGCCTAGCAAAGCGCTGCTTGCCTTCGCCGCCTCACACACCGCTGCGTCCCTTCGCCGCCTCGCCGCTTAGCAAACGCCGTGGGAGCGCCGAAGGGACACGGCGCTTTTGTAGGCGCCGAAGGCACGTGGCGCTTTGCTAAGGCACGAGGCAGCGAAGGCACGCAGCCATTTGATCGTGCTCGACGGGCTCGGGCGCCTTGCTAGGCGGCGAGGCGGCGAAGGCACGCAGCGCTTTGCCAGGCGCCCAGGGACGCAGCGCTCGGCGAGGGCACGCAGTGCTTTGCCAGGCGCCGAAGGCACTCAGCACTTTGCCAGGCGCCGAAGGCACACAGCGCTCTAGCAGGCGGCGAGGGCACACAGTGCTTTGCTAGGCGGCGAGCGGACGTGGAGCTTTGCTAGGCAGCGAAGGTTGAGGACGCTTTGCTAGGCGGCGAAGGCACGAAGCGATTTGGGAGGCGGCGAAGGCACACGGCGCTTTGCTAGGCGGCGAGGGCGAGAAGGCACGCAGTGCTTTCTGAGGCGGCGAGGCGGCCAAGGCACGCGCTGCTTTGCTAGGCGCCGAAGGCACGCAGCGCTTCCTTCGTTTGTGAGGCAGCGAAGAGATGGAGCACTTTGCTTCTTGGCCAGGCAGCGAACAGGCGCCGTGCTTTGCTTTCTGCCACTCAGCGAATACACGCAGCGCTCTGCTTTTTGGCGAGGCAGTGAACAGATGCAGCGTTTAGTTTGCGAGGCGGCCAAGAGACGCGGCGCTTTGCATGCTGGCGAGGCGGCGAGCAGATCGAGTGCTTTGCTTGTTGGCCAGGCAGCGAAGAGATGCAGCGGTTTGCTTGTTGGCGAGGCAGCGAAGAGATTCAGCAGTCTCCTTGTTTGTGACACAGCGACCATGCCCAGTGCTTGCTCTTTGTGCGAGGCAGCGAAGAGATGCAGCACTTTGCTTGTGCACCAGGTGGCGCAGTGGCATGGCGGATGGCTTTTTCGCCTGGAGGCGAAGCGAGGCAGCACTTTGCTAGTTGGCGAGGCAGCGAAGAGACGCAGCAGGCTGCTTGTTTGTGAGACAGCCAACATACACAGTGGTTAGCTATTGTGCGAGGCAGCGAATGACCGCCGAGCAAATCGCTTTGTGCGCTCGCCGCCTCGCTGCCTAGCAAAGCGTCGTCTACCTTGGGCGCCTAGCAAAGCTGCGCGTGCCGTCGCCGTCAAGCAAAGCGCCGTGTTCCTTGGGCGCCTAGCAAAGAAGTGCCTGCGTTGGGCGCCTCGCCGCATTGCAGCCTAGCAAAGCGCTGCGTGCCTTCGGCGGCTGGCAAAGCAGCGCGTGCCTTCGCCGCCTAAGAAAGCGCTGCGTGCCTTTTCGCCCTCGCCGCCCAACAAAGCGCCCTGTCCCTTCACCGCCTCCCGAACCGCTTCGTCCCTTCGCCGCCTCGCCGCCTAGCAAAGCGCTGCTTGCCTTCGCCGCCTCACACACCGCTGCGTCCCTTCGCCGCCTCGCCGCTTAGCAAACGCCGTGGGAGCGCCGAAGGGACACGGCGCTTTTGTAGGCGCCGAAGGCACGTGGCGCTTTGCTAAGGCACGAGGCAGCGAAGGCACGCAGCCATTTGATCGTGCTCGACGGGCTAGGGCGCCTTGCTAGGCGGCGAGGCGGCGAAGGCACGCAGCGCTTTGCCAGGCGCCCAGGGACGCAGCGCTCGGCGAGGGCACGCAGTGCTTTGCCAGGCGCCGAAGGCACTCAGCGCTTTGCCAGGCGCCGAAGGCACGCAGCGCTCTAGCAGGCGGCGAGGGCACACAGTGCTTTGCTAGGCGGCAAGCGGACGTGGAGCTTTGCTAGCCAGCGAAGGCTGAGGACGCTTTGCTAGGCGCTTTGCTAGGCGGCGAAGGCATGAAGCGATTTGGGAGGCGGCGAAGGCACACGGCGCTTTGCTAGGCGGCGAGGGCGAGAAGGCACGCAGCGCTTTCTGAGGCGGCGAGGCGGCCAAGGCACGCGCTGCTTTGCTAGGCGCCGAAGGCACGCAGCGCTTCCTTCGTTTGCGAGGCAGCGAAGAGATGGAGTGCTTTGCTTCTTGGCCAGGCAGCGAACAGGCGCCGTGCTTTGCTTTCTGCCACTCAGCGAATACACGCAGCGCTCTGCTTTTTGGCGAGGCAGTGAACAGATGCAGCGTTTAGTTTGCGAGGCGGCCAAGAGACGCGGCGCTTTGCATGCTGGCGAGGCGGCGAGCAGATCGAGTGCTTTGCTTGTTGGCGAGGCAGCGAAGAGATGCAGCGGTTTGCTTGTTGGCGAGGCAGCGAAGAGATTCAGCAGTCTCCTTGTTTGTGACACAGCGACCATGCCCAGTGCTTGCTCTTTGTGCGAGGCAGCGAAGAGATGCAGCACTTTGCTTGTGCACCAGGTGGCGCAGTGGCATGGCGGATGGCTTTTTCGCCTGGAGGCGAAGCGAGGCAGCACTTTGCTAGTTGGCGAGGCAGCGAAGAGACGCAGCAGGCTGCTTGTTTGTGAGACAGCCAACATGCACAGTGGTTAGCTATTGTGCGAGGCAGCGAATCACCGCCGAGCAAATCGCTTTGTGCGCTCGCCGCCTCGCTGCCTAGCAAAGCGTCGTCCGCCTTGGGCGCCTACCAAAGCTGCACGTGCCGTCGCCGTCAAGCAAAGCGCCGTGTCCCTTCGCCGCCTCACCGCCCAGCAAAGCTGCGCGTGCCGTCGCCGTCAAGCAAAGCGCCGTGTTCCTTGGGCGCCTAGCAAAGAAGTGCCTGCGTTCGGCGCCTCGCCGCATTGCAGCCTAGCAAAGCGCTGCGTGCCTTCGGCGGCTGGCAAAGCAGTGCGTGCCTTCGCCGCCTCACACACCGCGTTGTGCCTTCGGCGCCTGGCAAAGCAGCGCGTGCCTTCGCCGCCTGGCCTCCTAAGAAAGCGCTGCGTGCCTTCTCGCCCTCGCCGCCTAGCAAAGCGCCGTGTCCCTTCGCCGCCTCACCGCCTAGCAAAGCTCCGCGTGCCGTCGCCGCCTACAAAGCGCCGTGTTCCTTCGGCGCCTAGCAAAGCAGCGCGTGCCTTCGCCGCCTAAGAAAGCGCTGCGTGCCTTTTCGCCCTCGCCGCCCAACAAAGCGCCCTGTCCCTTCACCGCCTCCCGAACCGCTTCGTCCCTTCGCCGCCTCGCCGCCTAGCAAAGCGCTGCTTGCCTTCGCCGCCTCACACACCGCTGCGTCCCTTTGCCGCCTCGCCGCCTAGCAAACGCCGTGGGAGCGCCGAAGGGACACGGCGCTTTTGTAGGCGCCGAAGGCACGTGGCGCTTTGCTAAGGCACGAGGCAGCGAAGGCACGCAGCCATTTGATCGTGCTCGACGGGCTCGGGCGCCTTGCTAGGCGGCGAGGCGGCGAAGGCACGCAGCCCTTAGCCAGGCGCCCAGGGACGCAGCGCTCGGCGAGGGCACGCAGTGCTTTGCCAGGCGCCGAAGGCACTCAGCGCTTTGCCAGGCGCCGAAGGCACGCAGCGCTCTAGCAGGCGGCGAGGGCACACAGTGCTTTGCTAGGCGGCGAGCGGACGTGGAGCTTTGCTAGGCAGCCAAGGCTGAGGACGCTTTGCTAGGCGCTTTGCTAGGCGGCGAAGGCACGAAGCGATTTGGGAGGCGGCGAAGGCACACGGCGCTTTGCTAGGCGGCGAGGGCGAGAAGGCACGCGGTGCTTCCTTCGTTTGCGAGGCAGCGAAGAGATGGAGCGCTTTGCTTCTTGGCCAGGCAGCGAAGAGGCGCCGTGCTTTGCTTTCTGCCACTCAGCGAATACACGCAGCGCTCTGCTTTTTGGCGAGGCAGTGAACAGATGCAGCGTTTAGTTTGCGAGGCGGCCAAGAGACGCGGCGCTTTGCATGCTGGCGAGGCGGCGAGCAGATCGAGTGCTTTGCTTGTTGGCCAGGCAGCGAAGAGATGCAGCGGTTTGCTTGTTGGCGAGGCAGCGAAGAGATTCAGCAGTCTCCTTGTTTGTGACACAGCGACCATGCCCAGTGCTTGCTCTTTGTGCGAGGCAGCGAAGAGATGCAGCACTTTGCTTGTGCACCAGGTGGCGCAGTGGCATGGCGGATGGCTTTTTCGCCTGGAGGCGAAGCGAGGCAGCACTTTGCTAGTTGGCGAGGCAGCGAAGAGACGCAGCAGGCTGCTTGTTTGTGAGACAGCCAACATGCACAGTGGTTAGCTATTGTGCGAGGCAGCGAATCACCGCCGAGCAAATCGCTTTGTGCGCTCGCCGCCTCGCTGCCTAGCAAAGCGTCGTCTGCCTTGGGCGCCTACCAAAGCTGCGCGTGCCGTCGCCGTCAAGCAAAGCGCCGTGTTCCTTGGGCGC
Source organism: Apteryx mantelli (assembly GCF_036417845.1). NCBI lineage: Eukaryota > Metazoa > Chordata > Aves > Apterygiformes > Apterygidae > Apteryx > Apteryx mantelli. The sequence continues at coordinate 26,048,811 of NC_089987.1, forward strand.
CTAGCAAAGAAGTGCCTGCGTTGGGCGCCTCGCCGCATTGCAGCCTAGCAAAGCGCTGCGTGCCTTCGGCGGCTGGCAAAGCAGTGCGTGCCTTCGCCGCCTCACACACCGCGTTGTGCCTTCGGCGCCTGGCAAAGCAGCGCGTGCCTTCGCCGCCTGGCCTCCTAAGAAAGCGCTGCGTGCCTTCTCGCCCTCGCCGCCTAGCAAAGCGCCGTGTCCCTTCGCCGCCTCGCCGCCTAGCAAAGCTCCGCGTGCCGTCGCCGCCTACAAAGCGCCGTGTTCCTTCGGCGCCTAGCAAAGCAGCGCGTGCCTTCGCCGCCTAAGAAAGCGCTGCGTGCCTTTTCGCCCTCGCCGCCCAACAAAGCGCCCTGTCCCTTCACCGCCTCCCGAACCGCTTCGTCCCTTCGCCGCCTCGCCGCCTAGCAAAGCGCTGCTTGCCTTCGCCGCCTCACACACCGCTGCGTCCCTTCGCCGCCTCGCCGCTTAGCAAACGCCGTGGGAGCGCCGAAGGGACACGGCGCTTTTGTAGGCGCCGAAGGCACGTGGCGCTTTGCTAAGGCACGAGGCAGCGAAGGCACGCAGCCATTTGATCGTGCTCGACGGGCTAGGGCGCCTTGCGAGGCAGCGAAGGCACGCAGCCCTTTGCCAGGCGCCCAGGGACGCAGCGCTCGGCGAGGGCACGCAGTGCTTTGCCAGGCGCCGAAGGCACTCAGCGCTTTGCCAGGCGCCGAAGGCACGCAGCGCTCTAGCAGGCGGCGAGGGCACACAGTGCTTTGCTAGGCGGCGAGCGGACGTGGAGCTTTGCTAGGCAGCCAAGGCTGAGGACGCTTTGCTAGGCGCTTTGCTAGGCGGCGAAGGCACGAAGCGATTTGGGAGGCGGCGAAGGCACACGGCGCTTTGCTAGGCGGCGAGGGCGAGAAGGCACGCAGCGCTTTCTGAGGCGGCGAGGCGGCCAAGGCACGCGCTGCTTTGCTAGGCGCCGAAGGCACGCAGCGCTTCCTTCGTTTGCGAGGCAGCGAAGAGATGGAGCGCTTTGCTTCTTGGCCAGGCAGCGAACAGGTGCCGTGCTTTGCTTTCTGCCACTCAGCGAATACACGCAGCGCTCTGCTTTTTGGCGAGGCAGTGAACAGATGCAGCGTTTAGTTTGCGAGGCGGCCAAGAGACGCGGCGCTTTGCATGCTGGCGAGGCGGCGAGCAGATCGAGTGCTTTGCTTGTTGGCGAGGCAGCGAAGAGATGCAGCAGTCTCCTTGTTTGTGACACAGCGACCATGCACAGTGCTTGCTCTTTGTGCGAGGCAGCGAAGAGATGCAGCACTTTGCTTGTGCACCAGGTGGCGCAGTGTCATGGCGGATGACTTTTTCGCCTGGAGGCGAAGCGAGGCAGCACTTTGCTAGTTGGCGAGGCAGCGAAGAGACGCAGCAGGCTGCTTGTTTGTGAGACAGCCAACATGCACAGTGGTTAGCTATTGTGCGAGGCAGCGAATGAGGGCAGAGCAAATCGCTTTGTGCCTTCGCCGCCTCGCTGCCTAGCAAAGCGTCGTCTGCCTTGGGCGCCTAGCAAAGCTGCGCGTGCCGTCGCCGTCAAGCAAAGCGCCGTGTTCCTTGGGCGCCTAGCAAAGAAGTGCCTGCGTTGGGCGCCTCGCCGCATTGCAGCCTAGCAAAGCGCTGCGTGCCTTCGGCGGCTGGCAAAGCAGTGCGTGCCTTCGCTGCCTCACACACCACGTTGTGCCTTCGGCGCCTGGCAAAGCAGCGCGTGCCTTCGCCGCCTGGCCTCCTAAGAAAGCGCTGCGTGCCTTCTCGCCCTCGCCGCCTAGCAAAGCGCCGTGTCCCTTCGCCGCCTCGCCGCCTAGCAAAGCTCCGCGTGCCGTCGCCGCCTACAAAGCGCCGTGTTCCTTCGGCGCCTAGCAAAGCAGCGCGTGCCTTCGCCGCCTAAGAAAGCGCTGCGTGCCTTTTCGCCCTCGCCGCCCAACAAAGCGCCCTGTCCCTTCACCGCCTCCCGAACCGCTTCGTCCCTTCGCCGCCTCGCCGCCTAGCAAAGCGCTGCTTGCCTTCGCCGCCTCACACACCGCTGCGTCCCTTCGCCGCCTCGCTGCTTAGCAAACGCCGTGGGAGCGCCGAAGGGACACGGCGCTTTTGTAGGCGCCGAAGGCACGTGGCGCTTTGCTAAGGCACGAGGCAGCGAAGGCACGCAGCCATTTGATGGTGCTCGACGGGCTAGGGCGCCTTGCTAGGCGGCGAGGCGGCGAAGGCACGCAGCGCTTTGCCGGGCGCCCAGGGACGCAGCGCTCGGCGAGGCGGCGAAGGCACGCAGCGCTTTGCCAGGCGCCCAAGGACGCAGCGCTCGGCGAGGCGGCGAGGGCACGCAGTTCTTTGCCAGGCGCCGAAGGCACTCAGCGCTTTGCCAGGCGCCGAAGGCACGCAGCGCTTTGCCAGGCGCCCAGGGACGCAGCGCTCGGCGAGGGCACGCAGTGCTTTGCCAGGCGCCGAAGGCACTCAGCGCTTTGCCAGGCGCCGAAGGCACGCAGCGCTCTAGCAGGCGGCGAGGGCACACAGTGCTTTGCTAGGCGGCGAGCGGACGTGGAGCTTTGCTAGGCAGCGAAGCCTGAGGACGCTTTGCTAGGCGCTTTGCTAGGCGGCCAAGGCACGAAGCGATTTGGGAGGCGGCGAAGGCACACGGCGCTTTGCTAGGCGGCGAGGGCGAGAAGGCACGCAGCGCTTTCTGAGGCGGCGAGGCGGCCAAGGCACGCGCTGCTTTGCTAGGCGCCGAAGGCACGCAGCGCTTCCTTCGTTTGCGAGGCAGCGAAGAGATGGAGCGCTTTGCTTCTTGGCCAGGCAGCGAACAGGCGCCGTGCTTTGCTTTCTGCCACTCAGCGAATACACGCAGCGCTCTGCTTTTTGGCGAGGCAGTGAACAGATGCAGCGTTTAGTTTGCGAGGCGGCCAAGAGACGCGGCGCTTTGCATGCTGGCGAGGCGGCGAGCAGATCGAGTGCTTTGCTTGTTGGCGAGGCAGCGAAGAGATGCAGCAGTCTCCTTGTTTGTGACACAGCGACCATGCACAGTGCTTGCTCTTTGTGCGAGGCAGCGAAGAGATGCAGCACTTTGCTTGTGCACCAGGTGGCGCAGTGGCATGGCGGATGACTTTTTCGCCTGGAGGCGAAGCGAGGCAGCACTTTGCTAGTTGGCGAGGCAGCGAAGAGACGCAGCAGGCTGCTTGTTTGTGAGACAGCCAACATGCACAGTGGTTAGCTATTGTGCGAGGCAGCGAATGAGGGCAGAGCAAATCGCTTTGTGCCTTCGCCGCCTCGCTGCCTAGCAAAGCGTCGTCTGCCTTGGGCGCCTAGCAAAGCTGCGCGTGCCGTCGCCGTCAAGCAAAGCGCCGTGTTCCTTGGGCGCCTAGCAAAGAAGTGCCTGCGTTGGGCGCCTCGCCGCATTGCAGCCTAGCAAAGCGCTGCGTGCCTTCGGCGGCTGGCAAAGCAGTGCGTGCCTTCGCCGCCTCACACACCGCGTTGTGCCTTCGGCGCCTGGCAAAGCAGCGCGTGCCTTCGCCGCCTGGCCTCCTAAGAAAGCGCTGCGTGCCTTCTCGCCCTCGCCGCCTAGCAAAGCGCCGTGTGCCTTCGCCGCCTCGCCGCCTAGCAAAGCTCCGCGTGCCGTCGCCGCCTACAAAGCGCCGTGTTCCTTCGGCGCCTAGCAAAGCAGCGCGTGCCTTCGCCGCCTAAGAAAGCGCTGCGTGCCTTTTCGCCCTCGCCGCCCAACAAAGCGCCCTGTCCCTTCACCGCCTCCCGAACCGCTTCGTCCCTTCGCCGCCTCGCCGCCTAGCAAAGCGCTGCTTGCCTTCGCCGCCTCACACACCGCTGCGTCCCTTCGCCGCCTCGCCGCTTAGCAAACGCCGTGGGAGCGCCGAAGGGACACGGCGCTTTTGTAGGCGCCAAAGGCATGTGGCGCTTTGCTAAGGCACGAGGCAGCGAAGGCACGCAGCCATTTGATGGTGCTCGATGGGCTCGGGCGCCTTGCTAGGCGGCGAGGCGGCCAAGGCACGCAGCGCTTTGCCAGGCGCCCAGGGACGCAGCGCTCGGCGAGGGCACGCAGTGCTTTGCGAGGCGCCGAAGGCACTCAGCGCTTTGCCAGGCGCCGAAGGCACGCAGCGCTTCCTTCGTTTGCGAGGCAGCGAAGAGATGGAGCGCTTTGCTTCTTGGCCAGGCAGCGAACAGGCGCCGTGCTTTGCTTTCTGCCACTCAGCGAATACACGCAGCGCTCTGCTTTTTGGCGAGGCAGTGAACAGATGCAGCGTTTAGTTTGCGAGGCGGCCAAGAGACGCGGCGCTTTGCATGCTGGCGAGGCGGCGAGCAGATCGAGTGCTTTGCTTGTTGGCGAGGCAGCGAAGAGATGCAGCGGTTTGCTTGTTGGCGAGGCAGCGAAGAGATTCAGCAGTCTCCTTGTTTGTGACACAGCGACCATGCCCAGTGCTTGCTCTTTGTGCGAGGCAGCGAAGAGATGCAGCACTTTGCTTGTGCACCAGGTGGCGCAGTGGCATGGCGGATGACTTTTTCGCCTGGAGGCGAAGCGAGGCAGCACTTTGTTAGTTGGCGAGGCAGTGAAGAGACGCAGCAGGCTGCTTGTTTGTGAGACAGCCAACATGCACAGTGGTTAGCTATTGTGCGAGGCAGCGAATGAGGGCAGAGCAAATCGCTTTGTGCGTTCGCCGCCTCGCTGCCTAGCAAAGCGTCGTCTGCCTTGGGCGCCTAGCAAAGCTACGCGTGCCGTCGCCGTCAAGCAAAGCGCCGTGTTCCTTGGGCGCCTAGCAAAGAAGTGCCTGCGTTCGGCGCCTCGCCGCATTGCAGCCTAGCAAAGCGCTGCGTGCCTTCGGCGGCTGGCAAAGCAGTGCGTGCCTTCGCCGCCTCACACACCGCGTTGTGCCTTCGGCGCCTGGCAAAGCAGTGCGTGCCTTCGCCGCCTCACACACCGCGTTGTGCCTTCGGCGCCTGGCAAAGCAGCGCGTGCCTTCGCCGCCTGGCCTCCTAAGAAAGCGCTGCGTGCCTTCTCGCCCTCGCCGCCTAGCAAAGCTCCGCGTGCCGTCGCCGCCTACAAAGCGCCGTGTTCCTTCGGCGCCTAGCAAAGCAGCGCGTGCCTTCGCCGCCTAAGAAAGCGCTGCGTGCCTTTTCGCCCTCGCCGCCCAACAAAGCGCCCTGTCCCTTCACCGCCTCCCGAACCGCTTCGTCCCTTCGCCGCCTCGCCACCTAGCAAAGCGCTGCTTGCCTTCGCCGCCTCACACACCGCTGCGTCCCTTCGCCGCCTCGCCGCTTAGCAAACGCCGTGGGAGCGCCGAAGGGACACGGCGCTTTTGTAGGCGCCGAAGGCACGTGGCGCTTTGCTAAGGCACGAGGCAGCGAAGGCACGCAGCCATTTGATCGTGCTCGACGGGCTCGGGCGCCTTGCTAGGCGGCGAGGCGGCGAAGGCACGCAGCGCTTTGCCAGGCGCCCAGGGACGCAGCGCTCGGCGAGGGCACGCAGTGCTTTGCCAGGCGCCGAAGGCACTCAGCGCTTTGCCAGGCGCCGAAGGCACGCAGCGCTCTAGCAGGCGGCGAGGGCACACAGTGCTTTGCTAGGCGGCGAGCGGACGTGGAGCTTTGCTAGGCAGCCAAGGCTGAGGACGCTTTGCTAGGCGCTTTGCTAGGCGGCCAAGGCACGAAGCGATTTGGGAGGCGAGGCGGCGAAGGCACACGGCGCTTTGCTAGGCGGCGAGGGCGAGGAGGCACGCAGCGCTTTCTGAGGCGGCGAAGGCACGCGCTGCTTTGCTAGGCGCCGAAGGCACGCAGCGCTTCCTTCGTTTGCGAGGCAGCGAAGAGATGGAGCGCTTTGCTTGTTGGCCAGGCAGCGAAGAGGCGCCGTGCTTTGCTTTCTGCCACTCAGCGAATACACGCAGCGCTCTGCTTTTTGGCGAGGCAGTGAACAGATGCAGCGTTTAGTTTGCGAGGCGGCCAAGAGACGCGGCGCTTTGCATGCTGGCGAGGCGGCGAGCAGATCGAGTGCTTTGCTTGTTGGCGAGGCAGCGAAGAGATGCAGCAGTCTCCTTGTTTGTGACACAGCGACCATGCACAGTGCTTGCTCTTTGTGCGAGGCAGCGAAGAGATGCAGCACTTTGCTTGTTCACCAGGTGGCGCAGTGGCATCGCGGATGACTTTTTCGCCTGGAGGCGAAGCGAGGCAGCACTTTGTTAGTTGGCGAGGCAGCGAAGAGACGCAGCAGGCTGCTTGTTTGTGAGACAGCCAACATGCACAGTGGTTAGCTATTGTGCGAGGCAGCGAATGAGGGCAGAGCAAATCGCTTTGTGCCTTCGCCGCCTCGCTGCCTAGCAAAGCGTCGTCTGCCTTGGGCGCCTAGCAAAGCTGCGCGTGCCGTCGCCGTCAAGCAAAGCGCCGTGTTCCTTGGGCGCCTAGCAAAGAAGTGCCTGCGTTGGGCGCCTCGCCGCATTGCAGCCTAGCAAAGCGCTGCGTGCCTTCGGCGGCTGGCAAAGCAGTGCGTGCCTTCGCTGCCTCACACACCACGTTGTGCCTTCGGCGCCTGGCAAAGCAGCGCGTGCCTTCGCCGCCTGGCCTCCTAAGAAAGCGCTGCGTGCCTTCTCGCCCTCGCCGCCTAGCAAAGCGCCGTGTCCCTTCGCCGCCTCGCCGCCTAGCAAAGCTCCGCGTGCCGTCGCCGCCTACAAAGCGCCGTGTTCCTTCGGCGCCTAGCAAAGCAGCGCGTGCCTTCGCCGCCTAAGAAAGCGCTGCGTGCCTTTTCGCCCTCGCCGCCCAACAAAGCGCCCTGTCCCTTCACCGCCTCCCGAACCGCTTCGTCCCTTCGCCGCCTCGCCGCCTAGCAAAGCGCTGCTTGCCTTCGCCGCCTCACACACCGCTGCGTCCCTTCGCCGCCTCGCCGCTTAGCAAACGCCGTGGGAGCGCCGAAGGGACACGGCGCTTTTGTAGGCGCCGAAGGCACGTGGCGCTTTGCTAAGGCACGAGGCAGCGAAGGCACGCAGCCATTTGATGGTGCTCGACGGGCTAGGGCGCCTTGCTAGGCGGCGAGGCGGCGAAGGCACGCAGCGCTTTGCCGGGCGCCCAGGGACGCAGCGCTCGGCGAGGCGGCGAAGGCACGCAGCGCTTTGCCAGGCGCCCAAGGACGCAGCGCTCGGCGAGGCGGCGAGGGCACGCAGTTCTTTGCCAGGCGCCGAAGGCACTCAGCGCTTTGCCAGGCGCCGAAGGCACGCAGCGCTTTGCCAGGCGCCCAGGGACGCAGCGCTCGGCGAGGGCACGCAGTGCTTTGCCAGGCGCCGAAGGCACTCAGCGCTTTGCCAGGCGCCGAAGGCACGCAGCGCTCTAGCAGGCGGCGAGGGCACACAGTGCTTTGCTAGGCGGCGAGCGGACGTGGAGCTTTGCTAGGCAGCGAAGCCTGAGGACGCTTTGCTAGGCGCTTTGCTAGGCGGCCAAGGCACGAAGCGATTTGGGAGGCGGCGAAGGCACACGGCGCTTTGCTAGGCGGCGAGGGCGAGAAGGCACGCAGCGCTTTCTGAGGCGGCGAGGCGGCCAAGGCACGCGCTGCTTTGCTAGGCGCCGAAGGCACGCAGCGCTTCCTTCGTTTGCGAGGCAGCGAAGAGATGGAGCGCTTTGCTTCTTGGCCAGGCAGCGAACAGGCGCCGTGCTTTGCTTTCTGCCACTCAGCGAATACACGCAGCGCTCTGCTTTTTGGCGAGGCAGTGAACAGATGCAGCGTTTAGTTTGCGAGGCGGCCAAGAGACGCGGCGCTTTGCATGCTGGCGAGGCGGCGAGCAGATCGAGTGCTTTGCTTGTTGGCGAGGCAGCGAAGAGATGCAGCAGTCTCCTTGTTTGTGACACAGCGACCATGCACAGTGCTTGCTCTTTGTGCGAGGCAGCGAAGAGATGCAGCACTTTGCTTGTGCACCAGGTGGCGCAGTGGCATGGCGGATGACTTTTTCGCCTGGAGGCGAAGCGAGGCAGCACTTTGCTAGTTGGCGAGGCAGCGAAGAGACGCAGCAGGCTGCTTGTTTGTGAGACAGCCAACATGCACAGTGGTTAGCTATTGTGCGAGGCAGCGAATGAGGGCAGAGCAAATCGCTTTGTGCCTTCGCCGCCTCGCTGCCTAGCAAAGCGTCGTCTGCCTTGGGCGCCTAGCAAAGCTGCGCGTGCCGTCGCCGTCAAGCAAAGCGCCGTGTTCCTTGGGCGCCTAGCAAAGAAGTGCCTGCGTTCGGCGCCTCGCCGCATTGCAGCCTAGCAAAGCGCTGCGTGCCTTCGGCGGCTGGCAAAGCAGTGCGTGCCTTCGCCGCCTCACACACCGCGTTGTGCCTTCGGCGCCTGGCAAAGCAGCGCGTGCCTTCGCCGCCTGGCCTCCTAAGAAAGCGCTGCGTGCCTTCTCGCCCTCGCCGCCTAGCAAAGCGCCGTGTCCCTTCGCCGCCTCGCCGCCTAGCAAAGCTCCGCGTGCCGTCGCCGCCTACAAAGCGCCGTGTTCCTTCGGCGCCTAGCAAAGCAGCGCGTGCCTTCGCCGCCTAAGAAAGCGCTGCGTGCCTTTTCGCCCTCGCCGCCCAACAAAGCGCCCTGTCCCTTCACCGCCTCCCGAACCGCTTCGTCCCTTCGCCGCCTCGCCGCCTAGCAAAGCGCTGCTTGCCTTCGCCGCCTCACACACCGCTGCGTCCCTTCGCCGCCTCGCCGCTTAGCAAACGCCGTGGGAGCGCCGAAGGGACACGGCGCTTTTGTAGGCGCCAAAGGCATGTGGCGCTTTGCTAAGGCACGAGGCAGCGAAGGCACGCAGCCATTTGATGGTGCTCGATGGGCTCGGGCGCCTTGCTAGGCGGCGAGGCGGCCAAGGCACGCAGTGCTTTGCCAGGCGCCGAAGGCACTCAGCGCTTTGCCAGGCGCCGAAGGCACGCAGCGCTCTAGCAGGCGGCGAGGGCACACAGTGCTTTGCTAGGCGGCGAGCGGACGTGGAGCTTTGCTAGGCAGCCAAGGCTGAGGACGCTTTGCTAGGCGCTTTGCTAGGCGGCGAAGGCACGAAGCGATTTGGGAGGCGGCGAAGGCACACGGCGCTTTGCTAGGCGGCTAGGGCGAGAAGGCACGCAGCGCTTTCTGAGGCGGCGAGGCGGCCAAGGCACGCGCTGCTTTGCTAGGCGCCGAAGGCACGCAGCGCTTCCTTCGTTTGCGAGGCAGCGAAGAGATGGAGCGCTTTGCTTCTTGGCCAGGCAGCGAACAGGCGCCGTGCTTTGCTTTCTGCCACTCAGCGAATACACGCAGCGCTCTGCTTTTTGGCGAGGCAGTGAACAGATGCAGCGTTTAGTTTGCGAGGCGGCCAAGAGACGCGGCGCTTTGCATGCTGGCGAGGCGGCGAGCAGATCGAGTGCTTTGCTTGTTGGCGAGGCAGCGAAGAGATTCAGCAGTCTCCTTGTTTGTGACACAGCGACCATGCACAGTGCTTGCTCTTTGTGCGAGGCAGCGAAGAGATGCAGCACTTTGCTTGTGCACCAGGTGGCGCAGTGGCATGGCGGATGACTTTTTCGCCTGGAGGCGAAGCGAGGCAGCACTTTGTTAGTTGGCGAGGCAGCGAAGAGACGCAGCAGGCTGCTTGTTTGTGAGACAGCCAACATGCACAGTGGTTAGCTATTGTGCGAGGCAGCGAATGAGGGCAGAGCAAATCGCTTTGTGCCTTCGCCGCCTCGCTGCCTAGCAAAGCGTCGTCTGCCTTGGGCGCCTAGCAAAGCTGCGCGTGCCGTCGCCGTCAAGCAAAGCGCCGTGTTCCTTGGGCGCCTAGCAAAGAAGTGCCTGCGTTGGGCGCCTCGCCGCATTGCAGCCTAGCAAAGCGCTGCGTGCCTTCGGCGGCTGGCAAAGCAGTGCGTGCCTTCGCTGCCTCACACACCACGTTGTGCCTTCGGCGCCTGGCAAAGCAGCGCGTGCCTTCGCCGCCTGGCCTCCTAAGAAAGCGCTGCGTGCCTTCTCGCCCTCGCCGCCTAGCAAAGCGCCGTGTCCCTTCGCCGCCTCGCCGCCTAGCAAAGCTCCGCGTGCCGTCGCCGCCTACAAAGCGCCGTGTTCCTTCGGCGCCTAGCAAAGCAGCGCGTGCCTTCGCCGCCTAAGAAAGCGCTGCGTGCCTTTTCGCCCTCGCCGCCCAACAAAGCGCCCTGTCCCTTCACCGCCTCCCGAACCGCTTCGTCCCTTCGCCGCCTCGCCGCCTAGCAAAGCGCTGCTTGCCTTCGCCGCCTCACACACCGCTGCGTCCCTTCGCCGCCTCGCTGCTTAGCAAACGCCGTGGGAGCGCCGAAGGGACACGGCGCTTTTGTAGGCGCCGAAGGCACGTGGCGCTTTGCTAAGGCACGAGGCAGCGAAGGCACGCAGCCATTTGATGGTGCTCGACGGGCTAGGGCGCCTTGCTAGGCGGCGAGGCGGCGAAGGCACGCAGCGCTTTGCCGGGCGCCCAGGGACGCAGCGCTCGGCGAGGCGGCGAAGGCACGCAGCGCTTTGCCAGGCGCCCAAGGACGCAGCGCTCGGCGAGGCGGCGAGGGCACGCAGTTCTTTGCCAGGCGCCGAAGGCACTCAGCGCTTTGCCAGGCGCCGAAGGCACGCAGCGCTTTGCCAGGCGCCCAGGGACGCAGCGCTCGGCGAGGGCACGCAGTGCTTTGCCAGGCGCCGAAGGCACTCAGCGCTTTGCCAGGCGCCGAAGGCACGCAGCGCTCTAGCAGGCGGCGAGGGCACACAGTGCTTTGCTAGGCGGCGAGCGGACGTGGAGCTTTGCTAGGCAGCGAAGCCTGAGGACGCTTTGCTAGGCGCTTTGCTAGGCGGCGAAGGCACGAAGCGATTTGGGAGGCGGCGAAGGCACACGGCGCTTTGCTAGGCGGCGAGGGCGAGAAGGCACGCAGCGCTTTCTGAGGCGGCGAGGCGGCCAAGGCACGCGCTGCTTTGCTAGGCGCCGAAGGCACGCAGCGCTTCCTTCGTTTGCGAGGCAGCGAAGAGATGGAGCGCTTTGCTTCTTGGCCAGGCAGCGAACAGGCGCCGTGCTTTGCTTTCTGCCACTCAGCGAATACACGCAGCGCTCTGCTTTTTGGCGAGGCAGTGAACAGATGCAGCGTTTAGTTTGCGAGGCGGCCAAGAGACGCGGCGCTTTGCATGCTGGCGAGGCGGCGAGCAGATCGAGTGCTTTGCTTGTTGGCGAGGCAGCGAAGAGATGCAGCAGTCTCCTTGTTTGTGACACAGCGACCATGCACAGTGCTTGCTCTTTGTGCGAGGCAGCGAAGAGATGCAGCACTTTGCTTGTGCACCAGGTGGCGCAGTGGCATGGCGGATGACTTTTTCGCCTGGAGGCGAAGCGAGGCAGCACTTTGCTAGTTGGCGAGGCAGCGAAGAGACGCAGCAGGCTGCTTGTTTGTGAGACAGCCAACATGCACAGTGGTTAGCTATTGTGCGAGGCAGCGAATGAGGGCAGAGCAAATCGCTTTGTGCCTTCGCCGCCTCGCTGCCTAGCAAAGCGTCGTCTGCCTTGGGCGCCTAGCAAAGCTGCGCGTGCCGTCGCCGTCAAGCAAAGCGCCGTGTTCCTTGGGCGCCTAGCAAAGAAGTGCCTGCGTTGGGCGCCTCGCCGCATTGCAGCCTAGCAAAGCGCTGCGTGCCTTCGGCGGCTGGCAAAGCAGTGCGTGCCTTCGCCGCCTCACACACCGCGTTGTGCCTTCGGCGCCTGGCAAAGCAGCGCGTGCCTTCGCCGCCTGGCCTCCTAAGAAAGCGCTGCGTGCCTTCTCGCCCTCGCCGCCTAGCAAAGCGCCGTGTGCCTTCGCCGCCTCGCCGCCTAGCAAAGCTCCGCGTGCCGTCGCCGCCTACAAAGCGCCGTGTTCCTTCGGCGCCTAGCAAAGCAGCGCGTGCCTTCGCCGCCTAAGAAAGCGCTGCGTGCCTTTTCGCCCTCGCCGCCCAACAAAGCGCCCTGTCCCTTCACCGCCTCCCGAACCGCTTCGTCCCTTCGCCGCCTCGCCGCCTAGCAAAGCGCTGCTTGCCTTCGCCGCCTCACACACCGCTGCGTCCCTTCGCCGCCTCGCCGCTTAGCAAACGCCGTGGGAGCGCCGAAGGGACACGGCGCTTTTGTAGGCGCCAAAGGCATGTGGCGCTTTGCTAAGGCACGAGGCAGCGAAGGCACGCAGCCATTTGATGGTGCTCGATGGGCTCGGGCGCCTTGCTAGGCGGCGAGGCGGCCAAGGCACGCAGCGCTTTGCCAGGCGCCCAGGGACGCAGCGCTCGGCGAGGGCACGCAGTGCTTTGCGAGGCGCCGAAGGCACTCAGCGCTTTGCCAGGCGCCGAAGGCACGCAGCGCTTCCTTCGTTTGCGAGGCAGCGAAGAGATGGAGCGCTTTGCTTCTTGGCCAGGCAGCGAACAGGCGCCGTGCTTTGCTTTCTGCCACTCAGCGAATACACGCAGCGCTCTGCTTTTTGGCGAGGCAGTGAACAGATGCAGCGTTTAGTTTGCGAGGCGGCCAAGAGACGCGGCGCTTTGCATGCTGGCGAGGCGGCGAGCAGATCGAGTGCTTTGCTTGTTGGCGAGGCAGCGAAGAGATGCAGCGGTTTGCTTGTTGGCGAGGCAGCGAAGAGATTCAGCAGTCTCCTTGTTTGTGACACAGCGACCATGCCCAGTGCTTGCTCTTTGTGCGAGGCAGCGAAGAGATGCAGCACTTTGCTTGTGCACCAGGTGGCGCAGTGTCATGGCGGATGACTTTTTCGCCTGGAGGCGAAGCGAGGCAGCACTTTGTTAGTTGGCGAGGCAGTGAAGAGACGCAGCAGGCTGCTTGTTTGTGAGACAGCCAACATGCACAGTGGTTAGCTATTGTGCGAGGCAGCGAATGAGGGCAGAGCAAATCGCTTTGTGCGTTCGCCGCCTCGCTGCCTAGCAAAGCGTCGTCTGCCTTGGGCGCCTAGCAAAGCTACGCGTGCCGTCGCCGTCAAGCAAAGCGCCGTGTTCCTTGGGCGCCTAGCAAAGAAGTGCCTGCGTTCGGCGCCTCGCCGCATTGCAGCCTAGCAAAGCGCTGCGTGCCTTCGGCGGCTGGCAAAGCAGTGCGTGCCTTCGCCGCCTCACACACCGCGTTGTGCCTTCGGCGCCTGGCAAAGCAGTGCGTGCCTTCGCCGCCTCACACACCGCGTTGTGCCTTCGGCGCCTGGCAAAGCAGCGCGTGCCTTCGCCGCCTGGCCTCCTAAGAAAGCGCTGCGTGCCTTCTCGCCCTCGCCGCCTAGCAAAGCTCCGCGTGCCGTCGCCGCCTACAAAGCGCCGTGTTCCTTCGGCGCCTAGCAAAGCAGCGCGTGCCTTCGCCGCCTAAGAAAGCGCTGCGTGCCTTTTCGCCCTCGCCGCCCAACAAAGCGCCCTGTCCCTTCACCGCCTCCCGAACCGCTTCGTCCCTTCGCCGCCTCGCCACCTAGCAAAGCGCTGCTTGCCTTCGCCGCCTCACACACCGCTGCGTCCCTTCGCCGCCTCGCCGCTTAGCAAACGCCGTGGGAGCGCCGAAGGGACACGGCGCTTTTGTAGGCGCCGAAGGCACGTGGCGCTTTGCTAAGGCACGAGGCAGCGAAGGCACGCAGCCATTTGATCGTGCTCGACGGGCTCGGGCGCCTTGCTAGGCGGCGAGGCGGCGAAGGCACGCAGCGCTTTGCCAGGCGCCCAGGGACGCAGCGCTCGGCGAGGGCACGCAGTGCTTTGCCAGGCGCCGAAGGCACTCAGCGCTTTGCCAGGCGCCGAAGGCACGCAGCGCTCTAGCAGGCGGCGAGGGCACACAGTGCTTTGCTAGGCGGCGAGCGGACGTGGAGCTTTGCTAGGCAGCCAAGGCTGAGGACGCTTTGCTAGGCGCTTTGCTAGGCGGCCAAGGCACGAAGCGATTTGGGAGGCGAGGCGGCGAAGGCACACGGCGCTTTGCTAGGCGGCGAGGGCGAGGAGGCACGCAGCGCTTTCTGAGGCGGCGAAGGCACGCGCTGCTTTGCTAGGCGCCGAAGGCACGCAGCGCTTCCTTCGTTTGCGAGGCAGCGAAGAGATGGAGCGCTTTGCTTGTTGGCCAGGCAGCGAAGAGGCGCCGTGCTTTGCTTTCTGCCACTCAGCGAATACACGCAGCGCTCTGCTTTTTGGCGAGGCAGTGAACAGATGCAGCGTTTAGTTTGCGAGGCGGCCAAGAGACGCGGCGCTTTGCATGCTGGCGAGGCGGCGAGCAGATCGAGTGCTTTGCTTGTTGGCGAGGCAGCGAAGAGATGCAGCAGTCTCCTTGTTTGTGACACAGCGACCATGCACAGTGCTTGCTCTTTGTGCGAGGCAGCGAAGAGATGCAGCACTTTGCTTGTTCACCAGGTGGCGCAGTGGCATCGCGGATGACTTTTTCGCCTGGAGGCGAAGCGAGGCAGCACTTTGTTAGTTGGCGAGGCAGCGAAGAGACGCAGCAGGCTGCTTGTTTGTGAGACAGCCAACATGCACAGTGGTTAGCTATTGTGCGAGGCAGCGAATGAGGGCAGAGCAAATCGCTTTGTGCCTTCGCCGCCTCGCTGCCTAGCAAAGCGTCGTCTGCCTTGGGCGCCTAGCAAAGCTGCGCGTGCCGTCGCCGTCAAGCAAAGCGCCGTGTTCCTTGGGCGCCTAGCAAAGAAGTGCCTGCGTTGGGCGCCTCGCCGCATTGCAGCCTAGCAAAGCGCTGCGTGCCTTCGGCGGCTGGCAAAGCAGTGCGTGCCTTCGCTGCCTCACACACCACGTTGTGCCTTCGGCGCCTGGCAAAGCAGCGCGTGCCTTCGCCGCCTGGCCTCCTAAGAAAGCGCTGCGTGCCTTCTCGCCCTCGCCGCCTAGCAAAGCGCCGTGTCCCTTCGCCGCCTCGCCGCCTAGCAAAGCTCCGCGTGCCGTCGCCGCCTACAAAGCGCCGTGTTCCTTCGGCGCCTAGCAAAGCAGCGCGTGCCTTCGCCGCCTAAGAAAGCGCTGCGTGCCTTTTCGCCCTCGCCGCCCAACAAAGCGCCCTGTCCCTTCACCGCCTCCCGAACCGCTTCGTCCCTTCGCCGCCTCGCCGCCTAGCAAAGCGCTGCTTGCCTTCGCCGCCTCACACACCGCTGCGTCCCTTCGCCGCCTCGCCGCTTAGCAAACGCCGTGGGAGCGCCGAAGGGACACGGCGCTTTTGTAGGCGCCGAAGGCACGTGGCGCTTTGCTAAGGCACGAGGCAGCGAAGGCACGCAGCCATTTGATGGTGCTCGACGGGCTAGGGCGCCTTGCTAGGCGGCGAGGCGGCGAAGGCACGCAGCGCTTTGCCGGGCGCCCAGGGACGCAGCGCTCGGCGAGGCGGCGAAGGCACGCAGCGCTTTGCCAGGCGCCCAAGGACGCAGCGCTCGGCGAGGCGGCGAGGGCACGCAGTTCTTTGCCAGGCGCCGAAGGCACTCAGCGCTTTGCCAGGCGCCGAAGGCACGCAGCGCTTTGCCAGGCGCCCAGGGACGCAGCGCTCGGCGAGGGCACGCAGTGCTTTGCCAGGCGCCGAAGGCACTCAGCGCTTTGCCAGGCGCCGAAGGCACGCAGCGCTCTAGCAGGCGGCGAGGGCACACAGTGCTTTGCTAGGCGGCGAGCGGACGTGGAGCTTTGCTAGGCAGCGAAGCCTGAGGACGCTTTGCTAGGCGCTTTGCTAGGCGGCCAAGGCACGAAGCGATTTGGGAGGCGGCGAAGGCACACGGCGCTTTGCTAGGCGGCGAGGGCGAGAAGGCACGCAGCGCTTTCTGAGGCGGCGAGGCGGCCAAGGCACGCGCTGCTTTGCTAGGCGCCGAAGGCACGCAGCGCTTCCTTCGTTTGCGAGGCAGCGAAGAGATGGAGCGCTTTGCTTCTTGGCCAGGCAGCGAACAGGCGCCGTGCTTTGCTTTCTGCCACTCAGCGAATACACGCAGCGCTCTGCTTTTTGGCGAGGCAGTGAACAGATGCAGCGTTTAGTTTGCGAGGCGGCCAAGAGACGCGGCGCTTTGCATGCTGGCGAGGCGGCGAGCAGATCGAGTGCTTTGCTTGTTGGCGAGGCAGCGAAGAGATGCAGCAGTCTCCTTGTTTGTGACACAGCGACCATGCACAGTGCTTGCTCTTTGTGCGAGGCAGCGAAGAGATGCAGCACTTTGCTTGTGCACCAGGTGGCGCAGTGGCATGGCGGATGACTTTTTCGCCTGGAGGCGAAGCGAGGCAGCACTTTGCTAGTTGGCGAGGCAGCGAAGAGACGCAGCAGGCTGCTTGTTTGTGAGACAGCCAACATGCACAGTGGTTAGCTATTGTGCGAGGCAGCGAATGAGGGCAGAGCAAATCGCTTTGTGCCTTCGCCGCCTCGCTGCCTAGCAAAGCGTCGTCTGCCTTGGGCGCCTAGCAAAGCTGCGCGTGCCGTCGCCGTCAAGCAAAGCGCCGTGTTCCTTGGGCGCCTAGCAAAGAAGTGCCTGCGTTCGGCGCCTCGCCGCATTGCAGCCTAGCAAAGCGCTGCGTGCCTTCGGCGGCTGGCAAAGCAGTGCGTGCCTTCGCCGCCTCACACACCGCGTTGTGCCTTCGGCGCCTGGCAAAGCAGCGCGTGCCTTCGCCGCCTGGCCTCCTAAGAAAGCGCTGCGTGCCTTCTCGCCCTCGCCGCCTAGCAAAGCGCCGTGTCCCTTCGCCGCCTCGCCGCCTAGCAAAGCTCCGCGTGCCGTCGCCGCCTACAAAGCGCCGTGTTCCTTCGGCGCCTAGCAAAGCAGCGCGTGCCTTCGCCGCCTAAGAAAGCGCTGCGTGCCTTTTCGCCCTCGCCGCCCAACAAAGCGCCCTGTCCCTTCACCGCCTCCCGAACCGCTTCGTCCCTTCGCCGCCTCGCCGCCTAGCAAAGCGCTGCTTGCCTTCGCCGCCTCACACACCGCTGCGTCCCTTCGCCGCCTCGCCGCTTAGCAAACGCCGTGGGAGCGCCGAAGGGACACGGCGCTTTTGTAGGCGCCAAAGGCATGTGGCGCTTTGCTAAGGCACGAGGCAGCGAAGGCACGCAGCCATTTGATGGTGCTCGATGGGCTCGGGCGCCTTGCTAGGCGGCGAGGCGGCCAAGGCACGCAGTGCTTTGCCAGGCGCCGAAGGCACTCAGCGCTTTGCCAGGCGCCGAAGGCACGCAGCGCTCTAGCAGGCGGCGAGGGCACACAGTGCTTTGCTAGGCGGCGAGCGGACGTGGAGCTTTGCTAGGCAGCCAAGGCTGAGGACGCTTTGCTAGGCGCTTTGCTAGGCGGCGAAGGCACGAAGCGATTTGGGAGGCGGCGAAGGCACACGGCGCTTTGCTAGGCGGCTAGGGCGAGAAGGCACGCAGCGCTTTCTGAGGCGGCGAGGCGGCCAAGGCACGCGCTGCTTTGCTAGGCGCCGAAGGCACGCAGCGCTTCCTTCGTTTGCGAGGCAGCGAAGAGATGGAGCGCTTTGCTTCTTGGCCAGGCAGCGAACAGGCGCCGTGCTTTGCTTTCTGCCACTCAGCGAATACACGCAGCGCTCTGCTTTTTGGCGAGGCAGTGAACAGATGCAGCGTTTAGTTTGCGAGGCGGCCAAGAGACGCGGCGCTTTGCATGCTGGCGAGGCGGCGAGCAGATCGAGTGCTTTGCTTGTTGGCGAGGCAGCGAAGAGATTCAGCAGTCTCCTTGTTTGTGACACAGCGACCATGCACAGTGCTTGCTCTTTGTGCGAGGCAGCGAAGAGATGCAGCACTTTGCTTGTGCACCAGGTGGCGCAGTGGCATGGCGGATGACTTTTTCGCCTGGAGGCGAAGCGAGGCAGCACTTTGTTAGTTGGCGAGGCAGCGAAGAGACGCAGCAGGCTGCTTGTTTGTGAGACAGCCAACATGCACAGTGGTTAGCTATTGTGCGAGGCAGCGAATGAGGGCAGAGCAAATCGCTTTGTGCGCTCGCCGCCTCGCTGCCTAGCAAAGCGTCGTCTGCCTTGGGCGCCTAGCAAAGCTGCGCGTGCCGTCGCCGTCAAGCAAAGCGCCGTGTTCCTTGGGCGCCTAGCAAAGAAGTGCCTGCGTTGGGCGCCTCGCCGCATTGCAGCCTAGCAAAGCGCTGCGTGCCTTCGGCGGCTGGCAAAGCAGTGCGTGCCTTCGCCGCCTCACACACCGCGTTGTGCCTTCGGCGCCTGGCAAAGCAGCGCGTGCCTTCGCCGCCTGGCCTCCTAAGAAAGCGCTGCGTGCCTTCTCGCCCTCGCCGCCTAGCAAAGCGCCGTGTTCCTTCGGCGCCTAGCAAAGCAGCGCGTGCCTTCGCCGCCTAAGAAAGCGCTGCGTGCCTTTTCGCCCTCGCCGCCCAACAAAGCGCCCTGTCCCTTCACCGCCTCCCGAACCGCTTCGTCCCTTCGCCGCCTCGCCGCCTAGCAAAGCGCTGCTTGCCTTCGCCGCCTCACACACCGCTGCGTCCCTTCGCCGCCTCGCCGCTTAGCAAACGCCGTGGGAGCGCCGAAGGGACACGGCGCTTTTGTAGGCGCCAAAGGCATGTGGCGCTTTGCTAAGGCACGAGGCAGCGAAGGCACGCAGCCATTTGATGGTGCTCGATGGGCTCGGGCGCCTTGCTAGGCGGCGAGGCGGCGAGGGCACGCAGCGCTTTGCCAGGCGCCCAGGGACGCAGCGCTCGGCGAGGGCACGCAGTGCTTTGCGAGGCGCCGAAGGCACTCAGCGCTTTGCCAGGCGCCGAAGGCACGCAGCGCTTCCTTCGTTTGCGAGGCAGCGAAGAGATGGAGCGCTTTGCTTCTTGGCCAGGCAGCGAACAGGCGCCGTGCTTTGCTTTCTGCCACTCAGCGAATACACGCAGCGCTCTGCTTTTTGGCGAGGCAGTGAACAGATGCAGCGTTTAGTTTGCGAGGCGGCCAAGAGACGCGGCGCTTTGCATGCTGGCGAGGCGGCGAGCAGATCGAGTGCTTTGCTTGTTGGCGAGGCAGCGAAGAGATGCAGCGGTTTGCTTGTTGGCGAGGCAGCGAAGAGATTCAGCAGTCTCCTTGTTTGTGACACAGCGACCATGCCCAGTGCTTGCTCTTTGTGCGAGGCAGCGAAGAGATGCAGCACTTTGCTTGTGCACCAGGTGGCGCAGTGTCATGGCGGATGACTTTTTCGCCTGGAGGCGAAGCGAGGCAGCACTTTGTTAGTTGGCGAGGCAGCGAAGAGACGCAGCAGGCTGCTTGTTTGTGAGACAGCCAACATGCACAGTGGTTAGCTATTGTGCGAGGCAGCGAATGAGGGCAGAGCAAATCGCTTTGTGCCTTCGCCGCCTCGCTGCCTAGCAAAGCGTCGTCTGCCTTGGGCGCCTAGCAAAGCTGCGCGTGCCGTCGCCGTCAAGCAAAGCGCCGTGTTCCTTGGGCGCCTAGCAAAGAAGTGCCTGCGTTGGGCGCCTCGCCGCATTGCAGCCTAGCAAAGCGCTGCGTGCCTTCGGCGGCTGGCAAAGCAGTGCGTGCCTTCGCTGCCTCACACACCACGTTGTGCCTTCGGCGCCTGGCAAAGCAGCGCGTGCCTTCGCCGCCTGGCCTCCTAAGAAAGCGCTGCGTGCCTTCTCGCCCTCGCCGCCTAGCAAAGCGCCGTGTCCCTTCGCCGCCTCGCCGCCTAGCAAAGCTCCGCGTGCCGTCGCCGCCTACAAAGCGCCGTGTTCCTTCGGCGCCTAGCAAAGCAGCGCGTGCCTTCGCCGCCTAAGAAAGCGCTGCGTGCCTTTTCGCCCTCGCCGCCCAACAAAGCGCCCTGTCCCTTCACCGCCTCCCGAACCGCTTCGTCCCTTCGCCGCCTCGCCGCCTAGCAAAGCGCTGCTTGCCTTCGCCGCCTCACACACCGCTGCGTCCCTTCGCCGCCTCGCTGCTTAGCAAACGCCGTGGGAGCGCCGAAGGGACACGGCGCTTTTGTAGGCGCCGAAGGCACGTGGCGCTTTGCTAAGGCACGAGGCAGCGAAGGCACGCAGCCATTTGATGGTGCTCGACGGGCTAGGGCGCCTTGCTAGGCGGCGAGGCGGCGAAGGCACGCAGCGCTTTGCCGGGCGCCCAGGGACGCAGCGCTCGGCGAGGCGGCGAAGGCACGCAGCACTTTGCCAGGCGCCCAAGGACGCAGCGCTCGGCGAGGCGGCGAGGGCACGCAGTTCTTTGCCAGGCGCCGAAGGCACTCAGCGCTTTGCCAGGCGCCGAAGGCACGCAGCGCTTTGCCAGGCGCCCAGGGACGCAGCGCTCGGTGAGGGCACGCAGTGCTTTGCCAGGCGCCGAAGGCACTCAGCGCTTTGCCAGGCGCCGAAGGCACGCAGCGCTCTAGCAGGCGGCGAGGGCACACAGTGCTTTGCTAGGCGGCGAGCGGACGTGGAGCTTTGCTAGGCAGCCAAGGCTGAGGACGCTTTGCTAGGCGCTTTGCTAGGCGGCCAAGGCACGAAGCGATTTGGGAGGCGGCGAAGGCACACGGCGCTTTGCTAGGCGGCGAGGGCGAGAAGGCACGCAGCGCTTTCTGAGGCGGCGAGGCGGCCAAGGCACGCGCTGCTTTGCTAGGCGCCGAAGGCACGCAGCGCTTCCTTCGTTTGCGAGGCAGCGAAGAGATGGAGCGCTTTGCTTCTTGGCCAGGCAGCGAACAGGCGCCGTGCTTTGCTTTCTGCCACTCAGCGAATACACGCAGCGCTCTGCTTTTTGGCGAGGCAGTGAACAGATGCAGCGTTTAGTTTGCGAGGCGGCCAAGAGACGCGGCGCTTTGCATGCTGGCGAGGCGGCGAGCAGATCGAGTGCTTTGCTTGTTGGCGAGGCAGCGAAGAGATGCAGCAGTCTCCTTGTTTGTGACACAGCGACCATGCACAGTGCTTGCTCTTTGTGCGAGGCAGCGAAGAGATGCAGCACTTTGCTTGTGCACCAGGTGGCGCAGTGGCATCGCGGATGACTTTTTCGCCTGGAGGCGAAGCGAGGCAGCACTTTGTTAGTTGGCGAGGCAGCGAAGAGACGCAGCAGGCTGCTTGTTTGTGAGACAGCCAACATGCACAGTGGTTAGCTATTGTGCGAGGCAGCGAATGAGGGCAGAGCAAATCGCTTTGTGCCTTCGCCGCCTCGCTGCCTAGCAAAGCGTCGTCTGCCTTGGGCGCCTAGCAAAGCTGCGCGTGCCGTCGCCGTCAAGCAAAGCGCCGTGTTCCTTGGGCGCCTAGCAAAGAAGTGCCTGCGTTCGGCGCCTCGCCGCATTGCAGCCTAGCAAAGCGCTGCGTGCCTTCGGCGGCTGGCAAAGCAGTGCGTGCCTTCGCCGCCTCACACACCGCGTTGTGCCTTCGGCGCCTGGCAAAGCAGCGCGTGCCTTCGCCGCCTGGCCTCCTAAGAAAGCGCTGCGTGCCTTCTCGCCCTCGCCGCCTAGCAAAGCTCCGCGTGCCGTCGCCGCCTACAAAGCGCCGTGTTGCTTCGGCGCCTAGCAAAGCAGCGCGTGCCTTCGCCGCCTAAGAAAGCGCTGCGTGCCTTTTCGCCCTCGCCGCCCAACAAAGCGCCCTGTCCCTTCACCGCCTCCCAAACCGCTTCGTCCCTTCGCCGCCTCACCGCCTAGCAAAGCGCTGCTTGCCTTCGCCGCCTCACACACCGCTGCGTCCCTTCGCCGCCTCGCCGCTTAGCAAACGCCGTGGGAGCGCCGAAGGGACACGGCGCTTTTGTAGGCGCCGAAGGCACGTGGCGCTTTGCTAAGGCACGAGGCAGCGAAGGCACGCAGCCATTTGATGGTGCTCGACGGGCTAGGGCGCCTTGCGAGGCGCCGAAGGCACGCAGCGCTTCCTTCGTTTGCGAGGCAGCGAAGAGATGGAGCGCTTTGCTTCTTGGCCAGGCAGCGAACAGGCGCCGTGCTTTGCTTTCTGCCACTCAGCGAATACACGCAGCGCTCTGCTTTTTGGCGAGGCAGTGAACAGATGCAGCGTTTAGTTTGCGAGGCGGCCAAGAGACGCGGCGCTTTGCATGCTGGCGAGGCGGCGAGCAGATCGAGTGCTTTGCTTGTTGGCGAGGCAGCGAAGAGATGCAGCGGTTTGCTTGTTGGCGAGGCAGCGAAGAGATTCAGCAGTCTCCTTGTTTGTGACACAGCGACCATGCACAGTGCTTGCTCTTTGTGCGAGGCAGCGAAGAGATGCAGCACTTTGCTTGTGCACCAGGTGGCGCAGTGTCATGGCGGATGGCTTTTTCGCCTGGAGGCGAAGCGAGGCAGCACTTTGTTAGTTGGCGAGGCAGCGAAGAGACGCAGCAGGCTGCTTGTTTGTGAGACAGCCAACATGCACAGTGCTTAGCTATTGTGCGAGGCAGCGAATGAGGGCAGAGCAAATCGCTTTGTGCCTTCGCCGCCTCGCTGCCTAGCAAAGCGTCGTCTGCCTTGGGCGCCTAGCAAAGCTGCGCGTGCCGTCGCCGTCAAGCAAAGCGCCGTGTTCCTTGGGCGCCTAGCAAAGAAGTGCCTGCGTTCGGCGCCTCGCCGCATTGCAGCCTAGCAAAGCGCTGCATGCCTTCGGCGGCTGGCAAAGCAGTGCGTGCCTTCGCCGCCTCACACACCGCGTTGTGCCTTCGGCGCCTGGTAAAGCAGCGCGTGCCTTCGCCACCTGGCCTCCTAAAAAAGCGCTGCGTGCCTTCTCGCCCTCGCCGCCTAGCAAAGCACCGTGTCCCTTCGCCGCCTCGCCGCCTAGCAAAGCTCCGCGTGCCGTCGCCGCCTACAAAGCGCCGTGTTCCTTCGGCGCCTAGCAAAGCAGCGCGTGCCTTCGCCGCCTAAGAAAGCGCTGCGTGCCTTTTCGCCCTCGCCGCCCAACAAAGCGCCCTGTCCCTTCACCGCCTCCCAAACCGCTTCGTCCCTTCGCCGCCTCGCCGCCTAGCAAAGCGCTGCTTGCCTTCGCCGCCTCACACACCGCTGCGTCCCTTCGCCGCCTCGCCGCTTAGCAAACGCCGTGGGAGCGCCGAAGGGACACGGCGCTTTTGTAGGCGCCGAAGGCACGTGGCGCTTTGCTAAGGCACGAGGCAGCGAAGGCACGCAGCCATTTGATCGTGCTCGACGGGCTAGGGCGCCTTGCTAGGCGGCGAGGCGGCCAAGGCACGCAGCGCTTTGCCAGGCGCCCAGGGACGCAGCGCTCGGCGAGGGCACGCAGTGCTTTGCCAGGCGCCGAAGGCACTCAGCGCTTTGCCAGGCGCCGAAGGCACGCAGCGCTCTAGCAGGCGGCGAGGGCACACAGTGCTTTGCTAGGCGGCGAGCGGACGTGGAGCTTTGCTAGGCAGCGAAGGCTGAGGACGCTTTGCTAGGCGCTTTGCTAGGCGGCCAAGGCACGAAGCGATTTGGGAGGCGGCGAAGGGACACGGCGCTTTGCTAGGCGGCGAGGGCGAGAAGGCACGCAGCGCTTTCTGAGGCGGCCAGGCGGCCAAGGCACGCGCTGCTTTGCTAGGCGCCGAAGGCACGCAGCGCTTCCTTCGTTTGCGAGGCAGCGAAGAGATGGAGCGCTTTGCTTCTTGGCCAGGCAGCGAACAGGCGCCGTGCTTTGCTTTCTGCCACTCAGCGAATACACGCAGCGCTCTGCTTTTTGGCGAGGCAGTGAACAGATGCAGCGTTTAGTTTGCGAGGCGGCCAAGAGACGCGGCGCTTTGCATGCTGGCGAGGCGGCGAGCAGATCGAGTGCTTTGCTTGTTGGCGAGGCAGCGAAGAGATGCAGCAGTCTCCTTGTTTGTGACACAGCGACCATGCACAGTGCTTGCTCTTTGTGCGAGGCAGCGAAGAGATGCAGCACTTTGCTTGTGCACCAGGTGGCGCAGTGGCATCGCGGATGACTTTTTCGCCTGGAGGCGAAGCGAGGCAGCACTTTGTTAGTTGGCGAGGCAGCGAAGAGACGCAGCAGGCTGCTTGTTTGTGAGACAGCCAACATGCACAGTGGTTAGCTATTGTGCGAGGCAGCGAATGAGGGCAGAGCAAATGGCTTTGTGCCTTCGCCGCCTCGCTGCCTAGCAAAGCGTCGTCTGCCTTGGGCGCCTAGCAAAGCTGCGCGTGCCGTCGCCGTCAAGCAAAGCGCCGTGTTCCTTGGGCGCCTAGCAAAGAAGTGCCTGCGTTCGGCGCCTCGCCGCATTGCAGCCTAGCAAAGCGCTGCGTGCCTTCGGCGGCTGGCAAAGCAGTGCGTGCCTTCGCCGCCTCACACACCGCGTTGTGCCTTCGGCGCCTGGCAAAGCAGCGCGTGCCTTCGCCGCCTGGCCTCCTAAGAAAGCGCTGCGTGCCTTCTCGCCCTCGCCGCCTAGCAAAGCTCCGCGTGCCGTCGCCGCCTACAAAGCGCCGTGTTGCTTCGGCGCCTAGCAAAGCAGCGCGTGCCTTCGCCGCCTAAGAAAGCGCTGCGTGCCTTTTCGCCCTCGCCGCCCAACAAAGCGCCCTGTCCCTTCACCGCCTCCCAAACCGCTTCGTCCCTTCGCCGCCTCACCGCCTAGCAAAGCGCTGCTTGCCTTCGCCGCCTCACACACCGCTGCGTCCCTTCGCCGCCTCGCCGCTTAGCAAACGCCGTGGGAGCGCCGAAGGGACACGGCGCTTTTGTAGGCGCCGAAGGCACGTGGCGCTTTGCTAAGGCACGAGGCAGCGAAGGCACGCAGCCATTTGATGGTGCTCGACGGGCTAGGGCGCCTTGCGAGGCGCCGAAGGCACGCAGCGCTTCCTTCGTTTGCGAGGCAGCGAAGAGATGGAGCGCTTTGCTTCTTGGCCAGGCAGCGAACAGGCGCCGTGCTTTGCTTTCTGCCACTCAGCGAATACACGCAGCGCTCTGCTTTTTGGCGAGGCAGTGAACAGATGCAGCGTTTAGTTTGCGAGGCGGCCAAGAGACGCGGCGCTTTGCATGCTGGCGAGGCGGCGAGCAGATCGAGTGCTTTGCTTGTTGGCGAGGCAGCGAAGAGATGCAGCGGTTTGCTTGTTGGCGAGGCAGCGAAGAGATTCAGCAGTCTCCTTGTTTGTGACACAGCGACCATGCACAGTGCTTGCTCTTTGTGCGAGGCAGCGAAGAGATGCAGCACTTTGCTTGTGCACCAGGTGGCGCAGTGTCATGGCGGATGGCTTTTTCGCCTGGAGGCGAAGCGAGGCAGCACTTTGTTAGTTGGCGAGGCAGCGAAGAGACGCAGCAGGCTGCTTGTTTGTGAGACAGCCAACATGCACAGTGCTTAGCTATTGTGCGAGGCAGCGAATGAGGGCAGAGCAAATCGCTTTGTGCCTTCGCCGCCTCGCTGCCTAGCAAAGCGTCGTCTGCCTTGGGCGCCTAGCAAAGCTGCGCGTGCCGTCGCCGTCAAGCAAAGCGCCGTGTTCCTTGGGCGCCTAGCAAAGAAGTGCCTGCGTTCGGCGCCTCGCCGCATTGCAGCCTAGCAAAGCGCTGCATGCCTTCGGCGGCTGGCAAAGCAGTGCGTGCCTTCGCCGCCTCACACACCGCGTTGTGCCTTCGGCGCCTGGTAAAGCAGCGCGTGCCTTCGCCACCTGGCCTCCTAAAAAAGCGCTGCGTGCCTTCTCGCCCTCGCCGCCTAGCAAAGCACCGTGTCCCTTCGCCGCCTCGCCGCCTAGCAAAGCTCCGCGTGCCGTCGCCGCCTACAAAGCGCCGTGTTCCTTCGGCGCCTAGCAAAGCAGCGCGTGCCTTCGCCGCCTAAGAAAGCGCTGCGTGCCTTTTCGCCCTCGCCGCCCAACAAAGCGCCCTGTCCCTTCACCGCCTCCCAAACCGCTTCGTCCCTTCGCCGCCTCGCCGCCTAGCAAAGCGCTGCTTGCCTTCGCCGCCTCACACACCGCTGCGTCCCTTCGCCGCCTCGCCGCTTAGCAAACGCCGTGGGAGCGCCGAAGGGACACGGCGCTTTTGTAGGCGCCGAAGGCACGTGGCGCTTTGCTAAGGCACGAGGCAGCGAAGGCACGCAGCCATTTGATGGTGCTCGACGGGCTCGGGCGCCTTGCTAGGCGGCGAGGCGGCCAAGGCACGCAGCGCTTTGCCAGGCGCCCAGGGACGCAGCGCTCGGCGAGGGCACGCAGTGCTTTGCCAGGCGCCGAAGGCACTCAGCGCTTTGCCAGGCGCCGAAGGCACGCAGCGCTCTAGCAGGCGGCGAGGGCACACAGTGCTTTGCTAGGCGGCGAGCGGACGTGGAGCTTTGCTAGGCAGCGAAGGCTGAGGACGCTTTGCTAGGCGCTTTGCTAGGCGGCCAAGGCACGAAGCGATTTGGGAGGCGGCGAAGGGACACGGCGCTTTGCTAGGCGGCGAGGGCGAGAAGGCACGCAGCGCTTTCTGAGGCGGCCAGGCGGCCAAGGCACGCGCTGCTTTGCTAGGCGCCGAAGGCACGCAGCGCTTCCTTCGTTTGCGAGGCAGCGAAGAGATGGAGCGCTTTGCTTCTTGGCCAGGCAGCGAACAGGCGCCGTGCTTTGCTTTCTGCCACTCAGCGAATACACGCAGCGCTCTGCTTTTTGGCGAGGCAGTGAACAGATGCAGCGTTTAGTTTGCGAGGCGGCCAAGAGACGCGGCGCTTTGCATGCTGGCGAGGCGGCGAGCAGATCGAGTGCTTTGCTTGTTGGTGAGGCAGCGAAGAGATGCAGCACTTTGCTTGTGCACCAGGTGGCGCAGTGGCATGGCGGATGACTTTTTCGCCTGCAGGCGAAGCGAGGCAGCACTTTGTTAGTTGGCGAGGCAGCGAAGAGACGCAGCAGGCTGCTTGTTTGTGAGACAGCCAACATGCACAGTGGTTAGCTATTGTGCGAGGCAGCGAATGAGGGCAGAGCAAATCGCTTTGTGCGTTCGCCGCCTCGCTGCCTAGCAAAGCGTCGTCTGCCTTGGGCGCCTAGCAAAGCTGCGCGTGCCCTCGCCGTCAAGCAAAGCGCCGTGTTCCTTGGGCGCCTAGCAAAGAAGTGCCTGCGTTCGGCGCCTCGCCGCATTGCAGCCTAGCAAAGCGCTGCGTGCCTTCGGCGCCTGGCAAAGCAGCGCGTGCCTTCGCCGCCTGGCCTCCTAAGAAAGCGCTGCGTGCCTTCTCGCCCTCGCCGCCTAGCAAAGCTCCGCGTGCCGTCGCCGCCTACAAAGCGCCGTGTTCCTTCAGCGCCTAGCAAAGCAGCGCGTGCCTTCGCCGCCTAAGAAAGCGCTGCGTGCCTTCGCCGCCTAAGAAAGCGCTGCGTGCCTTTTCGCCCTCGCCGCCCAACAAAGCGCCCTGTCCCTTCACCGCCTCCCGAACCGCTTCGTCCCTTCGCCGCCTCGCCGCCTAGCAAAGCGCTGCTTGCCTTCGCCACCTCACACACCACTGCGTCCCTTCGCCGCCTCGCCGCTTAGCAAACGCCGTGGGAGCGTCGAAGGGACACGGCGCTTTTGTAGGCGCCGAAGGCACGTGGCGCTTTGCTAAGCACCGAGGCAGCGAAGGCACGCAGCCATTTGATGGTGCTCGACGGGCTAGGGCGCCTTGCTAGGCGGCGAGGTGGCGAAGGCACGCAGCGCTTTGCCAGGCGCCCAGGGACGCAGCGCTCGGCGAGGGCACGCAGTGCTTTGCCAGGCAACGAAGGCACTCAGCGCTTTGCCAGGCGCCGAAGGCACGCAGCGCTCTAGCAGGCGGCGAGGGCACACAGTGCTTTGCTAGGCGGCAAGCGGACGTGGAGCTTTGCTAGGCAGCCAAGGCTGAGGACGCTTTGCTAGGCGGCGAAGGCACGAAGCGATTGGGGAGGCGGCGAAGGCACACGGCGCTTTGCTAGGCGGCGAGGGCGAGAAGGCACGCAGCGCTTTCTGAGGCGGCCAGGCGGCCAAGGCACGCGCTGCTTTGCTAGGCGCCGAAGGCACGCAGCGCTTCCTTCGTTTGCGAGGCAGCGAAGAGATGGAGCGCTTTGCTTCTTGGCCAGGCAGCGAACAGGCGCCGTGCTTTGCTTTCTGCCACTCAGCGAATACACGCAGCGCTCTGCTTTTTGGCGAGGCAGTGAACAGATGCAGCGTTTAGTTTGCGAGGCGGCCAAGAGACGCGGCGCTTTGCATGCTGGCGAGGCGGCGAGCAGATCGAGTGCTTTGCTTGTTGGCGAGGCAGCGAAGAGATGCAGCGGTTTGCTTGTTGGCGAGGCAGCGAAGAGATGCAGCAGTCTCCTTGTTTGTGACACAGCGACCATGCACAGTGCTTGCTCTTTGTGCGAGGCAGCGAAGAGATGCAGCACTTTGCTTGTGCACCAGGTGGCGCAGTGGCATGGCGGATGACTTTTTCGCCTGCAGGCGAAGCGAGGCAGCACTTTGTTGGCGAGGCAGCGAAGAGACGCAGCAGGCTGCTTGTTTGTGAGACAGCCAACATGCACAGTGGTTAGCTATTGTGCGAGGCAGCGAATGAGGGCAGAGCAAATCGCTTTGTGCGTTCGCCGCCTCGCTGCCTAGCAAAGCGTCGTCTGCCTTGGGCGCCTAGCAAAGCTGCGCGTGCCGTCGCCGTCAAGCAAAGCGCCGTGTTCCTTGGGCGCCTAGCAAAGGAGTGCCTGCGTTCGGCGCCTCGCCGCATTGCAGCCTAGCAAAGCGCTGCGTGCCTTCGGCGGCTGGCAAAGCAGTGCGTGCCTTCGCCGCCTCACACACCGCGTTGTGCCTTCGGCGCCTGGCAAAGCAGGGCGTGCCTTCGCCGCCTGGCCTCCTAAGAAAGCGCTGCGTGCCTTCTCGCCCTCGCCGCCTAGCAAAGCGCCGTGTCCCTTCGCCGCCTCGCCGCCTAGCAAAGCTCCGCGTGCCGTTGCTGCCTACAAAGCGCCGTGTTCCTTCGGCGCCTAGCAAAGCAGCGCGTGCCTTCGCCGCCTAAGAAAGCGCTGCGTGCCTTTTCGCCCTCGCCGCCCAACAAAGCGCCCTGTCCCTTCACCGCCTCCCGAACCGCTTCGTCCCTTCGCCGCCTCGCCGCCTAGCAAAGCGCTGCTTGCCTTCGCCGCCTCACACACCGCTGCGTCCCTTCGCCGCCTCGCCGCTTAGCAAACGCCGTGGGAGCGCCGAAGGGACACGGCGCTTTTGTAGGCGCCGAAGGCACGTGGCGCTTTGCTAAGGCACGAGGCAGCGAAGGCACGCAGCCATTTGATGGTGCTCGACGGGCTCGGGCGCCTTGCTAGGCGGCGAGGCAGCGAAGGCACGCAGCGCTTTGCCAGGCGCCCAGGGACGCAGCGCTCGGCGAAGGCACTCAGCGCTTTGCCAGGCGCCGAAGGCACGCAGCGCTCTAGCAGGCGGCGAGGGCACACAGTGCTTTGCTAGGCGGCGAGCGGACGTGGAGCTTTGCTAGGCAGCCAAGGCTGAGGACGCTTTGCTAGGCGCTTTGCTAGGCGGCGAAGGCACGAAGCGATTTGGGAGGCGGCGAAGGCACGCAGCGCTTTGCCAGGCGCCCAGGGACGCAGCGCTCGGCGAGGGCACGCAGTGCTTTGCCAGGCGCCGAAGGCACTCAGCGCTCTAGCAGGCGGTGAGGGCACACAGTGCTTTGCTAGGCGGCGAGGGCGAGAAGGCACGCAGCGCTTTCTGAGGCGGCCAGGCGGCCAAGGCACGCGCTGCTTTGCTAGGCGCCGAAGGCACGCAGCGCTTCCTTCGTTTGCGAGGCAGCGAAGAGATGGAGCGCTTTGCTTCTTGGCCAGGCAGCGAACAGGCGCCGTGCTTTGCTTTCTGCCACTCAGCGAATACACGCAGCGCTCTGCTTTTTGGCGAGGCAGTGAACAGATGCAGCGTTTAGTTTGCGAGGCGGCCAAGAGACGCGGCGCTTTGCATGCTGGCGAGGCGGCGAGCAGATAGAGTGCTTTGCTTGTTGGCGAGGCAGCGAAGAGATGCAGCGGTTTCCTTGTTGGCGATGCAGCGAAGAGATACAGCAGTCTCCTTGTTTGTGACACAGCGACCATGCACAGTGCTTGCTCTTTGTGCGAGGCAGCGAAGAGATGCAGCACTTTGCTTGTGCACCAGGTGGCGCAGTGGCATGGCGGATGACTTTTGCACCTGGAGGCGAAGCGAGGCAGCACTTTGTTAGTTGGCGAGGCAGCGAAGAGATGCAGCAGGCTGCTTGTTTGTGAGACAGCCAACATGCACAGTGGTTAGCTATTGTGCGAGGCAGCGAATGAGGGCAGAGCAAATCGCTTTGTGCGCTCGCCGCCTCGCTGCCTAGCAAAGCGTCGTCTGCCTTGGGCGCCTAGCAAAGAAGTGCCTGCGTTCGTCGCCTCGCCGCATTGCAGCCTAGCAAAGCGCTGTGTGCCTTCGGCGGCTGGCAAAGCAGTGCGTGCCTTCGCCGCCTCACACACCGCGTTGTGCCTTCGGCGCCTGGCAAAGCAGTGCGTGCCTTCGCCGCCTGGCCTCCTAAGAATGCGCTGCGTCCCTTCTCGCCCTCGCCGCCTAGCAAAGCGCTGTGTCCCTTCGCCGCCTCACCGCCTAGCAAAGCTCCGCGTCCCGTCGCCGCCTACAAAGCGCCGTGTTCCTTCGGCGCCTAGCAAAGCAGCGCGTGCCTTCGCCGCCTAAGAAAGCGCTGCGTGCCTTTTCGCCCTCGCCGCCCAACAAAGCGCCCTGTCCCTTCACCGCCTCCCGAACTGCTTCGTCCCTTCGCCGCCTCGCCGCCTAGCAAAGCGCTGCTTGCCTTCGCCGCCTCACACACCGCTGCGTCCCTTCGCCGCCTCGCCGCTTAGCAAACGCCGTGGGAGCGCCGAAGGGACACGGCGCTTTTGTAGGCGCCGAAGGCACGTGGCGCTTTGCTAAGCACCGAGGCAGCGAAGGCACGCAGCCATTTGATCGTGCTCGACGGGCTAGGGCGCCTTGCTAGGCGGCGAGGCGGCGAGGGCACGCAGTGCTTTGCCAGGCAACGAAGGCACTCAGCGCTTTGCCAGGCGCCGAAGGCACTCAGCGCTCTAGCAGGCGGCGAGGGCACACAGTGCTTTGCTAGGCGGCGAGCGGACGTGGAGCTTTGCTAGGCAGCGAAGGCTGAGGACGCTTTGCTAGGCGCTTTGCTAGGCGGCCAAGGCACGAAGCGATTTGGGAGGCGGCGAAGGGACACGGCGCTTTGCTAGGCGGCGAGGGCGAGAAGGCACGCAGCGCTTTCTGAGGCGGCCAGGCGGCCAAGGCACGCGCTGCTTTGCTAGGCGCCGAAGGCACGCAGCGCTTCCTTCGTTTGCGAGGCAGCGAAGAGATGGAGCGCTTTGCTTCTTGGCCAGGCAGCGAACAGGCGCCGTGCTTTGCTTTCTGCCACTCAGCGAATACACGCAGCGCTCTGCTTTTTGGCGAGGCAGTGAACAGATGCAGCGTTTAGTTTGCGAGGCGGCCAAGAGACGCGGCGCTTTGCATGCTGGCGAGGCAGCGAGCAGATCGAGTGCTTTGCTTGTTGGCGAGGCAGCGAAGAGATGCAGCGGTTTGCTTGTTGGCGAGGCAGCGAAGAGATGCAGCAGTCTCCTTGTTTGTGACACAGCGACCATGCACAGTGCTTGCTCTTTGTGCGAGGCAGCGAAGAGATGCAGCACTTTGCTTGTGCACCAGGTGGCGCAGTGGCATCGCGGATGACTTTTTCGCCTGCAGGCGAAGCGAGGCAGCACTTTGTTAGTTGGCGAGGCAGCGAAGAGACGCAGCAGGCTGCTTGTTTGTGAGACAGCCAACATGCACAGTGGTTAGCTATTGTGCGAGGCAGCGAATGAGGGCAGAGCAAATCGCTTTGTGCGTTCGCCGCCTCGCTGCCTAGCAAAGCGTCGTCTGCCTTGGTTGCCTAGCAAAGCTGCGCGTGCCGTCGCCGTCAAGCAAAGCGCCGTGTTCCTTGGGCGCCTAGCAAAGAAGTGCCTGCGTTCGGCGCCTCGCCGCATCGCAGCCTAGCAAAGCGCTGCGTGCCTTCGGCGGCTGGCAAAGCAGTGCGTGCCTTCGCCGCCTCACACACCGCGTTGTGCCTTCGGCGCCTGGTAAAGCAGCGCGTGCCTTCGCTGCCTGGCCTCCTAAGAAAGCGCTGCGCGCCTTCTCGCCCTCGCCGCCTAGCAGAGCGCCGTGTCCCTTCGCCGCCTCGCCGCCTAGCAAAGCTCCGCGTCCCTTCGCCGCCTCGCCGCCTAGCAAAGCTCCGCGTCCCGTCGCCGCCTACAAAGCGCCGTGTTCCTTCGGCGCCTAGCAAAGCAGCGCGTGCCTTCGCCGCCTGGCCTCCTAAGAAAGCGCTGCGTGCCTTCTCGCCCTCGCCGCCTAGCAAAGCGCCGTGTTCCTTCGGCGCCTAGCAAAGCAGCGCGTGCCTTCGCCGCCTAAGAAAGCGCTGCGTGCCTTTTCGCCCTCGCCGCCCAACAAAGCGCCCTGTCCCTTCACCGCCTCCCGAACCGCTTCGTCCCTTCGCCGCCTCGCCGCCTAGCAAAGCGCTGCTTGCCTTCGCCGCCTCACACACCGCTGCGTCCCTTCGCCGCCTCGCCGCTTAGCAAACGCCGTGGGAGCGCCGAAGGGACACGGCGCTTTTGTAGGCGCCGAAGGCACGTGGCGCTTTGCTAAGGCACGAGGCAGCGAAGGCACGCAGCCATTTGATCGTGCTCGACGGGCTCGGGCGCCTTGCTAGGCGGCGAGGCGGCGAAGGCACGCAGCGCTTTGCCAGGCGCCCAGGGACGCAGCGCTCGGCGAGGGCACGCAGTGCTTTGCCAGGCGCCGAAGGCACTCAGCGCTTTGCCAGGCGCCAAAGGCACGCAGCGCTCTAGCAGGCGGCGAGGGCACACAGTGCTTTGCTAGGCGGCGAGCGGACGTGGAGCTTTGCTAGGCAGCGAAGCCTGAGGACGCTTTGCTAGGCGCTTTGCTAGGCGGCGAAGGCACGAAGCGATTTGGGAGGCGGCGAAGGCACACGGCGCTTTGCTAGGCGGCGAGGGCGAGAAGGCACGCAGCGCTTTCTGAGGCGGCGAGGCGGCCAAGGCACGCGCTGCTTTGCTAGGCGCCGAAGGCACGCAGCGCTTCCTTCGTTTGCGAGGCAGCGAAGAGATGGAGCGCTTTGCTTCTTGGCCAGGCAGCGAACAGGCGCCGTGCTTTGCTTTCTGCCACTCAGCGAATACACGCAGCGCTCTGCTTTTTGGCGAGGCAGTGAACAGATGCAGCGTTTAGTTTGCGAGGCGGCCAAGAGACGCGGCGCTTTGCATGCTGGCGAGGCAGCGAGCAGATCGAGTGCTTTGCTTGTTGGTGAGGCAGCGAAGAGATGCAGCGGTTTGCTTGTTGGCGAGGCAGCGAAGAGATGCAGCAGTCTCCTTGTTTGTGACACAGCGACCATGCACAGTGCTTGCTCTTTGTGCGAGGCAGCGAAGAGATGCAGCACTTTGCTTGTGCACCAGGTGGCGCAGTGGCATCGCGGATGGCTTTTTCGCCTGCAGGCGAAGCGAGGCAGCACTTTGTTAGTTGGCGAGGCAGCGAAGAGACGCAGCAGGCTGCTTGTTTGTGAGACAGCCAACATGCACAGTGGTTAGCTATTGTGCGAGGCAGCGAATGAGGGCAGAGCAAATCGCTTTGTGCCTTCGCCGCCTCGCTGCCTAGCAAAGCGTCGTCTGCCTTGGGCGCCTAGCAAAGCTGCGCGTGCCGTCGCCGTCAAGCAAAGCGCCGTGTTCCTTGGGCGCCTAGCAAAGAAGTGCCTGCGTTCGGCGCCTCGCCGCATTGCAGCCTAGCAAAGCGCTGCGTGCCTTCGGCGCCTGGCAAAGCAGTGCGTGCCTTCGCCGCCTCACACACCGCGTTGTGCCTTCGGCGCCTGGCAAAGCAGCGCGTGCCTTCGCCGCCTGGCCTCCTAAGAAAGCGCTGCGTGCCTTCTCGCCCTCGCCGCCTAGCAAAGCGCCGTGTTGCTTCGGCGCCTAGCAAAGCAGCGCGTGCCTTCGCCGCCTAAGAAAGCGCTGCGTGCCTTTTCGCCCTCGCCGCCCAACAAAGCGCCCTGTCCCTTCACCGCCTCCCGAACCGCTTCGTCCCTTCGCCGCCTCGCCGCCTAGCAAAGCGCTGCTTGCCTTCGCCGCCTCACACACCGCTGCGTCCCTTCGCCACCTCGCCGCTTAGCAAACGCCGTGGGAGCGCCGAAGGGACACGGCGCTTTTGTAGGCGCCGAAGGCACGTGGCGCTTTGCTAAGCACCGAGGCAGCGAAGGCACGCAGCCATTTGATCGTGCTCGACGGACTAGGGCGCCTTGCTAGGCGGCGAGGCGGCGAGGGCACGCAGTGCTTTGCCAGGCAACGAAGGCACTCAGCGCTTTGCCAGGCGCCGAAGGCACGCAGCGCTCTAGCAGGCGGCGAGGGCACA
This sequence comes from Apteryx mantelli, assembly GCF_036417845.1. Taxonomy (NCBI): domain Eukaryota; kingdom Metazoa; phylum Chordata; class Aves; order Apterygiformes; family Apterygidae; genus Apteryx; species Apteryx mantelli. The sequence continues at coordinate 26,082,878 of NC_089987.1, forward strand.
CAGTGCTTTGCTAGGCGGCGAGCGGACGTGGAGCTTTGCTAGGCAGCCAAGGCTGAGGACGCTTTGCTAGGCGGCGAAGGCACGAAGCGATTGGGGAGGCGGCGAAGGCACACGGCGCTTTGCTAGGCGGCGAGGGCGAGAAGGCACGCAGCGCTTTCTGAGGCGGCGAGGCGGCCAAGGCACGCGCTGCTTTGCTAGGCGCCGAAGGCACGCAGCGCTTCCTTCGTTTGCGAGGCAGCGAAGAGATGGAGCGCTTTGCTTCTTGGCCAGGCAGCGAACAGGCGCCGTGCTTTGCTTTCTGCCACTCAGCGAATACACGCAGCGCTCTGCTTTTTGGCGAGGCAGTGAACAGATGCAGCGTTTAGTTTGCGAGGTGGCCAAGAGACGCGGCGCTTTGCATGCTGGCGAGGCGGCGAGCAGATCGAGTGCTTTGCTTGTTGGCGAGGCAGCGAAGAGATGCAGCGGTTTGCTTGTTGGCGAGGCAGCGAAGAGATGCAGCAGTCTCCTTGTTTGTGAGACAGCGACCATGCACAGTGCTTGCTCTTTGTGCGAGGCAGCGAAGAGATGCAGCACTTTGCTTGTGCACCAGGTGGCGCAGTGGCATGGCGGATGACTTTTTCGCCTGCAGGCGAAGCGAGGCAGCACTTTGTTAGTTGGCGAGGCAGCGAAGAGATGCAGCAGGCTGCTTGTTTGTGAGACAGCCAACATGCACAGTGGTTAGCTATTGTGCGAGGCAGCGAATGACCGCCGAGCAAATCGCTTTGTGCGTTCGCCGCCTCGCTGCCTAGCAAAGCGTCGTCTGCCTTGGGCGCCTAGCAAAGCAGCGCGTGCCGTCGCCGTCAAGCAAAGCGCCGTGTTCCTTGGGCGCCTAGCAAAGAAGTGCCTGCGTTCGGCGCCTCGCTGCATTGCAGCCTAGCAAAGCGCTGCGTGCCTTCGGTGGCTGGCAAAGCAGTGCGTGCCTTCGCCGCCTCACACACCGCGTTGTGCCTTCGGCGCCTGGCAAAGCAGCGCGTGCCTTGGCCGCCTCGCTGCCTAAGAAAGCGCTGCGTGCCTTCTCGCCCTCGCCGCCTAGCAAAGCGCCGTGTCCCTTCGCCGCCTCGCCGCCTAGCAAAGCTCCGCGTCCCGTCGCCGCCTACAAAGCGCCGTGTTCCTTCGGCCCCTAGCAAAGCAGCGCGTGCCTTCGCCGCCTAAGAAAGCGCTGCGTGCCTTTTCGCCCTCGCCGCCCAACAAAGCGCCCTGTCCCTTCACCGCCTCCCGAACCGCTTCGTCCCTTCGCCGCCTCGCCGCCTAGCAAAGCGCTGCTTGCCTTCGCCGCCTCACACACCGCTGCGTCCCTTCGCCGCCTCGCCGCTTAGCAAACGCCGTGGGAGCGCCGAAGGGACACGGCACTTTTGTAGGCGCCGAAGGCATGTGGCGCTTTGCTAAGGCACGAGGCAGCGAAGGCACGCAGCCATTTGATTGTGCTCGACGGGCTAGGGCGCCTTGCTAGGCGGCGAGGCGGCGAGGGCACGCAGTGCTTTGCCAGGCAACGAAGGCACTCAGCGCTTTGCCAGGCGCCGAAGGCACTCAGCGCTCTAGCAGGCGGCGAGGGCACACAGTGCTTTGCTAGGCGGCGAGCGGACGTGGAGCTTTGCTAGGCAGCGAAGGCTGAGGACGCTTTGCTAGGCGCTTTGCTAGGCGGCCAAGGCACGAAGCGATTTGGGAGGCGGCGAAGGGACACGGCGCTTTGCTAGGCGGCGAGGGCGAGAAGGCACGCAGCGCTTTCTGAGGCGGCCAGGCGGCCAAGGCACGCGCTGCTTTGCTAGGCGCCGAAGGCACGCAGCGCTTCCTTCGTTTGCGAGGCAGCGAAGAGATGGAGCGCTTTGCTTCTTGGCCAGGCAGCGAACAGGCGCCGTGCTTTGCTTTCTGCCACTCAGCGAATACACGCAGCGCTCTGCTTTTTGGCGAGGCAGTGAACAGATGCAGCGTTTAGTTTGCGAGGCGGCCAAGAGACGCGGCGCTTTGCATGCTGGCGAGGCAGCGAGCAGATCGAGTGCTTTGCTTGTTGGCGAGGCAGCGAAGAGATGCAGCGGTTTGCTTGTTGGCGAGGCAGCGAAGAGATGCAGCAGTCTCCTTGTTTGTGACACAGCGACCATGCACAGTGCTTGCTCTTTGTGCGAGGCAGCGAAGAGATGCAGCACTTTGCTTGTGCACCAGGTGGCGCAGTGGCATCGCGGATGACTTTTTCGCCTGCAGGCGAAGCGAGGCAGCACTTTGTTAGTTGGCGAGGCAGCGAAGAGACGCAGCAGGCTGCTTGTTTGTGAGACAGCCAACATGCACAGTGGTTAGCTATTGTGCGAGGCAGCGAATGAGGGCAGAGCAAATCGCTTTGTGCGTTCGCCGCCTCGCTGCCTAGCAAAGCGTCGTCTGCCTTGGTTGCCTAGCAAAGCTGCGCGTGCCGTCGCCGTCAAGCAAAGCGCCGTGTTCCTTGGGCGCCTAGCAAAGAAGTGCCTGCGTTCGGCGCCTCGCCGCATCGCAGCCTAGCAAAGCGCTGCGTGCCTTCGGCGGCTGGCAAAGCAGTGCGTGCCTTCGCCGCCTCACACACCGCGTTGTGCCTTCGGCGCCTGGTAAAGCAGCGCGTGCCTTCGCTGCCTGGCCTCCTAAGAAAGCGCTGCGCGCCTTCTCGCCCTCGCCGCCTAGCAGAGCGCCGTGTCCCTTCGCCGCCTCGCCGCCTAGCAAAGCTCCGCGTCCCTTCGCCGCCTCGCCGCCTAGCAAAGCTCCGCGTCCCGTCGCCGCCTACAAAGCGCCGTGTTCCTTCGGCGCCTAGCAAAGCAGCGCGTGCCTTCGCCGCCTGGCCTCCTAAGAAAGCGCTGCGTGCCTTCTCGCCCTCGCCGCCTAGCAAAGCGCCGTGTTCCTTCGGCGCCTAGCAAAGCAGCGCGTGCCTTCGCCGCCTAAGAAAGCGCTGCGTGCCTTTTCGCCCTCGCCGCCCAACAAAGCGCCCTGTCCCTTCACCGCCTCCCGAACCGCTTCGTCCCTTCGCCGCCTCGCCGCCTAGCAAAGCGCTGCTTGCCTTCGCCGCCTCACACACCGCTGCGTCCCTTCGCCGCCTCGCCGCTTAGCAAACGCCGTGGGAGCGCCGAAGGGACACGGCGCTTTTGTAGGCGCCGAAGGCACGTGGCGCTTTGCTAAGGCACGAGGCAGCGAAGGCACGCAGCCATTTGATCGTGCTCGACGGGCTCGGGCGCCTTGCTAGGCGGCGAGGCGGCGAAGGCACGCAGCGCTTTGCCAGGCGCCCAGGGACGCAGCGCTCGGCGAGGGCACGCAGTGCTTTGCCAGGCGCCGAAGGCACTCAGCGCTTTGCCAGGCGCCAAAGGCACGCAGCGCTCTAGCAGGCGGCGAGGGCACACAGTGCTTTGCTAGGCGGCGAGCGGACGTGGAGCTTTGCTAGGCAGCGAAGCCTGAGGACGCTTTGCTAGGCGCTTTGCTAGGCGGCGAAGGCACGAAGCGATTTGGGAGGCGGCGAAGGCACACGGCGCTTTGCTAGGCGGCGAGGGCGAGAAGGCACGCAGCGCTTTCTGAGGCGGCGAGGCGGCCAAGGCACGCGCTGCTTTGCTAGGCGCCGAAGGCACGCAGCGCTTCCTTCGTTTGCGAGGCAGCGAAGAGATGGAGCGCTTTGCTTCTTGGCCAGGCAGCGAACAGGCGCCGTGCTTTGCTTTCTGCCACTCAGCGAATACACGCAGCGCTCTGCTTTTTGGCGAGGCAGTGAACAGATGCAGCGTTTAGTTTGCGAGGCGGCCAAGAGACGCGGCGCTTTGCATGCTGGCGAGGCAGCGAGCAGATCGAGTGCTTTGCTTGTTGGTGAGGCAGCGAAGAGATGCAGCGGTTTGCTTGTTGGCGAGGCAGCGAAGAGATGCAGCAGTCTCCTTGTTTGTGACACAGCGACCATGCACAGTGCTTGCTCTTTGTGCGAGGCAGCGAAGAGATGCAGCACTTTGCTTGTGCACCAGGTGGCGCAGTGGCATCGCGGATGGCTTTTTCGCCTGCAGGCGAAGCGAGGCAGCACTTTGTTAGTTGGCGAGGCAGCGAAGAGACGCAGCAGGCTGCTTGTTTGTGAGACAGCCAACATGCACAGTGGTTAGCTATTGTGCGAGGCAGCGAATGAGGGCAGAGCAAATCGCTTTGTGCCTTCGCCGCCTCGCTGCCTAGCAAAGCGTCGTCTGCCTTGGGCGCCTAGCAAAGCTGCGCGTGCCGTCGCCGTCAAGCAAAGCGCCGTGTTCCTTGGGCGCCTAGCAAAGAAGTGCCTGCGTTCGGCGCCTCGCCGCATTGCAGCCTAGCAAAGCGCTGCGTGCCTTCGGCGCCTGGCAAAGCAGTGCGTGCCTTCGCCGCCTCACACACCGCGTTGTGCCTTCGGCGCCTGGCAAAGCAGCGCGTGCCTTCGCCGCCTGGCCTCCTAAGAAAGCGCTGCGTGCCTTCTCGCCCTCGCCGCCTAGCAAAGCGCCGTGTTGCTTCGGCGCCTAGCAAAGCAGCGCGTGCCTTCGCCGCCTAAGAAAGCGCTGCGTGCCTTTTCGCCCTCGCCGCCCAACAAAGCGCCCTGTCCCTTCACCGCCTCCCGAACCGCTTCGTCCCTTCGCCGCCTCGCCGCCTAGCAAAGCGCTGCTTGCCTTCGCCGCCTCACACACCGCTGCGTCCCTTCGCCACCTCGCCGCTTAGCAAACGCCGTGGGAGCGCCGAAGGGACACGGCGCTTTTGTAGGCGCCGAAGGCACGTGGCGCTTTGCTAAGCACCGAGGCAGCGAAGGCACGCAGCCATTTGATCGTGCTCGACGGACTAGGGCGCCTTGCTAGGCGGCGAGGCGGCGAGGGCACGCAGTGCTTTGCCAGGCAACGAAGGCACTCAGCGCTTTGCCAGGCGCCGAAGGCACGCAGCGCTCTAGCAGGCGGCGAGGGCACACAGTGCTTTGCTAGGCGGCGAGCGGACGTGGAGCTTTGCTAGGCAGCCAAGGCTGAGGACGCTTTGCTAGGCGGCGAAGGCACGAAGCGATTGGGGAGGCGGCGAAGGCACACGGCGCTTTGCTAGGCGGCGAGGGCGAGAAGGCACGCAGCGCTTTCTGAGGCGGCGAGGCGGCCAAGGCACGCGCTGCTTTGCTAGGCGCCGAAGGCACGCAGCGCTTCCTTCGTTTGCGAGGCAGCGAAGAGATGGAGCGCTTTGCTTCTTGGCCAGGCAGCGAACAGGCGCCGTGCTTTGCTTTCTGCCACTCAGCGAATACACGCAGCGCTCTGCTTTTTGGCGAGGCAGTGAACAGATGCAGCGTTTAGTTTGCGAGGTGGCCAAGAGACGCGGCGCTTTGCATGCTGGCGAGGCGGCGAGCAGATCGAGTGCTTTGCTTGTTGGCGAGGCAGCGAAGAGATGCAGCGGTTTGCTTGTTGGCGAGGCAGCGAAGAGATGCAGCAGTCTCCTTGTTTGTGAGACAGCGACCATGCACAGTGCTTGCTCTTTGTGCGAGGCAGCGAAGAGATGCAGCACTTTGCTTGTGCACCAGGTGGCGCAGTGGCATGGCGGATGACTTTTTCGCCTGCAGGCGAAGCGAGGCAGCACTTTGTTAGTTGGCGAGGCAGCGAAGAGATGCAGCAGGCTGCTTGTTTGTGAGACAGCCAACATGCACAGTGGTTAGCTATTGTGCGAGGCAGCGAATGACCGCCGAGCAAATCGCTTTGTGCGTTCGCCGCCTCGCTGCCTAGCAAAGCGTCGTCTGCCTTGGGCGCCTAGCAAAGCAGCGCGTGCCGTCGCCGTCAAGCAAAGCGCCGTGTTCCTTGGGCGCCTAGCAAAGAAGTGCCTGCGTTCGGCGCCTCGCTGCATTGCAGCCTAGCAAAGCGCTGCGTGCCTTCGGTGGCTGGCAAAGCAGTGCGTGCCTTCGCCGCCTCACACACCGCGTTGTGCCTTCGGCGCCTGGCAAAGCAGCGCGTGCCTTGGCCGCCTCGCTGCCTAAGAAAGCGCTGCGTGCCTTCTCGCCCTCGCCGCCTAGCAAAGCGCCGTGTCCCTTCGCCGCCTCGCCGCCTAGCAAAGCTCCGCGTCCCGTCGCCGCCTACAAAGCGCCGTGTTCCTTCGGCCCCTAGCAAAGCAGCGCGTGCCTTCGCCGCCTAAGAAAGCGCTGCGTGCCTTTTCGCCCTCGCCGCCCAACAAAGCGCCCTGTCCCTTCACCGCCTCCCGAACCGCTTCGTCCCTTCGCCGCCTCGCCGCCTAGCAAAGCGCTGCTTGCCTTCGCCGCCTCACACACCGCTGCGTCCCTTCGCCGCCTCGCCGCTTAGCAAACGCCGTGGGAGCGCCGAAGGGACACGGCACTTTTGTAGGCGCCGAAGGCATGTGGCGCTTTGCTAAGGCACGAGGCAGCGAAGGCACGCAGCCATTTGATTGTGCTCGACGGGCTAGGGCGCCTTGCTAGGCGGCAAGGCGGCGAAGGCACGCAGCGCTTTGCCAGGCGCCCAGGGACGCAGCGCTCAGCGAGGGCACGCAGTGCTTTGCGAGGCGCCGAAGGCACTCAGCGCTTTGCCAGGCGCCGAAGGCACGCAGCGCTCTAGCAGGCGGCGAGGGCACACAGTGCTTTGCTAGGCGGCGAGCGGACGTGGAGCTTTGCTAGGCAGCCAAGGCTGAGGACGCTTTGCTAGGCGCTTTGCTAGGCGGCGAAGGCACGAAGCGATTTGGGAGGCGGCGAAGGCACACGGCGCTTTGCTAGGCGGCGAGGGCGAGAAGGCACGCAGCGCTTTCTGAGGCGGCCAGGCGGCCAAGGCACGCGCTGCTTTGCTAGGCGCCGAAGGCACGCAGCGCTTCCTTCGTTTGCGAGGCAGCGAAGAGATGGAGCGCTTTGCTTCTTGGCCAGGCAGCGAACAGGCGACGTGCTTTGCTTTCTGCCACTCAGCGAATACACGCAGCGCTCTGCTTTTTGGCGAGGCAGTGAACAGATGCAGCGTTTAGTTTGCGAGGCGGCCAAGAGACGCGGCGCTTTGCATGCTGGCGAGGCGGCGAGCAGATCGAGTGCTTTGCTTGTTGGCGAGGCAGCGAAGAGATGCAGCGGTTTGCTTGTTGGCGAGGCAGCGAAGAGATGCAGCAGTCTCCTTGTTTGTGAGACAGCGACCATGCACAGTGCTTGCTCTTTGTGCGAGGCAGCGAAGAGATGCAGCACTTTGCTTGTGCACCAGGTGGCGCAGTGGCATGGCGGATGACTTTTTCGCCTGGAGGCGAAGCGAGGCAGCACTTTGTTAGTTGGCGAGGCAGCGAAGAGACGCAGCAGGCTGCTTGTTTGTGAGACAGCCAACATGCACAGTGGTTAGCTATTGTGCGAGGCAGCGAATGAGGGCAGAGCAAATCGCTTTGTGCGTTCGCCGCCTCGCTGCCTAGCAAAGCGTCGTCTGCCTTGGGCGCCTAGCAAAGCTGCGCGTGCCGTCGCCGTCAAGCAAAGCGCCGTGTTCCTTGGGCGCCTAGCAAAGAAGTGCCTGCGTTCGGCGCCTCGCCGCATTGCAGCCTAGCAAAGCGCTGCATGCCTTCGGCGGCTGGCAAAGCAGTGCGTGCCTTCGCCGCCTCACACACCGCGTTGTGCCTTCGGCGCCTGGCAAAGCAGCGCGTGCCTTCGCCGCCTGGCCTCCTAAGAAAGCGCTGCGTGCCTTCTCGCCCTCGCCGCCTAGCAAAGCGCCGTGTTCCTTCGGCGCCTAGCAAAGCAGCGCGTGCCTTCGCCGCCTAAGAAAGCGCTGCGTGCCTTTTCGCCCTCGCCGCCCAACAAAGCGCCCTGTCCCTTCACCGCCTCCCGAACCGCTTCGTCCCTTCGCCGCCTCGCCGCCTAGCAAAGCGCTGCTTGCCTTCGCCGCCTCACACACCGCTGCGTCCCTTCGCCGCCTCGCCGCTTAGCAAACGCCGTGGGAGCGCCGAAGGGACACGGCGCTTTTGTAGGCGCCGAAGGCACGTGGCGCTTTGCTAAGGCACGAGGCAGCGAAGGCACGCAGCCATTTGATCGTGCTCGACGGACTAGGGCGCCTTGCTAGGCGGCGAGGCGGCGAGGGCACGCAGTGCTTTGCCAGGCAACGAAGGCACTCAGCGCTTTGCCAGGCGCCGAAGGCACGCAGCGCTCTAGCAGGCGGCGAGGGCACACAGTGCTTTGCTAGGCGGCGAGCGGACGTGGAGCTTTGCTAGGCAGCCAAGGCTGAGGACGCTTTGCTAGGCGCTTTGTTAGGCGGCGAAGGCACGAAGCGATTTGGGAGGCGGCGAAGGCACACGGCGCTTTGCTAGGCGGCGAGGGCGAGAAGGCACGCAGCGCTTTCTGAGGCGGCCAGGCGGCCAAGGCACGCGCTGCTTTGCTAGGCGCCGAAGGCACGCAGCGCTTCCTTCGTTTGCGAGACAGCGAAGAGATGGAGCGCTTTGCTTCTTGGCCAGGCAGCGAACAGGCGCCGTGCTTTGCTTTCTGCCACTCAGCGAATACACGCAGCGCTCTGCTTTTTGGCGAGGCAGTGAACAGATGCAGCGTTTAGTTTGCGAGGCGGCCAAGAGACGCGGCGCTTTGCATGCTGGCGAGGCGGCGAGCAGATCGAGTGCTTTGCTTGTTGGCGAGGCAGCGAAGAGATGCAGCGGTTTCCTTGTTGGCGATGCAGCGAAGAGATTCAGCAGTCTCCTTGTTTGTGACACAGCGACCATGCACAGTGCTTGCTCTTTGTGCGAGGCAGCGAAGAGATGCAGCACTTTGCTTGTGCACCACGGGGCGCAGTGGCATGGCGGATGACTTTTGCACCTGGAGGCGAAGCGAGGCAGCACTTTGTTAGTTGGCGAGGCAGCGAAGAGATGCAGCAGGCTGCTTGTTTGTGAGACAGCCAACATGCACAGTGGTTAGCTATTGTGCGAGGCAGCGAATGAGGGCAGAGCAAATCGCTTTGTGCCTTCGCCGCCTCGCTGCCTAGCAAAGCGTCGTCTGCCTTGAGCGCCTAGCAAAGCTGCGCGTGCCGTCGCCGTCAAGCAAAGCGCCGTGTTCCTTGGGCGCCTAGCAAAGAAGTGCCTGCGTTCGGCGCCTCGCCGCATTGCAGCCTAGCAAAGCGCTGCGTGCCTTCGGCGGCTGGCAAAGCAGTGCGTGCCTTCGCCGCCTCACACACCGCGTTGTGCCTTCGGCGCCTGGCAAAGCAGCGCGTGCCTTCGCCGCCTGGCCTCCTAAGAAAGCGCTGCGTGCCTTCTCGCCCTCGCCGCCTAGCAAAGCGCCGTGTTCCTTCGGCGCCTAGCAAAGCAGCGCGTGCCTTCGCCGCCTAAGAAAGCGCTGCGTGCCTTTTCGCCCTCGCCGCCCAACAAAGCGCCCTGTCCCTTCACCGCCTCCCGAACCGCTTCGTCCCTTCGCCGCCTCGCCGCCTAGCAAAGCGCTGCTTGCCTTCGCCGCCTCACACACCGCTGCGTCCCTTCGCCGCCTCGCCGCTTAGCAAACGCCGTGGGAGCGCCGAAGGGACACGGCGCTTTTGTAGGCGCCGAAGGCACGTGGCGCTTTGCTAAGCACCGAGGCAGCGAAGGCACGCAGCCATTTGATCGTGCTCGACGGGCTAGGGCGCCTTGCTAGGCGGCGAGGCGGCGAAGGCACGCAGTGCTTTGCCAGGCAACGAAGGCACTCAGCGCTTTGCCAGGCGCCGAAGGCACGCAGCGCTCTAGCAGGCGGCGAGGGCACACAGTGCTTTGCTAGGCGGCGAGCGGACGTGGAGCTTTGCTAGGCAGCCAAGGCTGAGGACGCTTTGCTAGGCGGCGAAGGCACGAAGCGATTTGGGAGGCGGCGAAGGCACACGGCGCTTTGCTAGGCGGCGAGGGCGAGAAGGCACGCAGCGCTTTCTGAGGCGGCGAGGCGGCCAAGGCACGCGCTGCTTTGCTAGGCGCCGAAGGCACGCAGCGCTTCCTTCGTTTGCGAGGCAGCGAAGAGATGGAGCGCTTTGCTTCTTGGCCAGGCAGCGAACAGGCGCCGTGCTTTGCTTTCTGCCACTCAGCGAATACACGCAGCGCTCTGCTTTTTGGCGAGGCAGTGAACAGATGCAGCGTTTAGTTTGCGAGGCGGCCAAGAGACGCGGCGCTTTGCATGCTGGCGAGGCGGCGAGCAGATCGAGTGCTTTGCTTGTTGGCGAGGCAGCGAAGAGATGCAGCGGTTTGCTTGTTGGCGAGGCAGCGAAGAGATGCAGCAGTCTCCTTGTTTGTGACACAGCGACCATGCACAGTGCTTGCTCTTTGTGCGAGGCAGCGAAGAGATGCAGCACTTTGCTTGTGCACCAGGTGGCGCAGTGGCATCGCGGATGGCTTTTTCGCCTGCAGGCGAAGCGAGGCAGCACTTTGTTAGTTGGCGAGGCAGCGAAGAGACGCAGCAGGCTGCTTGTTTGTGAGACAGCCAACATGCACAGTGGTTAGCTATTGTGCGAGGCAGCGAATGAGGGCAGAGCAAATCGCTTTGTGCCTTCGCCGCCTCGCTGCCTAGCAAAGCGTCGTCTGCCTTGGGCGCCTAGCAAAGCTGCGCGTGCCGTCGCCATCAAGCAAAGCGCCGTGTTCCTTGGGCGCCTAGCAAAGAAGTGCCTGCGTTCGGCGCCTCGCCGCATTGCAGCCTAGCAAAGCGCTGCGTGCCTTCGGCGGCTGGCAAAGCAGTGCGTGCCTTCGCCGCCTCACACACCGCGTTGTGCCTTCGGCGCCTGGCAAAGCAGCGCGTGCCTTCGCCGCCTGGCCTCCTAAGAAAGCGCTGCGTGCCTTCTCGCCCTCGCCGCCTAGCAAAGCGCCGTGTTCCTTCGGCGCCTAGCAAAGCAGCGCGTGCCTTCGCCGCCTAAGAAAGCGCTGCGTGCCTTTTCGCCCTCGCCGCCCAACAAAGCGCCCTGTCCCTTCACCGCCTCCCGAACCGCTTCGTCCCTTCGCCGCCTCGCCGCCTAGCAAAGCGCTGCTTGCCTTCGCCGCCTCACACACCGCTGCGTCCCTTCACCGCCTCGCCGCTTAGCAAACGCCGTGGGAGCGCCGAAGGGACACGGCGCTTTTGTAGGCGCCGAAGGCACGTGGCGCTTTGCTAAGGCACGAGGCAGCGAAGGCACGCAGCCATTTGATCGTGCTCGACGGGCTAGGGCGCCTTGCTAGGCGGCGAGGCGGCGAGGGCACGCAGTGCTTTGCCAGGCAACGAAGGCACTCAGCGCTTTGCCAGGCGCCGAAGGCACGCAGCGCTCTAGCAGGCGGCGAGGGCACACAGTGCTTTGCTAGGCGGCGAGCGGACGTGGAGCTTTGCTAGGCAGCCAAGGCTGAGGACGCTTTGCTAGGCGGCGAAGGCACGAAGCGATTGGGGAGGCGGCGAAGGCACACGGCGCTTTGCTAGGTGGCGAGGGCGAGAAGGCACGCAGCGCTTTCTGAGGCGGCGAGGCGGCCAAGGCACGCGCTGCTTTGCTAGGCGCCGAAGGCACGCAGCGCTTCCTTCGTTTGCGAGGCAGCGAAGAGATGGAGCGCTTTGCTTCTTGGCCAGGCAGCGAACAGGCGCCGTGCTTTGCTTTCTGCCACTCAGCGAATACACGCAGCGCTCTGCTTTTTGGCGAGGCAGTGAACAGATGCAGCGTTTAGTTTGCGAGGCGGCCAAGAGACGCGGCGCTTTGCATGCTGGCGAGGCGGCGAGCAGATCGAGTGCTTTGCTTGTTGGCCAGGCAGCGAAGAGATGCAGCGGTTTGCTTGTTGGCGAGGCAGCGAAGAGATGCAGCAGTCTCCTTGTTTGTGACACAGCGACCATGCACAGTGCTTGCTCTTTGTGCGAGGCAGCGAAGAGATGCAGCACTTTGCTTGTGCACCAGGTGGCGCAGTGGCATGGCGGATGACTTTTTCGCCTGGAGGCGAAGCGAGGCAGCACTTTGTTAGTTGGCGAGGCAGCGAAGAGATGCAGCAGGCTGCTTGTTTGTGAGACAGCCAACATGCACAGTGGTTAGCTATTGTGCGAGGCAGCGAATGACCGCCGAGCAAATCGCTTTGTGCGTTCGCCGCCTCGCTGCCTAGCAAAGCGTCGTCTGCCTTGGGCGCCTAGCAAAGCTGCACGTGCCGTCGCCGTCAAGCAAAGCGCCGTGTTCCTTGGGCGCCTAGCAAAGAAGTGCCTGCGTTCGGCGCCTCGCTGCATTGCAGCCTAGCAAAGCGCTGCGTGCCTTCGGTGGCTGGCAAAGCAGTGCGTGCCTTCGCCGCCTCACACACCGCGTTGTGCCTTCGGCGCCTGGCAAAGCAGCGCGTGCCTTCGCCGCCTCGCTGCCTAAGAAAGCGCTGCGTGCCTTCTCGCCCTCGCCGCCTAGCAAAGCGCCGTGTCCCTTCGCCGCCTCGCCGCCTAGCAAAGCTCCGCGTCCCGTCGCCGCCTACAAAGCGCCGTGTTCCTTCGGCCCCTAGCAAAGCAGCGCGTGCCTTCGCCGCCTAAGAAAGCGCTGCGTGCCTTTTCGCCCTCGCCGCCCAACAAAGCGCCCTGTCCCTTCACCGCCTCCCGAACCGCTTCGTCCCTTCGCCGCCTCGCCGCCTAGCAAAGCGCTGCTTGCCTTCGCCGCCTCACACACCGCTGCGTCCCTTCGCCGCCTCGCCGCTTAGCAAACGCCGTGGGAGCGCCGAAGGGACACGGCGCTTTTGTAGGCGCCGAAGGCACGTGGCGCTTTGCTAAGGCACGAGGCAGCGAAGGCACGCAGCCATTTGATCGTGCTCGACGGGCTAGGGCGCCTTGCTAGGCGGCGAGGCGGCGAAGGCACGCAGCGCTTTGCCAGGCGCCCAGGGACGCAGCGCTCAGCGAGGGCACGCAGTGCATTGCGAGGCGCCGAAGGCACTCAGCGCTTTGCCAGGCGCCGAAGGCACGCAGCGCTCTAGCAGGCGGCGAGGGCACACAGTGCTTTGCTAGGCGGCGAGCGGACGTGGAACTTTGCTAGGCAGCCAAGGCTGAGGACGCTTTGCTAGGCGCTTTGCTAGGCGGCGAAGGCACGAAGCGATTTGGGAGGCGGCGAAGGCACACGGCGCTTTGCTAGGCGGCGAGGGCGAGAAGGCACGCAGCGCTTTCTGAGGCGGCCAGGCGGCCAAGGCACGCGCTGCTTTGCTAGGTGCCGAAGGCACGCAGCGCTTCCTTCGTTTGCGAGGCAGCGAAGAGATGGAGCGCTTTGCTTCTTGGCCAGGCAGCGAACAGGCGCCGTGCTTTGCTTTCTGCCACTCAGCGAATACACGCAGCGCTCTGCTTTTTGGCGAGGCAGTGAACAGATGCAGCGTTTAGCTTGCGAGGCGGCCAAGAGACGCGGCGCTTTGCATGCTGGCGAGGCGGCGAGCAGATCGAGTGCTTTGCTTGTTGGCGAGGCAGCGAAGAGATGCAGCGGTTTGCTTGTTGGCGAGGCAGCGAAGAGATGCAGCAGGCTGCTTGTTTGTGAGACAGCCAACATGCACAGTGGTTAGCTATTGTGCGAGGCAGCGAATGACCGCCGAGCAAATCGCTTTGTGCGTTCGCCGCCTCGCTGCCTAGCAAAGCGTCGTCTGCCTTCGGCGCCTAGCAAAGCTGCGCGTGCCGTCGCCGTCAAGCAAAGCGCCGTGTTCCTTGGGCGCCTAGCAAAGAAGTGCCTGCCTTCGGCGCCTCGCTGCATTGCAGCCTAGCAAAGCGCTGCGTGCCTTCGGTGGCTGGCAAAGCAGTGCGTGCCTTCGCCGCCTCACACACCGCGTTGTGCCTTCGGCGCCTGGCAAAGCAGCGCGTGCCTTCGCCGCCTGGCCTCCTAAGAAAGCGCTGCGTGCCTTCTCGCCCTCGCCGCCTAGCAAAGCGCCGTGTGCCTTCGCCGCCTCGCCGCCTAGCAAAGCTCCGCGTGCCGTCGCCGCCTACAAAGCGCCGTGTTCCTTCGGCGCCTAGCAAAGCAGCGCGTGCCTTCGCCGCCTAAGAAAGCGCTGCGTGCCTTTTCGCCCTCGCCGCCCAACAAAGCGCCCTGTCCCTTCACCGCCTCCCGAACCGCTTCGTCCCTTCGCCGCCTCGCCGCCTAGCAAAGCGCTGCTTGCCTTCGCCGCCTCACACACCGCTGCGTCCCTTCGCCGCCTCGCCGCTTAGCAAACGCCGTGGGAGCGCCGAAGGGACACGGCGCTTTTGTAGGCGCCGAAGGCACGTGGCGCTTTGCTAAGCACCGAGGCAGCGAAGGCACGCAGCCATTTGATGGTGCTCGACGGGCTAGGGCGCCTTGCTAGGCGGCGAGGCGGCGAAGGCACGCAGCGCTTTGCCAGGCGCCCAGGGACGCAGCGCTCGGCGAGGGCACGCAGTGCTTTGCCAGGCGCCGAAGGCACTCAGCGCTTTGCCAGGCGCCGAAGGCACGCAGCGCTCTAGCAGGCGGCGAGGGCACACAGTGCTTTGCTAGGCGGCGAGCGGACGTGGAGCTTTGCTAGGCAGTGAAGGCTGAGGACGCTTTGCTAGGCGCTTTGCTAGGCGGCAAAGGGACGAAGCGATTTGGGAGGCGGCGAAGGCACACGGCGCTTTGCTAGGCGGCGAGGGCGAGAAGGCACGCAGCGCTTTCTGAGGCGGCGAAGCAGCCAAGGCACGCGCTGCTTTGCTAGGCGCCAAAGGCACGCAGCGCTTCCTTCGTTTGCGAGGCAGCGAAGAGATGGAGCCGTTTGCTTGCTGGCCAGGCGGCGAACAGGCGCCGTGCTTTGCTTTCTGCCACTCAGCGAATACACGCAGCGCTCTGCTTTTTGGCGAGGCAGTGAACAGATGCAGCGTTTAGTTTGCGAGGCGGCCAAGAGACGTGGCGCTTTGCATGCTGGCGAGGCGGCGAGCAGATCGAGTGCTTTGCTTGTTGGTGAGGCAGCGAAGAGATGCAGCGGTTTGCTTGTTGGCGAGGCAGCGAAGAGATTCAGCAGTCTCCTTGTTTGTGACACAGCGACCATGCACAGTGCTTGCTCTTTGTGCGAGGCAGCGAAGAGATGCAGCACTTGGCTTGTGCACCAGGTGGCGCAGTGGCATCGCGGATGGCTTTTTCGCCTGCAGGCGAAGCGAGGCAGCACTTTGCTAGTTGGCGAGGCAGCGAAGAGACGCAGCAGGCTGCTTGTTTGTGAGACAGCCAACATGCACAGTGCTTAGCTATTGTGCGAGGCAGCGAATGAGGGCAGAGCAAATCGCTTTGTGCGTTCGCCGCCTCGCTGCCTAGCAAAGCGTCGTCTGCCTTGGGCGCCTAGCAAAGCTGCGCGTGCCGTCGCCGTCAAGCAAAGCGCCGTGTTCCTTGGGCGCCTAGCAAAGAAGTGCCTGCGTTCGGCGCCTCGCTGCATTGCAGCCTAGCAAAGCGCTGCGTGCCTTCGGTGGCTGGCAAAGCAGTGCGTGCCTTCGCCGCCTCACACACCGCGTTGTGCCTTCGGCGCCTGGCAAAGCAGCGCGTGCCTTCGCCGCCTGGCCTCCTAAGAAAGCGCTGCGTGCCTTCTCGCCCTCGCCGCCTAGCAAAGCGCCGTGTCCCTTCGCCGCCTCGCCGCCTACAAAGCGCCGTGTTCCTTCGGCGCCTAGCAAAGCAGCGCGTGCCTTCGCCGCCTAAGAAAGCGCTGCGTGCCTTTTCGCCCTCGCCGCCCAACAAAGCGCCCTGTCCCTTCACCGCCTCCCGAACCGCTTCGTCCCTTCGCCGCCTCGCCGCCTAGCAAAGCGCTGCTTGCCTTCGCCGCCTCACACACCGCTGCGTCCCTTCGCCGCCTCGCCGCTTAGCAAACGCCGTGGGAGCGCCGAAGGGACACGGCGCTTTTGTAGGCGCCGAAGGCACGTGGCGCTTTGCTAAGGCACGAGGCAGCGAAGGCACGCAGCCATTTGATCGTGCTCGACGGGCTAGGGCGCCTTGATAGGCGGCGAGGCGCCGAAGGCACGCAGCGCTTTGCCAGGCGCCCAAGGACGCAGCGCTGTGCGTGGCGGCGAGGGCACGCAGTGCTTTGCCAGGCAACGAAGGCACTCAGCGCTTTGCCAGGCGCCGAAGGCACGCAGCGCTCTAGCAGGCGGCGAGGGCACACAGTGCTTTGCTAGGCGGCGAGCGGACGTGGAGCTTTGCTAGGCAGCCAAGGCTGAGGACGCTTTGCTAGGCGCTTTGCTAGGCGGCAAAGGGACGAAGCGATTTGGGAGGCGGCGAAGGCACACGGCGCTTTGCTAGGCGGCGAGGGCGAGAAGGCACGCAGCGCTTTCTTAGGCGGCGAAGCAGCCAAGGCACGCGCTGCTTTGCTAGGCGCCGAAGGCACGCAGCGCTTCCTTCGTTTGCGAGGCAGCGAAGAGATGGAGCCGTTTGCTTGCTGGCCAGGCGGCGAACAGGCGCCGTGCTTTGCTTTCTGCCACTCAGCGAATACACGCAGCGCTCTGCTTTTTGGCGAGGCAGTGAACAGATGCAGCGTTTAGTTTGCGAGGTGGCCAAGAGACGCGGCGCTTTGCATGCTGGCGAGGCGGCGAGCAGATCGAGTGCTTTGCTTGTTGGCGAGGCAGCGAAGAGATGCAGCGGTTTGCTTGTTGGCGAGGCAGCGAAGAGATGCAGCAGTCTCCTTGTTTGTGACACAGCGACCATGCACAGTGCTTGCTCTTTGTGCGAGGCATCGAAGAGATGCAGCACTTTGCTTGTGCACCAGGTGGCGCAGTGGCATCGCGGATGGCTTTTTGGCGTGGAGGCGAAGCGAGGCAGCACTTTGCTAGTTGGCGAGGCAGCGAAGAGACGCAGCAGGCTGCTTGTTTGTGAGACAGCCAACATGCACAGTGGTTAGCTATTGTGCGAGGCAGCGAATGACCGCCGAGCAAATCGCTTTGTGCGTTCGCCGCCTCGCTGCCTAGCAAAGCGTCGTCTGCCTTGAGCGCCTAGCAAAGCTGCGCGTGCCGTCGCCGTCAAGCAAAGCGCCGTGTTCCTTGGGCGCCTAGCAAAGAAGTGCCTGCGTTCGGCGCCTCGCTGCATTGCAGCCTAGCAAAGCGCTGCGTGCCTTCGGTGGCTGGCAAAGCAGTGCGTGCCTTCGCCGCCTCACACACCGCCTTGTGCCTTCGGCGCCTGGCAAAGCAGCGCGTGCCTTCGCCGCCTGGCCTCCTAAGAATGCGCTGCGTCCCTTCTCGCCCTCGCCGCCTAGCAAAGCGCTGTGTCCCTTCGCCGCCTCACCGCCTAGCAAAGCTCCGCGTCCCGTCGCCGCCTACAAAGCGCCGTGTTCCTTCGGCGCCTAGCAAAGCAGCGCGTGCCTTCGCCGCCTAAGAAAGCGCTGCGTGCCTTTTCGCCCTCGCCGCCCAACAAAGCGCCCTGTCCCTTCACCGCCTCCCGAACCGCTTCGTCCCTTCGCCGCCTCGCCGCCTAGCAAAGCGCTGCTTGCCTTCGCCGCCTCACACACCGCTGCATCCCTTCGCCGCCTCGCCGCTTAGCAAACGCCGTGGGAGCGCCGAAGGGACACGGCGCTTTTGTAGGCGCCGAAGGCACGTGGCGCTTTGCTAAGGCACGAGGCAGCGAAGGCACGCAGCCATTTGATGGTGCTCGACGGGCTAGGGCGCCTTGCTAGGCGGCGAGGCGGCGAAGGCACGCAGCGCTTTGCCAGGCGCCCAGGGACGCAGCGCTCGGCGAGGGCACGCAGTGCTTTGCCAGGCAACGAAGGCACTCAGCGCTTTGCCAGGCGCCGAAGGCACGCAGCGCTCTAGCAGGCGGCGAGGGCACACAGTGCTTTGCTAGGCGGCGAGCGGACGTGGAGCTTTGCTAGGCAGCCAAGGCTGAGGACGCTTTGCTAGGCGCTTTGCTAGGCGGCGAAGGCACGAAGCGATTTGGGAGGCGGCGAAGGCACACGGCGCTTTGCTAGGCGGCGAGGGCGAGAAGGCACGCAGCGCTTTCTGAGGCGGCGAGGCGGCCAAGGCACGCGCTGCTTTGCTAGGCGCCGAAGGCACGCAGCGCTTCCTTCGTTTGCGAGGCAGCGAAGAGATGGAGCGCTTTGCTTCTTGGCCAGGCAGCGAACAGGCGCCGTGCTTTGCTTTCTGCCACTCAGCGAATACACGCAGCGCTCTGCTTTTTGGCGAGGCAGTGAACAGATGCAGCGTTTAGTTTGCGAGGCGGCCAAGAGACGCGGCGCTTTGCATGCTGGCGAGGCGGCGAGCAGATCGAGTGCTTTGCTTGTTGGCGAGGCAGCGAAGAGATGCAGCGGTTTGCTTGTTGGCGAGGCAGCGAAGAGATGCAGCAGTCTCCTTGTTTGTGAGACAGCGACCATGCACAGTGCTTGCTCTTTGTGCGAGGCAGCGAAGAGATGCAGCACTTTGCTTGTGCACCAGGTGGCGCAGTGGCATGGCGGATGACTTTTTCGCCTGGAGGCGAAGCGAGGCAGCACTTTGTTAGTTGGCGAGGCAGCGAAGAGATGCAGCAGGCTGCTTGTTTGTGAGACAGCCAACATGCACAGTGGTTAGCTATTGTGCGAGGCAGCGAATGACCGCCGAGCAAATCGCTTTGTGCGTTCGCCGCCTCGCTGCCTAGCAAAGCGTCGTCTGCCTTGGGCGCCTAGCAAAGCTGCGCGTGCCGTCGCCATCAAGCAAAGCGCCGTGTTCCTTGGGCGCCTAGCAAAGAAGTGCCTGCGTTCGGCGCCTCGCTGCATTGCAGCCTAGCAAAGCGCTGCGTGCCTTCGGTGGCTGGCAAAGCAGTGCGTGCCTTCGCCGCCTCACACACCGCGTTGTGCCTTCGGCGCCTGGCAAAGCAGCGCGTGCCTTCGCCGCCTGGCCTCCTAAGAATGCGCTGCGTCCCTTCTCGCCCTCGCCGCCTAGCAAAGCGCTGTGTCCCTTCGCCGCCTCGCCGCCTAGCAAAGCTCCGCGTCCCGTCGCCGCCTACAAAGCGCCGTGTTCCTTCGGCGCCTAGCAAAGCAGCGCGTGCCTTCGCCGCCTAAGAAAGCGCTGCGTGCCTTTTCGCCCTCGCCGCCCAACAAAGCGCCCTGTCCCTTCACCGCCTCCCGAACCGCTTCGTCCCTTCGCCGCCTCGCCGCCTAGCAAAGCGCTGCTTGCCTTCGCCGCCTCACACACCGCTGCGTCCCTTCGCCGCCTCGCTGCTTAGCAAACGCCGTGGGAGCGCCGAAGGGACACGGCGCTTTTGTAGGCGCCGAAGGCACGTGGCGCTTTGCTAAGGCACGAGGCAGCGAAGGCACGCAGCCATTTGATCGTGCTCGACGGGCTAGGGCGCCTTGCTAGGCGGCGAGGCGGCGAAGGCACGCAGCGCTTTGCCAGGCGCCCAGGGACGCAGCGCTCGGCGAGGGCACGCAGTGCTTTGCCAGGCGCCGAAGGCACTCAGCGCTTTGCCAGGCGCCGAAGGCATGCAGCGCTCTAGCAGGCGGCGAGGGCACACAGTGCTTTGCTAGGCGGCGAGCGGACGTGGAGCTTTGCTAGGCAGCCAAGGCTGAGGACGCTTTGCTAGGCGCTTTGCTAGGCGGCGAAGGCACGAAGCGATTTGGGAGGCGGCGAAGGCACACGGCGCTTTGCTAGGCGGCGAGGGCGAGAAGGCACGCAGCGCTTTCTGAGGCGGCGAGGCGGCCAAGGCACGCGCTGCTTTGCTAGGCGCCGAAGGCACGCAGCGCTTCCTTCGTTTGCGAGGCAGCGAAGAGATGGAGCGCTTTGCTTCTTGGCCAGGCAGCGAACAGGTGCCGTGCTTTGCTTTCTGCCACTCAGCGAATACACGCAGCGCTCTGCTTTTTGGCGAGGCAGTGAACAGATGCAGCGTTTAGTTTGCGAGGCGGCCAAGAGACGCGGCGCTTTGCATGCTGGCGAGGCGGCGAGCAGATCGAGTGCTTTGCTTGTTGGCGAGGCAGCGAAGAGATGCAGCGGTTTGCTTGTTGGCGAGGCAGCGAAGAGATGCAGCAGTCTCCTTGTTTGTGAGACAGCGACCATGCCCAGTGCTTGCTCTTTGTGCGAGGCAGCGAAGAGATGCAGCACTTTGCTTGTGCACCAGGTGGCGCAGTGGCATGGCGGATGACTTTTTCGCCTGGAGGCGAAGCGAGGCAGCACTTTGTTAGTTGGCGAGGCAGCGAAGAGATGCAGCAGGCTGCTTGTTTGTGAGACAGCCAACATGCACAGTGGTTAGCTATTGTGCGAGGCAGCGAATGACCGCCGAGCAAATCGCTTTGTGCGTTCGCCGCCTCGCTGCCTAGCAAAGCGTCGTCTGCCTTGGGCGCCTAGCAAAGCTGCGCGTGCCGTCGCCGTCAAGCAAAGCGCCGTGTTCCTTGGGCGCCTAGCAAAGAAGTGCCTGCGTTCGGCGCCTCGCTGCATTGCAGCCTAGCAAAGCGCTGCGTGCCTTCGGTGGCTGGCAAAGCAGTGCGTGCCTTCGCCGCCTCACACACTGCGTTGTGCCTTCGGCGCCTGGCAAAGCAGCGCGTGCCTTCGCCGCCTGGCCTCCTAAGAATGCGCTGCGTCCCTTCTCGCCCTCGCCGCCTAGCAAAGCGCTGTGTCCCTTCGCCGCCTCGCCGCCTAGCAAAGCTCCGCGTCCCGTCGCCGCCTACAAAGCGCCGTGTTCCTTCGGCGCCTAGCAAAGCAGCGCGTGCCTTCGCCGCCTAAGAAAGCGCTGCGTGCCTTTTCGCCCTCGCCGCCCAACAAAGCGCCCTGTCCCTTCACCGCCTCCCGAACCGCTTCGTCCCTTCGCCGCCTCGCCGCCTAGCAAAGCGCTGCTTGCCTTTGCCGCCTCACACACCGCTGCGTCCCTTCGCCGCCTCGCCGCTTAGCAAACGCCGTGGGAGCGCCGAAGGGACACGGCGCTTTTGTAGGCGCCGAAGGCACGTGGCGCTTTGCTAAGGCACGAGGCAGCGAAGGCACGCAGCCATTTGATCGTGCTCGACGGGCTAGGGCGCCTTGCTAGGCGGCGAGGCGGCGAAGGCACGCAGCGCTTTGCCAGGCGCCCAGGGACGCAGCGCTCGGCGAGGGCACGCAGTGCTTTGCCAGGCAACGAAGGCACTCAGCGCTTTGCCAGGCGCCGAAGGCATGCAGCGCTCTAGCAGGCGGCGAGGGCACACAGTGCTTTGCTAGGCGGCGAGCGGACGTGGAGCTTTGCTAGGCAGCCAAGGCTGAGGACGCTTTGCTAGGCGCTTTGCTAGGCGGCGAAGGCACGAAGCGATTTGGGAGGCGGCGAAGGCACACGGCGCTTTGCTAGGCGGCGAGGGCGAGAAGGCACGCAGCGCTTTCTGAGGCGGCGAGGCGGCCAAGGCACGCGCTGCTTTGCTAGGCGCCGAAGGCACGCAGCGCTTCCTTCGTTTGCGAGGCAGCGAAGAGATGGAGCGCTTTGCTTCTTGGCCAGGCAGCGAACAGGCGCCGTGCTTTGCTTTCTGCCACTCAGCGAATACACGCAGCGCTCTGCTTTTTGGCGAGGCAGTGAACAGATGCAGCGTTTAGTTTGCGAGGCGGCCAAGAGACGCGGCGCTTTGCATGCTGGCGAGGCGGCGAGCAGATCGAGTGCTTTGCTTGCTGGCGAGGCAGCGAAGAGATGCAGCGGTTTGCTTGTTGGCGATGCAGCGAAGAGATGCAGCAGTCTCCTTGTTTGTGACACAGCGACCATGCACAGTGCTTGCTCTTTGTGCGAGGCAGCGAAGAGATGCAGCACTTTGCTTGTGCACCAGGTGGCGCAGTGGCATCGCGGATGGCTTTTTCGCCTGGAGGCGAAGCGAGGCAGCACTTTGTTAGTTGGCGAGGCAGCGAAGAGACGCAGCAGGCTGCTTGTTTGTGAGACAGCCAACATGCACAGTGGTTAGCTATTGTGCGAGGCAGCGAATGACCGCCGAGCAAATCGCTTTGTGCGTTCGCCGCCTCGCTGCCTAGCAAAGCGTCGTCTGCCTTGGGCGCCTAGCAAAGCTGCGCGTGCCGTCGCCGTCAAGCAAAGCGCCGTGTTCCTTGGGCGCCTAGCAAAGAAGTGCCTGCGTTCGGCGCCTCGCTGCATTGCAGCCTAGCAAAGCGCTGCGTGCCTTCGGCGGCTGGCAAAGCAGTGCGTGCCTTCGCCGCCTCACACACCGCGTTGTGCCTTCGGCGCCTGGCAAAGCAGCGCGTGCCTTCGCCGCCTGGCCTCCTAAGAAAGCGCTGCGTCCCTTCTCGCCCTCGCCGCCTAGCAAAGCGCTGTGTCCCTTCGCCGCCTCGCCGCCTAGCAAAGCGCCGTGTCCCTTCGCCGCCTCGCCGCCTAGCAAAGCTCCGCGTGCCGTCGCCGCCTACAAAGCGCCGTGTTCCTTCAGCGCCTAGCAAAGCAGTGCGTGCCTTCGCCGCCTAAGAAAGCGCTGCGTGCCTTTTCGCCCTCGCCGCCCAACAAAGCGCCCTGTCCCTTCACCGCCTCCCGAACCGCTTCGTCCCTTCGCCGCCTCGCCGCCTAGCAAAGCGCTGCTTGCCTTCGCCGCCTCACACACCGCTGCGTCCCTTCGCCGCCTCGCCGCTTAGCAAACGCCGTGGGAGCGCCGAAGGGACACGGCGCTTTTGTAGGCGCCGAAGGCACGTGGCGCTTTGCTAAGCACCGAGGCAGCGAAGGCACGCAGTCATTTGATCGTGCTCGACGGGCTAGGGCGCCTTGCTAGGCGGCGAGGCGGCGAAGGCACGCAGCGCTTTGCCAGGCGCCCAGGGACGCAGCGCTCGGCGAGGGCACGCAGTGCTTTGCCAGGCGCCGAAGGCACTCAGCGCTTTGCCAGGCGCCGAAGGCACGCAGCGCTCTAGCAGGCGGCGAGGGCACACAGTGCTTTGCTAGGCGGCGAGCGGACGTGGAGCTTTGCTAGGCAGCCAAGGCTGAGGACGCTTTGCTAGGCGGCGAAGGCACGAAGCGATTGGGGAGGCGGCGAAGGCACACGGCGCTTTGCTAGGCGGCGAGGGCGAGAAGGCACGCAGCGCTTTCTGAGGCGGCGAGGCGGCCAAGGCACGCGCTGCTTTGCTAGGCGCCGAAGGCACGCAGCGCTTCCTTCGTTTGCGAGGCAGCGAAGAGATGGAGCCGTTTGCTTGCTGGCCAGGCGGCGAACAGGCGCCGTGCTTTGCTTTCTGCCACTCAGCGAATACACGCAGCGCTCTGCTTTTTGGCGAGGCAGTGAACAGATGCAGCGTTTAGTTTGCGAGGTGGCCAAGAGACGCGGCGCTTTGCATGCTGGCGAGGCGGCGAGCAGATCGAGTGCTTTGCTTGTTGGCGAGGCAGCGAAGAGATGCAGCGGTTTGCTTGTTGGCGAGGCAGCGAAGAGATTCAGCAGTCTCCTTGTTTGTGACACAGCGACCATGCACAGTGCTTGCTCTTTGTGCGAGGCAGCGAAGAGATGCAGCACTTTGCTTGTGCACCAGGTGGCGCAGTGGCATCGCGGATGGCTTTTTGGCGTGGAGGCGAAGCGAGGCAGCACTTTGCTAGTTGGCGAGGCAGCGAAGAGACGCAGCAGGCTGCTTGTTTGTGAGACAGCCAACACGCACAGTGGTTAGCTATTGTGCGAGGCAGCGAATGACCGCCGAGCAAATCGCTTTGTGCGTTCGCCGCCTCGCTGCCTAGCAAAGCGTCGTCTGCCTTGAGCGCCTAGCAAAGCTGCGCGTGCCGTCGCCGTCAAGCAAAGCGCCGTGTTCCTTGGGCGCCTAGCAAAGAAGTGCCTGCGTTCGGCGCCTCGCCGCATTGCAGCCTAGCAAAGCGCTGCGTGCCTTCGGCGGCTGGCAAAGCAGTGCGTGCCTTCGCCGCCTCACACACCGCGTTGTGCCTTCGGCGCCTGGCAAAGCAGCGCGTGCCTTCGCCGCCTGGCCTCCTAAGAAGGCGCTGCGTCCCTTCTCGCCCTCGCCGCCTAGCAAAGCGCTGTGTCCCTTCGCCGCCTCGCCGCCTAGCAAAGCTCCGCGTGCCGTCGCCGCCTACAAAGCGCCGTGTTCCTTCGGCGCCTAGCAAAGCAGCGCGTGCCTTCGCCGCCTAAGAAAGCGCTGCGTGCCTTTTCGCCCTCGCCGCCCAACAAAGCGCCCTGTCCCTTCACCGCCTCCCGAACCGCTTCGTCCCTTCGCCGCCTCGCCGCCTAGCAAAGCGCTGCTTGCCTTCGCCGCCTCACACACCGCTGCGTCCCTTCGCCGCCTCGCCGCTTAGCAAACGCCGTGGGAGCGCCGAAGGGACACGGCGCTTTTGTAGGCGCCGAAGGCACGTGGCGCTTTGCTAAGCACCGAGGCAGCGAAGGCACGCAGCCATTTGATCGTGCTCGACGGGCTAGGGCGCCTTGCTAGGCGGCGAGGCGGCGAGGGCACGCAGTGCTTTGCCAGGCGCTGAAGGCACTCAGCGCTTTGCCAGGCGCCGAAGGCACGCAGCGCTCTAGCAGGCGGCGAGGGCACACAGTGCTTTGCTAGGCGGCGAGCGGACGTGGAGCTTTGCTAGGCAGTGAAGGCTGAGGACGCTTTGCTAGGCGCTTTGCTAGGCGGCAAAGGGACGAAGCGATTTGGGAGGCGGCGAAGGCACACGGCGCTTTGCTAGGCGGCGAGGGCGAGAAGGCACGCAGCGCTTTCTTAGGCGGCGAAGCAGCCAAGGCACGCGCTGCTTTGCTAGGCGCCGAAGGCACGCAGCGCTTCCTTCGTTTGCGAGGCAGCGAAGAGATGGAGCCGTTTGCTTGCTGGCCAGGCGGCGAACAGGCGCCGTGCTTTGCTTTCTGCCACTCAGCGAATACACGCAGCGCTCTGCTTTTTGGCGAGGCAGTGAACAGATGCAGCGTTTAGTTTGCGAGGCGGCCAAGAGACGCGGCGCTTTGCATGCTGGCGAGGCGGCGAGCAGATCGAGTGCTTTGCTTGTTGGTGAGGCAGCGAAGAGATGCAGCGGTTTGCTTGTTGGCGAGGCAGCGAAGAGATTCAGCAGTCTCCTTGTTTGTGACACAGCGACCATGCACAGTGCTTGCTCTTTGTGCGAGGCAGCGAAGAGATGCAGCACTTTGCTTGTGCACCAGGTGGCGCAGTGGCATCGCGGATGGCTTTTTCGCCTGCAGGCGAAGCGAGGCAGCACTTTGCTAGTTGGCGAGGCAGCGAAGAGATGCAGCGGTTTGCTTGTTGGCGAGGCAGCGAAGAGATTCAGCAGTCTCCTTGTTTGTGACACAGCGACCATGCCCAGTGCTTGCTCTTTGTGCGAGGCAGCGAAGAGATGCAGCACTTTGCTTGTGCACCAGGTGGCGCAGTGGCATCGCGGATGGCTTTTTCGCCTGCAGGCGAAGCGAGGCAGCACTTTGCTAGTTGGCGAGGCAGCGAAGAGACGCAGCAGGCTGCTTGTTTGTGAGACAGCCAACATGCACAGTGGTTAGCTATTGTGCGAGGCAGCGAATGACCGCCGAGCAAATCGCTTTGTGCGTTCGCCGCCTCGCTGCCTAGCAAAGCGTCGTCTGCCTTGAGCGCCTAGCAAAGCTGCGCGTGCCGTCGCCGTCAAGCAAAGCGCCGTGTTCCTTGGGCGCCTAGCAAAGAAGTGCCTGCGTTCGGCGCCTCGCCGCATCGCAGCCTAGCAAAGCGCTGCATGCCTTCGGCGCCTGGCAAAGCAGCGCGTGCCTTCGCCGCCTGGCCTCCTAAGAAAGCGCTGCGTGCCTTCTCGCCCTCGCCGCCTAGCAAAGCGCCGTGTTCCTTCGGCGCCTAGCAAAGCAGCGCGTGCCTTCGCCGCCTAAGAAAGCGCTGCGTGCCTTTTCGCCCTCACCGCCCAACAAAGCGCCCTGTCCCTTCACCGCCTCCCGAACCGCTTCGTCCCTTCGCCGCCTCGCCGCCTAGCAAAGCGCTGCTTGCCTTCGCCGCCTCACACACCGCTGCGTCCCTTCGCCGCCTCGCCGCTTAGCAAATGCCGTGGGAGCGCCGAAGGGACACGGCGCTTTTGTAGGCGCCGAAGGCACGTGGCGCTTTGCTAAGCACCGAGGCAGCGAAGGCACGCAGCCATTTGATCGTGCTCGACGGGCTAGGGCGCCTTGATAGGCGGCGAGGCGCCGAAGGCACGCAGCGCTTTGCCAGGCGCCCAAGGACGCAGCGCTGTGCGTGGCGGCGAGGGCACGCAGTGCTTTGCCAGGCAACGAAGGCACTCAGCGCTTTGCCAGGCGCCGAAGGCACGCAGCGCTCTAGCAGGCGGCGAGGGCACACAGTGCTTTGCTAGGCGGCGAGCGGACGTGGAGCTTTGCTAGGCAGCCAAGGCTGAGGACGCTTTGCTAGGCGGCGAAGGCACGAAGCGATTTGGGAGGCGGCGAAGGCACACGGCGCTTTGCTAGGCGGCGAGGGCGAGAAGGCACGCAGCGCTTTCTGAGGCGGCGAGGCGGCCAAGGCACGCGCTGCTTTGCTAGGCGCCGAAGGCACGCAGCGCTTCCTTCGTTTGCGAGGCAGCGAAGAGATGGAGCGCTTTGCTTCTTGGCCAGGCAGCGAACAGGCGCCGTGCTTTGCTTTCTGCCACTCAGCGAATACACGCAGCGCTCTGCTTTTTGGCGAGGCAGTGAACAGATGCAGCGTTTAGTTTGCGAGGCGGCCAAGAGACGCGGCGCTTTGCATGCTGGCGAGGCGGCGAGCAGATCGAGTGCTTTGCTTGTTGGCGAGGCAGCGAAGAGATGCAGCGGTTTGCTTGTTGGCGAGGCAGCGAAGAGATGCAGCAGTCTCCTTGTTTGTGACACAGCGACCATGCACAGTGCTTGCTCTTTGTGCGAGGCAGCGAAGAGATGCAGCACTTTGCTTGTGCACCAGGTGGCGCAGTGGCATGGCGGATGACTTTTTCGCCTGGAGGCGAAGCGAGGCAGCACTTTGTTAGTTGGCGAGGCAGCGAAGAGATGCAGCAGGCTGCTTGTTTGTGAGACAGCCAACATGCACAGTGGTTAGCTATTGTGCGAGGCAGCGAATGACCGCCGAGCAAATCGCTTTGTGCGTTCGCCGCCTCGCTGCCTAGCAAAGCGTCGTCTGCCTTGAGCGCCTAGCAAAGCTGCGCGTGCCGTCGCCGTCAAGCAAAGCGCCGTGTTCCTTGGGCGCCTAGCAAAGAAGTGCCTGCGTTCGGCGCCTCGCCGCATCGCAGCCTAGCAAAGCGCTGCATGCCTTCGGCGCCTGGCAAAGCAGCGCATGCCTTCGCCGCCTCACACACCGCGTTGTGCCTTCGGCGCCTGGCAAAGCAGCGCGTGCCTTCGCCGCCTGGCCTCCTAAGAATGCGCTGCGTCCCTTCTCGCCCTCGCCGCCTAGCAAAGCGCTGTGTCCCTTCGCCGCCTCACCGCCTAGCAAAGCTCCGCGTCCCGTCGCCGCCTACAAAGCGCCGTGTTCCTTCGGCGCCTAGCAAAGCAGCGCGTGCCTTCGCCGCCTAAGAAAGCGCTGCGTGCCTTTTCGCCCTCGCCGCCCAACAAAGCGCCCTGTCCCTTCACCGCCTCCCGAACCGCTTCGTCCCTTCGCCGCCTCGCCGCCTAGCAAAGCGCTGCTTGCCTTCGCCGCCTCACACACCGCTGCGTCCCTTCGCCGCCTCGCCGCTTAGCAAACGCCGTGGGAGCGCCGAAGGGACACGGCGCTTTTGTAGGCGCCGAAGGCACGTGGCGCTTTGCTAAGCACCGAGGCAGCGAAGGCACGCAGCCATTTGATCGTGCTCGACGGGCTAGGGCGCCTTGATAGGCGGCGAGGCGCCGAAGGCACGCAGCGCTTTGCCAGGCGCCCAAGGACGCAGCGCTGTGCGTGGCGGCGAGGGCACGCAGTGCTTTGCCAGGCGCCGAAGGCACTCAGCGCTTTGCCAGGCGCCGAAGGCACGCAGCGCTCTAGCAGGCGGCGAGGGCACACAGTGCTTTGCTAGGCGGCGAGCGGACGTGGAGCTTTGCTAGGCAGCCAAGGCTGAGGACGCTTTGCTAGGCGCTTTGCTAGGCGGCGAAGGCACGAAGCGATTTGGGAGGCGGCGAAGGCACACGGCGCTTTGCTAGGCGGCGAGGGCGAGAAGGCACGCAGCGCTTTCTTAGGCGGCGAAGCAGCCAAGGCACGTGCTGCTTTGCTAGGCGCCGAAGGCACGCAGCGCTTCCTTCGTTTGCGAGGCAGCGAAGAGATGGAGCCGTTTGCTTGCTGGCCAGGCGGCGAACAGGCGCCGTGCTTTGCTTTCTGCCACTCAGCGAATACACGCAGCGCTCTGCTTTTTGGCGAGGCAGTGAACAGATGCAGCGTTTAGTTTGCGAGGCGGCCAAGAGACGCGGCGCTTTGCATGCTGGCGAGGCGGCGAGCAGATCGAGTGCTTTGCTTGTTGGTGAGGCAGCGAAGAGATGCAGCAGTCTCCTTGTTTGTGACACAGCGACCATGCACAGTGCTTGCTCTTTGTGCGAGGCAGCGAAGAGATGCAGCACTTTGCTTGTGCACCAGGTGGCGCAGTGGCATCGCGGATGGCTTTTTCGCCTGCAGGCGAAGCGAGGCAGCACTTTGCTAGTTGGCGAGGCAGCGAAGAGACGCAGCAGGCTGCTTGTTTGTGAGACAGCCAACATGCACAGTGGTTAGCTATTGTGCGAGGCAGCGAATGACCGCCGAGCAAATCGCTTTGTGCGTTCGCCGCCTCGCTGCCTAGCAAAGCGTCGTCTGCCTTGAGCGCCTAGCAAAGCTGCGCGTGCCGTCGCCGTCAAGCAAAGCGCCGTGTTCCTTGGGCGCCTAGCAAAGAAGTGCCTGCGTTCGGCGCCTCGCCGCATCGCAGCCTAGCAAAGCGCTGCATGCCTTCGGCGCCTGGCAAAGCAGCGCGTGCCTTCGCCGCCTGGCCTCCTAAGAAAGCGCTGCGTGCCTTCTCGCCCTCGCCGCCTAGCAAAGCGCCGTGTCCCTTCGCCGCCTCGCCGCCTACAAAGCGCCGTGTTGCTTCGGCGCCTAGCAAAGCAGCGCGTGCCTTCGCCGCCTAAGAAAGCGCTGCGTGCCTTTTCGCCCTCGCCGCCCAACAAAGCGCCCTGTCCCTTCACCGCCTCCCGAACCGCTTCGTCCCTTCGCCGCCTCGCCGCCTAGCAAAGCGCTGCTTGCCTTCGCCGCCTCACACACCGCTGCGTCCCTTCGCCGCCTCGCCGCTTAGCAAACGCCGTGGGAGCGCCGAAGGGACACGGCGCTTTTGTAGGCGCCGAAGGCACGTGGCGCTTTGCTAAGGCACGAGGCAGCGAAGGCACGCAGCCATTTGATCGTGCTCGACGGGCTAGGGCGCCTTGATAGGCGGCGAGGCGGCGAAGGCACGCAGCGCTTTGCCAGGCGCCCAGGGACGCAGCGCTCGGCGAGGGCACGCAGTGCTTTGCCAGGCGCCGAAGGCACTCAGCGCTTTGCCAGGCGCCGAAGGCATGCAGCGCTCTAGCAGGCGGCGAGGGCACACAGTGCTTTGCTAGGCGGCGAGCGGACGTGGAGCTTTGCTAGGCAGCCAAGGCTGAGGACGCTTTGCTAGGCGCTTTGCTAGGCGGCGAAGGCACGAAGCGATTTGGGAGGCGGCGAAGGCACACGGCGCTTTGCTAGGCGGCGAGGGCGAGAAGGCACGCAGCGCTTTCTGAGGCGGCGAGGCGGCCAAGGCACGCGCTGCTTTGCTAGGCGCCGAAGGCACGCAGCGCTTCCTTCGTTTGCGAGGCAGCGAAGAGATGGAGCGCTTTGCTTCTTGGCCAGGCAGCGAACAGGTGCCGTGCTTTGCTTTCTGCCACTCAGCGAATACACGCAGCGCTCTGCTTTTTGGCGAGGCAGTGAACAGATGCAGCGTTTAGTTTGCGAGGCGGCCAAGAGACGCGGCGCTTTGCATGCTGGCGAGGCGGCGAGCAGATCGAGTGCTTTGCTTGTTGGCGAGGCAGCGAAGAGATGCAGCGGTTTGCTTGTTGGCGAGGCAGCGAAGAGATGCAGCAGTCTCCTTGTTTGTGACACAGCGACCATGCACAGTGCTTGCTCTTTGTGCGAGGCAGCGAAGAGATGCAGCACTTTGCTTGTGCACCAGGTGGCGCAGTGGCATGGCGGATGGCTTTTTCGCCTGCAGGCGAAGCGAGGCAGCACTTTGTTAGTTGGCGAGGCAGCGAAGAGACGCAGCAGGCTGCTTGTTTGTGAGACAGCCAACATGCACAGTGGTTAGCTATTGTGCGAGGCAGCGAATGACCGCCGAGCAAATCGCTTTGTGCGTTCGCCGCCTCGCTGCCTAGCAAAGCGTCGTCTGCCTTGAGCGCCTAGCAAAGCTGCGCGTGCCGTCGCCGTCAAGCAAAGCGCCGTGTTCCTTGGGCGCCTAGCAAAGAAGTGCCTGCGTTCGGCGCCTCGCTGCATTGCAGCCTAGCAAAGCGCTGCGTGCCTTCGGCGGCTGGCAAAGCAGTGCGTGCCTTCGCCGCCTCACACACCGCGTTGTGCCTTCGGCGCCTGGCAAAGCAGCGCGTGCCTTCGCCGCCTGGCCTCCTAAGAAAGCGCTGCGTCCCTTCTCGCCCTCGCCGCCTAGCAAAGCGCTGTGTCCCTTCGCCGCCTCGCCGCCTAGCAAAGCGCCGTGTCCCTTCGCCGCCTCGCCGCCTAGCAAAGCTCCGCGTGCCGTCGCCGCCTACAAAGCGCCGTGTTCCTTGGGCGCCTAGCAAAGAAGTGCCTGCGTTCGGCGCCTCGCCGCATTGCAGCCTAGCAAAGCGCTGCGTGCCTTCGGCGGCTGGCAAAGCAGTGCGTGCCTTCGCCGCCTCACACACCGCGTTGTGCCTTCGGCGCCTGGCAAAGCAGCGCGTGCCTTCGCCGCCTGGCCTCCTAAGAATGCGCTGCGTCCCTTCTCGCCCTCGCCGCCTAGCAAAGCGCTGTGTCCCTTCGCCGCCTCGCCGCCTAGCAAAGCTCCGCGTGCCGTCGCCGCCTACAAAGCGCCGTGTTCCTTCGGCGCCTAGCAAAGCAGCGCATGCCTTCGCCGCCTAAGAAAGCGCTGCGTGCCTTTTCGCCCTCGCCGCCCAACAAAGCGCCCTGTCCCTTCACCGCCTCCCGAACCGCTTCGTCCCTTCGCCGCCTCGCCGCCTAGCAAAGCGCTGCTTGCCTTCGCCGCCTCACACACCGCTGCGTCCCTTCGCCACCTCGCCGCTTAGCAAACGCCGTGGGAGCGCCGAAGGGACACGGCGCTTTTGTAGGCGCCGAAGGCACGTGGCGCTTTGCTAAGCACCGAGGCAGCGAAGGCACGCAGCCATTTGATCGTGCTCGACGGGCTAGGGCGCCTTGCTAGGCGGCGAGGCGGCGAGGGCACGCAGTGCTTTGCCAGGCAACGAAGGCACTCAGCGCTTTGCCAGGCGCCGAAGGCACGCAGCGCTCTAGCAGGCGGCGAGGGCACACAGTGCTTTGCTAGGCGGCGAGCGGACGTGGAGCTTTGCTAGGCAGCCAAGGCTGAGGACGCTTTGCTAGGCGCTTTGCTAGGCGGCGAAGGCACGAAGCGATTGGGGAGGCGGCGAAGGCACACGGCGCTTTGCTAGGCGGCGAGGGCGAGAAGGCACGCAGCGCTTTCTTAGGCGGCGAAGCAGCCAAGGCACGTGCTGCTTTGCTAGGCGCCGAAGGCACGCAGCGCTTCCTTCGTTTGCGAGGCAGCGAAGAGATGGAGCCGTTTGCTTGCTGGCCAGGCGGCGAACAGGCGCCGTGCTTTGCTTTCTGCCACTCAGCGAATACACGCAGCGCTCTGCTTTTTGGCGAGGCAGTGAACAGATGCAGCGTTTAGTTTGCGAGGTGGCCAAGAGACGCGGCGCTTTGCATGCTGGCGAGGCGGCGAGCAGATCGAGTGCTTTGCTTGTTGGCGAGGCAGCGAAGAGATGCAGCGGTTTGCTTGTTGGCGAGGCAGCGAAGAGATTCAGCAGTCTCCTTGTTTGTGACACAGCGACCATGCACAGTGCTTGCTCTTTGTGCGAGGCAGTGAAGAGATGCAGCACTTTGCTTGTGCACCAGGTGGCGCAGTGGCATGGCGGATGACTTTTTCGCCTGGAGGCGAAGCGAGGCAGCACTTTGTTAGTTGGCGAGGCAGCGAAGAGACGCAGCAGGCTGCTTGTTTGTGAGACAGCCAACACGCACAGTGGTTAGCTATTGTGCGAGGCAGCGAATGACCGCCGAGCAAATCGCTTTGTGCGTTCGCCGCCTCGCTGCCTAGCAAAGCGTCGTCTGCCTTGAGCGCCTAGCAAAGCTGCGCGTGCCGTCGCCGTCAAGCAAAGCGCCGTGTTCCTTGGGCGCCTAGCAAAGAAGTGCCTGCGTTCGGCGCCTCGCCGCATTGCAGCCTAGCAAAGCGCTGCGTGCCTTCGGCGGCTGGCAAAGCAGTGCGTGCCTTCGCCGCCTCACACACCGCGTTGTGCCTTCGGCGCCTGGCAAAGCAGCGCGTGCCTTCGCCGCCTGGCCTCCTAAGAAAGCGCTGCGTCCCTTCTCGCCCTCGCCGCCTAGCAAAGCGCTGTGTCCCTTCGCCGCCTCACCGCCTAGCAAAGCTCCGCGTCCCGTCGCCGCCTACAAAGCGCCGTGTTCCTTCGGCGCCTAGCAAAGCAGCGCGTGCCTTCGCCGCCTAAGAAAGCGCTGCGTGCCTTTTCGCCCTCGCCGCCCAACAAAGCGCCCTGTCCCTTCACCGCCTCCCGAACCGCTTCGTCCCTTCGCCGCCTCGCCGCCTAGCAAAGCGCTGCTTGCCTTCGCCGCCTCACACACCGCTGCGTCCCTTCGCCGCCTCGCCGCTTAGCAAACGCCGTGGGAGCGCCGAAGGGACACGGCGCTTTTGTAGGCGCCGAAGGCACGTGGCGCTTTGCTAAGCACCGAGGCAGCGAAGGCACGCAGCCATTTGATCGTGCTCGATGGGCTAGGGCGCCTTGATAGGCGGCGAGGCGCCGAAGGCACGCAGCGCTTTGCCAGGCGCCCAAGGACGCAGCGCTGTGCGTGGCGGCGAGGGCACGCAGTGCTTTGCCAGGCGCTGAAGGCACTCAGCGCTTTGCCAGGCGCCGAAGGCACGCAGCGCTCTAGCAGGCGGCGAGGGCACACAGTGCTTTGCTAGGCGGCGAGCGGACGTGGAGCTTTGCTAGGCAGTGAAGGCTGAGGACGCTTTGCTAGGCGCTTTGCTAGGCGGCAAAGGGACGAAGCGATTTGGGAGGCGGCGAAGGCACACGGCGCTTTGCTAGGCGGCGAGGGCGAGAAGGCACGCAGCGCTTTCTTAGGCGGCGAAGCAGCCAAGGCACGCGCTGCTTTGCTAGGCGCCGAAGGCACGCAGCGCTTCCTTCGTTTGCGAGGCAGCGAAGAGATGGAGCCGTTTGCTTGCTGGCCAGGCGGCGAACAGGCGCCGTGCTTTGCTTTCTGCCACTCAGCGAATACACGCAGCGCTCTGCTTTTTGGCGAGGCAGTGAACAGATGCAGCGTTTAGTTTGCGAGGCGGCCAAGAGACGCGGCGCTTTGCATGCTGGCGAGGCGGCGAGCAGATCGAGTGCTTTGCTTGTTGGCGAGGCAGCGAAGAGATGCAGCGGTTTGCTTGTTGGCGAGGCAGCGAAGAGATGCAGCAGTCTCCTTGTTTGTGACACAGCGACCATGCACAGTGCTTGCTCTTTGTGCGAGGCAGCGAAGAGATGCAGCACTTTGCTTGTGCACCAGGTGGCGCAGTGGCATGGCGGATGACTTTTTCGCCTGGAGGCGAAGCGAGGCAGCACTTTGTTAGTTGGCGAGGCAGCGAAGAGATGCAGCAGGCTGCTTGTTTGTGAGACAGCCAACATGCACAGTGGTTAGCTATTGTGCGAGGCAGCGAATGACCGCCGAGCAAATCGCTTTGTGCGTTCGCCGCCTCGCTGCCTAGCAAAGCGTCGTCTGCCTTGAGCGCCTAGCAAAGCTGCGCGTGCCGTCGCCGTCAAGCAAAGCGCCGTGTTCCTTGGGCGCCTAGCAAAGAAGTGCCTGCGTTCGGCGCCTCGCCGCATCGCAGCCTAGCAAAGCGCTGCATGCCTTCGGCGCCTGGCAAAGCAGCGCGTGCCTTCGCCGCCTGGCCTCCTAAGAAAGCGCTGCGTGCCTTCTCGCCCTCGCCGCCTAGCAAAGCGCCGTGTTCCTTCGGCGCCTAACAAAGCAGCGCGTGCCTTCGCCGCCTAAGAAAGCGCTGCGTGCCTTTTCGCCCTCACCGCCCAACAAAGCGCCCTGTCCCTTCACCGCCTCCCGAACCGCTTCGTCCCTTCGCCGCCTCGCCGCCTAGCAAAGCGCTGCTTGCCTTCGCCGCCTCACACACCGCTGCGTCCCTTCGCCGCCTCGCCGCTTAGCAAACGCCGTGGGAGCGCCGAAGGGACACGGCGCTTTTGTAGGCGCCGAAGGCACGTGGCGCTTTGCTAAGCACCGAGGCAGCGAAGGCACGCAGCCATTTGATCGTGCTCAACGGGCTAGGGCGCCTTGATAGGCGGCGAGGCGCCGAAGGCACGCAGCGCTTTGCCAGGCGCCCAAGGACGCAGCGCTGTGCGTGGCGGCGAGGGCACGCAGTGCTTTGCCAGGCGCCGAAGGCACTCAGCGCTTTGCCAGGCGCCGAAGGCACGCAGCGCTCTAGCAGGCGGCGAGGGCACACAGTGCTTTGCTAGGCGGCGAGCGGACGTGGAGCTTTGCTAGGCAGCCAAGGCTGAGGACGCTTTGCTAGGCGGCGAAGGCACGAAGCGATTTGGGAGGCGGCGAAGGCACACGGCGCTTTGCTAGGCGGCGAGGGCGAGAAGGCACGCAGCGCTTTCTGAGGCGGCGAGGCGGCCAAGGCACGCGCTGCTTTGCTAGGCGCCGAAGGCACGCAGCGCTTCCTTCGTTTGCGAGGCAGCGAAGAGATGGAGCGCTTTGCTTCTTGGCCAGGCAGCGAACAGGCGCCGTGCTTTGCTTTCTGCCACTCAGCGAATACACGCAGCGCTCTGCTTTTTGGCGAGGCAGTGAACAGATGCAGCGTTTAGTTTGCGAGGCGGCCAAGAGACGCGGCGCTTTGCATGCTGGCGAGGCGGCGAGCAGATCGAGTGCTTTGCTTGTTGGCGAGGCAGCGAAGAGATGCAGCGGTTTGCTTGTTGGCGAGGCAGCGAAGAGATGCAGCAGTCTCCTTGTTTGTGACACAGCGACCATGCACAGTGCTTGCTCTTTGTGCGAGGCAGCGAAGAGATGCAGCACTTTGCTTGTGCACCAGGTGGCGCAGTGGCATGGCGGATGACTTTTTCGCCTGGAGGCGAAGCGAGGCAGCACTTTGTTAGTTGGCGAGGCAGCGAAGAGATGCAGCAGGCTGCTTGTTTGTGAGACAGCCAACATGCACAGTGGTTAGCTATTGTGCGAGGCAGCGAATGACCGCCGAGCAAATCGCTTTGTGCGTTCGCCGCCTCGCTGCCTAGCAAAGCGTCGTCTGCCTTGAGCGCCTAGCAAAGCTGCGCGTGCCGTCGCCGTCAAGCAAAGCGCCGTGTTCCTTGGGCGCCTAGCAAAGAAGTGCCTGCGTTCGGCGCCTCGCCGCATCGCAGCCTAGCAAAGCGCTGCATGCCTTCGGCGCCTGGCAAAGCAGCGCATGCCTTCGCCGCCTCACACACCGCGTTGTGCCTTCGGCGCCTGGCAAAGCAGCGCGTGCCTTCGCCGCCTGGCCTCCTAAGAATGCGCTGCGTCCCTTCTCGCCCTCGCCGCCTAGCAAAGCGCTGTGTCCCTTCGCCGCCTCACCGCCTAGCAAAGCTCCGCGTCCCGTCGCCGCCTACAAAGCGCCGTGTTCCTTCGGCGCCTAGCAAAGCAGCGCGTGCCTTCGCCGCCTAAGAAAGCGCTGCGTGCCTTTTCGCCCTCGCCGCCCAACAAAGCGCCCTGTCCCTTCACCGCCTCCCGAACCGCTTCGTCCCTTCGCCGCCTCGCCGCCTAGCAAAGCGCTGCTTGCCTTCGCCGCCTCACACACCGCTGCGTCCCTTCGCCGCCTCGCCGCTTAGCAAACGCCGTGGGAGCGCCGAAGGGACACGGCGCTTTTGTAGGCGCCGAAGGCACGTGGCGCTTTGCTAAGCACCGAGGCAGCGAAGGCACGCAGCCATTTGATCGTGCTCGACGGGCTAGGGCGCCTTGATAGGCGGCGAGGCGCCGAAGGCACGCAGCGCTTTGCCAGGCGCCCAAGGACGCAGCGCTGTGCGTGGCGGCGAGGGCACGCAGTGCTTTGCCAGGCGCCGAAGGCACTCAGCGCTTTGCCAGGCGCCGAAGGCACGCAGCGCTCTAGCAGGCGGCGAGGGCACACAGTGCTTTGCTAGGCGGCGAGCGGACGTGGAGCTTTGCTAGGCAGTGAAGGCTGAGGATGCTTTGCTAGGCGCTTTGCTAGGCGGCAAAGGGACGAAGCGATTTGGGAGGCGGCGAAGGCACACGGCGCTTTGCTAGGCGGCGAGGGCGAGAAGGCACGCAGCGCTTTCTTAGGCGGCGAAGCAGCCAAGGCACGCGCTGCTTTGCTAGGCGCCGAAGGCACGCAGCGCTTCCTTCGTTTGCGAGGCAGCGAAGAGATGGAGCCGTTTGCTTGCTGGCCAGGCGGCGAACAGGCGCCGTGCTTTGCTTTCTGCCACTCAGCGAATACACGCAGCGCTCTGCTTTTTGGCGAGGCAGTGAACAGATGCAGCGTTTAGTTTGCGAGGCGGCCAAGAGACGCGGCGCTTTGCATGCTGGCGAGGCGGCGAGCAGATCGAGTGCTTTGCTTGTTGGTGAGGCAGCGAAGAGATGCAGCAGTCTCCTTGTTTGTGACACAGCGACCATGCACAGTGCTTGCTCTTTGTGCGAGGCAGCGAAGAGATGCAGCACTTTGCTTGTGCACCAGGTGGCGCAGTGGCATCGCGGATGGCTTTTTCGCCTGCAGGCGAAGCGAGGCAGCACTTTGCTAGTTGGCGAGGCAGCGAAGAGACGCAGCAGGCTGCTTGTTTGTGAGACAGCCAACATGCACAGTGGTTAGCTATTGTGCGAGGCAGCGAATGACCGCCGAGCAAATCGCTTTGTGCGTTCGCCGCCTCGCTGCCTAGCAAAGCGTCGTCTGCCTTGAGCGCCTAGCAAAGCTGCGCGTGCCGTCGCCGTCAAGCAAAGCGCCGTGTTCCTTGGGCGCCTAGCAAAGAAGTGCCTGCGTTCGGCGCCTCGCCGCATCGCAGCCTAGCAAAGCGCTGCATGCCTTCGGCGCCTGGCAAAGCAGCGCGTGCCTTCGCCGCCTGGCCTCCTAAGAAAGCGCTGCGTGCCTTCTCGCCCTCGCCGCCTAGCAAAGCGCCGTGTTCCTTCGGCGCCTAGCAAAGCAGCGCGTGCCTTCGCCGCCTAAGAAAGCGCTGCGTGCCTTTTCGCCCTCACCGCCCAACAAAGCGCCCTGTCCCTTCACCGCCTCCCGAACCGCTTCGTCCCTTCGCCGCCTCGCCGCCTAGCAAAGCGCTGCTTGCCTTCGCCGCCTCACACACCGCTGCGTCCCTTCGCCGCCTCGCCGCTTAGCAAACGCCGTGGGAGCGCCGAAGGGACACGGCGCTTTTGTAGGCGCCGAAGGCACGTGGCGCTTTGCTAAGCACCGAGGCAGCGAAGGCACGCAGCCATTTGATCGTGCTCGACGGGCTAGGGCGCCTTGCTAGGCGGCGAGGCGGCGAGGGCACGCAGTGCTTTGCCAGGCAACGAAGGCACTCAGCGCTTTGCCAGGCGCCGAAGGCACGCAGCGCTCTAGCAGGCGGCGAGGGCACACAGTGCTTTGCTAGGCGGCGAGCGGACGTGGAGCTTTGCTAGGCAGCCAAGGCTGAGGACGCTTTGCTAGGCGGCGAAGGCACGAAGCGATTGGGGAGGCGGCGAAGGCACACGGCGCTTTGCTAGGCGGCGAGGGCGAGAAGGCACGCAGCGCTTTCTGAGGCGGCGAGGCGGCCAAGGCACGCGCTGCTTTGCTAGGCGCCGAAGGCACGCAGCGCTTCCTTCGTTTGCGAGGCAGCGAAGAGATGGAGCGCTTTGCTTCTTGGCCAGGCAGCGAACAGGCGCCGTGCTTTGCTTTCTGCCACTCAGCGAATACACGCAGCGCTCTGCTTTTTGGCGAGGCAGTGAACAGATGCAGCGTTTAGTTTGCGAGGCGGCCAAGAGACGCGGCGCTTTGCATGCTGGCGAGGCGGCGAGCAGATCGAGTGCTTTGCTTGTTGGCGAGGCAGCGAAGAGATGCAGCGGTTTGCTTGTTGGCGAGGCAGCGAAGAGATGCAGCAGTCTCCTTGTTTGTGACACAGCGACCATGCACAGTGCTTGCTCTTTGTGCGAGGCAGCGAAGAGATGCAGCACTTTGCTTGTGCACCAGGTGGCGCAGTGGCATGGCGGATGACTTTTTCGCCTGGAGGCGAAGCGAGGCAGCACTTTGTTAGTTGGCGAGGCAGCGAAGAGATGCAGCAGGCTGCTTGTTTGTGAGACAGCCAACATGCACAGTGGTTAGCTATTGTGCGAGGCAGCGAATGACCGCCGAGCAAATCGCTTTGTGCGTTCGCCGCCTCGCTGCCTAGCAAAGCGTCGTCTGCCTTGAGCGCCTAGCAAAGCTGCGCGTGCCGTCGCCGTCAAGCAAAGCGCCGTGTTCCTTGGGCGCCTAGCAAAGAAGTGCCTGCGTTCGGCGCCTCGCCGCATCGCAGCCTAGCAAAGCGCTGCATGCCTTCGGCGCCTGGCAAAGCAGCGCGTGCCTTCGCCGCCTGGCCTCCTAAGAAAGCGCTGCGTGCCTTCTCGCCCTCGCCGCCTAGCAAAGCGCCGTGTTCCTTCGGCGCCTAACAAAGCAGCGCGTGCCTTCGCCGCCTAAGAAAGCGCTGCGTGCCTTTTCGCCCTCACCGCCCAACAAAGCGCCCTGTCCCTTCACCGCCTCCCGAACCGCTTCGTCCCTTCGCCGCCTCGCCGCCTAGCAAAGCGCTGCTTGCCTTCGCCGCCTCACACACCGCTGCGTCCCTTCGCCGCCTCGCCGCTTAGCAAACGCCGTGGGAGCGCCGAAGGGACACGGCGCTTTTGTAGGCGCCGAAGGCACGTGGCGCTTTGCTAAGCACCGAGGCAGCGAAGGCACGCAGCCATTTGATCGTGCTCGACGGGCTAGGGCGCCTTGATAGGCGGCGAGGCGCCGAAGGCACGCAGCGCTTTGCCAGGCGCCCAAGGACGCAGCGCTGTGCGTGGCGGCGAGGGCATGCAGTGCTTTGCCAGGCGCCGAAGGCACTCAGCGCTTTGCCAGGCGCCGAAGGCACGCAGCGCTCTAGCAGGCGGCGAGGGCACACAGTGCTTTGCTAGGCGGCGAGCGGACGTGGAGCTTTGCTAGGCAGTGAAGGCTGAGGACGCTTTGCTAGGCGCTTTGCTAGGCGGCAAAGGGACGAAGCGATTTGGGAGGCGGCGAAGGCACACGGCGCTTTGCTAGGCGGCGAGGGCGAGAAGGCACGCAGCGCTTTCTTAGGCGGCGAAGCAGCCAAGGCACGCGCTGCTTTGCTAGGCGCCGAAGGCACGCAGCGCTTCCTTCGTTTGCGAGGCAGCGAAGAGATGGAGCGCTTTGCTTCTTGGCCAGGCGGCGAACAGGCGCCGTGCTTTGCTTTCTGCCACTCAGCGAATACACGCAGCGCTCTGCTTTTTGGCGAGGCAGTGAACAGATGCAGCGTTTAGTTTGCGAGGCGGCCAAGAGACGCGGCGCTTTGCATGCTGGCGAGGCGGCGAGCAGATCGAGTGCTTTGCTTGTTGGTGAGGCAGCGAAGAGATGCAGCGGTTTGCTTGTTGGCGAGGCAGCGAAGAGATGCAGCAGTCTCCTTGTTTGTGACACAGCGACCATGCACAGTGCTTGCTCTTTGTGCGAGGCAGCGAAGAGATGCAGCACTTTGCTTGTGCACCAGGTGGCGCAGTGGCATCGCGGATGGCTTTTTCGCCTGCAGGCGAAGCGAGGCAGCACTTTGCTAGTTGGCGAGGCAGCGAAGAGACGCAGCAGGCTGCTTGTTTGTGAGACAGCCAACATGCACAGTGGTTAGCTATTGTGCGAGGCAGCGAATGACCGCCGAGCAAATCGCTTTGTGCGTTCGCCGCCTCGCTGCCTAGCAAAGCGTCGTCTGCCTTGAGCGCCTAGCAAAGCTGCGCGTGCCGTCGCCGTCAAGCAAAGCGCCGTGTTCCTTGGGCGCCTAGCAAAGAAGTGCCTGCGTTCGGCGCCTCGCCGCATCGCAGCCTAGCAAAGCGCTGCATGCCTTCGGCGCCTGGCAAAGCAGCGCGTGCCTTCGCCGCCTGGCCTCCTAAGAAAGCGCTGCGTGCCTTCTCGCCCTCGCTGCCTAGCAAAGCGCCGTGTTCCTTCTGCGCCTAGCAAAGCAGCGCGTGCCTTCGCCGCCTAAGAAAGCGCTGCGTGCCTTTTCGCCCTCGCCGCCCAACAAAGCGCCCTGTCCCTTCACCGCCTCCCGAACCGCTTCGTCCCTTCGCCGCCTCGCCGCCTAGCAAAGCGCTGCTTGCCTTCGCCGCCTCACACACCGCTGCGTCCCTTCGCCGCCTCGCCGCTTAGCAAACGCCGTGGGAGCGCCGAAGGGACACGGCGCTTTTGTAGGCGCCGAAGGCACGTGGCGCTTTGCTAAGCACCGAGGCAGCGAAGGCACGCAGCCATTTGATCGTGCTCGACGGGCTAGGGCGCCTTGATAGGCGGCGAGGCGCCGAAGGCACGCAGCGCTTTGCCAGGCGCCCAAGGACGCAGCGCTGTGCGTGGCGGCGAGGGCACGCAGTGCTTTGCCAGGCAACGAAGGCACTCAGCGCTTTGCCAGGCGCCGAAGGCACGCAGCGCTCTAGCAGGCGGCGAGGGCACACAGTGCTTTGCTAGGCGGCGAGCGGACGTGGAGCTTTGCTAGGCAGTGAAGGCTGAGGACGCTTTGCTAGGCGCTTTGCTAGGCGGCAAAGGGACGAAGCGATTTGGGAGGCGGCGAAGGCACACGGCGCTTTGCTAGGCGGCGAGGGCGAGAAGGCACGCAGCGCTTTCTTAGGCGGCGAAGCAGCCAAGGCACGCGCTGCTTTGCTAGGCGCCGAAGGCACGCAGCGCTTCCTTCGTTTGCGAGGCAGCGAAGAGATGGAGCCGTTTGCTTGCTGGCCAGGCGGCGAACAGGCGCCGTGCTTTGCTTTCTGCCACTCAGCGAATACACGCAGCGCTCTGCTTTTTGGCGAGGCAGTGAACAGATGCAGCGTTTAGTTTGCGAGGCGGCCAAGAGACGCGGCGCTTTGCATGCTGGCGAGGCGGCGAGCAGATCGAGTGCTTTGCTTGTTGGTGAGGCAGCGAAGAGATGCAGCAGTCTCCTTGTTTGTGACACAGCGACCATGCACAGTGCTTGCTCTTTGTGCGAGGCAGCGAAGAGATGCAGCACTTTGCTTGTGCACCAGGTGGCGCAGTGGCATCGCGGATGGCTTTTTCGCCTGCAGGCGAAGCGAGGCAGCACTTTGCTAGTTGGCGAGGCAGCGAAGAGACGCAGCAGGCTGCTTGTTTGTGAGACAGCCAACATGCACAGTGGTTAGCTATTGTGCGAGGCAGCGAATGACCGCCGAGCAAATCGCTTTGTGCGTTCGCCGCCTCGCTGCCTAGCAAAGCGTCGTCTGCCTTGAGCGCCTAGCAAAGCTGCGCGTGCCGTCGCCGTCAAGCAAAGCGCCGTGTTCCTTGGGCGCCTAGCAAAGAAGTGCCTGCGTTCGGCGCCTCGCCGCATCGCAGCCTAGCAAAGCGCTGCATGCCTTCGGCGCCTGGCAAAGCAGCGCGTGCCTTCGCCGCCTGGCCTCCTAAGAAAGCGCTGCGTGCCTTCTCGCCCTCGCCGCCTAGCAAAGCGCCGTGTTCCTTCGGCGCCTAGCAAAGCAGCGCGTGCCTTCGCCGCCTAAGAAAGCGCTGCGTGCCTTTTCGCCCTCACCGCCCAACAAAGCGCCCTGTCCCTTCACCGCCTCCCGAACCGCTTCGTCCCTTCGCCGCCTCGCCGCCTAGCAAAGCGCTGCTTGCCTTCGCCGCCTCACACACCGCTGCGTCCCTTCGCCGCCTCGCCGCTTAGCAAACGCCGTGGGAGCGCCGAAGGGACACGGCGCTTTTGTAGGCGCCGAAGGCACGTGGCGCTTTGCTAAGCACCGAGGCAGCGAAGGCACGCAGCCATTTGATCGTGCTCGACGGGCTAGGGCGCCTTGCTAGGCGGCGAGGCGGCGAGGGCACGCAGTGCTTTGCCAGGCAACGAAGGCACTCAGCGCTTTGCCAGGCGCCGAAGGCACGCAGCGCTCTAGCAGGCGGCGAGGGCACACAGTGCTTTGCTAGGCGGCGAGCGGACGTGGAGCTTTGCTAGGCAGCCAAGGCTGAGGACGCTTTGCTAGGCGGCGAAGGCACGAAGCGATTGGGGAGGCGGCGAAGGCACACGGCGCTTTGCTAGGCGGCGAGGGCGAGAAGGCACGCAGCGCTTTCTGAGGCGGCGAGGCGGCCAAGGCACGCGCTGCTTTGCTAGGCGCCGAAGGCACGCAGCGCTTCCTTCGTTTGCGAGGCAGCGAAGAGATGGAGCGCTTTGCTTCTTGGCCAGGCAGCGAACAGGCGCCGTGCTTTGCTTTCTGCCACTCAGCGAATACACGCAGCGCTCTGCTTTTTGGCGAGGCAGTGAACAGATGCAGCGTTTAGTTTGCGAGGCGGCCAAGAGACGCGGCGCTTTGCATGCTGGCGAGGCGGCGAGCAGATCGAGTGCTTTGCTTGTTGGTGAGGCAGCGAAGAGATGCAGCGGTTTGCTTGTTGGCGAGGCAGCGAAGAGATTCAGCAGTCTCCTTGTTTGTGACACAGCGACCATGCACAGTGCTTGCTCTTTGTGCGAGGCAGCGAAGAGATGCAGCACTTTGCTTGTGCACCAGGTGGCGCAGTGGCATGGCGGATGGCTTTTTCGCCTGGAGGCGAAGCGAGGCAGCACTTTGCTAGTTGGCGAGGCAGCGAAGAGACGCAGCAGGCTGCTTGTTTGTGAGACAGCCAACATGCACAGTGGTTAGCTATTGTGCGAGGCAGCGAATGACCGCCGAGCAAATCGCTTTGTGCGTTCGCCGCCTCGCTGCCTAGCAAAGCGTCGTCTGCCTTGAGCGCCTAGCAAAGCTGCGCGTGCCGTCGCCGTCAAGCAAAGCGCCGTGTTCCTTGGGCGCCTAGCAAAGAAGTGCCTGCGTTCGGCGCCTCGCCGCATCGCAGCC
Source organism: Apteryx mantelli (assembly GCF_036417845.1). Lineage (NCBI taxonomy): Eukaryota > Metazoa > Chordata > Aves > Apterygiformes > Apterygidae > Apteryx > Apteryx mantelli. The sequence continues at coordinate 26,125,689 of NC_089987.1, forward strand.
TAGCAAAGCGCTGCATGCCTTCGGCGCCTGGCAAAGCAGCGCGTGCCTTCGCCGCCTCACACACCGCGTTGTGCCTTCGGCGCCTGGCAAAGCAGCGCGTGCCTTCGCCGCCTGGCCTCCTAAGAAAGCGCTGCGTGCCTTCTCGCCCTCGCCGCCTAGCAAAGCGCCGTGTTCCTTCGGCGCCTAGCAAAGCAGCGCGTGCCTTCGCCGCCTAAGAAAGCGCTGCGTGCCTTTTCGCCCTCACCGCCCAACAAAGCGCCCTGTCCCTTCACCGCCTCCCGAACCGCTTCGTCGCTTCGCCACCTCGCCGCCTAGCAAAGCGCTGCTTGCCTTCGCCGCCTCACACACCGCTGCGTCCCTTCGCCGCCTCGCCGCTTAGCAAACGCCGTGGGAGCGCCGAAGGGACACGGCGCTTTTGTAGGCGCCGAAGGCACGTGGCGCTTTGCTAAGCACCGAGGCAGCGAAGGCACGCAGCCATTTGATCGTGCTCGACGGGCTAGGGCGCCTTGCTAGGCGGCGAGGCGGCGAGGGCACGCAGTGCTTTGCCAGGCAACGAAGGCACTCAGCGCTTTGCCAGGCGCCGAAGGCACGCAGCGCTCTAGCAGGCGGCGAGGGCACACAGTGCTTTGCTAGGCGGCGAGCGGACGTGGAGCTTTGCTAGGCAGCCAAGGCTGAGGACGCTTTGCTAGGCGGCGAAGGCACGAAGCGATTGGGGAGGCGGCGAAGGCACACGGCGCTTTGCTAGGCGGCGAGGGCGAGAAGGCACGCAGCGCTTTCTGAGGCGGCGAGGCGGCCAAGGCACGCGCTGCTTTGCTAGGCGCCGAAGGCACGCAGCGCTTCCTTCGTTTGCGAGGCAGCGAAGAGATGGAGCGCTTTGCTTCTTGGCCAGGCAGCGAACAGGCGCCGTGCTTTGCTTTCTGCCACTCAGCGAATACACGCAGCGCTCTGCTTTTTGGCGAGGCAGTGAACAGATGCAGCGTTTAGTTTGCGAGGCGGCCAAGAGACGCGGCGCTTTGCATGCTGGCGAGGCGGCGAGCAGATCGAGTGCTTTGCTTGTTGGTGAGGCAGCGAAGAGATGCAGCGGTTTGCTTGTTGGCGAGGCAGCGAAGAGATGCAGCAGTCTCCTTGTTTGTGACACAGCGACCATGCACAGTGCTTGCTCTTTGTGCGAGGCAGCGAAGAGATGCAGCACTTTGCTTGTGCACCAGGTGGCGCAGTGGCATGGCGGATGACTTTTTCGCCTGGAGGCGAAGCGAGGCAGCACTTTGTTAGTTGGCGAGGCAGCGAAGAGATGCAGCAGGCTGCTTGTTTGTGAGACAGCCAACATGCACAGTGGTTAGCTATTGTGCGAGGCAGCGAATGACCGCCGAGCAAATCGCTTTGTGCGTTCGCCGCCTCGCTGCCTAGCAAAGCGTCGTCTGCCTTGAGCGCCTAGCAAAGCTGCGCGTGCCGTCGCCGTCAAGCAAAGCGCCGTGTTCCTTGGGCGCCTAGCAAAGAAGTGCCTGCGTTCGGCGCCTCGCCGCATCGCAGCCTAGCAAAGCGCTGCATGCCTTCGGCGCCTGGCAAAGCAGCGCGTGCCTTCGCCGCCTGGCCTCCTAAGAAAGCGCTGCGTGCCTTCTCGCCCTCGCCGCCTAGCAAAGCGCCGTGTTCCTTCGGCGCCTAACAAAGCAGCGCGTGCCTTCGCCGCCTAAGAAAGCGCTGCGTGCCTTTTCGCCCTCACCGCCCAACAAAGCGCCCTGTCCCTTCACCGCCTCCCGAACCGCTTCGTCCCTTCGCCGCCTCGCCGCCTAGCAAAGCGCTGCTTGCCTTCGCCGCCTCACACACCGCTGCGTCCCTTCGCCGCCTCGCCGCTTAGCAAACGCCGTGGGAGCGCCGAAGGGACACGGCGCTTTTGTAGGCGCCGAAGGCACGTGGCGCTTTGCTAAGCACCGAGGCAGCGAAGGCACGCAGCCATTTGATCGTGCTCGACGGGCTAGGGCGCCTTGATAGGCGGCGAGGCGCCGAAGGCACGCAGCGCTTTGCCAGGCGCCCAAGGACGCAGCGCTGTGCGTGGCGGCGAGGGCATGCAGTGCTTTGCCAGGCGCCGAAGGCACTCAGCGCTTTGCCAGGCGCCGAAGGCACGCAGCGCTCTAGCAGGCGGCGAGGGCACACAGTGCTTTGCTAGGCGGCGAGCGGACGTGGAGCTTTGCTAGGCAGTGAAGGCTGAGGACGCTTTGCTAGGCGCTTTGCTAGGCGGCAAAGGGACGAAGCGATTTGGGAGGCGGCGAAGGCACACGGCGCTTTGCTAGGCGGCGAGGGCGAGAAGGCACGCAGCGCTTTCTTAGGCGGCGAAGCAGCCAAGGCACGCGCTGCTTTGCTAGGCGCCAAAGGCACGCAGCGCTTCCTTCGTTTGCGAGGCAGCGAAGAGATGGAGCCGTTTGCTTGCTGGCCAGGCGGCGAACAGGCGCCGTGCTTTGCTTTCTGCCACTCAGCGAATACACGCAGCGCTCTGCTTTTTGGCGAGGCAGTGAACAGATGCAGCGTTTAGTTTGCGAGGCGGCCAAGAGACGCGGCGCTTTGCATGCTGGCGAGGCGGCGAGCAGATCGAGTGCTTTGCTTGTTGGTGAGGCAGCGAAGAGATGCAGCGGTTTGCTTGTTGGCGAGGCAGCGAAGAGATTCAGCAGTCTCCTTGTTTGTGACACAGCGACCATGCACAGTGCTTGCTCTTTGTGCGAGGCAGCGAAGAGATGCAGCACTTTGCTTGTGCACCAGGTGGCGCAGTGGCATCGCGGATGGCTTTTTCGCCTGCAGGCGAAGCGAGGCAGCACTTTGCTAGTTGGCGAGGCAGCGAAGAGACGCAGCAGGCTGCTTGTTTGTGAGACAGCCAACATGCACAGTGGTTAGCTATTGTGCGAGGCAGCGAATGACCGCCGAGCAAATCGCTTTGTGCGTTCGCCGCCTCGCTGCCTAGCAAAGCGTCGTCTGCCTTGAGCGCCTAGCAAAGCTGCGCGTGCCGTCGCCGTCAAGCAAAGCGCCGTGTTCCTTGGGCGCCTAGCAAAGAAGTGCCTGCGTTCGGCGCCTCGCCGCATCGCAGCCTAGCAAAGCGCTGCATGCCTTCGGCGCCTGGCAAAGCAGCGCGTGCCTTCGCCGCCTGGCCTCCTAAGAAAGCGCTGCGTGCCTTCTCGCCCTCGCCGCCTAGCAAAGCGCCGTGTTCCTTCGGCGCCTAGCAAAGCAGCGCGTGCCTTCGCCGCCTAAGAAAGCGCTGCGTGCCTTTTCGCCCTCACCGCCCAACAAAGCGCCCTGTCCCTTCACCGCCTCCCGAACCGCTTCGTCCCTTCGCCGCCTCGCCGCCTAGCAAAGCGCTGCTTGCCTTCGCCGCCTCACACACCGCTGCGTCCCTTCGCAGCCTCGCCGCTTAGCAAACGCCGTGGGAGCGCCGAAGGGACACGGCGCTTTTGTAGGCGCCGAAGGCACGTGGCGCTTTGCTAAGCACCGAGGCAGCGAAGGCACGCAGCCATTTGATCGTGCTCGACGGGCTAGGGCGCCTTGCTAGGCGGCGAGGCGGCGAGGGCACGCAGTGCTTTGCCAGGCAACGAAGGCACTCAGCGCTTTGCCAGGCGCCGAAGGCACGCAGCGCTCTAGCAGGCGGCGAGGGCACACAGTGCTTTGCTAGGCGGCGAGCGGACGTGGAGCTTTGCTAGGCAGCCAAGGCTGAGGACGCTTTGCTAGGCGGCGAAGGCACGAAGCGATTGGGGAGGCGGCGAAGGCACACGGCGCTTTGCTAGGCGGCGAGGGCGAGAAGGCACGCAGCGCTTTCTGAGGCGGCGAGGCGGCCAAGGCACGCGCTGCTTTGCTAGGCGCCGAAGGCACGCAGCGCTTCCTTCGTTTGCGAGGCAGCGAAGAGATGGAGCGCTTTGCTTCTTGGCCAGGCAGCGAACAGGCGCCGTGCTTTGCTTTCTGCCACTCAGCGAATACACGCAGCGCTCTGCTTTTTGGCGAGGCAGTGAACAGATGCAGCGTTTAGTTTGCGAGGCGGCCAAGAGACGCGGCGCTTTGCATGCTGGCGAGGCGGCGAGCAGATCGAGTGCTTTGCTTGTTGGTGAGGCAGCGAAGAGATGCAGCGGTTTGCTTGTTGGCGAGGCAGCGAAGAGATGCAGCAGTCTCCTTGTTTGTGACACAGCGACCATGCACAGTGCTTGCTCTTTGTGCGAGGCAGCGAAGAGATGCAGCACTTTGCTTGTGCACCAGGTGGCGCAGTGGCATCGCGGATGGCTTTTTCGCCTGCAGGCGAAGCGAGGCAGCACTTTGCTAGTTGGCGAGGCAGCGAAGAGACGCAGCAGGCTGCTTGTTTGTGAGACAGCCAACATGCACAGTGGTTAGCTATTGTGCGAGGCAGCGAATGACCGCCGAGCAAATCGCTTTGTGCGTTCGCCGCCTCGCTGCCTAGCAAAGCGTCGTCTGCCTTGAGCGCCTAGCAAAGCTGCGCGTGCCGTCGCCGTCAAGCAAAGCGCCGTGTTCCTTGGGCGCCTAGCAAAGAAGTGCCTGCGTTCGGCGCCTCGCCGCATCGCAGCCTAGCAAAGCGCTGCATGCCTTCGGCGCCTGGCAAAGCAGCGCGTGCCTTCGCCGCCTGGCCTCCTAAGAAAGCGCTGCGTGCCTTCTCGCCCTCGCTGCCTAGCAAAGCGCCGTGTTCCTTCTGCGCCTAGCAAAGCAGCGCGTGCCTTCGCCGCCTAAGAAAGCGCTGCGTGCCTTTTCGCCCTCGCCGCCCAACAAAGCGCCCTGTCCCTTCACCGCCTCCCGAACCGCTTCGTCCCTTCGCCGCCTCGCCGCCTAGCAAAGCGCTGCTTGCCTTCGCCGCCTCGCCGCTTAGCAAACGCCGTGGGAGCGCCGAAGGGACACGGCGCTTTTGTAGGCGCCGAAGGCACGTGGCGCTTTGCTAAGCACCGAGGCAGCGAAGGCACGCAGCCATTTGATCGTGCTCGACGGGCTAGGGCGCCTTGCTAGGCGGCGAGGCGGCGAGGGCACGCAGTGCTTTGCCAGGCAACGAAGGCACTCAGCGCTTTGCCAGGCGCCGAAGGCACGCAGCGCTCTAGCAGGCGGCGAGGGCACACAGTGCTTTGCTAGGCGGCGAGCGGACGTGGAGCTTTGCTAGGCAGCCAAGGCTGAGGACGCTTTGCTAGGCGGCGAAGGCACGAAGCGATTGGGGAGGCGGCGAAGGCACACGGCGCTTTGCTAGGCGGCGAGGGCGAGAAGGCACGCAGCGCTTTCTGAGGCGGCGAGGCGGCCAAGGCACGCGCTGCTTTGCTAGGCGCCGAAGGCACGCAGCGCTTCCTTCGTTTGCGAGGCAGCGAAGAGATGGAGCGCTTTGCTTCTTGGCCAGGCAGCGAACAGGCGCCGTGCTTTGCTTTCTGCCACTCAGCGAATACACGCAGCGCTCTGCTTTTTGGCGAGGCAGTGAACAGATGCAGCGTTTAGTTTGCGAGGCGGCCAAGAGACGCGGCGCTTTGCATGCTGGCGAGGCAGCGAGCAGATCGAGTGCTTTGCTTGTTGGTGAGGCAGCGAAGAGATGCAGCGGTTTGCTTGTTGGCGAGGCAGCGAAGAGATGCAGCAGTCTCCTTGTTTGTGACACAGCGACCATGCACAGTGCTTGCTCTTTGTGCGAGGCAGCGAAGAGATGCAGCACTTTGCTTGTGCACCAGGTGGCGCAGTGGCATGGCGGATGACTTTTTCGCCTGCAGGCGAAGCGAGGCAGCACTTTGTTAGTTGGCGAGGCAGCGAAGAGACGCAGCAGGCTGCTTGTTTGTGAGACAGCCAACATGCACAGTGGTTAGCTATTGTGCGAGGCAGCGAATGAGGGCAGAGCAAATCGCTTTGTGCGTTCGCCGCCTCGCTGCCTAGCAAAGCGTCGTCTGCCTTGGGCGCCTAGCAAAGCTGCGCGTGCCGTCGCCGTCAAGCAAAGCGCCGTGTTCCTTGGGCGCCTAGCAAAGAAGTGCCTGCGTTCGGCGCCTCGCCGCATTGCAGCCTAGCAAAGCGCTGCGTGCCTTCGGCGCCTGGCAAAGCAGTGCGTGCCTTCGCCGCCTCACACACCGCGTTGTGCCTTCGGCGCCTGGCAAAGCAGCGCGTGCCTTCGCCGCCTGGCCTCCTAAGAAAGCGCTGCGTCCCTTCTCGCCCTCGCCGCCTAGCAAAGCGCCGTGTCCCTTCGCCGCCTCGCCGCCTAGCAAAGCGCCGTGTCCCTTCGCCGCCTCGCCGCCTAGCAAAGCTCCGCGTCCCGTCGCCGCCTACAAAGCGCCGTGTTCCTTCGGCGCCTAGCAAAGCAGCGCGTGCCTTCGCCGCCTAAGAAAGCGCTGCGTGCCTTTTCGCCCTCGCCGCCCAACAAAGCGCCCTGTCCCTTCACCGCCTCCCGAACCGCTTCGTCCCTTCGCCGCCTCGCCGCCTAGCAAAGCGCTGCTTGCCTTCGCCGCCTCACACACTGCTGCGTCCCTTCGCCGCCTCGCCGCTTAGCAAACGCCGTGGGAGCGCCGAAGGGACACGGCGCTTTTGTAGGCGCCGAAGGCACGTGGCGCTTTGCTAAGGCACGAGGCAGCGAAGGCACGCAGTCATTTGATCGTGCTCGACGGGCTAGGGCGCCTTGCTAGGCGGCGAGGCGGCGAAGGCACGCAGCGCTTTGCCAGGCGCCCAGGGACGCAGCGCTCGGCGAGGGCACGCAGTGCTTTGCCAGGCAACGAAGGCACTCAGCGCTTTGCCAGGCGCCGAAGGCACGCAGCGCTCTAGCAGGCGGCGAGGGCACACAGTGCTTTGCTAGGCGGCGAGCGGACGTGGAGCTTTGCTAGGCAGCCAAGGCTGAGGACGCTTTGCTAGGCGGCGAAGGCACGAAGCGATTGGGGAGGCGGCGAAGGCACACGGCGCTTTGCTAGGCGGCGAGGGCGAGAAGGCACGCAGCGCTTTCTGAGGCGGCGAGGCGGCCAAGGCACGCGCTGCTTTGCTAGGCGCCGAAGGCACGCAGCGCTTCCTTCGTTTGCGAGGCAGCGAAGAGATGGAGCGCTTTGCTTCTTGGCCAGGCAGCGAACAGGCGCCGTGCTTTGCTTTCTGCCACTCAGCGAATACACGCAGCGCTCTGCTTTTTGGCGAGGCAGTGAACAGATGCAGCGTTTAGTTTGCGAGGCGGCCAAGAGACGCGGCGCTTTGCATGCTGGCGAGGCGGCGAGCAGATCGAGTGCTTTGCTTGTTGGCGAGGCAGCGAAGAGATGCAGCGGTTTGCTTGTTGGCGAGGCAGCGAAGAGATTCAGCAGTCTCCTTGTTTGTGACACAGCGACCATGCACAGTGCTTGCTCTTTGTGCGAGGCAGCGAAGAGATGCAGCACTTTGCTTGTGCACCAGGTGGCGCAGTGGCATCGCGGATGGCTTTTTCGCCTGCAGGCGAAGCGAGGCAGCACTTTGCTAGTTGGCGAGGCAGCGAAGAGACGCAGCAGGCTGCTTGTTTGTGAGACAGCCAACATGCACAGTGGTTAGCTATTGTGCGAGGCAGCGAATGACCGCCGAGCAAATCGCTTTGTGCGTTCGCCGCCTCGCTGCCTAGCAAAGCGTCGTCTGCCTTGAGCGCCTAGCAAAGCTGCGCGTGCCGTCGCCGTCAAGCAAAGCGCCGTGTTCCTTGGGCGCCTAGCAAAGAAGTGCCTGCGTTCGGCGCCTCGCCGCATCGCAGCCTAGCAAAGCGCTGCATGCCTTCGCCGCCTGGCCTCCTAAGAATGCGCTGCGTCCCTTCTCGCCCTCGCCGCCTAGCAAAGCGCTGTGTCCCTTCGCCGCCTCGCCGCCTAGCAAAGCTCCGCGTCCCGTCGCCGCCTACAAAGCGCCGTGTTCCTTCTGCGCCTAGCAAAGCAGCGCGTGCCTTCGCCGCCTAAGAAAGCGCTGCGTGCCTTTTCGCCCTCGCCGCCCAACAAAGCGCCCTGTCCCTTCACCGCCTCCCGAACCGCTTCGTCCCTTCGCCGCCTCGCCGCCTAGCAAAGCGCTGCTTGCCTTCGCCGCCTCACACACCGCTGCGTCCCTTCGCCGCCTCGCCGCTTAGCAAACGCCGTGGGAGCGCCGAAGGGACACGGCGCTTTTGTAGGCGCCGAAGGCACGTGGCGCTTTGCTAAGCACCGAGGCAGCGAAGGCACGCAGCCATTTGATCGTGCTCGACGGGCTAGGGCGCCTTGATAGGCGGCGAGGCGCCGAAGGCACGCAGCGCTTTGCCAGGCGCCCAAGGACGCAGCGCTGTGCGTGGCGGCGAGGGCACGCAGTGCTTTGCCAGGCGCCGAAGGCACTCAGCGCTTTGCCAGGCGCCGAAGGCACGCAGCGCTCTAGCAGGCGGCGAGGGCACACAGTGCTTTGCTAGGCGGCGAGCGGACGTGGAGCTTTGCTAGGCAGTGAAGGCTGAGGACGCTTTGCTAGGCGCTTTGCTAGGCGGCAAAGGGACGAAGCGATTTGGGAGGCGGCGAAGGCACACGGCGCTTTGCTAGGCGGCGAGGGCGAGAAGGCACGCAGCGCTTTCTTAGGCGGCGAAGCAGCCAAGGCACGCGCTGCTTTGCTAGGCGCCGAAGGCATGCAGCGCTTCCTTCGTTTGCGAGGCAGCGAAGAGATGGAGCCGTTTGCTTGCTGGCCAGGCGGCGAACAGGCGCCGTGCTTTGCTTTCTGCCACTCAGCGAATACACGCAGCGCTCTGCTTTTTGGCGAGGCAGTGAACAGATGCAGCGTTTAGTTTGCGAGGCGGCCAAGAGACGCGGCGCTTTGCATGCTGGCGAGGCGGCGAGCAGATCGAGTGCTTTGCTTGTTGGTGAGGCAGCGAAGAGATGCAGCAGTCTCCTTGTTTGTGACACAGCGACCATGCACAGTGCTTGCTCTTTGTGCGAGGCAGCGAAGAGATGCAGCACTTTGCTTGTGCACCAGGTGGCGCAGTGGCATCGCGGATGGCTTTTTCGCCTGCAGGCGAAGCGAGGCAGCACTTTGCTAGTTGGCGAGGCAGCGAAGAGACGCAGCAGGCTGCTTGTTTGTGAGACAGCCAACATGCACAGTGGTTAGCTATTGTGCGAGGCAGCGAATGACCGCCGAGCAAATCGCTTTGTGCGTTCGCCGCCTCGCTGCCTAGCAAAGCGTCGTCTGCCTTGAGCGCCTAGCAAAGCTGCGCGTGCCGTCGCCGTCAAGCAAAGCGCCGTGTTCCTTGGGCGCCTAGCAAAGAAGTGCCTGCGTTCGGCGCCTCGCCGCATCGCAGCCTAGCAAAGCGCTGCATGCCTTCGGCGCCTGGCAAAGCAGCGCGTGCCTTCGCCGCCTGGCCTCCTAAGAAAGCGCTGCGTGCCTTCTCGCCCTCGCCGCCTAGCAAAGCGCCGTGTTCCTTCGGCGCCTAGCAAAGCAGCGCGTGCCTTCGCCGCCTAAGAAAGCGCTGCGTGCCTTTTCGCCCTCACCGCCCAACAAAGCGCCCTGTCCCTTCACCGCCTCCCGAACCGCTTCGTCCCTTCGCCGCCTCGCCGCCTAGCAAAGCGCTGCTTGCCTTCGCCGCCTCACACACCGCTGCGTCCCTTCGCCGCCTCGCCGCTTAGCAAACGCCGTGGGAGCGCCGAAGGGACACGGCGCTTTTGTAGGCGCCGAAGGCACGTGGCGCTTTGCTAAGCACCGAGGCAGCGAAGGCACGCAGCCATTTGATCGTGCTCGACGGGCTAGGGCACCTTGCTAGGCGGCGAGGCGGCGAGGGCACGCAGTGCTTTGCCAGGCAACGAAGGCACTCAGCGCTTTGCCAGGCGCCGAAGGCACGCAGCGCTCTAGCAGGCGGCGAGGGCACACAGTGCTTTGCTAGGCGGCGAGCGGACGTGGAGCTTTGCTAGGCAGCCAAGGCTGAGGACGCTTTGCTAGGCGGCGAAGGCACGAAGCGATTGGGGAGGCGGCGAAGGCACACGGCGCTTTGCTAGGCGGCGAGGGCGAGAAGGCACGCAGCGCTTTCTGAGGCGGCGAGGCGGCCAAGGCACGCGCTGCTTTGCTAGGCGCCGAAGGCACGCAGCGCTTCCTTCGTTTGCGAGGCAGCGAAGAGATGGAGCGCTTTGCTTCTTGGCCAGGCAGCGAACAGGCGCCGTGCTTTGCTTTCTGCCACTCAGCGAATACACGCAGCGCTCTGCTTTTTGGCGAGGCAGTGAACAGATGCAGCGTTTAGTTTGCGAGGCGGCCAAGAGACGCGGCGCTTTGCATGCTGGCGAGGCGGCGAGCAGATCGAGTGCTTTGCTTGTTGGCGAGGCAGCGAAGAGATGCAGCGGTTTGCTTGTTGGCGAGGCAGCGAAGAGATGCAGCAGTCTCCTTGTTTGTGACACAGCGACCATGCACAGTGCTTGCTCTTTGTGCGAGGCAGCGAAGAGATGCAGCACTTTGCTTGTGCACCAGGTGGCGCAGTGGCATCGCGGATGGCTTTTTCGCCTGCAGGCGAAGCGAGGCAGCACTTTGTTAGTTGGCGAGGCAGCGAAGAGATGCAGCAGGCTGCTTGTTTGTGAGACAGCCAACATGCACAGTGGTTAGCTATTGTGCGAGGCAGCGAATGACCGCCGAGCAAATCGCTTTGTGCGTTCGCCGCCTCGCTGCCTAGCAAAGCGTCGTCTGCCTTGGGCGCCTAGCAAAGCTGCGCGTGCCGTCGCCGTCAAGCAAAGCGCCGTGTTCCTTGGGCGCCTAGCAAAGAAGTGCCTGCGTTCGGCGCCTCGCTGCATTGCAGCCTAGCAAAGCGCTGCGTGCCTTCGGTGGCTGGCAAAGCAGTGCGTGCCTTCGCCGCCTCACACACCGCGTTGTGCCTTCGGCGCCTGGCAAAGCAGCGCGTGCCTTCGCCGCCTGGCCTCCTAAGAATGCGCTGCGTCCCTTCTCGCCCTCGCCGCCTAGCAAAGCGCTGTGTCCCTTCGCCGCCTCGCCGCCTAGCAAAGCTCCGCGTGCCGTCGCCGCCTACAAAGCGCCGTGTTCCTTCGGCGCCTAGCAAAGCAGCGCGTGCCTTCGCCGCCTAAGAAAGCGCTGCGTGCCTTTTCGCCCTCGCCGCCCAACAAAGCGCCCTGTCCCTTCACCGCCTCCCGAACCGCTTCGTCCCTTCGCCGCCTCGCCGCCTAGCAAAGCGCTGCTTGCCTTCGCCGCCTCACACACCGCTGCGTCCCTTCGCCGCCTCGCCGCTTAGCAAACGCCGTGGGAGCGCCGAAGGGACACGGCGCTTTTGTAGGCGCCGAAGGCACGTGGCGCTTTGCTAAGCACCGAGGCAGCGAAGGCACGCAGCCATTTGATCGTGCTCGACGGGCTAGGGCGCCTTGCTAGGCGGCGAGGCGCCGAAGGCACGCAGCGCTTGCCAGGCGCCCAGGGACGCAGCGCTGTGCGAGGCGGCGAGGGCACGCAGTGCTTTGCCAGGCGCCGAAGGCACGCAGCGCTCTAGCAGGCGGCGAGGGTACACAGTGCTTTGCTAGGAGGCGAGCGGACGTGGAGCTTTGCTAGGCAGCGAAGGGTGAGGACGCTTTGCTAGGCGCTTTGCTAGGCGGCCAAGGGACGAAGCGATTTGGGAGGCGGCGAAGGCACACGGCGCTTTGCTAGGCGGCAAGGGCGAGAAGGCACGCAGCGCTTTCTGAGGCGGCGAGGCGGCGAAGGCACGCGCTGCTTTGCTAGGCGCCGAAGGCACGCAGCGCTTCCTTCGTTTGCGAGGCAGCGAAGAGATGGAGCGCTTTGCTTCTTGGCCAGGCAGCGAACAGGCGCCGTGCTTTGCTTTCTGCCACTCAGCGAATACACGCAGCGCTCTGCTTTTTGGCGAGGCAGTGAACAGATGCAGCGTTTAGTTTGCGAGGCGGCCAAGAGACGCGGCGCTTTGCATGCTGGCGAGGCGGCGAGCAGATCAAGTGCTTTGCTTGTTGGCGAGGCAGCGAAGAGATGCAGCGGTTTGCTTGTTGGCGAGGCAGCGACCATGCACAGTGCTTGCTCTTTGTGCGAGGCAGCGAAGAGATGCAGCACTTTGCTTGTGCACCAGGTGGCGCAGTGGCATGGCGGATGGCTTTTTCGCCTGCAGGCGAAGCGAGGCAGCACTTTGCTAGTTGGCGAGGCAGCGAAGAGACGCAGCAGGCTGCTTGTTTGTGAGACAGCCAACATGCACAGTGGTTAGTCATTGTGCGAGGTAGCCAATCACCGCCTAGCAAAGCGCCGCGTCCCTTCGCCGCCTAGCAAAGCACTGCGTGCCTTTGCTGCCTTGCTGCATAGCGAAGTGCCGTGTCCCCTCACCGCCTCGCCGCCTAGCAATTCGCCACGTCCCTTCGCTGCCGACGAAATCGCTGTGTGCTTTCGTTGCCTCCTGCTTAGCAAAGCGCCGTGTACTTTCGCCTCCTCGCCGCCAACAAAGCACCATCTCCCTTTGCCCCCTTGCCGCCTAGAAGAGCATCGTGTCCCTTCACCGCCTCGCCGACTACCACACAGCTGTGACCCTTTGCCACCTAGCAAAGCAGCGCATGCCTTCGCCGCCTCGCCACCTAAGAAAGCTCCACGTGCCTTCGCCGCCTCGCCGCCTACCAAATCGCCTTGTCCGTTTGCTTCCTCCCAAATTGCTTCGTCACTTCGCTGCCTTGCTGCCTAGCAAATCGTCGCCTCCCATCACCGCCTAGCAAAGCGCCTTGTTCCTTCACCACCTAGCAAAGCAACGCGTGTGTTCGCCGCCTAGCAAAGCAGCGTGTGCGTTCGCCGCCTCGCCGCCAAGGAAAGCAACGCGTCCCTTCGCTGCCTAGAAAAGCAATGTGTCCCTTTGCGGCCTCACCGCCTAGCAAAGCACTGCTTCCCTTCGCCACCTCGCCCGCATGCGAAGCGTCGTGTCCCCTCACCGCCTAGCAAGGAGCCGCGTCCCTTCGCCGCCTGGCAAAGCACTGCGTGCCTTCGCCGCCTCGCACACCGCTGCGTACCTTCGCCGCCTCGCTGCCTGTCAAAGCACTGCATCTCTTCGCTGCCTCGCTGCCTAGCTAAGCACCGAGTCCCTTCGCCGCCTCCCAAATTGCTTTGTCCCTTCGCTGCCTCGCCGCCTAGCAAAGCCCTGCCTCCCTTCACCGCCTCGCCGCCTAGCAAAGCATTGTCTCCCTTCGCCGCCTAGCAAAGTTCCGCGTCCTGTCACCGCCTAGCAAAGTGCTGTGTTCCTTCGGCTCCTAGCAAAGCACTGCGTCCCTCCGCTGCCTCGCCGCCTAGCACACCTCTGCGTTCCTTTTCCCCCTCGCCGCCTCTCAAATCGCTTCGTCCCCTCGCTGCCTACCAAAGTGCTTCGTCCCTCCCCCCCTTGCCGCCTGGCAAACGGCTGTGACCTTTGGCGCATCGGCGCCTAGTAGAGCAACACGTCTGGTAGGTGCTTTGGCCCATCGGCACCTTGCCGCCTAGCAATTCACTGCATCCCTTTTCACCCTCGCCACCTAGGAAAGCGATGTGTGCCTTCGCCACCTCATAAAGCGCCGTGTCCCGTCTCCGAACAAATGTCACAAATTGCTAGGCATCGTCTGAACGTGATGTGGGTGTGACGTGTGAGATTCGAATGTGAGGTAGGTGTGACGTGGGAAATTCGGTCATGACGTGGGTGGATTGAATGTGATGTGGTTGTGACGTGCGAAATTCGAACGTGACGTGGGTGATTTTAGCGTGACGTGGGTGTCCTGTGTGTGACGTCGGTGTGCCATGGGTGGTTCGAACGTGATGTGGGTGTGCCGTGGGTGGTTCGAAGGTGACGTGGGTGTGATGTGGATGATTCTAATGTGACATGGGTGTGATGTGGGAGTGATGTGGGTGTGACGTGTGTTGTTCGAAGGTGACGTGGGTGTGCCACCCTGCTGCAGACGCTCCCCCACCAACCAGGGCTCAGAGGCAAGAACACTGGGAAGGCAGAGGTTGCCTCCGCATGCGTAGGACTGTCCCTCCACAAGTGCCCAGCTCCCTTGCCTCCCCTCCCCAAGCCTACACCAGGTGTCCTCACACTTGACCACTAGGACTGTGATGCTGCTGCAAGGGAGGACCATGGGTGTGACGTGGGTGATTCAAACGTGACGTGGGTGTGACATGGGTGATTCAAAGGTGATGTGGACATGATGTGGTAGATTCGAAGGTGACGTGGGTGTGAACTGGGAAATTCGAAAGTGATGAGGGTGTGACTTGGGTGTTTCGAACGTGACGTGGGTGTGAGGTGGGTGATTCGAATGTGACGTGGGTGTGACATGGGTGGTTTGAAGGTATCGTGGGTGTGACGTGGCTGATTCGAAAGTGACGTGGGTGTGACATGGGAAATTCGAAGGTGATGTGGGCGTGACATGGGTGATTCGAACGTGACATTGGTGTGACGTGGGAAAGTTAAAGGTGATGTGGGTGTGACGTGGGTGATATGAAAGTGACGCGGGTGTGAGGTGGGAAATTCGAAGGTGACATGGATGTGACGTGGTTGTTTCGAACATGATGTGGGTGTGGCGTGGGTGATTTGAAGGTGACGTGGGTGTGACATGGGTGATTTGAAGGTGACGTGGGTGTGCCACCCTGCTGTAGACGCTCCCCCACCAACCAGGGCTCAGAGGCAAGAACACTGGGAAGGCAGAGCTTGCCTCCGCATGCCTAGGGCAGCGCCACCAGAAGTGCCCGGCTCCCTTGCCTCCCCTCCCAAGCCTACACCAGGTGTCCTCACACCTTAGCACTAGGACTGTGATGCTGCTGCAAGGGAGCACCGTGGGTGTGACGTGGGTGGTTCGAATGTGACGTGGGTGTGATGTGGGAAATTCAAACGTGACATGGGTGTGACGTGGGTGGTTCGAAGGTGACGTGGGTGTGCCACCCTGCTGCAGATGCTCCCCCACCAACCAGGGCTCGGAGGCAAGAGCACTGGGAAGGAAGATCTTGCTTCCTCATGCCTAGGGCAGCCCTACAACAAGTGCCCTGATCCCTTGCCTCTCCTCCCGAAGCCTACACCAGGTGTCCTCACACCTGACCACTAGGACTGTGATGCTGCTGCAAGCAGGACCGTGGGTGTGCCGTCAGAAATTCTAATGTGACGTGGGTGAGACCTAGGAGTGACGTGGGTGATTCAAATGTGACGTGGGTTTGATGAGGGAAAATCGAACGTTTCATGGGTGTGACATGGGTGTGATGTGGGAAATTTGAAGTTGACATGGGTGTGACGTGGGTGATTCGAATGTGACGTGGGTTTGATGAGGGAAAATCGAACGTTTCGTGGGTGTGACATGGGTGTGATGTGGGAAATTTGAAGTTGACATGGGTGTGACGTGGGTGATTCGAATGTGACGTGGGTGTGACTTGGGTGACTCAAACGTGACGTGAGTGTGCCATGGGTGATTTGAACGTTACGTGGGTGTGACGTGGGAAATTCAAACGTGACATGGGTTTGACGTGGATGTTTCAAACGTGACATGGGTGTGATGTGGTTGATTTGAATGTGACATGGGTGTGATGTGGGAAATTCGAAGGCGACGTGGGTGTGACGTGGGTGATTCGAATGTGATGTGGATGTGACGTGGGTGTGACGTGGGTGGTTCGAAGGTGACGTGGGTGTGCCACCCTGCTGCAAACGCTCCCCCACCAACCAGGGCTCAGAGGCAAGAGCACTGCAAAGGCAGAGCTTGCCTCCTCATTCCTAGGGCAGTCCCTCCACAAGTGCCCGGCTCCCTTGCCTCCCCTCCCCAAGCCTACACCAGCTGTACTCACACTTTAGCACTAGAACTGTGATCCTGCTGCAAGGAAGGACCGTGGGTGCAATGTGGATGGTTCGAATGTGACGTGGGTGTGACTTGGGTCTTTTGAACATGACGTGGGTGTGACGTGGGTGGTTCAAACGTGCTCTGGCAGCTCTCTACTGTGACGGCCACAGCTTTGAAAGCTTTGATGCAAGCCCATAGGCAGAAGGGATTTCCCTAAGTGCTCAGAAAGACCCAATGAGGACTTGTGGATGCCAAAGGAAACCCATCCCACCCACACCAAACCCATTGCTCTTCCTGGTGAGCTTCCTGGACCCTTGGTGTAGGAGCTGAAGGGATCATAGGGGCACAGCCACATCCCAGATTTGCCTCCGTTAGGCCTTCAGCTTTACAACATGTCATAGCTTCAAGCGAGCTCTGTCAAGCAACACTTCCCATGCCCCTGGTGCATAGAGAAGACTTTGGGTAGATGCACAGGAAACAGGGGAGAGAAAGTGCAGAGATGGCAGGGTGCTGTTTTGGGACTCACAACATCACAGAGGGAGTGCCATAGGCTGAATAAACAGCCAAAAGAAGTAAACGAGTCCTTCCTTTTGCAGTGACTTGAAAAGACACATCTTTGACAGCATTCAAGGCAGATGGAGCCTCCCTTCTTCAAGATTTGCCCCAGGAGTGTGCAGAGACGAGGAAGAGCAAGAAGGTTGCTTGTAGTGACGCTCTCAAGCTTCAGCAGCTGCAGAGCCAGGAGCTGGTCATCTCGCCAACTTCTGAATGAACCCAAATGCAGGTCCTGAGGCACTGCACTGGCTTCCAGGCTCTGCACTGGAGACTGGACAGCAGCACTGCAGTGTGTGGGCATGTCCTGAGAAGCCCAGAGTCATAAAATGTGGGAGATCCAGGATGCCAGGGCTGTACAGAGGCCGGGAGAGCTAGGGTGTCGGCAGGGGGGAGGGCAGGGGGCTGAGGAGAGTACCCAGGGTAGAAGCAAAGCCCCAAGGTGACACTGAAAAGCCCAAGGACCAAATGAGGCCCAGGGATGAGAAATGGCTTTCCTCAGGCTCAGCCAGAAGGAAAGCTGGGCAAATTTTGTGAGAAATGGAAAACTTCCCCAGATGGGGAAGCCTGGCCTGGCCCATGGCTTTGGAGCCTGCCAGGGACCAGGGTCCTGGGCAAAGTCCTCCCAAAGATGTGTGTTAAGGGCATGTTTGCTCTTTTCTGGCATATCATCTCTACCTTAAGCACCACAGACAGAGGAACCTTGCTGAGGACTTCTAAAAGCAAAGAGCCTGCTTTGGTGCCTAAAGGAGGAAGACTCTGTGGTATCCCACATTGTCCTACATCCTGCTTCTACAAAAAGAGCGACCCGCAGAAGAAATCCCTTTTGAGGCTCACCAAAGCATCTCAGCCTGTGGCCACACTTTGTGCTGTTTCATCCCACATGACTTGGAGCCTGTAAAAATGCCAAACCCCAAACCAGCCTCCAACTCCCAGATTCCTGCACAGATCTGCCCACTGCACAGTGACCTGTCAGGGCAGGAGTGCAGAAGTGGCTTCTCCAGTGCCCCATTTGAGATACATCACAGCCTTTGGCACCATCTGGAGACATTCCCGAAGAATTTATCAGAAAATTTTGGAAAACAACTGCAGTGAAGGGAGGAGACTGCTTTCCAGGAGATACCAGGAAATCTCTCTGCTCTCTCCCTGGCTGTACCATCTCCATCGCAGTGACCTATTGAGCCCCCAGACGACATGAGCTGAGGTCACAGTGGGATGTGCCCCATCACAGGGAGGTCTCCCCAGTGTCATGTCGTGTCATGTCGTGTCATGTCACGTTGGGGGGAGGGGCTCACTTCCCCGTGAGGCCCAGGTGCTGCCGCCCACAAGATGGCGCCCGACCGCAGGGGGAGGGTGCAGAGCAGGCAGCCAGGGCAGGAGGGCCCAGCGTTGCCATGGCACCACCCAGTGCAGCCCTTCTATTGGCTGAAATGAGGAGGAGGGCGGGGATGGATTTCACTGATGGCTCTGCCAGCCAATTGGAGCCCACCATGGGAAAAAAAAGCGACGTGAAAGAGGAGCGGGAGCAAAGCAGGCGAGAGGCGAGCGGGAGAGAGAGCGGGGACGAGGGCGTTTGGTGGGGGCTGTGGGCGCGTTCAGCTGCCAGCGGATGCCGTGGTGCTGGCGACGGGGCTGCTTTGCTGCAGGAGCTGCAGCAGGGGCTGGTGGGGCCGTGAGCACAGCACAGAGCGACCTGGGCCAGAAGGGGGAGCTGCCCTGCAGCCAGAGGTGCCGGCCTGCCGCGAGCAGCTGGGCCAGGGCGGCTCGGTGGGGTTTGGGGGCAGGAACCTTTGGCCCTGTGGTGGGTCTGGGATCCCTGTTAAAGCGTTTACCTGAGCTGCTGCTGCCACCGCAGCCCCAGGTGCTGCTCGGAGCTGCGTTTGGGAGCTGCTGGGCCAAGTGTGAGCAGGCTGCTGGTGTCGTCGCGAGGTGCCCTTCCCAGGGGCGTCTTTTGTTCTGAAAAGTGCACTTCCGAGTGGCTCTGAGAGAGGCTGCCCCGCATGTGATGCCGTGCCTTAGCCGTTGTTTTTGCTGCAGGCCTCTTGCTTCGCCCCGAGACCTGTGACCTGGCAGCAGGGTGAAGGGTGTTTCGAGAACAGCTCTGTAAGTGTGAGCTGTTTTGCTTGTGAAGGGCCTTGAAAGTTGATGAACGACCAGTGCTTGCACTTGCCTTTGTTGTTTCCAGACTCCTAGGTCAGGGTGAAGAGTTGGTGAATTGTGGCTCTGCTGGTTTCCCCAAGCCAGGCCAGGATGCCCTGGCCTGAGTCCTTCCGTGTGTCTCAAGCTGTCAGGGCATAAAATAGGAGCATGCTGGTTGCCCTCGATGCGTAGAGGATTTTCTGGGTTTGTTCAGCACTGGGGAAGGAGCTAGACTTCTGGGTTGCAGGAAGCCTTCTCCCTCTGACTGGAACATGAGGCCCTGCTGTCTTCAGGTTCGTAATTGCTGCTCTCATACAATCCTCCCACTAGAAAATGTTGCTAAGAATTGCTTGTGTGATATGTGCTAATTTGTTGCATCAAAGTGAGAAACAGCCTTGGGAATATCTTGTATTGTGGTATGTGCTAATTTGTTACATCAGCGAGAAACAGCCTTGGGAACATCTGTGGAAACATCCTACAGCCTGTGGTGGGGGGCATGTACCCCGCCTGAGAAAATTGAGTTGAGCTAGCGAAGCAGCAATGTTAGTTTAGATAGCCTAATATGGCGCACAATGCAGAGGAAGACTCCAGCCTTCATCCCCACGACCACCAGAGGGCTGAAGAAGACCCCCTAGCAACAGCCGGCGCAACCGCAGAAGTTACAGGAGGTGCCCCGTATACCCGGAACTGGAATCTCATATAAGGAGACTGTGAGGGGGGGGATTGCGCGCGCCGTTGGTGGAGCAGGAGACTCCCTGGCCACCCAGCGCTGTTTTGCTTACTTGTAACTTGCTCAATTATTCTATTAAATTGGGATTTATGCAACCCGGCCCGAGTGGTTGTCAATTTGTCACGTTTACCTATAACAGCTTGTAGGCCTTTCTCCCATTCCTAAGTGTCTTAGACTAGGTGTAGGTGTCACCTAGGCAAAAGCTCATCTTTTTTTGGGGTAGTAACTGGTCCGTAATGGATGTTTTGTCCCGGTTGCCTCTCATGCTATTAGTGTGCACCTCCAAGAAAAATCCGTCTCCGTCTTCTCTGTACCCTCCTTAAGGTAGCTGTGCACAGCATGAAGATCTCCCTTGGCCTTCTCTTGTCTAGGCTGAACAAAGCCAGCTCTCGCAGCCTCTCCTTGTATGCCCCACACTCCAGCCGCTGACCGTCTTGGTGTCCCTGTGCTGGACTCCCTGCTGTGTGTTAGTGCCTTTGCAGAACTGGAGGGCCCATACAGGAGCCGGTATACAGACATGGTGTCACCTGTGCCAAAAAGTGGGGTAGAACATCTCAGTGTTCCTGCTGGCTGTGCTCTCACCAATACAGCTCAGCATCGAGGGGAGACATTTGCCGCTGACTGTTGCGACTATGTATAGACCAGCAGAACTGATAGTAACACTCTCTTTCTTTCTTTCTTTCTTTCTAGGTTGCTGCACTCATGGAGGCTCCCAGTGCAGTTGTAGAGCCCCTGAGGCTGGAGGCAGAATGCCAGGATGTGTCCATGTAGCTGTCGACGTCTTTGCCAGCATCGTGAGCCCTCTGTGAAAGCAGCTGCAAGTGAATGAGATGAAGCTACGTGTGGATGCAAAGGCTTCCATAAATGCACCTGGCTTCCATGGGTAACTTGGGGTGTGGCTTCACCTCCTGGTACCTCTGCTGTGCTGCAAATTCCTCCTCCCGCAACTGCTGTTCCTGCCAGCCTGCTCAGCAAATGCTCTTGTGCCCCCTCCTTTTCCTAGGAGGTTGTGGGGCCATACAGGACGAGTCCAAGACCCTTATACTAAATGCCAACATGTCCTGAGGGCCTTTGTGTGAGTGCCCCAAAGCGTCCGTAACTTGATCTGAGGAAATCTCAGAGCTCTTGGGCTCCTGGCTCTGCAAGGGGTGAAGATGTGCCCAGGGCCAGGTTGCCCGTGGCACCCAGCCCTCAGTGCTCTGTGAAGCCAGCTGTGGAGCCCGGACAGCTGCTGCAGAGCCTGCGCAGGCAGGACAGCTGTCATTTCAGCAGACCTGCTGTCTGGGGCTGTCTCATTGCTTGGGTCTCATGTCAAAGCCTCTGCACCCTTTTCCCCTTCAGAGGGGCTCCTTGTGCAAGTAACTAAAGGAAAGGAAGGGAGGTTTCATTGGGCTCAGGAGGCCTTCAGGTCTTTCAAATTGTATGTGTAACTTTTGCATTACTAAACAGAATCCCCATTCCCCCATCCCTAGCTGGAGGTTCCTGAGGGGATGGTGGTGGAAAGCAGCAGCCTGCTGTGCCCAAAGAAAGCAGGATGCTTCCCTCTGAAAAGAGCAGCATTGCACAAGGAGCCAGCTAAGTGCCTGACCTTCTGCTGCTCATTTGCAGAGGCCTTGTGAGCCTAGAGTGCCTTGGCCACCTTGTGGTGTCACCGCAAGAGCTTGCCTGTGTGTCTGGGTTGAGGAGCCAAGGGAAGGCAGCGAGCAGAGCAGTGGCTGTGGAGTGTGCAAGTGGTGAGCGTTCTGTAGGCATCTCTTCTTGCTGGCACTTGGTTGTATGTAGCAGAAGAGGCAGCTCTGTGGGGCAGAGGCAGTATGTTTGTAGACTAGCTGTCACAGCAGCGGTCTGCTGTCAGGTTGATGGCTGTTGCAGCGCTGAGTTGATCTGAGAGAGTCAGAAGCCCTTTCCCATGGAGCTGCTCCCTCAGCTGGTCTCTGTCCCTAGAAATGCACTAGAAATGGAAGTGGCATGCTGCTGCCATTGTGTAGGTGCTGCAGTGCAAAGGCTCCCAGCTCGGACTTGATGGTACTAAAGGAAAAGCAAGACCAATTGTTCCCTTTTGTGATTTGTGCGCAGGGTGACAGAGTGGCACTGTGCCATGATCTGGAGAGAGTCTTGCCAGGAGATGAAAGCCATTTGCAGAAGACTGTTCTGTGTGGAGTGATAACAGCGTGATCGAAGGACGTGCGAGTGGCCCAGGTGAGCTTTTCCTCTGTGAAGGTTTGCACTTTTGAGATCCCTTGTGACTCAGTCAAAGATAGGGCAGCATCAGGCAGGTCGATGCCATTTGTGCTTGTGAGGTGAGTTGTGCCTCTGAAGCTGGTAGGCCAACAGCATGCATGTAGCTTTGGTGATGCTGGTGAGGTCTCTTGTGTCTGCATGCCTCATAAAGGGGGAGCAGGCCCATTGCTGCTGTTTGTGCTTTTGCGGTCAGTTGTGCATCAGTATGTGACTGGCGATCAGCATGCACATTGCTGCTGTTTGTGCTTGTTTAGGTCAGTTGTGCCTCATTCTCGAAGAGGCCAGGAGCAGATATATGGCTTCATGGCTGCCTGTGAGGTCACTTCAGCCTGAGCACCTGACAGTCGAGCTTGATGCATGTTGCTGCTGTTTGTGTTTGTGGAGTCATTCGGCCGGAGTATCTGCTAGGCCACGAGCAGGCACATTGATGGTTTTTGTACTGGTGTGATGATTTTTGCTTCAGTACCTGATTAAAAGCACGAAGCACATTGCTGCTTTTGTGCTTGTGAGGTCACTTCTGCCTCAGTGCCTGCTAGGCTGGTGGTGGTCCTGTGGCTGCAGTTTGTGGTTGTGAGGTCATGTGGGTCTCAATGCCTGATAGGTCAGTGCTGGTCATGTGGCTGCTGTTTGTAGTTCTGAGGTCACTTGTGTCTCAGGGCCTTATAGGCCAGTGCTGCTCATGTGGCTGCCGCTTTTCGTTGTGAGGTCACCTGTGCCTCAGGGCCTGATAGGGCAGTGCTGGTCATGTGGTTGGTGCTTGTGGTTGTGAGGTCACTTGTGGCTCAGTGCCTGTTAGGCCAGTGCTCGTCATGTAGCTGGTATATCTACTTGTGAGGTCACTTTCCCTTAGCACCTGATAGGCCAGTACTGGTCCTGTGACTGCTGTTTGTGGTTTTGATGTCATGTGGGTCTCAATGATTGATAGTCCAGTGCTGGGCCTGTGTCTGTAGTATGTGGTTGTGAGGTCCCTTCTGCCTCAGTGCCTGATAGGCCAGTGCTGGTCATGTGGGTGGAGTTTGTGGTTGTGATGTCACTTGTGGCTCAGTGACTGATAGGCCAGTGCTGGTGATGTGGGTGCAGTTTGTGGTTGTGATGTCACTTGTGGCTCAGTGCCTGATAGGCCATTGCTGGTCACATGGCTGCAGTTTGTGTTTGTGAGGTCACTAGTTGCTCAGTGCCTGATAGGCCAGTCCTGGTCACATGGCTGAAGTTTGTGGTTGTGATGTCACTTGTGGCTCAGTGTCTGATAGGCCAGTTCTAGTCACGTGGCTGCAGTTTCTCTTTGTCATGTCACTTGTGTCTCACTGCCTGATAGGCCAGTGCTGGTCATGTGGGTGGAGTTTGTGGTTGTGATGTCACTTGTGGCTGAGTGCCTGACTGGCCAGTGCTGGTCATATGGCTGCAGTTTGTGGTTGTGTTGTCACTTGTGGCTCAGTGTGAGATGGGCCGGTGCTGGTTATGTGGCTGCAGTTTGTGTTTGTGAGGTCACTTGTTCCTCAGGACCTGATAGGTCAGTGCTGGTCCTGTGGGTGCAGTTTGTGGTTGTGACGTCACTTGTGCCTCATTGCCTGATTGGCCAATGCTGGTCCTGTGGGTGCAGTTTGTGTTTGTGACGTCACTTGTGCCTCAGTGCCTGATTGGCCAATGCTGGTCCTGTGGGTGCAGTTTGTGTTTGTGACGTCACTTGTACCTCAGTGCATGATAGTCCAGTTCTTAGCAGGAACAAGGACTGTGAAAAGAGCAGGGTCTGAGCTTAAGTGTGGCTTTTCAGAGTTCTTGTGCTTTTTGATAGCTTCCTTTCTTCCTGCACTTGCTAAGGCGGAAAGTACAAGGATGCCACAAATGGGCACTGTCCTTACTAGACCAAGGAGGAGGACATGAACACACCCCTGCATGGAGAGCATTTTCAAAGGATTTACTGGTTAGGGCCCATTTTCTCAGTTTCTTTCCAATATTCTTTGACACAAGTGTCCTTATTGCTTTCTCCCAGGCCCTTGGTTAAACGTATATGGTAAAATCAGAGCAGATCCCTCTCATGGAGGTGTGCATTGCTGTTGAGGACAGAGGTAGATGAGCGGAGATTGCTTTTTCCTTGCTTCTGCTTCTTGTCCATCTGTGTCCCCTGGCTGTGGCTGCTTTAGCAAATCCAACCTTTCCCCATTCATTTCTGAACTGTGAAGACAAAATGGATCTTCCTATGTGATCAAACTACTTCTGACCCCCCAAGTGTTTGATAAAGACATACAGAACAAGAGTCTCATGGATGGTGAGTGCTCTCCAAAACCTGAAGCAGGATGTGCTTCTGTTTAAGAGCAGGTATTGTTACTGTAGCCAGGTATTGAAACTGTAGTTCTCTCTGAATGTCACACTGAGAATGTTGACTTGTTCTTTCTCTCTGCAGGAGAGCTGATGTGTGCAAGCTGTGACTGAAGACAACTCGACTGAAACTCACGTGCTAAAAGTTGAACTGGAGGACACAGAAGTCTTCTGCCACCTTGAGTTTTGCCTTCTGAAATACCAAAGCATGCTGAATGAGAATCTCTTTTAGTAGGAACAGATCTGCATTTACCATCTAGCCCCCAATATTTTCTGCTTGACGTTAGTAGTAAATTGACAGCAACTATTCCATGTGTTCAGTGAAAGGTGCGCTTAAGACTCTCAGTTCTGTTGGAGGAAGTTTTTGTGCACCTGACACAAAAGGGAGATGGTCCAGTAGTGATGGTAGCAGCTGGGTTTGGGAGCAAAAGAAAGGAAAAGAAGTGATTTTTTTTGTTGAACCCAGATTGAAGAATCCTTACAGTGTTGCCTAGTCTTTTTGAAAGCAACTAGAAGAAAACTTAGAAACCGCTTTCAGTCTCTGTTCGTGAAGCAGAACTACTTGCAAGACTCCATCTTTGTATCAGCTGACAAAATCTTTCACCTGACTACTGCCTTGTGCCTGGTGAGGACTGAGACTTACTGAAAGATCTAGATCCTGAGCCCTGCTTTAGCAGGATGTTATTTCAGTGAGTCTCTGAGTTGCTTTTGTCTTTTCTTTCCTCTCCTAGGTGTTCTGTTCTTTTTCTGGAGCTTACAGAGGTAGTGATTTACATGTTTGCTTATGATCTGAGATGGCTTTGTAACCTTTAGTGTGTTGCTTTCCTTGAGGAAGGCAGCAAGCTTTACATCTAGGCTGGGGCAGTGTGCTGTTGCCAGTAACACCAGCAACCTTGGGTGCTCAAAGGGGGTGTTACTGGAAGGCCTGTGAGAAAGAGGCCGAGGACGCAGTGGTGGGAGAAGTAGCTGTGTGAGCGGGCTGTTGGCTGGGCGAGGTGTGTGAGGTTGCTGAGATGCTGCAGCAGTGGCAGTAGCTGCCCCTCAAGAGACCTTCCCGTGTTTCTGTTGGAGATGATCTGCAAGATGCTTGGAGGGGAGAACTTTGGGAGCTGAAAGGTAATGTTGGGAGTCAGGGCCCTGTGCAGGGCACTCAGTCTGCAAGAGACTTGCCTGTGGCTGCCCAACGCTGTTGTGCCTGTTCTTTCCTCAGCATTGAGCCATGTGTGGAGGACCCTGGCCAGATTCGAGCAGGGAAGAGAAAATCAGGAGTTACACCTTATTCAAGTAGTTAATGTGCGTTATTGTTCTTAGGTGTCAGGTGCCTTGGAAAACTCTGCTTCTTCTACTAACCCATTGTTGCTGAAATGGTGAGGCTTTTCCCCCATTCTTTTCTCTTGGTGACCAGCTGTGCAGCCAGGGGCCCGAGGAGGTGTCCTGGGGGCTAGCCCTAGGTAGGATATAATGTGTGCAGAGTGAATGTGACGGGCTACACTATTTCTAGTGCCAGCAGGAGAGATGCCCATGTCAGCAGAGTGCCCTGGACTCCAGGCATTGTTTTCTGGCTCTGTGCCTCTCCCCATGGGCAGCAGCGAGAGCATTTCAGCCGAAAGTCTAAGATCTTTTGGTCGAGGAAGTCTAAATCAGCTGGAGCATTTATGCTAATATAGCTTCTGTCGGAAGCTGTAGAATACAACAAGCTCTCTCTGGAAAGAAAGGAAAAAAAGGGGGTTGGGGGGGAACCAACCCTCCTGGCTAGTTACTGGCTGAAGTGGCTTTGTAAGGTTTTTGTGAAAGGGAAAATGCATGTTGAAAGTGAATGAGAGCCTTCAGTGTGCCAGTGGCTCTTTTAGGCGTAGTCTGAACGCCCTTCTCCTAGGGGTGACCTTTGTAGTGTCCTGCCGTTTGCAGTAACGGTGGAAGATAAATTCCTTTTGCACCCTTAGGAGCCCTTTACTTAAATTAAGGTAGAGTTTAGACAAGACTCTTAAATAATCCCTTTGTAACTCTTTGGTGTGTGTGTGTATGGTTTTTTTGTTTGTTTTCTTGTTTGTTTGTTTTATGCTGGCAGAGCTTCCAAACCAAGTAAGCAAATCACATCTTTTCTGGACAAGCCCCGTTCCACTGTTTTTATCAAGGTAGTTTCTTTTCTGGACCTTCTCTAGAAAATTGGAGGTATGTAACTTGTGAGGGTGTCCTGAACTATGCCCTGCAGAGAGGTCAGGTTAAATTGGTTTGCTGACAAACAATTTTCTTCTGTATCCTGCAGTTTGTAAGAATGTCATGTGTACGCATTTACTATTGCCCCAAAGAGGGTTTTTTTTTTAACCCTGTTTGTTATTTAAAGAATAGTTCACAAGTACTTCTTTTTACGTGTCTGATGTTATTATGCAGATATATGGGTTTTGTAATTATTTTTGAGTAGGTGCTGGAATTAGGGGCCTAATTTGGTCCAGTGTGGAGTCTCGACATGAAACCCCTAGCAGCTGCCTTGCTTCTGTGCTCATGGACTTTCACAGGATACTTGAAAGGCCTGTTTGTCAGAGTTCGGGCTTCCTGCTCAGCAGTGAGTGTTAGGAAGCTGCCTGCACTGTGCCCCATAAACTGGCAGCCCCGTACATCTAATTGTCCTTGAAAGCTGACTCGTGCTTTTTCTCTTAACACTTTGCCTTCCTTAAGCACGCTTGCATGCCAACAGCCATCTTGCAGCCAGTCGAACGCACACCATGGTGTTCCGATTGCCTGATTCGTGTTGTCATCTGTTTCCCCTTGTGTTGTCAGCTCAGCTCCCTTTGAAGCTCACCACCTTCAAGACCTTCCAGGCTCCTGTCCTAGGTGCCTTGGTGTGGGCAATGCCTGCTGTGGTTGGCTCCTTCCTCGGAGATATTCAAGCCATCTGGACACAGTCCTGGGCAACATGTGCTAAGTGACCCTTCCTGAGCAGGAGGGTCGGACTAGATGATCTCCAGAGGTCCCTTCCAACCTCAACCATTCTGTGATTCTGTGAACTCTAGGATAAAAAGCAAAGATAAATTCATATACTTCAGGAATCTCTGTGGATGTCTGGGTTTTTTGTTTTTTTTTTTAAAAAAAACTTGTCCTGGGCCATGAATCAACATGTTAACAGAGAGACAAAGTAGGCCATGAACTGAATTTAAAAGTACAGGTTTTCTTCTTGTCTTAAAATATGCATCCATTTTCTCATCTCTCTAAGACTGACAGATATAGGCCTAAAAGTGAATGTGCCTCTTGTGAAAATAGGTAAAACTAGATGGTTGGATTCCAGCAATGCTTCCTTGCTTTCTGCATCGTAGAACTGCATGCTCATCTTTTGTGTCCATGCAGAGCCTTGATAAAGTTACTGTGTAGGCACCAAGTGTGCATATGTCAGATTTTCTGCGTGTTTGTGACTGACCCTTCTTGTTTCTTCTCATTAGGAAAACTTGGATATGTCCTCCCGAGGAGAACTGATGAGGAAATCACTGACACTCAAGATGGCAGTGCAGGTTAGTTCTGGCTTTCAATTTTCTTTACTGTGTTCTGGCCAAAAGCCTCCTCTGAAACAGCTGAAATGAGTTGAACTACTAGAAGCCTTAGTGCTTACAAGCCATAGTCAGGGACTCCAGGGCCCTGCCGGTAAGCTCTGGACAGAGAGTCAGCAAACAAAACCAGTCCTTTTCCCAAATGCTTATAACCGAGCACAAGAGAAAAGGCAAGAGATGGCTGTCAAGAGGTGGGAATACAAGGAAATGCACAGTCCTACTCTGAATGATGAGCACTGCTCTCACTGCAGCAGTAGCCTGACAGTTTTCATGGGTTTTGAGCAGCCCAGCAAGAATTTTCAGGAGGCAAGGAAAACTGCCAGGTGCATATGAAAACCTTCTCCCAAGCGTGAAGGTGGCAGCTGAGAAGAGAACATGCTTCTGCATTTTTGTATTGAGGGGTTAGTCAGTGAGAGGAGCTGTGAGGGCCAGCTCAGAATTCAGAGCTGTTTTCTGGGCACTCAGTGGGAACTAATGTAGGAAGGAAGGTAATTCATGAAAGGCCTTAGCAACTCTGTTTGCTGAGAGAGAAGAAACTTGAAGGGTTTCAGGAGAATGCGCTTTGTGATGAAGGGAATAAGTTCAGAAGATGACCTTTAGAGCAACTTTCTGAATGGATCTGAGTGGGGCAAGGCTGTACTTCAGGACAGAAGAGGATGTTGCAGTAGTTGAGCTGATCATGCCTTGAGGAAGAGGGGTAATTATGCAATACCTCGTGAAGGCAGTACCTCGCCCATGTTCCGCAGCCTGTGCAAGACTTGAACAAGGGGAATAAAAACCTATAAAAAGGTTCAAGCCAAAACTTGTATGCATCATAATTATCATCCTGTATGCATTGTAATTAATTGAAGCTCTCTCAGGAGCTCCCTTCTTGACTTGTCCTGCTGTTTTTGGTAACAGCTGTGAATACGAAGTTCAGGGGAAATCAGGGGCAATAGATTCACAAATACAGCTGCTTTGCAAGGCTTTACAGTTACTTTGCAAGGCTCTGGCCTATCATATGCCAAAGTCAAGCTGCATATAAGTACCATGTGCCTTTTTTTTTTTTTTTAACTTCCCAACAAAGATGGAATTTTGCTCTCACAAGGAAGAACATGTAATGCAGTTTGAAATCAGATGCACCACAAATACATATAATGGGCTGGAAACTTCCTAGATCTCACAGTACCTTCCAGGGTAGACTGCACTTGATTTTTGACTTAGTGTGACCTAATCTTGTTTTTGTTATTGCCTTTGAAATGCTTGCAGGGGGAAACACGCAGTCTACAGCAGCGATTCCCCATCCTCCGCTGATGATGATGAGCAACATTCTGCCCAGGAATCTACTGAAGAGGAGGAGCAAGTGCCTGACTGTGAAGCATTCTCCTCCCTGCTCTTGTACAGAGTCTAAATGGTGGCAATACTTAATGCGTTGGCATAATATGTAAGTTGTTGGCACCGGTGGCTCTTAACTGGGCTCTCTACCATTGGACTTTTAGAATTGATTCTTTAAGAGCAACTGGATTTTTTTGGAGAGGTTAGGCATAAACCCTAAATAGTTTAATGTAAAATTCTGCTGCCCCTGCACTTTACAGTAGGCTATTCAGAAAGAACCCCCCCCCAACAGAAAATGTATAAATAGAGGCAAGGATGGGGTTTCTTTGCCTTCCTTTAACCTAGGACATGGGTTCTGTTGAATTTATCTTTAGGTAAACTGAGGCATCAATACATTTGTGTGCTTGAAAAACTTCTGCCAACACTGAGCTGAGCTTTTATAGTAGTAGTAAAAAGCCATTTCTTAAGAATTTTTAAAATGCAAACTATATGGAGATTCAAGGTAGAGGGAATCCCTTGCCATAGTTAAAGGCTTAGTGACTTGTGTGATCAAAGGAAAGTATGCTCCAAAAGTGTCCTGGTTTAAAAAGGTGCTTTGGGGTTTTGTTGTCTTTGAGTGTTTCATGTACATGTGACCTTGATTAGTGTATAAGCAGGAGAGGGTTATCTGTTAGAAGTCAATTGTAATCTTTTGCTTGAAAGACCAGGTGTTTCCCTTTGTGGGCACAATATCCAAAGATTTAAGAGTTAGCTGTATATATTCTCTATCATCAGGAAAACTCAATTCACAGCATGATGAAATAGAACTGTAAATTTTTCTCTTTCAATAAGGTTAAAAGTACTGCAAATAAGGAAACCAAAACCTTCAAATGTTTTGCTGCTTTATTCATTGACATTCTCTTCTGAACAACAGCAGGTTAGCTTTGCTAGTTGGTATTTAAGTATTATCTGGAAATGCAGAATACCTTTTTCTTCCTCCCACCTTTACCCTTTCTCCTCAGCTATTGCCGACCAATTCTGGGAGACAAAAATCCAATAACTTGCAACTTTTTAAGAAGGCATGAAAGGCTTTGCTATCAAGTCCTGCTTGTCTATCTGGAGATAGATCAGATCCATGGACTAGTAGACTGAGTTTAGTGAACTGTTAAAGATATGAAGTGGAAATGGGAGGAGGCAGATGGACTGGGGGGAAGCAAGCAGCAAAAGTTTGTGGAGAAGCTGCAAGGCTTTAGATAGCAGGACAGCATGAGTCGTGATATTTGATGATGTCATTTGAAGGAACGGCAAGAAAGGCTTCAGGTAGAGCCTCAAAGATGTCAATGTCTGAGGTACTGCTACTTGGGCTGAAGGCTTTGAACTCTTTGAGGAGGCCTACGTTCATTGTTATATCCTAAATCCATTTTCTTCTCATCCTCTTTGGAAAGATAAGGTGGAACCTTTGCACCTTGGCTCCTGGACATCAGAGAGCGACATGGCTCCCCCCATCCTGAGGAAATGGAGGACTGTTTCCAGGGCCAGCACTGACCCCTGACCTGGGGGCTTAGCCCTGAACTACTGGAGCCTTCTGTGAGAAAAGGGACCTGCTTTGCTGCCAGAAACTCTTGACGTGCTGGAATTTCAGTATTCAATTTTAGAAGGAATTTACCAACAGCATCCAAGTTAAGCACTTTCAAAGCCTTTGATGGTAAACGCATCCAGTTAGGGTTTGTGTTTCCGTGTTCAGGAAGACATCATCAGCTGGAGAGTAACCTGTTTCATCTTTTAAACACCTTCCTTTAAGGCCAACTCTCAGAAGCCTGGAAAGTGAAGGCTGTACTCTTCCTGAAGTCTGCTGATGGAAATCGAGGTAGTTGTCTTCCTAAAGTCGCTGAAACACAAGATGGGATTGAGCTTCGTAATTTTTCAAGCTTTGGCCTTTATGAAGCAAGAGCTGACACTGTAGTTAAGGCGTTGAAGTGCTCAACTGATTTCTCTGCTGAACAATGTAACAACTCTACTTTGCAGTGGCAGACTGTGGGAAGGTATGCTTTTAGTGAGCACATCTTGATTGCCTTTTACATTGCACTCATTGCATACACTGGGCGCAGGATATAAACAGCCATCTCAAAGTCACCGCAGTGATTCCCCTAGGCAAACTTCCAGATCTGTCGAGTAAGCCTGTGTGTGTGAGAATGTGGGGAAGGCTGGGTCCGAGTGAATCTTGACTCCGAAAACACTTCAGAGAACAGTTTTCAGTATTGTTTTCCGGCTAAGCAAATGTTAATAGGTTCAGGTAGGGTGCCCTCATGATAACAGTATCCAGTTGCTTGGGAAAGCACAGCATTCAGGTGCTTCATCTTCACTGAAGTGCCCTTGAAACTGGAAAAGGAAACTCAAAACAATACCTATCCATCCATCTGAATTGGCAAGCAACAAAACTTGTGCATATGCTGGACTGTTCTGTAGTAATGTTGTAAATGGAGCTTCCCAGGAGACTCCAAAAGCCTCCACCTTACGTGGACATGTGGAACATAAATGAGAGTTGGTGTTGTCCTCTGGCCTGCCTGTGTGCTGGTGAAAAGGAAGTTTGTATGAGAATATTGAGCCATGTAGAATAGGCTGCTATGTAACTAATAACTCTGTATCTATGCAAACTAACACATGTAAACACATGTAAAGAGGATGTAAAATGTAAACTGATGAAAACTGTATCAACCAGATAGATAGTACATCGAGACAAAGTGTCAGAACACACCTACCAAGACAAACCGATGACTTCTTAATAATAGGGTATAATTTCTGCTCCGCTTAAATTACAGACCTAGCTACACAGACAGAAAAGGACCTTAACCTCTGCCTGACTTCAGAGCTACTGAGATGTAAGTCACTCCTAAGGAGCCTCGCAGCTCGGTTTGTGTGGGGCGTGCTTGAGAAAAGAAGGCGAGCCCTTCAGCAAGGTGGATGAGCCTGGGTGCACTGCTGCACCCCCGGGACTGCTGAGTTTTCAGCTCAGGATGGACTTGTGCCCAAGTCAGTCTGGAGCACAAGGCAGGAAAGGTGAGGGCAGGCACTGTCCTGTTTGCCTGGTCATGAATCATAATTTCAAAGGTCATTTTGGAAGAGGTGACCAGCCTTCAACCTGTCTGAAGAGCTCCCCAGCTCACAGCCTGCTGCCTCATTTCCAGAGGCTCCTTCAGACCAGGTTTCTTGCTCAGGAACATCACAAGCCATTGCCTGTACGTGGTGCCTCAAGCACATTAGCACATGCTGGTGGTACATGTGGGCACTGACTAGACATTACTGGTAGATGACCAGAGAGGCAACCATCAGATAACCCAAATGGAGATCTTCCTCTTGTGTGACAGATGAGCCCTCAACCATGTAACATGTGTGCCCATACTGTCACAGCTCTCAAATGTTTCTAGTAAAGGTCCAGCTGCTGTAATACAGTGAATCTTCTGTAAATTCTCTCCCTGCCACCCTGGAGCATGGTTTCTGAAATACTCACGGATAGCTGGTGCCGCTTGCTGGACCAATAGGCTCACTGCCAGCCTTTCATTAACATTTTCCACAGACATCCCTCCATAGCATAAGAGCATAATTTGCCACAAGCAAATATTCCAAAAATCGAGTGTTCCTCAGACTTTTGCTAACGATAGTACCTTTTCTGAGATAACACCCATTTGCCCTGCAGTTCATATAGCTAAAACTAGATTTTGGCATGCCATTTGACATGCTGCCCAATCATTTGTATTATTATAATTCCAATTCAGATCTCCTCGTGGGCAAGGCTGTCGGTTATCATCTCAGTCTGCCAATTCCCTATCCTTTTTTCAATATCCATTCTCTATCCCCTGGCTGAAATATCTGTTGAAACAATACTTGAACATCCCCCTAACAAATGGGATGTCCCTCTACTCTTGTACAAAACAGTCGAGCTGCCTTTTCCGGGTCCTCCCATGTTATGGAAAATCAGGCTCGCCGGCCTCCATAACAGGGTCCGACCCTAGGTTCCTGCTGAGGCAGAAGTTCGGAGTCAGATTGAAGAAAAATAAAATTTAATGACATACATACGTGCGGTAATTACAGCTCGAGCTGGGTGCCTCCGAAGAGGGACCCCGAACAAAGAAATCCCTGGGCAATTATACCCTTACAATCTAAATTCCCCACCCCTCTAGCGATAGTTTGGACCAATAGTAATAGTTAGGTCTGGGGTCTTCCCCTTCTTCACTGGGCCCCTTCATTGTCTCTAGGAAGGCTGCTGCTTATCTTCAAGGTTGGCTGCTCCTGCTGTCAGTGTAGCTTCTTTATCTCTCCAGCTTGAACCGGCTCTGGGGCCCCCTTTTACTTATCTAAGTAAAAGTTCACAGCAAGTTCACAGCCTGAGGCCTAAGGCTTCAGCAAATTTAGCTACTAATGCTAAGCAAGTTATGCTAAGCAATTAATTCTAGACAGCTTCAGTCTGATATTCTCTAACAGTCCTCCCTTTGTTTTTATTAAGCATCCCTGCTAATATGTTAAGCAGAGTTCTCGAAGCCTTTCGAGGCGTACTATCACTCTCCATAATCTTCTATACAATATGGTTGTAAGCAATAGGCATAACATGGTCAAACTTAACACAACTACTACTGGGTGCAACATGTGATTATAGATCCCTGTTGCGGTTGGTGACCATCCCAGAAGAGTCTCCCACCAATGATATTCTCCATCCTTCTTCACTCTTTCCAAGATGTGGTGTATCTCTTCTGTATCATGATGAACAGTGATTAGAGTTTTTTGTCCATTGTTTCAGATGCGTTTTAACAGTTGACACAGGTCATCATGTTGTAGTAGTTTCTGTACCAATGTAAGGTTCATTCCAATGGGGGTAGGCAATAAATCTTGACTTAAGGTATAATTAGATTGTATTAATTGATAAGACACAACAGGAACTGAATAATTAAAGTCACAGCCCATAACTTTAGAAAAATTACAAACACAAATATTTGAATGATTACTTGTGTCTACAGTAATGTTATCTACGAATATAAGATTACAGAGAGTTCTCATACAGACACATCCTTTTCCAATATATACAAGTACAGTTTCAGGAGTTTCATCAGGATGTATTTCAAAATGACAAACATTTTGTTCAGTATCAAGACAAATGTCTTGAGCTTTGACAGTGTTTATCTCACAAATAAATATATATATAATTTTAAGATTTTCAAACCTTTTTTGCATACCTAGAACATACTGGGTTAGCTGTTCATCTCCGTCCAACAGGCTGGTCTTAGCTGGGATATAAGTTCCTGTAGCCAATTGATGCCCAAATAAGACTTCTGCTGAGGATAATCCTACCTGTTGTATAGGGGTTGTTCTAATTTCCCACAACACTAAGTTTAAGGCATTAGGCCATTTGAGACTTGCCTGTGTACATACCCATGCTAACTTGTTTTTAATAGTTCTGTTCATTCTCTCAGTTTGTCCTCAAGACTGGGGATGATAAGGTGTGTACAATTCTCTATGAATTCCTAGCATTTGATATAATTTCCCTAAAACTCCTGCTGAAAAGTGCAAACCCCTACCTGAATCTACAGTTTCTGGGACTCCAGACCTAGGGACAATTTCCTTTAACAAGGCTTTAATCACTGCAGCCGTATCTGCTTTGCAGGTAGGAAAGGCTTCCACCCATCTGCTTAGTTGATCAACTGTCACAAGAAGATGTTTAAATCCTTCTGCTGCTGGCATGTCAGCATAGTCAATTTGTAGACGCTGGAATGGAAAATAAGCCCGTGGGAGGCCTCTTCTGTTAATCTTAGGATAAGTATCGTTAAATTTTTGGCAAGTTGGGCAGGTTGTTGTTATGCATTTTGCAACCACATGCACTCGGGAGCTGCCCAGGTTTGTAGAGTACATGAGGCGACAGTCAATGCTCCTCCATGTCCACGATCATGATATCACCTATCCGTAGAACGTAAATACCTTAAGGAAAGGATGGGCTTACCCCTGATAGTCCAAATTCCTTTTTCGTCTTGAATCACTTCACGCTTTTTCCAATTCTCTTTCTTCTTCTGTGGCATATACACAGTCATTGGGTGACCCAAAACTTCAGGTCGTGCTTTTCTAATAAGGGCTGCTGTAGCTACTATGCTCTGATGCATCCTGGAGTGCCTTTGATTACCGCATCTAGTTGGGTGAAGTAATAGGCCACTGGCCTACGGTGAGGACCTAGTTTTTGACTGAATACTCCACTTGCTACTCCGTCGTTCATGAACAAATAATTCAAATGGCTTACTATAATCTGGTAGTCCTAGAGCCGGGGCTGAGACCAACACCCTTTTTACAGATGTAAAAGCTTTCTCTTTTTCTGGAGTCCAGGTCAAAGGCTCTGCCTCCTCCGTTTTTGTTGCCTGGACCAAAGGTTTGGTAAGCCCTCCCAACCCAGGAATCCATGGCTGACAAAATCCTACAGCTCCTAAAAAAATCCCCTAAATTGCTTTTTTGATATAGGACGGGGTATATTGAGAATTGTCTTTACTCATTCTGGATCAATTAATCTGTGTCTTTCCTTCAAGATAAGCCCCAAATATTTTACCTCTTGTTGACGCAGCTGGAGTTTGGACGGAGATGCTCGATGCCCTTTCTCTGCAAGAGCGTTACATAGAGAAATAGTGTCTTTCAAACATGTCTCGTAATCTTTACTTGCTAATAACAAATCATCCACATACTGTATTAACACTGAATGTCCTGGAAGTTTGATATCTGCCAGATCATTTTTAAGTATACGTGAAAAAATAGTCGGAGACCCAGTAAATCCCTGTAGTAGCCTAGTCCAAGTCAATTGTTGTCCCTTCCAAGTGAAGGCAAAAAGATCTTGGCTGTCCTCAGCTACTGGTATACTAAAAAAGGCTGCTGTTAAATCAATCACAGTAAAATAAGTTGCCCAGTGGGGTATCTGTGGTAATATAGTTGATGGGTCAGGAACTACTGGATGCGGAGCGATTACATTTTGGTTTACAACTCTTAGGTCTTGTACAAACTGATACTCCAGATCGCCATTTAGAATCCTGCCTATTCTTTTTAACTGGCAGAATTGGGGTGTTGTATGGGGATTCACAAACTCTAAGGATACCCAGTTTTAGATAGTGATCAATTTGCTTTTGGATACTTTTCTCTGCTTCCTTTGGGATAGAGTATTGTTTAACCACGGGAGGTAATCCTCCCCTTGTTTTGATTGAGACTGGACTAGCTGATTTCAATAGTCCAACATCCATTCCTGAAGAGCTCCATAACTTTCCAGGAACTGATTCTAAACCTGTTGGAATTTGCAGATTAGTTGACTCTGGTTCTGGTGTCTCAGCCAGAACACATGAGCCCATTATTATTAATTTCATCCCTTCCGGCTGTAAGCAAATCTGGGTATCCAGGGCTTGTAAGAGATCCCTCCCTAAAAGGCAAAAGGGTGAATCCATGGAAATTATGAAACGTCCCCACACTCCTTTTCCTCCAATAGTGAGCAACAAGGGCTTAGTCAATGTTCGTTCGCCTTTTCCCATTACTCCCTGTATTGTTATTTTATCTGATGTCTTACATCCTTTAGGCTCAAAATTCAGAAGAGAAAGGGTAGCTCCAGTATCCACTAAGAAGGGAATTTCTTGACCTGCTATATTTGCCATTACCTGCCCCCTGAAATCCAAATCTATATCCCATAAATTTACCCCAATTCCCACGGTGTTTTCTGGGTCTCCCATCTCCTGTCATTGTGGACTGGCTGGGAATTGCCTGGTGTCATTCCCAGTACTCGGCTGTCTCATGCCATCCCTTCTATTCCTAGGCATGCGGGGTCTCACTGGGCATTCCTGCTGCCAGTGCCCTTGTTCACCACAATAATGGCAATAATCATTAACTCTTAAGCGTACAATACGTTCGCTTTGGTTCCGCCTGTCTCCTCTGACCCTTGCTCGTCCCCTTCCTCTAGTTTCTTTAAACTCGTCTCTTAACACAGCCGCTAACACACTCACTTCCTTTCTTCTGTCGTCTCTTTTCTTTCACCTTCTCTTCATCTTGACCGTTATATACAAATGTGGCTAAGCGTACTATTTCATCCATAGACTTCCCTGGCCAGTCAGGAACATGTTTAGAAAAATACTTTTTAATGTCAGAGGCCATTTGATCCACAAATGTGGAAACTATCAGAGGCCTCTTAGCCTCGGCTTCTGGGTCTATCCCCCCTCCAAACATTCTGATTTGTTTAAATAGTCTAGAAAGGAAAGCTGAGGGCTGTTCCTCAGGTTGTTGCTGACACTCCCTTATTTTAGACCAATTCGCAGTCTTTTGTCCTGCCAACCATATAGCTTCTTCTAAGCCTTGTCTGGCTAATTGCAACTGCCAGCAATCTGCCTCTACATTATGATTCCACCCGGGGTCCACAATTGGCCAGGTCGTTCGAGCAGCCAGAACACCCCCCTCTCCTGCCCAACGACGGTTTACATCCAGAATTGAGTGTTTTTCATCTGGAGTGAACAAGGCTTCAAGGAGCATTTGCACATCCTCCCCAGGCAGGATCATACGCCCACAGTATTCCTTTTACAATTTGTAACACTTTCTCTGGATCTTCCCTAAGCCTGGGAGTTTGTTGACTCCATGCAATCAAATCTTGGGGCCCCCAGGGTCGGTAAATTCGCGTTGTAGCTACCCGAGGTGCCCCGTCCGGACCTGGCGGGGGCACTCCTGGCACAGGAATGATGTGCAAAGGGGCTTGAAAGGCAGAGGGGGAAGGCAAGGGGGGGTATAGAGAAGTTGAAGCAGAGGACAGCGCATAGGGTGGAGCAGTTTCCACAAGCATTTTAGCAGCTGCACTACTTTCAATACTCTGAGAAAATTTTTCTTTGCCCAACTGTCCCATACATACCAATAATCCATTTGTCCGGGGAACCTATCCTGCAAATGGTGACGCAGGAAAGTTAACTCCTGATGATCAAAGGTTCCCTGTGGTGGCCATCGTTCTGCCGGGTTACCATCCTTTGTCAGGAACGGCCAATCCTCCTGACATAGTTGGATCAACCCCCCCCCCTTTTTTTTTTTCCTCTTAGGTTCTTGGTACCATCAATCTTACTCTATTTTTGCAGAATTTCGGCTAAGGGCGTCCCCTTTTCTATGCCGAACTTATTTCCCATATTGAGTTCCTGAAAAGTGCGTCTTATGCTGATCAGGCAGCACACTTCCTTATAATATACTTTTTTTTTTCTTTTTTTTTTCTCAGCAACACCAGAATTTAAATTTTCATTACCCCCTGCAGCCGGCATGATTACACTCTTTCTCTCTCTCACTCTCTCTCTCTGGGAACCGCACTCACACCACCCGAGTCTTTAACTGCTAGGACTGCCGTCCCTTCGCAGTGGGCGGCTCTGTCAGCCGACGGGTGCCCCTTTCGGTTCCCAGGTCATACGCGCTCACACCAGTCACAGTACCGGTATCCACACTCACACTAGTCACAGTAACTCTAAGTTAGTCTTGCGGTGCGCCTTACGCTGATCAGGCTGCGCACTCCCCCCTTCCGGCCGGAGTGAGACGGGACTCGAACCCTCTCAAAACCTGGGCGTGGGACTCGAACCCACCCCAATCCTGGGCGTGGGACCCGAACCCACCCCAAAACCTGGGAGTGGGACTCGAACCCACTCCAAACCTGGGCATGGGACTTGAACCCACCCCAAACCCTGGGCGTGGGACTCGAACCCACCCCAAAACCTGGTACGCCTTACGGTTATCAGCCCGCGTACCCCTTACAGTGCACTTTGTTACCAAACCAGAATTTTGAATTTAGGCAGGAATTTAAGACTCACCCTCTCGGTGCCTCCCGTTGCCAAAGATCCCAGGTGAACTCACCCGATGGCGCCAGATGATTGTTTGGAGACGAGAGGCCCCGACAGTGGTCGCCTAGGGTCCCACCAGAGTTGCCAAACTGTTATGGAAAATCAGGCTCGCCGGCCTCCATAACAGGGTCCGACCCTAGGTTCCTGCTGAGGCAGAAGTTCGAAGTCAGATTGAAGAAAAATAAAATTTAATGACATACGTGCGGTAATTACAGCTCGAGCTGGGTGCCTCCGAAGAGGGACCCCGAACAAAGAAATCCCTGGGCAATTATACCCTTACAATCTAAATTCCCCACCCCTCTAGCGATAGTTTGGACCAATAGTAATAGTTAGGTCTGGGGTCTTCCCCTTCTTCACTGGGCCCCTTCATTGTCTCTAGGCAGGCTGCTGCTTATCTTCAAGGTTGGCTGCTCCTGCTGTCAGTGTAGCTTCTTTATCTCTCCAGCTTGAACCGGCTCTGGGGCCCCCTTTTACTTATCTAAGTAAAAGTTCACAGCAAGTTCACAGCCTGAGGCCTAAGGCTTCAGCAAATTTAGCTACTAATGCTAAGCAAGTTATGCTAAGCAATTAATTCTAGACAGCTTCAGTCTGATATTCTCTAACATCCCACACCCGGGGCATTTGCTGTGCCCATTGAAGTAGATCTCTGGGAGCCCACGGCCAATAAACGCAGGCACGCAAGACCAGTGCCAGTGCTCACCAGATGAGAACCTCGCTGTGTTCTATCTGGGGTGCCAAACAAATAAGATAATCTGTTCTGTTTTCTTTGCTCTCGGGTACTGGTAATGAGGAGCAGGAGTCATATTTCTAAGTTTTTAAGTATTATTGCTGGCAATAAGGTCCTTCTTATGCTCTCAGCCAGGTAGTGAGAAAAAGGGATTTCCAACTAAGCTGTAAAGCCTTGTACCTGCTACTGGCCTATCAGACGCAAAGGCAGAACTGAAATCAGGTCTGCATCGACACCATGGGCTTCCTGCTGCCCTATAAGGTACAGGGGCACAATGACCTCACAACGACAAAGAGGAGCCATGCGCCTACCATGGCATTATGTGGTGCTGAAGGCAGAAATAACCTGACAGGTTAAAACCAGCAGACATGTGACCAGCACTGGCCTATCAGGCACTGAGCCACAAGTGACATCACAAACACAAACTGCACCCACATCACCAGCACTGGCCCATCAGGCACTGAGCCACAAGTGACATCACAACCACAAACTGCACCCACAGGACCAGCACTGGCCTATCAGGAACTGAGCCACAAATGACATCATAAATACAAACTGTAGCCATGTGACCAGCACTGGCCTATCAGGCACTCAGCCACAAGTGACATCACAACCACAAACTGCACCCACATCACCAGCACTGGCCTATCAGGCACTGAGCCACAAGTGACAACACAAACACAAACTGCACCCACATCACCAGCACTGGCCTATCAGGCACTCAGCCACAAGTGACCTCACAGTCACAAACTGCACCCACATCACCAGCACTGGCCTATCAGGCACTCAGCCACAAGTGACATCACAAACACAAACTGCACCCACATCACCAGCACTGGCCCATCAGGCACTGAGCCACAAGTGACATCACAACCACAAACTGCACCCACAGGACCAGCACTGGCCTATCAGGAACTGAGCCACAAATGACATCATAAATACAAACTGTAGCCATGTGACCAGCACTGGCCTATCAGGCACTCAGCCACAAGTGACATCACAACCACAAACTGCACCCACATCACCAGCACTGGCCTATCAGGCACTGAGCCACAAGTGACATCACAAACACAAACTGCACCCACAGGACCAGCATGGCCTATCAGGCACTGAGCCACAATTGACATCACAAACACAAACTGCAGCCATCTGACCAGCACTGGCCTATCAGGCACTCAGCCACAAGTGACCTCACAATCATAAACTCCACCCACAGGACCAGCACTGGCCTATCAGGCACTGAGCCACAAGTGACATCACAACCACAAACTCCACCCACATCACCAGCACTGGCCTATCAGGCACTCAGCCACAAGTGACATCACAAACACAAACTGCACCCACATCACCAGCACTGGCCTATCAGCCACTGAGCCACAAGTGACATCACAAACACAAACTCCACCCACATCACCAGCACTGGCCTATCAGGCACTGAGCCACAAGTGACATCACAAACACAAACTGCACCCACATCACCAGCACTGGCCTATCAGGCACTGAGCCACAAGTGACATCACAAACACAAACTGCACCCACATCACCAGCACTGGCCTATCAGGCACTCAGCCACAAGTGACATCACAAACACAAACTGCACACATGTGACCAGCACTGGTCTAGCAGGCACTGAGCCACAAGTGACATCACAAACACAAACTCCACCCACATGAACAGCACTGGCCTATCAGTCACTGAGACACAAGTGACATCACAACCACTAACTGCACCCACATCACCAGCACTGGCCTATCAGGCACTGAGCCACAACTGACATGACAAACACAAACTGAACCCACATCACCAGCACTGGCCCATCAGGCACTGAGCCACAAGTGACATCATAAACACCAACTGCACCCACACCACCAGCACTGGCCTATCAGGCACTGAGCCACAAGTGACATCACAACTACAAACTACAGCCACATCACCAGCACTGGCCTATCAGGCACTGAGCCACAAGTGACATCACAAACACAAACTGTACCCACACCACCAGCACTGGCCTATCAGGCACTCAGCCACAAGTGACATCACAAATATAAACTCCACCTACATCAATAGCACTGGCCTATCAGGCACTGAGCCACAAGTGACATCACAACTACAAATTGGACCCACATCACCAGCACTGGCCTATCAGGCACTCAGCCACAAGGGACATCACAAACACAAACTGCACCCACATGAACAGCACTGGCCTATCAGGCACTGAGACACAAGAGACATCACAACCACAAACTCCCCCCACAGGACCAGCACTGGCCTATCAGGTACTCAGCCACAAGTGACATCACAACCACAAACTGCAACCATGTGACCAGCACTGGCCTATCAGGCACTGAGCCACAACTGACATCACAACCTCAAACTCCCCCCACAGGACCAGCACTGGCCTATCAGGCACTCAGCCACAAGTGACATCACAAACACAAACTCCCCCCACAGGACCAGCACTGGCCTATCAGGCACTGAGCCACAAGAGACATCACAAACACAAACTCCCCCCACAGGACCAGCACTGGCCTATCAGGCACTCAGCCACAAGTGACATCACAACCACAAACTCCACCCATAGGACTAGCACAG
The DNA here is from genome assembly GCF_036417845.1 of Apteryx mantelli. NCBI lineage: Eukaryota > Metazoa > Chordata > Aves > Apterygiformes > Apterygidae > Apteryx > Apteryx mantelli. The sequence continues at coordinate 26,167,328 of NC_089987.1, forward strand.
GCCTATCAGGCACTCAGCCACAAGTTACATCACAAATATAAACTCTACCTACATCAATAGCACTGGCCTATCAGGCACTGAGCCACAAGTGACCTCACAAACACAAACTGCACTCACATCACAAGCACTGGCCTATCAGGCACTCAGCCACAAGTGACATCACAAACACAAACTGCACCCACATGAACAGCACTGGCCTATCAGGCACTGAGCTACAAGTGACATCACAACCACAAACTCCACCCATAGGACTAGCACAGGCCTATCAGGCACTGAGCCACAAGTGACATCACAAACACAAACTGCACCCACATCACCAGCACTGGCCTATCAGGCACTGAGCCACAAGTGACATCACAAACACAAACTGCACCCACGTGACAAGCACTGGCCTATCAGGCACTGAGCCACAAGTGACATCACAACCACTAACTGCACCCACAACACCAGCACTGGCCTATCAGTCACTAAGCCACAAGTGACATCACAACCACAAACTGCACCCACATCACCAGCACTGGCCTATCAGGCACTGAGCCACAAATGACATCAAAACCACAAACTGCAGCCATGTAACCAGCACTGGCCTATCAGGCACTGAGCCACAAGTGACATCACAAACACAAACTGCAGCCACAGGACCAGCACTGGCCTATCAGGCACTGAGCCACAAGTGACATCACAACCACAAACTGCACCCACACCACCAGCACTGGCCTATCAGGCACTGAGCCACAAGTGACATCACAAACACAAAGGGCACCCACATCACCAGCACTGGCCAATCAGGCACTGAGCAACAAGTGACATCACAACCACAAACTGCAGCCACAGGACCAGCACTGGCCTATCAGGCACTGAGCCACAAGTGACATCACAACCACAAACTGCACCCACATCACCAGCACTGGCCTATCAGGCACTGAGCCACAAGTGACATCACAAACACAAACTGCACCCACATCACCAGCACTGGCCTATCAGTCACTGAGCCACAAGTGACATCACAAATACAAACCCCACCCACATGAACAGCACTGGCCTATCAGGCACTGAGCCACAAATGACATCACAAACACAAACTGCAGCCATGTAACCAGCACTGGCCTATCAGGCACTGAGCCACAAGTGACATCACAAACACAAACTGCACCCACACCACCAGCACTGGCCTATCAGGCACTCAGCAAACAGTGACATCACAACCACAAACTGCACCCACATCACCAGCACTGGCCTATCAGGCACTGAGCAACAAGTGACATCACAACCACAAACTGCAGCCACACCACCAGCACTGGCCTATCAGGCACTAAGCCACAAGTTTCATCACAAACACAAACTGCACCCACATCACCAGCACTGGCCTATCAGGCACTGAGCCACAAGTGACATCACAAACACAAACTGCACCCACATGAACAGCACTGGCCTATCAGGCACTGAGCCACAAGTGACATCACAAAGACAAACTGCACCCACAACACCAGCACTGGCCTATCAGGCACTGAGCCACAAGTGACATCACAAACACAAACTGCACCCACATCACCAGCACTGGCCCATCAGGCACTCAGCCACAAGTGACATCACAACCACAAACTGCAGCCATGTCACCAGAACTGGCCTATCAGGCACTGAGCCACAAGTGACATCACAAACACAAACTGCACCCACAGGACCAGCACTGCCATATCAGGCACTGAGCCACAAGTGACATCACAAACACAAACTGCAGCCACATCACCAGCACTGGCCTATCAGGCACTGAGCCACAAGTGACATCACAAACACAAACTGCACCCACATCACCAGCACTGGCCTATCAGGCACTCAGCCACAAGTGACATCACAAACACAAACTGCACCCACATCACCAGCACTGGCCTATCAGGCACTGAGCCACAAGTGACATCACAACAGCAAACTGCACCCACATGACCAGCAGTGGCCTATCAGGCACTGAGCCACAAATGACATCACAACCACAAACTGCACCCACATCACCAGCACTGGCCTATCAGGCACTGAGCCACAAGTGACACCACAAACACAAACTCCACCCACATCACCAGCACTGGCCTATCAGGCACTCAGCCACAAGTGACCTCACAACCACAAACTGCACCCACATCACCAGCACTGGCCTATCAGGCACTGAGCCACAAGTGACATCACAAACACAAACTGCAGCCACATCACCAGCACTGGCCTATCAGGCACTGAGCCACAAGTGACATCACAACCACAAACTGAACCCACATCACCAGCACTGGCCTATCAGGCACTCAGCCACAAGTGACATCACAACCACAAACTCCACCCACATCACCAGCACTGGCCTATCAGGCACTGAGCCACAAGTGACATCACAACCACAAACTCCACCCACATCACCAGCACTGGCCTATCAGGCACTCAGCCACAAGGGACATCACTTAACAAAAACTCCACCCACATCACCAGCACTGGCCTATCAGGCACTGAGCCACAAGTGACATCACAAACACAAACTGCACCCACATCACCAGCACTGGCCTTTCAGGCACTGACCCACAAGTGACATCACAACCACAAACTGCAAACACGTGACCAGCATTGGCTTATCAGGCACTGAGCCACAAGTGACATCACAAACACAAACTACAGCCACATCACCAGCACTGGCCTCTCAGGCACTGAGCAACAAGTGACATCACAAACACAAATTGCAGCCACATCACCAGCACTGGCCTATCAGGCACTCAGTCACAAGTGACATCACAACCACAAACTGCACACACGTGACCAGCACTGGCCTATCAGGCACTCATCCACAAGTGATATCAGAAACTGCAGCCACGTCACCAGCACTGGCCTATCAGGCACTGAGCTACAAGTGACAACACAACCACAAACTCCACCCATAGGACTAGCACAGGCCTATCAGGCACTGAGCCACAAGTGACATCACAAACACAAACTCCAACACATCACCAGCACTGGCCTATCAGGCACTGAGCCACAAGTGACATCACAAACACAAACTCCAACGACACCACCAGCACTGGCCTATCAGGCACTGAGCCACAAGTGACATCACAAACACAAACTGCACCCACAGGACCAGCATGGCCTATCAGGCACTGAGCCACAATTGACATCACAAACACAAACTGCAGCCATCTGACCAGCACTGGCCTATCAGGCACTCAGCCACAAGTGACATCACAGTCACAAACTGCACCCACAGGACCAGCACTGGCCTATCAGGCACTCAGCCACAAGTGACATCACAAACACAAACTGCACCCACACCACCAGCACTGCCCTATCAGCCACTGAGCCACAAGTGACATCACAACAGCAAACTGCACCCACATCACCAGCACTGGCCTATCAGGCACTGAGCCACAAGTGACATCACAACCACAAACTGCACCCACATCACCAGCACTGGCCTATCAGCCACTGAGCCACAAGTGACATCACAACCACTAACTGCACCCACATCACCAGCACTGGCCTATCAGGCACTGAGCCACAACTGACATGACAAACACAAACTGAACCCACATCACCAGCACTGGCCCATCAGGCACTGAGCCACAAGTGACATCATAAACACCAACTGCACCCACACCACCAGCACTGGCCTATCAGGCACTGAGCCACAAGTGACATCACAACTACAAACTACAGCCACATCACCAGCACTGGCCTATCAGGCACTGAGCCACAAGTGACATCACAAACACAAACTGTACCCACACCACCAGCACTGGCCTATCAGGCACTCAGCCACAAGTGACATCACAACCACAAACTCCCCCCGCAGGACCAGCACTGGCCTATCAGGTACTCAGCCACAAGTGACATCACAACCACAAACTGCAGCCATGTCACCAGCACTGGCCTATCAGGCACTGAGCCACAACTGACATCACAACCACAAACTGCACCCACACCACCAGCACTGGCCTATCAGGCACTCAGCCACAAGTGACATCACAAACACAAACTCCCCCCACAGGACCAGCACTGGCCTATCAGGCACTGAGCCACAAGAGACATCACAAACACAAACTCCCCCCACAGGACCAGCACTGGCCTATCAGGCACTCAGCCACAAGTGACATCACAACCACAAACTCCACCCATAGGACTAGCACAGGCCTATCAGGCACTCAGCCACAAGTTACATCACAAATATAAACTCTACCTACATCAATAGCACTGGCCTATCAGGCACTGAGCCACAAGTGACCTCACAAACACAAACTGCACTCACATCACCAGCACTGGCCTATCAGGCACTCAGCCACAAGTGACATCACAAACACAAACTGCACCCACATCACCAGCACTGGCCTATCAGGCACTCAGCCACAAGTGACATCACAACCACAAACTGCACCCACATCACCAGCACTGGCCTATCAGGCACTGAGCCACAAATGACATCAAAACCACAAACTGCAGCCATGTAACCAGCACTGGCCTATCAGGCACTGGACCACAAGTGACATCACAACCACAAACTGCACCCACACCACCAGCACTGGCCTATCAGGCACTGAGCCACAAATGACATCACAACCACAAACTGCAGCCATGTAACCAGCACTGGCCTATCAGGCACTCAGCCACAAGTGACATCACAAACACAAACTCCAACCACATCACCAGCACTGGCCTATCAGGCACTCAGCAAACAGTGACATCACAACCACAAACTGCACCCACATCACCAGCACTGGCCTATCAGGCACTGAGCAACAAGTGACATCACAACCACAAACTGCACCCACATCACCAGCACTGGCCTATCAGGCACTAAGCCACAAGTTTCATCACAAACACAAACTGCACCCACATCACCAGCACTGGCCTATCAGGCACTGAGCCACAAGTGACATCACAAACACAAACTGCACCCACACCACCAGCACTGGCCTATCAGGCACTGAGCCACAAGTGACATCACAAAGACAAACTGCACCCACAACACCAGACTGGCCTATCAGGCACTGAGCCACAAGTGACATCACAAACACTAACTGCACCCACAGCACCAGCACTGGCCTATCAGGCACTCAGCCACAAGTGACATCACAACCACAAACTGCAGCCATGTCACCAGCACTGGCCTATCAGGCACTGAGCCACAAGTGACATCACAAACACAAACTGCACCCACAGGACCAGCACTGCCATATCAGGCACTGAGCCACAAGTGACATCACAAACACAAACTGCAGCCACATCACCAGCACTGGCCTATCAGGCACTCAGCCACAAGTGACATCACAACAGCAAACTGCACCCACAGCACCAGCACTGGCCTATCAGGCACTGAGCCACAAGTGACATCACAACAGCAAACTGCACCCACATCACCAGCACTGGCCTATCAGGCACTGAGCCACAAGTGACATCACAACCACAAACTGCACCCACATCACCAGCACTGGCCTATCAGGCACTGAGCCACAAGTGACACCACAAACACAAACTCCACCCACATCACCAGCACTGGCCTATCAGGCACTCAGCCACAAGTGACCTCACAAACACAAACTGCACCCACATCACCAGCACGGGCCTATCAGGCACTGAGCCACAAGTGACATCACAAACACAAACTGCAGCCACATCACCAGCACTGGCCTATCAGGCACTGAGCCACAAGTGACATCACAACCACAAACTGAACCCACATCACCAGCACTGGCCTATCAGGCACTCAGCCACAAGTGACATCACAACCACAAACTCCACCCACATCACCAGCACTGGCCTATCAGGCACTGAGCCACAAGTGACATCACAACCACAAACTCCACCCACATCACCAGCACTGGCCTATCAGGCACTCAGCCACAAGGGACATCACTTAACAAAAACTCCACCCACATCACCAGCACTGGCCTATCAGGCACTGAGCCACAAGTGACATCACAAACACAAACTGCACCCACATCACCAGCACTGGCCTTTCAGGCACTGACCCACAAGTGACATCACAACCACAAACTGCAAACACGTGACCAGCATTGGCTTATCAGGCACTGAGCCACAAGTGACATCACAAACACAAACTACAGCCACATCACCAGCACTGGACTCTCAGGCACTGAGCAACAAGTGACATCACAAACACAAATTGCAGCCACATCACCAGCACTGGCCTATCAGGCACTCAGTCACAAGTGACATCACAACCACAAACTGCACACACGTGACCAGCACTGGCCTATCAGGCACTCAGCCACAAGTGATATCAGAAACTGCAGCCACGTGACCAGCACTGGCCTATCAGGCACTGAGCCACAAGTGACATCACAAACACAAACTGCACCCACATGAACAGCACTGGCCTATCAGGCACTGAGCTACAAGTGACAACACAACCACAAACTCCACCCATAGGACTAGCACAGGCCTATCAGGCACTCAGCCACAAGTGACATCACAAACACAAACTCCAACACATCACCAGCACTGGCCTATCAGGCACTGAGCCACAAGTGACATCACAAACACAAACTCCAACGACACCACCAGCATGGCCTATCAGGCACTGAGCCACAATTGACATCACAAACACAAACTGCACCCACAGGACCAGCACTGGCCTATCAGGCACTCAGCCACAAGTGACCTCACAGTCACAAACTGCACCCACAGGACCAGCACTGGCCTATCAGGCACTCAGCCACAAGTGACATCACAAACACAAACTGCACCCACACCACCAGCACTGGCCTATCAGCCACTGAGCCACAAGTGACATCACAACCACTAACTGCACCCACATCACCAGCACTGGCCTATCAGGCACTGAGCCACAAGTGACACCACAAACACAAACTGCACCCACATCACCAGCACTGGCCTATCAGGCACTCAGCCACAAGTGACCTCCCAAACACAAACTGCACCCACATCACCAGCACTGGCCCATCAGGCACTGAGCCACAAGTGACCTCACAAACACAAACTGCACCCACATCACCAGCACTGGCCTATCAAGCACTGAGCCACAAGTGACATCACAAACACAAACTGAACCCACATAACCAGCACTGGCCTATCAGGCACTCAGCCACAAGTGACATCACAACCACAAACTCCACCCACATCACCAGCACTGGCCTATCAGGCACTCAGCCACAAGTGACATCACAACCACAAACTCCACCCACATCACCAGCACTGGCCTATCAGGCACTCAGCCACAAGGGACATCACTTAACAAAAACTCTACCCACATCACCAGCACCTGCCTATCAGGCACTGAGCCACAAGTGACATCACAAACACAAACTGCACCCACATCACCAGCACTGGCCTTTCAGGCACTCAGCCACAAGTGACATCACAACAGCAAACTGCACCCACATCACCAGCACCTGCCTATCAGGCACTGAGCCACAAGTGACATCACAACCACAAACTGCACCCACATGAACAGCACTGGCCTATCAGGCACTGAGCTACAAGTGACAACACAACCACAAACTCCACCCATAGGACTAGCACAGGCCTATCAGGCACTCAGCCACAAGTGACATCACAAACACAAACTACAGCCACATCACCAGCACTGGCCTCTCAGGCACTGAGCAACAAGTGACATCACAAACACAAATTGCAGCCACATCACCAGCACTGGCCTATCAGGCACTCAGTCACAAGTGACATCACAACCACAAACTGCACACACGTGACCAGCACTGGCCTATCAGGCACTCATCCACAAGTGATATCAGAAACTGCAGCCACGTGACCAGCACTGGCCTATCAGGCACTGAGCCACAAGTGACATCACAAACACAAACTCCAACCACATCACCAGCACTGGCCTATCAGGCACTGAGCCACAAGTGACATCACAAACACAAACTCCAACGACACCACCAGCACTGGCCTATCAGGCACTGAGCCACAAGTGACATCACAAACACAAACTGCACCCACAGGACCAGCATGGCCTATCAGGCATTCAGCCACAATTGACATCACAAACACAAACTGCAGCCATCTGACCAGCACTGGCCTATCAGGCACTCAGCCACAAGTGACCTCACAGTCACAAACTGCACCCACAGGACCAGCACTGGCCTATCAGGCACTCAGCCACAAGTGACATCACAAACACAAACTGCACCCACACCACCAGCACTGGCCTATCAGGCACTGAGCCACAAGTGACATCACTACCACAAACTCCAACCACATCACCAGCACTGGCCTATCAGGCACTCAGCAAACAGTGACATCACAACCATAAACTGCACCCACAGCACCAGCACTGGCCTATCAGGCACTGAGCCACAAGTGACATCTCAAACACTAACTGCACCCACATCACCAGCACTGGCCTATCAGGCACTGAGCCACAAGTGACATCACAACCACAAACTGCACCCACAGGACCAGCACTGCCATATCAGGCACTGAGCCACAAGTGACATCACAACAGCAAACTGCACCCACACCACCAGCACTGGCCCATCAGGCACTCAGCCACAAGTGACATCACAACCACAAACTGCAGCCACATCACCAGCACTGGCCTCTCAGGCACTGAGCAACAAGTGACATCACAAACACAAATTGCAGCCACATCACCAGCACTGGCCTATCAGGCACTCAGTCACAAGTGACATCACAACCACAAACTGCACACACGTGACCAGCACTGGCCTATCAGGCACTCATCCACAAGTGATATCAGAAACTGCAGCCACGTGACCAGCACTGGCCTATCAGGCACTGAGCCACAAGTGACATCACAAACACAAACTGCACCCACATCACCAGCACTGGCCCATCAGGCACTGAGCCACAAGTGACATCACAACCACAAACTCCACCCATAGGACTAGCACAGGCCTATCAGGCACTGAGCCACAACTGACATCACAACCATAAACTGCAGCCACGTGACCAGCAGTGGCCTATCAGGCACTCAGCCACAAGTGACATCACAACAGCAAACTGCACCCACATGACCAGCAGTGGCCTATCAGGCACTGAGCTACAAGTGACATCACAACCACAAACTGCACACACGTGACCAGCACTGGCCTATCAGGCACTCATCCACAAGTGATATCAGAAACTGCAGCCACGTGACCAGCACTGGCCTATCAGGCACTGAGCCACAAGTGACATCACAACCACAAACTGCAGCCACAGGACCAGCACTGGCCTATCAGGCACTCAGCCACAAGTGACATCACAACCACAAACTGCACCCACATGAACAGCACTGGCCTATCAGGCACTGAGCTACAAGTGACAACACAACCACAAACTCCACCCATAGGACTAGCACAGGCCTATCAGGCACTGAGCCACAAGTGACATCACAACCACAAACTGCAGCCATCAGACCAGCACTGGCCTATCAGGCACTCAGCCACAAGTGACCTCACAATCATAAACTCCACCCACAGGACCAGCACTGGCCTATCAGGCACTGAGCCACAAGTGACATCACAACCACAAAATGCACCCACAGGACCAGCATGGCCTATCAGGCACTGAGCCACAAGTGACATCACAACTACAAACTGCAGCCACATCACCAGCACTGGCCTATCAGGCACTCAGCCACAAGTGACATCACAAACACAAACTGAACCCACATGAACAGCACTGGCCTATCAGGCACTGAGCTACAAGTGACAACACAACCACAAACTCCACCCATAGGACTAGCAAAGGCCTATCAGGCACTCAGCCACAAGTGACATCACAAACACAAACTCCAACCACATCACCAGCACTGGCCTATCAGGCACTGAGCCACAAGTGACCTCACAAACACAAACTGCACACACGTGACAAGCACTGGCCTATCAGGCACTGAGCCACAAGTGACCTCACAAACACAAACTGCACACACGTGACCAGCACTGGCCTATCAGGCACTCAGTCACAAGTGACATCACAAACAGAAACAGCACACACAGGACAAGCACTGGCCTATCAGGCACTCAGCCACAAGTGACATCACAACCACTAACTGCACCCACATCACCAGCACTGGCCTATGAGGCAATGACCCACAATTAACATCACAGCCACAAACTGCACCCACATCACCAGCACTGGCCTATCAGGCACTGAGCCACAAGTGACATCACAAACACAAACTGCACCCACATGAACAGCACTGGCCTATCAGGCACTGAGCTACAAGTGACAACACAACCACAAACTCCACCCATAGGACTAGCACAGGCCTATCAGGCACTCAGCCACAAGTGACATCACAAACACAAACTCCAACCACATCACCAGCACTGGCCTATCAGGCACTGAGCCACAAGTGACCTCACAAACACAAACTGCACACACGTGACAAGCACTGGCCTATCAGGCACTGAGCCACAAGTGACCTCACAAACACAAACTGCACACACGTGACCAGCACTGGCCTATCAGGCACTCAGCCACAAGTGACATCACAACCACTAACTGCACCCACATCACCAGCACTGGCCTATGAGGCAATGACCCACAATTAACATCACAATCACAAACTGCACCCACATCACCAGCACTGGCCTATCAGGCACTGAGCAACAAGTGACATCACAACCACAAACTGCAGCCATGTAACCAGCACTGGCCTATCAGGCACTGAGCCACAAGTGACATCACAACCACAAACTCCACCCATAGGACTAGCACAGGCCTATCAGGCACTGAGCCACAACTGACATCACAACCATAAACTGCAGCCACGTGACCAGCAGTGGCCTATCAGGCACTCAGCCACAAGTGACATCACAACAGCAAACTGCACCCACATGACCAGCAGTGGCCTCTCAGGCACTCAGCCACAAGTGACATCACAACCACAAACTGCACACACGTGACCAGCACTGGCCTATCAGGCACTCATCCACAAGTGATATCAGAAACTGCAGCCACGTGACCAGCACTGGCCTATCAGGCACTGAGCCACAAGTGACATCACAACCACAAACTGCAGCCACAGGACCAGCACTGGCCTATCAGGCACTCAGCCACAAGTGACATCACAGCCACAAACTGCAGCCACATGAACAGCACTGGCCTATCAGGCACTGAGCTACAAGTGACAACACAACCACAAACTCCACCCATAGGACTAGCACAGGCCTATCAGGCACTGAGCCACAAGTGACATCACAACCACAAACTGCAAACACGTGAGCAGCACTGGCTTATCAGGCACTGAGCTACAAGTGACAACACAACCACAAACTCCACCCATAGGACTAGCACAGGCCTATCAGGCACTGAGCCACAAGTGACACCACAAACACAAACTCCACCCACATCACCAGCACTGGCCTATCAGGCACTGAGCCACAACTGACATGACAAACACAAACTGAACACACATGAACAGCACTGGCCTATCAGGCACTCAGCCACAAGTGACATCACAACAGCAAACTGCACCCACAGCACCAGCACTGGCCTATCAGGCACTGAGCAACAAGTGACATCACAAACACAAACTGAACCCACATCACCAGCACTGGCCTATCAGACACTCAGCCACAAGTGACATCACAACAGCAAACTGCAGCCACATCACCAGCACTGGCCTCTCAGGCACTCAGCCACAAGTGACATCACAACCACAAACTGCACCCACATCACCAGCACTGGCCTATCAGGCACTGAGCCACAAGTGACACCACAAACACAAACTCCACCCACATCACCAGCACTGGCCTATCAGGCACTCAGCCACAAGTGACATCACAAACACAAACCACAGCCACATCACCAGCACTGGCCTATCAGGCACTGAGCCACAAGTGACATCACAAACACAAACTGCACCCACATGACCAGCAGTGGCATCTCAGACACTGAGCCACAAGTGACATCACAGACACAAACTGCACCCACATCACCAGCACTGGCCTATCAGGCACTGAGCCACAAGTGACACCACAAACACAAACTCCACCCACATCACCAGCACTGGCCTATCAGGCACTCAGCCACAAGTGACCTCACAAACACAAACTGCACCCACATCACCAGCACGGGCCTATCAGGCACTGAGCCACAAGTGACATCACAAACACAAACCACAGCCACATCACCAGCACCTGCCTATCAGGCACTGAGCCACAAGTGACATCACAAAGACAAACTGCACCCACATCACCAGCACTGGCCTTTCAGGCACTGAGCCACAAGTGACATCACAACCACAAACTGCAAACACGTGACCAGCATTGGCTTATCAGGCACTGAGCAACAAGTGACATCACAAACACAAATTGCACCCACATCACCAGCACTGGCCTATCAGGCACTGAGCCACAAGTGACATCACAAACACAAAGGGCACCCACATCACCAGCACTGGCCTATCAGGCAGTGAACCACAAGTGACATCACAAACACAAACTGCACCCACATCACCAGCACTGGCCTATCAGGCACTGAGCCACAAGTGACATCACAAACACAAACTGCAGCCATTTAACTAGCACTGGCCTATCAGGCACTGAGCCACAAGTGACATCACAAACACAAACTCCACCCACAGGACTAGCACTGGCCTATCAGTCACTGAGCCACAAGTGACATCACAACCACTAACTGCACCCACATCACCAGCACTGGCCTATGAGGCAATGACCCACAATTAACATCACAGCCACAAACTGCACCCACATCACCAGCACTGGCCTATCAGGCACTGAGCCACAAGTGACATCACAAACACAAACTGCACCCACATGAACAGCACTGGCCTATCAGGCACTGAGCTACAAGTGACAACACAACCACAAACTCCACCCATAGGACTAGCACAGGCCTATCAGGCACTCAGCCACAAGTGACATCACAAACACAAACTCCAACCACATCACCAGCACTGGCCTATCAGGCACTGAGCCACAAGTGACCTCACAAACACAAACTGCACACACGTGACAAGCACTGGCCTATCAGGCACTGAGCCCCAAGTGACCTCACAAACACAAACTGCACACACGTGACCAGCACTGGCCTATCAGGCACTCAGCCACAAGTGACATCACAACCACTAACTGCACCCACATCACCAGCACTGGCCTATGAGGCAATGACCCACAATTAACATCACAATCACAAACTGCACCCACATCACCAGCACTGGCCTATCAGGCACTGAGCAACAAGTGACATCACAACCACAAACTGCAGCCATGTAACCAGCACTGGCCTATCAGGCACTGAGCCACAAGTGACATCACAACCACAAACTCCACCCATAGGACTAGCACAGGCCTATCAGGCACTGAGCCACAACTGACATCACAACCATAAACTGCAGCCACGTGACCAGCAGTGGCCTATCAGGCACTCAGCCACAAGTGACATCACAACAGCAAACTGCACCCACATGACCAGCAGTGGCCTCTCAGGCACTCAGCCACAAGTGACATCACAACCACAAACTGCACACACGTGACCAGCACTGGCCTATCAGGCACTCATCCACAAGTGATATCAGAAACTGCAGCCACGTGACCAGCACTGGCCTATCAGGCACTGAGCCACAAGTGACATCACAACCACAAACTGCAGCCACAGGACCAGCACTGGCCTATCAGGCACTCAGCCACAAGTGACATCACAGCCACAAACTGCAGCCACATGAACAGCACTGGCCTATCAGGCACTGAGCTACAAGTGACAACACAACCACAATCTCCACCCATAGGACTAGCACAGGCCTATCAGGCACTGAGCCACAAGTGACATCACAACCACAAACTGCAAACACGTGACCAGCACTGGCTTATCAGGCACTGAGCCACAAGTGACATCACAAACACAAACTACAGCCACATCACCAGCACTGGCCTCTCAGGCACTGAGCAACAAGTGACATCACAAACACAAATTGCAGCCACATCACCAGCACTGGCCTATCAGGCACTGAGCCACAAGTGACATCACAAACACAAACTGCACCCACAGGACCAGCATGGCCTATCAGGCACTGAGCCACAATTGACATCACAAACACAAACTGCAGCCATCTGACCAGCACTGGCCTATCAGGCACTCAGCCACAAGTGACCTCACAATCATAAACTCCACCCACAGGACCAGCACTGGCCTATCAGGCACTGAGCCACAAGTGACATCACAACCACAAAATGCACCCACAGGACCAGCATGGCCTATCAGGCACTGAGCCACAAGTGACATCACAGCTACAAACTGCAGCCACATCACCAGCACTGGCCTATCAGGCACTCAGCCACAAGTGACATCACAAACACAAACTGAACCCACATGAACAGCACTGGCCTATCAGGCACTGAGCTACAAGTGACAACACAACCACAAACTCCACCCATAGGACTAGCACAGGCCTATCAGGCACTCAGCCACAAGTGACATCACAAACACAAACTCCAACGACACCACCAGCACTGGCCTATCAGGCACTGAGCCACAAGTGACCTCACAAACACAAACTGCACACACGTGACAAGCACTGGCCTATCAGGCACTGAGCCACAAGTGACCTCACAAAAACAAACTGCACACACGTGACCAGCACTGGCCTATCAGGCACTCAGTCACAAGTGACATCACAAACAGAAACAGCACACACAGGACAAGCACTGGCCTATCAGGCACTCAGCCACAAGTGACATCACAACCACTAACTGCACCCACATCACCAGCACTGGCCTATGAGGCAATGACCCACAATTAACATCACAGCCACAAACTGCACCCACATCACCAGCACTGGCCTATCAGGCACTGAGCCACAAGTGACATCACAAACACAAACTGCACCCACATGAACAGCACTGGCCTATCAGGCACTGAGCTACAAGTGACAACACAACCACAAACTCCACCCATAGGACTAGCACAGGCCTATCAGGCACTCAGCCACAAGTGACATCACAAACACAAACTCCAACCACATCACCAGCACTGGCCTATCAGGCACTGAGCCACAAGTGACCTCACAAACACAAACTGCACACACGTGACAAGCACTGGCCTATCAGGCACTGAGCCCCAAGTGACCTCACAAACACAAACTGCACACACGTGACCAGCACTGGCCTATCAGGCACTCAGCCACAAGTGACATCACAACCACTAACTGCACCCACATCACCAGCACTGGCCTATGAGGCAATGACCCACAATTAACATCACAACCACAAACTGCACCCACATCACCAGCACTGGCCTATCAGGCACTGAGCCACAAGTGACATCACAAATACAAACCCCACCCACATGAACAGCACTGGCCTATCAGGCACTGAGCCACAAGTGACATCACAAATACAAACCCCACCCACATGAACAGCACTGGCCTATCAGGCACTGAGCCACAAGTGACCTCACAAACACAAACTGCACACACGTGACAAGCACTGGCCTATCAGGCACTGAGCCACAAGTGACCTCACAAACACAAACTGCACACACGTGACCAGCACTGGCCTATCAGGCACTCAGTCACAAGTGACATCACAAACAGAAACAGCACACACAGGACAAGCACTGGCCTATCAGGCACTCAGCCACAAGTGACATCACAACCACTAACTGCACCCACATCACCAGCACTGGCCTATGAGGCAATGACCCACAATTAACATCACAGCCACAAACTGCACCCACATCACCAGCACTGGCCTATCAGGCACTGAGCAACAAGTGACATCACAAACACAAACTGCACCCACATGAACAGCACTGGCCTATCAGGCACTGAGCTACAAGTGACATCACAACCACAAACTCCACCCATAGGACTAGCACAGGCCTATCAGGCACTGAGCCACAACTGACATCACAACCATAAACTGCAGCCACGTGACCAGCAGTGGCCTATCAGGCACTCAGCCACAAGTGACATCACAACAGCAAACTGCACCCACATGACCAGCAGTGGCCTCTCAGGCACTCAGCCACAAGTGACATCACAACCACAAACTGCACACACGTGACCAGCACTGGCCTATCAGGCACTCATCCACAAGTGATATCAGAAACTGCAGCCACGTGACCAGCACTGGCCTATCAGGCACTCAGCCACAAGTGACATCACAACCACTAACTGCACCCACATCACCAGCACTGGCCTATCAGGCACTCAGCCACAAGTGACATCACAGCCACAAACTGCAGCCACATGAACAGCACTGGCCTATCAGGCACTGAGCTACAAGTGACAACACAACCACAATCTCCACCCATAGGACTAGCACAGGCCTATCAGGCACTGAGCCACAAGTGACATCACAACCACAAACTGCAAACACGTGACCAGCACTGGCTTATCAGGCACTGAGCCACAAGTGACATCACAAACACAAACTACAGCCACATCACCAGCACTGGCCTCTCAGGCACTGAGCCACAAGTGACATCACAAACACAAATTGCAGCCACATCACCAGCACTGGCCTATCAGGCACTGAGCCACAAGTGACATCACAAACACAAACTGCACCCACAGGACCAGCATGGCCTATCAGGCACTGAGCCACAATTGACATCACAAACACAAACTGCAGCCATCTGACCAGCACTGGCCTATCAGGCACTCAGCCACAAGTGACCTCACAATCATAAACTCCACCCACAGGACCAGCACTGGCCTATCAGGCACTGAGCCACAAGTGACATCACAACCACAAAATGCACCCACAGGACCAGCATGGCCTATCAGGCACTGAGCCACAAGTGACATCACAACTACAAACTGCAGCCACATCACCAGCACTGGCCTATCAGGCACTCAGCCACAAGTGACATCACAAACACAAACTGAACCCACATGAACAGCACTGGCCTATCAGGCACTGAGCTACAAGTGACAACACAACCACAAACTCCACCCATAGGACTAGCAAAGGCCTATCAGGCACTCAGCCACAAGTGACATCACAAACACAAACTCCAACCACATCACCAGCACTGGCCTATCAGGCACTGAGCCACAAGTGACCTCACAAACACAAACTGCACACACGTGACAAGCACTGGCCTATCAGGCACTGAGCCACAAGTGACCTCACAAACACAAACTGCACACACGTGACCAGCACTGGCCTATCAGGCACTCAGTCACAAGTGACATCACAAACAGAAACAGCACACACAGGACAAGCACTGGCCTATCAGGCACTCAGCCACAAGTGACATCACAACCACTAACTGCACCCACATCACCAGCACTGGCCTATGAGGCAATGACCCACAATTAACATCACAGCCACAAACTGCACCCACATCACCAGCACTGGCCTATCAGGCACTGAGCCACAAGTGACATCACAAACACAAACTGCACCCACATGAACAGCACTGGCCTATCAGGCACTGAGCTACAAGTGACAACACAACCACAAACTCCACCCATAGGACTAGCACAGGCCTATCAGGCACTCAGCCACAAGTGACATCACAAACACAAACTCCAACCACATCACCAGCACTGGCCTATCAGGCACTGAGCCACAAGTGACCTCACAAACACAAACTGCACACACGTGACAAGCACTGGCCTATCAGGCACTGAGCCCCAAGTGACCTCACAAACACAAACTGCACACACGTGACCAGCACTGGCCTATCAGGCACTCAGCCACAAGTGACATCACAACCACTAACTGCACCCACATCACCAGCACTGGCCTATGAGGCAATGACCCACAATTAACATCACAATCACAAACTGCACCCACATCACCAGCACTGGCCTATCAGGCACTGAGCAACAAGTGACATCACAACCACAAACTGCAGCCATGTAACCAGCACTGGCCTATCAGGCACTGAGCCACAAGTGACATCACAACCACAAACTCCACCCATAGGACTAGCACAGGCCTATCAGGCACTGAGCCACAACTGACATCACAACCATAAACTGCAGCCACGTGACCAGCAGTGGCCTATCAGGCACTCAGCCACAAGTGACATCACAACAGCAAACTGCACCCACATGACCAGCAGTGGCCTCTCAGGCACTCAGCCACAAGTGACATCACAACCACAAACTGCACACACGTGACCAGCACTGGCCTATCAGGCACTCATCCACAAGTGATATCAGAAACTGCAGCCACGTGACCAGCACTGGCCTATCAGGCACTGAGCCACAAGTGACATCACAACCACAAACTGCAGCCACAGGACCAGCACTGGCCTATCAGGCACTCAGCCACAAGTGACATCACAGCCACAAACTGCAGCCACATGAACAGCACTGGCCTATCAGGCACTGAGCTACAAGTGACAACACAACCACAAACTCCACCCATAGGACTAGCACAGGCCTATCAGGCACTGAGCCACAAGTGACATCACAACCACAAACTGCAAACACGTGACCAGCACTGGCCTATCAGGCACTGAGCTACAAGTGACAACACAACCACAAACTCCACCCATAGGACTAGCACAGGCCTATCAGGCACTGAGCCACAAGTGACACCACAAACACAAACTCCACCCACATCACCAGCACTGGCCTATCAGGCACTGAGCCACAACTGACATGACAAACACAAACTGAACACACATGAACAGCACTGGCCTATCAGGCACTCAGCCACAAGTGACATCACAACAGCAAACTGCACCCACAGCACCAGCACTGGCCTATCAGGCACTGAGCAACAAGTGACCTCACAAACACAAACTGAACCCACATCACCAGCACTGGCCTATCAGACACTCAGCCACAAGTGACATCACAACAGCAAACTGCAGCCACATCACCAGCACTGGCCTCTCAGGCACTCAGCCACAAGTGACATCACAACCACAAACTGCACCCACATCACCAGCACTGGCCTATCAGGCACTGAGCCACAAGTGACACCACAAACACAAACTCCACCCACATCACCAGCACTGGCCTATCAGGCACTGAGCCACAAGTGACATCACAACAGCAAACTGCACCCACACCACCAGCACTGGCCCATCAGGCACTCAGCCACAAGTGACATCACAAACACAAACCACAGCCACATCACCAGCACTGGCCTATCAGGCACTGAGCCACAAGTGACATCACAAACACAAACTGCACCCACATGACCAGCAGTGGCATCTCAGACACTGAGCCACAAGTGACATCACAGACACAAACTGCACCCACATCACCAGCACTGGCCTATCAGGCACTGAGCCACAAGTGACACCACAAACACAAACTCCACCCACATCACCAGCACTGGCCTATCAGGCACTCAGCCACAAGTGACCTCACAAACACAAACTGCACCCACATCACCAGCACGGGCCTATCAGGCACTGAGCCACAAGTGACATCACAACCACAAACTGCAGCCACATCACCAGCACTGGCCTATCAGGCACTCAGCCACAAGTGACATCACAACCACAAACTGCACCCACATCACCAGCACCTGCCTATCAGGCACTGAGCCACAAGTGACATCACAAAGACAAACTGCACCCACATCACCAGCACTGGCCTTTCAGGCACTGAGCCACAAGTGACATCACAACCACAAACTGCAAACACGTGACCAGCATTGGCTTATCAGGCACTGAGCAACAAGTGACATCACAAACACAAATTGCACCCACATCACCAGCACTGGCCTATCAGGCACTGAGCCACAAGTGACATCACAAACACAAAGGGCACCCACATCACCAGCACTGGCCTATCAGGCAGTGAACCACAAGTGACATCACAAACACAAACTGCACCCACATCACCAGCACTGGCCTATCAGGCACTGAGCCACAAGTGACATCACAAACACAAACTGCAGCCATTTAACTAGCACTGGCCTATCAGGCACTGAGCCACAAGTGACATCACAACCACAAACTGCACCCACATCACCAGCACTGGCCTATCAGGCACTGAGCCACAAATGACATCAAAACCACAAACTGCAGCCATGTAACCAGCACTGGCCTCTCAGGCACTGAGCCACAAGTGACAACACAATCACAAACTGCACCCACATCACCAGCACTGGCCTATCAGGCACTGAGCCACAAGTGACATCACAACCACAAACTGCACCCACACCACCAGCACTGGCCTATCAGGCACTGAGCCACAAGTGACATCACAACCACAAACTGCACCCACATCACCAGCACTGGCCTATCAGGCACTGAGCCACAAGTGACATCACAAATACAAACCCCACCCACATGAACAGCACTGGCCTATCAGGCACTGAGCCACAAGTGACATCACAAATACAAACCCCACCCACATGAACAGCACTGGCCTATCAGGCACTGAGCCAGAAATGACATCACAACCACAAACTGCAGCCATGTAACCAGCACTGGCCTATCAGGCACTGAGCCACAAGTGACAACACAATCACAAACTGCACCCACATCACCAGCACTGGCCTATCAGGCACTGAGCCACAAGTGACATCACAAACACAAACTGCACCCACATCACCAGCACTGGCCTATCAGGCACTCAGCAAACAGTGACATCACAACCACAAACTGCACCCACATCACCAGCACTGGCCTATCAGGCACTGAGCAACAAGTGACATCACAACCACAAACTGCACCCACATCACCAGCACTGGCCTATCAGGCACTAAGCCACAAGTTTCATCACAAACACAAACTGCACCCACATCACCAGCACTGGCCTATCAGGCACTGAGCCACAAGTGACATCACAAACACAAACTGCACCCACACCACCAGCACTGGCCTATCAGGCACTGAGCCACAAGTGACATCACAAAGACAAACTGCACCCACAACACCAGACTGGCCTATCAGGCACTGAGCCACAAGTGACATCACAACCACAAACTGCACCCACACCACCAGCACTGGCCTATCAGGCACTCAGCCACAAGTGACATCACAACCACAAACTGCAGCCATGTCACCAGCACTGGCCTATCAGGCACTGAGCCACAAGTGACATCACAAACACAAACTGCACCCACAGGACTAGCACTGCCATATCAGGCACTGAGCCACAAGTGACATCACAAACACAAACTGCAGCCACATCACCAGCACTGGCCTATCAGGCACTCAGCCACAAGTGACATCACAAACACAAACTGCAGCCACATCACCAGCACTGGCCTATCAGGCACTCAGCCACAAGTGACATCACAAACACAAACTGCACCCACATCACCAGCACTGGCCTATCAGGCACTGAGCCACAAGTGACATCACAACAGCAAACTGCACCCACATGACCAGCAGTGGCCTATCAGGCACTGAGCCACAAGTGACATCACAACCACAAACTGCACCCACATCACCAGCACTGGCCTATCAGGCACTGAGCCACAAGTGACACCACAAACACAAACTCCACCCACATCACCAGCACTGGCCTCTCAGGCACTGAGCCACAAGTGACCTCACAAACACAAACTGCACCCACATCACCAGCACGGGCCTATCAGGCACTGAGCCACAAGTGACATCACAAACACAAACTGCACCCACATCACCAGCACTGGCCTATCAGGCACTGAGCCACAAGTGACATCACAAACACAAAGGGCACCCACATCACCAGCACTGGCCTATCAGGCACTCAGCCACAAGTGACATCACAACCACAAACTCCACCCACATCACCAGCACTGGCCTATCAGGCACTGAGCCACAAGTGACATCACAACCACAAACTCCACCCACATCACCAGCACTGGCCTATCAGGCACTGAGCCACAAGTGACATCACAAACACAAACTGCACCCACATCACCAGCACTGGCCTTTCAGGCACTGACCCACAAGTGACATCACAACCACAAACTGCAAACACGTGACCAGCATTGGCTTATCAGGCACTGAGCCACAAGTGACATCACAAACACAAACTACAGCCACATCACCAGCACTGGCCTCTCAGGCACTGAGCAACAAGTGACATCACAAACACAAATTGCAGCCACATCACCAGCACTGGCCTATCAGGCACTCAGTCACAAGTGACATCACAACCACAAACTGCACACACGTGACCAGCACTGGCCTATCAGGCACTCATCCACAAGTGATATCAGAAACTGCAGCCACGTGACCAGCACTGGCCTATCAGGCACTGAGCCACAAGTGACATCACAAACACAAACTGCACCCACATGAACAGCACTGGCCTATCAGGCACTGAGCTACAAGTGACAACACAACCACAAACTCCACCCATAGGACTAGCACAGGCCTATCAGGCACTCAGCCACAAGTGACATCACAAACACAAACTCCAACACATCACCAGCACTGGCCTATCAGGCACTGAGCAACAAGTGACATCACAAACACAAACTCCAACGACACCACCAGCATGGCCTATCAGGCACTGAGCCACAATTGACATCACAAACACAAACTGCAGCCATCTGACCAGCACTGGCCTATCAGGCACTCAGCCACAAGGGACCTCACAGTCACAAACTGCACCCACAGGACCAGCACTGGCCTATCAGGCACTCAGCCACAAGTGACATCACAAACACAAACTGCACCCACACCACCAGCACTGGCCTATCAGCCACTGAGCCACAAGTGACATCACAACAGCAAACTGCACCCACATCACCAGCACTGGCCTATCAGGCACTGAGCCACAAGTGACATCACAACCACAAACTGCAGCCACATCACCAGCACTGGCCTATCAGCCACTGAGCCACAAGTGACATCACAACCACTAACTGCACCCACATCACCAGCACTGGCCTATCAGGCACTGAGCCACAACTGACATGACAAACACAAACTGAACCCACATCACCAGCACTGGCCCATCAGGCACTGAGCCACAAGTGACATCACAAACACAAACTGCACCCACATCACCAGCACTGGCCCACCAGGCACTGAGCCACAAGTGACATCACAAACACAAACTGCACCCACACCACCAGCACTGGCCTATCAGGCACTCAGCCACAAGTGACATCACAAATATAAACTCCACCTACATCAATAGCACTGGCCTATCAGGCACTGAGAAACAAGTGACATCACAAGTACAAATTGCACCCACATCACCAGCACTGGCCTATCAGGCACTGAGCCACAAGGGACATCACAAACACAAACTCCACCCACATGAACAGCACTGGCCTATCAGGCACTGAGCCACAAGTGACATCACAACCACAAACTCCACCCATAGGACTAGCACAGGCCTATCAGGCACTGAGCCACAACTGACATCACAACCTCAAACTCCCCCCACAGGACCAGCACTGGCCTATCAGGCACTCAGCCACAAGTGACATCACAAACACAAACTCCCCCCACAGGACCAGCACTGGCCTATCAGGCACTGAGCCCCAAGTGACCTCACAAACACAAACTCCCCCCACAGGACCAGCACTGGCCTATCAGGCACTCAGCCACAAGTGACATCACAACCACAAACTCCACCCATAGGACTAGCACAGGCCTATCAGGCACTCAGCCACAAGTTACAGCACAAATATAAACTCTACCTACATCAATAGCACTGGCCTATCAGGCACTCAGCCACAAGTGACATCACAACCACAAACTGCACTCACATCACCAGCACTGGCCTATCAGGCACTCAGCCACAAGTGACATCACAAACACTAACTGCACCCACAGCACCAGCACTGGCCTATCAGGCACTGAGCCACAAGTGACATCACAACCACAAACTGCAGCCATGTCACCAGCACTGGCCTATCAGGCACTGAGCCACAAGTGACATCACAAACACAAACTGAACCCACATCACCAGCACTGGCCTATCAGGCACTCAGCCACAAGTGACATCACAACCACAAACTCCACCCACATCACCAGCACTGGCCTATCAGGCACTCAGCCACAAGTGACATCACAACCACAAACTCCACCCACATCACCAGCACTGGCCTATCAGGCACTCAGCCACAAGTGACATCACAAACACAAACTCCACCCACATCACCAGCACCTGCCTATCAGGCACTGAGCCACAAGTGACATCACAAACACAAACTGCACCCACATCACCAGCACTGGCCTATCAGGCACTCAGCCACAAGTGACATCACAACCACAAACTCCACCCACATCACCAGCACTGGCCTATCAGGCACTCAGCCACAAGTGACACCACAAACACAAACTGCACCCACATCACCAGCACTGGCCCATCAGGCACTGAGCCACAAGTGACCTCACAAACACAAACTGCACCCACATCACCAGCACTGGCCTATCAAGCACTGAGCCACAAGTGACATCACAAACACAAACTCCAACCACATCACCAGCACTGGCCTATCAGGCACTCAGCCACAAGTGACATCACAACCACAAACTCCACCCACATCACCAGCACTGGCCTATCAGGCACTCAGCCACAAGTGACATCACAACCACAAACTCCACCCACATCACCAGCACTGGCCTATCAGGCACTCAGCCACAAGGGACATCACTTAACAAAAACTCTACCCACATCACCAGCACCTGCCTATCAGGCACTGAGCCACAAGTGACATCACAAACACAAACTGCACCCACATCACCAGCACTGGCCTTTCAGGCACTCAGCCACAAGTGACATCACAACAGCAAACTCCACCCATAGGACTAGCACAGGCCTATCAGGCACTCAGCCACAAGTGACATCACAAACACAAACTACAGCCACATCACCAGCACTGGCCTCTCAGGCACTGAGCAACAAGTGACATCACAAACACAAATTGCAGCCACATCACCAGCACTGGCCTATCAGGCACTCAGTCACAAGTGACATCACAACCACAAACTGCACACACGTGACCAGCACTGGCCTATCAGGCACTCATCCACAAGTGATATCAGAAACTGCAGCCACGTGACCAGCACTGGCCTATCAGGCACTGAGCCACAAGTGACATCACAAACACAAACTCCAACCACATCACCAGCACTGGCCTATCAGGCACTGAGCCACAAGTGACATCTCAAACACTAACTGCACCCACATCACCAGCACTGGCCTATCAGGCACTGAGCCACAAGTGACATCACAACCACAAACTGCACCCACAGGACCAGCACTGCCATATCAGGCACTGAGCCACAAGTGACATCACAACAGCAAACTGCACCCACACCACCAGCACTGGCCCATCAGGCACTCAGCCACAAGTGACATCACAACCACAAACTGCAGCCACAGGACCAGCACTGGCCTATCAGGCACTGAGCCACAAGTGACACCACAAACACAAACTGCACCCACATCACCAGCACTGGCCTATCAGGCACTGAGCCACAAGTGATATCAGAAACTGCAGCCACGTGACCAGCACTGGCCTATCAGGCACTCAGCCACAAGTGACATCACAAACACAAACTGCACCCACATGAACAGCACTGGCCTATCAGGCACTGAGCTACAAGTGACAACACAACCACAAACTCCACCCATAGGACTAGCACAGGCCTATCAGGCACTGAGCCACAAGTGACAACACAAACACAAACTCCAACCACATCACCAGCACTGGCCTATCAGGCACTGAGCCACAACTGACATCACAAACACAAACTGCACACACGTGACCAGCACTGGCCTATCAGGCACTGAGCCACAAGTGACATCACAAACAGAAACAGCACCCACAGGACCAGCATGGCCTATCAGGCACTGAGCCACAAGTGACATCACAACCACAAAATGCACCCACAGGACTATCACAGGCCTATCAGGCACTGAGCCACAAGTGACATCACAACCACAAACTGCACCCACATGAACAGCACTGGCCTATCAGGCACTCAGCCACAAGTGACATCACAAACACAAACTGCAGCCATGTCACCAGCACTGGCCTATCAGGCACTGAGCCACAAGTGACATCACAACCACAAACTGCAGCCACAGGACCAGCACTGGCCTATCAGGCACTGAGCTACAAGTGACATCACAACCACAAACTCCACCCACATGAACAGCACTGGCCTATCAGGCACTGAGCTACAAGTGACAACACAACCACAAACTCCACCCATAGGACTAGCACAGGCCTATCAGGCACTCAGCCACAAGTGACATCACAACCACAAACTGCAAACACGTGACCAGCACTGGCCTATCAGGCACTCAGTCACAAGTGACATCACAAACAGAAACAGCACACACAGGACCAGCACTGGCCTATCAGGCACTGAGCCACAAGTGACATCACAACCACAAACTGCACCCACATGAACAGCACTGGCCTATCAGGCACTGAGCTACAAGTGACAACACAACCACAAACTCCACCCATAGGACTAGCACAGGCCTATCAGGCACTCAGCCACAAGTGACATCACAAACACAAACTGCAGCCACATCACCAGCACTGGCCTATCAGGCACTGAGCCACAACTGACATCACAACCATAAACTGCAGCCACAGGACAAGCACTGGCCTATCAGGCACTCAGCCACAAGTGACATCACAACCACTAACTGCACCCACATCACCAGCACTGGCCTATGAGGCAATGACCCACAATTAACATCACAGCCACAAACTGCACCCACATCACCAGCACTGGCCTATCAGGCACTGAGCCACAAGTGACATCACAAACACAAACTGCACCCACATGAACAGCACTGGCCTATCAGGCACTGAGCTACAAGTGACATCACAACCACAAACTCCACCCATAGGACTAGCACAGGCCTATCAGGCACTGAGCCACAACTGACATCACAACCATAAACTGCAGCCACGTGACCAGCAGTGGCCTATCAGGCACTCAGCCACAAGTGACATCACAACAGCAAACTGCACCCACATGACCAGCAGTGGCCTCTCAGGCACTCAGCCACAAGTGACATCACAACCACAAACTGCACACACGTGACCAGCACTGGCCTATCAGGCACTGATCCACAAGTGATATCAGAAACTGCAGCCACGTGACCAGCACTGGCCTATCAGGCACTGAGCCACAAGTGACATCACAACCACAAACTGCAGCCACAGGACCAGCACTGGCCTATCAGGCACTCAGCCAGAAGTGACATCACAACCACAAACTGCACCCACATGAACAGCACTGGCCTATCAGGCACTGAGCCACAAGTGACATCACAACCACAAACTGCACCCACATCACCAGCACTGGCCTATCAGGCACTGAGCCACAAGTGACATCACAACCACAAACTGCAAACACGTGACCAGCACTGGCTTATCAGGCACTGAGCCACAAGTGACATCACAAACACAAACTACAGCCACATCACCAGCACTGGCCTCTCAGGCACTGAGCAACAAGTGACATCACAAACACAAATTGCAGCCACATCACCAGCACTGGCCTATCAGGCACTGAGCCACAAGTGACATCACAACCACAAACTGCACCCACATCACCAGCATGGCCTATCAGGCACTGAGCCACAATTGACATCACAAACACAAACTGCAGCCATCTGACCAGCACTGGCCTATCAGGCACTCAGCCACAAGTGACCTCACAATCATAAACTCCACCCACAGGAAGAGCACTGGCCTATCAGGCACTGAGACACAAGTGACATCACAGCCACAAACTGTATCCACAGGACCAGCACTGGCCTATCAGGCACTGAGCCACAAGTGACATCACAAACACAAAATGCACCCACAGGACCAGCATGGCCTATCAGGCACTGAGCCACAAGTGACATCACAACTACAAACTGCAGCCACATCACCAGCACTGGCCTATCAGGCACTCAGCCACAAGTGACATCACAACCACAAACTCCACCCACATGAACAGCACTGGCCTATCAGGCACTGAGCTACAAGTGACAACACAACCACAAACTCCACCCATAGGACTAGCACAGGCCTATCAGGCACTGAGCCACAAGTGACATCACAAACACAAACTCCAACCACATCACCAGCACTGGCCTATCAGGCACTGAGCCACAAGTGACCTCACAAACACAAACTGCACCCACATCACCAGCACTGGCCTATCAGGCACTGAGCCACAAGTGACATCACAAACACAAACTGCACCCACAGGACCAGCATGGCCTATCAGGCACTGAGCCACAAGTGACATCACAACAGCAAACTGCACCCACAGGACTATCACAGGCCTATCAGGCACTGAGCCACAAGTGACATCACAACCACAAACTGCACCCACATGAACAGCACTGGCCTATCAGGCACTCAGCCACAAGTGACATCACAAACACAAACTGCAGCCATGTCACCAGCACTGGCCTATCAGGCACTGAGCCACAAGTTACATCACAACCACAAACTGCAGCCACAGGACCAGCACTGGCCTATCAGGCACTGAGCTACAAGTGACATCACAACCACAAACTCCACCCACATGAACAGCACTGGCCTATCAGGCACTGAGCTACAAGTGACAACACAACCACAAACTCCACCCATAGGACTAGCACAGGCCTATCAGGCACTGAGCCACAAGTGACATCACAACCACAAACTGCAAACACGTGACCAGCACTGGCCTATCAGGCACTGAGCCACAAGTGACATCACAACCACAAACTGCAGCCACAGGACCAGCACTGGCCTATCAGGCACTGAGCCACAAGTGACATCACAACCACAAACTGCACCCACATGAACAGCACTGGCCTATCAGGCACTGAGCTACAAGTGACAACACAACCACAAACTCCACCCATAGGACTAGCACAGGCCTATCAGGCACTCAGCCACAAGTGACATCACAACCACAAACTGCAAACACGTGACCAGCACTGGCCTATCAGGCACTCAGTCACAAGTGACATCACAAACAGAAACAGCACACACAGGACCAGCACTGGCCTATCAGGCACTGAGCCACAACTGACATCACAACCATAAACTGCAGCCACAGGACAAGCACTGGCCTATCAGGCACTCAGCCACAAGTGACATCACAACCACTAACTGCACCCACATCACCAGCACTGGCCTATGAGGCAATGACCCACAATTAACATCACAGCCACAAACTGCACCCACATCACCAGCACTGGCCTATCAGGCACTGAGCCACAAGTGACATCACAAACACAAACTGCACCCACATGAACAGCACTGGCCTATCAGGCACTGAGCTACAAGTGACATCACAACCACAAACTCCACCCATAGGACTAGCACAGGCCTATCAGGCACTGAGCCACAACTGACATCACAACCATAAACTGCAGCCACGTGACCAGCAGTGGCCTATCAGGCACTCAGCCACAAGTGACATCACAACAGCAAACTGCACCCACATGACCAGCAGTGGCCTCTCAGGCACTCAGCCACAAGTGACATCACAACCACAAACTGCACACACGTGACCAGCACTGGCCTATCAGGCACTGATCCACAAGTGATATCAGAAACTGCAGCCACGTGACCAGCACTGGCCTATCAGGCACTGAGCCACAAGTGACATCACAACCACAAACTGCAGCCACAGGACCAGCACTGGCCTATCAGGCACTCAGCCACAAGTGACATCACAACCACAAACTGCACCCACATGAACAGCACTGGCCTATCAGGCACTGAGCTACAAGTGACAACACAACCACAAACTCCACCCATAGGACTAGCACAGGCCTATCAGGCACTGAGCCACAAGTGACATCACAACCACAAACTGCAAACACGTGACCAGCACTGGCTTATCAGGCACTGAGCCACAAGTGACATCACAAACACAAACTACAGCCACATCACCAGCACTGGCCTCTCAGGCACTGAGCAACAAGTGACATCACAAACACAAATTGCAGCCACATCACCAGCACTGGCCTATCAGGCACTGAGCCACAAGTGACATCACAAACACAAACTGCACCCACAGGACCAGCATGGCCTATCAGGCACTGAGCCACAATTGACATCACAAACACAAACTGCAGCCATCTGACCAGCACTGGCCTATCAGGCACTCAGCCACAAGTGACCTCACAATCATAAACTCCACCCACAGGAAGAGCACTGGCCTATCAGGCACTGAGACACAAGTGACATCACAGCCACAAACTGCACCCACAGGACCAGCACTGGCCTATCAGGCACTGAGCCACAAGTGACATCACAAACACAAAATGCACCCACAGGACCAGCATGGCCTATCAGGCACTGAGCCACAAGTGACATCACAACTACAAACTGCAGCCACATCACCAGCACTGGCCTATCAGGCACTCAGCCACAAGTGACATCACAACCACAAACTGCACCCACATGAACAGCACTGGCCTATCAGGCACTGAGCTACAAGTGACAACACAACCACAAACTCCACCCATAGGACTAGCACAGGCCTATCAGGCACTCAGCCACAAGTGACATCACAAACACAAACTCCAACCACATCACCAGCACT
This sequence comes from Apteryx mantelli, assembly GCF_036417845.1. Taxonomy (NCBI): domain Eukaryota; kingdom Metazoa; phylum Chordata; class Aves; order Apterygiformes; family Apterygidae; genus Apteryx; species Apteryx mantelli. The sequence goes on from NC_089987.1 coordinate 26,197,712, forward strand.
GGCCTATCAGGCACTGAGCCACAAGTGACCTCACAAACACAAACTGCACACACGTGACAAGCACTGGCCTATCAGGCACTGAGCTACAAGTGACATCACAAACACAAACTGCACCCACACCACCAGCACGGGCCTATCAGGCACTGAGCCACAAGTGACATCACTACCACAAACTCCAACCACATCACCAGCACTGGCCTATCAGGCACTCAGCAAACAGTGACATCACAACCATAAACTGCACCCACAGCACCAGCACTGGCCTATCAGGCACTGAGCCACAAGTGACATCTCAAACACTAACTGCACCCACATCACCAGCACTGGCCTATCAGGCACTGAGCCACAAGTGACATCACAACCACAAACTGCACCCACAGGACCAGCACTGCCATATCAGGCACTGAGCCACAAGTGACATCACAACAGCAAACTGCACCCACACCACCAGCACTGGCCCATCAGGCACTCAGCCACAAGTGACATCACAACCACAAACTGCAGCCACATCACCAGCACTGGCCTATCAGGCACTGAGCCACAAGTGACATCACAAACACAAACTGCACCCACATCACCAGCACTGGCCTATCAGGCACTCATCCACAAGTGATATCAGAAACTGCAGCCACGTGACCAGCACTGGCCTATCAGGCACTCAGCCACAAGTGACATCACAAACACAAACTGCACCCACATGAACAGCACTGGCCTATCAGGCACTGAGCTACAAGTGACAACACAACCACAAACTCCACCCATAGGACTAGCACAGGCCTATCAGGCACTGAGCCACAAGTGACAACACAAACACAAACTCCAACCACATCACCAGCACTGGCCTATCAGGCACTGAGCCACAACTGACATCACAAACACAAACTGCACACACGTGACCAGCACTGGCCTATCAGGCACTGAGCCACAAGTGACATCACAAACACAAACTGCACCCACAGGACCAGCATGGCCTATCAGGCACTGAGCCACAAGTGACATCACAACAGCAAACTGCACCCACAGGACTATCACAGGCCTATCAGGCACTGAGCCACAAGTGACATCACAACCACAAACTGCACCCACATGAACAGCACTGGCCTATCAGGCACTCAGCCACAAGTGACATCACAAACACAAACTGCAGCCATGTCACCAGCACTGGCCTATCAGGCACTGAGCCACAAGTGACATCACAACCACAAACTGCAGCCACAGGACCAGCACTGGCCTATCAGGCACTCAGCCACAAGTGACATCACAATCATAAACTCCACCCACAGGAAGACCACTGGCCTATCAGGCACTGAGACACAAGTGACATCACAGCCACAAACTGCATCCACAGGACCAGCACTGGCCTATCAGGCACTGAGCCACAAGTGACATCACAAACACAAAATGCACCCACAGGACCAGCATGGCCTATCAGGCACTGAGCCACAAGTGACATCACAACTACAAACTGCAGCCACATCACCAGCACTGGCCTATCAGGCACTCAGCCACAAGTGACATCACAACCACAAACTGAACCCACATGAACAGCACTGGCCTATCAGGCACTGAGCTACAAGTGACAACACAACCACAAACTCCACCCATAGGACTAGCACAGGCCTATCAGGCACTGAGCCACAACTGACATCACAAACACAAACTCCAACCACATCACCAGCACTGGCCTATCAGGCACTGAGCCACAAGTGACCTCACAAACACAAACTGCACACACGTGACAAGCACTGGCCTATCAGGCACTGAGCCACAAGTGACCTCACAAACACAAACTGCACACACGTGACCAGCACTGGCCTATCAGGCACTCAGCCACATCACAACCACTAACTGCACCCACATCACCAGCACTGGCCTATAAGGCAATGACCCACAATTAACATCACAGCCACAAACTGCACCCACATCACCAGCACTGGCCTATCAGGCACTGAGCCACAAGTGACATCACAAACACAAACTGCACCCACATGAACAGCACTGGCCTATCAGGCACTGAGCTACAAGTGACATCACAACCACAAACTCCACCCATAGGACTAGCACAGGCCTATCAGGCACTGAGCCACAACTGACATCACAACCATAAACTGCAGCCACGTGACCAGCAGTGGCCTATCAGGCACTCAGCCACAAGTGACATCACAACAGCAAACTGCACCCACATGACCAGCAGTGGCCTCTCAGGCACTCAGCCACAAGTGACATCACAACCACAAACTGCACACACGTGACCAGCACTGGCCTATCAGGCACTCATCCACAAGTGATATCAGAAACTGAAGCCACGTGACCAGCACTGGCCTATCAGGCACTGAGCCACAACTGACATCACAACCACAAACTGCAGCCACAGGACCAGCACTGGCCTATCAGGCACTCAGCCACAAGTGACATCACAACCACAAACTGCACCCACATGAACAGCACTGGCCTATCAGGCACTGAGCTACAAGTGACAACACAACCACAAACTCCACCCATAGGACTAGCACAGGCCTATCAGGCACTGAGCCACAACTGACATCACAACCACAAACTGCAAACACGTGACCAGCACTGGCTTATCAGGCACTGAGCCACAAGTGACATCACAAACACAAACTACAGCCACATCACCAGCACTGGCCTCTCAGGCACTGAGCAACAAGTGACATCACAAACACAAATTGCAGCCACATCACCAGCACTGGCCTATCAGGCACTGAGCCACAAGTGACATCACAAACACAAACTGCACCCACAGGACCAGCATGGCCTATCAGGCACTGAGCCACAATTGACATCACAAACACAAACTGCAGCCATCTGACCAGCACTGGCCTATCAGGCACTCAGCCACAAGTGACCTCACAATCATAAACTCCACCCACAGGAAGAGCACTGGCCTATCAGGCACTGAGACACAAGTGACATCACAGCCACAAACTGCACCCACAGGACCAGCACTGGCCTATCAGGCACTGAGCCACAAGTGACATCACAAACACAAAATGCACCCACAGGACCAGCATGGCCTATCAGGCACTGAGCCACAAGTGACATCACAACTACAAACTGCAGCCACATCACCAGCACTGGCCTATCAGGCACTCAGCCACAAGTGACATCACAACCACAAACTCCACCCACATGAACAGCACTGGCCTATCAGGCACTGAGCTACAAGTGACAACACAACCACAAACTCCACCCATAGGACTAGCACAGGCCTATCAGGCACTCAGCCACAAGTGACATCACAAACACAAACTCCAACCACATCACCAGCACTGGCCTATCAGGCACTGAGCCACAAGTGACCTCACAAACACAAACTGCACACACGTGACAAGCACTGGCCTATCAGGCACTGAGCCACAAGTGACCTCACAAACACAAACTGCACACACGTGACCAGCACTGGCCTATCAGGCACTCAGTCACAAGTGACATCACAAACAGAAACAGCACACACAGGACAAGCACTGGCCTATCAGGCACTCAGCCACAAGTGACATCACAACCACTAACTGCACCCACATCACCAGCACTGGCCTATGAGGCAATGACCCACAATTAACATCACAGCCACAAACTGCACCCACATCACCAGCACTGGCCTATCAGGCACTGAGCCACAAGTGACATCACAAACACAAAGTGCACCCACATCACCAGCACTGGCCTATCAGGCACTGAGCCACAAGTGATATCACAACCACAAAGTGCTCCCACATGACCAGCACCTGCCTATCAGGCATTCAGCCACAAGTGACATCACAAACAGATACTGCACCCACATCACCAGCACTGGCCTATCAGGCACTCAGCCACAAGTGACATCACAACCACAAACTGCAAACACGTGACCAGCACTGGCTTATCAGGCACTGAGCCACAAGTGACATCACAAACACAAACTACAGCCACATCACCAGCACTGGCCTCTCAGGCACTGAGCAACAAGTGACATCACAAACACAAATTGCAGCCACATCACCAGCACTGGCCTATCAGGCACTGAGCCACAAGTGACATCACAAACACAAACTGCACCCACAGGACCAGCATGGCCTATCAGGCACTGAGCCACAATTGACATCACAAACACAAACTGCAGCCATCTGACCAGCACTGGCCTATCAGGCACTCAGCCACAAGTGACCTCACAATCATAAACTCCACCCACAGGAAGAGCACTGGCCTATCAGGCACTGAGACACAAGTGACATCACAGCCACAAACTGCACCCACAGGACCAGCACTGGCCTATCAGGCACTGAGCCACAAGTGACATCACAAACACAAAATGCACCCACAGGACCAGCATGGCCTATCAGGCACTGAGCCACAAGTGACATCACAACTACAAACTGCAGCCACATCACCAGCACTGGCCTATCAGGCACTCAGCCACAAGTGACATCACAACCACAAACTGCACCCACATGAACAGCACTGGCCTATCAGGCACTGAGCTACAAGTGACAACACAACCACAAACTCCACCCATAGGACTAGCACAGGCCTATCAGGCACTCAGCCACAAGTGACATCACAAACACAAACTCCAACCACATCACCAGCACTGGCCTATCAGGCACTGAGCCACAAGTGACCTCACAAACACAAACTGCACACACGTGACAAGCACTGGCCTATCAGGCACTGAGCTACAAGTGACATCACAAACACAAACTGCACCCACACCACCAGCACGGGCCTATCAGGCACTGAGCCACAAGTGACATCACTACCACAAACTCCAACCACATCACCAGCACTGGCCTATCAGGCACTCAGCAAACAGTGACATCACAACCATAAACTGCACCCACAGCACCAGCACTGGCCTATCAGGCACTGAGCCACAAGTGACATCTCAAACACTAACTGCACCCACATCACCAGCACTGGCCTATCAGGCACTGAGCCACAAGTGACATCACAACCACAAACTGCACCCACAGGACCAGCACTGCCATATCAGGCACTGAGCCACAAGTGACATCACAACAGCAAACTGCACCCACACCACCAGCACTGGCCCATCAGGCACTCAGCCACAAGTGACATCACAACCACAAACTGCAGCCACATCACCAGCACTGGCCTATCAGGCACTGAGCCACAAGTGACATCACAAACACAAACTGCACCCACATCACCAGCACTGGCCTATCAGGCACTCATCCACAAGTGATATCAGAAACTGCAGCCACGTGACCAGCACTGGCCTATCAGGCACTCAGCCACAAGTGACATCACAAACACAAACTGCACCCACATGAACAGCACTGGCCTATCAGGCACTGAGCTACAAGTGACAACACAACCACAAACTCCACCCATAGGACTAGCACAGGCCTATCAGGCACTGAGCCACAAGTGACAACACAAACACAAACTCCAACCACATCACCAGCACTGGCCTATCAGGCACTGAGCCACAACTGACATCACAAACACAAACTGCACACACGTGACCAGCACTGGCCTATCAGGCACTGAGCCACAAGTGACATCACAAACACAAACTGCACCCACAGGACCAGCATGGCCTATCAGGCACTGAGCCACAAGTGACATCACAACAGCAAACTGCACCCACAGGACTATCACAGGCCTATCAGGCACTGAGCCACAAGTGACATCACAACAGCAAACTGCACCCACAGGACTATCACTGGCCTATCAGGCACTCAGCCACAAGTGACATCACAAACACAAACTGCAGCCATGTCACCAGCACTGGCCTATCAGGCACTGAGCCACAAGTGACATCACAACCACAAACTGCAGCCACAGGACCAGCACTGGCCTATCAGGCACTCAGCCACAAGTGACATCACAATCATAAACTCCACCCACAGGAAGACCACTGGCCTATCAGGCACTGAGACACAAGTGACATCACAGCCACAAACTGCATCCACAGGACCAGCACTGGCCTATCAGGCACTGAGCCACAAGTGACATCACAAACACAAAATGCACCCACAGGACCAGCATGGCCTATCAGGCACTGAGCCACAAGTGACATCACAACTACAAACTGCAGCCACATCACCAGCACTGGCCTATCAGGCACTCAGCCACAAGTGACATCACAACCACAAACTGAACCCACATGAACAGCACTGGCCTATCAGGCACTGAGCTACAAGTGACAACACAACCACAAACTCCACCCATAGGACTAGCACAGGCCTATCAGGCACTGAGCCACAACTGACATCACAAACACAAACTCCAACCACATCACCAGCACTGGCCTATCAGGCACTGAGCCACAAGTGACCTCACAAACACAAACTGCACACACGTGACAAGCACTGGCCTATCAGGCACTGAGCCACAAGTGACCTCACAAACACAAACTGCACACACGTGACCAGCACTGGCCTATCAGGCACTCAGCCACATCACAACCACTAACTGCACCCACATCACCAGCACTGGCCTATAAGGCAATGACCCACAATTAACATCACAGCCACAAACTGCACCCACATCACCAGCACTGGCCTATCAGGCACTGAGCCACAAGTGACATCACAAACACAAACTGCACCCACATGAACAGCACTGGCCTATCAGGCACTGAGCTACAAGTGACATCACAACCACAAACTCCACCCATAGGACTAGCACAGGCCTATCAGGCACTGAGCCACAACTGACATCACAACCATAAACTGCAGCCACGTGACCAGCAGTGGCCTATCAGGCACTCAGCCACAAGTGACATCACAACAGCAAACTGCACCCACATGACCAGCAGTGGCCTCTCAGGCACTCAGCCACAAGTGACATCACAACCACAAACTGCACACACGTGACCAGCACTGGCCTATCAGGCACTCATCCACAAGTGATATCAGAAACTGAAGCCACGTGACCAGCATGGCCTATCAGGCACTGAGCCACAACTGACATCACAACCACAAACTGCAGCCACAGGACCAGCACTGGCCTATCAGGCACTCAGCCACAAGTGACATCACAACCACAAACTGAACCCACATGAACAGCACTGGCCTATCAGGCACTGAGCTACAAGTGACAACACAACCACAAACTCCACCCATAGGACTAGCACAGGCCTATCAGGCACTGAGCCACAACTGACATCACAACCACAAACTGCAAACACGTGACCAGCACTGGCTTATCAGGCACTGAGCCACAAGTGACATCACAAACACAAACTACAGCCACATCACCAGCACTGGCCTCTCAGGCACTGAGCAACAAGTGACATCACAAACACAAATTGCAGCCACATCACCAGCACTGGCCTATCAGGCACTGAGCCACAAGTGACATCACAAACACAAACTGCACCCACAGGACCAGCATGGCCTATCAGGCACTGAGCCACAATTGACATCACAAACACAAACTGCAGCCATCTGACCAGCACTGGCCTATCAGGCACTCAGCCACAAGTGACCTCACAATCATAAACTCCACCCACAGGAAGAGCACTGGCCTATCAGGCACTGAGACACAAGTGACATCACAGCCACAAACTGCACCCACAGGACCAGCACTGGCCTATCAGGCACTGAGCCACAAGTGACATCACAAACACAAAATGCACCCACAGGACCAGCATGGCCTATCAGGCACTGAGCCACAAGTGACATCACAACTACAAACTGCAGCCACATCACCAGCACTGGCCTATCAGGCACTCAGCCACAAGTGACATCACAACCACAAACTCCACCCACATGAACAGCACTGGCCTATCAGGCACTGAGCTACAAGTGACAACACAACCACAAACTCCACCCATAGGACTAGCACAGGCCTATCAGGCACTCAGCCACAAGTGACATCACAAACACAAACTCCAACCACATCACCAGCACTGGCCTATCAGGCACTGAGCCACAAGTGACCTCACAAACACAAACTGCACACACGTGACAAGCACTGGCCTATCAGGCACTGAGCCACAAGTGACCTCACAAACACAAACTGCACACACGTGACCAGCACTGGCCTATCAGGCACTCAGTCACAAGTGACATCACAAACAGAAACAGCACACACAGGACAAGCACTGGCCTATCAGGCACTCAGCCACAAGTGACATCACAACCACTAACTGCACCCACATCACCAGCACTGGCCTATGAGGCAATGACCCACAATTAACATCACAGCCACAAACTGCACCCACATCACCAGCACTGGCCTATCAGGCACTGAGCCACAAGTGACATCACAAACACAAACTGCACCCACATCACCAGCACTGGCCTATCAGGCACTGAGCCACAAGTGATATCACAACCACAAAGTGCTCCCACATGACCAGCACCTGCCTATCAGGCATTCAGCCACAAGTGACATCACAAACAGATACTGCACCCACATCACCAGCACTGGCCTATCAGGCACTCAGCCACAAGTGACATCACAACCACAAACTGCAAACACGTGACCAGCACTGGCTTATCAGGCACTGAGCCACAAGTGACATCACAAACACAAACTACAGCCACATCACCAGCACTGGCCTCTCAGGCACTGAGCAACAAGTGACATCACAAACACAAATTGCAGCCACATCACCAGCACTGGCCTATCAGGCACTGAGCCACAAGTGACATCACAACCACAAACTGCACCCACATCACCAGCATGGCCTATCAGGCACTGAGCCACAATTGACATCACAAACACAAACTGCAGCCATCTGACCAGCACTGGCCTATCAGGCACTCAGCCACAAGTGACCTCACAATCATAAACTCCACCCACAGGAAGAGCACTGGCCTATCAGGCACTGAGCCACAAGTGACATCACAGCCACAAACTGCAGCCACAGGACCAGCACTGGCCTATCAGGCACTCAGCCACAAGTGACATCACAACCACAAACTGCACCCACACCACCAGCACTGGCCTATCAGGCACTGAGCCACAAGTGACATCACAACCACAAACTGCACCCACATCACCAGCACTGGCCTATCAGGCACTGAGCCACAAGTGACATCACAAACACAAACTGCAGCCACCTGAAAATCACTGGTCTACCAGGCACTCAGCCACAAGAGACCTCACAACCACAAACTCCACCCACAGGATCAGCACTGGCCTATCAGGCAGTAGAGGAACAAGTGACCTCTTAACCAAAAACAGCAGCCCTGGACCTAGCACTGGCCTATCAAGCACTCAGCAGAAGTGGCCTCACAGATACAAAGAAGTAGCAACGTGGCTGCTGGTGGCCTAGCAGGTACTGAGGCCAAATAACTGCACAAACACAAACAGCAGCAATATGCATCGAGGTGGTCAGGTGCTCATGCTGAAGTGACCTCACAGGCAGCCATGAAGCCAAATAGCTGCTCCTGGCCTCTTTGCAACTGAGGCACTATTGACCTAAACAAGCACAAACAGCAGCAATGTCCATGCTGATCGCCAGTCACATACTGATGCACAACTCACCACAAAAGCACCAACAGCAGCAAAGGGTCTGCTCCCCGTTTATGAGGCACTGAGACACAAGCATCACCAAAGCTATGGGCATGCTGTTGGCCTACCAGCTTCAGAGGCACAACTCACCTCACAAGCACAAATGGCATCGACCTGCCTGCTGCTGCCCTATCTTTGACTGAGTCACAAGGGATCTCAAAAGTGCAAACCTTCACAGAGGAGAAGCTCATCTGGGCCACTCGCACGTCCCTTGATTACGCTGTGATCACTCCATACAGAACAGTCTTCTGCAAATGGCTTTCATCTCCTGGCAAGACTCTCTCCACGTCATGCGACAGCTCCACTCTGGCACCCTGGCGACAAATCACAAAAGGAACAATTGGTCTCGCTTTTCCTTTAGTACCATCAAGTCCGAGCTGGGAGCCTTCGCACTGCAGCACCTACACAATGGCAGCAGCATGCCACTTCCATTTCTAGTGCATTTCTAGGGACAGAGATCAGCTGAGGGAGCAGCTGCACTGCAAAGGCTTTCTGACACTCTCAGATCAACTCGGCACTGCACCAGGCATCAACCTGATGCCAGACCTCTGCTCTGCCACCTACTCTACAAACACACTGCCTCTGCCCCACACAGCTGCCTCTTCTGCTACATACAACCAAGTGTCAGCAAGAAGAGATGCATGCAGGACACTCGCCACTTGCACACTCCCCAGCCACTGCTCTGCTCGCTGCCTTCCCTTGGCTTCTCAATCCAGACACTCAGGCAAGCTCTTGCGGTAACACCACAAGGTGGCCAAGGCACTCTAGGCTCACAAGGCCTGTGGAAATGAGCAGCACAAGATCAGGCACAGAGCTGCCTCCTTGGGTGATGCTGCTCTTTTCAGAGGGAAGGATCCTGCTTTCTTTGGGTACAGCAGGCTGCTGCTTTCCACCCCCATCCCCTCACAAACCTCCTGCTATGGATGGGGGCATGGGGATTTTCTGCAGTAATACAAAAGATACAGATACAGCACAGAAACACTTGAGAGTCCGGAAGGCCTCCTGAGCCCAAAGGAACCTCCCTTCCTTTCCTTTAGTTACTAGGACAAGGAGTCCCGGGGAAGGGAAAAAGGGTGCAGAGCCTTTGAAATGAGGCCCAAGCAATGAGGCAGCCCCACACTGGATGGCTGCTGAAATGACAGCTCTCCTGGCTGCGCAGCCTCTGCAGCACCAGTCCGCGCTCCACAGCTGGCTTCACAGAGCACTGAGGGCTGGGTGCCACGGGCAACCTGGCCCTGGGCACATCTTCACCCCTCCCAGAGCCGGGAGCCCAAGAGCTCTGAGACTTCCACAGGTCAGGCTATGGACGCTTTGGGGCACTCACACAAAGGCACTCAAGACATGCTGGCATCTATTATAAGGGTCTTGGACTCATCCTGTATGGCATCACAACCTCCTAGGAAAAGGAGGGGGCACCGTAGCATTTGTTGAGCGGGCTGGCAATAACAGCACTTGTGGGAGGCGGAATTTGCAGCACAGCAGAGGTACCAGGAGCTGAACCCACAACCCAAGTCACCCAGGGAAAATAGGCGCATTTATGGAAGCCTTCGCATCCATACGTAGCCTCTTCTCAGTCACTTGCAGCTGCTTTTACAGAGGGCTCACGACGCTGGCCAAGATGTTGACAGGTACAGGGACACAGCCTGGCATCCTGCCTCCATCCTCAGCGGCTCTAGCACTGCACTGGGAACCTCCATGAGTGGAGCAACCTAGAAAGAAAGAAAGAATCGGAGTGTTACTGGCAGTTCTGCTGGCCTTACAGAGTCGCAACAGGCAGGGGCAAATGTCTCCCCTCTGTGCTGAGCTCTATTGGTGAAGAGCACAGCCAGCAGGGCCACCAAGACGTTCTACCCCTCTTTTTGGCACAGGTGACACCATGTCTGTATACCAGGTCCTGTTTGGGCTCTCCAGTTCTGCACAGGCGCTAACACACTGCAGGGAGTCCAGCACAGGGACACCAAATGGGCAGGGGCTGCAGCGTGGCGCATAAAAGGAGAGGCTGCGAGAGCTGGCTTTGTTCAGCCTAGACAAGAGAAGGCCAACGGGGATCTTCATGCTGTGCACAGCTACCTTATGGAGGGCACAGAGAAGACGGAGCCGGATTTTCTTGGAGGTGCACACTAGTAGCATGGGAGGCAACAGGGACAAATCGGACAATGGGAAATGCTTCTGAGACATTAAGAAGAAACCTTTTTCTCCGTGACGGTGGCCAAACTGCGGCACAGGGATCCAGAGAGGTTCCCAGATCTCCATCCTTGGAGGTAATCAAAACTTCACTGGAAAAGGCCCCAAGATACCTCCTCTACTGGCACCTGCCTGGAGCAGGGCGTTGGAGCCCTGCTACCTCCACATGGCTCCCCCATTGCAGCCTCAAGGAATATGCTATTATGAGACTCTTGCCAAAGGCACCAGAGGCTTTGCAGATGCCGCCTCCACCGCTCAACAAGGACAGGTGTCTCAGAGCCACCCATCGCCCTCACAGGCCTGACTTCTTGTGAGGGGGCATCTCCCCTCTCTGCAAGGCTCTGCGTAGGCACAACGTGCAGAAATGCCTCTGACTGCTTTCATTAACTACCCATCTCGCTGAGGGACTGGAATGGATTAGCGTCTGAGATGGGAAGATGCAATGAGGGTCCAGATTCAGCAGAAAGCCTTTAAGGAGGGAGAAGAGAACTCTCTCCAGCAGTCAGTAAAATCCCAAAGACTCACGGAAGCATCAAACCCTTCCGAAACTGCAAGCCTGAACCTCAGCTGACACAAACCACCAACCTGGGAGCAGCCCTGCCTCGCACCACGATGCTCCAAGGAGGCAACACGGTCACCAACAGTCCTCACCCACGTCTCCCAGAAGGACACTGTGATGGCAGGCTGGGCCTTGGGAGCAGAGCACTCCTCTCTCCAGACACCTCCTCCCACGCTGAGCACCAAAACACTGGCGCCACCACCCGGCTCCACCACAGGGCATCTCGCACTGTAACACGCCGTTACCTCCACACCTCACAGAGGGTTGGCAACCAACACACGCCTCTGCATCAGCGACACACAGCCCACAGCACCACACATGGCAGCACGCAGGGCACCCCAAGCACCCCACAACACACAAAGCCCAACTCTCCAGACCTTCCATTCCTTTCTAGTCCTCCAAGGCCTTGCAACACGCTCTGCCTCTGAACAGCCACTCACAGCCCGGGGCCTGCTCACTTCCCACCTTCCCACCAGGAAGCAGAGAAGAAGTACTCTCACAGTGGCTGATCAGGCCAGCTTTTCCCTCTCGCTTGTGCCTCAACTTCTCTGAACAAGAAATCTCTTTCAAAATGTGGCCCATACCCTTTTTGAGGGGTGACATTCCTTCCGTCTCCTCCAACAGCCTTTGCACCCATTCTCCAATGACTGCATACGTGGACAGAAAATCAGAGACCCCTAAAGTGTTACAGTTCCAAAGGTGTCATAAAAGCAGCTGGACACCTCAAAGACAGACACAGCATGCAGACCTTGCAGGAAAATCTCACAAGCTCCCTGCTCTTTTGACAGGGGCAACTTCTAAAGCACACACACACACCCTGGCAATAAGAGATTATTCACACCACTGCTCACACCAGCACTACATTCATTTAGCAGCCTCAAAAGTCTAGCTGGACTCCCTAGCTGACCGGGAGGACGCTGCAAGCTTCTACTTAGCAACAAGCGGAAAGGCAAACTCCATGTCCATGCTCACCACAGAACATCATCCACATTTGAAATGTAGCAGTACTAACTCATGATGATGGAGTGGAATCAAATTTGTGTCAGATGATGTGGAATATCGACTTCTGCTTGATTAATGAGTTGCATTTCTGTATTGCTGTAGAGCTCTGCAGGGGTCAATCCCTCCTCTGAGCACACGCAACAAACCCAGAAGTGACCTCACCACCAGCATCCAAGCCATGCGTCTTCTCCTGACCTGTCAGCTGCTCACATAGAGGTGTCATCACATCACAGATTCACATCATGGCCTCATAATACTCACAGTGCTCTGAAACACCCATTGCCTACCAGTTACTACACCAAAAGATTAGCTTCTGCTATGCATTATCAACACCTAGCCTATGAAATTTAAGAATTGCAGAACAGCCTGCAAGTAATTCTTGGCAACATTTTCTAACGGGAGGATTGCATGGGAGCAGCGATCATGAAACTGAAGACAGCAGGGCCTCATGTCCCAGGCACAGGGAGAAGCCTTCCCGCAACTCAGAACTCTGGTTCCTTCCCCAATGCTGAACAAAACCAGAAAATCCTCCACACATCCAGGACAACAAGCATTCTCCTATTTTAGGCCCTGACAACTGGAGACACGTGGAAGGACTCGGGCCAGGGCATCTCAGTTGGTGAAACCAGCAGAGACACAATTCACCAACTCTTCACCCTGACCTAGGAGCATGGAAAGAACAACAGCAAGTGCAAGCACTGGCCGTTCATCAACTTTCAGGGCCCTGACAAGCAAAACAGCTCACACTTACAGAGCTCTTCTGCAAACACCCTTCACCCTGCTGCCAGGCTCACAGGTCGCGGCACAAAGCAAGAGGCAGGGAGCAAAAACAACGGCTAAGGCACGGCATCACATGCAGGCACAGCCTCTCTCAGAGCCACTCGGAAATGCAGTTTTCACAACAAAAGACACCATTGGGAAGGGCACCTCGCGACGACACCAGCAGCCTGCTCACACTTTGCCCAGCACCTCCCAAACGCACCTCAAAGCAGCACCTGGGGCTGCGCTGGCAGCAGCAGCTCAGGGAAACGCTTTAACAGGGATCCCAGAGCCACCACAGGGCCAAAGCTTCCTGCCCCCAAACCCCACCGAGCCGCCCCGGCCCAGCTGCTCGTGGCAGGCCGCCACGTCTGGCTGCAGGGCAGCTCCCCCCTCTGGCCCACGTCGCTCTGGCCCCTGCTCACGGCCCCACCAGCCCCTGCTGCAGCTCCTGCAGCAAAGCAGCCTCGTCGCCAGCACCGCTGCCCCGCCCCGGCGGGAGGGCACCCGCCGCCATTTGAACGCGCCCGCAGCCCCCACCAAACGCTCTCGCCCGCTCGCTTCTCGCCTGCTTTGCTCCCGCTCTTCTTCCACGTCTTTGACGTCTTTTTTTTTTTTCCCCCCACATGTTGGACTGCAATTGGCTGGCAGAGCCATCAGTGAAATCGATGCCCGCCCTCCTCCTCCGGACAGCCAATAGGAGGGCTGCACTGGGGCGATGCCATGGCAACGCTGGGCCCTCCTGCCCTGGCGGCCAGCTCCGCCCCCTCCCCCTTGGTCGGGTGCCATGTTGTGGGCGGCAGCGCGGGGCGCGGCGGGGCCTGGGGGCAGCGCGGTGCTGTGTGGGCGGGCAGTGTGGGGCCCCGGGGTGCGGCCGCTGCCCCGGCGGTGCTGGGCTGTGCGGCGGGGGCCCTGCGGGGCTGCTGGCTGCCCTGCGCCCTGGGGGCCGTGCGGGGTGTGGGGGGGCAGCGCTGGGGCCTGTGCTGGTGGCATCCGTGGTGCCGGCGTGGGGGCCCTGGGGCTGGCCGTGGTGCCGGAGTCCACAGGCAGCATCCTGCTGCCCCCAGGGCAGGGCAGGGCAAGGCAGTGTCCTCTCGCCCCTCCTGCCCTGGGTCCCTGCCCACGGCAGCCCTAGGGCTTGGCTAGGGAGCGGTGGTGTGGGGTCGTGAGGGGGCTGGTGGAGATGGCTGTGTTGGGCTCACCCCAGCACTGCCCACCCCAGCTCAGAGAAAAAACCTTGGCGTCAGCCAGGACCTGTTGAATGAGGATTGCACCTCCACCTGTTTCCAGGCTGCTCTCTCCAATGTATGTTCTTTTGGGTGCGGTGATTTGAGCCTAGTTTGCAGGAGGACAGGGGCAGTGGCCATCTAAAGATGGCATCTCTGAGCCCAAAACATGCTGCGCCAAGTTGGAAGGATCCAGGGGGAAGGAATAGAGATTTTCCCAAACACCCAGAGGACTTGGGGTTATTAAAAGGTGAAGGTTTTATTATCATATATGGACATTTCCAGCAGGGTCTTGAGAGCCCCATGGAGCTGCAGGCCACCTCAGCGTCTGGGATGCAGGACCCCTTTCCTCTCAGAGCCAGACCCCAAAGGGGGACCCACTCCCAGGAAAACCTGTCATGGATGCCCATGCCCCCCCCACCCTAAGAGGCGATGGAGCTGGCCGCACAGAAGCCTTGGGGCTCAGGACAGCCCCATCCCCAGGACCCAGGAGTCCTGGCTGTCACATTGTCCCCCAAGCCAGAGTGGACTCTCAGGCAGGGCTCTCGCAGCAGCCCCCAGCCCTGTCCAGCCACCCCCACAGCCCGGGATCCACAGCAGTTTTGGCAGTTAACAGTCTCTGTGCGACACCTCGGGAAGGATCTCCCAAAGCCCTTACCCTCGGTGGAGAGCCGCAGGAGCGCAGGGGCCAAGGAGCTGTGGTCCTGGCTGATGGTCCATCCAGCAGTCCTCCGTCTCGCTTGCCCTCTTGCTCTCGGTTCACCTCTCCAGCCAGAGAAACGGGACGTTCTTCCCATCTCATTACCCAAAACTCCTTTCCAACATGCCCCTGCTCCTCCGCCTGTTGGTGAGGGGCCCCAACGTGGTCCCACTGCCTCCTGTCCCCTCTCCTTGCCATGGAGCCACTAGGAAGGGCAGCCGTGGGGAGGGTGTGAGCAGTGCCCAGGAGTGCCTGGGCCTCACAGGGAAGTGAGGGTCCCCACCCACGACACCGGGGAGACCTCCCTGTGATGTGGCACGTCCCATTGTGACCTCAGCTCATGTCATCTGGGGGCTCTGTAGGTCACTGCCATGGAGATGGCACAGCCAGGGAGAGAGCAGAGAGATTTCCCCTCATGTGCTGGAAAGCAGCCACCTGCCTTCACTGCAGTTATTTTCCATAATTTTCTGATAAATCCTTCAGGAATGTCTCCAGACAGTGTCAAAGACTGTGAAATATCTCAAACGGGGCACTGAAGATGTCACTTCTGCGCCCCTGCACCGACAGGTCACTGCACTGGGCAGACCTGTGCAGGAATCTGGGGTTTGGGGGCTGGCGTTTTTACAGGATCCAAGGCATGTGGGATGAACCAGCACAAAGCATGGCCACAGGCTGAGAAATGCTTTGGTGAGCCTCAAAACTGGTTTCTGCTGTGGGCCACTCTTTTTGTGGAAGCAGGATGCAGGACAATGTGGGACAGGACGTAGCTTTCCTCCTTTAGGCACCAAGGCAGGCTCTTTGCTTCTAAAAGTGCTCGGCAAGGTTTCTCAGTCGGCAGTGCTTGAGCTAGAGATGCTATGCCAGAGAAGAGCAAACATAGCCTTAACACACATCATCCAGAGGCCCTTATCCAGGACCCTGGAGCCTGCCAGGCTCCAAAGCCATGGGCGAGGCCAGGTAGCAAATGTGGGGAAGTTTTCCCATTTCCCATGAAGTTTGCCCATCTTTCCTTCTGGCTGAGGCTGAGGAAGCCATTTCTCATCCCTGGGCCTCATTTGGTCCTTGTGCTTTTCAGTGTCACCTTGGGGCTGTGCGAGAATTCTCCCCTGGGTACGCTCCTCAGCCCCCTGCCCTCCTCCTCCCCGCAGGCACCCTTGCTCTCCCGGGTCTGTACAGCCCTGACATCCTGGATCTCCCACATTTTATGACTCTGGGCTTCTGAGGACACGCCCACACACTGCAGTGCTGCTGTCCAGGCTCCGGTGCAGAGTCTATGAGGCAGTGAAATGCCTCAGGACGTGCATTTTGACTCACTCTGAAGTTTGTGAGATGACCAGCTCCCAGCTCTGCAGCTGCTGAAGTTTGAGAGCATCCCTACAACCAGCCTTCCTGCTCTTCCTAATCTCTGCACAGTTTTGGGGCAAATCTTGCAGAAGGGAGACTCCATCCCCCTTGAATACTGTGAGAGATGTGGCTTTCCAAGTCACTGCAAAAGGAAGGACTCCTTTACTTCTTTGGGTTGCTTCTTGAGCCTGTGGCACCTGCTCTGTGATGCTGGGAGCCCCAGCTCTGCAGCCTGGTGTCTTTGCCCTTTCTCTCCCCTGTCTCCTGTTTGTCTACCCAAAGTCTTCTCTCCACACCAGGGGTATGGGAAGTGCTGCTTTAGAGAGCTCATTTGAAGCTGTGACGTTGTGAATCTGAAGGCCTGAAGGAGGCTAGTCTGGGACATGGCTGTGCCCCCACACCCCCTCCTGTTCCCAGCCTGAGGATCCAGGAAGGTCTCCAGGGAGAGCAGTGGGTTTGGGGGTGGGTGAGATGGGTTTCCCTCAACATCCCTGGGTCCTGCATGAGTTTCTCTAAACGTCCAGGAAATTCCCTCTTCTCTAGGGGCTTGCTTCAAGACTTTTCCAGACTTTTGTACAGAAACCCAGCCTGGTCCAAGATCCCCAAGAGCAGCACGGCCCCCAGCATCGCCCGGGACCCCCAGGAGCTGTGTGGCTCTCTCTTCTGTTCCCCCATTCCCCGATTAAATGGACACTTTGTAACCTCACCTTTACAACACACCACCTGGACGCTGCAACACTGTGACTCCTCCCCTAGCTCATTCCCATAGGCAGCTGCTGATTTGTGACCTGCCTATTGGCTGGCAGGAGGAGGGGGGCGGGTCTGGATTTCACTGACGGCTCTGTCAGCCAATCGGAGTCCACCATGTGGAAGAAAAACAGACGTGAAAGAGAGAGGTGGAAGAGGAGAGGGAGCGAAGCAGGGGAGGCTTTGGGTGGAAAGCAGGACCGGGCTTGGGCAGCTTGTTTCTCACAAGACCGTGAGAAACGCTCTGCCCCCCCTGGCCAGTATAACTGCTCTGCCTGGCACTGAGGCACAGGAGGACTCAGGGTGGAGATTGGGCTCTGCAGATAAGAGCCCCAGGGGCAGAGTTAGGAAACAAGAAAAGACCTCGAATGCGAAAAAACAGCATCTTTAAGTACACCAGAAACCAGCAGGGGCTGGAAAATGCCCCAAGCTGTCGTAAAAGTTTCTGAGCATAAAGAAAAATCAATAAAAAAAAAACCCTGTTCAAATGTGAATAATAGATGGATGTAACCGAGTAACCTTAAAAGAAATAGCTTCAGCAGTTACAGTTAAAACCAAACTATAACAACCGAATTGCCTTGGTAGGGTTTACTTTTTGTTTGGGTTTTACAGAATGACCCTCTGAAGAGCAACAACTTGAAAAGAAGCAGCCAGAAAGAGTGGTAGAATTGTTAGGCTAAGTAATGTGTTTTTTAAAAGTATCTAAATAATAGAATGAATCTAGGAGCCAGGAGAGAAGTAACATCAAAGGAAGGTGGCAGACCTAAGAATGAGGGGATACACATACCAGGCTGATAACGAAACTCAACAGCTGTATTCTAGTGTTTGTAAAAATTGATGATCCTAAGGAAGGGGCTAACACCTTCCCTTGATGAAAGGAAAGGAAAGAAAGAGAAAAAGATGGTAAAATTAAGCATAAATCTAACAGCTGTTGATCTGAAGTTAAAGTTGTCTGTTTCCTATAGAGAAGACAGGGAAATACGGAAAAAGAATAATAAAAAAAAAGGTGACCAACTCTATTTGAAGCTCCTCTAAAGGGAACTATTCCAGCTTGGGGAACAAACTGATCTTTCGGTGCAGGAAAGAAATGCCTGCAATTAAAGGAAATAAGATTTCTGTGTTAAGATATGGAGCTGGAACAACACTCGGATTCACTGAATTTGGGTCAATAGGCCAGACCAATCATGTTGCTATTAGGATTAAGACTGTTATTTTTAACAGTTGTTTACGTGTTACTGCAAATGGGCATGCTTTGCTTTTGGTGTCTATTAATAGCAGTGCGCATTTCCCCAGTACACTGTGCTTACCCAAAAGCCGCCCACTGCACACCAAGGGGAATTAGCTGACTTCTGAAATAAATGCGTGTGTCTGGCGGTGTCAAGGGGTGGAGTGACAGGCGCCACACAGGCAAGCGTGGGACTCTGGATGGTGCAGCCCACAGAAGAGGGGTTTGCTCTGGGGTGATCCCAGGAGTTAAGGAACCCCGGGTGCATCACGGCTGGAGCCACCACACTGTGGGGTTGCTGCAGCCTGGGGGCAACCGTCTAACGACCCCACGACTGACAATTCCAGACAGAGGAGAAGCGACACCACAGACTCACCCCATAAACATCTAGGTGCTGTGGAACCATTCCCCACAGAACGACCTGTTCATGGCTGCTGTTGCCAACTGAGCAGTGCTGTGGGCTGAGCACTAGGTTACCTGTTGATGTGCATGCTGTTATTGACTGAGGCCATACAGCCTTTGTGTAACTGTGGGCTGGCGTTGTTTTGACTCGCTATAGAAAAGAGTAAGCCACAGAAGTTGGTGTGGACTCTGACCGACCATCAGCTGGCCTGTGGATGTGAACGGCGTGGTGAGGAGAATCTGGGTAAAACTGTACCAGAAGGGTGACCAATAAAGGGCGAGAGCAGTCGCTGTACCGTGCATCCATGATTTAAGTGTAGAGCTCTGATATGTGTATATATTTTTTCAGTTCTGTTATATTTCTAGCTTTTTTTGTTATAACCTCTTATCTCTAATAAATTCTCATACTTGACAAATGATGATCTCTTGGAGTTCAGTGCAAATAAACCCTGAATCCGAAAGAATCACAGAGGCCCCTCTATTGGCGTGTCACAGGTAACACTCACAAGGGGCATCAAATCTCTTGAACAGGATGGTTGGTTACTGTCTAGATGGTGGTGGCGGTCTCCTTTGCCAGGGTCCTTCCAACAGTGGCTTCCACTGGATCAGATGAGACTCCCTGAACTGTTCTTCTGGGGAATTTTTATAGTCCAGCTGGCTTGTGGTCCTGTGTGACCTCTCCAGCATACGCATGAGCCATTGCTACTGATTACCTTAAATTGCATATCAAAGCATCTCCTAACTCTCCTAAGAATGCACAAAAGACTGTCCTACATAGCCGCTTCTTCATTTGCAGGAGCAGTTTGTACTGTCGATTTTCAAGGGCCTTAAGTATTTACAGTTTAATCAGTTCTGCAGCAGGAGCTGCTGCAGAGATTCTGAAACAGCCAGATACTCCACCTGAGATGGTACTCACCACATTTAAGCACAGGAATTGGTCCAGGCACAGCAGGATCTGCCTCTAGAAATCTCTAGAACTGTCTGAAATACCCACTTGGAGAGGTTCTGCACCAGTCAGTCCAACACTTAATTTGGAAAGTGGTAGGAGTTCTGTCAGTCTCCTAGTTTCAAGTCTAAAACTGCCTGTCTCAAACCTGCCCATCAGCTCACCTGTGTGGATTACTAGATGGGGGAGTTCCTGGGCCACCCAAGGGATTAATGACTTGAGTGTTCTGAGTGCGCGTACAGGCACAGGCCTGATAGCCTGGTGCCTACCCACACCACAATTCTAACTGTAAGAGAAACCTGAATTTCATACCTGGAACTTGATTTCCAGAGCTTTTGCCACAAGTACTGGCTCTTAGCTAGCACTCTGGCCCACCTCTGCAAGCAAGTGAGGCAGGAGAGTTGTTTCCTGTGTCTAAAGACAGGTGGGATGAATCAACCTTTATTTCATGGCATTGGATATAAACAAAGAGAAAATGAGAATCCCTTGTGCAGTTCTGGTCTCCCACCTCAAGAAAGAAAAGTAGGACTAGGAAAAGGGAGGGGAAAGTTGATGAAGGCAGCAAGGCGAATTTCACCACACATGACATTAGTTACTCTTGTCCCACCTTCAACTGACTGGCTTCTGAAATGGATCCTCCCAACCATACCATAGCGGGAAAATTCTTCCTCAAGGCCTTTTCAGTCACTCATGAAATGCAAATCCTCTTCTTCACACTGCCGTGGGTGATTTATCTGTTCATTGCCATGGGGCATATGGTCATGATAGCCATCATTTGACTCAACCACCAGTTCCGCCCCTAGAGTATCTCTTCCCCAGCAGCTTCCCCTTCCTAGATATTTGGTTCCCTTTGCCCCTAAAAGGTTTGTCAGCCTCATCTTGGAGATTAAGACCATCCTGTGGCTACTTGCCAATCCCAGACCTTGCTTTCCATCTTCCTGTGCACAACTGAATTCAATCTGCTTGTTGTGATGTCTTTCAATTGCTGTGGGGCCATTTGCAACCAGTTGCACTACACCATCTTTATGAAGCCCTGGTTGGGCTCCATGCTCATCTTTACCCATTGGGTGATGGCATCTCTGTCCTTGCTCAGCCCCACCATCTTATATACCAAAGTACCCTCTGCTCCATTTTTGGCTATGTGGGGCCTGAATACAGCAAATACTTTGCACCAACCAAAGCCAGATAAAAGGCTTCAACAGAGGGTTACCCACATGGTGAGCAGAGAAGCTGCTTTGCTGTAAGCTCTCAGCAGCTTTGCAAGTTCCTCTAAGAAGGTACATTCAGGAGAAGCATGATTTTAGCTGACAACCGGAAGACTAAGAAGACACAACATTCTGAGTGCTGGAACTTACCCAGCAAATGGGAAGCTGGGACTGTCACCTCTGATTCACTGAAGCTACAGTGATATTGCTGTAGGTGACCAGGCTTGAGCTTTTGCTCAAATAATTACAGCCAGTGGCTCAATTTCAGCATATCTTCCAGATGAACCCAGTCCAGAGATTCCCCTATGCCAGACTAGAAGCAGAGAGCAAGAGAGAACATCTGGGATCTAGGACTAACCTGAGCTCCAGGTTAAAACACCAATGCAAACATGAGGTATTGCCCACTAATGAGCTTCCCGTTTTACTCTCTGTGTAAGTCACCCATTACACTCTGAGACAGGTTCTGGGGGGACAACAGAGTCTGTGCAGAACCTCTGGTTCACTCCTTGAAACCCATCATCTCCTTCTGCCCTCTGCCCCTGCATTTTTGAAGCATCCTATTTGTGGAGTCATCTGCTCCTTTCCTTTATATGTCTAAAACCAAATGCAAAGGTGGAGGGAAAAAAATGTCAGTATTTATTGCCTATGTTTTCCTTGGACTTCCTTCTGTTAGACGTGTTCTTTGGTTTGAAAAAGTAATTAGCTACTTAGTAAATTAAGAGGTTTGAGACAGAAGTAGTGAGTTTCATCAGCTTCATTAGAGGTGCCTGTGCGCAGCTGGTGTCTGCACTTGTTTTCCCTTGGTCCCTATTTTGTTAATGGAGGCAAAGAGAGAGCTCTAGAGAGAGGCTGGGTCCTCCCAGACTATAACTGGCATGTGAAAGAAGTGTTACCAGTCTCTTCCAGACACTCTTCTCCCTCTCTGCACTGACAAGATGGGAGGAAGCTAACTTGCTCAAACTGAAGTGCCTGACTTTTAGACATCTAAAACATCGCCCTGCTTAGTATTATTTTGTTCCAGATGCTTCCTATGTCAAATAATCAAAAGGACAGCCTTTAAGTTCTTTAAGATGAGAAGATTCCCCCCCTCCCCTAAAGGGAAAGCAAGGCATTTAGGTCAGGACATTTAATAACAATGTTTCCTCAGTGTTTCTGGAGAAACAGAGAGGAAGAAGATGTGGAAGAAAGCAGGGGATTACAAAAGAGATCCTCGATATTGGCTTGTTTTGAAAGCAACAGCCTCACAGAAGTTCCAAGTCAAAAAAGGCAAGCACCGAAAAGTAGAAGGAATAACTTTCCAAATACTTATCTAAATGGATGGACTGGCATCTGTAGATATTAGTAAGTATTTTTGCCAGGAGATTAGGTTGGCTTTTGAAACAGAGATGTGATGGATGTTTGCAATAGGTCTAAGTGAACAGGGAATTTCCCAGGCATGGCATGAAATAGTTCACAACCTCTTTACAATACTGTGCTCTTGAGAAAGAATCCTTTGTGAGTGGCTGGAAAAGGTAGAAAGAAGACTGTAAAATCTCTGAGGACTGTAAATGTGAAGCAGAGAAATCAGGGTGCGATGAATGGCTGAGAGGAATATTTCTGTCTGTGCTACCTAGGAAGCAAGCAAGGGAGCAAAGAAGGAAGGATCTACCCTCCCGTCGAGACTGTGAAATTCTCACACTTGTTTCTTCATGCTCTCGTCTCAGCAGGATGTACTGAAATTAGACATGGGACCAGGAAATGAAACTATAGTTGCTGAGTTCATCCTGGAGGGTTTCTCAGGGCTTGATCAAAGACTACAGCAATTTCTCTTCCTGCTCCTTCTACTCATATACCTGACAACAGTGACAGGGAACACAATGATCATCTTCCTCATGTGTGTGGATCACCACCTGCAAACTCCCATGTACTTTTTCATCAGCAAGCTGGCATTCCTGGAAATCTGGTTCGCATCCTCCACAACCATCACATTGTTGGCGATTCTGGGCTCTGGAAGGAGACCAATCTCATTAAGCAGCTGCTTTGCCCAATCCTATTTCTATTTTGCCCTGGGTTTTATAGAGTTTGCTCTCCTTGTTGTCATGTCCTTTGATCGCTACGTTGCCATCTGCCAACCTTTGCATTATGCTGCTGTCATGAAGTGGCAGCTGCGCACCCACCTGGTTGCTGCTGCGTGGGTCCTAGGCTTCACACTCTTCAGCTACCGCCTGGTCTTGCTCTCAAAGCTGACTTTCTGTGGCCCCAACAAGATCCACCATTTTTTTTGCAATAACTCCCCCTTATTCACACTGTCCTGCTCTGATGCCAGCCTGCTTTGGAAAGTAGACACCATTTTCATATCGCTTGTAGTGCTGAGTTCCTTATGTCTAATCATAGTGTCCTACATGTGCATCTTCCACTGTATTCTGCACATGCCATCAGCATCTGGGAGGAAGAAAGCTTTTGCTACATGTTCTTCCCATCTCACCAACTTAGCCATTGTCTATGGATGCTGCATTGTTCTCTATGCACGGCCCTCAGAAGGGGTTTCCTTGGCGAACAACAGAATTGTAGCTTTGCTGAACAATGTCCTGTACCCATTCTTAAACCCCTTCATCTACAGTCTCAGAAACGAGACTGTGAAGGTGGCCCTGAAGGAAGCCATTGGTCGTGCAAAGGTTCGGCTTTTTCCCAGTCATGATGCTTTTCATGACAGCAATTCTAATTATGTGTCATGTATTATATCACACACACATATGTATAGCTATTAAATATGAGTGCCTCAGGAGATTTATTTTCTCATTGGATTGTAGCAGTGAAAGGAAGGAACGTGAATTGTGTGCCTTGGTTGCAGGGGATTATTATAAACAAAATCTAAAAAATATTGATAAAATGTTGAACACACACACACACACACACACACACACACACACACACTTCTTAGGAGTGGGACATAGACTGCCAGTGCATGCTGACACAAGGAAGTTTTCATAAGTCATCTCAGGAAATTTAGCTGAAAACTCTGGGGACAATGTCCAAGGGTTGTTGAGAAAAACTCAAAACACCTTCTCTCCCTGAATAACAGAAGATGCTAAGCATGAAAATTAAGCTCAGACATTACAATGGGTTCAGATTCACTGGATTCAAATCCATAAAACACTTCTCAGTTTCATTAGTGTGATGAAGACAGCCTCACTGATTCGCCAGTGATAGCATGCAGACAACAGCTTTTTTTATTCACTTTGTCTTATGGGGGGGGGGCACTACCAATAAGCATAATTGGTGCGGACTCTCTTTTCTTCTAATATAGCAGTATCCTAGAAACTCTTTGCTCTTAATTAACCATCCAAGTAACCTCCCAATCCAGTGAAATGGGGGGGAGGGGGGGCAGGGTTCTGAGCTCTCCCTGCCAAAAGGCTCGCTGCCTTGCGGATCTCTGCTGCAACCTGCAAACCATGCACTGCCCTGGGCCCTGAAACAAGACATCCAGGGGCTGACTTCCAGGAGGAGGTGGCAGAGAGCAGTTTTGACATGGTGGGACTTTTTTCTCTGGCATAGTGAACAAGGAAATGGTCTTGCCGTGACAGAGCCCTCAGAGGTACTCTTTTGAGCAGCAGTGCCACAGTCATTACCTTTCAGAATGGGCACATAAGGAAAACTTCCAAAGACAAAGTATTTCTTCAGAAAAGAATTGGCCTCTTACAGCAAGTTCTCCCAGACGCACATACAACAGTGAGTGATGTTTCAAGGGCTCAGAGCTTATTTTTTGTGCTGAAAACAAAGAAAATCACAACATTGCTTTTGGACCCTGAAGATCATCGCCTGCATGAATACCTGACTGGATAGAAGCCAAAAACATGCTGAGGTGATTTCCATAAGGCAAGGTAAGAGACCAGCAGCAGGCCCATTGGCTTGGTAGGTGATTATGAGGTCAGTTGTGTCTGATAGGCCACCAGGAAGCTGATGGCTGGGGACATTTTTATGAGATTAGTTGTTTCTCAGAAGCTCATAGGAGAGTAGGAGGCCCATGATCATAAAGATGAAAGTGAGGTCACTTCTGCCTCTACAGGTGATGGACGATGAGCAGACACATGAGTGGGAAAGTGGCTGTGAGGTGACTTCTATGGGTGAAGCTGATAGGCCAGCACTTGACTCCTGTCTGGGGTAAGAGGTTGCGAGGTCCTGCCTGCCTGAGTACCTGTTAGGCCACCAACAGGCACAGGGCTAGGATGTGGGTTTAGTGGTCACTCCTGTCTCTGGTGGGTGCGACTTGGTCTGTGCAGAGAGTGAGGAGTGGCATGGACAGCCCTGGGCTGCGAGTGGTTTTGGGCCACTGGGCTCTGTGCGAGACACAGAAATATATTTTTTAATGGTGCAGGCCTGATAATACCAAACGTCAATAAAAAATGAAACAAGAAAGAAAGAAATAAAATGATCTAAAATGAAGAAATGTTTTGTAACACTTCCCAGCTTTTAAATTTTTTTGTGTTCTTGTTGTCTGTCTTTGCTTTGTTGTCTTTTTTTAATATACTTTTTTTTTTTTTTTTGAAAAGGAAAGTGATTTCCAGAATTGGGGTGGGATGCAATCACAGGGTCACTGGTGGCTGGTGCCATTGTAGGTGCCCTGGTCCACTCTACCCACCCTCTATCTGCAGCTTCAAGGGGCTCCGGTCTTCCGCAGGTCCCCTGTGAGAGCTGCCAGGCCTAGGGATATACCTCAGACATACCAGGACCTCTCCACGTGCCACTGGGTGCTTGTGGTTAGAACAGAGCTCTGCCTGAAAAGGTGGAGAAGAATTTTCAACATTTAAAAAATATGAGCACACTTTCATCAGCTAAAATGACTAATTTTAATGTCCACTTTTCCCATGATAAAATAGTGGAAATGTTCAGACAGGGTATGAATCTCAGGAGAAGAAATATTGATCTGCCCCTCAATTTGTTACCACTGCTCTGTTTATTATGCTGTGGATTTAACCTCAGTAATTCCTCACATATTTTCACATGTCCTGATTAAACTGATCATTTCTAAAGGCATCTTTGCATCAGACGAACTAGACATATCTTACGCTTTATCCATCAGATGCCTCTCAACTCTCCAGCTGCTGCTCTGAGCTTCAGGGCGTCTGAAGCCTGCCTCATCTTTAAGGAGTCTTACTTTCTCTTTAGCCAACTCCTTAGTTCTGTTTCTGTCTTTCCTTTCCTATCTATCTGTCAAAATCATTTCAAGGAGGGTTATTCCTTGTGGAAAGTGGACCACACTGGAGGCAGCTTGCACTTAACATACAGTTGAGGAGTGTCTTTTACCTTTTATTAAACTGTATCCTATTTTATTTTTGCTTGTTTGCAGTTGAGAAAAATCCTCCTGTGTCTGCAGCTAGTTGTCTAAGGAAAGCAGGTGGGAATTGGTGCGTAGGAGCTGTAACATTCAGCTACAGACTCGAGTGGAAAAAAGTTAGATTTTAACAAGAGTCATATAAGTCCCCAGTGGCTAATGAGAGAAATGGCAGGGTTGGGGAGGTGAGGAGGAAAGTTGTCCATAAAGGTCTCATATGGAAAATTCTGCTTTTCCTACGTGTCTGGACTTCATTAGGAGACCCTCTGGGTCAGTACAAATTGGAGAATGTGGCTATCACTTATTCTGTAACCTGAAAAATAAAGGAAGCTTAAAAAGGAGAAATCCCTTCTTTTTCAGTGCTCATGGAAATCTTGCTCTTGTAAATACACTCCTGAATCCCCTCCAATTAGGCACACAAGAACTGAAGAAAATTAGGGGAAGTGACATGCCTTGTGAGGGCTTTTGGCATTTTAATGGCCTCTTGAGTGTATTTGGTGCTGAGTCTATGAACCTGAGGGGGGACATTGTACTGCCTCCCAAGACTGAGGGGACATTGAACAAGCCTCTCAAGAAATTAAAAGCAGAAGTAAATTCCAAAGTTTCTTGGAGCGTTAATGGGTCCCACTGAGGGTTGTTACCAAGGAAGGCTCCCCAGGGGCTGATGAGAGCAGAAAGCTGGAGGTCCTGATTGCAGGTAGGCAAAGGCAATGTGTGGGTGGCTCTGATGCCAAGTAAGCCTTGATGTGTTTTATCAAGCAGAATGGCCAGGCACTGACACCCAGCCCCTGGGCAGGGTGATCTTTTCCCTCGCGCTTTGCTCAGGGCTCTTCCTGGGGGCAGTGTGAGGGTGGGGGTGTGCAATGCTGAGTGCAGGACAGTGATACAGCACCTCCTGAATCCCCGGGGACGAGAAGGCAGCGAGGTCACAGTGCTTTAAGGAAACATCTTCTTGAGGGCCTCAGTGGCAGGGACAACAGCCATAGCCAAGAGGACAAAGAGCTCAGTTTTGTAGGCAGCCTTCAGCCTTGGCAGTGCCCATGACTGTCTCCACTACAGGCTGTCCTATGCTGTCCCACACCTGTGTCTGTTTCCCTGCAGACTGTACACACCAACCTGCTTTGCCACCTTGTTCTCACCCATGGATGTCCCTACCTCTACTCATGTCTCTCTGTCCTCACTTGGTTTTCCTTGAATCACAAAGCCAGGGGCTGATCACAGACACCCTCTAGGTGACCTGTAGCACCACAGCACTACTCTTCAAGTGACATTTCCTTTTCCTAATGTTACATCTGAACCCCACAAGCTGCTGTTTGTGGCTTTTTTCTCTTCTCATGCTTTTTCCCACTACCAAGAAAAGCTCCATCATCTCTGAAA
Source organism: Apteryx mantelli (assembly GCF_036417845.1). Lineage (NCBI taxonomy): Eukaryota > Metazoa > Chordata > Aves > Apterygiformes > Apterygidae > Apteryx > Apteryx mantelli. The sequence continues at coordinate 26,226,191 of NC_089987.1, forward strand.
TCACCCTTCAAGCAGTCACAAGCTACTACTCTCTCTCCTGCCCTTCACCTCCACTTCATCAGGCTAAAGAAGTGCAGGTCCCCCCAACCTCTCCCCATGGATGCGGTTATTCCTCCCTACTCACAGGACTTGACACTTCTCTTGTAAATCTTCATGAGGTGTCTGTTGGCCAAATCACCCAAGTTTCTCAAGGTCCTTCTAGACTGAAGTTCCTCTGTGTCAAAAAAAACAAAAACAAACCCCAAACCCACAAAACAGGAAAGGGTAAGCAAGTGTGGGCTGACTATATGGGAGGGGATAAGGATGTTAAAAGGCACAAACTTAGAAGCGGGAAAGGGGGGGGGGGGAAAGGGGGAAATTAAAAGTGAAGCAAAGGATTGATCAAGACCTTTGGGGGAGTCCTGCCAAGAAGCCCTGCATCTGAACAATTCTGAATGGAGGAGGAGAAGAAAGCTGACCTACTTCCACTGTTGGAAACTGTGTGGTTTCTGAAGCTCGTTCCTCCTGCCTGCCTATGTCCCTCTGAATGGCAGCCCTCAAGCATATGACTGGTCTTCCCCTTCCATTTTGGGCAATCTACAAGCATGATGAGTGTTGCTTCCTCCGTGTCACTAATAAAGATGATAAACAGGACAGGTTCCTGGAGAGATCAGTGGTACTCCACTTATCTCTGGCTACCAGGGAGAGTGCTACCCATTCACCAGTACCCTCTGAGCCTGACTATCCAAGCAGTTTTTTACCTATCCGGTTGTCTATCTGCCTAGGCAGTAATGTTCTAACTTGCAAACAAGAATATTGTTGAAGACAGTGTCAAACACCTTGCTAAAGTCCAGAAAAAAGTCATTTACTCTTCTTCAGCCACAAATGCAGTTATTTAATCATAGAAGTCAATCATGTTGGTGAGGTACAATTTACCCCGGGTAAATCCATGCTGACTGCTCTCTATCACCTTCTTCTCCTTCATGTGCCCAGAAATGTGATGTGAGAGGATTCACTCCATGACACACTCCTCACCAAAGTGAGGCTAAACTACCTGCAGCTCCCCAGGTAGTCCTGTTGGCCTGTTTTGAAGATGGATGTAACATTTGCCTTTTTCCAGTCATTGGGACCTTGCCCAGTCTCCCCAGTCTTTCAATTATGATAGCAAGTGGCCTTGCTATGACAGCAGGCAGCTCTCACAGCATCCTCATATGCAGCCCATCCAACCCCATTAACTTGCATAGTTTGAGGTCTCACAAGTAATCCCTCACTAACCTCACCCCTGTTGGTTCTTCTTCTCCTCAGGAGTCCTGAGGTAAGGCACAACAGCCTGAGAGACCTTTTTTGTGAAAATGAACGCTAACAAGGCATTGGTTTCTTCAGATCTATCTGCATCTGCTGTTACTAGATTCCCTGCCCCATTCAGCAGTGAGCCCGCCTTTTCCTTTTTATTCTTACTGGAGCAGTAGCAGCTCATCCTCATGCTCTTGACATCCTCTGCAAGTGTCAGTCCTAGGGGAGCTTTGTCTTCCCGAACACCATGCCTACCTTGCCAGACAATATTTCTAAATTCCTCCTTTGCAGCCTCTCTCTCCTCCCCCTTCCCATATGCTACCTTATTGCCCTGGAGCTCAGGTGCGAGTTCCCTCTTTAGCCAAGCTGGTCCCCTGACATGGCTACTGGTTTTACTGTGCATCAGGATGGACCATTCTTGTGCTTGGTGGGTGCTGTCCTTAAATCCCTGCCAGTTTTCCAGAGCTGCCTCTCATGGGCTCCCCCACCATTCCCGAGGACAGGCCCAAGTCTGCTCCTCTGAAGCCCAGCGTCTGTACTCTGCTGCTGTCCTTCTTCGCTCCCTTCAGGATCTGGGACTCCACTTTTTCATGGTCACTGTAGGCGAGGCTGACACTGACTATCCCATGCCTGAGCAGTTCCTCCTTGTTTGCGATTTCCACATCCAGGAAAGCATCACCTTTATTGGCCTATCTGGCAGCTGTGCTAAGAAGTTTTCCCTGACGTCTTCCCAAAACCTCCTGGACTCCTTGCACTCTGCTGTTTGTCCTTCCAGTGAATGTCAGGGAGATTATGGTCTCCCCATAAGAACCAGAGCCCGTGAGCCACAGATTTCCTCAGGTTGCTTAAAGGAGATTGCGTCCACCTCCTCACCCAGATCACATGGTCTGTAGCTCCCATCACAATGTCATCCTTCTTCTCATGCTTACCCACAAGCTCTCATGCAGCTCCTTGTCCATCCCAGGGAAGAGCTCCATACATCTGAGCTGCCCCTTCACAGAAAGGGCATTCCCCCTCCTCATCTTCCCCAACAGTTTCTCCTGAAGAGCTTGGACTGTGCTATCACAGCCCTCCAGTCACGTGAGTGATCCCACCACATCTCAGTTATTCTGGCAATGCTGTAGTCCTGTGACAACTTGTGCATCTCCATCTGCTCTTGTCTGTGCCCCAGGCTGCATTCGCTTGCATATATTTGGGTTGCAGAGCCTCAGCTGTGGCACAGAGCACAGATTGCTCATGGTGAACCATGTTACCAAGAGTCAAGGACACTGTATGTGCAATGGCCCACTTCAGTGCAGGGACATGCTGGCATAGATAGCAGGTGTCAATGTAATGGTGAAAGGAGGTTCCCACTAAGGGAGCAAACCCTGCAGTACCTGAGGCTGGAGGAAAACAGAGCTGGGCTGTGCAGAAATGGCAGGAAAGGGCTTTGCTGCCTGAGCTGGCTTTGCAGCACCACAGGGCCTGTGAAAGAGGTCAACCGATCTCCAGGAAGGACAAGGTGCCACTGAAGAAGTCCCTGGGCCTGAAGAGCCTGTGATCCAGCCATCCTGTGGACATCATTAGCACAGTCCCTGTTCATATCATTGGGATGAGAAGAGGTTCAGGGGTGGGAGAGCTTGAAGGGTTTGAGAGTGCAGAAACTACAGCGGAGGCCTTGGTGTGATGTGCCTCCCAATTATGCAGCTGCTTGAATGTAGATGGGATGGACTTTCCTAGAGGCAGTGGTGGAATTCAGTTATTTGGGCACAGGTAGAAAACCTGAGATGGCAGCACCAAGAGAGAAAGGAGATCTTTCTCTGACAGCCCTCCTGAGACAGAAGCAGGTCTTCTTTGAGTCTGGCCTTGAACTGAATGTCCCTGACATCCAAGAGGAAGTTCTTGGGCACTTGAAATAGAATTGAATAGCATTGAATAGGCTTTCAAGATGGCACATGTGAGTTCTGGCTGAAGACAAAAGGATCCCTCTGACATTTGGCTCTGCCTTTTCCAAACCAGTTGGTCTGTCCTTCCATCACAGAGCACTGACACTGAGACCCCTTGCCCTGAGGGTCGATCCCTGTTCAGGCCAAGGTCTCAGCCCACCTGACTCAGCCCCTCGCTGACTAGCTGCACATGGGACCCTGTCATGGGCACCAAGGGCCCATGGACCGCATCACAGAGACCTTGCCACTTCTTCAGAAGCAGATCCCATAATATACGGCCTAAATTAGGCCTCCAGTATTTCTCTGCCTTCTCCCTATACATACAACTCTACAGCTTTCTTTTTAACTCCCTAGCACTAGGAGAAGATGCTGAGATGGGACAGGAAGGACTAGGAGCTCGTCCTAGGAAAGGCAGCTATGCAAAAGAGAGAAGAGCAACATGAGCAAGCTCAAAGGCAGGTCCTGAGCGATTACTCTGGAGTGTGCTTGGCCCTAAAGCTTGGATGGCCCCAGGGGATGGCACCTCCAGGGCAGAGCAAAGACGTGTTCATGTGGGAGCTCCTGCTGACACTCTACCTGTTTTCCCTTTTATAGCAATGGAGCTGTCAGTAAAGGGGATGGAGTGCTTTCAAAATGTGAACATCCACCTACAAATGCAAAATAAAGAGCACTGGTGCCTGTTCCCACTGAGAGTGACTGACCTGTGCCTGGTGATGGATTGAGCTGCAGGGCTTACACAGACCAGGGGCTGTACAGCCCCACTGGGAGAGTCAGGGTGCCCAGGAGCATCGAGGGCGTGCAGGACTGTACAGAGCCCCAGATGTCTCTGTGGGGTTGGCAGGGTCTGAGGGAGATCCTCACACTCTGAGAGTGGGAAGCTAGGCAGTACAGCCTACGGCAACTCAAATGATGCTGGAAACCATCGTGAACAAGGAAATCTCACTGTTGTGGGGGAGAGAGACCCACTTCCCGAGCGGGATCCCTCCTTGCCTGCACCTGCTCTCCAAAGTACATGAGGTCAGTCAGTCTCTCTATTGACCAGAAAAGGAGTTTTCAGCAGAAATTGCTCCCCCCAGGTTTGCCATTGCCAGTCAAGCTGGGTATCTCCGGCCTCATTTCTGAGCAGCAGAGAGCAGGAGATGTTCCTGGGGCATGAATCATCCTGTGCTATATGTTACCATGTAAACCCAGGCAGAACACCACCTCCTCTTCACTGAAAGCAAGGGCAACGTGAGAGGCACTGCCTCAGACATCTCTGCATCGTGTATGAAACTCCTTGCATCTGTCGTTAATCCCTTCTGGCCTCTACTCACCATTCCACAAGAGTGCAGGTGTTATGGAAGTCCCATAACATATTTTCCAGCTCTGTACTGGAGCTACATGCCTACAGCTGGGCAAATGAGTCTTGCTACTGAATAACTCTCTAGACCCAACTGACTGTATTCACCAACTGTCCAATGATTTCATTAAAGCAGGAACTGAAAGTACCTAACTCGCATGTAGACATCTGCGTTATCAAAAGCCATTTTTAGGTGTTTAAATACAGAACTGAACTTTCATCCCTAAGGATGGGTAATGTGAATGCCACACTTTGGGATCCAGTTACCTAATATGTCCCAGGAGAGCCTGCCTGGCCTCCAGTTGATGTTCAAAGAAAGCTTTGGTCTCCTGGAGGTCTTGAGTCATATGTCACAGCCCAATGTGGCTGTCTCTGATTTTCTAGGATGCCCTTCCCTACCTTTAGAGAAGTGGTTGGTCTCTTACCTATGTAAATTGTGATGTTCACTAAGAACAAGCCTTTAGAGTCACCAGGAGAAATCAACAGTGCCTATAGGAACCTGTTTTTCATCTACTGTAGGACAGATGAATCATCTCAAAAGGGGTGCCTATGCCTTTTCAAAGATATATTAGAAGCCTACATAATGAGATCAAATGTAGCTATCTAAAACTGGCAGACATGATTTCAACCCGAGCACAGTTATCACATACAGCCTAGTCATCATCAGAACCAGTTCCCAAGTTCTTTTATGCTTTGTAGGGTGTTGGGCTCTACCCACAGAGCAAGTCGCTTGTGCCCTGTGTGGCTTTGGGCAAGATGGTGTCTCCCGCAGAACTGAAACTGAAGGCAAATTCTTACACTCTGGGCCCCTTTACAATGTATTCAGAAGCCAGTTGAGGCCCTGCTGAAGAACCCAATTGAATGGTACTGCCCTTGCAGTTGGCCTCCTGGTGCTGGTTAAAGTCTCAGCAGAGGTCCATGACAATCTCTGGAAGGAACAGCAGGGACCCCAGAGATTAGCAGCCCAGACAGTGGTGTTTAATCTACTGCATAAACATAGGCAATGCCCCTCCATCCCCAGGAAACATGGTAGTCACAAGGCAGTACCGCTCTCATGTCAAGAGTGGGTCAGCGTCTACCTCTTTGTAGGAGGATTTATTGATTCTTCTGAGGAAAATTGATTAAATGAGAATCTACACTGCCAACATTGTTTGGAAGAAAAGACTGTAGCATTTCCCAGCTACTATTATGCTGACTTAAGATGCATTTCTAGGGGAACAACCTGTACAGTTGGCTGCGTAGGCAATGCTGCAGAGACACGGACAGTAAAATGTTTCCCCTACTACCAAACCACTACCTGAAGTGGGATTTTGTTCATCTAACTTTCGCCATCTAAAAAACAGACATCAGGGGCTCAGTCCAGTTGTTTACACAAAGATTCCCAAAGCTCTCTGAAATGTGTGATGGGCTGCTGTTCAGATGGACACTGAGAGTCTGGAGAAACAGGCTGACAGAAATCTCATGAAGTGCAACAAGAGCAAATGCCAAGTCCTGCTTCTTGGGGACGGAGGAACCTCATGCAGCAAGCCTGGCTGCAGCCTGCCAGGGGCTGGAAAGCAGCTTTGCAGAAAAGGACCTGGGGAGTACTGTTGGACACCAAGTCGACCAGAAGTCACCAGTGTACCCTTGCAGCAAAGACCACCAATTGCACCCTGGGCTGTATTAGCAGACATGCAGGGCAAAGGAAGTCTTTTTTCTCCTCTACTCGGCACTTCCGAGATGGCATGTGGAACACTGTGTCCAGTTTGGGGCTCCTAGCACAGGAAAGATGTTGACATCTATTGGAGAAAATCCAGCAGAGGCCATCAGTATGGTGGGGGACTGGAGCACTGGATGCATGATGACAGACTGGGAGAACTGGACTTGTCCAGCATGGAGAAGGGAAGGCTGAGGGGTGATCTTGTTGCGATCTGCGGCTGTCTCGTGGGAGGCTGCAGGGAGGAGAGAGCCAGACTGTTTTGGAGGTGCACAGAGACAGGAATGGGCAGAAGCTGAAGCAAGGGAAACTCCAGCTGGACAGCAGGAGTAATTTTTCACCGTGACAGTAGTCAAACACTGGAACAGGGACCCAGAGCAGTCGTGGGATCTCCTAGCCAGGAGGTTTTTCTAAAAGAGGCAGTCCTTCCTTTAGGCCACTCTGAACCTGTATGCTAAATATACTACATTGGGTTAACACAGAGAGGTCACTCAAAGAAATACTAAAAGGTAAATGCTGATGAATGGTGTTCACCTGCAAATGTCCTGGATTGCTGTCGAAATAGATAAATGTAAATCATCACTAACAAAACCATTTGGATGCCGGGCTAACACCACAGGAGCCAATCCAGTTCAATATGCCCTAGCTCTTAGAATTACCCAGTACCAATATATGAGAAGCTGGGAAATCAGTGAAGACTCTTGTGGGAAAGAAGGTGGTTTTTTGAAGTTGTTCAGAGAGTAGCCAGGAGAAGGTGGGGTTGGAAAGACAGTGCGCGAACACATACTGTGGAGAATCAAGCCTGCAAACAGTCTGTGCCTTCTTTTGCTTCTTCCCTTCTGTGTCCTTCTTTCCCCCACCCTGATGAACTGATGGTCATAACCTCACCCTACATCAAACATTGCTATCCGTTCCCACGGCTAAGAGCAGAGTTTTCTTCCCTGTGACCCCAAAGCATGGCCATAATACAAATGACTAACAGCATTAATAACAGTAGCGCTGTTTCCCAAGGAGAGACGGAAGCCACAAAAAACCCAATGGTTTGCAAAGAACCTGTGGAAGTGCTCAGCGTCTCATCACTTGGCACATTTGTTGAAGGATGAGAGAGCCAAAAACTGATGTTTCACTTGTTCACACTGAATCCATCTCAGAAGACTGTAAGAATAAGTAGAATTGGTAAAGACAAAGAACACACTGGGCAAAAATCTGTACAATGATATTCATGTTTAAACAGAGAGAATTTCAAATCGGGGGGAGAACAGCAGAGGGCTTTTGGTGCCTGTGCCCTCCTTGTGGTCTTTGGGAAAGAGAGGAGTGCCTCAGCACTCCTAGAGAGTCGTGGCGGTCTGTGGCCAGTAAAAGAGTCAGAGAGTTTTGGCTGCTCTCGCCATTGGTGTCAGTCCTGGAAGAGGATGAGCTCTCTCTTTGAGCTCGAGGGGAGTGGGCCGTTGTGTCTGCTAAATCATCTGAGATGTTGGAGGTACCTGGCTTTGGAGAAGATGCTGATTGCTGCCAGGGAGCTGCGGAATTAACTCTTCTGTGTAATAATAAGGTGGTAGACAGGGTCCCAAGGCTCTCAGGGGTAGCACTAGCTCTTTCAGAGTGGGCACAGGGCTTTGAAGGCTCTGTCCGATTTCCTGCAATGTCTGGGAAGAAGGCGAGTGGCTTTTGGCTACCAGGCTTTGGAGGAGGTATGGGCGGCCTTGCAGAGGTGTTGACTTGAGTGTTTGGTAAAACAGGTCGTTTTCTCTGGCTCTCATTTGCAATCCTTGGTTTTGTAGAAGATGATGTTTGCCTGAGAAATTGCACAGCGGCCAGCTGTGGTGAGTCCTCTGCCTTTTGTGTTAGCACCTGAGGGAATTTTGGAGGTGCTGTTTCTGTGGGTGCTGGCAGAGGAGTGGCATGCTGCCTAATGTGCTTCTTGGGCAATTCTGCTTTGCTGAGAATCATTTCTCGTTGAGGAGAAATCTTCTTGCCCATCCCTTCTGCTGTCGGCTTTCGAGCTTTCTTCAGATTTCCTTGCTTATACACCTCAGCCCAGTCAATCTGCGACGTTAACTGTATGCCACTGCCCTTCAGCTTTTTAAAGCCCAACACCATCTCAAGGAGCACCTTTGTTACCAGAACAGAGCTAAATCCAAGTTTCTCTGAAAGTGATCGTTCATACTTATACTTGCGTAGTATGTGCCTGACCGCCTTTTCCACAAGAGACTCGATAATCTGCTCTTTGATTTGGAAATGCTTGCCTCCTCCGAGCTGATTCTTCTTCGCCACCCTTTTAGCAAGCTGGCTCCTTGGGGGGAGATGAGGTCCCGCCTGTCCATATGTCCAGTTGCCAAGAGAGAATCAGCATGAAAAAAAAATTTATATATTTCATTACAATTTGGAATGTGAAAGATAGCAAATATTTTCTAAACATGAAGACCCCTTTGTGGTGTTTTTTTTATTGGTAGTAGTGGCTTCTGATTAACTTTGGTCAAAACCAGAACCAGGCTAAACTCTGCTCTTGTTTGGACCATGCCCACTGAAGCCAAGGGAGCAAGGTGGGAGTGGAAAAGAGCAAATGGCCTCTTATGCTGAAGACATGACAGAGTTTTGGTGTGACAGACCAGCTGATGGGATGTGGGAGTCTAGACTAAATCCACACAGTTAAACAGTCGCTTTTTGAGAACCATCATTTTGGCTTGTCAAAGGGCTCCCTGCCCCAACTCTCTCATGACCAGCAGCTTTGGATATTGAGCGGACCTCAGCAGCGTGAGGCATCAGAGACATTTGTAACCAAAAGTAGCATCTTTGCCTTTCAGTCTGTCACCAGTCATGGATGCTACAGCTCAGCTCAGCTCAGCCTCAGCTATGACTTAATGTGTTTTCAGTCCACATGAGAGACACTGGAAGAAATGCAGCAGAGAAAAAATTGCCCTCTGAAGGATGGAAGTAGAAAAGGGATTAAAAGTCAGTCTCAGTGAGCACTGAAGTTATCATCCCCCAGTACAGGAAGGCTGTTCTTGCCTCACCTTGGGACTGTGTATGGTTGTTGGCTCAGGGGTTCATGTGAAGGCTTATGGAAGCGCTATGGCTATAAGAAACGTGACTCCTGCAGCTGCCTGAGCCCCGAGACAGCCTCACTGAAGTCCTCAGGCCTGCCCACCTGGACTGTCTTGCTGGAGACGATTTTTGTATCCCATTTCCCTGTAGAGCTCATCTTACATTGCTACCTATGCCAGAAGTGAATTTGCCTTCAAGATAGACAGCACAAGACATGCACCACCTACTGTAAAAGCAAGAGCTGCAGTGACATCATGCACACGTGTCTCCACTGTGCCCATAAAGCACACTGGCTATCGTGCGACTACTCCAAAAGCAGTGTTTCAGGGACAACCCTAAGAATACCTGAATTTGAAGACTACATTGTTCTAGTGCAATGTAAAGGAGCAAGATGTGATTCTTAGGCAGACATTGTAGTTACAAATCATGCAGATATCATGCAGAGTTGGATGGGATACCAAGAAAAAACACCTGCAACATGCGTCTGATCCCAGGATGTCATTTTGCTTGAGCTGGAAAAATAGAAAGTTACCTGGGAAAGTGGAGGGTTTTCTTCGATCCTCTCCAATTTCTTGGCTTTAAGTTTCTGCTTCCGCAGTGGAGGTGGCTCATTGTTTAGCCTAGGTGGAGGTTTCTCCAGGGGTGATCTTGGAGCAATTTTAGCCAGTGGAGGTGGCACAGATGTAGGCTTGGGCTGAGGTTCCTCCGCAGATGGTTTTGGTTTGCTCTCCCCATGTCCCCAGGACTTGTCAGGGAGGTGGGATCCTTCTTCCATTATTGCACTGAATACTTGGACAACAATGTCCTTGGTGAGATCTTGGAGGGCTGAGAATAATGCTGTCTTTTCTTTGAAGAAATGAGGAGTGCCAGAGGGAAACTGGCCATGATGGTCCTGAGAAGCTTCAGGGGGGCTTGCTTTTTTCAGGACAGCTGTGATTTCTTTTTCACGCTCTTTGCTAGCCCCTGGTGCAGATCTCATCTTGGTCTTGTGAGACAGAAAATCAGCTGCCTTTTCATTAACAGTCTGCAAGAAGAGGGAAGAGGATGAAGATCTTACCAGAGTAAGCCCGTGAAGCACAGAGACTCAGTGAGGGAAGGCTAAACTAGGCAAATCCCATCTCTAGTTTGAAGAGGGGCCAAAGCCCAGTCTGAGGTCCAAGCCTCAGTGAGTTTTAATGACAGGTCTAGTGGAATCCAAGTTTTTAACTGGGCAAGTTCAGATCTTGCCCCCAAGGCGGACACCAGGTCAGGCAGCCCAATGTCATGGTTTGGACACCACGGGATGCTGCTGAGCACACGCTCTGCCAACGCTTGCAGAGAGCTGGGCAGTGCTGTGAGCACAGCTGAGCTCATGACATAGGTGGCACTTGTGCCTCCTCAGGCTTGAGGGCAGGATCATGAGTGTCAGAGCCAGACTGCAGCTTTCATTCAGCCACACATTCAGGGCTGCCAGTTCTTGCAATTTGAGTGTGATTTTCCCAGGGGATTTGCTTCAAGCCCCGCCCTCCAGAAATGAGCAGACTATGGATTCTGTTCTGGGATAGTTGTAGCTTCATAGCTGTGGGAAAAAAAGAGCAAAACAGCATGTACTTGCTCTTCTTCCAGGATCTTGTCCCATGTATTTGTCCCGCTTATAGCACCAAGATTGTTCTCTGGCCATGTGCTGACGTGCATGAATCTGAAGCTTATACTCAAGGCTCTGTGGAATGAGGGTTTTTCTGTGGAGACGGAGCCTTTGCCAGATCCCCCTCAGGGCCTCCCTGTAGCCCAAAGAGGAGGAATGGCCCAGTACTATAAGCAGCCTGTAGGAGGCACGTGCCTTTAAGAAAAGTGCCTCCTGCTCACGCTGGCGTTCGGCTTTCAAGTGATGAAAGGCAAGAAGAGAAAGTCTCCACCGCCTTCCTTTCTCAATCCCTTACACCCCAAATTCACACTGTTGGGTGCAGAGAAGGGCATTACACAGAGCTGGTCGTGTATGCAAATAATGCAAACCCCACAGGAAGGGGCTAAGGCTGAGATTTTGCTGCATGTATCTCTATACAACACTATACATTCAGTTTCCAATCAAATCAAATCACAGTCTTTGTGGCTTTGCACTCTGGGAAAAGGCCCAGGGCCCCACGATTTAGAAGAGAGAGACAGTTGGGTGAAAAGCCCTCACTGCTTCCTCCACCCGCTTCCTGTCCTTCCTGCATGCAATTTTGGCAGCAGACGGGTCCAGTATTCTCCACTCCAGGTCCTGCCCAGCTCTGGTCATGCATTGCTTCTCCCAGTGCCCTCCTAAGCTGGAGGTGGCAGGGTAGTGGCAGGAGTAGAAATGGCCCCTCTCGGTCCGACAGGAACACCTTTGACACTCAGTCTCTGGGCTGCAGCTGGGCTCTCCATATGCCGCCATGACATCCTCTATTTTCTGGGTGGTTTCTTCTATGACTGTCTGGAGGCTGTTAAACACCTCCCTGTCAGCGAGGAAGTCCATGAAGCTGGCAAATTCCTCGGCAGCCGGGTGGGAGGGGGAAAAGCGAGCATGCTGCTCCTCTTCCGCTTCCTCCACGGTGTTCCTCTCTCGGATGCTCCCAGAAGAAACGTCTCTGCCACAGCATGACTCCTGTGGGTCTTGGCATCCACCACATGCCCTCAGTCTAAGCTGGACTCTCCAGTCGGTGCGCTTGTGGAAGGACATGTCTCGCTGTGAAGGAGCAAAGCAGAGAGTCATTCAGGAGGAGACTGGAAAGGCTAGAGAAGCCGTCACTTGTCGATCACTGACTATAGCCCTCAGCATGGGATTGGTGTTATAGCTCCATTGTGAAGCCATTGCAGGGAGTAACCATGCTCTGGGGAAAGGCCTGCTATCCTAATGAGTGAAACGAAGACCCTTCCCATTCCCTTCTTGCCTTCCCCTTGCAGATTTCTACCTTGTAGATGTATGAATGCACTGCACTACATGGAATAAAAGAGTTGTTTGGTCCTCTTTTGCAGACATGGGAAATATGATCAGCCCCAGGTCACAGTGTGAGGTGCAGCCAACTCCAAGCTTTATTTGCTCGAGCTGTTGTTTGCTGCTGTACCACTTCTAGTAAATCAGTTTGTGATACTCCGTGTCTAAGACTCTGCTTCAGGAAACCTAGGGTCAAGGAACTTCTTTAACACCGCAGTAGCTGTTTGCTTTGTCCTCACTCAGCATTATTCGGTTACCGCCACTTAGGCAGACTCACCACAAGTATTCTGTTTCAATTTCACATGGTTTTCTGCTTATATTTTCTGCTTCCAACCTCAACCATGCTGTGATTCTGTGATATCTCTCTTGCCAAATTGTCAATTGTCACGGATCCCAGGGAGTGATTCGCATAGTATATCGTGGAGCACCACCCCGAGGTCCCTCGGTTCATTCCCTTTTAACAGTGGGTCTAGCTTCATATTCAGGGGGATTTGAGGGGGACAAAGGATCATCTTCTCCTGGCTCGCTATCATCGGGATCACCCCACATGTCTCCATCCCAATCTTCAGGGCATACTATTAGTTTCCTAATCTGTACAATGTCAGGGGGGCAGGGAGCCCCCATAAGCATCAGCTCAACCTTTTCTCCCAACTTCTGTCTTTTCTCCTTTTCCTCCTATAACTCTTTCTGCAGCTGCTCAATTTTCAAAGACAGTAACAACTCAGCTGCCTTTCGCTCTTCTATTTCTTCCTTCAGGTCCTGCTCCTCTTTATTTTTATTCTTCCTTTCTTGATATGCAGCTTCTAAACAGGTACCTCGCATCTTGCAGTTAATTCCTTTCCCTTTTCCATCCTTTCTGTGGCCCCTGGTCACTTTTAGGTATTCTTCAACAGCTTCCCAATTATGCCAATTGTCACGAGCCCATTCTTCTGAGAAGTTGGGACTCGGGTTCACTCCATGCCTCCCAAAATAATTGGTGATACTACTTGCCATCCTGCCGACTACACCAATTTGTTGCGGATGAGTGATGCACTTCACTCGTAAGAGAGAAGCAGCAATATGTTTTATTGAGATAAGACAGTGATTTAACAAGGTTTGATGGCAAGGTACACTCGGTTATTTACTGCATGGAGGGTAAAACAATAACTACATATAAGGTTCAAACCAAATTGTCAAGGAGGCCCTCCCGTTGAGTCACGAGGTTCAGAGTGGACCCCCTTGCTTTCCAAACTCCTTCTCAGAGGAGTCTGGGTGTGACTGGATCCAATCTTAGTCCCAGATTTGGTCAACGGTTTATGTCTAAAGGATTATGTGCACAATCAATCAAAGATGCAACTTAGCAAAGTTTCAGTGCACTATTAGTCACTTAGGGAGGATCTGCTGCAGGTAAGGGATCTCCCAACCTCGAGGAGTGACCTTGAGAGGTGTCCCTGTTCAAGAGGAGATCCTGCCGTGCAGCCCGCTGCCATGCAGTAGAGCTCAACGGGCTCTGGGCTGCCTCCTATTTACAGGGTAAGATGATTGACTTGTAGTCATATTTGCATGCCAACTGTATTTGGGTTGGTGCATGCTCAATTAGCCCTTGGCTATCGTGCTGTTATCCGTCTCCCCAAATTTCGATTTGAACTGGGTGCAGCCATCACAACTGTTAGTGATGTTTATCGCCTGAGCAGGGTTATGCAGAGGTCTGGCTGGGGTAGGGGGGGGCACACTGTCACCGTTTCCTGCTTGGGTTTTTGAAGGGGAGGCAAGGAAAGATGGGATGGCTTTAGTTCTTCCTCTTCCCGTCTCTTGCCTGAGTCCAGAGCCATCCCAGCACCACTAATAGGCAGGAAGTGTTCCCTGGCAGCAGCTTGGCTGGAATTTGCAGCCAGCCTCTCTAATCCCTCGGTCACTCTCTCCAGGATTCTCCTGGCCACCACACCTTCAGTAGCCATGGCACTGACCTTGCCTCTGGCAGAAGATCTGCAGGATGTTTCCAGAGCAGGCAGCTTGGTTCGACTTGTAGATCCTGATGTTTTACCTGCGGAGGCCTCCAGGCCTCCATGTGCCTGCCTAGCTGCCTTGGTTGGCAGAGGTGGTAAGTCAGGCAGATGTGGTGTCTCTGCTCTTGCACAAGTCCTGCCAGGCAGTGTCTCCCTGTGTCCCAAAGGAGCCTTCCTTACAAGGCCGATGGAGGGATGCAGAGCTTGCACCGCAACGGGAACCTCCCTTGCAGTGTCCTCCACCATCTGCAATCAAAGCCCACGAGAAAGGCCAAGTTACTGCTGTCCTTTTCCCCCGCCCTCCATCCTTCCCAGGTGGAAGCTTCCTGTGGCTCCTGATGCCCTCGACAACAGAAGCACTCTCCCACGCAGGCGGCTGCTGCCCTGCTCCCAGAGGCTGGGTGGGGAGAAGGTTTGTCACTGTGGGGCAAGAGACAGGCAAAGGCAGCTCCCTTGGAGACCCTGCAGCATGTCCTTGCAGACTGCCGTGCAGAGCAGGCAGTCAGCCTGTCGGGGGGCAGAGACCTCCTGGTCTCTCCCAGCTCTTCCCGCCTGCTTCTCAGCAGCTATGGGGAATCAGGCAGGGGCTTTGCCACCACCACTGCTCAGCTCTGTACCTTTGCAATGCCGTGTTCAGAGGCCGGTGAAACCTGTGGGCTGGGGAGCGAAGGCGGCCTGTCCCTTCGGTGGGACGAAGCTGGCGTCCAGATGTGCTGCCTTGCTGAGTGCAGCTCCTGCTGGCCCACCTATGGGGAGAAGGAGGCACATGATGGGGGTGATTGCATTGGTACGAGGGCCCCTGAAGCACAGGGAACCTCAGCCCCGTGTCGAACGGAAGATCATGGCCGAGTATGGCCCGGCTGAGCTTGGCCCAGAGCTGCTCTCTGCCTCTCAGCGCAGAGCTCACGGGGTCTGTGTGGGCCCTGGAGCATCCAGCTTGGTGTGCTTTGTCTCCGAGAAAATCCCCAGGCTAGGAATAAATACCCCCTTGCTGGAGGAGCTCATGCCCCAGCTCCTCTTCCCCACCGTCCTTGTGCTCTCTGTGCGGGTCCCATCCCTGCTGCCTGCCTCTCCCCCCAGCCCCATCACTCACCTCTCTCCTGTGCTCCTGTGTGCCTGGAAGCCCATCCATGGGCTGGGAGCAGACGTTTGCCTGCCGCTCCTTGCCCATCTCCAGGATCCTCTTCCAGAGACCTGCCACTCTGGCACCAAGGGGAGCTGCTTCCTCCTGATCGAGCCGCTCTCCTCGGAGTGAGGACCTCAGGGCTCTGGCCCCAGCAAGGACACGGTCACCACAGGGACTGCCCCATCACAATGGCCTTGTGGGCACGACGCCACTCCCATCACAAAGCCCTGGTGGTCGCCGTGGGGACCTCCATCAAAAAGCCCTGGTGGTCGCCGTGGGGACCCCCATCACAATGCCTTGGTGGTGACCATGGGGACCCCCATCTTAATGCCTTCGTGGTGCCCATGGGGACCCCCCATCAACAAAGCCCTGGTGGTCACCGTGGGGACTCCCATCACAATGCCTTGGTGGTGACCATGGGGACCCCCCCATCACAATGCCTTGGCGGTCACCGTGGGGACATCCATCACCACGTCATTGCCTCCAAGCCTCTTGTTCCAGCTCTGAGCCCGCCTGGGAGCTGGGATCTGCAGAGCAGGACAAATTTTCCTCTCCCCAGCTCAGCGCTCCTTGGGCCTTGCAGAGGCTGCCCTTCTTCAGACAATCCATTGCAGAAATCCACTACAAGGCCACCCCTGTTGGTCTGCCCCCTAATCCTCACCCATACACTCTCGAATGCCTCACCGTCCGTCCCTAGGCAGAGCTCCCTGCATTCCCACTGCTCTCTCGGCGTTTCTCTTCCCCACATCACCCTGCACCTTTTCATTGCCATCCCACGCCATTACATCCTCACTCTTTTTTGAGTCACCCTCTCCTCCCACTCACTCCCACTTTAAGGCTCTCTTCACCAGCTTGGCCACCTGGTTGACGATCAGGTTGGCAGATGGGAACAGTCTCCTTCCAAATGAAGTGTGACAACCTCCAGCTTCACTCCCTCACTGCGGGCTCGGCTTCAGCACCTCCTCCAGCTGCTGTAACCCCAGGCCAGCCTGCAAAGCAGGTGCTCCCCTCTCCTGTGATCCTCTTCCTACTCATGGGGTTTGTTTTCAGACAGAAATCCCTCTCATCACAAAACTGCAAGGACTGGCACGGGCTGAGAGCAGGACTGCAGGCGATGGACCATGTGCTGCTGCAGCATAGTTTTACACCCCCCTCAGCTCGATGTGACATCAACCCCCAACCTGCTACCATAAAAAGAGGGAAAAAAAAGCTGAACTTGGGTGCTGAGGTTCAGAAGATGGGCTTGTTTCTCCCCACGCTCATTTACTACCCTCGAGCCCTCTGCCCTGTGGCTGCACTGAAGAGCCAGGCCGCAGCCTCTTGACTCTGCCCTTTCCCATCGTGCCCTAGGACAGCCAGAATGAAATTAAGCCCTTGAGATTGAAGGGTGGGGGAATGGAGTTAATACTATTAATTAATTGCAATTAATATACAACCTACTGAGTTTTATTTAAGAAAAAAGTTTCTTTTCTCTTCTTCCTCTCAATTTCCTGATTTTCCCCATAACAGGAGAGCAGAAAATCCATATCTTTTAAAAGGGCTCCCTAGTTTTACATACCTGCCTTCTGCACCTTTTAAGCACCCTCTCTCCCCCCCGCCTCCCCCCCCACACCCCCTAGTTCCTTTCCTTTGCTTCAGCAGCATGCTAAGAGCAAGAAAGCGTAAGTGGGGAGGGAGAGAACAAAAAAGAGATAACAAGAATGAACAGCAGAGGGAAGACAAAAGAACATTATGTATGGAAATGCTTGCAAGCCCTCTCAGACACACAGAAGAAATCATTTCCTTCCAAAACCTGTACACTGAAAATGACCTAAAAAGTGAACCAATTCTGCATCCTTGTGGAATTTAGCGCCTAGAGTTGCCAGGGATATACTGCTGTAATGATCACTTTTGAGATGACAAAGCCTTCCAAGAGGCAGCCTAGCCTGCAGCAGACCACTTCCAGGACCAGGGCAGAGCAAGGCAGGTGTCTTCACTGTGCTCCACTTCTTATCTTAGCCAGCCCTCACTTTTAACAACAGGTTTCCAATCAGGCTTTACAGGGTGTGACCTACAGGGACAGTAAAACAGCAGAAATTATCACTTGTGCACTTTCACATAGAAGCAACACACATGAGGGAAGGGATAGTCATGAAAAAACTGGTATCAGGGTACATGACAGCAATACAAATTACGGTATCCGAAATGCAGAGTTAAAACATGACTCCTCAGGACATATTTCTTCTTCTTGCATCAGTGCATGCTCAGATCTGCACGGCTGCTGCTGCTGGCAGCATGTTGGGTGCATCACTGTGCCAGGGCCAAGGCCACCCCACAGGCCCTGGCTGAAGCCCCCGTCCCTCTTGCACTGACTCTCTCACGCTCCACGGTGAAGCAGCAGCGTTGCATCACGGTGCTCTTGTGCCAGTGCTCTGCTGGCCAGCGGCCCAAGCGTCGAGGGTATCAGATGTACAAAGCGTCCACAGAACGAAGCTGATATCCTTAACTGCACCTTTCGTGTCATACAGAGAACATCGGCTGTCAATATGCTACCGAATTTGACTTACAAAAAAATCAGGGCGTCGATTTTAAGTGCAAATCCATTCCTATCAAAATCCATTCTCGGTCAGCACATGCTGGTACTTCAGAAGGGAAAACCCAAGGTGACAAAAAATGCCTGTGTGCTCCAGTCCAGCTTTTAGCCAGAGGCACATTTCATGCTGATCCTTCAGTCACAACTCGCCAGCATCGGTCTCCCAGCAGACACAAAGCACAACCCAGCCTTCTCCCGGCAACATCCAGGGGTAACTACAAACAGGGTGAACATGGGCTGCGGAAGCTCTGGGGGAAGGAGCAGCCCCGGCAGGGCAGGCTCGTTCCCCATGCAGAGGGGCTGCGTGGGGCAGGGCTGCTCACAGCTCCCGCTCGCCCCCACGACACTTCCCCAGGGGCTTCTCAGCAGGAAGCTCCAGGCAGGGACGACACCAAAGGCAAGGAGCTTCCCTGAGCCTCTGCTTCCAGATCCCTGCTGCTGCAGTGGGGGGAAGGGAAAGGGGCCCGAGACTCTGAAGCCCACGGAGAGACCAGCAGGTCTGCGAGGAAGCTCAGAAAGCGCCTTCACACCACTCTGCCCACAGGCAGCACCAGCAGCACCTCTGCTGGCTCCACCATGCCTGCTGTCACCTCCAGCCTGGAGCCACCACAAGCCCAGATGCACCCGCGCCCTCCTCTTGCGGCCGGGACGGCGCTGACAAACGGCCACCGCAGCCGGCACTGAGCCGCGGGGCCGCCAGCACAAGGGCGCAAGAGCCGGGGGCTCCCGCGGGGCCGGAGGTGGCCCAGGCCGGGCCGGGCCTTCCCCAGCAGCTGCTCGCACACACCGGGCCGCGGCGGCTCCAGCTGCCCCCGTGCACACAGCCGCTCGCTCTGCCCAGCCCGCAGCCCTCGGCCCTCGGCCTCGGCGCGGCAGCTCCCGGCGCTGCGGCTCGAGGCTCCGGGCGGCCCCGCGCCGGGAGACGCTGCCCCGCGCAGCACCAGCCGCCTCTCGGCCCCTCCCTCCCCGCAGGGCCCGGGCAGCCCCGCCCCCGCCCCTCGCCACGCTCCTCTGAGCCAGTGCGCATGCTCCGCAGGAGGCGGCACTTCCGGCCCTGTGGGGGGCGGGGCCTGTGTGTCCATGGCCACCGGCCCTGGTGCCGCCGGCCCCGCCCCCACTGGGCCCTGCCGCGGCGCCGCTCTCGAGGCCGCGGAGAAGCAGCTGCGGCAGCGACGGGTGTTGGCGGCTGCTGCGCAGGGAGCCCGGAGCGACGCTGCGGCCCGGCGTGTGCTTGTGTGCGCGGAGCCTGCAGCGGCTGCTGCCGGCTGGAGGGCAGGGAGCGAGGGGGAGCGGTGCCGGGCTGGCCCTGGGCTGCGGGAGTTGTGCTGCAGGGGAGTGTTGGTGGGGAAATGCTGCTGCTGGGGCGCTGCTGCCACAGGACCCCGCTGTGCCCCAGGGCCTGGGCGAGTCTCCACAAGGGGATGCACGTGCACGTGACGGGAGCCCCGGGAGGCTGCGGCCTTTTTTTCAGAAGTGGGCGAACAACCCAGGGGCCATCGCAGCCTTTGGCATTATCTGCCATGAGCGGGTGGCCCTGAAATTTTGTCTCCATCAGCAGCCCAAGAAAGGGGCTGGAGAGGGGATCCCGGAGTGTCCCTCTGCCGGGAGAGCATAGAGAAGCGCTGGAGGCCGGCCCAGAGGAGCCACCTGACCATAGAGATGATAGGGAGGGTGTCCCCTCCAGGTGACCATAGAGATGCAGCATGGTGTGTCACAGACTGTCCCTCGCCATGGAGACCATTGAGCCGGCACAGGCGGAGCCAACCCCAGAAAGTCCCCGAGACTCGTGACCCTCCTGAACTCCCGTTCTCACCGAGCTTTCCTTTCCACCCCTTCTTCATCCCACGCTACTTCCAGTGCTACCTCCAGGAGAGAAATGTGATTGGTTCCAGTTTCCTGCACATGTTACACATCACAGCAAATACAGCCCTTCCCTATTTCTGGGGTTCGACCACAGGTGTGAAACACTGGTGCTGGCTGACGTTCAAGATCTTTTCACGGTACAAAAAGCATTCCCAGCTTTTACATTTGTGGTGCTTTTCCATGTAGCCTGGGCACCTCTCTCACAAAATACTGGACAAACCATTTAAAGACTAATAGCCAGGGCCTTGTGCTGCCTCAGATCTACGCATCAGCTTGCAGTTAAGGCACCTTATTCTTGTGCCCGTGTTATCTGCAGTCTCACAGCAGGCAGAAATGGCAATAATGCAGCTATGGAGATGTTTGTGCAATGCCCAGCTTTTTTTTTTTTACCCTTGGACATGATGAAGATGTGTTTAGTAATGTGTATCAGATCCTTAGACAACAGAGTTTTGCTTAGCACAACTGTCCTGTTTATGGAATACCAACAAAACAGTGGCCATTGCCCCTGCTATTTAGACTGACTGAATAGTGCTACTTTCTGTGATTGGTTTAGAAATGGAGGGTAGATCTTATGGCACTGCCTGTCCAACCCCAGCCACTTTTATGATAAAGGCTTGCAGATGGAAAGTCTGATCAGAAAAAAAACAAAACAAAACTCCCTTTGACTCTAGGGGATCACTGACCCAAACACTTATAAGATCTTGGTATTTGTATTGCTTAAATCAATAGTGGGGAACTAGAACGATGTGTGCTAAAGCTGGTCCTTCACGCTGCAGCCCCAAAGCCTCTGTGCCCTTTGGGAACCACAAGGTGACAGAGAAGCAGGACCTCAACATAAAGATCAAGTAGCTGCAGCACCTCCAAGGCCTGCACTGTTAAAGGATGCTGGATCCAGTGGATTTTTGAATAAAGGATTCCTCCTTCCTGGTCCACTGGAAGGGAAACTACTGCACTTCTCTGTTCCCTGGTCCTGCCAGCAGCGAGATAGGGCATGTACTTCCAAGAGGCATACACACACTCTGTACGGTCATGGTCGACCAAAAAGGAATAAACTCCAGCAGGGGCACAGTACCTTTACAGGCACCACAGAGACGTGAGCAGCACTCATAAACATGAACGATACAAACGGCCTGGTCCTGTTCTTGCTCACCAGCTAATCAGACTCAAAGCTTGCAGGAGACCTCACACGCACCCTCGCACAGGGTGTCTCTGGTAGCTGGCTGCCTTGACGTCTGCAAGCCTTCCACACATGCACTCATGCAGAACAGCGAGCACGCTCACCCAGAAAAGAGCTAGGAATAGGATTTAATACAATGATAGGCTACACTGCAGAGACCAGGTACACAGCCTGGCCAGACAAGTGTCCTTGCCAGCAGCTTGCTTACACATGACTGGCCCCCCTTTTATTCCCTTTGCCTCCATTTTCACAGAATCACAGAATTGCTGAGGTTGGAAGGGACCTCTGGAGATCATCTAGTCCAACCCCCCTGCTCAAGCAGGGTCACCTAGAGCACATTACACAGGATTGCATCCAGGCATGTTTTGAATATCTCCAGAGAAGGAGACTCTACCACCTCTCTGGGCAACCTGTTCCAGTGCTCTGTCACCCTCACAGTGAAAAAGTTTTTCCTCATGTTCAGATGGAAGTGTCTGTGTTTCAGTTTGTGCCCGTTGCCTCGCGTCCTGTCGCTGGGCACCACTGAAAAGAGTCTGGTCCCATCCTCTCGACACCCTCCCTTCAGATACTTGTACACGTTGATAAGATCTCCTCTCAGCCTTCTCTTCTCTAGGCTAAACAGGCCAAGCTCTCTCAGCCTTTCCTCATAAGAGAGATGCTCCAGTCCCCTAATCATCTTTGCAGCCCTTCGCTGGACTTGCTCCAGTAGCGCCACATCCCTCTTGTACTGGGGAGCCCAGAACTGGACGCAGTACTCCAGATGTGGCCTCACCAGGGCTGAGTAGAGGGGGAGAATCACCTCCCTCGACCTGCTGGCAACACTCTTCCTGATGCACCCCAGGATACCATTGGCCTTCTTGGCCACAAGGGCACATTGCTGCCTCATGCTTAACTTGGTGTCCACCAGCACTCCCAGGTCCTTCTCCGCAGAGCTGCTTTCCAGCAGGTCAACCCCCAACCTGTACTGGTGCATGGGGTTATTCCTCCCCAGGTGCAGGACCCTGCACTTGCCTTTGTTGAACTTCATGAGGTTCCTCTCCGCCCACCTCTCCAGCCTGTCCAAGTCTCTCTGAATGGCAGCACAGCCCTCTGGCGTATCAGCCACTCCTCCCAGTTTTGTATCGTCAGCAAACTTGCTGAGGGTGCACTCTGTCCCTTCATCCAGGTCATTGATGAAGAAGTTGAACAAGACTGGACCCACTACTGACCCCTGGGGGACACCGCTAGCTACAGGCCTCCCACTAGACTCTGTGCCACTGATCACAACTCTCTGAGCTCTGCCATTCAGCCAGTTCTCAATCCACCTCACTGTCCACTCATCTAACCCACACTTCCTGAGCTTGTCTATGAGGATGCTATGGGAGACAGTGTCAAAAGCCTTGCTGAAGTCTAGGTAGACAATATCCACTGCTCTCCCCTCATCTACCCAGCCAGTCACTCCATCAGAGAAGGCTATCAGACTGGTTAGGCATGATTTCCCCTTGGCGAAGCCATGCTGAACACTCCTGATCACCTTCTTGTCCTCCACATGCTTGGAGATGGCCTCCAGGATGAGCTGCTCCATCACCTTTCCAGGGATGGAGGTGAGGCTGACTGGCCTGTAGTTCCCTGGGTCCTCCTTCTTGCCCTTTTTGAAGACTGGGGTGACATTGGCTTTCTTCCAGTCCTCAGGCACCTCTCCTGTCCTCCATGACCTTTCAAAGATGATGGAGAGTGGCTTAGCAATAATGTCCGCCAGCTCCCTCAGCACTCGTGGGTGCATCCCATCAGGGCCCATGGATTTGTGGGTGTCAGGTTTGCTTAAATGATCTCTAACCCACTCCTCCTCCACCAAGGGAAAGTCTTCCTTTCTCCAGACTTTCTCTCTTGCCTCCAGGATCTGGGGTTCCTGAGGGCTGGCCTGAGCAGTAAAGACTGAAGCAAAGAAGGCATTCAGTAACTCTGTCTTCTCTGTATCCTTCGTCACCAGGGCACCCACCCCATTCAGCAAAGGGCCCACATTTTCCCTAGTCTTCCTCTTGCTACTGATGTATTTGAAGAAGCCCTTCTTGCTGTCCTTGACATCTCTAGCCAGATTTAATTCCAAACGGGCCTTAGCCTTCCTCGTCGCATCCCTGCATACTCTGACAACGTTCCTATATTTCTCCCAAGTGGCCTGTCCCCCTTTCCACTTTCTGTAGACTTCCTTCTTCTGGTTGAGTTTTGCCAGGAGCTCCTTGCTCATCCATGCAGGTCTCCTGCCTCCTTTGCTTGACTTCCTACTCATAGGGATGCACCGCTCTTGAGCCTGGAGGAAGTGATGTTTGAATATTAACCAGCTCTCTTGAACACCCCTTCCTTCTAGGGCCCTCACCCATGGGACCCAAGTAGGTCCCTGAAGAGGCCAAAGTTTGCTCTCCTGAAGTCCAGGGTTGCGATCCTACTTGGTGCCCTGCTGCCTCCTCGCAGGATCCTGAACTCCACCATCTCATGGTCACTGCAGCCAAGGCAGCCCCCAACCTTCACATCTTCCACCAGTCCTTCTTTGTTTGTTAGTACGAGGTCCAGCAGCACACCTCTCCTTGTTGGCTCCTCCACCACCTGTGTCAAGAAGTTGTCACCAATGCTCTGCAGGAACCTCCAGGACTGTTTGTGCCTAGCTGTGTTGTCTTTCCAGCAGATATCGGGGTGGTTGAAGTCCCCCATGAGAACCAGGGCCTGGGATCGTGAGGCTACTTCCAGCAGTCTGTAGAAGGCCTCATTGACTTCCTCTTCCTGATCAGGTGGCCTGTAGTAAACACCCACAACAGTGTCACCCATGCTAGCCTGCCCTTTGATCCTTACCCATAAGCTCTCGACTCGCTCTTCATCCACCCCTAGGCACAGCTCAATACATTCCAGTTGCTTTCTCACATAAAGAGCAACTCCACCACCTCGCTTTCCTGGCCTGTCTTTCCTAAAAAACACGTAGCCATCCATGACAGCACTCCAGTCATGCGAGCTATACCACCATGTCTCTGTAATGGCAATGAGATCATGGCCCTGCGACCGCACACATATCTCTAGTTCTTCCTGTTTGTTCCCCAAGCTGCGTGCATTGGTGTACAGGCATTTCAGGGAGGTGATTGAGCATGCAGGTTTCCCAAGAGGGGTAAAACAGGGTCCTCCATAGCCACATCCCATGCGCAGTTTGTGTTTGTGATGTCACTTGTGGCTGAGTGCCTGATAGGCCAGTGCTGGTCACATGGCTGCAGTTTGTGGTTGTGATGTCACTTGTGGCTCAGTGCCTGGTAGGCCAGTGCTGGTGATGTGGCTGCAATTTGTGATTGTGATGTCACTTGTGGCTCAGTGCCTGATAGGCCACTGCTTTTCCTGTGGCTGCAGTTTGTGTTTGTGATGTCACTTGTGGCTGAGTGCCTGATAGGCCAGTGCTGGTGGTGTGGGTGCAGTTTGTGGTTGTGATGTCACTTGTGGCTCAGTGCCTGATGGGCCAGTGCTGGTGATGTGGCTGCAATTTGTGTTTGTGATGTCACTTGTGGCTCAGTGCCTGATAGGCCAGTGCTGGTGATGTGGGTGCAGTTTGTGGTTGTGATGTCACTTGTGGCTCAGTGCCTGATAGGCCAGTGCTGGTTGTTAGAGAATACTGAACTGAAGCTGTCTAGAATTAATTGCTTAGCATAACTTGCTTAGCATTTGTAGCTAAATTTGCTGAAGCCTTAGGCCTCAGGCTGTGAACTTGCTGTGAACTTTTACTTAGATAAGTAAAAGGGGGCCCCAGAGCCGGTTCAAGCTGGAGAGATAAAGAAGCTACACTGACAGCAGGAGCAGCCAACCTTGAAGATAAGCAGCAGCCTGCCTAGAGACAATGAAGGGGCCCAGTGAAGAAGGGGAAGACCCCAGACCTAACTATTACTATTGGTCCAAACTATCGCTAGAGGGGTGGGGAATTTAGATTGTAAGGGTATAATTGCCCAGGGATTTCTTTGTTCGGGGTCCCTCTTCGGAGGCACCCAGCTCGAGCTGTAATTACCGCACGTATGTATGTCATTAAATTTTATTTTTCTTCAATCTGACTCCGAACTTCTGCCTCAGCAGGAACCTAGGGTCGGACCCTGTTATGGAGGCCGGCGAGCCTGATTTTCCATAACATGGGAGGACCCGGAAAAGGCAGCTCGACTGTTTTGTACAAGAGTAGAGGGACATCCCATTTGTTAGGGGGATGTTCAAGTATTGTTTCAACAGATATTTCAGCCAGGGGATAGAGAATGGATATTGAAAAAAGGATAGGGAATTGGCAGACTGAGATGATAACCGACAGCCTTGCCCACGAGGAGATCTGAATTGGGATTATAATAATACAAATGATTGGGCAGCGTGTCAAATGGCATGCCAAAATCTAGTTTTAGCTATACGAACTGCAGGGCAAATGGGTGTTATCTCAGAAAAGGTACTATCGTTAGCAAAAGTCTGAGGAACACTCGATTTTTGGAATATTTGCTTGTGGCAAATTATGCTCTTATGCTATGGAGGGATGTCTGTGGAAAATGTTAATGAAAGGCTGGCAGTGAGCCTATTGGTCCAGCAAGCGGCACCAGCTATCCGTGAGTATTTCAGAAACCATGCTCCAGGGTGGCAGAGAGAGAATTTACAGAAGATTCACTGTATTACAGCAGCTGGACCTTTACTAGAAACATTTGAGAGCTGTGACAGTATGGGCACACATGTTACATGGTTGAGGGCTCATCTGTCACACAAGAGGAAGATCTCCATTTGGGTTATCTGATGGTTGCCTCTCTGGTCATCTACCAGTAATGTCTAGTCAGTGCCCACATGTACCACCAGCATGTGCTAATGTGCTTGAGGCACCACGTACAGGCAATGGCTTGTGATGTTCCTGAGCAAGAAACCTGGTCTGAAGGAGCCTCTGGAAATGAGGCAGCAGGCTGTGAGCTGGGGAGCTCTTCAGACAGGTTGAAGGCTGGTCACCTCTTCCAAAATGACCTTTGAAATTATGATTCATGACCAGGCAAACAGGACAGTGCCTGCCCTCACCTTTCCTGCCTTGTGCTCCAGACTGACTTGGGCACAAGTCCATCCTGAGCTGAAAACTCAGCAGTCCCGGGGGTGCAGCAGTGCACCCAGGCTCATCCACCTTGCTGAAGGGCTCGCCTTCTTTTCTCAAGCACGCCCCACACAAACCGAGCTGCGAGGCTCCTTAGGAGTGACTTACATCTCAGTAGCTCTGAAGTCAGGCAGAGGTTAAGGTCCTTTTCTGTCTGTGTAGCTAGGTCTGTAATTTAAGCGGAGCAGAAATTATACCCTATTATTAAGAAGTCATCGGTTTGTCTTGGTAGGTGTGTTCTGACACTTTGTCTCGATGTACTATCTATCTGGTTGATACAGTTTTCATCAGTTTACATTTTACATCCTCTTTACATGTGTTTACATGTGTTAGTTTGCATAGATACAGAGTTATTAGTTACATAGCAGCCTATTCTACATGGCTCAATATTCTCATACAAACTTCCTTTTCACCAGCACACAGGCAGGCCAGAGGACAACACCAACTCTCATTTATGTTCCACATGTCCACGTAAGGTGGAGGCTTTTGGAGTCTCCTGGGAAGCTCCATTTACAACATTACTACAGAACAGTCCAGCATATGCACAAGTTTTGTTGCTTGCCAATTCAGATGGATGGATAGGTATTGTTTTGAGTTTCCTTTTCCAGTTTCAAGGGCACTTCAGTGAAGATGAAGCACCTGAATGCTGTGCTTTCCCAAGCAACTGGATACTGTTATCATGAGGGCACCCTACCTGAACCTATTAACATTTGCTTAGCCGGAAAACAATACTGAAAACTGTTCTCTGAAGTGTTTTCGGAGTCAAGATTCACTCGGACCCAGCCTTCCCCACATTCTCACACACACAGGCTTACTCGACAGATCTGGAAGTTTGCCTAGGGGAATCACTGCGGTGACTTTGAGATGGCTGTTTATATCCTGCGCCCAGTGTATGCAATGAGTGCAATGTAAAAGGCAATCAAGATGTGCTCACTAAAAGCATACCTTCCCACAGTCTGCCACTGCAAAGTAGAGTTGTTACATTGTTCAGCAGAGAAATCAGTTGAGCACTTCAACGCCTTAACTACAGTGTCAGCTCTTGCTTCATAAAGGCCAAAGCTTGAAAAATTACGAAGCTCAATCCCATCTTGTGTTTCAGCGACTTTAGGAAGACAACTACCTCGATTTCCATCAGCAGACTTCAGGAAGAGTACAGCCTTCACTTTCCAGGCTTCTGAGAGTTGGCCTTAAAGGAAGGTGTTTAAAAGATGAAACAGGTTACTCTCCAGCTGATGATGTCTTCCTGAACACGGAAACACAAACCCTAACTGGATGCGTTTACCATCAAAGGCTTTGAAAGTGCTTAACTTGGATGCTGTTGGTAAATTCCTTCTAAAATTGAATACTGAAATTCCAGCACGTCAAGAGTTTCTGGCAGCAAAGCAGGTCCCTTTTCTCACAGAAGGCTCCAGTAGTTCAGGGCTAAGCCCCCAGGTCAGGGGTCAGTGCTGGCCCTGGAAACAGTCCTCCATTTCCTCAGGATGGGGGGAGCCATGTCGCTCTCTGATGTCCAGGAGCCAAGGTGCAAAGGTTCCACCTTATCTTTCCAAAGAGGATGAGAAGAAAATGGATTTAGGATATAACAATGAACGTAGGCCTCCTCAAAGAGTTCAAAGCCTTCAGCCCAAGTAGCAGTACCTCAGACATTGACATCTTTGAGGCTCTACCTGAAGCCTTTCTTGCCGTTCCTTCAAATGACATCATCAAATATCACGACTCATGCTGTCCTGCTATCTAAAGCCTTGCAGCTTCTCCACAAACTTTTGCTGCTTGCTTCCCCCCAGTCCATCTGCCTCCTCCCATTTCCACTTCATATCTTTAACAGTTCACTAAACTCAGTCTACTAGTCCATGGATCTGATCTATCTCCAGATAGACAAGCAGGACTTGATAGCAAAGCCTTTCATGCCTTCTTAAAAAGTTGCAAGTTATTGGATTTTTGTCTCCCAGAATTGGTCGGCAATAGCTGAGGAGAAAGGGTAAAGGTGGGAGGAAGAAAAAGGTATTCTGCATTTCCAGATAATACTTAAATACCAACTAGCAAAGCTAACCTGCTGTTGTTCAGAAGAGAATGTCAATGAATAAAGCAGCAAAACATTTGAAGGTTTTGGTTTCCTTATTTGCAGTACTTTTAACCTTATTGAAAGAGAAAAATTTACAGTTCTATTTCATCATGCTGTGAATTGAGTTTTCCTGATGATAGAGAATATATACAGCTAACTCTTAAATCTTTGGATATTGTGCCCACAAAGGGAAACACCTGGTCTTTCAAGCAAAAGATTACAATTGACTTCTAACAGATAACCCTCTCCTGCTTATACACTAATCAAGGTCACATGTACATGAAACACTCAAAGACAACAAAACCCCAAAGCACCTTTTTAAACCAGGACACTTTTGGAGCATACTTTCCTTTGATCACACAAGTCACTAAGCCTTTAACTATGGCAAGGGATTCCCTCTACCTTGAATCTCCATATAGTTTGCATTTTAAAAATTCTTAAGAAATGGCTTTTTACTACTACTATAAAAGCTCAGCTCAGTGTTGGCAGAAGTTTTTCAAGCACACAAATGTATTGATGCCTCAGTTTACCTAAAGATAAATTCAACAGAACCCATGTCCTAGGTTAAAGGAAGGCAAAGAAACCCCATCCTTGCCTCTATTTATACATTTTCTGTTGGGGGGGGGTTCTTTCTGAATAGCCTACTGTAAAGTGCAGGGGCAGCAGAATTTTACATTAAACTATTTAGGGTTTATGCCTAACCTCTCCAAAAAAATCCAGTTGCTCTTAAAGAATCAATTCTAAAAGTCCAATGGTAGAGAGCCCAGTTAAGAGCCACCGGTGCCAACAACTTACATATTATGCCAACGCATTAAGTATTGCCACCATTTAGACTCTGTACAAGAGCAGGGAGGAGAATGCTTCACAGTCAGGCACTTGCTCCTCCTCTTCAGTAGATTCCTGGGCAGAATGTTGCTCATCATCATCAGCGGAGGATGGGGAATCGCTGCTGTAGACTGCGTGTTTCCCCCTGCAAGCATTTCAAAGGCAATAACAAAAACAAGATTAGGTCACACTAAGTCAAAAATCAAGTGCAGTCTACCCTGGAAGGTACTGTGAGATCTAGGAAGTTTCCAGCCCATTATATGTATTTGTGGTGCATCTGATTTCAAACTGCATTACATGTTCTTCCTTGTGAGAGCAAAATTCCATCTTTGTTGGGAAGTTAAAAAAAAAAAAAAAGGCACATGGTACTTATATGCAGCTTGACTTTGGCATATGATAGGCCAGAGCCTTGCAAAGTAACTGTAAAGCCTTGCAAAGCAGCTGTATTTGTGAATCTATTGCCCCTGATTTCCCCTGAACTTCGTATTCACAGCTGTTACCAAAAACAGCAGGACAAGTCAAGAAGGGAGCTCCTGAGAGAGCTTCAATTAATTACAATGCATACAGGATGATAATTATGATGCATACAAGTTTTGGCTTGAACCTTTTTATAGGTTTTTATTCCCCTTGTTCAAGTCTTGCACAGGCTGCGGAACATGGGCGAGGTACTGCCTTCACGAGGTATTGCATAATTACCCCTCTTCCTCAAGGCATGATCAGCTCAACTACTGCAACATCCTCTTCTGTCCTGAAGTACAGCCTTGCCCCACTCAGATCCATTCAGAAAGTTGCTCTAAAGGTCATCTTCTGAACTTATTCCCTTCATCACAAAGCGCATTCTCCTGAAACCCTTCAAGTTTCTTCTCTCTCAGCAAACAGAGTTGCTAAGGCCTTTCATGAATTACCTTCCTTCCTACATTAGTTCCCACTGAGTGCCCAGAAAACAGCTCTGAATTCTGAGCTGGCCCTCACAGCTCCTCTCACTGACTAACCCCTCAATACAAAAATGCAGAAGCATGTTCTCTTCTCAGCTGCCACCTTCACGCTTGGGAGAAGGTTTTCATATGCACCTGGCAGTTTTCCTTGCCTCCTGAAAATTCTTGCTGGGCTGCTCAAAACCCATGAAAACTGTCAGGCTACTGCTGCAGTGAGAGCAGTGCTCATCATTCAGAGTAGGACTGTGCATTTCCTTGTATTCCCACCTCTTGACAGCCATCTCTTGCCTTTTCTCTTGTGCTCGGTTATAAGCATTTGGGAAAAGGACTGGTTTTGTTTGCTGACTCTCTGTCCAGAGCTTACCGGCAGGGCCCTGGAGTCCCTGACTATGGCTTGTAAGCACTAAGGCTTCTAGTAGTTCAACTCATTTCAGCTGTTTCAGAGGAGGCTTTTGGCCAGAACACAGTAAAGAAAATTGAAAGCCAGAACTAACCTGCACTGCCATCTTGAGTGTCAGCGATTTCCTCATCAGTTCTCCTCGGGAGGACATATCCAAGTTTTCCTAATGAGAAGAAACAAGAAGGGTCAGTCACAAACACGCAGAAAATCTGACATATGCACACTTGGTGCCTACACAGTAACTTTATCAAGGCTCTGCATGGACACAAAAGATGAGCATGCAGTTCTACGATGCAGAAAGCAAGGAAGCATTGCTGGAATCCAACCATCTAGTTTTACCTATTTTCACAAGAGGCACATTCACTTTTAGGCCTATATCTGTCAGTCTTAGAGAGATGAGAAAATGGATGCATATTTTAAGACAAGAAGAAAACCTGTACTTTTAAATTCAGTTCATGGCCTACTTTGTCTCTCTGTTAACATGTTGATTCATGGCCCAGGACAAGTTTTTTTTAAAAAAAAAAACAAAAAACCCAGACATCCACAGAGATTCCTGAAGTATATGAATTTATCTTTGCTTTTTATCCTAGAGTTCACAGAATCACAGAATGGTTGAGGTTGGAAGGGACCTCTGGAGATCATCTAGTCCGACCCTCCTGCTCAGGAAGGGTCACTTAGCACATGTTGCCCAGGACTGTGTCCAGATGGCTTGAATATCTCCGAGGAAGGAGCCAACCACAGCAGGCATTGCCCACACCAAGGCACCTAGGACAGGAGCCTGGAAGGTCTTGAAGGTGGTGAGCTTCAAAGGGAGCTGAGCTGACAACACAAGGGGAAACAGATGACAACACGAATCAGGCAATCGGAACACCATGGTGTGCGTTCGACTGGCTGCAAGATGGCTGTTGGCATGCAAGCGTGCTTAAGGAAGGCAAAGTGTTAAGAGAAAAAGCACGAGTCAGCTTTCAAGGACAATTAGATGTACGGGGCTGCCAGTTTATGGGGCACAGTGCAGGCAGCTTCCTAACACTCACTGCTGAGCAGGAAGCCCGAACTCTGACAAACAGGCCTTTCAAGTATCCTGTGAAAGTCCATGAGCACAGAAGCAAGGCAGCTGCTAGGGGTTTCATGTCGAGACTCCACACTGGACCAAATTAGGCCCCTAATTCCAGCACCTACTCAAAAATAATTACAAAACCCATATATCTGCATAATAACATCAGACACGTAAAAAGAAGTACTTGTGAACTATTCTTTAAATAACAAACAGGGTTAAAAAAAAAACCCTCTTTGGGGCAATAGTAAATGCGTACACATGACATTCTTACAAACTGCAGGATACAGAAGAAAATTGTTTGTCAGCAAACCAATTTAACCTGACTTCTCTGCAGGGCACAGTTCAGGACACCCTCACAAGTTACAAACCTCCAATTTTCTAGAGAAGGTCCAGAAAAGAAACTACCTTGATAAAAACAGTGGAACGGGGCTTGTCCAGAAAAGATGTGATTTGCTTACTTGGTTTGGAAGCTCTGCCAGCATAAAACAAACAAACAAGAAAACAAACAAAAAAACCATACACACACACACCAAAGAGTTACAAAGGGATTATTTAAGAGTCTTGTCTAAACTCTACCTTAATTTAAGTAAAGGGCTCCTAAGGGTGCAAAAGGAATTTATCTTCCACCGTTACTGCAAACGGCAGGACACTACAAAGGTCACCCCTAGGAGAAGGGCGTTCAGACTACGCCTAAAAGAGCCACTGGCACACTGAAGGCTCTCATTCACTTTCAACATGCATTTTCCCTTTCACAAAAACCTTACAAAGCCACTTCAGCCAGTAACTAGCCAGGAGGGTTGGTTCCCCCCCAACCCCCTTTTTTTCCTTTCTTTCCAGAGAGAGCTTGTTGTATTCTACAGCTTCCGACAGAAGCTATATTAGCATAAATGCTCCAGCTGATTTAGACTTCCTCGACCAAAAGATCTTAGACTTTCGGCTGAAATGCTCTCGCTGCTGCCCATGGGGAGAGGCACAGAGCCAGAAAACAATGCCTGGAGTCCAGGGCACTCTGCTGACATGGGCATCTCTCCTGCTGGCACTAGAAATAGTGTAGCCCGTCACATTCACTCTGCACACATTATATCCTACCTAGGGCTAGCCCCCAGGACACCTCCTCGGGCCCCTGGCTGCACAGCTGGTCACCAAGAGAAAAGAATGGGGGAAAAGCCTCACCATTTCAGCAACAATGGGTTAGTAGAAGAAGCAGAGTTTTCCAAGGCACCTGACACCTAAGAACAATAACGCACATTAACTACTTGAATAAGGTGTAACTCCTGATTTTCTCTTCCCTGCTCGAATCTGGCCAGGGTCCTCCACACATGGCTCAATGCTGAGGAAAGAACAGGCACAACAGCGTTGGGCAGCCACAGGCAAGTCTCTCGCAGACTGAGTGCCCTGCACAGGGCCCTGACTCCCAACATTACCTTTCAGCTCCCAAAGTTCTCCCCTCCAAGCATCTTGCAGATCATCTCCAACAGAAACACGGGAAGGTCTCTTGAGGGGCAGCTACTGCCACTGCTGCAGCATCTCAGCAACCCCACACACCTCGCCCAGCCAACAGTGCGCTCACACACAGCTACTTCTCCCACCACAGCGTCTTCGGCCTCTTTCTCACAGGCCTTCCAGTAACACCCCCTTCGAGCACCCAAGGTTTCTGGTGTTACTAGCAACAGCATACTACCCTGGCCTAGATGTAAAGCTTGCTGCCTTCCTCAAGGAAAGCAACACAATAAAGGTTACTGAGCCATCTCAGATCATAAGCAAACATGTAAATCACTACCTCTGTTAGCTCCAGAAAAAGAAGAGTCCACCTAGGACAGGAAAGAAAAGATGGAAAAGCAACTCAGACACTCACTGAAATAACATCCTGCTAAAGCAGGGCTCAGGATCTAGGTCTTTCAGTAAGTCTCAGCTGCACGCTTCCTCACCAGGCACAAGGCAATAGTCAGGTGAAAGATTTTGTCAGCTGATACAAAGATGGAGTCTTGCAAGTAGTTCTGCTTCATGAACAGAGACCTAAAGCGGTTTCTAAGTTTTCTTCTAGTTGCTTTCAAAAAGACTAGGCAACACTGTAAGGATTCTTCAATCTGGGTTCAACAAAAAATCACTTCTTTTCATTTCTTTTGCTCCCAAACCCAGCTGCTACCATCACTACTGGACCATCTCCCTTTTGTGTCAGGTGCACAAAAACTTCCTACAACAGAACTGAGAGCCTTAAGCGCACCTTTCACTGAACACATGGAATAGTTGCTGTCAATTTACTACTAACGTCAAGCAGAAAATATTGGGGGCTAGATGGTAAATGCAGATCTGTTCCTACTAAAAGAGATTCTCATTCAGCATGCTTTGGTATTTCAGAAGGCAAAACTCAAGGTGGCAGAAGACTTCTGTGTCCTCCAGTTCAACTTTTAGCACGTGAGTTTCAGTCGAGTTGTCTTCAGTCACAGCTTGCACACATCAGCTCTCCTGCAGAGAGAAAGAACAAGTCAACATTCTCAGTGTGACATTCAGAGAGAACTACAGTTTCAATACCTGGCTGCAGTAACAATACCTGCTCTTAAACAGAAGCACATCCTGCTCCAGGTTTTGGAGAGCACTCAACATCCATGAGACTCTTGTTCTGTACATCTTTATCAAACACTTGGGGGCTCAGAAGTAGTTTAATCACACAGGAAGATCCATTTTGTCTTCACAGTTCAGAAATGAATGGGGAAAGGTTGGATTTGCTAAAGCACCCACAGCCAGGGCACACAAATGGACAAGAAGCAGAAGCAAGGAAAAATCAATCTCTGCTCATCTACCTCTGTCCTCCACAGCAATGCACACCTCCATGAGAGGGTTCCGCTCTGGCTTTACCATTTAGGTTTAACCAAGGGCCTGGGAGAAAGGAATAAGGACACTTGTGTCGAGGAATATTGGAAACAAACTAACAAAATGGGCCCTAACCTGTAAATCCTTTGAAAATGCTCTCCATGCAGGGGTGTGTCCAGGTCTTTCTCCTTGGTCTAGTAAGGACACTGCCCATTTGTGGCATCCTTTTACTTTCCACCCTAGCAACTACAGGAAGAAAGGAAGCAATCAAAACCACAAGAACTCTGAAAAGACATCTTAAGCTCAGGCCCCGTTCTTTTCAAAGTCCTTGTTCGTGCTCAGAACTGGCCTATCGGGCACTGAGCCACAAGTGACATCACAAACACAAAGTGCACCCACACCACCAGCACTGGCCTATCAGGCACTGAGCCACAAGTGACATCACAAACACAAACTGCACCCACAGGACCAGCACTGGCCTATCAGCCACTGAGCCACAAGTGACATCACAAACACAAACTGCAGCCATGTGACCAGCACTGGCCTATCAGGCACTGAGCCACAAGTGACATCACAAACACAAACTCCAACCACACCACCAGCACTGGCCCATCAGGCACTGAGCCACAAGTGACATCACAAACACAAATTGCACCCACATCACCAGCACTGGCCTATCAGGCACTGAGCCACAAGTGACATCACAAACACAAACTGCACCCACATCAGCAGTACTGGCTTATCAGGAACTGAGCCACAAGTGACATCACAACCACAAACTGCACCCACATCACCAGCACTGGCCTATCAGGCACTGAGCCACAAGTGACATCACAACCATAAACTGCAGCCACGTGACCAGCACTGGCCTATCAGGCACTGAGCCACAAGTGACATCACAAACACAAACTGCACTCACATCACCAGCACTGGCCTATCAGGCAGTGAACCACAAGTGACATCACAACCACAAACTGCACCCACATCACCAGCACTGGCCTATCAGGCACTGAGCCACAAGTGACATCACAAACACAAACTGTACCCAGAGGACCAGTACTGGCCTATCAGGCACTGAGGCACAAGTGACATCACAAACACAAACTGCAGCCACACCACCAGCATGGCCTATCAGGCTCTGAGCCACAAGTGACCTAACAAATACAAACTGCACAGACGACCAGCACTGGCCTATCAAGCACTCAGCCACAAGTGACATCACAAACACAAACTGCAGCCATGTGACCAGCACTGGCCTATCAGGCACTGAGCCACAAGTGACATCACAACCACAAACTGCAGCCATGTGACCAGCACTGGCCTATCAGGCACTGAGCCACAAGTGACATCACAAACACAAACTGCACCCACATCACCAGCACTGGTCTATCAAACACTGAGCCACAAGTGACCTCACAACCTCAAACTGCAGCCACATCACCAGCACTGGCCTATCAGGCCCTGAGGCACAAGTGACATCACAAACACAAACTGCACCCACAGGACCAGTACTGGCCTATCAGGCACTGAGCCACAAGTGACATCACAACCACAAACTGCACCCACACCACCAGCACTGGCCTATCAGGCACTGAGCCACAAGTGACATCACAAACACAAACTGCACCCACACCACCAGCACTGGCCCATCAGGCACTGAGCCACAAGTG
The DNA here is from genome assembly GCF_036417845.1 of Apteryx mantelli. Classification (NCBI taxonomy): domain Eukaryota; kingdom Metazoa; phylum Chordata; class Aves; order Apterygiformes; family Apterygidae; genus Apteryx; species Apteryx mantelli. The sequence continues at coordinate 26,261,987 of NC_089987.1, forward strand.
ACATCACAACCACAAACTGCAGCCATGTCACCAGCACTGGCCCACCAGGCACTGAGCCACAAGTGACATCACAAACACAAACTGCACCCACATCACCAGCACTGGCCTATCAGGCACTGAGCCACAAGTGATATCACAACCACAAACTGCACCCACATGACCAGCACCTGCCTATCAGGCATTCAGCCACAAGTGACATCACAAACAGATACTGCACCCACACCACCAGCACTGGCCTATCAGGCACTGAGCCACAAGTGACATCACAAACACAAAGTGCACCCACATCACCAGCACTGGCCTATCAGGCACTGAGCCACAAGTGACATCACAACCACAAACTGCACCCACATCAACAGCACTGGCCTATCAGGCACTGAGCCACAAGTGACATCACAAACAGAAACTGTACCCACACCACCAGCACTGGCCTATCAGGCACTGAGCCACAAGTGACATCACAAACACAAACTGCAGCCACATCACCAGCACTGGCCTATCAGGCACTGAGCCACAAGTGACATCACAACCACAAACTGCAGCCACAGGACAAGCCCTGGCCTATCAGGCACTGAGCCACAAGTGACATCACAACCACAAACTGCACCCACATCACCAGCACTGGCCTATCAGGCACTGAGCCACAAGTGACATCACAACCACAAACTGCAGCCACAGGACAAGCCCTGGCCTATCAGGCACTGAGCCACAAGTGACCTCACAAACACAAACTGCACCCACAGGACAAGCACTGGCCTATCAGGCACTGAGCCACAAGTGACATCACAAACACAAACTGCACCCACATCACCAGCACTGGCCTATCAGGCAGTGAACCACAAGTGACATCACAACCACAAACTGCACCCACATCACCAGCACTGGCCTATCAGGCACTGAGCCACAAGTGACATCACAAAAACAAACTGTACCCAGAGGACCAGTACTGGCCTATCAGGCACTGAGGCACAAGTGACATCACAAACACAAACTGCAGCCACACCACCAGCATGGCCTATCAGGCTCTGAGCCACAAGTGACCTAACAAATACAAACTGCACAGACGACCAGCACTGGCCTATCAAGCACTCAGCCACAAGTGACATCACAAACACAAACTGCAGCCATGTGACCAGCACTGGCCTATCAGGCACTGAGCCACAAGTGACATCACAAACACAAACTGCAGCCATGTGACCAGCACTGGCCTATCAGGCACTGAGCTACAAGTGACATCACAACCACAAACTGCAGCCACATCACCAGCACTGGCCTATCAGCCACTGGGCCACAAGTGACATCACAAACACAAAGTGCACCCACACTACCAGCACTGGCCTATCAGGCACTGAGCCACAAGTGATATCACAAACACAAACTGCACCCACATCACCAGCACTGGCCTATCAGGCACTGAGCCACAAGTGACATCACAACCACAAACTGCAGCCACAGCACCAGCACTGGCCTATGGGGTACTGAGCCACAAGTGACATCGCAACCACAAACTGCACCCACATCAACAGCACTGGCCTATCAGGCACTGAGCCACAAGTGACATCACAAACACAAACTGTACGCACACCACCAGCACTGGCCTATCAGGCACTGAGCCACAAGTGACATCACAAATATAAACTGCACCCACATCACCAGCACTGGCCTATCAGGCACTGAGCCACAAGTGACATCACAACCACAAACTGCAGCCACAGGACAAGCCCTGGCCTATCAGGCACTGAGCCACAAGTGACCTCACAAACACAAACTGCACCCACAGGACAAGCACTGGCCTATCAGGCACTGAGCCACAAGTGACCTCACAAACACAAACTGCACCCACAGGACAAGCACTGGCCTATCAGGCACTGAGCCACAAGTGACCTCACAAACACAAAGTGCACCCACACTACCAGCACGGGACCACCAGGCACTGAGGCACAAGTGACATCACAAAAAGAAACCGCACCCAGATGACCAGCACTGGCCTATCAGGCACTGAGCCACAAGTGACATCACAAATATAAACTCCACCTACATCAATAGCACTGGCCTATCAGGCACTGAGCCACAAGTGACATCACAAACACAAACTGCACCCACATCACCAGCACTGGCCTATCAGGCACTGAGCCACAAGTGACATCACAAACACAAAGTGCACCCACACCACCAGCACTGGCCTATCAGGCACTGAGCCACAAGTGACATCACAAACACAAACTGCACCCACACTACCAGCACTGGCCTATCAGGCACTGAGCCACAAGTGACATCACAAACACAAACTGCACCCACATCACCAGCACTGGCCTATCAGGCACTGAGCCACAAGTGACATCACAACCACAAAGGGCACCCACATCACCAGCACTGGCCTATCAGGCAGTGAACCACAAGTGACATCACAACCACAAACTGCACCCACATCACCAGCACTGGCCTATCAGGCACTGAGCCACAAGTGACCTCACAAACACAAACTGCACCCACAGGACAAGCACTGGCCTATCAGGCACTGAGCCACAAGTGACATCACAAACACAAAGTGCACCCACACTACCAGCACGGGACCACCAGGCACTGAGGCACAAGTGACATCACAACCACAAACTGCACCCACAGGACAAGCACTGGCCTATCAGGCACTGAGCCACAAGTGACCTCACAAACACAAACTGCACCCACATCACCAGCACTGGCCTATCAGGCACTGAGCCACAAGTGACATCACAAAAAGAAACCGCACCCACATCACCAGCACTGGCCTATCAGGCACTGAGCCACAAGTGACATCACAAACACAAATTGCAGCCACATCACCAGCACTGGCCTATCAGCCACTGAGCCACAAGTGACATCACAAACACAAACTGCACCCACATCACCAGCACTGGCCTATCAGGCACTGAGCCACAAGTGACATCACAAACACAAAGTGCACCCACACCACCAGCACTGGCCTATCAGGCACTGAGCCACAAGTGACATCACAAACACAAACTGCACCCACACTACCAGCACTGGCCTATCAGGCACTGAGCCACAAGTGACATCACAAACACAAACTGCACCCACATCACCAGCACTGGCCTATCAGGCACTGAGCCACAAGTGACATCACAAACACAAAGGGCACCCACATCACCAGCACTGGCCTATCAGGCAGTGAACCACAAGTGACATCACAACCACAAACTGCACCCACATCACCAGCACTGGCCTATCAGGCACTGAGCCACAAGTGACATCACAAACACAAACTGTACCCAGAGGACCAGTACTGGCCTATCAGGCACTGAGGCACAAGTGACATCACAAACACAAACTGCAGCCACACCACCAGCATGGCCTATCAGGCTCTGAGCCACAAGTGACCTAACAAATACAAACTGCACAGACGACCAGCACTGGCCTATCAAGCACTCAGCCACAAGTGACATCACAAACACAAACTGCAGCCATGTGACCAGCACTGGCCTATCAGGCACTGAGCCACAAGTGACATCACAAACACAAACTGCAGCCATGTGACCAGCACTGGCCTATCAGGCACTGAGCCACAAGTGACATCACAACCACAAACTGCACCCACAGGACCAGCACTGGTCTATCAAACACTGAGCCACAAGTGACCTCACAACCTCAAACTGCAGCCACATCACCAGCACTGGCCTATCAGCCACTGAGCCACAAGTGACATCACAAACACAAACTGGACCCACAGGACCAGTACTGGCCTATCATGCACTGAGCCACAAGAGACATCACAACCACAAACTGCACCCACACCACCAGCACTGGCCCATCAGGCACTGAGCCACAAGTGACATCACAAACAGATACTGCACCCACATCACCAGCACTGGCCCATCAGGCACTGAGCCACAAGTGACATCACAAAAACAAACTGCAGCCACAGGACCAGCACTGGCCTATCAGGCACTGAGCCACAAGTGACATCACAACCACAAACTGTACGCACACCACCAGCACTGGCCTATCAGGCACTGAGCCACAAGTGACATCACAAATATAAACTCCACCTACATCAATAGCACTGGCCTATCAGGCACTGAGCCACAAGTGACATCACAAACACAAACTGCACCCACACCACCAGCACTGGCCTATCAGGCACTCAGCCACAAGTGACATCACAACCACAAACTGCACCCACATCACCAGCACTGGCCTATCAGGCACTGAGCCACAAGTGACATCACAACCACAAACTGCAGCCACAGGACAAGCCCTGGCCTATCAGGCACTGAGCCACAAGTGACCTCACAAACACAAACTGCACCCACAGGACAAGCACTGGCCTATCAGGCACTGAGCCACAAGTGACCTCACAAACACAAACTGCACCCACAGGACAAGCACTGGCCTATCAGGCACTGAGCCACAAGTGACATCACAAACACAAAGTGCACCCACACTACCAGCACGGGACCACCAGGCACTGAGGCACAAGTGACATCACAAACACAAACTGCACCCACAGGACAAGCACTGGCCTATCAGGCACTGAGCCACAAGTGACATCACAAACACAAACTGCACCCACATCACCAGCACTGGCCTATCAGGCACTGAGCCACAAGTGACATCACAAAAAGAAACCGCACCCAGATGACCAGCACTGGCCTATCAGGCACTGAGCCACAAGTGACATCACAAACACAAACTGCACTCACATCACCAGCACTGGCCTATCAGGCACTCAGCCACAAGTGACATCACAAACACAAACTGCACCCACATCACCAGCACTGGCCTATCAGGCACTGAGCCACAAGTGACATCACAAACACAAAGTGCACCCACACCACCAGCACTGGCCTATCAGGCACTGAGCCACAAGTGACATCACAAACACAAACTGCACCCACACTACCAGCACTGGCCTATCAGGCACTGAGCCACAAGTGACATCACAAACACAAACTGCACCCACATCACCAGCACTGGCCTATCAGGCACTGAGCCACAAGTGACATCACAACCACAAACTGCACCCACATCACCAGCACTGGCCTATCAGGCAGTGAACCACAAGTGACATCACAACCACAAACTGCACCCACATCACCAGCACTGGCCTATCAGGCACTGAGCCACAAGTGACATCACAAACACAAACTGTACCCAGAGGACCAGTACTGGCCTATCAGGCACTGAGGCACAAGTGACATCACAAACACAAACTGCAGCCACACCACCAGCATGGCCTATCAGGCTCTGAGCCACAAGTGACCTAACAAATACAAACTGCACAGACGACCAGCACTGGCCTATCAAGCACTCAGCCACAAGTGACATCACAAACACAAACTGCAGACATGTGACCAGCACTGGCCTATCAGGCACTCAGCCACAAGTGACATCACAAACACAAACTGCAGCCATGTGACCAGCACTGGCCTATCAGGCACTGAGCCACAAGTGACATCACAACCACAAACTGCACCCACAGGACCAGCACTGGTCTATCAAACACTGAGCCACAAGTGACCTCACAACCTCAAACTGCAGCCACATCACCAGCACTGGCCTATCAGCCACTGAGCCACAAGTGACATCACAACCACAAACTGCACCCACATCACCAGCACTGGCCTATCAGGCACTGAGCCACAAGTGACCTCACAAACACAAACTGCACCCACAGGACAAGCACTGGCCTATCAGGCACTGAGCCACAAGTGACATCACAAACACAAACTGCACCCACAGGACAAGCACTGGCCTATCAGGCACTGAGCCACAAGTGACATCACAAACACAAAGTGCACCCACACTACCAGCACGGGACCACCAGGCACTGAGGCACAAGTGACATCACAACCACAAACTGCACCCACAGGACAAGCACTGGCCTATCAGGCACTGAGCCACAAGTGACCTCACAAACACAAACTGCACCCACATCACCAGCACTGGCCTATCAGGCACTGAGCCACAAGTGACATCACAAAAAGAAACCGCACCCAGATGACCAGCACTGGCCTATCAGGCACTGAGCCACAAGTGACATCACAAACACAAACTGCACTCACATCACCAGCACTGGCCTATCAGGCACTGAGCCACAAGTGACATCACAACCACAAACTGCACCCACATCACCAGCACTGGCCTATCAGGCACTGAGCCACAAGTGACATCACAAACACAAAGTGCACCCACACCACCAGCACTGGCCTATCAGGCACTGAGCCACAAGTGACATCACAAACACAAACTGCACCCACACTACCAGCACTGGCCTATCAGGCACTGAGCCACAAGTGACATCACAAACACAAACTGCACCCACATCACCAGCACTGGCCTATCAGGCACTGAGCCACAAGTGACATCACAAACACAAAGGGCAGCCACATCACCAGCACTGGCCTATCAGGCACTGAGCCACAAGTGACATCACAACCACAAACTGCACCCACATCACCAGCACTGGCCTATCAGGCACTGAGCCACAAGTGACATCACAAACACAAACTGTACCCAGAGGACCAGTACTGGCCTATCAGGCACTGAGGCACAAGTGACATCACAAACACAAACTGCAGCCACACCACCAGCATGGCCTATCAGGCTCTGAGCCACAAGTGACCTAACAAATACAAACTGCACAGACGACCAGCACTGGCCTATCAAGCACTCAGCCACAAGTGACATCACAAACACAAACTGCAGACATGTGACCAGCACTGGCCTATCAGGCACTCAGCCACAAGTGACATCACAAACACAAACTGCAGCCATGTGACCAGCACTGGCCTATCAGGCACTGAGCCACAAGTGACATCACAACCACAAACTGCACCCACAGGACCAGCACTGGTCTATCAAACACTGAGCCACAAGTGACCTCACAACCTCAAACTGCAGCCACATCACCAGCACTGGCCTATCAGCCACTGAGCCACAAGTGACATCACAACCACAAACTGCACCCACATCACCAGCACTGGCCTATCAGGCACTGAGCCACAAGTGACATCACAAACACAAACTGCACCCACACTACCAGCACTGGCCTATCAGGCACTGAGCCACAAGTGACATCACAAACACAAACTGCACCCACATCACCAGCACTGGCCTATCAGGCACTGAGCCACAAGTGACATCACAAACACAAAGGGCACCCACATCACCAGCACTGGCCTATCAGGCAGTGAACCACAAGTGACATCACAACCACAAACTGCACCCACATCACCAGCACTGGCCTATCAGGCACTGAGCCACAAGTGACATCACAAACACAAACTGCACCCACACTACCAGCACTGGCCTATCAGGCACTGAGCCACAAGTGACATCACAAACACAAAGTGCACCCACACCACCAGCACTGGCCTATCAGGCACTGAGCCACAAGTGACATCACAAACACAAACTGCACCCACACTACCAGCACTGGCCTATCAGGCACTGAGCCACAAGTGACATCACAAACACAAACTGCACCCACATCACCAGCACTGGCCTATCAGGCACTGAGCCACAAGTGACATCACAAACACAAAGGGCACCCACATCACCAGCACTGGCCTATCAGGCAGTGAACCACAAGTGACATCACAACCACAAACTGCACCCACATCACCAGCACTGGCCTATCAGGCACTGAGCCACAAGTGACCTCACAAACACAAACTGCACCCACAGGACAAGCACTGGCCTATCAGGCACTGAGCCACAAGTGACATCACAAAAAGAAACCGCACCCAGATGACCAGCACTGGCCTATCAGGCACTGAGCCACAAGTGACATCACAAACACAAACTGCACTCACATCACCAGCACTGGCCTATCAGGCACTGAGCCACAAGTGACATCACAAACATAAACTGCACCCACATCACCAGCACTGGCCTATCAGGCACTGAGCCACAAGTGACATCACAAACACAAAGTGCACCCACACCACCAGCACTGGCCTATCAGGCACTGAGCCACAAGTGACATCACAAACACAAACTGCACCCACACTACCAGCACTGGCCTATCAGGCACTGAGCCACAAGTGACATCACAAACACAAACTGCACCCACATCACCAGCACTGGCCTATCAGGCACTGAGCCACAAGTGACATCACAAACACAAAGGGCACCCACATCACCAGCACTGGCCTATCAGGCAGTGAACCACAAGTGACATCACAACCACAAACTGCACCCACATCACCAGCACTGGCCTATCAGGCACTGAGCCACAAGTGACATCACAAACACAAACTGCACCCACACTACCAGCACTGGCCTATCAGGCACTGAGCCACAAGTGACATCACAAACACAAACTGCACCCACATCACCAGCACTGGCCTATCAGGCACTGAGCCACAAGTGACATCACAACCACAAACTGCACCCACATCACCAGCACTGGCCTATCAGGCAGTGAACCACAAGTGACATCACAACCACAAACTGCACCCACATCACCAGCACTGGCCTATCAGGCACTGAGCCACAAGTGACATCACAAACACAAACTGTACCCAGAGGACCAGTACTGGCCTATCAGGCACTGAGGCACAAGTGACATCACAAACACAAACTGCAGCCACACCACCAGCATGGCCTATCAGGCTCTGAGCCACAAGTGACCTAACAAATACAAACTGCACAGACGACCAGCACTGGCCTATCAAGCACTCAGCCACAAGTGACATCACAAACACAAACTGCAGACATGTGACCAGCACTGGCCTATCAGGCACTCAGCCACAAGTGACATCACAAACACAAACTGCAGCCATGTGACCAGCACTGGCCTATCAGGCACTGAGCCACAAGTGACATCACAACCACAAACTGCACCCACAGGACCAGCACTGGTCTATCAAACACTGAGCCACAAGTGACCTCACAACCTCAAACTGCAGCCACATCACCAGCACTGGCCTATCAGCCACTGAGCCACAAGTGACATCACAACCACAAACTGCACCCACATCACCAGCACTGGCCTATCAGGCACTGAGCCACAAGTGACCTCACAAACACAAACTGCACCCACAGGACAAGCACTGGCCTATCAGGCACTGAGCCACAAGTGACATCACAAACACAAACTGCACCCACAGGACAAGCACTGGCCTATCAGGCACTGAGCCACAAGTGACATCACAAACACAAAGTGCACCCACACTACCAGCACGGGACCACCAGGCACTGAGGCACAAGTGACATCACAACCACAAACTGCACCCACAGGACAAGCACTGGCCTATCAGGCACTGAGCCACAAGTGACCTCACAAACACAAACTGCACCCACATCACCAGCACTGGCCTATCAGGCACTGAGCCACAAGTGACATCACAAAAAGAAACCGCACCCAGATGACCAGCACTGGCCTATCAGGCACTGAGCCACAAGTGACATCACAAACACAAACTGCACTCACATCACCAGCACTGGCCTATCAGGCACTGAGCCACAAGTGACATCACAAACACAAACTGCACCCACATCACCAGCACTGGCCTATCAGGCACTGAGCCACAAGTGACATCACAAACACAAAGTGCACCCACACCACCAGCACTGGCCTATCAGGCACTGAGCCACAAGTGACATCACAAACACAAACTGCACCCACACTACCAGCACTGGCCTATCAGGCACTGAGCCACAAGTGACATCACAAACACAAACTGCACCCACATCAACAGCACTGGCCTATCAGGCACTGAGCCACAAGTGACATCACAAACACAAAGGGCACCCACATCACCAGCACTGGCCTATCAGGCAGTGAACCACAAGTGACATCACAACCACAAACTGCACCCACATCACCAGCACTGGCCTATCAGGCACTGAGCCACAAGTGACATCACAAACACAAACTGTACCCAGAGGACCAGTACTGGCCTATCAGGCACTGAGGCACAAGTGACATCACAAACACAAACTGCAGCCACACCACCAGCATGGCCTATCAGGCTCTGAGCCACAAGTGACCTAACAAATACAAACTGCACAGACGACCAGCACTGGCCTATCAAGCACTCAGCCACAAGTGACATCACAAACACAAACTGCAGACATGTGACCAGCACTGGCCTATCAGGCACTCAGCCACAAGTGACATCACAAACACAAACTGCAGCCATGTGACCAGCACTGGCCTATCAGGCACTGAGCCACAAGTGACATCACAACCACAAACTGCACCCACAGGACCAGCACTGGTCTATCAAACACTGAGCCACAAGTGACCTCACAACCTCAAACTGCAGCCACATCACCAGCACTGGCCTATCAGCCACTGAGCCACAAGTGACATCACAAACACAAACTGCACCCACAGGACCAGTACTGGCCTATCATGCACTGAGCCACAAGAGACATCACAACCACAAACTGCACCCACACCACCAGCACTGGCCCATCAGGCACTGAGCCACAAGTGACATCACAAACAGATACTGCACTCACATCACCAGCACTGGCCCATCAGGCACTGAGCCACAAGTGACATCACAAAAACAAACTGCAGACACAGGACCAGCACTGGCCTATCAGGCACTGAGCCACAAGTGACATCACAACCACAAACTGTACGCACACCACCAGCACTGGCCTATCAGGCACTGAGCCACAAGTGACATCACAAATATAAACTCCACCTACATCAATAGCACTGGCCTATCAGGCACTGAGCCACAAGTGACATCACAAACACAAACTGCACCCACACCACCAGCACTGGCCTATCAGGCACTGAGCCACAAGTGACATCACAACCACAAACTGCAGCCACAGGACAAGCCCTGGCCTATCAGGCTCTGAGCCACAAGTGACCTCACAAACACAAACTGCACCCACAGGACAAGCACTGGCCTATCAGGCACTGAGCCACAAGTGACATCACAAACACAAACTGCACCCACAGGACAAGCACTGGCCTATCAGGCACTGAGCCACAAGTGACATCACAAACACAAAGTGCACCCACACTACCAGCACGGGACCACCAGGCACTGAGGCACAAGTGACATCACAAACACAAACTGCACCCACAGGACAAGCACTGGCCTATCAGGCACTGAGCCACAAGTGACCTCACAACCACAAACTGCACCCACATCACCAGCACTGGCCTATCAGGCACTGAGCCACAAGTGACATCACAAACACAAACTGCACTCACATCACCAGCACTGGCCTATCAGGCACTGAGCCACAAGTGACATCACAACCACAAACTGCACCCACATCACCAGCACTGGCCTATCAGGCACTGAGCCACAAGTGACATCACAAACACAAAGTGCACCCACACCACCAGCACTGGCCTATCAGGCACTGAGCCACAAGTGACATCACAAACACAAACTGCACCCACACTACCAGCACTGGCCTATCAGGCACTGAGCCACAAGTGACATCACAAACACAAACTGCACCCACATCACCAGCACTGGCCTATCAGGCACTGAGCCACAAGTGACATCACAAACACAAAGGGCAGCCACATCACCAGCACTGGCCTATCAGGCACTGAGCCACAAGTGACATCACAACCACAAACTGCACCCACATCACCAGCACTGGCCTATCAGGCACTGAGCCACAAGTGACATCACAAACACAAACTGTACCCAGAGGACCAGTACTGGCCTATCAGGCACTGAGGCACAAGTGACATCACAAACACAAACTGCAGCCACACCACCAGCATGGCCTATCAGGCTCTGAGCCACAAGTGACCTAACAAATACAAACTGCACAGACGACCAGCACTGGCCTATCAAGCACTCAGCCACAAGTGACATCACAAACACAAACTGCAGACATGTGACCAGCACTGGCCTATCAGGCACTCAGCCACAAGTGACATCACAAACACAAACTGCAGCCATGTGACCAGCACTGGCCTATCAGGCACTGAGCCACAAGTGACATCACAACCACAAACTGCACCCACAGGACCAGCACTGGTCTATCAAACACTGAGCCACAAGTGACCTCACAACCTCAAACTGCAGCCACATCACCAGCACTGGCCTATCAGCCACTGAGCCACAAGTGACATCACAACCACAAACTGCACCCACATCACCAGCACTGGCCTATCAGGCACTGAGCCACAAGTGACATCACAAACACAAACTGCACCCACACTACCAGCACTGGCCTATCAGGCACTGAGCCACAAGTGACATCACAAACACAAACTGCACCCACATCACCAGCACTGGCCTATCAGGCACTGAGCCACAAGTGACATCACAAACACAAAGGGCACCCACATCACCAGCACTGGCCTATCAGGCAGTGAACCACAAGTGACATCACAACCACAAACTGCACCCACATCACCAGCACTGGCCTATCAGGCACTGAGCCACAAGTGACATCACAAACACAAACTGCACCCACACTACCAGCACTGGCCTATCAGGCACTGAGCCACAAGTGACATCACAAACACAAAGTGCACCCACACCACCAGCACTGGCCTATCAGGCACTGAGCCACAAGTGACATCACAAACACAAACTGCACCCACACTACCAGCACTGGCCTATCAGGCACTGAGCCACAAGTGACATCACAAACACAAACTGCACCCACATCACCAGCACTGGCCTATCAGGCACTGAGCCACAAGTGACATCACAAACACAAAGGGCACCCACATCACCAGCACTGGCCTATCAGGCAGTGAACCACAAGTGACATCACAACCACAAACTGCACCCACATCACCAGCACTGGCCTATCAGGCACTGAGCCACAAGTGACCTCACAAACACAAACTGCACCCACAGGACAAGCACTGGCCTATCAGGCACTGAGCCACAAGTGACATCACAAAAAGAAACCGCACCCAGATGACCAGCACTGGCCTATCAGGCACTGAGCCACAAGTGACATCACAAACACAAACTGCACTCACATCACCAGCACTGGCCTATCAGGCACTGAGCCACAAGTGACATCACAAACATAAACTGCACCCACATCACCAGCACTGGCCTATCAGGCACTGAGCCACAAGTGACATCACAAACACAAAGTGCACCCACACCACCAGCACTGGCCTATCAGGCACTGAGCCACAAGTGACATCACAAACACAAACTGCACCCACACTACCAGCACTGGCCTATCAGGCACTGAGCCACAAGTGACATCACAAACACAAACTGCACCCACATCACCAGCACTGGCCTATCAGGCACTGAGCCACAAGTGACATCACAAACACAAAGGGCACCCACATCACCAGCACTGGCCTATCAGGCAGTGAACCACAAGTGACATCACAACCACAAACTGCACCCACATCACCAGCACTGGCCTATCAGGCACTGAGCCACAAGTGACATCACAAACACAAACTGTACCCAGAGGACCAGTACTGGCCTATCAGGCACTGAGGCACAAGTGACATCACAAACACAAACTGCAGCCACACCACCAGCATGGCCTATCAGGCTCTGAGCCACAAGTGACCTAACAAATACAAACTGCACAGACGACCAGCACTGGCCTATCAAGCACTCAGCCACAAGTGACATCACAAACACAAACTGCAGCCATGTGACCAGCACTGGCCTATCAGGCACTGAGCCACAAGTGACATCACAAACACAAACTGCAGCCATGTGACCAGCACTGGCCTATCAGGCACTGAGCCACAAGTGACATCACAACCACAAACTGCACCCACAGGACCAGCACTGGTCTATCAAACACTGAGCCACAAGTGACCTCACAACCTCAAACTGCAGCCACATCACCAGCACTGGCCTATCAGCCACTGAGCCACAAGTGACATCACAAACACAAACTGGACCCACAGGACCAGTACTGGCCTATCATGCACTGAGCCACAAGAGACATCACAACCACAAACTGCACCCACACCACCAGCACTGGCCTATCAGGCACTGAGCCACAAGTGACATCACAAACAGATACTGCACCCACATCACCAGCACTGGCCCATCAGGCACTGAGCCACAAGTGACATCACAAAAACAAACTGCAGCCACAGGACCAGCACTGGCCTATCAGGCACTGAGCCACAAGTGACATCACAACCACAAACTGTACGCACACCACCAGCACTGGCCTATCAGGCACTGAGCCACAAGTGACATCACAAATATAAACTCCACCTACATCAATAGCACTGGCCTATCAGGCACTGAGCCACAAGTGACATCACAAACACAAACTGCACCCACACCACCAGCACTGGCCTATCAGGCACTGAGCCACAAGTGACATCACAACCACAAACTGCACCCACATCACCAGCACTGGCCTATCAGGCACTGAGCCACAAGTGACATCACAACCACAAACTGCAGCCACAGGACAAGCCCTGGCCTATCAGGCACTGAGCCACAAGTGACCTCACAAACACAAACTGCACCCACAGGACAAGCACTGGCCTATCAGGCACTGAGCCACAAGTGACATCACAAACACAAAGTGCACCCACACTACCAGCACGGGACCACCAGGCACTGAGGCACAAGTGACATCACAAACACAAACTGCACCCACAGGACAAGCACTGGCCTATCAGGCACTGAGCCACAAGTGACCTCACAAACACAAACTGCACCCACATCACCAGCACTGGCCTATCAGGCACTGAGCCACAAGTGACATCACAAAAAGAAACCGCACCCAGATGACCAGCACTGGCCTATCAGGCACTGAGCCACAAGTGACATCACAAACACAAACTGCACTCACATCACCAGCACTGGCCTATCAGGCACTGAGCCACAAGTGACATCACAAACACAAACTGCACCCACATCACCAGCACTGGCCTATCAGGCACTGAGCCACAAGTGACATCACAAACACAAAGTGCACCCACACCACCAGCACTGGCCTATCAGGCACTGAGCCACAAGTGACATCACAAACACAAACTGCACCCACACTACCAGCACTGGCCTATCAGGCACTGAGCCACAAGTGACATCACAAACACAAACTGCACCCACATCACCAGCACTGGCCTATCAGGCACTGAGCCACAAGTGACATCACAAACACAAAGGGCACCCACATCACCAGCACTGGCCTATCAGGCAGTGAACCACAAGTGACATCACAACCACAAACTGCACCCACATCACCAGCACTGGCCTATCAGGCACTGAGCCACAAGTGACATCACAAACACAAACTGTACCCAGAGGACCAGTACTGGCCTATCAGGCACTGAGGCACAAGTGACATCACAAACACAAACTGCAGCCACACCACCAGCATGGCCTATCAGGCTCTGAGCCACAAGTGACCTAACAAATACAAACTGCACAGACGACCAGCACTGGCCTATCAAGCACTCAGCCACAAGTGACATCACAAACACAAACTGCAGACATGTGACCAGCACTGGCCTATCAGGCACTCAGCCACAAGTGACATCACAAACACAAACTGCAGCCATGTGACCAGCACTGGCCTATCAGGCACTGAGCCACAAGTGACATCACAACCACAAACTGCACCCACAGGACCAGCACTGGTCTATCAAACACTGAGCCACAAGTGACCTCAAAACCTCAAACTGCAGCCACATCACCAGCACTGGCCTATCAGCCACTGAGCCACAAGTGACATCACAACCACAAACTGCACCCACATCACCAGCACTGGCCTATCAGGCACTGAGCCACAAGTGACATCACAACCACAAACTGCACCCACATGAACAGCACTGGCCTATCAGGCACTGAGCTACAAGTGACATCACAAACACAAACTGCACCCACATCACCAGCACTGGCCTATCAGGCACTGAGCCACAAGTGACATCACAAATATAAACTCCACCTTCATCAATAGCACTGGCCTATCAGGCACTGAGCCACAAGTGACATCACAACCACAAACTGCACCCACACCACCAGCACTGGCCTATCAGGCACTCAGCCACAAGTGACATCACAAACACAAACTGCAGCCATGTGACCAGCACTGGCCTATCAGGCAGTGAACCACAAGTGACATCACAAACACAAACTGCACCCACATCACCAGCACTGGCCTATCAGGCACTGAGCCACAAGTGACATCACAACCACAAACTGCAGCCACATAACCAGCACTGGCCTATCAGGCACTGAGCCACAAGTGACATCACAAACATAAACTGCAGCCACAGGACCAGCACTGGCCTATCAGGCACTGAGCCACAAGTGACATCACAACCACAAACTGCAGCCACATCACCAGCACTGGCCCACCAGGCACTCAGCCACAAGTGACATCACAACCACAAAGTGCACCCACATCACCAGCACTGGCCTATCAGGCACTGAGCCACAAGTGACATCACAAACACGAAGGGCACCCACACCACCAGCACTGGCCCACCAGACACTGAGCAAAAAGTGACATCACAACCACAGACTGCACCCACATCACCAGCACTGGCCTATCAGGCACTGAGCCACAAGTGACATCACAAACACAAACTGCACCCACACCACCAGCACTGGCCTATCAGGCACTGAGCCACAAGTGATATCACAACCACAAAGTGCACCCACATGACCAGCACCTGCCTATCAGGCATTCAGCCACAAGTGACATCACAAACAGATACTGCACCCACACCACCAGCACTGGCCCATCAGGCACTAAGCCACAAGGGACATCACTTAACAAAAACTCCACCCACATCACCAGCACCTGCCTATCAGGCACTGAGCCACAAGTGACATCACAAACACAAACTGCACCCACACTACCAGCACGGGACCACCAGGCACTGAGCCACAAGTGACATCACAACCACAAACTGCACCCACATCACCAGCACTGGCCTATCAGGCACTGAGGCACAAGTGACATCACAACCACAAACTGCACCCACATCACCAGCACTGGCCTATCAGGCACTGAGCCACAAGTGACATCACAAACACAAACTGCACCCACAGGACCAGCACTGGCCTATCAGGCACTGAGCCACAAGTGACATCACAACCACAAACTGCACCCACATCACCAGCACTGGCCTATCAGGCACTGAGCCACAAGTGACATCACAAACAGAAACTGTACCCACACCACCAGCACTGGCCTATCAGGCACTCAGCCACAAGTGACATCACAAACACAAACTCCACCTACATCAATAGCACTGGCCTATCAGGCACTGAGCCACAAGTGACATCACAAACACAAACTGCACCCACATCACCAGCACTGGCCTATCAGGCACTGAGCCACAAGTGACATCACAAACACAAAGTGCACCCACATCACCAGCACTGGCCCACCAGGCACTGAGCCACAAGTGACATCACAACCACAAACTGCAGCCACATCACCAACACTGGCCTATCAGGCACTGAGCCACAAGTGACATCACAAACACAAAGTGCACCCACATCACCAGCACTGGCCTTCAGGCACTGAGCCACAAGTGACATCACAAACACAAAGTGCACCCACATCACCAGGACTGGCCTATCAGGCACTGAGCCACAAGTGATATCACAACCACAAAGTGCTCCCACATGACCAGCACCTGCCTATCAGGCATTCAGCCACAAGTGACCTCACAAACACAAACTGCACCCACAGGACAAGCACGGGACCATCAGGCACTGAGCCACAAGTGACATCACAACCACAAACTGCACCCACATCACCAGCACTGGCCTATCAGGCACTCAGCCACAAGTGACATCACAACCACAAACTGCACCCACAACACCAGCACTGGCCTATCAGGCACTCAGCCACAAGTGACATCACAACCACAAACTGCACCCACATCACCAGCACTGGCCTATCAGGCACTGAGCCACAAGTGACATCACAACCACAAACTGCACCCACACCACCAGCACTGGCCTATCAGGCACTCAGCCACAAGTGACATCACAACCACAAACTCCACGTACATCAATAGCACTGGCCTATCAGGCACTGAGCCACAAGTGACATCACAAACACAAAGTGCACCCACATCACCAGCACTGGCCTATCAGCCACTGAGCCACAAGTGACATCACAAACACAAACTGCACCCACATCACCAGCACTGGCCTATCAGGCACTGAGCCACAAGTGACATCACAAACACAAACTGCACCCACATCACCAGCACTGGCCCACCAGACACTGAGCCACAAGTGACATCACAAACACAAACTGCACCCACATCACCAGCACTGGCCTATCAGCCACTGAGCCACAAGTGACATCACAACCACAAACTGCAGCCATGTCACCAGCACTGGCCTATCAGGCACTGAGCCACAAGTGACATCACAACCACAAACTGCACCCACAGGACCAGCACTGGCCTATCAGGCACTGAGCCACAAGTGACATCACAAACACAAACTGCACCCACATCACCAGCACTGGCCTATCAGGCACTGAGCCACAAGTGACATCACAAACATAAACTGCAGCCACAGGACCAGCACTGGCCTATCAGGCACTGAGCCACAAGTGACATCACAACCTCAAACTGCAGCCACATCACCAGCACTGGCCCACCAGGCACTCAGCCACAAGTGACATCACAAACACAAAGTGCACCCACATCACCAGCACTGGCCTATCAGGCACTGAGCCACAAGTGACATCACAAACAGATACTGCACCCACATCACCAGCACTGGCCCATCAGGCACTGAGCCACAAGTGACATCACAAAAACAAACTGCAGCCACAGGACCAGCACTGGCCTATCAGGCACTGAGCCACAAGTGACATCACAACCACAAACTGTACGCACACCACCAGCACTGGCCTATCAGGCACTGAGCCACAAGTGACATCACAAATATAAACTCCACCTACATCAATAGCACTGGCCTATCAGGCACTGAGCCACAAGTGACATCACAAACACAAACTGCACCCACACCACCAGCACTGGCCTATCAGGCACTGAGCCACAAGTGACATCACAACCACAAACTGCACCCACATCACCAGCACTGGCCTATCAGGCACTGAGCCACAAGTGACATCACAACCACAAACTGCAGCCACAGGACAAGCCCTGGCCTATCAGGCACTGAGCCACAAGTGACCTCACAAACACAAACTGCACCCACAGGACAAGCACTGGCCTATCAGGCACTGAGCCACAAGTGACATCACAAACACAAAGTGCACCCACACTACCAGCACGGGACCACCAGGCACTGAGGCACAAGTGACATCACAAACACAAACTGCACCCACAGGACAAGCACTGGCCTATCAGGCACTGAGCCACAAGTGACCTCACAAACACAAACTGCACCCACATCACCAGCACTGGCCTATCAGGCACTGAGCCACAAGTGACATCACAAAAAGAAACCGCACCCAGATGACCAGCACTGGCCTATCAGGCACTGAGCCACAAGTGACATCACAAACACAAACTGCACTCACATCACCAGCACTGGCCTATCAGGCACTGAGCCACAAGTGACATCACAAACACAAACTGCACCCACATCACCAGCACTGGCCTATCAGGCACTGAGCCACAAGTGACATCACAAACACAAAGTGCACCCACACCACCAGCACTGGCCTATCAGGCACTGAGCCACAAGTGACATCACAAACACAAACTGCACCCACACTACCAGCACTGGCCTATCAGGCACTGAGCCACAAGTGACATCACAACCACAAACTGCACCCACATCACCAGCACTGGCCTATCAGGCACTGAGCCACAAGTGACATCACAACCACAAACTGCACCCACACCACCAGCACTGGCCCACCAGACACTGAGCCAAAAGTGACATCACAACCACAAACTGCACCCACATCACCAGCACTGGCCTATCAGGCACTGAGCCACAAGTGACATCACAAACACAAAGTGCACCCACATCACCAGCACTGGCCTATCAGGCACTGAGCCACAAGTGACATCACAACCACAAACTGCACCCACATGAACAGCACTGGCCTATCAGGCACTGAGCTACAAGTGACATCACAAACACAAACTGCACCCACATCACCAGCACTGGCCTATCAGGCACTGAGCCACAAGTGACATCACAAATATAAACTCCACCTTCATCAATAGCACTGGCCTATCAGGCACTGAGCCACAAGTGACATCACAACCACAAACTGCACCCACACCACCAGCACTGGCCTATCAGGCACTCAGCCACAAGTGACATCACAAACACAAACTGCAGCCATGTGACCAGCACTGGCCTATCAGGCAGTGAACCACAAGTGACATCACAAACACAAACTGCACCCACATCACCAGCACTGGCCTATCAGGCACTGAGCCACAAGTGACATCACAACCACAAACTGCAGCCACATAACCAGCACTGGCCTATCAGGCACTGAGCCACAAGTGACATCACAAACATAAACTGCAGCCACAGGACCAGCACTGGCCTATCAGGCACTGAGCCACAAGTGACATCACAACCACAAACTGCAGCCACATCACCAGCACTGGCCCACCAGGCACTCAGCCACAAGTGACATCACAACCACAAAGTGCACCCACATCACCAGCACTGGCCTATCAGGCACTGAGCCACAAGTGACATCACAAACACGAAGGGCACCCACACCACCAGCACTGGCCCACCAGACACTGAGCAAAAAGTGACATCACAACCACAGACTGCACCCACATCACCAGCACTGGCCTATCAGGCACTGAGCCACAAGTGACATCACAACCACAAATTGCAGCCACATCACCAGCACTGGCCCACCAGACACTGATCCAAAAGTGACATCACAACCACAAACTGCAGCCACATCACCAATGCTGGCCTATCAGGCACTGAGCCACAAGCGACCTCACAAACACAAACTGCACCCACACCACCAGCACTGGCCCATCAGGCACTAAGCCACAAGGGACATCACTTAACAAAAACTCCACCCACATCACCAGCACCTGCCTATCAGGCACTGAGCCACAAGTGACATCACAAACACAAACTGCACCCACACTACCAGCACGGGACCACCAGGCACTGAGCCACAAGTGACATCACAACCACAAACTGCACCCACATCACCAGCACTGGCCTATCAGGCACTGAGGCACAAGTGACATCACAACCACAAACTGCACCCACATCACCAGCACTGGCCTATCAGGCACTGAGCCACAAGTGACATCACAAACACAAACTGCACCCACAGGACCAGCACTGGCCTATCAGGCACTGAGCCACAAGTGACATCACAAACACAAACTGCACCCACATCACCAGCACTGGCCTATCAGGCACTGAGCCACAAGTGACATCACAAACAGAAACTGTACCCACACCACCAGCACTGGCCTATCAGGCACTCAGCCACAAGTGACATCACAAACACAAACTCCACCTACATCAATAGCACTGGCCTATCAGGCACTGAGCCACAAGTGACATCACAAACACAAACTGCACCCACATCACCAGCACTGGCCTATCAGCCA
Organism: Apteryx mantelli; assembly: GCF_036417845.1. Classification (NCBI taxonomy): domain Eukaryota; kingdom Metazoa; phylum Chordata; class Aves; order Apterygiformes; family Apterygidae; genus Apteryx; species Apteryx mantelli. Next base: position 26,283,462 of record NC_089987.1, read on the forward strand.
CTGAGCCACAAGTGACATCACAAACACAAAGTGCACCCACATCACCAGCACTGGCCCACCAGGCACTGAGCCACAAGTGACATCACAACCACAAACTGCAGCCACATCACCAACACTGGCCTATCAGGCACTGAGCCACAAGTGACATCACAAACACAAAGTGCACCCACATCACCAGCACTGGCCTTCAGGCACTGAGCCACAAGTGACATCACAAACACAAAGTGCACCCACATCACCAGGACTGGCCTATCAGGCACTGAGCCACAAGTGATATCACAACCACAAAGTGCTCCCACATGACCAGCACCTGCCTATCAGGCATTCAGCCACAAGTGACCTCACAAACACAAACTGCACCCACAGGACAAGCACGGGACCATCAGGCACTGAGCCACAAGTGACATCACAACCACAAACTGCACCCACATCACCAGCACTGGCCTATCAGGCACTCAGCCACAAGTGACATCACAACCACAAACTGCACCCACAACACCAGCACTGGCCTATCAGGCACTCAGCCACAAGTGACATCACAACCACAAACTGCACCCACATCACCAGCACTGGCCTATCAGGCACTGAGCCACAAGTGACATCACAAACAGAAACTGTACCCACACCACCAGCACTGGCCTATCAGGCACTCAGCCACAAGTGACATCACAACCACAAACTCCACGTACATCAATAGCACTGGCCTATCAGGCACTGAGCCACAAGTGACATCACAAACACAAAGTGCACCCACATCACCAGCACTGGCCTATCAGCCACTGAGCCACAAGTGACATCACAAACACAAAGTGCACCCACATCACCAGCACTGGCCTATCAGGCACTGAGCCACAAGTGACATCACAAACACAAACTGCACCCACATCACCAGCACTGGCCCACCAGACACTGAGCCACAAGTGACATCACAAACACAAACTGCACCCACATCACCAGCACTGGCCTATCAGCCACTGAGCCACAAGTGACATCACAACCACAAACTGCAGCCATGTCACCAGCACTGGCCTATCAGGCACTGAGCCACAAGTGACATCACAACCACAAACTGCACCCACAGGACCAGCACTGGCCTATCAGGCACTGAGCCACAAGTGACATCACAACCACAAACTGCAGCCACATCACCAGCACTGGCCTATCAGGCACTGAGCCACAAGTGACATCACAAACACAAACTGCACCCACAGGACCAGTACTGGCCTATCAGGCACTGAGCCACAAGTGACATCACAAACACAAACTGCACCCACATCACCAGCACTGGCCTATCAGCCACTGAGCCACAAGTGACATCACAAACACAAAGTGCACCCACACCACCAGCACTGGCCTATCAGCCACTGAGCCACAAGTGACATCACAAACACAAACTGCACCCACATCACCAGCACTGGCCTATCAGCCACTGAGCCACAAGTGACATCACAACCACAAAGGGCACCCACATCACCAGCACTGGCCAATCAGGCTCTGAGCCACAAGTGACATCACAAACACAAAGTGCACCCACATCACCAGCACTGGCCTATCAGGCACTGAGCCACAAGTGACATCACAAACACAAAGTGCACCCACATCACAAGCACTGGCCTATCAGGCACTGAGCCACAAGTGACATCACAAATATAAACTCCACCTACATCAATAGCACTGGCCTATCAGGCACTGAGCCACAAGTGACATCACAAACACAAACTGCACCCACATCACCAGCACTGGCCTATCAGGCACTGAGCCACAAGTGACATCACAAACACAGAGGGCACCCACACCACCAGCACTGGCCAATCAGGCTCTGAGCCACAAGTGACATCACAAACACAAACTGCAGCCACATCACCAGCACTGGCCCACCAGACACTGAGCCAAAAGTGACATCACAACCACAAACTGCAGCCACATCACCAACGCTGGCCTATCAGGCACTGAGCCACAAGCGACCTCACAAACAAAAACTGCACCCACACCACCAGCACTGGCCTACCAGGCACTGAGCCACAAGTGACATCACAACCTCAAACTGCACCCACATGACCAGCACTGGCCTTTCAGGCACTGAGCCACAAGTGACATCACAAACACAAACTGCAGCCACATCACCAGCACTGGCCTATCAGGCACTGAGCCACAAGTGACATCACAAACACAAACTGCACCCACACCACCAGCACTGGTCTATCAGGCACTGAGCCACAAGTGACATCACAACCACAAATTGCAGCCCCATCATCAGCACTGGCCTATCAGCCACTGAGCCACAAGTGACATCACAAATATAAACTCCACCTACATCAATAGCACTGGCCTATCAGGCACTGAGCCACAAGTGACATCACAAACACAAACTGCACCCACATCACCAGCACTGGCCTATCAGGCACTGAGCCACAAGTGACATCACAAACACAAAGTGCACCCACATCACCAGCACTGGCCTATCAGCCACTGAGCCACAAGTGACATCACAAACAGAAACTGTACCCACACCACCAGCACTGGCCTATCAGGCACTGAGCCACAAGTGACATCACAAACACAAACTGCTCCAACAGGACAAGCCCTGGCCTATCAGGCACTGAGCCACAAGTGACCTCACAAACACAAACTGCACCCACAGGACAAGCCCTGGCCTATCAGGCACTGAGCCACAAGTGACCTCACAAACACAAACTGCACCCACAGGACAAGCACTGGCCTATCAGGCACTGAGCCACAAGTGACATCACAAACACAAAGTGCACCCACACCACCAGCACTGGCCTATCAGGCTCTGAGCCACAAGTGACATCACAAACACAAACTGCACCCACACTACCAGCACGGGACCACCAGGCACTGAGCCACAAGTGACATCACAACCACAAACTGCACCCACATCACCAGCACTGGCCCACCAGACACTGAGCAAAAAGTGACATCACAACCACAAACTGCACCCACATCACCAACACTGGCCTATCAGGCACTGAGCCACAAGTGACATCACAAACACAAACTGCACCCACATCACCAGCACTGGCCTATCAGGCACTGAGCCACAAGTGACATCACAACCACAAACTGCACCCACATCACCAGCACTGGCCTATCAGGCACTGAGCCACAAGTGACATCACAAACACAAACTGCACCCACATCACCAACACTGGCCTATCAGGCACTGAGCCACAAGTGACATCACAAACACAAACTGCACCCACATCACCAGCACTGGCCTATCAGGCAGTGAACCACAAGTGACATCACAAACAGAAACTGTAGCCACAGGACCAGCACTGGCCTATCAGGCACTGAGCCACAAGTGACATCACAACCACAAACTGCAGCCATGTGACCAGCACTGGCCTATCAGCCACTGAGCCACAAGTGACATCACAAACACAAACTGCACCCACATCACCAGCACTGGCCTATCAGGCACTGAGCCACAAGTGACATCACAAATATAAACTCCACCTTCATCAATAGCACTGGCCTATCAGGCACTGAGCCACAAGTGACATCACAAACACAAACTGCACCCACAGGACAAGCACTGGCCTATCAGGCACTCAGCCACAAGTGACATCACAAACACAAACTGCAGCCTCACCACCAGCAAGGCCTATCAGGCACTGAGCCACAAGGGACCTCACAAATACAAACTGCACACACGACCAGCACTGGCCTATCAAGCACTCAGCCACAAGTGACATCACAACCACAAACTGCAGCCATGTGACCAGCACTGGCCTATCAGCCACTGAGCCACAAGTGACATCACAAACACAAACTGCACCCACACCACCAGCACTGGCCTATCAGGCACTGAGCCACAAGTGACATCACAAACACAAACTGCACCCACAGGACAAGCACTGGCCTATCAGCCACTGAGCCACAAGTGACATCACAAACACAAACTGCACCCACATCACCAGCACTGGCCCATCAGGCACTGAGCCACAAGTGACATCACAAACACAAAGTGCACCCACATCACCAGCACTGGCCTATCAGGCACTGAGCCACAAGTGACATCACAAACACAAAGTGCACCCACATCACCAGGACTGGCCTATCAGGCACTGAGCCACAAGTGATATCACAACCACAAAGTGCTCCCACATGACCAGCACCTGCCTATCAGGCATTCAGCCACAAGTGACCTCACAAACACAAACTGCACCCACAGGACAAGCACTGGCCCACCAGACACTGAGCAAAAAGTGACATCACAACCACAGACTGCACCCACATCACCAGCACTGGCCTATCAGGCACTGAGCCACAAGTGACATCACAAACACAAACTGCACCCACACCACCAGCACTGGCCTATCAGGCACTGAGCCACAAGTGATATCACAACCACAAAGTGCACCCACATGACCAGCACCTGCCTATCAGGCATTCAGCCACAAGTGACATCACAAACAGATACTGCACCCACACCACCAGCACTGGCCCATCAGGCAGTGAACCACAAGTGACATCACAAACAGAAACTGTACCCACACCACCAGCACTGGCCTATCAGGCACTCAGCCACAAGTGACATCACAAACACAAACTGCACCCACATCACCAGCACTGGCCTATCAGGCACTGAGCCACAAGTGACATCACAAACACAAAGTGCACCCACACCACCAGCACTGGCCTATCAGCCACTGAGCCACAAGTGACATCACAACCACAAACTGCACCCACATCACCAGCACTGGCCTATCAGGCACTGAGCCACAAGTCACATCACAAACACAAACTGCACCCACAGGACAAGCACTGGCCTATCAGGCACTGAGCCACAAGTGACATCACAACCACAAACTGCACCCACACCACCAGCACTGGCCTATCAGGCACTGAGCCACAAGGGACATCACAAATATAAACTCCACCTACATCAATAGCACTGGCCTATCAGGCACTGAGCCACAAGTGACATCACAAACACAAACTGCACCCACATCACCAGCACTGGCCTATCAGGCACTGAGCCACAAGTGACATCACAACCACAAACTGCACCCACACTACCAGCACGGGACCACCAGGCACTGAGCCACAAGTGACATCACAAACACAAACTGCACCCACACCACCAGCACTGGCCTATCAGGCACTGAGCCACAAGTGACATCACAAACACAAACTGCACCCACAGGACCAGTACTGGCCTATCAGGCACTGAGCCACAAGTGACATCACAAATATAAACTGCACCCACATCACCAGCACTGGCCTATCAGGCACTGAGCCACAAGTGACATCACAAACACAAACTGCACTCACATCACCAGCACTGGCCTATCAGGCACTGAGCCACAAGTGACATCACAAACACAAACTGCACCCACATCACCAGCACTGGCCTATCAGCCACTGAGCCACAAGTGACATCACAACCACAAAGGGCACCCACATCACCAGCACTGGCCAATCAGGCTCTGAGCCACAAGTGACATCACAAACACAAAGTGCACCCACATCACCAGCACTGGCCTATCAGGCACTGAGCCACAAGTGACATCACAAACACAAAGTGCACCCACATCACAAGCACTGGCCTATCAGGCACTGAGCCACAAGTGACATCACAAATATAAACTCCACCTACATCAATAGCACTGGCCTATCAGGCACTGAGCCACAAGTGACATCACAAACACAAACTGCACCCACATCACCAGCACTGGCCTATCAGCCACTGAGCCACAAGTGACATCACAAACACAAACTGCAGCCACATCACCAGCACTGGCCTATCAGGCACTGAGCCACAAGTGACATCACAAACACAAACTGCAGCCACATCACCAGCACTGGCCCACCAGACACTGAGCCAAAAGTGACATCACAACCACAAACTGCAGCCACATCACCAACGCTGGCCTATCAGGCACTGAGCCACAAGCGACCTCACAAACAAAAACTGCACCCACACCACCAGCACTGGCCTACCAGGCACTGAGCCACAAGTGACATCACAACCTCAAACTGCACCCACATGACCAGCACTGGCCTTTCAGGCACTGAGCCACAAGTGACATCACAACCACAAACTGCACCCACATCACCAGCACTGGCCTATCAGGCACTGAGCCACAAGTGACATCACAAACACAAACTGCACCCACACCACCAGCACTGGTCTATCAGGCACTGAGCCACAAGTGACATCACAACCACAAATTGCAGCCCCATCATCAGCACTGGCCTATCAGCCACTGAGCCACAAGTGACATCACAAATATAAACTCCACCTACATCAATAGCACTGGCCTATCAGGCACTGAGCCACAAGTGACATCACAAACACAAACTGCACCCACATCACCAGCACTGGCCTATCAGGCACTGAGCCACAAGTGACATCACAAACACAAAGGGCACCCACACCACCAGCACTGGCCAATCAGGCTCTGAGCCACAAGTGACATCACAAACACAAACTGCACCCACATCACCAGCACTGGCCTATCAGGCACTGAGCCACAAGTGACATCACAAACACAAAGTGCACCCACATCACCAGCACTGGCCTATCAGGCACTGAGCCACAAGTGACATCACAAACACAAACTGCACCCACATCACCAGCACTGGCCTATCAGCCACTGAGCCACAAGTGACATCACAAACACAAAGTGCACCCACATCACCAGCACTGGCCTATCAGGCACTGAGCCACAAGTGACATCACAACCACAAACTGCACCCACATCACCAGCACTGGCCTATCAGGCACTGAGCCACAAGTGACATCACAAATATAAACTCCACCTACATCAATAGCACTGGCCTATCAGGCACTGAGCCACAAGTGACATCACAACCACAAACTGCACCCACATCACCAGCACTGGCCTATCAGGCACTGAGCCACAAGTGACATCACAACCACAAACTGCACCCACATCACCAGCACTGGCCTATCAGGCACTGAGCCACAAGTGACATCACAAACACAAACTGCACCCACATCACCAGCACTGGCCTATCAGGCACTGAGCCACAAGTGACATCACAAACACAAACTGCACCCACAGGACCAGCACTGGCCTATCAGGCACTGAGCCACAAGTGACATCACAAATATAAACTCCACCTTCATCAATAGCACTGGCCTATCAGGCACTGAGCCACAAGTGACATCACAAATATAAACTCCACCTTCATCAATAGCACTGGCCTATCAGGCACTGAACCACAAGTGACATCACAAACACAAACTGCACCCACATCACCAGCACTGGCCTATCAGGCACTGAGCCACAAGTGACATCACAAACACAAACTGCACCCACATCACCAGCACTGGCCTATCAGGCACTGAGCCACAAGTGACATCACAAACACAAAGTGCACCCACATCACCAGCACTGGCCTATCAGGCACTGAGCCACAAGTGACATCACAAACACAAAGTGCACCCACATCACCAGCACTGGCCTATCAGCCACTGAGCCACAAGTGACATCACAAACAGAAACTGTACCCACACCACCAGCACTGGCCTATCAGGCACTGAGCCACAAGTGACATCACAAACACAAACTGCTCCAACAGGACAAGCCCTGGCCTATCAGGCACTGAGCCACAAGTGACCTCACAAACACAAACTGCACCCACAGGACAAGCCCTGGCCTATCAGGCACTGAGCCACAAGTGACCTCACAAACACAAACTGCACCCACAGGACAAGCACTGGCCTATCAGGCACTGAGCCACAAGTGACATCACAAACACAAAGTGCACCCACACCACCAGCACTGGCCTATCAGGCTCTGAGCCACAAGTGACATCACAAACACAAACTGCACCCACACTACCAGCACGGGACCACCAGGCACTGAGCCACAAGTGACATCACAACCACAAACTGCACCCACATCACCAGCACTGGCCCACCAGACACTGAGCAAAAAGTGACATCACAACCACAAACTGCACCCACATCACCAACACTGGCCTATCAGGCACTGAGCCACAAGTGACATCACAAACACAAACTGCACCCACACCACCAGCACTGGCCTATCAGGCACTGAGCCACAAGTGACATCACAACCACAAACTGCACCCACATCACCAGCACTGGCCTATCAGGCACTGAGCCACAAGTGACATCACAAACACAAACTGCACCCACATCACCAACACTGGCCTATCAGGCACTGAGCCACAAGTGACATCACAAACACAAACTGCACCCACATCACCAGCACTGGCCTATCAGGCAGTGAACCACAAGTGACATCACAAACAGAAACTGTAGCCACAGGACCAGCACTGGCCTATCAGGCACTGAGCCACAAGTGACATCACAACCACAAACTGCAGCCATGTGACCAGCACTGGCCTATCAGCCACTGAGCCACAAGTGACATCACAAACACAAACTGCACCCACATCACCAGCACTGGCCTATCAGGCACTGAGCCACAAGTGACATCACAAATATAAACTCCACCTTCATCAATAGCACTGGCCTATCAGGCACTGAGCCACAAGTGACATCACAACCACAAACTGCACCCACAGGACAAGCACTGGCCTATCAGGCACTCAGCCACAAGTGACATCACAAACACAAACTGCAGCCTCACCACCAGCAAGGCCTATCAGGCACTGAGCCACAAGGGACCTCACAAATACAAACTGCACACACGACCAGCACTGGCCTATCAAGCACTCAGCCACAAGTGACATCACAACCACAAACTGCAGCCATGTGACCAGCACTGGCCTATCAGCCACTGAGCCACAAGTGACATCACAAACACAAACTGCACCCACACCACCAGCACTGGCCTATCAGGCACTGAGCCACAAGTGACATCACAAACACAAACTGCACCCACAGGACAAGCACTGGCCTATCAGCCACTGAGCCACAAGTGACATCACAAACACAAACTGCACCCACATCACCAGCACTGGCCCATCAGGCACTGAGCCACAAGTGACATCACAAACACAAAGTGCACCCACATCACCAGCACTGGCCTATCAGGCACTGAGCCACAAGTGACATCACAGACACAAAGTGCACCCACATCACCAGCACTGGCCTATCAGGCACTGAGCCACAAGTGACATCACAAACACAAATTGCAGCCACATCACCAGCACTGGCCTATCAGGCACTGAGCCACAAGTGACATCACAAACACAAACTGCAGCCACAGGACCAGCACTGGCCTATCAGGCACTGAGCCACAAGTGACATCACAAATATAAACTCCACCTACATCAATAGCACTGGCCTATCAGGCACTGAGCCACAAGTGACATCACAAACACAAACTGCACCCACATCACCAGCACTGGCCTATCAGGCACTGAGCCACAAGTGACATCACAAACACAAAGTGCACCCACACCACCAGCACTGGCCTATCAGGCACTGAGCCACAAGGGACATCACAACCACAAACTGCAGCCATGTCACCAGCACTGGCCCATCAGGCACTGAGCCACAAGTGACATCACAACCACAAACTGCAGCCATGTCACCAGCACTGGCCTATCAGGCACTGAGCCACAAGTGACATCACAACCACAAACTGCACCCACATGAACAGCACTGGCCTATCAGGCACTGAGCCACAAGTGACATCACAAACACAAAGTGCACCCACATCACCAGCACTGGCCTATCAGGCACTGAGCCACAAGTGACATCACAACCACAAATTGCACCCACAGGACAAGCATTGGCCTTTCAGGCACTGAGCCACAAGTGACATCACAAACACAAACTGCACCCACAGGACAAGCACTGGCCTATCAGGCACTGAGCCACAAGTGACATCACAAACACAAAGGGCACCCACATCACCAGCACTGGCCAATCAGGCTCTGAGCCACAAGTGACATCACAAACACAAACTGCACCCACACCACCAGCAAGGGCCCATCAGGCACTGAGCCACAAGTGACATCACAAACACAAACTGCACCCACATCACCAGCACTGGCCTATCAGGCACTGAGCCACAAGTCACATCACAACCACAAACTGCACCCACATCACCAGCACTGGCCTATCAGGCACTGAGCCACAAGTGACATCACAACCACAAACTGCACCCAGATCACCAGCACTGGCCTATCAGGCACTGAGCCACAAGTGACATCACAAACACAAACTGCACCCACAGGACAAGCACTGGCCTATCAGGCACTGAGCCACAAGTGACATCACAACCACAAACTGCACCCACATCACCAGCACTGGCCCATCAGGCACTGAGCCACAAGTGACATCACAAACACAAACTGCACCCACACCACCAGCACTGGCCCATCAGGCACTGAGCCACAAGTGACATCACAAACACAAACTGCACCCACATCACCAGCACTGGCCTATCAGCCACTGAGCCACAAGTGACATCACAAACACAAACTGCACCCACACCACCAGCACTGGCCTATCAGGCACTGAGCCACAAGTGACATCACAAATATAAACTCCACCTACATCAATAGCACTGGCCTATCAGGCACTGAGCCACAAGTGACATCACAAACACAAACTGCACCCACATCACCAGCACTGGCCTATCAGGCACTGAGCCACAAGTGACATCACAAACACAAACTGCACCCACAGGACCAGCACTGGCCTATCAGGCACTGAGCCACAAGTGACATCACAACCACAAACTGCACCCACATCACCAGCACTGGCCTATCAGGCACTGAGCCACAAGTGACATCACAACCACAAACTGCACCCACAGGACAAGCACTGGCCCATCAGGCACTGAGCCACAAGTGACATCACAAACACAAACTGCACCCACATCACCAGCACTGGCCTATCAGGCACTGAGCCACAAGTGACATCACAAACACAAACTGCACCCACATCACCAGCACTGGCCTATCAGGCAGTGAACCACAAGTGACATCACAAACACAAAGTGCACCCACATCACCAGCACTGGCCTATCAGGCACTGAGCCACAAGTGACATCACAAACACAAACTGCAGACATGTGACCAGCACTGGCCTATCAGGCACTGAGCCACAAGTGACATCACAAACACAAACTGCACCCACATCTCCAGCACTGGCCTATCAGGCACTGAGCCACAAGTGACATCACAAACACAAACTGCACCCACAGGACAAGCACTGGCCTATCAGGCACTGAGCCACAAGTGACATCACAACCACAAACTGCACCCACACCACCAGCACTGGCCCATCAGGCACTGAGCCACAAGTGACATCACAAACACAAACTGCACCCACACCACCAGCACTGGCCCATCAGGCACTGAGCCACAAGTGACATCACAAACACAAACTGCACCCACACCACCAGCACTGGCCTATCAGGCACTGAGCCACAAGTGACATCACAACCTCAAACTGCAGCCACATCACCAGCACTGGCCTATCAGGCACTGAGGCACAAGTGACCTCACAACCACAAACTGCACCCACACCACCAGCACTGGTCTATCAGGCACTGAGCCACAAGTGACATCACAACCACAAACTGCAGCCACATCACCAGCACTGGCCTATCAGCCACTGAGCCACAAGTGACATCACAAACACAAACTGCACCCACATCACCAGCACTGGCCTATCAGGCACTGAGCCACAAGTGACATCACAAATATAAACTCCACCTTCATCAACAGCACTGGCCTATCAGGCACTGAGCCTCAAGTGACATCACAACCACAAACTGCACCCACATCACCAGCACTGGCCTATCAGGCACTGAGCCACAAGTGACATCACAACCACAAACTGCACCCACATCACCAGCACTGGCCTATCAGCCACTGAGCCACAAGTGACATCACAAACACAAACTGCACCCACATCACCAGCACTGGCCTATCAGGCACTGAGCCACAAGTGACATCACAAACACAAAGGGCACCCACATCACCAGCACTGGCCAATCAGGCTCTGAGCCACAAGTGACATCACAAACACAAACTGCACCCACACCACCAGCAAGGGCCCATCAGGCACTGAGCCACAAGTGACATCACAAACACAAACTGCACCCACATCACCAGCACTGGCCTATCAGGCACTGAGCCACAAGTGACATCACAACCACAAACTGCACCCACACCACCAGCACTGGCCCATCAGGCACTGAGCCACAAGTGACATCACAACCACAAACTGCACCCACACCACCAGCACTGGCCTATCAGGCACTGAGCCACAAGTGACATCACAGCCACAAACTACACCCACACCACCAGCACTGGCCTATCAGGCACTGAGCCACAAGTGATATCACAACCACAAACTGCACCCACATCACCAGCACCTGCCTATCAGGCAATCAGCCACAAGTGACATCACAAACAGATACTGCACCCACACCACCAGCACTGGCCTATCAGGCACTGAGCCACAAGTGACATCACAACCACAAAGTGCACCCACATCACCAGCACTGGCCTATCAGGCACTGAGCCACAAGTGACATCACAAACACAAACTGCACTCACATCACCAGCACTGGCCTATCAGGCACTGAGCCACAAGTGACATCACAAACACAAACTGCACCCACATCACCAGCACTGGCCTATCAGGCACTGAGCCACAAGTGACATCACAACCACAAACTGCACCCACACCACCAGCACTGGCCTATCAGGCACTGAGCCACAAGTGACATCACAAATATAAACTCCACCTACATCAATAGCACTGGCCTGTCAGGCACTGAGCCACAAGTGACATCACAAACACAAACTGCACCCACATCACCAGCACTGGCCTATCAGGCACTGAGCCACAAGTGACCTCACAAACACAAACTGCACCCACAGGACAAGCACGGGACCACCAGGCACTGAGCCACAAGTGACATCACAACCACAAACTGCACCCACATCACCAGCACTGGCCTATCAGGCACTGAGCCACAAGTGACATCACAACCACAAACTGCACCCACATCACCAGCACTGGCCTATCAGGCACTGAGCCACAAGTGACATCACAACCACAAATTGCAGCCACATCACCAGCACTGGCCCACCAGACACTGAGCCAAAAGTGACATCACAACCACAAACTGCAGCCACATCACCAATGCTGGCCTATCAGGCACTGAGCCACAAGCGACCTCACAAACACAAACTGCACCCACACCACCAGCACTGGCCTATCAGGCACTCAGCCACAAGTGACATCACAAACACAAACTGCACCCACATCACCAGCACTGGCCTTTCAGGCACTGAGCCACAAGTGACATCACAAACACAAACTGCACCCACACCACCAGCACTGGTCTATCAGGCACTGAGCCACAAGTGACATCACAACCACAAATTGCAGCCACATCACCAGCACTGGCCTATCAGCCACTGAGCCACAAGTGACATCACAAACACAAACTGCACCCACACCACCAGCACTGGCCTATCAGGCACTGAGCCACAAGTGACATCACAAATATAAACTCCACCTACATCAATAGCACTGGCCTATCAGGCACTGAGCCACAAGTGACATCACAAACACAAACTGCACCCACATCACCAGCACTGGCCTATCAGGCACTGAGCCACAAGTGACATCACAAACACAAACTGCACCCACAGGACCAGCACTGGCCTATCAGGCACTGAGCCACAAGTGACATCACAACCACAAACTGCAGCCACATCACCAGCACTGGCCTATCAGGCACTGAGCCACAAGTGACATCACAACCACAAACTGCACCCACAGGACAAGCACTGGCCTATCAGGCACTGAGCCACAAGTGACATCACAAACACAAACTGCACCCACATCACCAGCACTGGCCTATCAGGCACTGAGCCACAAGTGACATCACAAACACAAACTGCAGCCATGTGACCAGCACTGGCCCATCAGGCTCTGAGCCACAAGTGACATCACAAACACAAAGTGCACCCACATCACCAGCACTGGCCTATCAGGCACTGAGCCACAAGTGACATCACAAACACAAACTGCAGACATGTGACCAGCACTGGCCTATCAGGCACTGAGCCACAAGTGACATCACAAACACAAACTGCACTCACATCTCCAGCACTGGCCTATCAGGCACTGAGCCACAAGTGACATCACAAACACAAACTGCACCCACAGGACAAGCACTGGCCTATCAGGCACTGAGCCACAAGTGACATCACAACCACAAACTGCACCCACACCACCAGCACTGGCCCATCAGGCACTGAGCCACAAGTGACATCACAAACACAAACTGCACCCACACCACCAGCACTGGCCCATCAGGCACTGAGCCACAAGTGACATCACAAACACAAACTGCACCCACACCACCAGCACTGGCCTATCAGGCACTGAGCCACAAGTGACATCACAACCTCAAACTGCAGCCACATCACCAGCACTGGCCCACCAGGCACTGAGCCACAAATGACATCACAAACATAAACTGCAGCCACAGGACCAGCACTGGCCTATCAGGCACTGAGCCACAAGTGACATCACAAACACAAATTTCAGCCACATCACCAGCACTGGCCTATCAGCCACTGAGCCACAAGTGACATCACAAATATAAACTCCACCTATATCAATAGCACTGGCCTATCAGGCACTGAGCCACAAGTGACATCACAACCACAAACTGCACCCACATCACCAGCACTGGCCTATCAGGCACTGAGCCACAAGTGACATCACAAACACAAACTGCACCCACATCACCAGCACTGGCCTATCAGGCACTGAGCCACAACTGACATCACAAACACAAACTGCACCCACACCACCAGCACTGGCCTATCAGGCACTGAGCCACAAGTGACATCACAAACACAAATTTCAGCCACATCACCAGCACTGGCCTATCAGCCACTGAGCCACAAGTGACATCACAAACACAAAGTGCACCCACACCACCAGCACTGGCCTATCAGGCACTGAGCCACAAGTGACATCACAACCACAAACTGCACCCACATCACCAGCACCTGCCTATCAGGCACTCAGCCACAAGTGACATCACAAACAGATACTGCACTCACACCACCAGCACTGGCCCATCAGACACTGAGCCACAAGTGACATCACAAACACAAACTGCACCCACATCACCAGCACTGGCCTATCAGGCACTGAGCCACAAGTGACATCACAACCTCAAACTGCAGCCACATCACCAGCACTGGCCCACCAGGCACTGAGCCACAACTGACATCACAAACACAAACTGCACCCACATCACCAGCACTGGCCCATCAGGCACTGAGCCACAAGTGACATCACAAACAGATACTGCACCCACATCACCAGCACTGGCCTATCAGGCACTGAGCCACAAGTGACATCACAAACACAAAGTGCACCCACATCACCAGCACTGGCCTATCAGGCACTGAGCCACAAGTGACATCACAACCACAAATTGCAGCCACATCACCAGCACTGGCCTATCAGCCACTGAGCCACAAGTGACATCACAAACACAAACTGCACCCACAGGACCAGCACTGGCCTATCAGGCACTGAGCCACAAGTGACATCACAAATATAAACTCCACCTACATCAATAGCACTGGCCTATCAGGCACTGAGCCACAAGTGACATCACAAACACAAAGTGCACCCACATCACCAGCACTGGCCTATCAGGCACTGAGCCACAAGTGACATCACAAACACAAAGTGCACCCACATCACCAGCACTGGCCTATCAGGCACTGAGCCACAAGTGACATCACAACCACAAACTGCACCCACAGGACAAGCACTGGCCTTTCAGGCACTGAGCCACAAGTGACATCACAAACACAAACTGCACCCACAGGACAAGCACTGGCCTATCAGGCACTGAGCCACAAGTGACATCACAAACACAAACTGCACCCACATCACCAGCACTGGCCCACCAGACACTGAGCCACAAGTGACATCACAAACACAAACTGCAGCCACATCACCAACGCTAGCCTATCAGGCACTGAGCCAAAAGCGACCTCACAAACACAAACTGCACCCACACCACCAGCACTGGCCTACCAGGCACTGAGCCACAAGTGACATCACAAACACAAACTGCACCCACATCACCAGCACTGGCCTATCAGGCACTGAGCCACAAGTGACATCACAACCACAAATTGCAGCCACATCACCAGCACTGGCCTATCAGGCACTGAGCCACAAGTGACATCACAAATATAAACTCCACCTACATCAATAGCACTGGCCTATCAGGCACTGAGCCACAAGTGACATCACAACCACAAATTGCACCCACATCACCAGCACTGGCCTATCAGGCACTGAGCCACAAGTGACATCACAAACACAAACTGTACCCACAGGACAAGCACTGGCCTATCAGGCACTGAGGCACAAGTGACATCACAAATATAAACTCCACCTACATCAATAGCACTGGCCTATCAGGCACTGAGCCACAAGTGACATCACAAACACAAACTGCACCCACATCACCAGCACTGGCCTATCAGGCACTGAGCCACAAGTGACATCACAACCACAAATTGCACCCACATCACCAGCACTGGCCTATCAGGCACTGAGCCACAAGTGACATCACAACCACAAACTGTACCCACAGGACAAGCACTGGCCTATCAGGCACTGAGGCACAAGTGACATCACAAATATAAACTCCACCTACATCAATAGCACTGGCCTATCAGGCACTGAGCCACAAGTGACATCACAAACACAAACTGCACCCACATCACCAGCACTGGCCTATCAGGCACTGAGCCACAAGTGACATCACAAACACAAAGTGCACCCACATCACCAGCACTGGCCTATCAGGCACTGAGCCACAAGTGACATCACAAACACAAACTGCACCCACAGGACAAGCACTGGCCTATCAGGCACTGAGCCACAAGTGACATCACAACCACAAACTGCACCCACACCACCAGCACTGGCCCATCAGGCACTGAGCCACAAGTGACATCACAAACACAAACTGCAGCCACATCACCAGCACTGGCCTATCAGGCACTGAGCCACAAGTGACATCACAAACACAAATTTCAGCCACACCACCAGCACTGGCCTATCAGGCACTGAGCCACAAGTGACATCACAACCGCAAACTGCACCCACAGGACCAGTACTGGCCTATCAGGCACTGAGCCACAAGTGACATCACAAATATAAACTCCACCTAAATCAGTAGCACTGGCCTATCAGGCACTGAGCCACAAGTGACATCACAAACACAAACTGCAGCCATGTGACCAGCACTGGCCTATCAGGCACTCAGCCACAAGTGACATCACAACCACAAATTTCAGCCACATCACCAGCACTGGCCTATCAGCCACTGAGCCACAAGTGACATCACAAACACAAACTGCACCCACATCACCAGCACTGGCCTATCAGGCACTGAGCCACAAGTGACATCACAACCACAAACTGCACCCACATCACCAACACTGGCCTATCAGGCACTGAGCCACAAGTGACATCACAAACACAAACTGCAGCCACATCACCAGCACTGGCCCACCAGGCACTGAGCCACAAGTGACATCACAACCACAAACTGCAGCCACATCACCAGCACTGGCCCACCAGACACTGAGCCAAAAGTGACATCACAACCACAAACTGCAGCCACATCACCAACGCTGGCCTATCAGGCACTGAGCCACAAGCGACCTCACAAACACAAACTGCACCCACATCACCAGCACTGGCCTATCAGGCACTGAGCCACAAGTGACATCACAACCACAAACTGCACCCACATCACCAGCACTGGCCTTTCAGGCACTGAGCCACAAGTGACATCACAAACACAAACTGCACCCACATCACCAGCACTGGCCTATCAGGCACTGAGCCACAAGTGACATCACAACCACAAATTGCAGCCACATCACCAGCACTGGCCTATCAGGCACTGAGCCACAAGTGACATCACAAACACAAACTGCACCCACACCACCAGCACTGGCCTATCAGGCACTGAGCCACAAGTGACATCACAAATATAAACTCCACCTACATCAATAGCACTGGCCTATCAGGCACTGAGCCACAAGTGACATCACAAACACAAACTGCACCCACATCACCAGCACTGGCCTATCAGGCACTGAGCCACAAGTGACATCACAAACACAAACTGCACCCACATCACCAGCACTGGCCTATCAGGCACTGAGCCACAAGTGACATCACAACCACAAACTGCAGCCACATCACCAGCACTGGCCTATCAGCCACTGAGCCACAAGTGACATCACAAACACAAACTGCACCCACATCACCAGCACTGGCCTATCAGGCATTGAGCCACAAGTGACATCACAAACACAAAGGGCACCCACACCACCAGCACTGGCCAATCAGGCTCTGAGCCACAAGTGACATCACAAACACAAACTGCACCCACATCACCAGCACTGGCCTATCAGGCACTGAGCCACAAGTGACATCACAAACACAAACTGCAGCCATGTGACCAGCACTGGCCCATCAGGCTCTGAGCCACAAGTGACATCACAAACACAAAGTGCACCCACATCACCAGCACTGGCCTATCAGGCACTGAGCCACAAGTGACATCACAAACACAAACTGCACCCACATCACCAGCACTGGCCTATCAGGCACTGAGCCACAAGTGACATCACAAACACAAACTGCACCCACAGGACAAGCACTGGCCTATCAGGCACTGAGCCACAAGTGACATCACAACCTCAAACTGCAGCCACATCACCAGCACTGGCCTATCAGGCACTGAGCCACAAGTGACATCACAAACACAAAGTGCACCCACATCACCAGCACTGGCCTATCAGGCACTGAGCCACAAGTGATATCACAAACACAAACTGCACCCACATCACCAGCACTGGCCTATCAGGCACTGAGCCACAAGTGACATCACAAACACAAAGGGCACCCACATCACCAGCACTGGCCAATCAGGCTCTGAGCCACAAGTGACATCACAAACACAAACTGCACCCACACCACCAGCAAGGGCCCATCAGGCACTGAGCCACAAGTGACATCACAAACACAAACTGCACCCACATCACCAGCACTGGCCTATCAGGCACTGAGCCACAAGTGACATCACAACCACAAACTGCACCCACACCACCAGCACTGGCCCATCAGGCACTGAGCCACAAGTGACATCACAACCACAAACTGCACCCACACCACCAGCACTGGCCTATCAGGCACTGAGCCACAAGTGACATCACAGCCACAAACTACACCCACACCACCAGCACTGGCCTATCAGGCACTGAGCCACAAGTGATATCACAACCACAAACTGCACCCACATCACCAGCACCTGCCTATCAGGCACTCAGCCACAAGTGACATCACAAACAGATACTGCACCCACACCACCAGCACTGGCCTATCAGGCACTGAGCCACAAGTGACATCACAACCACAAAGTGCACCCACATCACCAGCACTGGCCTATCAGGCACTGAGCCACAAGTGACATCACAAACACAAACTGCACTCACATCACCAGCACTGGCCTATCAGGCACTGAGCCACAAGTGACATCACAAACACAAACTGCACCCACATCACCAGCACTGGCCTATCAGGCACTGAGCCACAAGTGACATCACAACCACAAACTGCACCCACACCACCAGCACTGGCCTATCAGGCACTGAGCCACAAGTGACATCACAAATATAAACTCCACCTACATCAATAGCACTGGCCTGTCAGGCACTGAGCCACAAGTGACATCACAAACACAAACTGCACCCACATCACCAGCACTGGCCTATCAGGCACTGAGCCACAAGTGACCTCACAAACACAAACTGCACCCACAGGACAAGCACGGGACCACCAGGCACTGAGCCACAAGTGACATCACAACCACAAACTGCACCCACATCACCAGCACTGGCCTATCAGGCACTGAGCCACAAGTGACATCACAACCACAAACTGCACCCACATCACCAGCACTGGCCTATCAGGCACTGAGCCACAAGTGACATCACAACCACAAATTGCAGCCACATCACCAGCACTGGCCCACCAGACACTGAGCCAAAAGTGACATCACAACCACAAACTGCAGCCACATCACCAATGCTGGCCTATCAGGCACTGAGCCACAAGCGACCTCACAAACACAAACTGCACCCACACCACCAGCACTGGCCTATCAGGCACTCAGCCACAAGTGACATCACAACCACAAACTGCACCCACATCACCAGCACTGGCCTTTCAGGCACTGAGCCACAAGTGACATCACAAACACAAACTGCACCCACACCACCAGCACTGGTCTATCAGGCACTGAGCCACAAGTGACATCACAACCACAAATTGCAGCCACATCACCAGCACTGGCCTATCAGCCACTGAGCCACAAGTGACATCACAAACACAAACTGCACCCACACCACCAGCACTGGCCTATCAGGCACTGAGCCACAAGTGACATCACAAATATAAACTCCACCTACATCAATAGCACTGGCCTATCAGGCACTGAGCCACAAGTGACATCACAAACACAAACTGCACCCACATCACCAGCACTGGCCTATCAGGCACTGAGCCACAAGTGACATCACAAACACAAACTGCACCCACAGGACCAGCACTGGCCTATCAGGCACTGAGCCACAAGTGACATCACAACCACAAACTGCAGCCACATCACCAGCACTGGCCTATCAGGCACTGAGCCACAAGTGACATCACAAACACAAACTGCACCCACAGGACAAGCACTGGCCTATCAGGCACTGAGCCACAAGTGACATCACAAACACAAACTGCACCCACATCACCAGCACTGGCCTATCAGGCACTGAGCCACAAGTGACATCACAAACACAAACTGCAGCCATGTGACCAGCACTGGCCCATCAGGCTCTGAGCCACAAGTGACATCACAAACACAAAGTGCACCCACATCACCAGCACTGGCCTATCAGGCACTGAGCCACAAGTGACATCACAAACACAAACTGCAGACATGTGACCAGCACTGGCCTATCAGGCACTGAGCCACAAGTGACATCACAAACACAAACTGCACTCACATCTCCAGCACTGGCCTATCAGGCACTGAGCCACAAGTGACATCACAAACACAAACTGCACCCACAGGACAAGCACTGGCCTATCAGGCACTGAGCCACAAGTGACATCACAACCACAAACTGCACCCACACCACCAGCACTGGCCCATCAGGCACTGAGCCACAAGTGACATCACAAACACAAACTGCACCCACACCACCAGCACTGGCCCATCAGGCACTGAGCCACAAGTGACATCACAAACACAAACTGCACCCACACCACCAGCACTGGCCTATCAGGCACTGAGCCACAAGTGACATCACAACCTCAAACTGCAGCCACATCACCAGCACTGGCCCACCAGGCACTGAGCCACAAATGACATCACAAACATAAACTGCAGCCACAGGACCAGCACTGGCCTATCAGGCACTGAGCCACAAGTGACATCACAAACACAAATTTCAGCCACATCACCAGCACTGGCCTATCAGCCACTGAGCCACAAGTGACATCACAAATATAAACTCCACCTATATCAATAGCACTGGCCTATCAGGCACTGAGCCACAAGTGACATCACAACCACAAACTGCACCCACATCACCAGCACTGGCCTATCAGGCACTGAGCCACAAGTGACATCACAAACACAAACTGCACCCACATCACCAGCACTGGCCTATCAGGCACTGAGCCACAACTGACATCACAAACACAAACTGCACCCACACCACCAGCACTGGCCTATCAGGCACTGAGCCACAAGTGACATCACAAACACAAATTTCAGCCACATCACCAGCACTGGCCTATCAGCCACTGAGCCACAAGTGACATCACAAACACAAAGTGCACCCACACCACCAGCACTGGCCTATCAGGCACTGAGCCACAAGTGACATCACAACCACAAACTGCACCCACATCACCAGCACCTGCCTATCAGGCACTCAGCCACAAGTGACATCACAAACAGATACTGCACTCACACCACCAGCACTGGCCCATCAGACACTGAGCCACAAGTGACATCACAAACACAAACTGCACCCACATCACCAGCACTGGCCTATCAGGCACTGAGCCACAAGTGACATCACAACCTCAAACTGCAGCCACATCACCAGCACTGGCCCACCAGGCACTGAGCCACAACTGACATCACAAACACAAACTGCACCCACATCACCAGCACTGGCCCATCAGGCACTGAGCCACAAGTGACATCACAAACAGATACTGCACCCACATCACCAGCACTGGCCTATCAGGCACTGAGCCACAAGTGACATCACAAACACAAAGTGCACCCACATCACCAGCACTGGCCTATCAGGCACTGAGCCACAAGTGACATCACAACCACAAATTGCAGCCACATCACCAGCACTGGCCTATCAGCCACTGAGCCACAAGTGACATCACAAACACAAACTGCAGCCATGTGACCAGCACTGGCCTATCAGGCACTGAGCCACAAGTGACATCACAAATATAAACTCCACCTACATCAATAGCACTGGCCTATCAGGCACTGAGCCACAAGTGACATCACAAACACAAAGTGCACCCACATCACCAGCACTGGCCTATCAGGCACTGAGCCACAAGTGACATCACAAACACAAAGTGCACCCACATCACCAGCACTGGCCTATCAGGCACTGAGCCACAAGTGACATCACAACCACAAACTGCACCCACAGGACAAGCACTGGCCTTTCAGGCACTGAGCCACAAGTGACATCACAAACACAAACTGCACCCACAGGACAAGCACTGGCCTATCAGGCACTGAGCCACAAGTGACATCACAAACACAAACTGCACCCACATCACCAGCACTGGCCCACCAGACACTGAGCCACAAGTGACATCACAAACACAAACTGCAGCCACATCACCAACGCTAGCCTATCAGGCACTGAGCCAAAAGCGACCTCACAAACACAAACTGCACCCACACCACCAGCACTGGCCTACCAGGCACTGAGCCACAAGTGACATCACAAACACAAACTGCACCCACATCACCAGCACTGGCCTATCAGGCACTGAGCCACAAGTGACATCACAACCACAAATTGCAGCCACATCACCAGCACTGGCCTATCAGGCACTGAGCCACAAGTGACATCACAAATATAAACTCCACCTACATCAATAGCACTGGCCTATCAGGCACTGAGCCACAAGTGACATCACAACCACAAATTGCACCCACATCACCAGCACTGGCCTATCAGGCACTGAGCCACAAGTGACATCACAAACACAAACTGTACCCACAGGACAAGCACTGGCCTATCAGGCACTGAGGCACAAGTGACATCACAAATATAAACTCCACCTACATCAATAGCACTGGCCTATCAGGCACTGAGCCACAAGTGACATCACAAACACAAACTGCACCCACATCACCAGCACTGGCCTATCAGGCACTGAGCCACAAGTGACATCACAACCACAAATTGCACCCACATCACCAGCACTGGCCTATCAGGCACTGAGCCACAAGTGACATCACAACCACAAGCTGTACCCACAGGACAAGCACTGGCCTATCAGGCACTGAGGCACAAGTGACATCACAAATATAAACTCCACCTACATCAATAGCACTGGCCTATCAGGCACTGAGCCACAAGTGACATCACAAACACAAACTGCACCCACATCACCAGCACTGGCCTATCAGGCACTGAGCCACAAGTGACATCACAAACACAAAGTGCACCCACATCACCAGCACTGGCCTATCAGGCACTGAGCCACAAGTGACATCACAAACACAAACTGCACCCACAGGACAAGCACTGGCCTATCAGGCACTGAGCCACAAGTGACATCACAACCACAAACTGCACCCACACCACCAGCACTGGCCCATCAGGCACTGAGCCACAAGTGACATCACAAACACAAACTGCAGCCACATCACCAGCACTGGCCTATCAGGCACTGAGCCACAAGTGACATCACAAACACAAATTTCAGCCACACCACCAGCACTGGCCTATCAGGCACTGAGCCACAAGTGACATCACAACCGCAAACTGCACCCACAGGACCAGTACTGGCCTATCAGGCACTGAGCCACAAGTGACATCACAAATATAAACTCCACCTAAATCAGTAGCACTGGCCTATCAGGCACTGAGCCACAAGTGACATCACAAACACAAACTGCAGCCATGTGACCAGCACTGGCCTATCAGGCACTCAGCCACAAGTGACATCACAACCACAAATTTCAGCCACATCACCAGCACTGGCCTATCAGGCACTGAGCCACAAGTGACATCACAAACACAAACTGCACCCACATCACCAGCACTGGCCTATCAGGCACTGAGCCACAAGTGACATCACAACCACAAACTGCACCCACATCACCAACACTGGCCTATCAGGCACTGAGCCACAAGTGACATCACAAACACAAACTGCAGCCACATCACCAGCACTGGCCCACCAGGCACTGAGCCACAAGTGACATCACAACCACAAACTGCAGCCACATCACCAGCACTGGCCCACCAGACACTGAGCCAAAAGTGACATCACAACCACAAACTGCAGCCATATCACCAACGCTGGCCTATCAGGCACTGAGCCACAAGCGACCTCACAAACACAAACTGCACCCACATCACCAGCACTGGCCTATCAGGCACTGAGCCACAAGTGACATCACAACCACAAACTGCACCCACATCACCAGCACTGGCCTTTCAGGCACTGAGCCACAAGTGACATCACAAACACAAACTGCACCCACATCACCAGCACTGGCCTATCAGGCACTGAGCCACAAGTGACATCACAACCACAAATTGCAGCCACATCACCAGCACTGGCCTATCAGGCACTGAGCCACAAGTGACATCACAAACACAAACTGCACCCACACCACCAGCACTGGCCTATCAGGCACTGAGCCACAAGTGACATCACAAATATAAACTCCACCTACATCAATAGCACTGGCCTATCAGGCACTGAGCCACAAGTGACATCACAAACACAAACTGCACCCACATCACCAGCACTGGCCTATCAGGCACTGAGCCACAAGTGACATCACAAACACAAACTGCACCCACATCACCAGCACTGGCCTATCAGGCACTGAGCCACAAGTGACATCACAACCACAAACTGCAGCCACATCACCAGCACTGGCCTATCAGCCACTGAGCCACAAGTGACATCACAAACACAAACTGCACCCACATCACCAGCACTGGCCTATCAGGCATTGAGCCACAAGTGACATCACAAACACAAAGGGCACCCACACCACCAGCACTGGCCAATCAGGCTCTGAGCCACAAGTGACATCACAAACACAAACTGCACCCACATCACCAGCACTGGCCTATCAGGCACTGAGCCACAAGTGACATCACAAACACAAACTGCAGCCATGTGACCAGCACTGGCCCATCAGGCTCTGAGCCACAAGTGACATCACAAACACAAAGTGCACCCACATCACCAGCACTGGCCTATCAGGCACTGAGCCACAAGTGACATCACAAACACAAACTGCACCCACATCACCAGCACTGGCCTATCAGGCACTGAGCCACAAGTGACATCACAAACACAAACTGCACCCACAGGACAAGCACTGGCCTATCAGGCACTGAGCCACAAGTGACATCACAACCACAAACTGCACCCACATCACCAGCACTGGCCCATCAGGCACTGAGCCACAAGTGACATCACAAACACAAACTGCACCCACATCACCAGCACTGTCCTATCAGGCACTGAGCCACAAGTGACATCACAACCTCAAACTGCAGCCACATCACCAGCACTGGCCTATCAGGCACTGAGCCACAAGTGACATCACAAACACAAAGTGCACCCACATCACCAGCACTGGCCTATCAGGCACTGAGCCACAAGTGATATCACAAACACAAACTGCACCCACATCACCAGCACTGGCCTATCAGGCACTGAGCCACAAGTGACATCACAAACACAAAGGGCACCCACATCACCAGCACTGGCCAATCAGGCTCTGAGCCACAAGTGACATCACAAACACAAACTGCACCCACACCACCAGCAAGGGCCCATCAGGCACTGAGCCACAAGTGACATCACAAACACAAACTGCACCCACATCACCAGCACTGGCCTATCAGGCACTGAGCCACAAGTGACATCACAACCACAAACTGCACCCACACCACCAGCACTGGCCCATCAGGCACTGAGCCACAAGTGACATCACAACCACAAACTGCACCCACACCACCAGCACTGGCCTATCAGGCACTGAGCCACAAGTGACATCACAGCCACAAACTACACCCACACCACCAGCACTGGCCTATCAGGCACTGAGCCACAAGTGATATCACAACCACAAACTGCACCCACATCACCAGCACCTGCCTATCAGGCACTCAGCCACAAGTGACATCACAAACAGATACTGCACCCACACCACCAGCACTGGCCTATCAGGCACTGAGCCACAAGTGACATCACAACCACAAAGTGCACCCACATCACCAGCACTGGCCTATCAGGCACTGAGCCACAAGTGACATCACAAACACAAACTGCACTCACATCACCAGCACTGGCCTATCAGGCACTGAGCCACAAGTGACATTCACAAATATAAACTCCACCTACATCAATAGCACTGGCCTATCAGGCACTGAGCCACAAGTGACATCACAAACACAAACAACACCCACATCACCAGCACTGGCCTATCAGGCACTGAGCCACAAGTGACCTCACAAACACAAACTGCACCCACAGGACAAGCACGGGACCACCAGGCACTGAGCCACAAGTGACATCACAACCACAAACTGCACCCACATCACCAGCACTGGCCTATCAGGCACTGAGCCACAAGTGACATCACAACCACAAACTGCACCCACATCACCAGCACTGGCCTATCAGGCACTGAGCCACAAGTGACATCACAACCACAAATTGCAGCCACATCACCAGCACTGGCCAACCAGACACTGAGCCAAAAGTGACATCACAACCACAAACTGCAGCCACATCACCAATGCTGGCCTATCAGGCACTGAGCCACAAGCGACCTCACAAACACAAACTGCACCCACACCACCAGCACTGGCCTATCAGGCACTGAGCCACAAGTGACATCACAACCACAAACTGCACCCACATCACCAGCACTGGCCTTTCAGGCACTGAGCCACAAGTGACATCACAAACACAAACTGCACCCACACCACCAGCACTGGTCTATCAGGCACTGAGCCACAAGTGACATCACAACCACAAATTGCAGCCACATCACCAGCACTGGCCTATCAGCCACTGAGCCACAAGTGACATCACAAACACAAACTGCACCCACACCACCAGCACTGGCCTATCAGGCACTGAGCCACAAGTGACATCACAAATATAAACTCCACCTACATCAATAGCACTGGCCTATCAGGCACTGAGCCACAAGTGACATCACAAACACAAACTGCACCCACATCACCAGCACTGGCCTATCAGGCACTGAGCCACAAGTGACATCACAAACACAAAGTGCACCCACATCACCAGCACTGGCCTATCAGGCACTGAGCCACAAGTGACATCACAACCACAAACTGCAGCCACATCACCAGCACTGGCCTATCAGGCACTGAGCCACAAGTGACATCACAACCACAAACTGCACCCACAGGACAAGCACTGGCCTATCAGGCACTGAGCCACAAGTGACATCACAAACACAAACTGCACCCACATCACCAGCACTGGCCTATCAGGCACTGAGCCACAAGTGACATCACAAACACAAACTGCAGCCATGTGACCAGCACTGGCCCATCAGGCTCTGAGCCACAAGTGACATCACAAACACAAAGTGCACCCACATCACCAGCACTGGCCTATCAGGCACTGAGCCACAAGTGACATCACAAACACAAACTGCAGACATGTGACCAGCACTGGCCTATCAGGCACTGAGCCACAAGTGACATCACAAACACAAACTGCACCCACATCTCCAGCACTGGCCTATCAGGCACTGAGCCACAAGTGACATCACAAACACAAACTGCACCCACATCTCCAGCACTGGCCTATCAGGCACTGAGCCACAAGTGACATCACAAATATAAACTCCACCTACATCAATAGCACTGGCCTATCAGGCACTGAGCCACAAGTGACATCACAAACACAAACTGCACCCACATCACCAGCACTGGCCTATCAGGCACTGAGCCACAAGTGACATCACAAACACAAAGTGCACCCACACCACCAGCACTGGCCTATCAGGCACTGAGCCACAAGGGACATCACAACCACAAACTGCAGCCATGTCACCAGCACTGGCCCATCAGGCACTGAGCCACAAGTGACATCACAACCACAAACTGCAGCCATGTCACCAGCACTGGCCTATCAGGCACTGAGCCACAAGTGACATCACAACCACAAACTGCACCCACATGAACAGCACTGGCCTATCAGTCACTGAGCCACAAGTGACATCACAAACACAAAGTGCACCCACATCACCAGCACTGGCCTATCAGGCACTGAGCCACAAGTGACATCACAACCACAAACTGCACCCACAGGACAAGCACTGGCCTATCAGGCACTGAGCCACAAGTGACATCACAAACACAAACTGCAGCCACATCACCAGCACTGGCCCACCAGACACTGAGCCACAAGTGACATCACAAACACAAACTGCAGCCACATCACCAACGCTAGCCTATCAGGCACTGAGCCACAAGCGACCTCACAAACACAAACTGCACCCACACCACCAGCACTGGCCTACCAGGCACTGAGCTACAAGTGACATCACAACCACAAACTGCACCCACATCACCAGCACTGGCCAATCAGGCACTGAGCCACAAGTGACATCACAACCACAAATTGCAGCCACATCACCAGCACTGGCCTATCAGGCACTGAGCCACAAGTGACATCACAAATATAAACTCCACCTA
Organism: Apteryx mantelli; assembly: GCF_036417845.1. NCBI lineage: Eukaryota > Metazoa > Chordata > Aves > Apterygiformes > Apterygidae > Apteryx > Apteryx mantelli. The sequence continues at coordinate 26,312,550 of NC_089987.1, forward strand.
CATCAATAGCACTGGCCTATCAGGCACTGAGCCACAAGTGACATCACAAACACAAACTGTACCCACATCACCAGCACTGGCCTATCAGGCACTGAGCCACAAGTGACATCACAAACACAAAGTGCACCCACATCACCAGCACTGGCCTATCAGGCACTGAGCCACAAGTGACATCACAAACACAAACTGTACCCACAGGACAAGCACTGGCCTATCAGGCACTGGGCCACAAGTGACATCACAAATATAAACTCCACCTACATCAATAGCACTGGCCTATCAGGCACTGAGCCACAAGTGACATCACAAACACAAACTGCACCCACATCACCAGCACTGGCCTATCAGCCACTGAGCCACAAGTGACATCACAAATATAAACTCCACCTACATCAATAGCACTGGCCTATCAGGCACTGAGCCTCAAGTGACATCACAAACACAAACTGCACCCACATCACCAGCACTGGCCTATCAGCCACTGAGCCACAAGTGACATCACAAACACAAAGGGCACCCACACCACCAGCACTGGCCAATCAGGCTCTGAGCCACAAGTGACATCACAAACACAAACTGCACCCACATCACCAGCACTGGCCTATCAGGCACTGAGCCACAAGTGACATCACAAACACAAACTGCACCCACATCACCAGCACTGGCCTATCAGGCACTGAGCGACAAGTGACATCACAACCACAAACTGCACCCACATCACCAGCACTGGCCTATCAGGCACTGAGCCACAAGTGACATCACAACCACAAACTGCAGCCACATCACCAGCACTGGCCTATCAGCCACTGAGCCACAAGTGACATCACAAACACAAACTGCACCCACATCACCAGCACTGGCCTATCAGGCACTGAGCCACAAGTGACATCACAAATATAAACTCCACCTTCATCAACAGCACTGGCCTATCAGGCACTGAGCCTCAAGTGACATCACAACCACAAACTGCACCCACATCACCAGCACTGGCCTATCAGGCACTGAGCCACAAGTGACATCACAAACACAAACTGCACCCACATCACCAGCACTGGCCTATCAGGCACTGAGCCACAAGTGACATCACAAACACAAACTGCACCCACACCACCAGCACTGGCCTATCAGGCACTGAGCCACAAGTGACATCACAAACACAAAGGGCACCCACATCACCAGCACTGGCCAATCAGGCTCTGAGCCACAAGTGACATCACAAACACAAACTGCACCCACACCACCAGCAAGGGCCCATCAGGCACTGAGCCACAAGTGACATCACAAACACAAACTGCACCCACATCACCAGCACTGGCCTATCAGGCACTGAGCCACAAGTGACATCACAACCACAAACTGCACCCACACCACCAGCACTGGCCCATCAGGCACTGAGCCACAAGTGACATCACAACCACAAACTGCACCCACACCACCAGCACTGGCCTATCAGGCACTGAGCCACAAGTGACATCACAGCCACAAACTACACCCACACCACCAGCACTGGCCTATCAGGCACTGAGCCACAAGTGATATCACAACCACAAACTGCACCCACATCACCAGCACCTGCCTATCAGGCACTCAGCCACAAGTGACATCACAAACAGATACTGCACCCACACCACCAGCACTGGCCTATCAGGCACTGAGCCACAAGTGACATCACAACCACAAAGTGCACCCACATCACCAGCACTGGCCTATCAGGCACTGAGCCACAAGTGACATCACAAACACAAACTGCACTCACATCACCAGCACTGGCCTATCAGGCACTGAGCCACAAGTGACATCACAAACACAAACTGCACCCACATCACCAGCACTGGCCTATCAGGCACTGAGCCACAAGTGACCTCACAAACACAAACTGCACCCACAGGACAAGCACGGGACCACCAGGCACTGAGCCACAAGTGACATCACAACCACAAACTGCACCCACATCACCAGCACTGGCCTATCAGGCACTGAGCCACAAGTGACATCACAACCACAAACTGCACCCACATCACCAGCACTGGCCTATCAGGCACTGAGCCACAAGTGACATCACAACCACAAATTGCAGCCACATCACCAGCACTGGCCCACCAGACACTGAGCCAAAAGTGACATCACAACCACAAACTGCAGCCACATCACCAATGCTGGCCTATCAGGCACTGAGCCACAAGCGACCTCACAAACACAAACTGCACCCACACCACCAGCACTGGCCTATCAGGCACTGAGCCACAAGTGACATCACAACCACAAACTGCACCCACATCACCAGCACTGGCCTTTCAGGCACTGAGCCACAAGTGACATCACAAACACAAACTGCACCCACACCACCAGCACTGGTCTATCAGGCACTGAGCCACAAGTGACATCACAACCACAAATTGCAGCCACATCACCAGCACTGGCCTATCAGGCACTGAGCCACAAGTGACATCACAAACACAAACTGCACCCACACCACCAGCACTGGCCTATCAGGCACTGAGCCACAAGTGACATCACAAATATAAACTCCACCTACATCAATAGCACTGGCCTATCAGGCACTGAGCCACAAGTGACATCACAAACACAAACTGCACCCACATCACCAGCACTGGCCTATCAGGCACTGAGCCACAAGTGACATCACAAACACAAACTGCACCCACAGGACCAGCACTGGCCTATCAGGCACTGAGCCACAAGTGACATCACAACCACAAACTGCACCCACATCACCAGCACTGGCCTATCAGGCACTGAGCCACAAGTGACATCACAAACACAAACTGCACCCACATCACCAGCACTGGCCTATCAGGCACTGAGCCACAAGTGACATCACAAATATAAACTCCACCTACATCAATAGCACTGGCCTATCAGGCACTGAGCCACAAGTGACATCACAAACACAAACTGCACCCACATCACCAGCACTGGCCTATCAGGCACTGAGCCACAAGTGACCTCACAAACACAAACTGCACCCACAGGACAAGCACGGGACCACCAGGCACTGAGCCACAAGTGACATCACAACCACAAACTGCACCCACATCACCAGCACTGGCCTATCAGGCACTGAGCCACAAGTGACATCACAAACACAAACTGCACCCACATCACCAGCACTGGCCTATCAGGCACTGAGCCACAAGTGACATCACAACCACAAATTGCAGCCACATCACCAGCACTGGCCCACCAGACACTGAGCCAAAAGTGACATCACAACCACAAACTGCAGCCACATCACCAATGCTGGCCTATCAGGCACTGAGCCACAAGCGACCTCACAAACACAAACTGCACCCACACCACCAGCACTGGCCTATCAGGCACTGAGCCACAAGTGACATCACAACCACAAACTGCACCCACATCACCAGCACTGGCCTTTCAGGCACTGAGCCACAAGTGACATCACAAACACAAACTGCACCCACACCACCAGCACTGGTCTATCAGGCACTGAGCCACAAGTGACATCACAACCACAAATTGCAGCCACATCACCAGCACTGGCCTATCAGGCACTGAGCCACAAGTGACATCACAAACACAAACTGCACCCACACCACCAGCACTGGCCTATCAGGCACTGAGCCACAAGTGTCATCACAAATATAAACTCCACCTACATCAATAGCACTGGCCTATCAGGCACTGAGCCACAAGTGACATCACAAACACAAACTGCACCCACATCACCAGCATGGCCTATCAGGCACTGAGCCACAAGTGACATCACAAACACAAACTGCACCCACAGGACCAGCACTGGCCTATCAGGCACTGAGCCACAAGTGACATCACAACCACAAACTGCACCCACATCACCAGCACTGGCCTATCAGGCACTGAGCCACAAGTGACATCACAACCACAAACTGCACCCACATCACCAGCACTGGCTTATCAGGCACTGAGCCACAAGTGACATCACAAACACAAACTGCACCCACAGGACCAGTACTGGCCTATCAGGCACTGAGCCACAAGTGACATCACAAATATAAACTCCACCTACATCAATAGCACTGGCCTATCAGGCACTGAGCCACAAGTGACATCACAAACACAAACTGCACCCACATCACCAGCACTGGCCTATCAGGCACTGAGGCACAAGTGACCTCACAAACACAAACTGCACCCACACCACCAGCACTGGCCTACCAGGCACTGAGCCACAAGTGACATCACAAACACAAACTGCACCCACATCACCAGCACTGGCCTATCAGGCACTGAGCCACAAGTGACATCACAACCACAAACTGCACCCACACCACCAGCACTGGCCTATCAGGCACTGAGCCACAAGTGACATCACAACCTCAAATTGCAGCCACATCACCAGCACTGGCCTATCAGCCACTGAGCCACAAGTGACATCACAAACACAAACTGCACCCACATCACCAGCACTGGCCTATCAGGCACTGAGCCACAAGTGACATCACAAATATAAACTCCACCTTCATCAACAGCACTGGCCTATCAGGCACTGAGCCTCAAGTGACATCACAACCACAAACTGCACCCACATCACCAGCACTGGCCTATCAGGCACTGAGCCACAAGTGACATCACAAACACAAACTGCACCCACATCACCAGCACTGGCCTATCAGGCACTGAGCCACAAGTGACATCACAAACACAAACTGCACCCACACCACCAGCACTGGCCTATCAGGCACTGAGCCACAAGTGACATCACAAACACAAAGGGCACCCACATCACCAGCACTGGCCAATCAGGCTCTGAGCCACAAGTGACATCACAAACACAAACTGCACCCACACCACCAGCAAGGGCCCATCAGGCACTGAGCCACAAGTGACATCACAAACACAAACTGCACCCACATCACCAGCACTGGCCTATCAGGCACTGAGCCACAAGTGACATCACAACCACAAACTGCACCCACACCACCAGCACTGGCCCATCAGGCACTGAGCCACAAGTGACATCACAACCACAAACTGCACCCACACCACCAGCACTGGCCTATCAGGCACTGAGCCACAAGTGACATCACAGCCACAAACTGCACTCACATCACCAGCACTGGCCTATCAGGCACTGAGCCACAAGTGACATCACAAACACAAACTGCACCCACATCACCAGCACTGGCCTATCAGGCACTGAGCCACAAGTGACCTCACAAACACAAACTGCACCCACAGGACAAGCACGGGACCACCAGGCACTGAGCCACAAGTGACATCACAACCACAAACTGCACCCACATCACCAGCACTGGCCTATCAGGCACTGAGCCACAAGTGACATCACAACCACAAACTGCACCCACATCACCAGCACTGGCCTATCAGGCACTGAGCCACAAGTGACATCACAACCACAAATTGCAGCCACATCACCAGCACTGGCCCACCAGACACTGAGCCAAAAGTGACATCACAACCACAAACTGCAGCCACATCACCAATGCTGGCCTATCAGGCACTGAGCCACAAGCGACCTCACAAACACAAACTGCACCCACACCACCAGCACTGGCCTATCAGGCACTGAGCCACAAGTGACATCACAACCACAAACTGCACCCACATCACCAGCACTGGCCTTTCAGGCACTGAGCCACAAGTGACATCACAAACACAAACTGCACCCACACCACCAGCACTGGTCTATCAGGCACTGAGCCACAAGTGACATCACAACCACAAATTGCAGCCACATCACCAGCACTGGCCTATCAGGCACTGAGCCACAAGTGACATCACAAACACAAACTGCACCCACACCACCAGCACTGGCCTATCAGGCACTGAGCCACAAGTGACATCACAAATATAAACTCCACCTACATCAATAGCACTGGCCTATCAGGCACTGAGCCACAAGTGACATCACAAACACAAACTGCACCCACATCACCAGCACTGGCCTATCAGGCACTGAGCCACAAGTGACATCACAAACACAAACTGCACCCACAGGACCAGCACTGGCCTATCAGGCACTGAGCCACAAGTGACATCACAACCACAAACTGCACCCACATCACCAGCACTGGTCTATCAGGCACTGAGCCACAAGTGACATCACAACCACAAACTGCACCCACACCACCAGCACTGGCCTATCAGGCACTGAGCCACAAGTGACATCACAAATATAAACTCCACCTACATCAATAGCACTGGCCTATCAGGCACTGAGCCACAAGTGACATCACAAACACAAACTGCACCCACATCACCAGCACTGGCCTATCAGGCACTGAGCCACAAGTGACCTCACAAACACAAACTGCACCCACAGGACAAGCACGGGACCACCAGGCACTGAGCCACAAGTGACATCACAACCACAAACTGCACCCACATCACCAGCACTGGCCTATCAGGCACTGAGCCACAAGTGACATCACAACCACAAACTGCACCCACATCACCAGCACTGGCCTATCAGGCACTGAGCCACAAGTGACATCACAACCACAAATTGCAGCCACATCACAAGCACTGGCCCACCAGACACTGAGCCAAAAGTGACATCACAACCACAAACTGCAGCCACATCACCAATGCTGGCCTATCAGGCACTGAGCCACAAGCGACCTCACAAACACAAACTGCACCCACACCACCAGCACTGGCCTATCAGGCACTGAGCCACAAGTGACATCACAACCACAAACTGCACCCACATCACCAGCACTGGCCTTTCAGGCACTGAGCCACAAGTGACATCACAAACACAAACTGCACCCACACCACCAGCACTGGTCTATCAGGCACTGAGCCACAAGTGACATCACAACCACAAATTGCAGCCACATCACCAGCACTGGCCTATCAGGCACTGAGCCACAAGTGACATCACAAACACAAACTGCACCCACACCACCAGCACTGGCCTATCAGGCACTGAGCCACAAGTGTCATCACAAATATAAACTCCACCTACATCAATAGCACTGGCCTATCAGGCACTGAGCCACAAGTGACATCACAAACACAAACTGCACCCACATCACCAGCACTGGCCTATCAGGCACTGAGCCACAAGTGACATCACAAACACAAACTGCACCCACAGGACCAGCACTGGCCTATCAGGCACTGAGCCACAAGTGACATCACAACCACAAACTGCACCCACATCACCAGCACTGGCCTATCAGGCACTGAGCCACAAGTGACATCACAACCACAAACTGCACCCACAGGACAAGCACTGGCCTATCAGGCACTGAGCCACAAGTGACATCACAAACACAAACTGCACCCACATCACCAGCACTGGCCTATCAGGCACTGAGCCACAAGTGACATCACAAACACAAACTGCAGCCATGTGACCAGCACTGGCCCATCAGGCTCTGAGCCACAAGTGACATCACAAACACAAAGTGCACCCACATCACCAGCACTGGCCTATCAGGCACTGAGCCACAAGTGACATCACAAACACAAACTGCAGACATGTGACCAGCACTGGCCTATCAGGCACTGAGCCACAAGTGACATCACAAACACAAACTGCACCCACATCACCAGCACTGGCCTATCAGGCACTGAGCCACAAGTGACATCACAACCACAAACTGCACCCACACCACCAGCACTGGCCCATCAGGCACTGAGCCACAAGTGACATCACAACCACAAACTGCACCCACACCACCAGCACTGGCCTATCAGGCACTGAGCCACAAGTGACATCACAGCCACAAACTACACCCACACCACCAGCACTGGCCTATCAGGCACTGAGCCACAAGTGATATCACAACCACAAACTGCACCCACATCACCAGCACCTGCCTATCAGGCACTCAGCCACAAGTGACATCACAAACAGATACTGCACCCACACCACCAGCACTGGCCTATCAGGCACTGAGCCACAAGTGACATCACAACCACAAAGTGCACCCACATCACCAGCACTGGCCTATCAGGCACTGAGCCACAAGTGACATCACAAACACAAACTGCACTCACATCACCAGCACTGGCCTATCAGGCACTGAGCCACAAGTGACATTCACAAATATAAACTCCACCTACATCAATAGCACTGGCCTATCAGGCACTGAGCCACAAGTGACATCACAAACACAAACAACACCCACATCACCAGCACTGGCCTATCAGGCACTGAGCCACAAGTGACCTCACAAACACAAACTGCACCCACAGGACAAGCACGGGACCACCAGGCACTGAGCCACAAGTGACATCACAACCACAAACTGCACCCACATCACCAGCACTGGCCTATCAGGCACTGAGCCACAAGTGACATCACAACCACAAACTGCACCCACATCACCAGCACTGGCCTATCAGGCACTGAGCCACAAGTGACATCACAACCACAAATTGCAGCCACATCACCAGCACTGGCCAACCAGACACTGAGCCAAAAGTGACATCACAACCACAAACTGCAGCCACATCACCAATGCTGGCCTATCAGGCACTGAGCCACAAGCGACCTCACAAACACAAACTGCACCCACACCACCAGCACTGGCCTATCAGGCACTGAGCCACAAGTGACATCACAACCACAAACTGCACCCACATCACCAGCACTGGCCTTTCAGGCACTGAGCCACAAGTGACATCACAAACACAAACTGCACCCACACCACCAGCACTGGTCTATCAGGCACTGAGCCACAAGTGACATCACAACCACAAATTGCAGCCACATCACCAGCACTGGCCTATCAGCCACTGAGCCACAAGTGACATCACAAACACAAACTGCACCCACACCACCAGCACTGGCCTATCAGGCACTGAGCCACAAGTGACATCACAAATATAAACTCCACCTACATCAATAGCACTGGCCTATCAGGCACTGAGCCACAAGTGACATCACAAACACAAACTGCACCCACATCACCAGCACTGGCCTATCAGGCACTGAGCCACAAGTGACATCACAAACACAAAGTGCACCCACATCACCAGCACTGGCCTATCAGGCACTGAGCCACAAGTGACATCACAACCACAAACTGCAGCCACATCACCAGCACTGGCCTATCAGGCACTGAGCCACAAGTGACATCACAACCACAAACTGCACCCACAGGACAAGCACTGGCCTATCAGGCACTGAGCCACAAGTGACATCACAAACACAAACTGCACCCACATCACCAGCACTGGCCTATCAGGCACTGAGCCACAAGTGACATCACAAACACAAACTGCAGCCATGTGACCAGCACTGGCCCATCAGGCTCTGAGCCACAAGTGACATCACAAACACAAAGTGCACCCACATCACCAGCACTGGCCTATCAGGCACTGAGCCACAAGTGACATCACAAACACAAACTGCAGACATGTGACCAGCACTGGCCTATCAGGCACTGAGCCACAAGTGACATCACAAACACAAACTGCACCCACATCTCCAGCACTGGCCTATCAGGCACTGAGCCACAAGTGACATCACAAACACAAACTGCACCCACATCTCCAGCACTGGCCTATCAGGCACTGAGCCACAAGTGACATCACAAATATAAACTCCACCTACATCAATAGCACTGGCCTATCAGGCACTGAGCCACAAGTGACATCACAAACACAAACTGCACCCACATCACCAGCACTGGCCTATCAGGCACTGAGCCACAAGTGACATCACAAACACAAAGTGCACCCACACCACCAGCACTGGCCTATCAGGCACTGAGCCACAAGGGACATCACAACCACAAACTGCAGCCATGTCACCAGCACTGGCCCATCAGGCACTGAGCCACAAGTGACATCACAACCACAAACTGCAGCCATGTCACCAGCACTGGCCTATCAGGCACTGAGCCACAAGTGACATCACAACCACAAACTGCACCCACATGAACAGCACTGGCCTATCAGTCACTGAGCCACAAGTGACATCACAAACACAAAGTGCACCCACATCACCAGCACTGGCCTATCAGGCACTGAGCCACAAGTGACATCACAACCACAAACTGCACCCACAGGACAAGCACTGGCCTATCAGGCACTGAGCCACAAGTGACATCACAAACACAAACTGCAGCCACATCACCAGCACTGGCCCACCAGACACTGAGCCACAAGTGACATCACAAACACAAACTGCAGCCACATCACCAACGCTAGCCTATCAGGCACTGAGCCACAAGCGACCTCACAAACACAAACTGCACCCACACCACCAGCACTGGCCTACCAGGCACTGAGCTACAAGTGACATCACAACCACAAACTGCACCCACATCACCAGCACTGGCCAATCAGGCACTGAGCCACAAGTGACATCACAACCACAAATTGCAGCCACATCACCAGCACTGGCCTATCAGGCACTGAGCCACAAGTGACATCACAAATATAAACTCCACCTACATCAATAGCACTGGCCTATCAGGCACTGAGCCACAAGTGACATCACAAACACAAACTGTACCCACATCACCAGCACTGGCCTATCAGGCACTGAGCCACAAGTGACATCACAAACACAAAGTGCACCCACATCACCAGCACTGGCCTATCAGGCACTGAGCCACAAGTGACATCACAAACACAAACTGTACCCACAGGACAAGCACTGGCCTATCAGGCACTGGGCCACAAGTGACATCACAAATATAAACTCCACCTACATCAATAGCACTGGCCTATCAGGCACTGAGCCACAAGTGACATCACAAACACAAACTGCACCCACATCACCAGCACTGGCCTATCAGGCACTGAGCCACAAGTGACATCACAAATATAAACTCCACCTACATCAATAGCACTGGCCTATCAGGCACTGAGCCTCAAGTGACATCACAAACACAAACTGCACCCACATCACCAGCACTGGCCTATCAGCCACTGAGCCACAAGTGACATCACAAACACAAAGGGCACCCACACCACCAGCACTGGCCAATCAGGCTCTGAGCCACAAGTGACATCACAAACACAAACTGCACCCACATCACCAGCACTGGCCTATCAGGCACTGAGCCACAAGTGACATCACAAACACAAACTGCACCCACATCACCAGCACTGGCCTATCAGGCACTGAGCGACAAGTGACATCACAACCACAAACTGCACCCACATCACCAGCACTGGCCTATCAGGCACTGAGCCACAAGTGACATCACAACCACAAACTGCAGCCACATCACCAGCACTGCCCTATCAGCCACTGAGCCACAAGTGACATCACAAACACAAACTGCACCCACATCACCAGCACTGGCCTATCAGGCACTGAGCCACAAGTGACATCACAAATATAAACTCCACCTTCATCAACAGCACTGGCCTATCAGGCACTGAGCCTCAAGTGACATCACAACCACAAACTGCACCCACATCACCAGCACTGGCCTATCAGGCACTGAGCCACAAGTGACATCACAAACACAAACTGCACCCACATCACCAGCACTGGCCTATCAGGCACTGAGCCACAAGTGACATCACAAACACAAACTGCACCCACACCACCAGCACTGGCCTATCAGGCACTGAGCCACAAGTGACATCACAAACACAAAGGGCACCCACATCACCAGCACTGGCCAATCAGGCTCTGAGCCACAAGTGACATCACAAACACAAACTGCACCCACACCACCAGCAAGGGCCCATCAGGCACTGAGCCACAAGTGACATCACAAACACAAACTGCACCCACATCACCAGCACTGGCCTATCAGGCACTGAGCCACAAGTGACATCACAACCACAAACTGCACCCACACCACCAGCACTGGCCCATCAGGCACTGAGCCACAAGTGACATCACAACCACAAACTGCACCCACACCACCAGCACTGGCCTATCAGGCACTGAGCCACAAGTGACATCACAGCCACAAACTACACCCACACCACCAGCACTGGCCTATCAGGCACTGAGCCACAAGTGATATCACAACCACAAACTGCACCCACATCACCAGCACCTGCCTATCAGGCACTCAGCCACAAGTGACATCACAAACAGATACTGCACCCACACCACCAGCACTGGCCTATCAGGCACTGAGCCACAAGTGACATCACAACCACAAAGTGCACCCACATCACCAGCACTGGCCTATCAGGCACTGAGCCACAAGTGACATCACAAACACAAACTGCACTCACATCACCAGCACTGGCCTATCAGGCACTGAGCCACAAGTGACATCACAAACACAAACTGCACCCACATCACCAGCACTGGCCTATCAGGCACTGAGCCACAAGTGACCTCACAAACACAAACTGCACCCACAGGACAAGCACGGGACCACCAGGCACTGAGCCACAAGTGACATCACAACCACAAACTGCACCCACATCACCAGCACTGGCCTATCAGGCACTGAGCCACAAGTGACATCACAACCACAAACTGCACCCACATCACCAGCACTGGCCTATCAGGCACTGAGCCACAAGTGACATCACAACCACAAATTGCAGCCACATCACCAGCACTGGCCCACCAGACACTGAGCCAAAAGTGACATCACAACCACAAACTGCAGCCACATCACCAATGCTGGCCTATCAGGCACTGAGCCACAAGCGACCTCACAAACACAAACTGCACCCACACCACCAGCACTGGCCTATCAGGCACTGAGCCACAAGTGACATCACAACCACAAACTGCACCCACATCACCAGCACTGGCCTTTCAGGCACTGAGCCACAAGTGACATCACAAACACAAACTGCACCCACACCACCAGCACTGGTCTATCAGGCACTGAGCCACAAGTGACATCACAACCACAAATTGCAGCCACATCACCAGCACTGGCCTATCAGGCACTGAGCCACAAGTGACATCACAAACACAAACTGCACCCACACCACCAGCACTGGCCTATCAGGCACTGAGCCACAAGTGACATCACAAATATAAACTCCACCTACATCAATAGCACTGGCCTATCAGGCACTGAGCCACAAGTGACATCACAAACACAAACTGCACCCACATCACCAGCACTGGCCTATCAGGCACTGAGCCACAAGTGACATCACAAACACAAACTGCACCCACAGGACCAGCACTGGCCTATCAGGCACTGAGCCACAAGTGACATCACAACCACAAACTGCACCCACATCACCAGCACTGGCCTATCAGGCACTGAGCCACAAGTGACATCACAAACACAAACTGCACCCACATCACCAGCACTGGCCTATCAGGCACTGAGCCACAAGTGACATCACAAATATAAACTCCACCTACATCAATAGCACTGGCCTATCAGGCACTGAGCCACAAGTGACATCACAAACACAAACTGCACCCACATCACCAGCACTGGCCTATCAGGCACTGAGCCACAAGTGACCTCACAAACACAAACTGCACCCACAGGACAAGCACGGGACCACCAGGCACTGAGCCACAAGTGACATCACAACCACAAACTGCACCCACATCACCAGCACTGGCCTATCAGGCACTGAGCCACAAGTGACATCACAAACACAAACTGCACCCACATCACCAGCACTGGCCTATCAGGCACTGAGCCACAAGTGACATCACAACCACAAATTGCAGCCACATCACCAGCACTGGCCCACCAGACACTGAGCCAAAAGTGACATCACAACCACAAACTGCAGCCACATCACCAATGCTGGCCTATCAGGCACTGAGCCACAAGCGACCTCACAAACACAAACTGCACCCACACCACCAGCACTGGCCTATCAGGCACTGAGCCACAAGTGACATCACAACCACAAACTGCACCCACATCACCAGCACTGGCCTTTCAGGCACTGAGCCACAAGTGACATCACAAACACAAACTGCACCCACACCACCAGCACTGGTCTATCAGGCACTGAGCCACAAGTGACATCACAACCACAAATTGCAGCCACATCACCAGCACTGGCCTATCAGGCACTGAGCCACAAGTGACATCACAAACACAAACTGCACCCACACCACCAGCACTGGCCTATCAGGCACTGAGCCACAAGTGTCATCACAAATATAAACTCCACCTACATCAATAGCACTGGCCTATCAGGCACTGAGCCACAAGTGACATCACAAACACAAACTGCACCCACATCACCAGCATGGCCTATCAGGCACTGAGCCACAAGTGACATCACAAACACAAACTGCACCCACAGGACCAGCACTGGCCTATCAGGCACTGAGCCACAAGTGACATCACAACCACAAACTGCACCCACATCACCAGCACTGGCCTATCAGGCACTGAGCCACAAGTGACATCACAACCACAAACTGCACCCACATCACCAGCACTGGCTTATCAGGCACTGAGCCACAAGTGACATCACAAACACAAACTGCACCCACAGGACCAGTACTGGCCTATCAGGCACTGAGCCACAAGTGACATCACAAATATAAACTCCACCTACATCAATAGCACTGGCCTATCAGGCACTGAGCCACAAGTGACATCACAAACACAAACTGCACCCACATCACCAGCACTGGCCTATCAGGCACTGAGGCACAAGTGACCTCACAAACACAAACTGCACCCACACCACCAGCACTGGCCTACCAGGCACTGAGCCACAAGTGACATCACAAACACAAACTGCACCCACATCACCAGCACTGGCCTATCAGGCACTGAGCCACAAGTGACATCACAACCACAAACTGCACCCACACCACCAGCACTGGCCTATCAGGCACTGAGCCACAAGTGACATCACAACCTCAAATTGCAGCCACATCACCAGCACTGGCCTATCAGCCACTGAGCCACAAGTGACATCACAAACACAAACTGCACCCACATCACCAGCACTGGCCTATCAGGCACTGAGCCACAAGTGACATCACAAATATAAACTCCACCTTCATCAACAGCACTGGCCTATCAGGCACTGAGCCTCAAGTGACATCACAACCACAAACTGCACCCACATCACCAGCACTGGCCTATCAGGCACTGAGCCACAAGTGACATCACAAACACAAACTGCACCCACATCACCAGCACTGGCCTATCAGGCACTGAGCCACAAGTGACATCACAAACACAAACTGCACCCACACCACCAGCACTGGCCTATCAGGCACTGAGCCACAAGTGACATCACAAACACAAAGGGCACCCACATCACCAGCACTGGCCAATCAGGCTCTGAGCCACAAGTGACATCACAAACACAAACTGCACCCACACCACCAGCAAGGGCCCATCAGGCACTGAGCCACAAGTGACATCACAAACACAAACTGCACCCACATCACCAGCACTGGCCTATCAGGCACTGAGCCACAAGTGACATCACAACCACAAACTGCACCCACACCACCAGCACTGGCCCATCAGGCACTGAGCCACAAGTGACATCACAACCACAAACTGCACCCACACCACCAGCACTGGCCTATCAGGCACTGAGCCACAAGTGACATCACAGCCACAAACTGCACTCACATCACCAGCACTGGCCTATCAGGCACTGAGCCACAAGTGACATCACAAACACAAACTGCACCCACATCACCAGCACTGGCCTATCAGGCACTGAGCCACAAGTGACCTCACAAACACAAACTGCACCCACAGGACAAGCACGGGACCACCAGGCACTGAGCCACAAGTGACATCACAACCACAAACTGCACCCACATCACCAGCACTGGCCTATCAGGCACTGAGCCACAAGTGACATCACAACCACAAACTGCACCCACATC
Organism: Apteryx mantelli; assembly: GCF_036417845.1. Taxonomy (NCBI): domain Eukaryota; kingdom Metazoa; phylum Chordata; class Aves; order Apterygiformes; family Apterygidae; genus Apteryx; species Apteryx mantelli. The sequence goes on from NC_089987.1 coordinate 26,328,283, forward strand.
ACCAGCACTGGCCTATCAGGCACTGAGCCACAAGTGACATCACAACCACAAATTGCAGCCACATCACCAGCACTGGCCCACCAGACACTGAGCCAAAAGTGACATCACAACCACAAACTGCAGCCACATCACCAATGCTGGCCTATCAGGCACTGAGCCACAAGCGACCTCACAAACACAAACTGCACCCACACCACCAGCACTGGCCTATCAGGCACTGAGCCACAAGTGACATCACAACCACAAACTGCACCCACATCACCAGCACTGGCCTTTCAGGCACTGAGCCACAAGTGACATCACAAACACAAACTGCACCCACACCACCAGCACTGGTCTATCAGGCACTGAGCCACAAGTGACATCACAACCACAAATTGCAGCCACATCACCAGCACTGGCCTATCAGGCACTGAGCCACAAGTGACATCACAAACACAAACTGCACCCACACCACCAGCACTGGCCTATCAGGCACTGAGCCACAAGTGACATCACAAATATAAACTCCACCTACATCAATAGCACTGGCCTATCAGGCACTGAGCCACAAGTGACATCACAAACACAAACTGCACCCACATCACCAGCACTGGCCTATCAGGCACTGAGCCACAAGTGACATCACAAACACAAACTGCACCCACAGGACCAGCACTGGCCTATCAGGCACTGAGCCACAAGTGACATCACAACCACAAACTGCACCCACATCACCAGCACTGGCCTATCAGGCACTGAGCCACAAGTGACATCACAACCACAAACTGCACCCACACCACCAGCACTGGCCTATCAGGCACTGAGCCACAAGTGACATCACAAATATAAACTCCACCTACATCAATAGCACTGGCCTATCAGGCACTGAGCCACAAGTGACATCACAAACACAAACTGCACCCACATCACCAGCACTGGCCTATCAGGCACTGAGCCACAAGTGACCTCACAAACACAAACTGCACCCACAGGACAAGCACGGGACCACCAGGCACTGAGCCACAAGTGACATCACAACCACAAACTGCACCCACATCACCAGCACTGGCCTATCAGGCACTGAGCCACAAGTGACATCACAACCACAAACTGCACCCACATCACCAGCACTGGCCTATCAGGCACTGAGCCACAAGTGACATCACAACCACAAATTGCAGCCACATCACAAGCACTGGCCCACCAGACACTGAGCCAAAAGTGACATCACAACCACAAACTGCAGCCACATCACCAATGCTGGCCTATCAGGCACTGAGCCACAAGCGACCTCACAAACACAAACTGCACCCACACCACCAGCACTGGCCTATCAGGCACTGAGCCACAAGTGACATCACAACCACAAACTGCACCCACATCACCAGCACTGGCCTTTCAGGCACTGAGCCACAAGTGACATCACAAACACAAACTGCACCCACACCACCAGCACTGGTCTATCAGGCACTGAGCCACAAGTGACATCACAACCACAAATTGCAGCCACATCACCAGCACTGGCCTATCAGGCACTGAGCCACAAGTGACATCACAAACACAAACTGCACCCACACCACCAGCACTGGCCTATCAGGCACTGAGCCACAAGTGTCATCACAAATATAAACTCCACCTACATCAATAGCACTGGCCTATCAGGCACTGAGCCACAAGTGACATCACAAACACAAACTGCACCCACATCACCAGCACTGGCCTATCAGGCACTGAGCCACAAGTGACATCACAAACACAAACTGCACCCACAGGACCAGCACTGGCCTATCAGGCACTGAGCCACAAGTGACATCACAACCACAAACTGCACCCACATCACCAGCACTGGCCTATCAGGCACTGAGCCACAAGTGACATCACAACCACAAACTGCACCCACAGGACAAGCACTGGCCTATCAGGCACTGAGCCACAAGTGACATCACAAACACAAACTGCACCCACATCACCAGCACTGGCCTATCAGGCACTGAGCCACAAGTGACATCACAAACACAAACTGCACCCACATCACCAGCACTGGCCCACCAGGCACTGAGCCACAAGTGACATCACAAACACAAACTGCAGCCACATCACCAGCACTGGCCTATCAGGCACTGAGCCACAAGTGACATCACAACCACAAACTGCACCCACATCACCAGCACTGGCTTATCAGGCACTGAGCCACAAGTGACATCACAAACACAAACTGCACCCACAGGACCAGTACTGGCCTATCAGGCACTGAGCCACAAGTGACATCACAAATATAAACTCCACCTACATCAATAGCACTGGCCTATCAGGCACTGAGCCACAAGTGACATCACAACCACAAACTGCACCCACATCACCAGCACTGGCCTATCAGGCACTGAGGCACAAGTGACCTCAAAAACACAAACTGCACCCACACCACCAGCACTGGCCTACCAGGCACTGAGCCACAAGTGACATCACAACCACAAACTGCACCCACATCACCAGCACTGGCCTATCAGGCACTGAGCCACAAGTGACATCACAACCACAAACTGCACCCACACCACCAGCACTGGTCTATCAGGCACTGAGCCACAAGTGACATCACAACCTCAAACTGCACCCACATCACCAGCACTGGCCTATCAGGCACTGAGCCACAAGTGACATCACAAATATAAACTCCACCTTCATCAACAGCACTGGCCTATCAGGCACTGAGCCTCAAGTGACATCACAAACACAAACTGCACCCACATCACCAGCACTGGCCTATCAGGCACTGAGCCACAAGTGACATCACAACCACAAACTGCACCCACATCACCAGCACTGGCCTATCAGGCACTGAGCCACAAGTGACATCACAAACACAAACTGCACCCACATCACCAGCACTGGCCTATCAGGCACTGAGCCACAAGTGACATCACAAACACAAAGGGCACCCACATCACCAGCACTGGCCAATCAGGCACTGAGCCACAAGTGACATCACAACCACAAACTGCACCCACACCACCAGCACTGGCCCATCAGGCACTGAGCCACAAGTGACATCACAACCACAAACTGCACCCACACCACCAGCACTGGCCTATCAGGCACTGAGCCACAAGTGACATCACAGCCACAAACTTCACCCACACCACCAGCACTGGCCTATCAGGCACTGAGCCACAAGTGATATCACAACCACAAACTGCACCCACATCACCAGCACCTGCCTATCAGGCACTCAGCCACAAGTGACATCACAAACAGATACTGCACCCACATCACCAGCACTGGCCTATCAGGCACTGAGCCACAAGTGACATCACAAACACAAACTGCACTCACATCACCAGCACTGGCCTATCAGGCACTGAGCCACAAGTGACATCACAAACACAAACTGCACCCACATCACCAGCACTGGCCTATCAGGCACTGAGCCACAAGTGACATCACAACCACAAACTGCACCCACACCACCAGCACTGGCCTATCAGGCACTGAGCCACAAGTGACATCACAAATATAAACTCCACCTACATCAATAGCACTGGCCTATCAGGCACTGAGCCACAAGTGACATCACAAACACAAACTGCACCCACATCACCAGCACTGGCCTATCAGGCACTGAGCCACAAGTGACCTCACAAACACAAACTGCACCCACAGGACAAGCACGGGACCACCAGGCACTGAGCCACAAGTGACATCACAACCACAAACTGCACCCACATCACCAGCACTGGCCTATCAGGCACTCAGCCACAAGTGACATCACAACCACAAACTGCACCCACATCACCAGCACTGGCCTATCAGGCACTGAGCCACAAGTGACATCACAACCACAAATTGCAGCCACATCACCAGCACTGGCCCACCAGACACTGAGCCAAAAGTGACATCACAACCACAAACTGCAGCCACATCACCAATGCTGGCCTATCAGGCACTGAGCCACAAGCGACCTCACAAACACAAACTGCACCCACACCACCAGCACTGGCCTATCAGGCACTGAGCCACAAGTGACATCACAAACACAAACTGCACCCACATCACCAGCACTGGCCTATCAGGCACTGAGCCACAAGTGACATCACAACCACAAACTGCACCCACATCACCAGCACTGGCCTATCAGGCACTGAGCCACAAGTGACATCACAAACACAAACTGCACCCACACCACCAGCACTGGTCTATCAGGCACTGAGCCACAAGTGACATCACAAACACAAATTGCAGCCACATCACCAGCACTGGCCTATCAGCCACTGAGCCACAAGTGACATCACAAACACAAACTGCACCCACACCACCAGCACTGGCCTATCAGGCACTGAGCCACAAGTGACATCACAAATATAAACTCCACCTACATCAATAGCACTGGCCTATCAGGCACTGAGCCACAAGTGACATCACAAACACAAACTGCACCCACATCACCAGCACTGGCCTATCAGGCACTGAGCCACAAGTGACATCACAAACACAAACTGCACCCACAGGACAAGCACTGGCCTATCAGGCACTGAGCCACAAGTGACATCACAACCACAAACTGCACCCACACCACCAGCACTGGCCCATCAGGCACTGAGCCACAAGTGACATCACAAACACAAACTGCACCCACACCACCAGCACTGGCCCATCAGGCACTGAGCCACAAGTGACATCACAAACACAAACTGCACCCACACCACCAGCACTGGCCTATCAGGCACTGAGCCACAAGTGACATCACAACCTCAAACTGCAGCCACATCACCAGCACTGGCCCACCAGGCACTGAGCCACAAGTGACATCACAAACATAAACTGCAGCCACAGGACCAGCACTGGCCTATCAGGCACTGAGCCACAAGTGACATCACAAACACAAATTTCAGCCACATCACCAGCACTGGCCTATCAGGCACTGAGCCACAAGTGACATCACAAATATAAACTCCACCTATATCAATAGCACTGGCCTATCAGGCACTGAGCCACAAGTGACATCACAACCACAAACTGCACCCACATCACCAGCACTGGCCTATCAGGCACTGAGCCACAAGTGACATCACAAACACAAACTGCAGCCACATCACCAGCACTGGCCTATCAGGCACTGAGCCACAACTGACATCACAAACACAAACTGCACCCACACCACCAGCACTGGCCTATCAGGCACTGAGCCACAAGTGACATCACAAACACAAATTTCAGCCACATCACCAGCACTGGCCTATCAGCCACTGAGCCACAAGTGACATCACAAACACAAAGTGCACCCACACCACCAGCACTGGCCTATCAGGCACTGAGCCACAAGTGACATCACAACCACAAACTGCACCCACATCACCAGCACCTGCCTATCAGGCACTCAGCCACAAGTGACATCACAAACAGATACTGCACTCACACCACCAGCACTGGCCCATCAGGCACCGAGCCACAAGTGACATCACAAACACAAACTGCACCCACATCACCAGCACTGGCCTATCAGGCACTGAGCCACAAGTGACATCACAACCTCAAACTGCAGCCACATCACCAGCACTGGCCCACCAGGCACTGAGCCACAACTGACATCACAAACACAAACTGCACCCACATCACCAGCACTGGCCCATCAGGCACTGAGCCACAAGTGACATCACAAACAGATACTGCACCCACATCACCAGCACTGGCCTATCAGGCACTGAGCCACAAGTGACATCACAAACACAAACTCCACCCACATCACCAGCACTGGCCTATCAGCCACTGAGCCACAAGTGACATCACAAACACAAACTGCACCCACAGGACCAGCACTGGCCTATCAGGCACTGAGCCACAAGTGACATCACAAATATAAACTCCACCTACATCAATAGCACTGGCCTATCAGGCACTGAGCCACAAGTGACATCACAAACACAAACTGCACCCACATCACCAGCACTGGCCTATCAGGCACTGAGCCACAAGTGACATCACAAACACAAAGTGCACCCACATCACCAGCACTGGCCTATCAGGCACTGAGCCACAAGTGACATCACAAACACAAACTGCACCCACAGGACAAGCACTGGCCTTTCAGGCACTGAGCCACAAGTGACATCACAAACACAAACTGCACCCACAGGACAAGCACTGGCCTATCAGGCACTGAGCCACAAGTGACATCACAAACACAAACTGCAGCCACATCACCAGCACTGGCCCACCAGACACTGAGCCACAAGTGACATCACAAACACAAACTGCAGCCACATCACCAACGCTAGCCTATCAGGCACTGAGCCACAAGCGACCTCACAAACACAAACTGCACCCACACCACCAGCACTGGCCTACCAGGCACTGAGCCACAAGTGACATCACAAACACAAACTGCACCCACATCACCAGCACTGGCCTATCAGGCACTGAGCCACAAGTGACATCACAACCACAAATTGCAGCCACATCACCAGCACTGGCCTATCAGGCACTGAGCCACAAGTGACATCACAAATATAAACTCCACCTACATCAATAGCACTGGCCTATCAGGCACTGAGCCACAAGTGACATCACAAACACAAACTGCACCCACATCACCAGCACTGGCCTATCAGGCACTGAGCCACAAGTGACATCACAACCACAAATTGCACCCACATCACCAGCACTGGCCTATCAGGCACTGAGCCACAAGTGACATCACAAACACAAACTGTACCCACAGGACAAGCACTGGCCTATCAGGCACTGAGGCACAAGTGACATCACAAATATAAACTCCACCTACATCAATAGCACTGGCCTATCAGGCACTGAGCCACAAGTGACATCACAAACACAAACTGCACCCACATCACCAGCACTGGCCTATGAGGCACTGAGCCACAAGTGACATCACAAACACAAAGTGCACCCACATCACCAGCACTGGCCTATCAGGCACTGAGCCACAAGTGACATCACAAACACAAACTGCACCCACACCACCAGCACTGGCCTATCAGGCACTGAGCCACAAGTGACATCACAAATATAAACTCCACCTACATCAATAGCACTGGCCTATCAGGCACTGAGCCACAAGTGACATCACAAACACAAACTGCACCCACATCACCAGCACTGGCCTATCAGGCACTGAGCCACAAGTGACATCACAAACACAAACTGCACCCACAGGACAAGCACTGGCCTATCAGGCACTGAGCCACAAGTGACATCACAACCACAAACTGCACCCACACCACCAGCACTGGCCCATCAGGCACTGAGCCACAAGTGACATCACAAACACAAACTGCACCCACACCACCAGCACTGGCCCATCAGGCACTGAGCCACAAGTGACATCACAAACACAAACTGCACCCACACCACCAGCACTGGCCTATCAGGCACTGAGCCACAAGTGACATCACAACCTCAAACTGCAGCCACATCACCAGCACTGGCCCACCAGGCACTGAGCCACAAGTGACATCACAAACATAAACTGCAGCCACAGGACCAGCACTGGCCTATCAGGCACTGAGCCACAAGTGACATCACAAACACAAATTTCAGCCACATCACCAGCACTGGCCTATCAGGCACTGAGCCACAAGTGACATCACAAATATAAACTCCACCTATATCAATAGCACTGGCCTATCAGGCACTGAGCCACAAGTGACATCACAACCACAAACTGCACCCACATCACCAGCACTGGCCTATCAGGCACTGAGCCACAAGTGACATCACAAACACAAACTGCAGCCACATCACCAGCACTGGCCTATCAGGCACTGAGCCACAACTGACATCACAAACACAAACTGCACCCACACCACCAGCACTGGCCTATCAGGCACTGAGCCACAAGTGACATCACAAACACAAATTTCAGCCACATCACCAGCACTGGCCTATCAGCCACTGAGCCACAAGTGACATCACAAACACAAAGTGCACCCACACCACCAGCACTGGCCTATCAGGCACTGAGCCACAAGTGACATCACAACCACAAACTGCACCCACATCACCAGCACCTGCCTATCAGGCACTCAGCCACAAGTGACATCACAAACAGATACTGCACTCACACCACCAGCACTGGCCCATCAGGCACCGAGCCACAAGTGACATCACAAACACAAACTGCACCCACATCACCAGCACTGGCCTATCAGGCACTGAGCCACAAGTGACATCACAACCTCAAACTGCAGCCACATCACCAGCACTGGCCCACCAGGCACTGAGCCACAACTGACATCACAAACACAAACTGCACCCACATCACCAGCACTGGCCCATCAGGCACTGAGCCACAAGTGACATCACAAACAGATACTGCACCCACATCACCAGCACTGGCCTATCAGGCACTGAGCCACAAGTGACATCACAAACACAAACTCCACCCACATCACCAGCACTGGCCTATCAGCCACTGAGCCACAAGTGACATCACAAACACAAACTGCACCCACAGGACCAGCACTGGCCTATCAGGCACTGAGCCACAAGTGACATCACAAATATAAACTCCACCTACATCAATAGCACTGGCCTATCAGGCACTGAGCCACAAGTGACATCACAAACACAAACTGCACCCACATCACCAGCACTGGCCTATCAGGCACTGAGCCACAAGTGACATCACAAACACAAAGTGCACCCACATCACCAGCACTGGCCTATCAGGCACTGAGCCACAAGTGACATCACAAACACAAACTGCACCCACAGGACAAGCACTGGCCTTTCAGGCACTGAGCCACAAGTGACATCACAAACACAAACTGCACCCACAGGACAAGCACTGGCCTATCAGGCACTGAGCCACAAGTGACATCACAAACACAAACTGCAGCCACATCACCAGCACTGGCCCACCAGACACTGAGCCACAAGTGACATCACAAACACAAACTGCAGCCACATCACCAACGCTAGCCTATCAGGCACTGAGCCACAAGCGACCTCACAAACACAAACTGCACCCACACCACCAGCACTGGCCTACCAGGCACTGAGCCACAAGTGACATCACAAACACAAACTGCACCCACATCACCAGCACTGGCCTATCAGGCACTGAGCCACAAGTGACATCACAACCACAAATTGCAGCCACATCACCAGCACTGGCCTATCAGGCACTGAGCCACAAGTGACATCACAAATATAAACTCCACCTACATCAATAGCACTGGCCTATCAGGCACTGAGCCACAAGTGACATCACAAACACAAACTGCACCCACATCACCAGCACTGGCCTATCAGGCACTGAGCCACAAGTGACATCACAACCACAAATTGCACCCACATCACCAGCACTGGCCTATCAGGCACTGAGCCACAAGTGACATCACAAACACAAACTGTACCCACAGGACAAGCACTGGCCTATCAGGCACTGAGGCACAAGTGACATCACAAATATAAACTCCACCTACATCAATAGCACTGGCCTATCAGGCACTGAGCCACAAGTGACATCACAAACACAAACTGCACCCACATCACCAGCACTGGCCTATGAGGCACTGAGCCACAAGTGACATCACAAACACAAAGTGCACCCACATCACCAGCACTGGCCTATCAGGCACTGAGCCACAAGTGACATCACAAACACAAACTGCACCCACAGGACAAGCACTGGCCTATCAGGCACTGAGCCACAAGTGACATCACAACCACAAACTGCACCCACACCACCAGCACTGGCCCATCAGGCACTGAGCCACAAGTGACATCACAAACACAAACTCCACCCACACCACCAGCACTGGCCCATCAGGCACTGAGCCACAAGTGACATCACAACCACAAACTGCAGCCACATCACCAGCACTGGCCCACCAGGCACTGAGCCACAAGTGACATCACAAACACAAACTGCACCCACACCACCAGCACTGGCCTATCAGGCACTGAGCCACAAGTGATATCACAACCACAAACTACACCCACACCACCAGCACTGGCCCATCAGGCACTGAGCCACAAGTGACATCACAACCACAAACTGCACCCACATCACCAGCACTGGCCTATCAGGCACTGAGCCACAAGTGACATCACAAATATAAACTCCACCTAAATCAGTAGCACTGGCCTATCAGGCACTGAGCCACAAGTGACATCACAAACACAAACTGCAGCCATGTGACCAGCACTGGCCTATCAGGCACTCAGCCACAAGTGACATCACAAACACAAACTGCAGTCACATCACCAGCACTGGCCTATCAGGCACTGAGCCACAAGTGACATCACAAACACAAACTGCAGCCATGTGACCAGCACTGGCCCATCAGGCACTCAGCCACAAGGGACATCACAACCACAAACTGCACCCACATCACCAACACTGGCCTATCAGGCACTGAGCCACAAGTGACATCACAAACACAAACTGCAGCCACATCACCAGCACTGGCCTATCAGGCACTGAGCCACAAGTGACATCACAAACAGATACTGCACCCACACCACCAGCACTGGCCTATCAGGCACTGAGCCACAAGTGACATCACAAATATAAACTCCACCTACATCAATAGCACTGGCCTATCAGGCACTGAGCCACAAGTGACATCACAAACACAAACTGTAGCCATGTGACCAGCACTGGCCTATCAGGCACTCAGCCACAAGTGACATCACAAACACAAACTGCAGCCACAGGACAAGCACTGGCCTATCAGGCACTGAGCCACAAGTGACATCACAAACACAAACTGCACCCACATCACCAGCACTCGCCTATCAGGCACTGAGCCACAAGTGACATCACAAACACAAACTGCACCCACATCACCAGCACTGGCCTATCAGGCAGTGAACCACAAGTGACATCACAAACACAAATTTCAGCCACATCATCAGCACTGGCCTATCAGGCACTGAGCCACAAGTGACATCACAAACACAAACTGCAGCCACATCACCAGCACTGGCCCACCAGGCACTGAGCCACAAGTGACATCACAAACACAAAGTGCACCCACATCACCAGCACCTGCCTATCAGGCACTGAGCCACAAGTGACATCACAAACAGATACTGCACCCACACCACCAGCACTGGCCTATCAGGCACTGAGCCACAAGTGACATCACAACCACAAACTGCACCCACATCACCAGCACCTGCCTATCAGGCACTCAGCCACAAGTGACATCACAACCACAAATTGCAGCCACATCACCAGCACTGGCCTATCAGCCACTGAGCCACAAGTGACATCACAAACAGATACTGCACCCACACCACCAGCACTGGCCTATCAGGCACTGAGCCACAAGTGACATCACAACCACAAACTGCACCCACATCACCAGCACCTGCCTATCAGGCACTCAGCCACAAGTGACATCACAAACAGATACTGCACCCACACCACCAGCACTGGCCCATCAGACACTGAGCCAAAAGTGACATCACAAACACAAACTGCACCCACATCACCAGCACTGGCCTATCAGGCACTGAGCCACAAGTGACATCACAACCACAAACTGCACCCACATCACCAGCACTGGCCCACCAGGCACTGAGCCACAAGTGACATCACAAACACAAACTGCACCCACATCACCAGCACTGGCCCATCAGGCACTGAGCCACAAGTGACATCACAAACAGATACTGCACACACATCACCAGCACTGGCCTATCAGGCACTGAGCCACAAGTGACATCACAAACACAAACTGCACCCACATCACCAGCACTGGCCTATCAGGCACTGAGCCACAAGTGACATCACAAACACAAATTGCAGCCACATCACCAGCACTGGCCTATCAGCCACTGAGCCACAAGTGACATCACAAACACAAACTGCACCCACAGGACCAGCACTGGCCTATCAGCCACTGAGCCACAAGTGACATCACAAACACAAAGTGCACCCACATCACCAGCACTGGCCTATCAGGCACTGAGCCACAAGTGACATCACAAACACAAACTGCACCCACAGGACAAGCACTGGCCTTTCAGGCACTGAGCCACAAGTGACATCACAAACACAAACTGCACCCACAGGACAAGCACTGGCCTATCAGGCACTGAGCCACAAGTGACATCACAACCACAAATTGCACCCACATCACCAGCACTGGCCTATCAGGCACTGAGCCACAAGTGACATCACAAACACAAACTGTACCCACAGGACAAGCACTGGCCTATCAGGCACTGAGGCACAAGTGACATCACAAATATAAACTCCACCTACATCAATAGCACTGGCCTATCAGGCACTGAGCCACAAGTGACATCACAAACACAAACTGCACCCACATCACCAGCACTGGCCTATCAGGCACTGAGCCACAAGTGACATCACAAACACAAAGTGCACCCACATCACCAGCACTGGCCTATCAGGCACTGAGCCACAAGTGACATCACAAACACAAACTGCACCCACAGGACAAGCACTGGCCTATCAGGCACTGAGCCACAAGTGACATCACAACCACAAACTGCACCCACACCACCAGCACTGGCCCATCAGGCACTGAGCCACAAGTGACATCACAAACACAAACTCCACCCACACCACCAGCACTGGCCCATCAGGCACTGAGCCACAAGTGACATCACAACCACAAACTGCAGCCACATCACCAGCACTGGCCCACCAGGCACTGAGCCACAAGTGACATCACAAACACAAACTGCACCCACACCACCAGCACTGGCCTATCAGGCACTGAGCCACAAGTGATATCACAACCACAAACTACACCCACACCACCAGCACTGGCCCATCAGGCACTGAGCCACAAGTGACATCACAACCACAAACTGCACCCACATCACCAGCACTGGCCTATCAGGCACTGAGCCACAAGTGACATCACAGATATAAACTCCACCTAAATCAGTAGCACTGGCCTATCAGGCACTGAGCCACAAGTGACATCACAAACACAAACTGCAGCCATGTGACCAGCACTGGCCTATCAGGCACTCAGCCACAAGTGACATCACAAACACAAACTGCAGTCACATCACCAGCACTGGCCTATCAGGCACTGAGCCACAAGTGACATCACAAACACAAACTGCAGCCATGTGACCAGCACTGGCCCATCAGGCACTCAGCCACAAGGGACATCACAACCACAAACTGCACCCACATCACCAACACTGGCCTATCAGGCACTGAGCCACAAGTGACATCACAAACACAAACTGCAGCCACATCACCAGCACTGGCCTATCAGGCACTGAGCCACAAGTGACATCACAAACACAAACTGCACCCACATCACCAGCACTGGCCCATCAGGCACTGAGCCACAAGTGACATCACAAACACAAACTGCAGCCATGTGACCAGCACTGGCCTATCAGGCACTGAGCCACAAGTGACATCACAAACACAAACTGCACCCACACCACCAGCACTGGCCTATCAGGCACTGAGCCACAAGTGACATCACAAACACAAACTGCACCCACACCAGTAGCACTGGCCTATCAGGCAGTGAGCCGCAAGTGACATCATAAACCACAAACTGCACCCACAGGACCAGCACTGGCCTATCAGGCACTGAGCCACAAGTGACATCACAAACACAAACTGCACCCACAGGACCAGCACTGGCCTATCAGGCACTGAGCCACAAGTGACATCACAAATATAAACTCCACCTACATCAATAGCACTGGCCTATCAGGCACTGAGCCACAAGTGACATCACAAACACAAACTGTAGCCATGTGACCAGCACTGGCCTATCAGGCACTCAGCCACAAGTGACATCACAAACACAAACTGCAGCCACAGGACAAGCACTGGCCTATCAGGCACTGAGCCACAAGTGACATCACAAACACAAACTGCACCCACATCACCAGCACTCGCCTATCAGGCACTGAGCCACAAGTGACATCACAAACACAAACTGCACCCACATCACCAGCACTGGCCTATCAGGCAGTGAACCACAAGTGACATCACAAACACAAATTTCAGCCACATCATCAGCACTGGCCTATCAGGCACTGAGCCACAAGTGACATCACAAACACAAACTGCAGCCACATCACCAGCACTGGCCCACCAGGCACTGAGCCACAAGTGACATCACAAACACAAAGTGCACCCACATCACCAGCACCTGCCTATCAGGCACTGAGCCACAAGTGACATCACAAACAGATACTGCACCCACACCACCAGCACTGGCCTATCAGGCACTGAGCCACAAGTGACATCACAACCACAAACTGCACCCACATCACCAGCACCTGCCTATCAGGCACTCAGCCACAAGTGACATCACAAACAGATACTGCACCCACACCACCAGCACTGGCCCATCAGACACTGAGCCAAAAGTGACATCACAAACACAAACTGCACCCACATCACCAGCACTGGCCTATCAGGCACTGAGCCACAAGTGACATCACAACCACAAACTGCACCCACATCACCAGCACTGGCCCACCAGGCACTGAGCCACAAGTGACATCACAAACACAAACTGCACCCACATCACCAGCACTGGCCTATCAGGCACTGAGCCACAAGTGACATCACAAACAGATACTGCACACACATCACCAGCACTGGCCTATCAGGCACTGAGCCACAAGTGACATCACAAACACAAACTGCACCCACATCACCAGCACTGGCCTATCAGGCACTGAGCCACAAGTGACATCACAACCACAAATTGCAGCCACATCACCAGCACTGGCCTATCAGCCACTGAGCCACAAGTGACATCACAAACACAAACTGCACCCACAGGACCAGCACTGGCCTATCAGCCACTGAGCTACAAGTGACATCACAAACACAAAGTGCACCCACATCACCAGCACTGGCCTATCAGGCACTGAGCCACAAGTGACATCACAAACACAAACTGCACCCACAGGACAAGCACTGGCCTTTCAGGCACTGAGCCACAAGTGACATCACAAACACAAACTGCACCCACAGGACAAGCACTGGCCTATCAGGCACTGAGCCACAAGTGACATCACAAACACAAACTGCAGCCACATCACCAGCACTGGCCCACCAGACACTGAGCCACAAGTGACATCACAACCACAAACTGCAGCCACATCACCAACGCTAGCCTATCAGGCACTGAGCCACAAGCGACCTCACAAACACAAACTGCACCCACACCACCAGCACTGGCCTACCAGGCACTGAGCCACAAGTGACATCACAACCACAAACTGCACCCACATCACCAGCACTGGCCTATCAGGCACTGAGCCACAAGTGACATCACAACCACAAATTGCAGCCACATCACCAGCACTGGCCTATCAGGCACTGAGCCACAAGTGACATCACAAATATAAACTCCACCTACATCAATAGCACTGGCCTATCAGGCACTGAGCCACAAGTGACATCACAAACACAAACTGCACCCACATCACCAGCACTGGCCTATCAGGCACTGAGCCACAAGTGACATCACAAACACAAAGTGCACCCACATCACCAGCACTGGCCTATCAGCCACTGAGCCACAAGTGACATCACAAACACAAACTGTACCCACAGGACAAGCACTGGCCTATCAGGCACTGAGCCACAAGTGACATTCACAAATATAAACTCCACCTACATCAATAGCACTGGCCTATCAGGCACTGAGCCACAAGTGACATCACAAACACAAACTGCACCCACATCACCAGCACTGGCCTATCAGGCACTGAGCCACAAGTGACATCACAACCACAAACTGCAGCCACATCACCAGCACTGGCCTATCAGGCACTGAGCCACAAGTGACATCACAAACACAAACTGCACCCACAGGACAAGCACTGGCCTATCAGGCACTGAGCCACAAGTGACATCACAAACACAAACTGCACCCACACCACCAGCACTGGCCCATCAGGCACTGAGCCACAAGTGACATCACAAACACAAACTCCACCCACACCACCAGCACTGGCCCATCAGGCACTGAGCCACAAGTGACATCACAACCACAAACTGCAGCCACATCACCAGCACTGGCCCACCAGGCACTGAGCCACAAGTGACATCACAAACACAAACTGCACCCACATCACCAGCACTGGCCTATCAGGCACTGAGCCACAAGTGATATCACAACCACAAACTACACCCACACCACCAGCACTGGCCTATCAGGCACTGAGCCACAAGTGACATCACAAATATAAACTCCACCTACATCAATAGCACTGGCCTATCAGGCACTGAGCCACAAGTGACATCACAACCACAAACTGCAGCCACATCACCAGCACCGGCCTATCAGGCACTGAGCCACAAGTGACATCACAAACACAAACTGCACCCACACCACCAGCACTGGCCTATCAGGCACTGAGCCACAAGTGACATCACAACCACAAACTGCAGCCACATCACCAGCACTGGCCTATCAGGCACTGAGCCACAAGTGACATCACAAACACAAATTTCAGCCACACCACCAGCACTGGCCTATCAGGCACTGAGCCACAAGTGACATCACAACCGCAAACTGCACCCACAGGACCAGTACTGGCCTATCAGGCACTGAGCCACAAGTGACATCACAAATATAAACTCCACCTAAATCAGTAGCACTGGCCTATCAGGCACTGAGCCACAAGTGACATCACAAACACAAACTGCAGCCATGTGACCAGCACTGGCCTATCAGGCACTCAGCCACAAGTGACATCACAAACACAAACTGCAGTCACATCACCAGCACTGGCCTATCAGGCACTGAGCCACAAGTGACATCACAAACACAAACTGCACCCACATCTCCAGCACTGGCCTATCAGGCACTGAGCCACAAGTGACATCACAACCACAAACTGCACCCACATCACCAACACTGGCCTATCAGGCACTGAGCCACAAGTGACATCACAAACACAAACTGCACCCACATCACCAGCACTGGCCCACCAGGCACTGAGCCACAAGTGACATCACAAACACAAAGTGCACCCACATCACCAGCACTGGCCCATCAGGCACTGAGCCACAAGTGACATCACAACCACAAACTGCACCCACATCACCAGCACTGGCCTATCAGGCACTGAGCCACAAGTGACATCACAAATATAAACTCCACCTAAATCAGTAGCACTGGCCTATCAGGCACTGAGCCACAAGTGACATCACAAACACAAACTGCAGCCATGTGACCAGCACTGGCCTATCAGGCACTCAGCCACAAGTGACATCACAAACACAAACTGCACCCACATCACCAGCACTGGCCTATCAGGCACTGAGCCACAAGGGACATCACAAACACAAACTGCACCCACATCACCAGCACTGGCCTATCAGGCACTGAGCCACAAGTGACATCACAACCACAAACTGCACCCACATCACCAACACTGGCCTATCAGGCACTGAGCCACAAGTGACATCACAAACAAAAACTGCACCCACATCACCAGCACTCGCCTATCAGGCACTGAGCCACAAGTGACATCACAAACACAAACTGCACCCACATCACCAGCACTGGCCCACCAGGCACTGAGCCACAAGTGACATCACAAACACAAAGTGCACCCACATCACCAGCACTGGCCCACCAGGCACTGAGCCACAAGTGACATCACAAACACAAAGTGCACCCACATCACCAGCACTGGCCCATCAGGCACTGAGCCACAAGTGACATCACAAACACAAAGTGCACCCACATCACCAGCACTGGCCTATCAGGCACTGAGCCACAAGTGATATCACAACCACAAACTGCACCCACATAACCAGCACCTGCCTATCAGGCACTCAGCCACAAGGGACATCAAAAACAGATACGGCACCCACACCACCAGCACTGGCCTATCAGGCACTGAGCCACAAGTGACATCACAAACACAAACTGCAGCCACAGGACCAGCACTGGCCTATCAGGCACTGAGCCACAAGTGACATCACAAACACAAACTGCACCCACATCACCAGCACTGGCCCATCAGGCACTGAGCCACAAGTGACATCACAAACACAAACTGCAGCCATGTGACCAGCACTGGCCTATCAGGCACTCAGCCACAAGTGACATCACAAACACAAACTGCACCCACACCACCAGCACTGGCCTATCAGGCACTGAGCCACAAGTGACATCACAAACACAAACTGCACCCACACCAGTAGCACTGGCCTATCAGGCAGTGAGCCACAAGTGACATCATAAACCACAAACTGCACCCACAGGACCAGCACTGGCCTATCAGCCACTGAGCTACAAGTGACATCACAAACACAAAGTGCACCCACATCACCAGCACTGGCCTATCAGGCACTGAGCCACAAGTGACATCACAAACACAAACTGCACCCACAGGACAAGCACTGGCCTTTCAGGCACTGAGCCACAAGTGACATCACAAACACAAACTGCACCCACAGGACAAGCACTGGCCTATCAGGCACTGAGCCACAAGTGACATCACAAACACAAACTGCAGCCACATCACCAGCACTGGCCCACCAGACACTGAGCCACAAGTGACATCACAACCACAAACTGCAGCCACATCACCAACGCTAGCCTATCAGGCACTGAGCCACAAGCGACCTCACAAACACAAACTGCACCCACACCACCAGCACTGGCCTACCAGGCACTGAGCCACAAGTGACATCACAACCACAAACTGCACCCACATCACCAGCACTGGCCTATCAGGCACTGAGCCACAAGTGACATCACAACCACAAATTGCAGCCACATCACCAGCACTGGCCTATCAGGCACTGAGCCACAAGTGACATCACAAATATAAACTCCACCTACATCAATAGCACTGGCCTATCAGGCACTGAGCCACAAGTGACATCACAAACACAAACTGCACCCACATCACCAGCACTGGCCCACCAGGCACTGAGCCACAAGTGACATCACAAACACAAAGTGCACCCACATCACCAGCACTGGCCTATCAGGCACTGAGCCACAAGTGACATCACAAACACAAACTGTACCCACAGGACAAGCACTGGCCTATCAGGCACTGAGCCACAAGTGACATTCACAAATATAAACTCCACCTACATCAATAGCACTGGCCTATCAGGCACTGAGCCACAAGTGACATCACAAACACAAACTGCACCCACATCACCAGCACTGGCCTATCAGGCACTGAGCCACAAGTGACATCACAACCACAAACTGCAGCCACATCACCAGCACTGGCCTATCAGGCACTGAGCCACAAGTGACATCACAAACACAAACTGCACCCACAGGACAAGCACTGGCCTATCAGGCACTGAGCCACAAGTGACATCACAAACACAAACTGCACCCACACCACCAGCACTGGCCCATCAGGCACTGAGCCACAAGTGACATCACAAACACAAACTCCACCCACACCACCAGCACTGGCCCATCAGGCACTGAGCCACAAGTGACATCACAACCACAAACTGCAGCCACATCACCAGCACTGGCCCACCAGGCACTGAGCCACAAGTGACATCACAAACACAAACTGCACCCACATCACCAGCACTGGCCTATCAGGCACTGAGCCACAAGTGATATCACAACCACAAACTACACCCACACCACCAGCACTGGCCTATCAGGCACTGAGCCACAAGTGACATCACAAATATAAACTCCACCTACATCAATAGCACTGGCCTATCAGGCACTGAGCCACAAGTGACATCACAACCACAAACTGCAGCCACATCACCAGCACCGGCCTATCAGGCACTGAGCCACAAGTGACATCACAAACACAAACTGCACCCACACCACCAGCACTGGCCTATCAGGCACTGAGCCACAAGTGACATCACAACCACAAACTGCAGCCACATCACCAGCACTGGCCTATCAGGCACTGAGCCACAAGTGACATCACAAACACAAATTTCAGCCACACCACCAGCACTGGCCTATCAGGCACTGAGCCACAAGTGACATCACAACCGCAAACTGCACCCACAGGACCAGTACTGGCCTATCAGGCACTGAGCCACAAGTGACATCACAAATATAAACTCCACCTAAATCAGTAGCACTGGCCTATCAGGCACTGAGCCACAAGTGACATCACAAACACAAACTGCAGCCATGTGACCAGCACTGGCCTATCAGGCACTCAGCCACAAGTGACATCACAAACACAAACTGCAGTCACATCACCAGCACTGGCCTATCAGGCACTGAGCCACAAGTGACATCACAAACACAAACTGCACCCACATCTCCAGCACTGGCCTATCAGGCACTGAGCCACAAGTGACATCACAACCACAAACTGCACCCACATCACCAACACTGGCCTATCAGGCACTGAGCCACAAGTGACATCACAAACACAAACTGCACCCACATCACCAGCACTGGCCCACCAGGCACTGAGCCACAAGTGACATCACAAACACAAAGTGCACCCACATCACCAGCACTGGCCCATCAGGCACTGAGCCACAAGTGACATCACAAACACAAACTGCACCCACATCACCAGCACTGGCCTATCAGGCACTGAGCCACAAGTGACATCACAAATATAAACTCCACCTAAATCAGTAGCACTGGCCTATCAGGCACTGAGCCACAAGTGACATCACAAACACAAACTGCAGCCATGTGACCAGCACTGGCCTATCAGGCACTCAGCCACAAGTGACATCACAAACACAAACTGCACCCACATCACCAGCACTGGCCTATCAGGCACTGAGCCACAAGGGACATCACAAACACAAACTGCACCCACATCACCAGCACTGGCCTATCAGGCACTGAGCCACAAGTGACATCACAACCACAAACTGCACCCACATCACCAACACTGGCCTATCAGGCACTGAGCCACAAGTGACATCACAAACAAAAACTGCACCCACATCACCAGCACTCGCCTATCAGGCACTGAGCCACAAGTGACATCACAAACACAAACTGCACCCACATCACCAGCACTGGCCCACCAGGCACTGAGCCACAAGTGACATCACAAACACAAAGTGCACCCACATCACCAGCACTGGCCCACCAGGCACTGAGCCACAAGTGACATCACAAACACAAAGTGCACCCACATCACCAGCACTGGCCCATCAGGCACTGAGCCACAAGTGACATCACAAACACAAAGTGCACCCACATCACCAGCACTGGCCTATCAGGCACTGAGCCACAAGTGATATCACAACCACAAACTGCACCCACATAACCAGCACCTGCCTATCAGGCACTCAGCCACAAGGGACATCAAAAACAGATACGGCACCCACACCACCAGCACTGGCCTATCAGGCACTGAGCCACAAGTGACATCACAAACACAAAGTGCACCCACATCACCAGCACTGGCCTATCAGGCACTGAGCCACAAGTGATATCACAACCACAAACTGCACCCACATAACCAGCACCTGCCTATCAGGCACTCAGCCACAAGGGACATCAAAAACAGATACGGCACCCACACCACCAGCACTGGCCTATCAGGCACTGAGCCACAAGTGACATCACAAACACAAACTGCAGCCACAGGACCAGCACTGGCCTATCAGGCACTGAGCCACAAGTGACATCACAAACACAAACTGCACCCACATCACCAGCACTGGCCCATCAGGCACTGAGCCACAAGTGACATCACAAACACAAACTGCAGCCATGTGACCAGCACTGGCCTATCAGGCACTCAGCCACAAGTGACATCACAAACACAAACTGCACCCACACCACCAGCACTGGCCTATCAGGCACTGAGCCACAAGTGACATCACAAACACAAACTGCACCCACACCAGTAGCACTGGCCTATCAGGCAGTGAGCCACAAGTGACATCATAAACCACAAACTGCACCCACAGGACCAGCACTGGCCTATCAGGCACTGAGCCACAAGTGACATCACAACCGCAAACTGCACCCACAGGACCAGTACTGGCCTATCAGGCACTGAGCCACAAGTGACATCACAAATATAAACTCCACCTACATCAATAGCACTGGCCTATCAGGCACTGAGCCACAAGTGACATCACAAACACAAACTGTAGCCATGTGACCAGCACTGGCCTATCAGGCACTGAGCCACAAGTGACATCACAAACACAAACTGCACTCACATCTCCAGCACTGGCCTATCAGGCACTGAGCCACAAGGGACATCACAACCACAAACTGCAGCCATGTCACCAGCACTGGCCCATCAGGCACTGAGCCACAAGTGACATCACAACCACAAACTGCAGCCATGTCACCAGCACTGGCCTATCAGGCACTGAGCCACAAGTGACATCACAACCACAAACTGCACCCACATGAACAGCACTGGCCTATCAGGCACTGAGCCACAAGTGACATCACAAACACAAACTGCACCCACATCACCAGCACTGGCCTATCAGGCACTGAGCCACAAGTGACATCACAAACACAAAGTGCACCCACATCACCAGCACCTGCCTATCAGGCACTGAGCCACAAGTGACATCACAAACAGATACTGCACCCACATCACCAGCACTGGCCTATCAGCCACTGAGCCACAAGTGACATCACAACCACAAACTGCACCCACACCACCAGCACTGGCCTATCAGGCACTGAGCCACAAGTGACATCACAACCACAAACTGCACCCACATCACCAACACTGGCC
This sequence comes from Apteryx mantelli, assembly GCF_036417845.1. Taxonomy (NCBI): domain Eukaryota; kingdom Metazoa; phylum Chordata; class Aves; order Apterygiformes; family Apterygidae; genus Apteryx; species Apteryx mantelli. The sequence goes on from NC_089987.1 coordinate 26,350,921, forward strand.
TTTCAGGCACTGAGCCACAAGTGACATCACAAACACAAACTGCACCCACATCACCAGCACTGGCCAATCAGGCACTGAGCCACAAGTGACATCACAACCACAAACTGCACCCACATCACCACCAAGGGCCCATCAGGCACTGAGCCACAAGTGACATCACAACCACAAACTGCACCCACATCACCAGCACTGGCCTATCAGGCACTGAGCCACAAGCGACCTCACAAACACAAACTGCACCCACACCACCAGCACTGGCCTATCAGGCACTGAGCCACAAGTGACATCACAACCTCAAACTGCAGCCACATCACCAGCACTGGCCTATCAGGCACTGAGCCACAAGTCACATCACAACCACAAACTGCACCCACAGGACCAGTACTGGCCTATCAGGCACTGAGCCACAAGTGACATCACAAATATAAACTCCACCTTCATCAATAGCACTGGCCTATCAGGCACTGAGCCACAAGTGACATCACAAACACAAATTGCACCCACACCACCAGCACTGGCCTATCAGGCAGTGAACCACAAGTGACATCACAAACACAAACTGCACCCACATCACCAGCACTGGCCCACCAGGCACTGAGCCACAAGTGACATCACAACCACAAACTGCACCCACAGGACAAGCACTGGCCTATCAGGCACTGAGCCACAAGTGACATCACAACCACAAACTGCAGCCACATCACCAGCACTGGCCCACCAGGCACTGAGCCACAAGTGACATCACAAACACAAACTGCACCCACATCACCAGCACTGGCCTATCAGGCACTGAGCCACAAGTGACATCACAACCACAAACTGCACCTACACCAACAGCACTGGCCTATCAGGCACACAGCCACAAGTGACTTCACATACACAAAGTGCACCCACAGGACAAGCACTGGCCTATCAGGAACTGAGCCACAAGTGACATCACAACCACAAACTGCACCCACATCACCAGCACTGGTCTATCAGGCACTGAGCCACAAGTGACATCACAACCACAAACTGCACCCACACCACCAGCACTGGCCTATCAGGCACTGAGCCACAAGTGACATCACAACCACAAACTGCACCCACATCACCAGCACTGGCCTATCAGGCACTGAGCCACAAGTGACATCACAAACACAAACTGCAGCCACCTGAAAATCACTGGTCTACCAGGCACTCAGCCACAAGAGACCTCACAACCACAAACTCCACCCACAGGATCAGCACTGGCCTATCAGGCAGTAGAGGAACAAGTGACCTCTCAACCAAAAACAGCAGCCCTGGACCTAGCACTGGCCTATCAAGCACTCAGCAGAAGTGGCCTCACAGATACAAAGAAGTAGCAACGTGGCTGCTGGTGGCCTAGCAGGTACTGAGGCCAAATAACTGCACAAACACAAACAGCAGCAATATGCATCGAGGTGGACTGTCAGGTGCTCATGCTGAAGTGACCTCACAGGCAGCCATGAAGCCAAATAGCTGCTCCTGGCCTCTTTGCAACTGAGGCACTATTGACCTAAACAAGCACAAACAGCAGCAATGTCCATGCTGATCGCCAGTCACATACTGATGCACAACTCACCACAAAAGCACCAACAGCAGCAAAGGGTCTGCTCCCCGTTTATGAGGCACTGAGACACAAGCATCACCAAAGCTATGGGCATGCTGTTGGCCTACCAGCTTCAGAGGCACAACTCACCTCACAAGCACAAATGGCATCGACCTGCCTGCTGCTGCCCTATCTTTGACTGAGTCACAAGGGATCTCAAAAGTGCAAACCTTCACAGAGGAGAAGCTCATCTGGGCCACTCGCACGTCCCTTGATTACGCTGTGATCACTCCATACAGAACAGTCTTCTGCAAATGGCTTTCATCTCCTGGCAAGACTCTCTCCACGTCATGCGACAGCTCCACTCTGGCACCCTGGCGACAAATCACAAAAGGAACAATTGGTCTCGCTTTTCCTTTAGTACCATCAAGTCCGAGCTGGGAGCCTTCGCACTGCAGCACCTACACAATGGCAGCAGCATGCCACTTCCATTTCTAGTGCATTTCTAGGGACAGAGATCAGCTGAGGGAGCAGCTGCACTGCAAAGGCTTTCTGACACTCTCAGATCAACTCGGCACTGCACCAGGCATCAACCTGATGCCAGACCTCTGCTCTGCCACCTACTCTACAAACACACTGCCTCTGCCCCACACAGCTGCCTCTTCTGCTACATACAACCAAGTGTCAGCAAGAAGAGATGCATGCAGGACACTCGCCACTTGCACACTCCCCAGCCACTGCTCTGCTCGCTGCCTTCCCTTGGCTTCTCAATCCAGACACTCAGGCAAGCTCTTGCGGTAACACCACAAGGTGGCCAAGGCACTCTAGGCTCACAAGGCCTGTGGAAATGAGCAGCACAAGATCAGGCACAGAGCTGCCTCCTTGGGTGATGCTGCTCTTTTCAGAGGGAAGGATCCTGCTTTCTTTGGGTACAGCAGGCTGCTGCTTTCCACCCCCATCCCCTCACAAACCTCCTGCTATGGATGGGGGCATGGGGATTTTCTGCAGTAATACAAAAGATACAGATACAACACAGAAACACTTGAGAGTCCGGAAGGCCTCCTGAGCCCAAAGGAACCTCCCTTCCTTTCCTTTAGTTACTAGGACAAGGAGTCCCGGGGAAGGGAAAAAGGGTGCAGAGCCTTTGAAATGAGGCCCAAGCAATGAGGCAGCCCCACACTGGATGGCTGCTGAAATGACAGCTCTCCTGGCTGCGCAGCCTCTGCAGCACCAGTCCGCGCTCCACAGCTGGCTTCACAGAGCACTGAGGGCTGGGTGCCACGGGCAACCTGGCCCTGGGCACATCTTCACCCCTCCCAGAGCCGGGAGCCCAAGAGCTCTGAGACTTCCACAGGTCAGGCTATGGACGCTTTGGGGCACTCACACAAAGGCACTCAAGACATGCTGGCATCTATTATAAGGGTCTTGGACTCATCCTGTATGGCATCACAACCTCCTAGGAAAAGGAGGGGGCACCGTAGCATTTGTTGAGCGGGCTGGCAATAACAGCACTTGTGGGAGGCGGAATTTGCAGCACAGCAGAGGTACCAGGAGCTGAACCCACAACCCAAGTCACCCAGGGAAAATAGGCGCATTTATGGAAGCCTTCGCATCCATACGTAGCCTCTTCTCAGTCACTTGCAGCTGCTTTTACAGAGGGCTCACGACGCTGGCCAAGATGTTGACAGGTACAGGGACACAGCCTGGCATCCTGCCTCCATCCTCAGCGGCTCTAGCACTGCACTGGGAACCTCCATGAGTGGAGCAACCTAGAAAGAAAGAAAGAATCGGAGTGTTACTGGCAGTTCTGCTGGCCTTACAGAGTCGCAACAGGCAGGGGCAAATGTCTCCCCTCTGTGCTGAGCTCTATTGGTGAAGAGCACAGCCAGCAGGGCCACCAAGACGTTCTACCCCTCTTTTTGGCACAGGTGACACCATGTCTGTATACCAGGTCCTGTTTGGGCTCTCCAGTTCTGCACAGGCGCTAACACACTGCAGGGAGTCCAGCACAGGGACACCAAATGGGCAGGGGCTGCAGCGTGGCGCATAAAAGGAGAGGCTGCGAGAGCTGGCTTTGTTCAGCCTAGACAAGAGAAGGCCAACGGGGATCTTCATGCTGTGCACAGCTACCTTATGGAGGGCACAGAGAAGACGGAGCCGGATTTTCTTGGAGGTGCACACTAGTAGCATGGGAGGCAACAGGGACAAATCGGACAATGGGAAATGCTTCTGAGACATTAAGAAGAAACCTTTTTCTCCGTGACGGTGGCCAAACTGCGGCACACGGATCCAGAGAGGTTCCCAGATCTCCATCCTTGGAGGTAATCAAAACTTCACTGGAAAAGGCCCCAAGATACCTCCTCTACTGGCACCTGCCTGGAGCAGGGCGTTGGAGCCCTGCTACCTCCACATGGCTCCCCCATTGCAGCCTCAAGGAATATGCTATTATGAGACTCTTGCCAAAGGCACCAGAGGCTTTGCAGATGCCGCCTCCACCGCTCAACAAGGACAGGTGTCTCAGAGCCACCCATCGCCCTCACAGGCCTGACTTCTTGTGAGGGGGCATCTCCCCTCTCTGCAAGGCTCTGCGTAGGCACAACGTGCAGAAATGCCTCTGACTGCTTTCATTAACTACCCATCTCGCTGAGGGACTGGAATGGATTAGCGTCTGAGATGGGAAGATGCAATGAGGGTCCAGATTCAGCAGAAAGCCTTTAAGGAGGGAGAAGAGAACTCTCTCCAGCAGTCAGTAAAATCCCAAAGACTCACGGAAGCATCAAACCCTTCCGAAACTGCAAGCCTGAACCTCAGCTGACACAAACCACCAACCTGGGAGCAGCCCTGCCTCGCACCACGATGCTCCAAGGAGGCAACACGGTCACCAACAGTCCTCACCCACGTCTCCCAGAAGGACACTGTGATGGCAGGCTGGGCCTTGGGAGCAGAGCACTCCTCTCTCCAGACACCTCCTCCCACGCTGAGCACCAAAACACTGGCGCCACCACCCGGCTCCACCACAGGGCATCTCGCACTGTAACACGCCGTTACCTCCACACCTCACAGAGGGTTGGCAACCAACACACGCCTCTGCATCAGCGACACACAGCCCACAGCACCACACATGGCAGCACGCAGGGCACCCCAAGCACCCCACAACACACAAAGCCCAACTCTCCAGACCTTCCATTCCTTTCTAGTCCTCCAAGGCCTTGCAACACGCTCTGCCTCTGAACAGCCACTCACAGCCCGGGGCCTGCTCACTTCCCACCTTCCCACCAGGAAGCAGAGAAGAAGTACTCTCACAGTGGCTGATCAGGCCAGCTTTTCCCTCTCGCTTGTGCCTCAACTTCTCTGAACAAGAAATCTCTTTCAAAATGTGGCCCATACCCTTTTTGAGGGGTGACATTCCTTCCGTCTCCTCCAACAGCCTTTGCACCCATTCTCCAATGACTGCATACGTGGACAGAAAATCAGAGACCCCTAAAGTGTTACAGTTCCAAAGGTGTCATAAAAGCAGCTGGACACCTCAAAGACAGACACAGCATGCAGACCTTGCAGGAAAATCTCACAAGCTCCCTGCTCTTTTGACAGGGGCAACTTCTAAAGCACACACACACACCCTGGCAATAAGAGATTATTCACACCACTGCTCACACCAGCACTACATTCATTTAGCAGCCTCAAAAGTCTAGCTGGACTCCCTAGCTGACCGGGAGGACGCTGCAAGCTTCTACTTAGCAACAAGCGGAAAGGCAAACTCCATGTCCATGCTCACCACAGAACATCATCCACATTTGAAATGTAGCAGTACTAACTCATGATGATGGAGTGGAATCAAATTTGTGTCAGATGATGTGGAATATCGACTTCTGCTTGATTAATGAGTTGCATTTCTGTATTGCTGTAGAGCTCTGCAGGGGTCAATCCCTCCTCTGAGCACACGCAACAAACCCAGAAGTGACCTCACCACCAGCATCCAAGCCATGCGTCTTCTCCTGACCTGTCAGCTGCTCACATAGAGGTGTCATCACATCACAGATTCACATCATGGCCTCATAATACTCACAGTGCTCTGAAACACCCATTGCCTACCAGTTACTACACCAAAAGATTAGCTTCTGCTATGCATTATCAACACCTAGCCTATGAAATTTAAGAATTGCAGAACAGCCTGCAAGTAATTCTTGGCAACATTTTCTAACGGGAGGATTGCATGGGAGCAGCGATCATGAAACTGAAGACAGCAGGGCCTCATGTCCCAGGCACAGGGAGAAGCCTTCCCGCAACTCAGAACTCTGGTTCCTTCCCCAATGCTGAACAAAACCAGAAAATCCTCCACACATCCAGGACAACAAGCATTCTCCTATTTTAGGCCCTGACAACTGGAGACACGTGGAAGGACTCGGGCCAGGGCATCTCAGTTGGTGAAACCAGCAGAGACACAATTCACCAACTCTTCACCCTGACCTAGGAGCATGGAAAGAACAACAGCAAGTGCAAGCACTGGCCGTTCATCAACTTTCAGGGCCCTGACAAGCAAAACAGCTCACACTTACAGAGCTCTTCTGCAAACACCCTTCACCCTGCTGCCAGGCTCACAGGTCGCGGCACAAAGCAAGAGGCAGGGAGCAAAAACAACGGCTAAGGCACGGCATCACATGCAGGCACAGCCTCTCTCAGAGCCACTCGGAAATGCAGTTTTCACAACAAAAGACACCATTGGGAAGGGCACCTCGCGACGACACCAGCAGCCTGCTCACACTTTGCCCAGCACCTCCCAAACGCACCTCAAAGCAGCACCTGGGGCTGCGCTGGCAGCAGCAGCTCAGGGAAACGCTTTAACAGGGATCCCAGAGCCACCACAGGGCCAAAGCTTCCTGCCCCCAAACCCCACCGAGCCGCCCCGGCCCAGCTGCTCGTGGCAGGCCGCCACGTCTGGCTGCAGGGCAGCTCCCCCCTCTGGCCCACGTCGCTCTGGCCCCTGCTCACGGCCCCACCAGCCCCTGCTGCAGCTCCTGCAGCAAAGCAGCCTCGTCGCCAGCACCGCTGCCCCGCCCCGGCGGGAGGGCACCCGCCGCCATTTGAACGCGCCCGCAGCCCCCACCAAACGCTCTCGCCCGCTCGCTTCTCGCCTGCTTTGCTCCCGCTCTTCTTCCACGTCTTTGACGTCTTTTTTTTTTTTCCCCCCACATGTTGGACTGCAATTGGCTGGCAGAGCCATCAGTGAAATCGATGCCCGCCCTCCTCCTCCGGACAGCCAATAGGAGGGCTGCACTGGGGCGATGCCATGGCAACGCTGGGCCCTCCTGCCCTGGCGGCCAGCTCCGCCCCCTCCCCCTTGGTCGGGTGCCATGTTGTGGGCGGCAGCGCGGGGCGCGGCGGGGCCTGGGGGCAGCGCGGTGCTGTGTGGGCGGGCAGTGTGGGGCCCCGGGGTGCGGCCGCTGCCCCGGCGGTGCTGGGCTGTGTGGCGGGGGCCCTGCGGGGCTGCTGGCTGCCCTGCGCCCTGGGGGCCGTGCGGGGTGTGGGGGGGCAGCGCTGGGGCCTGTGCTGGTGGCATCCGTGGTGCCGGCGTGGGGGCCCTGGGGCTGGCCGTGGTGCCGGAGTCCACAGGCAGCATCCTGCTGCCCCCAGGGCAGGGCAGGGCAAGGCAGTGTCCTCTCGCCCCTCCTGCCCTGGGTCCCTGCCCACGGCAGCCCTAGGGCTTGGCTAGGGAGCGGTGGTGTGGGGTCGTGAGGGGGCTGGTGGAGATGGCTGTGTTGGGCTCACCCCAGCACTGCCCACCCCAGCTCAGAGAAAAAACCTTGGCGTCAGCCAGGACCTGTTGAATGAGGATTGCACCTCCACCTGTTTCCAGGCTGCTCTCTCCAATGTATGTTCTTTTGGGTGCGGTGATTTGAGCCTAGTTTGCAGGAGGACAGGGGCAGTGGCCATCTAAAGATGGCATCTCTGAGCCCAAAACATGCTGCGCCAAGTTGGAAGGATCCAGGGGGAAGGAATAGAGATTTTCCCAAACACCCAGAGGACTTGGGGTTATTAAAAGGTGAAGGTTTTATTATCATATATGGACATTTCCAGCAGGGTCTTGAGAGCCCCATGGAGCTGCAGGCCACCTCAGCGTCTGGGATGCAGGACCCCTTTCCTCTCAGAGCCAGACCCCAAAGGGGGACCCACTCCCAGGAAAACCTGTCATGGATGCCCATGCCCCCCCCACCCTAAGAGGCGATGGAGCTGGCCGCACAGAAGCCTTGGGGCTCAGGACAGCCCCATCCCCAGGACCCAGGAGTCCTGGCTGTCACATTGTCCCCCAAGCCAGAGTGGACTCTCAGGCAGGGCTCTCGCAGCAGCCCCCAGCCCTGTCCAGCCACCCCCACAGCCCGGGATCCACAGCAGTTTTGGCAGTTAACAGTCTCTGTGCGACACCTCGGGAAGGATCTCCCAAAGCCCTTACCCTCGGTGGAGAGCCGCAGGAGCGCAGGGGCCAAGGAGCTGTGGTCCTGGCTGATGGTCCATCCAGCAGTCCTCCGTCTCGCTTGCCCTCTTGCTCTCGGTTCACCTCTCCAGCCAGAGAAACGGGACGTTCTTCCCATCTCATTACCCAAAACTCCTTTCCAACATGCCCCTGCTCCTCCGCCTGTTGGTGAGGGGCCCCAACGTGGTCCCACTGCCTCCTGTCCCCTCTCCTTGCCATGGAGCCACTAGGAAGGGCAGCCGTGGGGAGGGTGTGAGCAGTGCCCAGGAGTGCCTGGGCCTCACAGGGAAGTGAGGGTCCCCACCCACGACACCGGGGAGACCTCCCTGTGATGTGGCACGTCCCATTGTGACCTCAGCTCATGTCATCTGGGGGCTCTGTAGGTCACTGCCATGGAGATGGCACAGCCAGGGAGAGAGCAGAGAGATTTCCCCTCATGTGCTGGAAAGCAGCCACCTGCCTTCACTGCAGTTATTTTCCATAATTTTCTGATAAATCCTTCAGGAATGTCTCCAGACAGTGTCAAAGACTGTGAAATATCTCAAACGGGGCACTGAAGATGTCACTTCTGCGCCCCTGCACCGACAGGTCACTGCACTGGGCAGACCTGTGCAGGAATCTGGGGTTTGGGGGCTGGCGTTTTTACAGGATCCAAGGCATGTGGGATGAACCAGCACAAAGCATGGCCACAGGCTGAGAAATGCTTTGGTGAGCCTCAAAACTGGTTTCTGCTGTGGGCCACTCTTTTTGTGGAAGCAGGATGCAGGACAATGTGGGACAGGACGTAGCTTTCCTCCTTTAGGCACCAAGGCAGGCTCTTTGCTTCTAAAAGTGCTCGGCAAGGTTTCTCAGTCGGCAGTGCTTGAGCTAGAGATGCTATGCCAGAGAAGAGCAAACATAGCCTTAACACACATCATCCAGAGGCCCTTATCCAGGACCCTGGAGCCTGCCAGGCTCCAAAGCCATGGGCGAGGCCAGGTAGCAAATGTGGGGAAGTTTTCCCATTTCCCATGAAGTTTGCCCATCTTTCCTTCTGGCTGAGGCTGAGGAAGCCATTTCTCATCCCTGGGCCTCATTTGGTCCTTGTGCTTTTCAGTGTCACCTTGGGGCTGTGCGAGAATTCTCCCCTGGGTACGCTCCTCAGCCCCCTGCCCTCCTCCTCCCCGCAGGCACCCTTGCTCTCCCGGGTCTGTACAGCCCTGACATCCTGGATCTCCCACATTTTATGACTCTGGGCTTCTGAGGACACGCCCACACACTGCAGTGCTGCTGTCCAGGCTCCGGTGCAGAGTCTATGAGGCAGTGAAATGCCTCAGGACGTGCATTTTGACTCACTCTGAAGTTTGTGAGATGACCAGCTCCCAGCTCTGCAGCTGCTGAAGTTTGAGAGCATCCCTACAACCAGCCTTCCTGCTCTTCCTAATCTCTGCACAGTTTTGGGGCAAATCTTGCAGAAGGGAGACTCCATCCCCCTTGAATACTGTGAGAGATGTGGCTTTCCAAGTCACTGCAAAAGGAAGGACTCCTTTACTTCTTTGGGTTGCTTCTTGAGCCTGTGGCACCTGCTCTGTGATGCTGGGAGCCCCAGCTCTGCAGCCTGGTGTCTTTGCCCTTTCTCTCCCCTGTCTCCTGTTTGTCTACCCAAAGTCTTCTCTCCACACCAGGGGTATGGGAAGTGCTGCTTTAGAGAGCTCATTTGAAGCTGTGACGTTGTGAATCTGAAGGCCTGAAGGAGGCTAGTCTGGGACATGGCTGTGCCCCCACACCCCCTCCTGTTCCCAGCCTGAGGATCCAGGAAGGTCTCCAGGGAGAGCAGTGGGTTTGGGGGTGGGTGAGATGGGTTTCCCTCAACATCCCTGGGTCCTGCATGAGTTTCTCTAAACGTCCAGGAAATTCCCTCTTCTCTAGGGGCTTGCTTCAAGACTTTTCCAGACTTTTGTACAGAAACCCAGCCTGGTCCAAGATCCCCAAGAGCAGCACGGCCCCCAGCATCGCCCGGGACCCCCAGGAGCTGTGTGGCTCTCTCTTCTGTTCCCCCATTCCCCGATTAAATGGACACTTTGTAACCTCACCTTTACAACACACCACCTGGACGCTGCAACACTGTGACTCCTCCCCTAGCTCATTCCCATAGGCAGCTGCTGATTTGTGACCTGCCTATTGGCTGGCAGGAGGAGGGGGGCGGGTCTGGATTTCACTGACGGCTCTGTCAGCCAATCGGAGTCCACCATGTGGAAGAAAAACAGACGTGAAAGAGAGAGGTGGAAGAGGAGAGGGAGCGAAGCAGGGGAGGCTTTGGGTGGAAAGCAGGACCGGGCTTGGGCAGCTTGTTTCTCACAAGACCGTGAGAAACGCTCTGCCCCCCCTGGCCAGTATAACTGCTCTGCCTGGCACTGAGGCACAGGAGGACTCAGGGTGGAGATTGGGCTCTGCAGATAAGAGCCCCAGGGGCAGAGTTAGGAAACAAGAAAAGACCTCGAATGCGAAAAAACAGCATCTTTAAGTACACCAGAAACCAGCAGGGGCTGGAAAATGCCCCAAGCTGTCGTAAAAGTTTCTGAGCATAAAGAAAAATCAATAAAAAAAAAACCCTGTTCAAATGTGAATAATAGATGGATGTAACCGAGTAACCTTAAAAGAAATAGCTTCAGCAGTTACAGTTAAAACCAAACTATAACAACCGAATTGCCTTGGTAGGGTTTACTTTTTGTTTGGGTTTTACAGAATGACCCTCTGAAGAGCAACAACTTGAAAAGAAGCAGCCAGAAAGAGTGGTAGAATTGTTAGGCTAAGTAATGTGTTTTTTAAAAGTATCTAAATAATAGAATGAATCTAGGAGCCAGGAGAGAAGTAACATCAAAGGAAGGTGGCAGACCTAAGAATGAGGGGATACACATACCAGGCTGATAACGAAACTCAACAGCTGTATTCTAGTGTTTGTAAAAATTGATGATCCTAAGGAAGGGGCTAACACCTTCCCTTGATGAAAGGAAAGGAAAGAAAGAGAAAAAGATGGTAAAATTAAGCATAAATCTAACAGCTGTTGATCTGAAGTTAAAGTTGTCTGTTTCCTATAGAGAAGACAGGGAAATACGGAAAAAGAATAATAAAAAAAAAGGTGACCAACTCTATTTGAAGCTCCTCTAAAGGGAACTATTCCAGCTTGGGGAACAAACTGATCTTTCGGTGCAGGAAAGAAATGCCTGCAATTAAAGGAAATAAGATTTCTGTGTTAAGATATGGAGCTGGAACAACACTCGGATTCACTGAATTTGGGTCAATAGGCCAGACCAATCATGTTGCTATTAGGATTAAGACTGTTATTTTTAACAGTTGTTTACGTGTTACTGCAAATGGGCATGCTTTGCTTTTGGCGTCTATTAATAGCAGTGCGCATTTCCCCAGTACACTGTGCTTACCCAAAAGCCGCCCACTGCACACCAAAGGGAATTAGCTGACTTCTGAAATAAATGCGTGTGTCTGGCGGTGTCAAGGGGTGGAGTGACAGGCGCCACACAGGCAAGCGTGGGACTCTGGATGGTGCAGCCCACAGAAGAGGGGTTTGCTCTGGGGTGATCCCAGGAGTTAAGGAACCCCGGGTGCATCACGGCTGGAGCCACCACACTGTGGGGTTGCTGCAGCCTGGGGGCAACCGTCTAACGACCCCACGACTGACAATTCCAGACAGAGGAGAAGCGACACCACAGACTCACCCCATAAACATCTAGGTGCTGTGGAACCATTCCCCACAGAACGACCTGTTCATGGCTGCTGTTGCCAACTGAGCAGTGCTGTGGGCTGAGCACTAGGTTACCTGTTGATGTGCATGCTGTTATTGACTGAGGCCATACAGCCTTTGTGTAACTGTGGGCTGGCGTTGTTTTGACTCGCTATAGAAAAGAGTAAGCCACAGAAGTTGGTGTGGACTCTGACCAACCATCAGCTGGCCAGTGGATGTCAATGGCGTGGTGAGGAGAATCCAGGCAAAACCGTGCCGGAAGGGTGGCCAATAAAGGGCGAGTGCGGTCACTGTACCGTGCATCTATGATTTAACTGTAGAGTTCTAATATGTGTATATATTTTTTCAGTTCTGTTATATTTCTAGCTTTTTTTGTTATAACCTCTTATCTCTAATAAATTCTCATACTTGACAAATCATGATCTTTCGGAGTTCAGTGCAAATAAACCCGAATCTGAAAGAATCACAGACGCCCCTCTATTGGCATGTCACAGGTAACACTCACAAGGGGCATCAAATCTCTTGAACGGGATGGTTGGTTACTGTCCAGATGGTGGTGGCAGTCTCCTTTGCCGGGGTCCTTCCAACAGTGGCTTCCACTGGATCAGATGAGACTCCCTGAACTGTTCTTCTGGGGAATTTTTATAGTCCAGCTGGCTTGTGGTCCTGTGTGACCTCTCCAGCATATGCATGAGCCATTGCTACTGATTACCTCAAACTACATACCAAAGCATCTCCTAACTCTCCTAAGAATGCACAGAAGACTGTCCTACATGGCCACTTCTTCATTTGCAGGAGCAGTTTCTACTGTCAATTTTCAAGGGTCTTAAATAATTACAATTTAATCAGTTCTGCAGCAGGAGCTGCTGCAGAGATTCTGAAACAGCCAGATACTCCACCTGAGATGGTACTCACCACATTTAAGCACAGGAATTGGTCCAGGCACAGCAGGATCTGCCTCTAGAAATCTCTAGAACTGTCTGAAATACCCACTTGGAGAGGTTCTGCACCAGTCAGTCCAACACTTAATTTGGAAAGTGGTAGGAGTTCAGTCAATCTCCTAGTTTCAAGTCTGAAACTGCCTGTCTCAAACCTGCCCATCAGCTCACCTGTGTGGATTACTAGATGGGGGAGTTCCTGGGCCACCCAGGGGATTAATGACTTGAGTGCTCTGAGTGCGCATACAGGCACAGGCCTGATAGCCTGTTGCCCACCCACACCACAATTCTAACTGTAAGAGAAACCTGAATTTCATACCTGGAACTTGATTTCCAGAGCTTTTGCCACAAGTACTGGCTCTTAGCTAGCACTCTGGCCTACCTCTGCAAGCAAGTGAGGCAGGAGAGTTGTTTCCTGTGTCTAAAGACAGGTGGGATGAATCAACCTTTATTTCATGGCATTGGATATAAACAAAGAGAAAATGAGAATCCCTTGTGCAGTTCTGGTCTCCCACCTCAAGAAAGAAAAGTAGGACTAGGAAAAGGGAAGGGAAAGTTGATGAAGGCAGCAAGGCGAATTTCACCACACATGACATTAGTTACTCTTGTCCCACCTTCAACTGACTGGCTTCTGAAATGGATCCTCCCAACCATACCATAGCGGGAAAATTCTTCCTCAAGGCCTTTTCAGTCAGTCATGAAATGCAAATCCTCTTCTTCACACTGCCGTGGGTGATTTATCTGCTCACTACCATGGGGCATATGGTCATGATATCTATCATTTGACTCAACCACCAGTTCCACCCCTAGCGTATCTCTTCGCCAGCAGCTTCCCCTTCCTAGATATTTGGTTCCCTTTGCCCCTAAAAGGTTTGTCAGCCTCATCTTGGAGATTAAGACCATCCCACAGCTGCTTGCCAGTTCCAGACCGTGCTTTCCATCTTCCTGGGCACCGCTGAGTTCAGCCTGCTTGTTGTGCTGTCTTTTGATTGCTGTGGGGCCATTTGCAATCCATCGCACTGTACCATCTTTATGAAGCCCTGGTTGGACTCCACACTCATCTTTATCCATTGGCTGATGGCATCTCTATCCTTGCTCAGCCCCACCATCTTATATACCAAGGTACCCTGTGTCCCCAGTAAAGAGACTCTTTCTTCTGTGGCCTCATCCCTTTGATGAGAGCAGCCTGCATGGGCACCAGCTACCTTCAAACATGAGCTTTGCTCTCTCCTCTGCTGTGTTGCTGAGCTCCTTCACATTGACCCCTGTGTCTTATGCCTGCACTAGATGCACTATCCTGAGAATACCCTCTGGGAAAGCCACATGAAGCCTTCTTCACCAGCATAGCCGGTGACACTGCCATCGTCACTACTGCATATGGTAGCTCCATTTTTGGCTACGAGGGGCCTGAATACAGCAAATCCTTTGAACCAACCAAAGCCTGATGAAAGGGTTCAAGACGGTTACCTCCATGGTGAGCAGAGAAGCTGCTTTGCTGTAAGCTCTCAGCAGCTTTGCAGGCTCCTCTAAGAAAGTACATTGAGGAGAAGCATGATTTTAGCTGACATCCAGCAGACTAAGAAGACACAACATTTTGAGTGCTGGAACTTACCCAGCAAATGGGAAGCTGGGACTGTCACCTCTGATTCACTGAGGCTACAGTGATATTGCTGTAGGTGACTTGGCTTGAGCTTTTGCTCAAATAATTACAGCCAGTGGTTCAATTTCAGCATATCTTCCAGATGAACCTAGTCCAGAGATTCCCTTATGCCAGACTAGAAGCAGAGAGTAAGAGCATCTGGGATCTAGGACTAACCTGAGCCCCAAGTTAAAATGCCAGTGCGAACATGAGGTATTGCCCACTACTGAGCTTCCCATTTTGCTCTCTGTGTAAGTCACCCATTACACTCTGAGACAGGGTCTGCGGGACAACAGAGTCTGTGCAGAACCTCTGGTTCACTCCTTGAAATCCATCATCTCCTTCTCCCCTCCACCCTTGCACTGTGAGGCTGTTGCAAGGGAGGAGCATGGTTGTTCGATATGTGATTCGAAGGCGAGGTGGGCGTGACGTGGGAGATTCGAACGTGACGTGGGTGTGACGTGGGAGATTCGAACGTGACGTGGGCGTGACGTGGGAGATTAGAACGTGACGTGGGTGTGACGTGGGCGTGACGTGGGTGATTAGAACGTGACGTGGGTGTGACGTGGGCGTGTCGTGGGAGATTCGATCGTGACCTGGGTGTGAGTGGGAGATTCGAACGTGACATGGGTGTGAAGTGGGTGTGACGTGGGATATTCGAACGTGACGTGGGTGTGACGTTGGCGTGACGTGGGAGATTCGAACGTGACGTGGGTGTGACGTGGGAGATTCGAACGTGACGTGGGCGTGACGTGGGTGTGACGTGGGAGATTCGAACGTGACGTGTGTGTGACGTGAGATATTCGCACGTGACGTGGGCGTCGCGTGGGTGATTCGAACGTGACGTGGGTGTGACGTGGCTGTGACGAGGGAGATTCGAACGTGTCGTGGGTGTGACGTGGGTGTGACGATGGAGATTCGAACGTGACGTGGGTGTGAGGTGAATATTCGAACGTGACGTGGGCGTCGCGTGGGTGATTCGAACGTGACGTGGGCGTGACGTGGGAGATTCGAACGTGACGTGGGTGTGACGTGGAAGATTCGAACGTGACGTGGGCGTGGCGTGGGAGATTCGAACGTGACGTGGGTGTGACGTGGGCTGTCGTGGGAGATTCGATCGTGACCTGGGTGTGAGTGGGAGATTCGAATGTGACATGGGTGTGAAGTGGGTGTGACGTGGGATATTCGAACGTGACGGGTGTGACGTGGGCGTGACGTGGGAGAATCGAACGTGACTTCGGTGTGAAGTGAGACATTCGGACGTGACGTGGGCGTGACGTGGGAGTTTCGAACGTGACGTGGGCGTGACGTGGAGATTCGAAAATGACGTGGGTGTGACCTGAGACATTCGAAAGTGACGTGGGCGTGACGTGGGTGATTCGAACGTGACCTGAGTGTGACGTGAGACATTCGACCGTGACCTGGGTGTGACGTGGGAGGTTCGAACGTGATGTGGGTGTGAAGTTGGTGTGACGTGGGAGATTCGAACGTGACGTGGGTGTGACGGGGGCGTGACGTGGGAGAATCGAACGTGACGTGGGTGTGACATGGGTGATTTGAACGTGACCTGGGTGTGACATGAGACATTCGAACGTGACGTGGGCGTGACGTGGGTGATTCGAACGTGACGTGGGTGTGAATGGGTGTGACGTGGGAGATTCGAACGTGACGTGGGTGTGACGTGGGTGTGACGTGGGAGATTCGAACGTGACGTGGGCGTGACGTGAGACATTCAAAATTGACGTGGGTGTGACGAGGGAGATTCGAACGTGACGTGGGTGTGAAGTGGGTGTGATGTGAGACATTCGAACGTGACGTGGGCGTGACGTGGATGATTCGAACGTGACGTGGGCGTGACGTGGGTGATTCGAACGTGACGTGGGCGTGACGTGGGAGATTCGAACGTGACGTGGGCGTGACGTGGGTGTGACGTGGGAGATTCGAACGTGACGTGTGTGTGACGTGAGATATTCGCACGTGACGTGGGCGTGACGTGGGTGATTCGAACGTGACGTGGGTCTGACGTGGGCGTGACGTGGGAGATTCGAACGTGACGTGGGCGTGGCGTGGGAGATTCGAACGTGACGTGGGTGTGACGTGGGAGATTCGAACGAGACGTGGGCGTGACGTGGGTGTGACGTGGGAGATTCGAACGTGACGTGTGTGTGACGTGAGATATTCGCACGTGACGTGGGCGTCGCGTGGGTGATTCGAACGTGACGTGGGTGTGACGTGGGAGATTCGAACGTGACGTGGGTGTGACGTGGGCGTGACGTGGGAGAATCGAACGTGACGTAGGTGTGACATGGGTGATTCGAACGTGACCTGGGTGTGACGTGAGACATTCGAACGTGACGTGGGCGTGACGTGGGAGATTCGAACGTGACGTGGGTGTGAATGGGTGTGACGTGGGAGATTCGAACGTGACGTGGGTGTGACGGGAGACATTCGAACGTGACGTGTGTGTGACGAGGGAGATTCGAACGTGACATGGGTGTGAAGTGGGTGTGACGTGGGATATTCGAACGTGACGTGGGTGTGACGTGGGCGTGACGTGGGAGAATCGAACGTGACTTGGGTGTGAAGTGAGACATTCGAAAGTGACGTGGGCGTGACGTGGGAGTTTCGAACGTGACGTGGGCGTCACGTGGGAGATTCGAACGTGACCTGGGTGGTTCGAAATTGGCGTGGGTGTGCCGCCCTGCTTCAAGGCTCCCCCACCAAGCAGGGTTCAGAGGCAAGAGCACTGGGAAGGCAGAGCTTGCCTCCGCATGCCTAGGACAGCCCCCACCACGAGTGCCCGGCTCCCTTGCCTCCCCTCCGCAAGCCTACACCAGCTGTCCTCACACCTTGGCACTAGCAGTGTGAGGCTGTTGCAAGGCAGGAGCATGGTTGTTCGATATGTGCTTCGAAGGCGAGGTGGGTGTGACGTGGGAGATTCGAACGTGACGTGGGCGTGACGTGGGAGATTAGAACGTGACGTGGGTGTGACGTGGGCGTGACGTGGGTGATTAGAACGTGACGTGGGTGTGACGTGGGCGTGTCGTGGGAGATTCGATCGTGACCTGGGTGTGAGTGGGAGATTCGAACGTGACATGGGTGTGAAGTGGGTGTGACGTGGGATATTCGAACGTGACGTGGGTGTGACGTTGGCGTGACGTGGGAGATTCGAACGTGACGTGGGTGTGACGTGGGAGATTCGAACGTGACGTGGGCGTGACGTGGGTGTGACGTGGGAGATTCGAACGTGACGTGTGTGTGACGTGAGATATTCGCACGTGACGTGGGCGTCGCGTGGGTGATTCGAACGTGACGTGGGTGTGACGTGGCTGTGACGAGGGAGATTCGAACGTGTCGTGGGTGTGACGTGGGTGTGACGATGGAGATTCGAACGTGACGTGGGTGTGAGGTGAATATTCGAACGTGACGTGGGCGTCGCGTGGGTGATTCGAACGTGACGTGGGCGTGACGTGGGAGATTCGAACGTGACGTGGGTGTGACGTGGAAGATTCGAACGTGACGTGGGCGTGGCGTGGGAGATTCGAACGTGACGTGGGTGTGACGTGGGCTGTCGTGGGAGATTCGATCGTGACCTGGGTGTGAGTGGGAGATTCGAATGTGACATGGGTGTGAAGTGGGTGTGACGTGGGATATTCGAACGTGACGGGTGTGACGTGGGCGTGACGTGGGAGAATCGAACGTGACTTCGGTGTGAAGTGAGACATTCGGACGTGACGTGGGCGTGACGTGGGAGTTTCGAACGTGACGTGGGCGTGACGTGGAGATTCGAAAATGACGTGGGTGTGACCTGAGACATTCGAAAGTGACGTGGGCGTGACGTGGGTGATTCGAACGTGACCTGAGTGTGACGTGAGACATTCGACCGTGACCTGGGTGTGACGTGGGAGGTTCGAACGTGATGTGGGTGTGAAGTTGGTGTGACGTGGGAGAATCGAACGTGACGTGGGTGTGACATGGGTGATTTGAACGTGACCTGGGTGTGACATGAGACATTCGAACGTGACGTGGGCGTGACGTGGGTGATTCGAACGTGACGTGGGTGTGAATGGGTGTGACGTGGGAGATTCGAACGTGACGTGGGTGTGACGTGGGTGTGACGTGGGAGATTCGAACGTGACGTGGGCGTGACGTGAGACATTCAAAATTGACGTGGGTGTGACGAGGGAGATTCGAACGTGACGTGGGTGTGAAGTGGGTGTGATGTGAGACATTCGAACGTGACGTGGGCGTGACGTGGATGATTCGAACGTGACGTGGGCGTGACGTGGGTGATTCGAACGTGACGTGGGCGTGACGTGGGAGATTCGAACGTGACGTGGGCGTGACGTGGGTGTGACGTGGGAGATTCGAACGTGACGTGTGTGTGACGTGAGATATTCGCACGTGACGTGGGCGTGACGTGGGTGATTCGAACGTGACGTGGGTCTGACGTGGGCGTGACGTGGGAGATTCGAACGTGACGTGGGCGTGGCGTGGGAGATTCGAACGTGACGTGGGTGTGACGTGGGAGATTCGAACGAGACGTGGGCGTGACGTGGGTGTGACGTGGGAGATTCGAACGTGACGTGTGTGTGACGTGAGATATTCGCACGTGACGTGGGCGTCGCGTGGGTGATTCGAACGTGACGTGGGTGTGACGTGGGAGATTCGAACGTGACGTGGGTGTGACGTGGGCGTGACGTGGGAGAATCGAACGTGACGTAGGTGTGACATGGGTGATTCGAACGTGACCTGGGTGTGACGTGAGACATTCGAACGTGACGTGGGCGTGACGTGGGAGAATCGAACGTGACGTAGGTGTGACATGGGTGATTCGAACGTGACCTGGGTGTGACGTGAGACATTCGAACGTGACGTGGGCGTGACGTGGGAGATTCGAACGTGACGTGGGTGTGAATGGGTGTGACGTGGGAGATTCGAACGTGACGTGGGTGTGACGGGAGACATTCGAACGTGACGTGTGTGTGACGAGGGAGATTCGAACGTGACATGGGTGTGAAGTGGGTGTGACGTGGGATATTCGAACGTGACGTGGGTGTGACGTGGGCGTGACGTGGGAGAATCGAACGTGACTTGGGTGTGAAGTGAGACATTCGAAAGTGACGTGGGCGTGACGTGGGAGTTTCGAACGTGACGTGGGCGTCACGTGGGAGATTCGAACGTGACCTGGGTGGTTCGAAATTGGCGTGGGTGTGCCGCCCTGCTTCAAGGCTCCCCCACCAAGCAGGGTTCAGAGGCAAGAGCACTGGGAAGGCAGAGCTTGCCTCCGCATGCCTAGGACAGCCCCCACCACGAGTGCCCGGCTCCCTTGCCTCCCCTCCGCAAGCCTACACCAGCTGTCCTCACACCTTGGCACTAGCAGTGTGAGGCTGTTGCAAGGCAGGAGCATGGTTGTTCGATATGTGCTTCGAAGGCGAGGTGGGTGTGACGTGGGAGATTCGAACGTGACGTGGGCGTGACGTGGGAGATTAGAACGTGACGTGGGTGTGACGTGGGCGTGACGTGGGTGATTAGAACGTGACGTGGGTGTGACGTGGGCGTGTCGTGGGAGATTCGATCGTGACCTGGGTGTGAGTGGGAGATTCGAACGTGACATGGGTGTGAAGTGGGTGTGACGTGGGATATTCGAACGTGACGTGGGTGTGACGTTGGCGTGACGTGGGAGATTCGAACGTGACGTGGGTGTGACGTGGGAGATTCGAACGTGACGTGGGCGTGACGTGGGTGTGACGTGGGAGATTCGAACGTGACGTGTGTGTGACGTGAGATATTCGCACGTGACGTGGGCGTCGCGTGGGTGATTCGAACGTGACGTGGGTGTGACGTGGCTGTGACGAGGGAGATTCGAACGTGTCGTGGGTGTGACGTGGGTGTGACGATGGAGATTCGAACGTGACGTGGGTGTGAGGTGAATATTCGAACGTGACGTGGGCGTCGCGTGGGTGATTCGAACGTGACGTGGGCGTGACGTGGGAGATTCGAACGTGACGTGGGTGTGACGTGGAAGATTCGAACGTGACGTGGGCGTGGCGTGGGAGATTCGAACGTGACGTGGGTGTGACGTGGGCTGTCGTGGGAGATTCGATCGTGACCTGGGTGTGAGTGGGAGATTCGAATGTGACATGGGTGTGAAGTGGGTGTGACGTGGGATATTCGAACGTGACGGGTGTGACGTGGGCGTGACGTGGGAGAATCGAACGTGACTTCGGTGTGAAGTGAGACATTCGGACGTGACGTGGGCGTGACGTGGGAGTTTCGAACGTGACGTGGGCGTGACGTGGAGATTCGAAAATGACGTGGGTGTGACCTGAGACATTCGAAAGTGACGTGGGCGTGACGTGGGTGATTCGAACGTGACCTGAGTGTGACGTGAGACATTCGACCGTGACCTGGGTGTGACGTGGGAGGTTCGAACGTGATGTGGGTGTGAAGTTGGTGTGACGTGGGAGATTCGAACGTGACGTGGGTGTGACGGGGGCGTGACGTGGGAGAATCGAACGTGACGTGGGTGTGACATGGGTGATTTGAACGTGACCTGGGTGTGACATGAGACATTCGAACGTGACGTGGGCGTGACGTGGGTGATTCGAACGTGACGTGGGTGTGAATGGGTGTGACGTGGGAGATTCGAACGTGACGTGGGTGTGACGTGGGTGTGACGTGGGAGATTCGAACGTGACGTGGGCGTGACGTGAGACATTCAAAATTGACGTGGGTGTGACGAGGGAGATTCGAACGTGACGTGGGTGTGAAGTGGGTGTGATGTGAGACATTCGAACGTGACGTGGGCGTGACGTGGATGATTCGAACGTGACGTGGGCGTGACGTGGGTGATTCGAACGTGACGTGGGCGTGACGTGGGAGATTCGAACGTGACGTGGGCGTGACGTGGGTGTGACGTGGGAGATTCGAACGTGACGTGTGTGTGACGTGAGATATTCGCACGTGACGTGGGCGTGACGTGGGTGATTCGAACGTGACGTGGGTCTGACGTGGGCGTGACGTGGGAGATTCGAACGTGACGTGGGCGTGGCGTGGGAGATTCGAACGTGACGTGGGTGTGACGTGGGAGATTCGAACGAGACGTGGGCGTGACGTGGGTGTGACGTGGGAGATTCGAACGTGACGTGTGTGTGACGTGAGATATTCGCACGTGACGTGGGCGTCGCGTGGGTGATTCGAACGTGACGTGGGTGTGACGTGGGAGATTCGAACGTGACGTGGGTGTGACGTGGGCGTGACGTGGGAGAATCGAACGTGACGTAGGTGTGACATGGGTGATTCGAACGTGACCTGGGTGTGACGTGAGACATTCGAACGTGACGTGGGCGTGACGTGGGAGATTCGAACGTGACGTGGGTGTGAATGGGTGTGACGTGGGAGATTCGAACGTGACGTGGGTGTGACGGGAGACATTCGAACGTGACGTGTGTGTGACGAGGGAGATTCGAACGTGACATGGGTGTGAAGTGGGTGTGACGTGGGATATTCGAACGTGACGTGGGTGTGACGTGGGCGTGACGTGGGAGAATCGAACGTGACTTGGGTGTGAAGTGAGACATTCGAAAGTGACGTGGGCGTGACGTGGGAGTTTCGAACGTGACGTGGGCGTCACGTGGGAGATTCGAACGTGACCTGGGTGGTTCGAAATTGGCGTGGGTGTACCGCCCTGCTTCAAGGCTCCCCCACCAAGCAGGGCTCAGAGGCAAGAGCACTGGGAAGGCAGAGGTTGCCTCCGCATGCCTAGGACAGCCCCCACCACGAGTGCCCGGCTCCCTTGCCTCCCCTCCGCAAGCCTACACCAGCTGTCCTCACACCTTGGCACTAGCAGTGTGAGGCTGTTGCAAGGCAGGAGCATGGTTGTTCGATATGTGCTTCGAAGGCGAGGTGGGTGTGACGTGGGAGATTCGAACGTGACGTGGGCGTGACGTGGGAGATTAGAACGTGACGTGGGTGTGACGTGGGCGTGACGTGGGTGATTAGAACGTGACGTGGGTGTGACGTGGGCGTGTCGTGGGAGATTCGATCGTGACCTGGGTGTGAGTGGGAGATTCGAACGTGACATGGGTGTGAAGTGGGTGTGACGTGGGATATTCGAACGTGACGTGGGTGTGACGTTGGCGTGACGTGGGAGATTCGAACGTGACGTGGGTGTGACGTGGGAGATTCGAACGTGACGTGGGCGTGACGTGGGTGTGACGTGGGAGATTCGAACGTGACGTGTGTGTGACGTGAGATATTCGCACGTGACGTGGGCGTCGCGTGGGTGATTCGAACGTGACGTGGGTGTGACGTGGCTGTGACGAGGGAGATTCGAACGTGTCGTGGGTGTGACGTGGGTGTGACGATGGAGATTCGAACGTGACGTGGGTGTGAGGTGAATATTCGAACGTGACGTGGGCGTCGCGTGGGTGATTCGAACGTGACGTGGGCGTGACGTGGGAGATTCGAACGTGATGTGGGTGTGACGTGGAAGATTCGAACGTGACGTGGGCGTGGCGTGGGAGATTCGAACGTGACGTGGGTGTGACGTGGGCTGTCGTGGGAGATTCGATCGTGACCTGGGTGTGAGTGGGAGATTCGAATGTGACATGGGTGTGAAGTGGGTGTGACGTGGGATATTCGAACGTGACGGGTGTGACGTGGGCGTGACGTGGGAGAATCGAACGTGACTTCGGTGTGAAGTGAGACATTCGGACGTGACGTGGGCGTGACGTGGGAGTTTCGAACGTGACGTGGGCGTGACGTGGAGATTCGAAAATGACGTGGGTGTGACCTGAGACATTCGAAAGTGACGTGGGCGTGACGTGGGTGATTCGA
The DNA here is from genome assembly GCF_036417845.1 of Apteryx mantelli. Classification (NCBI taxonomy): domain Eukaryota; kingdom Metazoa; phylum Chordata; class Aves; order Apterygiformes; family Apterygidae; genus Apteryx; species Apteryx mantelli. Next base: position 26,374,099 of record NC_089987.1, read on the forward strand.
ACGTGACCTGAGTGTGACGTGAGACATTCGACCGTGACCTGGGTGTGACGTGGGAGGTTCGAACGTGATGTGGGTGTGAAGTTGGTGTGACGTGGGAGATTCGAACGTGACGTGGGTGTGACGGGGGCGTGACGTGGGAGAATCGAACGTGACGTGGGTGTGACATGGGTGATTTGAACGTGACCTGGGTGTGACATGAGACATTCGAACGTGACGTGGGCGTGACGTGGGTGATTCGAACGTGACGTGGGTGTGAATGGGTGTGACGTGGGAGATTCGAACGTGACGTGGGTGTGACGTGGGTGTGACGTGGGAGATTCGAACGTGACGTGGGCGTGACGTGAGACATTCAAAATTGACGTGGGTGTGACGAGGGAGATTCGAACGTGACGTGGGTGTGAAGTGGGTGTGATGTGAGACATTCGAACGTGACGTGGGCGTGACGTGGATGATTCGAACGTGACGTGGGCGTGACGTGGGTGATTCGAACGTGACGTGGGCGTGACGTGGGAGATTCGAACGTGACGTGGGCGTGACGTGGGTGTGACGTGGGAGATTCGAACGTGACGTGTGTGTGACGTGAGATATTCGCACGTGACGTGGGCGTGACGTGGGTGATTCGAACGTGACGTGGGTCTGACGTGGGCGTGACGTGGGAGATTCGAACGTGACGTGGGCGTGGCGTGGGAGATTCGAACGTGACGTGGGTGTGACGTGGGAGATTCGAACGAGACGTGGGCGTGACGTGGGTGTGACGTGGGAGATTCGAACGTGACGTGTGTGTGACGTGAGATATTCGCACGTGACGTGGGCGTCGCGTGGGTGATTCGAACGTGACGTGGGTGTGACGTGGGAGATTCGAACGTGACGTGGGTGTGACGTGGGCGTGACGTGGGAGAATCGAACGTGACGTAGGTGTGACATGGGTGATTCGAACGTGACCTGGGTGTGACGTGAGACATTCGAACGTGACGTGGGCGTGACGTGGGAGATTCGAACGTGACGTGGGTGTGAATGGGTGTGACGTGGGAGATTCGAACGTGACGTGGGTGTGACGGGAGACATTCGAACGTGACGTGTGTGTGACGAGGGAGATTCGAACGTGACATGGGTGTGAAGTGGGTGTGACGTGGGATATTCGAACGTGACGTGGGTGTGACGTGGGCGTGACGTGGGAGAATCGAACGTGACTTGGGTGTGAAGTGAGACATTCGAAAGTGACGTGGGCGTGACGTGGGAGTTTCGAACGTGACGTGGGCGTCACGTGGGAGATTCGAACGTGACCTGGGTGGTTCGAAATTGGCGTGGGTGTGCCGCCCTGCTTCAAGGCTCCCCCACCAAGCAGGGTTCAGAGGCAAGAGCACTGGGAAGGCAGAGCTTGCCTCCGCATGCCTAGGACAGCCCCCACCACGAGTGCCCGGCTCCCTTGCCTCCCCTCCGCAAGCCTACACCAGCTGTCCTCACACCTTGGCACTAGCAGTGTGAGGCTGTTGCAAGGCAGGAGCATGGTTGTTCGATATGTGCTTCGAAGGCGAGGTGGGTGTGACGTGGGAGATTCGAACGTGACGTGGGCGTGACGTGGGAGATTAGAACGTGACGTGGGTGTGACGTGGGCGTGACGTGGGTGATTAGAACGTGACGTGGGTGTGACGTGGGCGTGTCGTGGGAGATTCGATCGTGACCTGGGTGTGAGTGGGAGATTCGAACGTGACATGGGTGTGAAGTGGGTGTGACGTGGGATATTCGAACGTGACGTGGGTGTGACGTTGGCGTGACGTGGGAGATTCGAACGTGACGTGGGTGTGACGTGGGAGATTCGAACGTGACGTGGGCGTGACGTGGGTGTGACGTGGGAGATTCGAACGTGACGTGTGTGTGACGTGAGATATTCGCACGTGACGTGGGCGTCGCGTGGGTGATTCGAACGTGACGTGGGTGTGACGTGGCTGTGACGAGGGAGATTCGAACGTGTCGTGGGTGTGACGTGGGTGTGACGATGGAGATTCGAACGTGACGTGGGTGTGAGGTGAATATTCGAACGTGACGTGGGCGTCGCGTGGGTGATTCGAACGTGACGTGGGCGTGACGTGGGAGATTCGAACGTGACGTGGGTGTGACGTGGAAGATTCGAACGTGACGTGGGCGTGGCGTGGGAGATTCGAACGTGACGTGGGTGTGACGTGGGCTGTCGTGGGAGATTCGATCGTGACCTGGGTGTGAGTGGGAGATTCGAATGTGACATGGGTGTGAAGTGGGTGTGACGTGGGATATTCGAACGTGACGGGTGTGACGTGGGCGTGACGTGGGAGAATCGAACGTGACTTCGGTGTGAAGTGAGACATTCGGACGTGACGTGGGCGTGACGTGGGAGTTTCGAACGTGACGTGGGCGTGACGTGGAGATTCGAAAATGACGTGGGTGTGACCTGAGACATTCGAAAGTGACGTGGGCGTGACGTGGGTGATTCGAACGTGACCTGAGTGTGACGTGAGACATTCGACCGTGACCTGGGTGTGACGTGGGAGGTTCGAACGTGATGTGGGTGTGAAGTTGGTGTGACGTGGGAGATTCGAACGTGACGTGGGTGTGACGGGGGCGTGACGTGGGAGAATCGAACGTGACGTGGGTGTGACATGGGTGATTTGAACGTGACCTGGGTGTGACATGAGACATTCGAACGTGACGTGGGCGTGACGTGGGTGATTCGAACGTGACGTGGGTGTGAATGGGTGTGACGTGGGAGATTCGAACGTGACGTGGGTGTGACGTGGGTGTGACGTGGGAGATTCGAACGTGACGTGGGCGTGACGTGAGACATTCAAAATTGACGTGGGTGTGACGAGGGAGATTCGAACGTGACGTGGGTGTGAAGTGGGTGTGATGTGAGACATTCGAACGTGACGTGGGCGTGACGTGGATGATTCGAACGTGACGTGGGCGTGACGTGGGTGATTCGAACGTGACGTGGGCGTGACGTGGGAGATTCGAACGTGACGTGGGCGTGACGTGGGTGTGACGTGGGAGATTCGAACGTGACGTGTGTGTGACGTGAGATATTCGCACGTGACGTGGGCGTGACGTGGGTGATTCGAACGTGACGTGGGTCTGACGTGGGCGTGACGTGGGAGATTCGAACGTGACGTGGGCGTGGCGTGGGAGATTCGAACGTGACGTGGGTGTGACGTGGGAGATTCGAACGAGACGTGGGCGTGACGTGGGTGTGACGTGGGAGATTCGAACGTGACGTGTGTGTGACGTGAGATATTCGCACGTGACGTGGGCGTCGCGTGGGTGATTCGAACGTGACGTGGGTGTGACGTGGGAGATTCGAACGTGACGTGGGTGTGACGTGGGCGTGACGTGGGAGAATCGAACGTGACGTAGGTGTGACATGGGTGATTCGAACGTGACCTGGGTGTGACGTGAGACATTCGAACGTGACGTGGGCGTGACGTGGGAGATTCGAACGTGACGTGGGTGTGAATGGGTGTGACGTGGGAGATTCGAACGTGACGTGGGTGTGACGGGAGACATTCGAACGTGACGTGGGTGTGACGAGGGAGATTCGAACGTGACATGGGTGTGAAGTGGGTGTGACGTGGGATATTCGAACGTGACGTGGGTGTGACGTGGGCGTGACGTGGGAGAATCGAACGTGACTTGGGTGTGAAGTGAGACATTCGAAAGTGACGTGGGCGTGACGTGGGAGTTTCGAACGTGACGTGGGCGTCACGTGGGAGATTCGAACGTGACCTGGGTGGTTCGAAATTGGCGTGGGTGTGCCGCCCTGCTTCAAGGCTCCCCCACCAAGCAGGGTTCAGAGGCAAGAGCACTGGGAAGGCAGAGCTTGCCTCCGCATGCCTAGGACAGCCCCCACCACGAGTGCCCGGCTCCCTTGCCTCCCCTCCGCAAGCCTACACCAGCTGTCCTCACACCTTGGCACTAGCAGTGTGAGGCTGTTGCAAGGCAGGAGCATGGTTGTTCGATATGTGCTTCGAAGGCGAGGTGGGTGTGACGTGGGAGATTCGAACGTGACGTGGGCGTGACGTGGGAGATTAGAACGTGACGTGGGTGTGACGTGGGCGTGACGTGGGTGATTAGAACGTGACGTGGGTGTGACGTGGGCGTGTCGTGGGAGATTCGATCGTGACCTGGGTGTGAGTGGGAGATTCGAACGTGACATGGGTGTGAAGTGGGTGTGACGTGGGATATTCGAACGTGACGTGGGTGTGACGTTGGCGTGACGTGGGAGATTCGAACGTGACGTGGGTGTGACGTGGGAGATTCGAACGTGACGTGGGCGTGACGTGGGTGTGACGTGGGAGATTCGAACGTGACGTGTGTGTGACGTGAGATATTCGCACGTGACGTGGGCGTCGCGTGGGTGATTCGAACGTGACGTGGGTGTGACGTGGCTGTGACGAGGGAGATTCGAACGTGTCGTGGGTGTGACGTGGGTGTGACGATGGAGATTCGAACGTGACGTGGGTGTGAGGTGAATATTCGAACGTGACGTGGGCGTCGCGTGGGTGATTCGAACGTGACGTGGGCGTGACGTGGGAGATTCGAACGTGACGTGGGTGTGACGTGGAAGATTCGAACGTGACGTGGGCGTGGCGTGGGAGATTCGAACGTGACGTGGGCGTGGCGTGGGATATTCGAACGTGACGTGGGTGTGACGTGGGCTGTCGTGGGAGATTCGATCGTGACCTGGGTGTGAGTGGGAGATTCGAATGTGACATGGGTGTGAAGTGGGTGTGACGTGGGATATTCGAACGTGACGGGTGTGACGTGGGCGTGACGTGGGAGAATCGAACGTGACTTCGGTGTGAAGTGAGACATTCGGACGTGACGTGGGCGTGACGTGGGAGTTTCGAACGTGACGTGGGCGTGACGTGGAGATTCGAAAATGACGTGGGTGTGACCTGAGACATTCGAAAGTGACGTGGGCGTGACGTGGGTGATTCGAACGTGACCTGAGTGTGACGTGAGACATTCGACCGTGACCTGGGTGTGACGTGGGAGGTTCGAACGTGATGTGGGTGTGAAGTTGGTGTGACGTGGGAGATTCGAACGTGACGTGGGTGTGACATGGGTGATTTGAACGTGACCTGGGTGTGACATGAGACATTCGAACGTGACGTGGGCGTGACGTGGGTGATTCGAACGTGACGTGGGTGTGAATGGGTGTGACGTGGGAGATTCGAACGTGACGTGGGTGTGACGTGGGTGTGACGTGGGAGATTCGAACGTGACGTGGGCGTGACGTGAGACATTCAAAATTGACGTGGGTGTGACGAGGGAGATTCGAACGTGACGTGGGTGTGAAGTGGGTGTGATGTGAGACATTCGAACGTGACGTGGGCGTGACGTGGATGATTCGAACGTGACGTGGGCGTGACGTGGGTGATTCGAACGTGACGTGGGCGTGACGTGGGAGATTCGAACGTGACGTGGGCGTGACGTGGGTGTGACGTGGGAGATTCGAACGTGACGTGTGTGTGACGTGAGATATTCGCACGTGACGTGGGCGTGACGTGGGTGATTCGAACGTGACGTGGGTCTGACGTGGGCGTGACGTGGGAGATTCGAACGTGACGTGGGCGTGGCGTGGGAGATTCGAACGTGACGTGGGTGTGACGTGGGAGATTCGAACGAGACGTGGGCGTGACGTGGGTGTGACGTGGGAGATTCGAACGTGACGTGTGTGTGACGTGAGATATTCGCACGTGACGTGGGCGTCGCGTGGGTGATTCGAACGTGACGTGGGTGTGACGTGGGAGATTCGAACGTGACGTGGGTGTGACGTGGGCGTGACGTGGGAGAATCGAACGTGACGTAGGTGTGACATGGGTGATTCGAACGTGACCTGGGTGTGACGTGAGACATTCGAACGTGACGTGGGCGTGACGTGGGAGATTCGAACGTGACGTGGGTGTGAATGGGTGTGACGTGGGAGATTCGAACGTGACGTGGGTGTGACGGGAGACATTCGAACGTGACGTGGGTGTGACGAGGGAGATTCGAACGTGACATGGGTGTGAAGTGGGTGTGACGTGGGATATTCGAACGTGACGTGGGTGTGACGTGGGCGTGACGTGGGAGAATCGAACGTGACTTGGGTGTGAAGTGAGACATTCGAAAGTGACGTGGGCGTGACGTGGGAGTTTCGAACGTGACGTGGGCGTCACGTGGGAGATTCGAACGTGACCTGGGTGGTTCGAAATTGGCGTGGGTGTGCCGCCCTGCTTCAAGGCTCCCCCACCAAGCAGGGCTCAGAGGCAAGAGCACTGGGAAGGCAGAGCTTCCCTCCGCATGCCTAGGACAGCCCCCACCACGAGTGCCCGGCTCCCTTGCCTCCCCTCCGCAAGCCTACACCAGCTGTCCTCACACCTTGGCACTAGCAGTGTGAGGCTGTTGCAAGGCAGGAGCATGGTTGTTCGATATGTGCTTCGAAGGCGAGGTGGGTGTGACGTGGAAGATTCGAACGTGACGTGGGTGTGACGTGGGAGATTCGAACGTGACGTGGGTGTGACGTGGAAGATTCGAACGTGACGTGGGCGTGGCGTGGGAGATTCGAACGTGACGTGGGTGTGACGTGGGCTGTCGTGGGAGATTCGATCGTGACCTGGGTGTGAGTGGGAGATTCGAATGTGACATGGGTGTGAAGTGGGTGTGACGTGGGATATTCGAACGTGACGGGTGTGACGTGGGCGTGACGTGGGAGAATCGAACGTGACTTCGGTGTGAAGTGAGACATTCGGACGTGACGTGGGCGTGACGTGGGAGTTTCGAACGTGACGTGGGCGTGACGTGGGAGATTCGAACGTGACGTGGGCGTGACGTGGGAGATTAGAACGTGACGTGGGTGTGACGTGGGCGTGACGTGGGTGATTAGAACGTGACGTGGGTGTGACGTGGGCGTGTCGTGGGAGATTCGATCGTGACCTGGGTGTGAGTGGGAGATTCGAACGTGACATGGGTGTGAAGTGGGTGTGACGTGGGATATTCGAACGTGACGTGGGTGTGACGTTGGCGTGACGTGGGAGATTCGAACGTGACGTGGGTGTGACGTGGGAGATTCGAACGTGACGTGGGCGTGACGTGGGTGTGACGTGGGAGATTCGAACGTGACGTGTGTGTGACGTGAGATATTCGCACGTGACGTGGGCGTCGCGTGGGTGATTCGAACGTGACGTGGGTGTGCCGTGGCTGTGACGAGGGAGATTCGAACGTGTCGTGGGTGTGACGTGGGTGTGACGATGGAGATTCGAACGTGACGTGGGTGTGAGGTGAATATTCGAACGTGACGTGGGCGTCGCGTGGGTGATTCGAACGTGACGTGGGCGTGACGTGGGAGATTCGAACGTGACGTGGGTGTGACGTGGAAGATTCGAACGTGACGTGGGCGTGGCGTGGGAGATTCGAACGTGACGTGGGTGTGACGTGGGCTGTCGTGGGAGATTCGATCGTGACCTGGGTGTGAGTGGGAGATTCGAATGTGACATGGGTGTGAAGTGGGTGTGACGTGGGATATTCGAACGTGACGGGTGTGACGTGGGCGTGACGTGGGAGAATCGAACGTGACTTCGGTGTGAAGTGAGACATTCGGACGTGACGTGGGCGTGACGTGGGAGTTTCGAACGTGACGTGGGCGTGACGTGGAGATTCGAAAATGACGTGGGTGTGACCTGAGACATTCGAAAGTGACGTGGGCGTGACGTGGGTGATTCGAACGTGACCTGAGTGTGACGTGAGACATTCGACCGTGACCTGGGTGTGACGTGGGAGGTTCGAACGTGATGTGGGTGTGAAGTTGGTGTGACGTGGGAGATTCGAACGTGACGTGGGTGTGACGGGGGCGTGACGTGGGAGAATCGAACGTGACGTGGGTGTGACATGGGTGATTTGAACGTGACCTGGGTGTGACATGAGACATTCGAACGTGACGTGGGCGTGACGTGGGTGATTCGAACGTGACGTGGGTGTGAATGGGTGTGACGTGGGAGATTCGAACGTGACGTGGGTGTGACGTGGGTGTGACGTGGGAGATTCGAACGTGACGTGGGCGTGACGTGAGACATTCAAAATTGACGTGGGTGTGACGAGGGAGATTCGAACGTGACGTGGGTGTGAAGTGGGTGTGATGTGAGACATTCGAACGTGACGTGGGCGTGACGTGGATGATTCGAACGTGACGTGGGCGTGACGTGGGTGATTCGAACGTGACGTGGGCGTGACGTGGGAGATTCGAACGTGACGTGGGCGTGACGTGGGTGTGACGTGGGAGATTCGAACGTGACGTGTGTGTGACGTGAGATATTCGCACGTGACGTGGGCGTGACGTGGGTGATTCGAACGTGACGTGGGTCTGACGTGGGCGTGACGTGGGAGATTCGAACGTGACGTGGGCGTGGCGTGGGAGATTCGAACGTGACGTGGGTGTGACGTGGGAGATTCGAACGAGACGTGGGCGTGACGTGGGTGTGACGTGGGAGATTCGAACGTGACGTGTGTGTGACGTGAGATATTCGCACGTGACGTGGGCGTCGCGTGGGTGATTCGAACGTGACGTGGGTGTGACGTGGGAGATTCGAACGTGACGTGGGTGTGACGTGGGCGTGACGTGGGAGAATCGAACGTGACGTAGGTGTGACATGGGTGATTCGAACGTGACCTGGGTGTGACGTGAGACATTCGAACGTGACGTGGGCGTGACGTGGGAGATTCGAACGTGACGTGGGTGTGAATGGGTGTGACGTGGGAGATTCGAACGTGACGTGGGTGTGACGGGAGACATTCGAACGTGACGTGTGTGTGACGAGGGAGATTCGAACGTGACATGGGTGTGAAGTGGGTGTGACGTGGGATATTCGAACGTGACGTGGGTGTGACGTGGGCGTGACGTGGGAGAATCGAACGTGACTTGGGTGTGAAGTGAGACATTCGAAAGTGACGTGGGCGTGACGTGGGAGTTTCGAACGTGACGTGGGCGTCACGTGGGAGATTCGAACGTGACCTGGGTGGTTCGAAATTGGCGTGGGTGTGCCGCCCTGCTTCAAGGCTCCCCCACCAAGCAGGGTTCAGAGGCAAGAGCACTGGGAAGGCAGAGCTTGCCTCCGCATGCCTAGGACAGCCCCCACCACGAGTGCCCGGCTCCCTTGCCTCCCCTCCGCAAGCCTACACCAGCTGTCCTCACACCTTGGCACTAGCAGTGTGAGGCTGTTGCAAGGCAGGAGCATGGTTGTTCGATATGTGCTTCGAAGGCGAGGTGGGTGTGACGTGGGAGATTCGAACGTGACGTGGGCGTGACGTGGGAGATTAGAACGTGACGTGGGTGTGACGTGGGCGTGACGTGGGTGATTAGAACGTGACGTGGGTGTGACGTGGGCGTGTCGTGGGAGATTCGATCGTGACCTGGGTGTGAGTGGGAGATTCGAACGTGACATGGGTGTGAAGTGGGTGTGACGTGGGATATTCGAACGTGACGTGGGTGTGACGTTGGCGTGACGTGGGAGATTCGAACGTGACGTGGGTGTGACGTGGGAGATTCGAACGTGACGTGGGCGTGACGTGGGTGTGACGTGGGAGATTCGAACGTGACGTGTGTGTGACGTGAGATATTCGCACGTGACGTGGGCGTCGCGTGGGTGATTCGAACGTGACGTGGGTGTGACGTGGCTGTGACGAGGGAGATTCGAACGTGTCGTGGGTGTGACGTGGGTGTGACGATGGAGATTCGAACGTGACGTGGGTGTGAGGTGAATATTCGAACGTGACGTGGGCGTCGCGTGGGTGATTCGAACGTGACGTGGGCGTGACGTGGGAGATTCGAACGTGACGTGGGTGTGACGTGGAAGATTCGAACGTGACGTGGGCGTGGCGTGGGAGATTCGAACGTGACGTGGGTGTGACGTGGGCTGTCGTGGGAGATTCGATCGTGACCTGGGTGTGAGTGGGAGATTCGAATGTGACATGGGTGTGAAGTGGGTGTGACGTGGGATATTCGAACGTGACGGGTGTGACGTGGGCGTGACGTGGGAGAATCGAACGTGACTTCGGTGTGAAGTGAGACATTCGGACGTGACGTGGGCGTGACGTGGGAGTTTCGAACGTGACGTGGGCGTGACGTGGAGATTCGAAAATGACGTGGGTGTGACCTGAGACATTCGAAAGTGACGTGGGCGTGACGTGGGTGATTCGAACGTGACCTGAGTGTGACGTGAGACATTCGACCGTGACCTGGGTGTGACGTGGGAGGTTCGAACGTGATGTGGGTGTGAAGTTGGTGTGACGTGGGAGATTCGAACGTGACGTGGGTGTGACGGGGGCGTGACGTGGGAGAATCGAACGTGACGTGGGTGTGACATGGGTGATTTGAACGTGACCTGGGTGTGACATGAGACATTCGAACGTGACGTGGGCGTGACGTGGGTGATTCGAACGTGACGTGGGTGTGAATGGGTGTGACGTGGGAGATTCGAACGTGACGTGGGTGTGACGTGGGTGTGACGTGGGAGATTCGAACGTGACGTGGGCGTGACGTGAGACATTCAAAATTGACGTGGGTGTGACGTGGGAGATTCGAACGTGACGTGGGCGTGGCGTGGGAGATTCGAACGTGACGTGGGTGTGACGTGGGAGATTCGAACGAGACGTGGGCGTGACGTGGGTGTGACGTGGGAGATTCGAACGTGACGTGTGTGTGACGTGAGATATTCGCACGTGACGTGGGCGTCGCGTGGGTGATTCGAACGTGACGTGGGTGTGACGTGGGAGATTCGAACGTGACGTGGGTGTGACGTGGGCGTGACGTGGGAGAATCGAACGTGACGTAGGTGTGACATGGGTGATTCGAACGTGACCTGGGTGTGACGTGAGACATTCGAACGTGACGTGGGCGTGACGTGGGAGATTCGAACGTGACGTGGGTGTGAATGGGTGTGACGTGGGAGATTCGAACGTGACGTGGGTGTGACGGGAGACATTCGAACGTGACGTGTGTGTGACGAGGGAGATTCGAACGTGACATGGGTGTGAAGTGGGTGTGACGTGGGATATTCGAACGTGACGTGGGTGTGACGTGGGCGTGACGTGGGAGAATCGAACGTGACTTGGGTGTGAAGTGAGACATTCGAAAGTGACGTGGGCGTGACGTGGGAGTTTCGAACGTGACGTGGGCGTCACGTGGGAGATTCGAACGTGACCTGGGTGGTTCGAAATTGGCGTGGGTGTGCCGCCCTGCTTCAAGGCTCCCCCACCAAGCAGGGTTCAGAGGCAAGAGCACTGGGAAGGCAGAGCTTGCCTCCGCATGCCTAGGACAGCCCCCACCACGAGTGCCCGGCTCCCTTGCCTCCCCTCCGCAAGCCTACACCAGCTGTCCTCACACCTTGGCACTAGCAGTGTGAGGCTGTTGCAAGGCAGGAGCATGGTTGTTCGATATGTGCTTCGAAGGCGAGGTGGGTGTGACGTGGGAGATTCGAACGTGACGTGGGCGTGACGTGGGAGATTAGAACGTGACGTGGGTGTGACGTGGGCGTGACGTGGGTGATTAGAACGTGACGTGGGTGTGACGTGGGCGTGTCGTGGGAGATTCGATCGTGACCTGGGTGTGAGTGGGAGATTCGAACGTGACATGGGTGTGAAGTGGGTGTGACGTGGGATATTCGAACGTGACGTGGGTGTGACGTGGAAGATTCGAACGTGACGTGGGCGTGGCGTGGGAGATTCGAACGTGACGTGGGTGTGACGTGGGCTGTCGTGGGAGATTCGATCGTGACCTGGGTGTGAGTGGGAGATTCGAATGTGACATGGGTGTGAAGTGGGTGTGACGTGGGATATTCGAACGTGACGGGTGTGACGTGGGCGTGACGTGGGAGAATCGAACGTGACTTCGGTGTGAAGTGAGACATTCGGACGTGACGTGGGCGTGACGTGGGAGTTTCGAACGTGACGTGGGCGTGACGTGGAGATTCGAAAATGACGTGGGTGTGACCTGAGACATTCGAAAGTGACGTGGGCGTGACGTGGGTGATTCGAACGTGACCTGAGTGTGACGTGAGACATTCGACCGTGACCTGGGTGTGACGTGGGAGGTTCGAACGTGATGTGGGTGTGAAGTTGGTGTGACGTGGGAGATTCGAACGTGACGTGGGTGTGACGGGGGCGTGACGTGGGAGAATCGAACGTGACGTGGGTGTGACATGGGTGATTTGAACGTGACCTGGGTGTGACATGAGACATTCGAACGTGACGTGGGCGTGACGTGGGTGATTCGAACGTGACGTGGGTGTGAATGGGTGTGACGTGGGAGATTCGAACGTGACGTGGGTGTGACGTGGGTGTGACGTGGGAGATTCGAACGTGACGTGGGCGTGACGTGAGACATTCAAAATTGACGTGGGTGTGACGAGGGAGATTCGAACGTGACGTGGGTGTGAAGTGGGTGTGATGTGAGACATTCGAACGTGACGTGGGCGTGACGTGGATGATTCGAACGTGACGTGGGCGTGACGTGGGTGATTCGAACGTGACGTGGGCGTGACGTGGGAGATTCGAACGTGACGTGGGCGTGACGTGAGACATTCAAAATTGACGTGGGTGTGACGAGGGAGATTCGAACGTGACGTGGGTGTGAAGTGGGTGTGATGTGAGACATTCGAACGTGACGTGGGCGTGACGTGGATGATTCGAACGTGACGTGGGCGTGACGTGGGTGATTCGAACGTGACGTGGGCGTGACGTGGGAGATTCGAACGTGACGTGGGCGTGACGTGGGTGTGACGTGGGAGATTCGAACGTGACGTGTGTGTGACGTGAGATATTCGCACGTGACGTGGGCGTGACGTGGGTGATTCGAACGTGACGTGGGTCTGACGTGGGCGTGACGTGGGAGATTCGAACGTGACGTGGGCGTGGCGTGGGAGATTCGAACGTGACGTGGGTGTGACGTGGGAAATTCGAACGAGACGTGGGCGTGACGTGGGTGTGACGTGGGAGATTCGAACGTGACGTGTGTGTGACGTGAGATATTCGCACGTGACGTGGGCGTCGCGTGGGTGATTCGAACGTGACGTGGGTGTGACGTGGGAGATTCGAACGTGACGTGGGTGTGACGTGGGCGTGACGTGGGAGAATCGAACGTGACGTAGGTGTGACATGGGTGATTCGAACGTGACCTGGGTGTGACGTGAGACATTCGAACGTGACGTGGGCGTGACGTGGGAGATTCGAACGTGACGTGGGTGTGAATGGGTGTGACGTGGGAGATTCGAACGTGACGTGGGTGTGACGGGAGACATTCGAACGTGACGTGTGTGTGACGAGGGAGATTCGAACGTGACATGGGTGTGAAGTGGGTGTGACGTGGGATATTCGAACGTGACGTGGGTGTGACGTGGGCGTGACGTGGGAGAATCGAACGTGACTTGGGTGTGAAGTGAGACATTCGAAAGTGACGTGGGCGTGACGTGGGAGTTTCGAACGTGACGTGGGCGTCACGTGGGAGATTCGAACGTGACCTGGGTGGTTCGAAATTGGCGTGGGTGTGCCGCCCTGCTTCAAGGCTCCCCCACCAAGCAGGGTTCAGAGGCAAGAGCACTGGGAAGGCAGAGCTTGCCTCCGCATGCCTAGGACAGCCCCCACCACGAGTGCCCGGCTCCCTTGCCTCCCCTCCGCAAGCCTACACCAGCTGTCCTCACACCTTGGCACTAGCAGTGTGAGGCTGTTGCAAGGCAGGAGCATGGTTGTTCGATATGTGCTTCGAAGGCGAGGTGGGTGTGACGTGGGAGATTCGAACGTGACGTGGGCGTGACGTGGGAGATTAGAACGTGACGTGGGTGTGACGTGGGCGTGACGTGGGTGATTAGAACGTGACGTGGGTGTGACGTGGGCGTGTCGTGGGAGATTCGATCGTGACCTGGGTGTGAGTGGGAGATTCGAACGTGACATGGGTGTGAAGTGGGTGTGACGTGGGATATTCGAACGTGACGTGGGTGTGACGTTGGCGTGACGTGGGAGATTCGAACGTGACGTGGGTGTGACGTGGGAGATTCGAACGTGACGTGGGCGTGACGTGGGTGTGACGTGGGAGATTCGAACGTGACGTGTGTGTGACGTGAGATATTCGCACGTGACGTGGGCGTCGCGTGGGTGATTCGAACGTGACGTGGGTGTGACGTGGCTGTGACGAGGGAGATTCGAACGTGTCGTGGGTGTGACGTGGGTGTGACGATGGAGATTCGAACGTGACGTGGGTGTGAGGTGAATATTCGAACGTGACGTGGGCGTCGCGTGGGTGATTCGAACGTGACGTGGGCGTGACGTGGGAGATTCGAACGTGACGTGGGTGTGACGTGGAAGATTCGAACGTGACGTGGGCGTGGCGTGGGAGATTCGAACGTGACGTGGGTGTGACGTGGGCTGTCGTGGGAGATTCGATCGTGACCTGGGTGTGAGTGGGAGATTCGAATGTGACATGGGTGTGAAGTGGGTGTGACGTGGGATATTCGAACGTGACGGGTGTGACGTGGGCGTGACGTGGGAGAATCGAACGTGACTTCGGTGTGAAGTGAGACATTCGGACGTGACGTGGGCGTGACGTGGGAGTTTCGAACGTGACGTGGGCGTGACGTGGAGATTCGAAAATGACGTGGGTGTGACCTGAGACATTCGAAAGTGACGTGGGCGTGACGTGGGTGATTCGAACGTGACCTGAGTGTGACGTGAGACATTCGACCGTGACCTGGGTGTGACGTGGGAGGTTCGAACGTGATGTGGGTGTGAAGTTGGTGTGACGTGGGAGATTCGAACGTGACGTGGGTGTGACATGGGTGATTTGAACGTGACCTGGGTGTGACATGAGACATTCGAACGTGACGTGGGCGTGACGTGGGTGATTCGAACGTGACGTGGGTGTGAATGGGTGTGACGTGGGAGATTCGAACGTGACGTGGGTGTGACGTGGGTGTGACGTGGGAGATTCGAACGTGACGTGGGCGTGACGTGAGACATTCAAAATTGACGTGGGTGTGACGAGGGAGATTCGAACGTGACGTGGGTGTGAAGTGGGTGTGATGTGAGACATTCGAACGTGACGTGGGCGTGACGTGGATGATTCGAACGTGACGTGGGCGTGACGTGGGTGATTCGAACGTGACGTGGGCGTGACGTGGGAGATTCGAACGTGACGTGGGCGTGACGTGGGTGTGACGTGGGAGATTCGAACGTGACGTGTGTGTGACGTGAGATATTCGCACGTGACGTGGGCGTGACGTGGGTGATTCGAACGTGACGTGGGTCTGACGTGGGCGTGACGTGGGAGATTCGAACGTGACGTGGGCGTGGCGTGGGAGATTCGAACGTGACGTGGGTGTGACGTGGGAGATTCGAACGAGACGTGGGCGTGACGTGGGTGTGACGTGGGAGATTCGAACGTGACGTGTGTGTGACGTGAGATATTCGCACGTGACGTGGGCGTCGCGTGGGTGATTCGAACGTGACGTGGGTGTGACGTGGGAGATTCGAACGTGACGTGGGTGTGACGTGGGCGTGACGTGGGAGAATCGAACGTGACGTAGGTGTGACATGGGTGATTCGAACGTGACCTGGGTGTGACGTGAGACATTCGAACGTGACGTGGGCGTGACGTGGGAGATTCGAACGTGACGTGGGTGTGAATGGGTGTGACGTGGGAGATTCGAACGTGACGTGGGTGTGACGGGAGACATTCGAACGTGACGTGGGTGTGACGAGGGAGATTCGAACGTGACATGGGTGTGAAGTGGGTGTGACGTGGGATATTCGAACGTGACGTGGGTGTGACGTGGGCGTGACGTGGGAGAATCGAACGTGACTTGGGTGTGAAGTGAGACATTCGAAAGTGACGTGGGCGTGACGTGGGAGTTTCGAACGTGACGTGGGCGTCACGTGGGAGATTCGAACGTGACCTGGGTGGTTCGAAATTGGCGTGGGTGTGCCGCCCTGCTTCAAGGCTCCCCCACCAAGCAGGGTTCAGAGGCAAGAGCACTGGGAAGGCAGAGCTTGCCTCCGCATGCCTAGGACAGCCCCCACCACGAGTGCCCGGCTCCCTTGCCTCCCCTCCGCAAGCCTACACCAGCTGTCCTCACACCTTGGCACTAGCAGTGTGAGGCTGTTGCAAGGCAGGAGCATGGTTGTTCGATATGTGCTTCGAAGGCGAGGTGGGTGTGACGTGGGAGATTCGAACGTGACGTGGGCGTGACGTGGGAGATTAGAACGTGACGTGGGTGTGACGTGGGCGTGACGTGGGTGATTAGAACGTGACGTGGGTGTGACGTGGGCGTGTCGTGGGAGATTCGATCGTGACCTGGGTGTGAGTGGGAGATTCGAACGTGACATGGGTGTGAAGTGGGTGTGACGTGGGATATTCGAACGTGACGTGGGTGTGACGTTGGCGTGACGTGGGAGATTCGAACGTGACGTGGGTGTGACGTGGGAGATTCGAACGTGACGTGGGCGTGACGTGGGTGTGACGTGGGAGATTCGAACGTGACGTGTGTGTGACGTGAGATATTCGCACGTGACGTGGGCGTCGCGTGGGTGATTCGAACGTGACGTGGGTGTGACGTGGCTGTGACGAGGGAGATTCGAACGTGTCGTGGGTGTGACGTGGGTGTGACGATGGAGATTCGAACGTGACGTGGGTGTGAGGTGAATATTCGAACGTGACGTGGGCGTCGCGTGGGTGATTCGAACGTGACGTGGGCGTGACGTGGGAGATTCGAACGTGACGTGGGTGTGACGTGGAAGATTCGAACGTGACGTGGGCGTGGCGTGGGAGATTCGAACGTGACGTGGGCGTGGCGTGGGATATTCGAACGTGACGTGGGTGTGACGTGGGCTGTCGTGGGAGATTCGATCGTGACCTGGGTGTGAGTGGGAGATTCGAATGTGACATGGGTGTGAAGTGGGTGTGACGTGGGATATTCGAACGTGACGGGTGTGACGTGGGCGTGACGTGGGAGAATCGAACGTGACTTCGGTGTGAAGTGAGACATTCGGACGTGACGTGGGCGTGACGTGGGAGTTTCGAACGTGACGTGGGCGTGACGTGGAGATTCGAAAATGACGTGGGTGTGACCTGAGACATTCGAAAGTGACGTGGGCGTGACGTGGGTGATTCGAACGTGACCTGAGTGTGACGTGAGACATTCGACCGTGACCTGGGTGTGACGTGGGAGGTTCGAACGTGATGTGGGTGTGAAGTTGGTGTGACGTGGGAGATTCGAACGTGACGTGGGTGTGACGGGGGCGTGACGTGGGAGAATCGAACGTGACGTGGGTGTGACATGGGTGATTTGAACGTGACCTGGGTGTGACATGAGACATTCGAACGTGACGTGGGCGTGACGTGGGTGATTCGAACGTGACGTGGGTGTGAATGGGTGTGACGTGGGAGATTCGAACGTGACGTGGGTGTGACGTGGGTGTGACGTGGGAGATTCGAACGTGACGTGGGCGTGACGTGAGACATTCAAAATTGACGTGGGTGTGACGAGGGAGATTCGAACGTGACGTGGGTGTGAAGTGGGTGTGATGTGAGACATTCGAACGTGACGTGGGCGTGACGTGGATGATTCGAACGTGACGTGGGCGTGACGTGGGTGATTCGAACGTGACGTGGGCGTGACGTGGGAGATTCGAACGTGACGTGGGCGTGACGTGGGTGTGACGTGGGAGATTCGAACGTGACGTGTGTGTGACGTGAGATATTCGCACGTGACGTGGGCGTGACGTGGGTGATTCGAACGTGACGTGGGTCTGACGTGGGCGTGACGTGGGAGATTCGAACGTGACGTGGGCGTGGCGTGGGAGATTCGAACGTGACGTGGGTGTGACGTGGGAGATTCGAACGAGACGTGGGCGTGACGTGGGTGTGACGTGGGAGATTCGAACGTGACGTGTGTGTGACGTGAGATATTCGCACGTGACGTGGGCGTCGCGTGGGTGATTCGAACGTGACGTGGGTGTGACGTGGGAGATTCGAACGTGACGTGGGTGTGACGTGGGCGTGACGTGGGAGAACCGAACGTGACGTAGGTGTGACATGGGTGATTCGAACGTGACCTGGGTGTGACGTGAGACATTCGAACGTGACGTGGGCGTGACGTGGGAGATTCGAACGTGACGTGGGTGTGAATGGGTGTGACGTGGGAGATTCGAACGTGACGTGGGTGTGACGGGAGACATTCGAACGTGACGTGGGTGTGACGAGGGAGATTCGAACGTGACATGGGTGTGAAGTGGGTGTGACGTGGGATATTCGAACGTGACGTGGGTGTGACGTGGGCGTGACGTGGGAGAATCGAACGTGACTTGGGTGTGAAGTGAGACATTCGAAAGTGACGTGGGCGTGACGTGGGAGTTTCGAACGTGACGTGGGCGTCACGTGGGAGATTCGAACGTGACCTGGGTGGTTCGAAATTGGCGTGGGTGTGCCGCCCTGCTTCAAGGCTCCCCCACCAAGCAGGGCTCAGAGGCAAGAGCACTGGGAAGGCAGAGCTTCCCTCCGCATGCCTAGGACAGCCCCCACCACGAGTGCCCGGCTCCCTTGCCTCCCCTCCGCAAGCCTACACCAGCTGTCCTCACACCTTGGCACTAGCAGTGTGAGGCTGTTGCAAGGCAGGAGCATGGTTGTTCGATATGTGCTTCGAAGGCGAGGTGGGTGTGACGTGGAAGATTCGAACGTGACGTGGGTGTGACGTGGGAGATTCGAACGTGACGTGGGTGTGACGTGGAAGATTCGAACGTGACGTGGGCGTGGCGTGGGAGATTCGAACGTGACGTGGGTGTGACGTGGGCTGTCGTGGGAGATTCGATCGTGACCTGGGTGTGAGTGGGAGATTCGAATGTGACATGGGTGTGAAGTGGGTGTGACGTGGGATATTCGAACGTGACGGGTGTGACGTGGGCGTGACGTGGGAGAATCGAACGTGACTTCGGTGTGAAGTGAGACATTCGGACGTGACGTGGGCGTGACGTGGGAGTTTCGAACGTGACGTGGGCGTGACGTGGAGATTCGAAAATGACGTGGGTGTGACCTGAGACATTCGAAAGTGACGTGGGCGTGACGTGGGTGATTCGAACGTGACCTGAGTGTGACGTGAGACATTCGACCGTGACCTGGGTGTGACGTGGGAGGTTCGAACGTGATGTGGGTGTGAAGTTGGTGTGACGTGGGAGATTCGAACGTGACGTGGGTGTGACGGGGGCGTGACGTGGGAGAATCGAACGTGACGTGGGTGTGACATGGGTGATTTGAACGTGACCTGGGTGTGACATGAGACATTCGAACGTGACGTGGGCGTGACGTGGGTGATTCGAACGTGACGTGGGTGTGAATGGGTGTGACGTGGGAGATTCGAACGTGACGTGGGTGTGACGTGGGTGTGACGTGGGAGATTCGAACGTGACGTGGGCGTGACGTGAGACATTCAAAATTGACGTGGGTGTGACGAGGGAGATTCGAACGTGACGTGGGTGTGAAGTGGGTGTGATGTGAGACATTCGAACGTGACGTGGGCGTGACGTGGATGATTCGAACGTGACGTGGGCGTGACGTGGGTGATTCGAACGTGACGTGGGCGTGACGTGGGAGATTCGAACGTGACGTGGGCGTGACGTGGGTGTGACGTGGGAGATTCGAACGTGACGTGTGTGTGACGTGAGATATTCGCACGTGACGTGGGCGTGACGTGGGTGATTCGAACGTGACGTGGGTCTGACGTGGGCGTGACGTGGGAGATTCGAACGTGACGTGGGCGTGGCGTGGGAGATTCGAACGTGACGTGGGTGTGACGTGGGAGATTCGAACGAGACGTGGGCGTGACGTGGGTGTGACGTGGGAGATTCGAACGTGACGTGTGTGTGACGTGAGATATTCGCACGTGACGTGGGCGTCGCGTGGGTGATTCGAACGTGACGTGGGTGTGACGTGGGAGATTCGAACGTGACGTGGGTGTGACGTGGGCGTGACGTGGGAGAATCGAACGTGACGTAGGTGTGACATGGGTGATTCGAACGTGACCTGGGTGTGACGTGAGACATTCGAACGTGACGTGGGCGTGACGTGGGAGATTCGAACGTGACGTGGGTGTGAATGGGTGTGACGTGGGAGATTCGAACGTGACGTGGGTGTGACGGGAGACATTCGAACGTGACGTGTGTGTGACGAGGGAGATTCGAACGTGACATGGGTGTGAAGTGGGTGTGACGTGGGATATTCGAACGTGACGTGGGTGTGACGTGGGCGTGACGTGGGAGAATCGAACGTGACTTGGGTGTGAAGTGAGACATTCGAAAGTGACGTGGGCGTGACGTGGGAGTTTCGAACGTGACGTGGGCGTCACGTGGGAGATTCGAACGTGACCTGGGTGGTTCGAAATTGGCGTGGGTGTGCCGCCCTGCTTCAAGGCTCCCCCACCAAGCAGGGCTCAGAGGCAAGAGCACTGGGAAGGCAGAGCTTCCCTCCGCATGCCTAGGACAGCCCCCACCACGAGTGCCCGGCTCCCTTGCCTCCCCTCCGCAAGCCTACACCAGCTGTCCTCACACCTTGGCACTAGCAGTGTGAGGCTGTTGCAAGGCAGGAGCATGGTTGTTCGATATGTGCTTCGAAGGCGAGGTGGGTGTGACGTGGAAGATTCGAACGTGACGTGGGTGTGACGTGGGAGATTCGAACGTGACGTGGGTGTGACGTGGAAGATTCGAACGTGACGTGGGCGTGGCGTGGGAGATTCGAACGTGACGTGGGTGTGACGTGGGCTGTCGTGGGAGATTCGATCGTGACCTGGGTGTGAGTGGGAGATTCGAATGTGACATGGGTGTGAAGTGGGTGTGACGTGGGATATTCGAACGTGACGGGTGTGACGTGGGCGTGACGTGGGAGAATCGAACGTGACTTCGGTGTGAAGTGAGACATTCGGACGTGACGTGGGCGTGACGTGGGAGTTTCGAACGTGACGTGGGCGTGACGTGGAGATTCGAAAATGACGTGGGTGTGACCTGAGACATTCGAAAGTGACGTGGGCGTGACGTGGGTGATTCGAACGTGACCTGAGTGTGACGTGAGACATTCGACCGTGACCTGGGTGTGACGTGGGAGGTTCGAACGTGATGTGGGTGTGAAGTTGGTGTGACGTGGGAGATTCGAACGTGACGTGGGTGTGACGGGGGCGTGACGTGGGAGAATCGAACGTGACGTGGGTGTGACATGGGTGATTTGAACGTGACCTGGGTGTGACATGAGACATTCGAACGTGACGTGGGCGTGACGTGGGTGATTCGAACGTGACGTGGGTGTGAATGGGTGTGACGTGGGAGATTCGAACGTGACGTGGGTGTGACGTGGGTGTGACGTGGGAGATTCGAACGTGACGTGGGCGTGACGTGAGACATTCAAAATTGACGTGGGTGTGACGAGGGAGATTCGAACGTGACGTGGGTGTGAAGTGGGTGTGATGTGAGACATTCGAACGTGACGTGGGCGTGACGTGGATGATTCGAACGTGACGTGGGCGTGACGTGGGTGATTCGAACGTGACGTGGGCGTGACGTGGGAGATTCGAACGTGACGTGGGCGTGACGTGGGTGTGACGTGGGAGATTCGAACGTGACGTGTGTGTGACGTGAGATATTCGCACGTGACGTGGGCGTGACGTGGGTGATTCGAACGTGACGTGGGTCTGACGTGGGCGTGACGTGGGAGATTCGAACGTGACGTGGGCGTGGCGTGGGAGATTCGAACGTGACGTGGGTGTGACGTGGGAGATTCGAACGAGACGTGGGCGTGACGTGGGTGTGACGTGGGAGATTCGAACGTGACGTGTGTGTGACGTGAGATATTCGCACGTGACGTGGGCGTCGCGTGGGTGATTCGAACGTGACGTGGGTGTGACGTGGGAGATTCGAACGTGACGTGGGTGTGACGTGGGCGTGACGTGGGAGAATCGAACGTGACGTAGGTGTGACATGGGTGATTCGAACGTGACCTGGGTGTGACGTGAGACATTCGAACGTGACGTGGGCGTGACGTGGGAGATTCGAACGTGACGTGGGTGTGAATGGGTGTGACGTGGGAGATTCGAACGTGACGTGGGTGTGACGGGAGACATTCGAACGTGACGTGGGTGTGACGAGGGAGATTCGAACGTGACATGGGTGTGAAGTGGGTGTGACGTGGGATATTCGAACGTGACGTGGGTGTGACGTGGGCGTGACGTGGGAGAATCGAACGTGACTTGGGTGTGAAGTGAGACATTCGAAAGTGACGTGGGCGTGACGTGGGAGTTTCGAACGTGACGTGGGCGTCACGTGGGAGATTCGAACGTGACCTGGGTGGTTCGAAATTGGCGTGGGTGTGCCGCCCTGCTTCAAGGCTCCCCCACCAAGCAGGGCTCAGAGGCAAGAGCACTGGGAAGGCAGAGCTTCCCTCCGCATGCCTAGGACAGCCCCCACCACGAGTGCCCGGCTCCCTTGCCTCCCCTCCGCAAGCCTACACCAGCTGTCCTCACACCTTGGCACTAGCAGTGTGAGGCTGTTGCAAGGCAGGAGCATGGTTGTTCGATATGTGCTTCGAAGGCGAGGTGGGTGTGACGTGGAAGATTCGAACGTGACGTGGGTGTGACGTGGGAGATTCGAACGTGACGTGGGTGTGACGTGGAAGATTCGAACGTGACGTGGGCGTGGCGTGGGAGATTCGAACGTGACGTGGGTGTGACGTGGGCTGTCGTGGGAGATTCGATCGTGACCTGGGTGTGAGTGGGAGATTCGAATGTGACATGGGTGTGAAGTGGGTGTGACGTGGGATATTCGAACGTGACGGGTGTGACGTGGGCGTGACGTGGGAGAATCGAACGTGACTTCGGTGTGAAGTGAGACATTCGGACGTGACGTGGGCGTGACGTGGGAGTTTCGAACGTGACGTGGGCGTGACGTGGAGATTCGAAAATGACGTGGGTGTGACCTGAGACATTCGAAAGTGACGTGGGCGTGACGTGGGTGATTCGAACGTGACCTGAGTGTGACGTGAGACATTCGACCGTGACCTGGGTGTGACGTGGGAGGTTCGAACGTGATGTGGGTGTGAAGTTGGTGTGACGTGGGAGATTCGAACGTGACGTGGGTGTGACATGGGTGATTTGAACGTGACCTGGGTGTGACATGAGACATTCGAACGTGACGTGGGCGTGACGTGGGTGATTCGAACGTGACGTGGGTGTGAATGGGCGTGACGTGGGAGATTCGAACGTGACGTGGGTGTGAATGGGTGTGACGTGGGAGATTCGAACGTGACGTGGGTGTGACGTGGGTGTGACGTGGGAGATTCGAACGTGACGTGGGCGTGACGTGAGACATTCAAAATTGACGTGGGTGTGACGAGGGAGATTCGAACGTGACGTGGGTGTGAAGTGGGTGTGATGTGAGACATTCGAACGTGACGTGGGCGTGACGTGGATGATTCGAACGTGACGTGGGCGTGACGTGGGTGATTCGAACGTGACGTGGGCGTGACGTGGGAGATTCGAACGTGACGTGGGCGTGACGTGGGTGTGACGTGGGAGATTCGAACGTGACGTGTGTGTGACGTGAGATATTCGCACGTGACGTGGGCGTGACGTGGGTGATTCGAACGTGACGTGGGTCTGACGTGGGCGTGACGTGGGAGATTCGAACGTGACGTGGGCGTGGCGTGGGAGATTCGAACGTGACGTGGGTGTGACGTGGGAGATTCGAACGAGACGTGGGCGTGACGTGGGTGTGACGTGGGAGATTCGAACGTGACGTGTGTGTGACGTGAGATATTCGCACGTGACGTGGGCGTCGCGTGGGTGATTCGAACGTGACGTGGGTGTGACGTGGCTGTGACGAGGGAGATTCGAAAGTGTCGTGGGTGTGACGTGGGTGTGACGATGGAGATTCGAACGTGACGTGGGTGTGAGGTGAATATTCGAACGTGACGTGGGCGTCGCGTGGGTGATTCGAACGTGACGTGGGCGTGACGTGGGAGATTCGAACGTGACGTGGGTGTGACGTGGAAGATTCGAACGTGACGTGGGCGTGGCGTGGGAGATTCGAACGTGACGTGGGCGTGGCGTGAGAGATTCGAACGTGACCTGGGTGGTTCGAAATTGGCGTGGGTGTGCCACCCTGCTTCAAGGCTCCCCCACCAAGCAGGGCTCAGAGGCAAGAGCACTGGGAAGGCAGAGCTTCCCTCCGCATGCCTAGGACAGCCCCCAGCACGAGTGCCCGGCTCCCTTGCCTCCCCTCCGCAAGCCTACACCAGCTGTCCTCTCACCTTGGCACTAGCAGTGTGAGGCTGTTGCAAGGGAGGAGCATGGTTGTTTGATATGTGCTTCGAAAGGAGGTGGGTGTTTCGTGGGTGATTCGAACGTGTCGTGGGCGTGACGTGGGTGATTCGAACGTGACGTGGGTGTGACGTGGCTGTGACGAGGGAGATTCGAACGTGTCGTGGGTGTGACGTGGGTGTGACGATGGAGATTCGAACGTGACGTGGGTGTGAGGTGAATATTCGAACGTGACGTGGGCGTCGCGTGGGTGATTCGAACGTGACGTGGGCGTGACGTGGGAGATTCGAACGTGACGTGGGTGTGAAGTGGGTGATTCGAACGTGACTTGGGCGTGACGTGGGAGATTCGAACGTGACGTGGGTGTGACGTGGGCGTGACGTGGGAGATTCGAACGTGACGTGGGTGTGAAGTGGGTGATTCGAACGTGACTTGGGCGTGACGTGGGAGATTCGAACGTTACGTGGGTGTGACGTGGGAGATTCGAACGTGACGTGGGCCTGACGTGGGAGATTCGAACGTGACGTGGGTGTGACGTGGGTGATTCGAACGTGACGTGGGCCTGACGTGGGAGATTCGAACGTGACGTGGGTGTGACGTGGTAGATTCGAACGTGACGTGTGTGTGACGTGAGACATTCGAAGGTGACGTGTGTGTTACGTGGGAGATTCGAACGTGACCTGAGTGTGACGTGAGAGATTCGAACGTGACCTGGGTGGTTCGAAATTGGCGTGGGTGTGCCACCCTGCTTCAAGGCTCCCCCACCAAGCAGGGCTCAGAGGCAAGAGCACTGGGAAGGCAGAGGTTGCCTCCGCATGCCTAGGACAGCCCCCACCACGAGTGCCCGGCTCCCTTGCCTCCCCTCCGCAAGCCTACACCAGCTGTCCTCTCACCTTGGCACTAGCAGTGTGAGGCTGTTGCAAGGGAGGAGCATGGTTGTTTGATATGTGCTTCGAAAGGAGGTGGGTGTTACGTGGGTGATTCGAACGTGTCGTGGGCGTGACGTGGGTGATTCGAACGTGACGTGGGTGTGACGTGGGTGTGACGAGGGAGATTCGAACGTGTCGTGGGTGTGAAGTGGGTGTGACGTGGGATATTCGAACGTGACGTGGGTGTGACGTGGGCGTGACGTGGGAGAATCGAACGTGACTTGGGTGTGAAGTGAGACATTCGAAAGTGACGTGGGCGTGACGTGGGAGTTTCGAACGTGACGTGGGCGTCACGTGGGAGATTCGAACGTGACCTGGGTGGTTCGAAATTGGCGTGGGTGTGCCGCCCTGCTTCAAGGCTCCCCCACCAAGCAGGGCTCAGAGGCAAGAGCACTGGGAAGGCAGAGCTTCCCTCCGCATGCCTAGGACAGCCCCCACCACGAGTGCCCGGCTCCCTTGCCTCCCCTCCGCAAGCCTACACCAGCTGTCCTCACACCTTGGCACTAGCAGTGTGAGGCTGTTGCAAGGCAGGAGCATGGTTGTTCGATATGTGCTTCGAAGGCGAGGTGGGTGTGACGTGGGAGATTCGAACGTGACGTGGGTGTGTCGTGGGTGATTCGAACGTGACGTGGGCGTGACGTGGGAGATTCGAACGTGACGTGGGAGATTCGAACGTGACGTGGGTGTGACGTGAGACATTCGAACGTGACGTGGGCGTGACGTGAGACATTCGAACGTTACGTGGGTGTGACGTGGGAGATTCGAACGTGACGTGGGCGTGACGTGGGAGATTCGAACGTGACCTGAGTGTGACGTGAGAGATTCGAACGTGACCTGGGTGGTTCGAAATTGGCGTGGGTGTGCCACCGTGCTTCAAGGCTCCCCCACCAAGCAGGGCTCAGAGGCAAGAGCACTGGGAAGGCAGAGGTTGCCTCCGCATGCCTAGGACAGCCCCCACCACGAGTGCCCGGCTCCCTTGCCTCCCCTCCGCAAGCCTACACCAGCTGTCCTCACACCTTGGCACTAGCAGTGTGAGGCTGTTGCAAGGGAGGAGCATGGTTGTTTGATATGTGCTTCGAAAGGAGGTGGGTGTTTCGTGGGTGATTCGAACGTGTCGTGGGCGTGACGTGGGTGATTCGAACGTGACGTGGGTGTGACGTGGGTGTGACGATGGAGATTCGAACGTGACGTGGGTGTGAGGTGAATATTCGAACGTGACGTGGGCGTCGCGTGGGTGATTCGAACGTGACGTGGGCGTGACGTGGGAGATTCGAACGTGATGTGGGTGTGACGTGGAAGATTCGAACGTGACGTGGGCGTGGCGTGGGAGATTCGAACGTGACGTGGGCGTGGCGTGGGATATTCGGACGTGACGTGGGCGTGACGTGAGCGTGTCGTGGGAGATTCGATCGTGACCTGGGTGTGAGTGGGAGATTCGAATGTGACATGGGTGTGAAGTGGGTGTGACGTGGGATATTCGAACGTGACGGGTGTGACGTGGGCGTGACGTGGGAGAATCGAACGTGACTTCGGTGTGAAGTGAGACATTCGGACGTGACGTGGGCGTGACGTGGGAGTTTCGAACGTGACGTGGGCGTGACGTGGAGATTCGAAAATGACGTGGGTGTGACCTGAGACATTCGAAAGTGACGTGGGCGTGACGTGGGTGATTCGAACGTGACCTGAGTGTGACGTGAGACATTCGACCGTGACCTGGGTGTGACGTGGGAGGTTCGAACGTGATGTGGGTGTGAAGTTGGTGTGATGTGAGACATTCGAACGTGACGTGGGTGTGACGGGGGCGTGACGTGGGAGAATCGAACGTGACGTGGGTGTGACATGGGTGATTTGAACGTGACCTGGGTGTGACATGAGACATTCGAACGTGACGTGGGCGTGACGTGGGTGATTCGAACGTGACGTGGGTGTGAATGGGTGTGACGTGGGAGATTCGAACGTGACGTGGGTGTGACGTGGGTGATTCGAACGTGACGTGGGTGTGACGTGGGAGATTCGAACGAGACGTGGGCGTGACGTGGGTGTGACGTGGGAGATTCGAACGTGACGTGTGTGTGACGTGAGATATTCGCACGTGACGTGGGCGTCGCGTGGGTGATTCGAACGTGACGTGGGTGTGACGTGGGAGATTCGAACGTGACGTGGGCGTGACGTGGGAGATTAGAACGTGACGTGGGTGTGACGTGGGCGTGACGTGGGTGATTAGAACGTGACGTGGGTGTGACGTGGGCGTGTCGTGGGAGATTCGATCGTGACCTGGGTGTGAGTGGGAGATTCGAACGTGACATGGGTGTGAAGTGGGTGTGACGTGGGATATTCGAACGTGACGTGGGTGTGACGTTGGCGTGACGTGGGAGATTCGAACGTGACGTGGGTGTGACGTGGGAGATTCGAACGTGACGTGGGCGTGACGTGGGTGTGACGTGGGAGATTCGAACGTGACGTGTGTGTGACGTGAGATATTCGCACGTGACGTGGGCGTCGCGTGGGTGATTCGAACGTGACGTGGGTGTGACGTGGCTGTGACGAGGGAGATTCGAACGTGTCGTGGGTGTGACGTGGGTGTGACGATGGAGATTCGAACGTGACGTGGGTGTGAGGTGAATATTCGAACGTGACGTGGGCGTCGCGTGGGTGATTCGAACGTGACGTGGGCGTGACGTGGGAGATTCGAACGTGACGTGGGTGTGACGTGGAAGATTCGAACGTGACGTGGGCGTGGCGTGGGAGATTCGAACGTGACGTGGGTGTGACGTGGGCGTGTCGTGGGAGATTCGATCGTGACCTGGGTGTGAGTGGGAGATTCGAATGTGACATGGGTGTGAAGTGGGTGTGACGTGGGATATTCGAACGTGACGGGTGTGACGTGGGCGTGACGTGGGAGAATCGAACGTGACTTCGGTGTGAAGTGAGACATTCGGACGTGACGTGGGCGTGACGTGGGAGTTTCGAACGTGACGTGGGCGTGACGTGGAGATTCGAAAATGACGTGGGTGTGACCTGAGACATTCGAAAGTGACGTGGGCGTGACGTGGGTGATTCGAACGTGACCTGAGTGTGACGTGAGACATTCGACCGTGACCTGGGTGTGACGTGGGAGGTTCGAACGTGATGTGGGTGTGAAGTTGGTGTGACGTGGGAGATTCGAACGTGACGTGGGTGTGACGGGGGCGTGACGTGGGAGAATCGAACGTGACGTGGGTGTGACATGGGTGATTTGAACGTGACCTGGGTGTGACATGAGACATTCGAACGTGACGTGGGCGTGACGTGGGTGATTCGAACGTGACGTGGGTGTGAATGGGTGTGACGTGGGAGATTCGAACGTGACGTGGGTGTGACGTGGGTGTGACGTGGGAGATTCGAACGTGACGTGGGCGTGACGTGAGACATTCAAAATTGACGTGGGTGTGACGAGGGAGATTCGAACGTGACGTGGGTGTGAAGTGGGTGTGATGTGAGACATTCGAACGTGACGTGGGCGTGACGTGGATGATTCGAACGTGACGTGGGCGTGACGTGGGTGATTCGAACGTGACGTGGGCGTGACGTGGGAGATTCGAACGTGACGTGGGCGTGACGTGGGTGTGACGTGGGAGATTCGAACGTGACGTGTGTGTGACGTGAGATATTCGCACGTGACGTGGGCGTGACGTGGGTGATTCGAACGTGACGGGTGTGACGTGGGCGTGACGTGGGAGAATCGAACGTGACTTCGGTGTGAAGTGAGACATTCGGACGTGACGTGGGCGTGACGTGGGAGTTTCGAACGTGACGTGGGCGTGACGTGGAGATTCGAAAATGACGTGGGTGTGACCTGAGACATTCGAAAGTGACGTGGGCGTGACGTGGGTGATTCGAACGTGACCTGAGTGTGACGTGAGACATTCGACCGTGACCTGGGTGTGACGTGGGAGGTTCGAACGTGATGTGGGTGTGAAGTTGGTGTGATGTGAGACATTCGAACGTGACGTGGGTGTGACGGGGGCGTGACGTGGGAGAATCGAACGTGACGTGGGTGTGACATGGGTGATTTGAACGTGACCTGGGTGTGACATGAGACATTCGAACGTGACGTGGGCGTGACGTGGGTGATTCGAAAGTGACGTGGGTGTGAATGGGCGTGACGTGGGAGATTCGAACGTGACGTGGGCGTGGCGTGGGAGATTCGAACGTGACGTGGGTGTGACGTGGGAGATTCGAACGAGACGTGGGCGTGACGTGGGTGTGACGTGGGAGATTCGAACGTGACGTGTGTGTGACGTGAGATATTCGCACGTGACGTGGGCGTCGCGTGGGTGATTCGAACGTGACGTGGGTGTGACGTGGGAGATTCGAACGTGACGTGGGTGTGACGTGGGCGTGACGTGGGAGAATCGAACGTGACGTAGGTGTGACATGGGTGATTCGAACGTGACCTGGGTGTGACGTGAGACATTCGAACGTGACGTGGGCGTGACGTGGGAGATTCGAACGTGACGTGGGTGTGAATGGGTGTGACGTGGGAGATTCGAACGTGACGTGGGTGTGACGGGAGACATTCGAACGTGACGTGGGTGTGACGAGGGAGATTCGAACGTGACGGGTGTGAAGTGGGTGTGACGTGGGATATTCGAACGTGACGTGGGTGTGACGTGGGCGTGACGTGGGAGAATCGAACGTGACTTGGGTGTGAAGTGAGACATTCGAAAGTGACGTGGGCGTGACGTGGGAGTTTCGAACGTGACGTGGGCGTCACGTGGGAGATTCGAACGTGACCTGGGTGGTTCGAAATTGGCGTGGGTGTGCCGCCCTGCTTCAAGGCTCCCCCACCAAGCAGGGCTCAGAGGCAAGAGCACTGGGAAGGCAGAGCTTCCCTCCGCATGCCTAGGACAGCCCCCACCACGAGTGCCCGGCTCCCTTGCCTCCCCTCCGCAAGCCTACACCAGCTGTCCTCACACCTTGGCACTAGCAGTGTGAGGCTGTTGCAAGGCAGGAGCATGGTTGTTCGATATGTGCTTCGAAGGCGAGGTGGGTGTGACGTGGGAGATTCGAACGTGACGTGGGTGTGGCGTGGGTGATTCGAACGTGACGTGGGTGTGACGTGGGTGATTAGAACGTGACGTGGGTGTGACCTCGATGATTCGAACGTGACGTGGGTGTTTGGAACGTGACGTGGGTGTGACGTGGGAGATTCGAACGTGACGTGGGTGTGAAGTGGGTGATTCGAACGTGACTTGGGCGTGACGTGGGAGATTCGAACGTGACGTGGGTGTGACGTGGGCGTGACGTGGGAGATTCGAACGTGACGTGCGTGTGACGTGAGACATTCGAACGTGACTTGGGCGTGACGTGGGAGATTCGAACGTGACGTGGGTGTGAGGTGAGACATTCGAACGTGACGTGGGCGTGACGTGGGAGTTTCGAACGTGACGTGGGCCTGACGTGGGAGATTCGAACGTGACGTGGGTGTGACGTGGGTGATTCTAACGTGACGTGGGTGTGACGTGGGCGTGTAGTGGCAGATTCGAACGTTACGTGGGTGTGACGTGGGAGATTTGAACGTGACGTGGGTGTGACGTGGGTGTGACGTGAGACATTCGAACGTGACGTGAGCGTGACGAGAGACATTCGAACGTTACGTGGGTGTGACGTGGGAGATTCGAACGTGACGTGGGCCTGACGTGGGAGATTCGAACGTGACGTGGGTGTGACGTGGTAGATTCGAACGTGACGTGTGTGTGACGTGAGACATTCGAAGGTGACGTGTGTGTTACGTGGGAGATTCGAACGTGACCTGAGTGTGACGTGAGAGATTCGAACGTGACCTGGGTGGTTCGAAATTGGCGTGGGTGTGCCACCCTGCTTCAAGGCTCCCCCACCAAGCAGGGCTCAGAGGCAAGAGCACTGGGAAGGCAGAGGTTGCCTCCGCATGCCTAGGACAGCCCCCACCACGAGTGCCCGGCTCCCTTGCCTCCCCTCCGCAAGCCTACACCAGCTGTCCTCTCACCTTGGCACTAGCAGTGTGAGGCTGTTGCAAGGGAGGAGCATGGTTGTTTGATATGTGCTTCGAAAGGAGGTGGGTGTTTCGTGGGTGATTCGAACGTGTCGTGGGCGTGACGTGGGTGATTCGAACGTGACGTGGGTGTGACGTGGCTGTGACGAGGGAGATTCGAACGTGTCGTGGGTGTGACGTGGGTGTGACGATGGAGATTCGAACGTGACGTGGGTGTGACATGGGTGATTCGAACGTGACCTGGGTGTGACGTGAGACATTCGAACGTGACGTGGGCGTGACGTGGGAGATTCGAACGTGACGTGGGTGTGAATGGGTGTGACGTGGGAGATTCGAACGTGACGTGGGTGTGACGGGAGACATTCGAACGTGACGTGGGTGTGACGAGGGAGATTCGAACGTGACATGGGTGTGAAGTGGGTGTGACGTGGGATATTCGAACGTGACGTGGGTGTGACGTGGGCGTGACGTGGGAGAATCGAACGTGACTTGGGTGTGAAGTGAGACATTCGAAAGTGACGTGGGCGTGACGTGGGAGTTTCGAACGTGACGTGGGCGTCACGTGGGAGATTCGAACGTGACCTGGGTGGTTCGAAATTGGCGTGGGTGTGCCGCCCTGCTTCAAGGCTCCCCCACCAAGCAGGGCTCAGAGGCAAGAGCACTGGGAAGGCAGAGCTTGCCTCCGCATGCCTAGGACAGCCCCCACCACGAGTGCCCGGCTCCCTTGCCTCCCCTCCGCAAGCCTACACCAGCTGTCCTCACACCTTGGCACTAGCAGTGTGAGGCTGTTGCAAGGCAGGAGCATGGTTGTTCGATATGTGCTTCGAAGGCGAGGTGGGTGTGACGTGGGAGATTCGAACGTGACGTGGGCGTGACGTGGGAGATTAGAACGTGACGTGGGTGTGACGTGGGCGTGACGTGGGTGATTAGAACGTGACGTGGGTGTGACGTGGGCGTGTCGTGGGAGATTCGATCGTGACCTGGGTGTGAGTGGGAGATTCGAACGTGACATGGGTGTGAAGTGGGTGTGACGTGGGATATTCGAACGTGACGTGGGTGTGACGTTGGCGTGACGTGGGAGATTCGAACGTGACGTGGGTGTGACGTGGGAGATTCGAACGTGACGTGGGCGTGACGTGGGTGTGACGTGGGAGATTCGAACGTGACGTGTGTGTGACGTGAGATATTCGCACGTGACGTGGGCGTCGCGTGGGTGATTCGAACGTGACGTGGGTGTGACGTGGCTGTGACGAGGGAGATTCGAACGTGTCGTGGGTGTGACGTGGGTGTGACGATGGAGATTCGAACGTGACGTGGGTGTGAGGTGAATATTCGAACGTGACGTGGGCGTCGCGTGGGTGATTCGAACGTGACGTGGGCGTGACGTGGGAGATTCGAACGTGACGTGGGTGTGACGTGGAAGATTCGAACGTGACGTGGGCGTGGCGTGGGAGATTCGAACGTGACGTGGGCGTGGCGTGGGATATTCGAACGTGACGTGGGTGTGACGTGGGCGTGTCGTGGGAGATTCGATCGTGACCTGGGTGTGAGTGGGAGATTCGAATGTGACATGGGTGTGAAGTGGGTGTGACGTGGGATATTCGAACGTGACGGGTGTGACGTGGGCGTGACGTGGGAGAATCGAACGTGACTTCGGTGTGAAGTGAGACATTCGGACGTGACGTGGGCGTGACGTGGGAGTTTCGAACGTGACGTGGGCGTGACGTGGAGATTCGAAAATGACGTGGGTGTGACCGGAGACATTCGAAAGTGACGTGGGCGTGACGTGGGTGATTCGAACGTGACCTGAGTGTGACGTGAGACATTCGACCGTGACCTGGGTGTGACGTGGGAGGTTCGAACGTGATGTGGGTGTGAAGTTGGTGTGACGTGGGAGATTCGAACGTGACGTGGGTGTGACGGGGGCGTGACGTGGGAGAATCGAACGTGACGTGGGTGTGACATGGGTGATTTGAACGTGACCTGGGTGTGACATGAGACATTCGAACGTGACGTGGGCGTGACGTGGGTGATTCGAACGTGACGTGGGTGTGAATGGGTGTGACGTGGGAGATTCGAACGTGACGTGGGTGTGACGTGGGTGTGACGTGGGAGATTCGAACGTGACGTGGGCGTGACGTGAGACATTCAAAATTGACGTGGGTGTGACGAGGGAGATTCGAACGTGACGTGGGTGTGAAGTGGGTGTGATGTGAGACATTCGAACGTGACGTGGGCGTGACGTGGATGATTCGAACGTGACGTGGGCGTGACGTGGGTGATTCGAACCTGACGTGGGCGTGACGTGGGAGATTCGAACGTGACGTGGGCGTGACGTGGGTGTGACGTGGGAGATTCGAACGTGACGTGTGTGTGACGTGAGATATTCGCACGTGACGTGGGCGTGACGTGGGTGATTCGAACGTGACGTGGGTCTGACGTGGGCGTGACGTGGGAGATTCGAACGTGACGTGGGCGTGGCGTGGGAGATTCGAACGTGACGTGGGTGTGACGTGGGAGATTCGAACGAGACGTGGGCGTGACGTGGGTGTGACGTGGGAGATTCGAACGTGACGTGTGTGTGACGTGAGATATTCGCACGTGACGTGGGCGTCGCGTGGGTGATTCGAACGTGACGTGGGTGTGACGTGGGAGATTCGAACGTGACGTGGGTGTGACGTGGGCGTGACGTGGGAGAATCGAACGTGACGTAGGTGTGACATGGGTGATTCGAACGTGACCTGGGTGTGACGTGAGACATTCGAACGTGACGTGGGCGTGACGTGGGAGATTCGAACGTGACGTGGGTGTGAATGGGTGTGACGTGGGAGATTCGAACGTGACGTGGGTGTGACGGGAGACATTCGAACGTGACGTGGGTGTGACGAGGGAGATTCGAACGTGACATGGGTGTGAAGTGGGTGTGACGTGGGATATTCGAACGTGACGTGGGTGTGACGTGGGCGTGACGTGGGAGAATCGAACGTGACTTGGGTGTGAAGTGAGACATTCGAAAGTGACGTGGGCGTGACGTGGGAGTTTCGAACGTGACGTGGGCGTCACGTGGGAGATTCGAACGTGACCTGGGTGGTTCGAAATTGGCGTGGGTGTGCCGCCCTGCTTCAAGGCTCCCCCACCAAGCAGGGCTCAGAGGCAAGAGCACTGGGAAGGCAGAGCTTGCCTCCGCATGCCTAGGACAGCCCCCACCACGAGTGCCCGGCTCCCTTGCCTCCCCTCCGCAAGCCTACACCAGCTGTCCTCTCACCTTGGCACTAGCAGTGTGAGGCTGTTGCAAGGGAGGAGCATGGTTGTTTGATATGTGCTTCGAAAGGAGGTGGGTGTTTCGTGGGTGATTCGAACGTGTCGTGGGCGTGACGTGGGTGATTCGAACGTGACGTGGGTGTGACGTGGGTGTGACGAGGGAGATTCGAACGTGTCGTGGGTGTGAAGTGGGTGTGACGTGGGATATTCGAACGTGACGTGGGTGTGACGTGGGCGTGACGTGGGAGATTCGAACGTGACGTGGGTGTGAATGGGTGTGACGTGGGAGATTCGAACGTGACCTGGGTGTGACGTGAGACATTCGAACGTGACGTGGGCGTGACGTGGGTGATTCGAACGTGACGTGGGTGTGAATGGGCGTGACGTGGGAGATTCGAACGTGACGTGGGCGTGGCGTGGGAGATTCGAACGTGACGTGGGTGTGACGTGGGAGATTCGAACGAGACGTGGGCGTGACGTGGGTGTGACGTGGGAGATTCGAACGTGACGTGTGTGTGACGTGAGATATTCGCACGTGACGTGGGCGTCGCGTGGGTGATTCGAACGTGACGTGGGTGTGACGTGGGAGATTCGAACGTGACGTGGGTGTGACGTGGGCGTGACGTGGGAGAATCGAACGTGACGTAGGTGTGACATGGGTGATTCGAACGTGACCTGGGTGTGACGTGAGACATTCGAACGTGACGTGGGCGTGACGTGGGAGATTCGAACGTGACGTGGGTGTGAATGGGTGTGACGTGGGAGATTCGAACGTGACGTGGGTGTGACGGGAGACATTCGAACGTGACGTGGGTGTGACGAGGGAGATTCGAACGTGACATGGGTGTGAAGTGGGTGTGACGTGGGATATTCGAACGTGACGTGGGTGTGACGTGGGCGTGACGTGGGAGAATCGAACGTGACTTGGGTGTGAAGTGAGACATTCGAAAGTGACGTGGGCGTGACGTGGGAGTTTCGAACGTGACGTGGGCGTCACGTGGGAGATTCGAACGTGACCTGGGTGGTTCGAAATTGGCGTGGGTGTGCCGCCCTGCTTCAAGGCTCCCCCACCAAGCAGGGCTCAGAGGCAAGAGCACTGGGAAGGCAGAGCTTGCCTCCGCATGCCTAGGACAGCCCCCACCACGAGTGCCCGGCTCCCTTGCCTCCCCTCCGCAAGCCTACACCAGCTGTCCTCACACCTTGGCACTAGCAGTGTGAGGCTGTTGCAAGGCAGGAGCATGGTTGTTCGATATGTGCTTCGAAGGCGAGGTGGGTGTGACGTGGGAGATTCGAACGTGACGTGGGTGTGGCGTGGGTGATTCGAACGTGACGTGGGTGTGACGTGGGTGATTAGAACGTGACGTGGGTGTGACCTCGATGATTCGAACGTGACGTGGGTGTTTGGAACGTGACGTGGGTGTGACGTGGGAGATTCGAACGTGACGTGGGTGTGAAGTGGGTGATTCGAACGTGACTTGGGCGTGACGTGGGAGATTCGAACGTGACGTGGGTGTGACGTGGGCGTGACGTGGGAGATTCGAACGTGACGTGCGTGTGACGTGAGACATTCGAACGTGACTTGGGCGTGACGTGGGTGATTCGAACGTGACGTGGGCGTGACGTGGGAGTTTCGAACGTGACGTGGGTGTGACGTGGGAGATTCGAACGTGACGTGGGTGTGACGTGGGTGATTCTAACGTGACGTGGGTGTGACGTGGGCGTGTAGTGGCAGATTCGAACGTTACGTGGGTGTGACGTGGGAGATTCGAACGTGACGTGGGTGTGACGTGGGTGTGACGTGAGACATTCGAACGTGACGTGAGCGTGACGAGAGACATTCGAACGTTACGTGGGTGTGACGTGGGAGATTCGAACGTGACGTTGGCCTGACGTGGGAGATTCGAACGTGACGTGGGTGTGAAGTGGGTGTGATGTGAGACATTCGAACGTGACGTGGGCGTGACGTGGATGATTCGAACGTGACGTGGGCGTGACGTGGGTGATTCGAACCTGACGTGGGCGTGACGTGGGAGATTCGAACGTGACGTGGGCGTGACGTGGGTGTGACGTGGGAGATTCGAACGTGACGTGTGTGTGACGTGAGATATTCGCACGTGACGTGGGCGTGACGTGGGTGATTCGAACGTGACGTGGGTCTGACGTGGGCGTGACGTGGGAGATTCGAACGTGACGTGGGCGTGGCGTGGGAGATTCGAACGTGACGTGGGTGTGACGTGGGAAATTCGAACGAGACGTGGGCGTGACGTGGGTGTGACGTGGGAGATTCGAACGTGACGTGTGTGTGACGTGAGATATTCGCACGTGACGTGGGCGTCGCGTGGGTGATTCGAACGTGACGTGGGTGTGACGTGGGAGATTCGAACGTGACGTGGGTGTGACGTGGGCGTGACGTGGGAGAATCGAACGTGACGTAGGTGTGACATGGGTGATTCGAACGTGACCTGGGTGTGACGTGAGACATTCGAACGTGACGTGGGCGTGACGTGGGAGATTCGAACGTGACGTGGGTGTGAATGGGTGTGACGTGGGAGATTCGAACGTGACGTGGGTGTGACGGGAGACATTCGAACGTGACGTGGGTGTGACGAGGGAGATTCGAACGTGACATGGGTGTGAAGTGGGTGTGACGTGGGATATTCGAACGTGACGTGGGTGTGACGTGGGCGTGACGTGGGAGAATCGAACGTGACTTGGGTGTGAAGTGAGACATTCGAAAGTGACGTGGGCGTGACGTGGGAGTTTCGAACGTGACGTGGGCGTCACGTGGGAGATTCGAACGTGACCTGGGTGGTTCGAAATTGGCGTGGGTGTGCCGCCCTGCTTCAAGGCTCCCCCACCAAGCAGGGCTCAGAGGCAAGAGCACTGGGAAGGCAGAGCTTGCCTCCGCATGCCTAGGACAGCCCCCACCACGAGTGCCCGGCTCCCTTGCCTCCCCTCCGCAAGCCTACACCAGCTGTCCTCACACCTTGGCACTAGCAGTGTGAGGCTGTTGCAAGGCAGGAGCATGGTTGTTCGATATGTGCTTCGAAGGCGAGGTGGGTGTGACGTGGGAGATTCGAACGTGACGTGGGCGTGACGTGGGAGATTAGAACGTGACGTGGGTGTGACGTGGGCGTGACGTGGGTGATTAGAACGTGACGTGGGTGTGACGTGGGCGTGTCGTGGGAGATTCGATCGTGACCTGGGTGTGAGTGGGAGATTCGAACGTGACATGGGTGTGAAGTGGGTGTGACGTGGGATATTCGAACGTGACGTGGGTGTGACGTTGGCGTGACGTGGGAGATTCGAACGTGACGTGGGTGTGACGTGGGAGATTCGAACGTGACGTGGGCGTGACGTGGGTGTGACGTGGGAGATTCGAACGTGACGTGTGTGTGACGTGAGATATTCGCACGTGACGTGGGCGTCGCGTGGGTGATTCTAACGTGACGTGGGTGTGACGTGGCTGTGACGAGGGAGATTCGAACGTGTCGTGGGTGTGACGTGGGTGTGACGATGGAGATTCGAACGTGACGTGGGTGTGAGGTGAATATTCGAACGTGACGTGGGCGTCGCGTGGGTGATTCGAACGTGACGTGGGCGTGACGTGGGAGATTCGAACGTGACGTGGGTGTGACGTGGAAGATTCGAACGTGACGTGGGCGTGGCGTGGGAGATTCGAACGTGACGTGGGCGTGGCGTGGGATATTCGAACGTGACGTGGGTGTGACGTGGGCGTGTCGTGGGAGATTCGATCGTGACCTGGGTGTGAGTGGGAGATTCGAATGTGACATGGGTGTGAAGTGGGTGTGACGTGGGATATTCGAACGTGACGGGTGTGACGTGGGCGTGACGTGGGAGAATCGAACGTGACTTCGGTGTGAAGTGAGACATTCGGACGTGACGTGGGCGTGACGTGGGAGTTTCGAACGTGACGTGGGCGTGACGTGGAGATTCGAAAATGACGTGGGTGTGACCTGAGACATTCGAAAGTGACGTGGGCGTGACGTGGGTGATTCGAACGTGACCTGAGTGTGACGTGAGACATTCGACCGTGACCTGGGTGTGACGTGGGAGGTTCGAACGTGATGTGGGTGTGAAGTTGGTGTGACGTGGGAGATTCGAACGTGACGTGGGTGTGACGGGGGCGTGACGTGGGAGAATCGAACGTGACGTGGGTGTGACATGGGTGATTTGAACGTGACCTGGGTGTGACATGAGACATTCGAACGTGACGTGGGCGTGACGTGGGTGATTCGAACGTGACGTGGGTGTGAATGGGTGTGACGTGGGAGATTCGAACGTGACGTGGGTGTGACGTGGGTGTGACGTGGGAGATTCGAACGTGACGTGGGCGTGACGTGAGACATTCAAAATTGACGTGGGTGTGACGAGGGAGATTCGAACGTGACGTGGGTGTGAAGTGGGTGTGATGTGAGACATTCGAACGTGACGTGGGCGTGACGTGGATGATTCGAACGTGACGTGGGCGTGACGTGGGTGATTCGAACGTGACGTGGGCGTGACGTGGGAGATTCGAACGTGACGTGGGCGTGACGTGGGTGTGACGTGGGAGATTCGAACGTGACGTGTGTGTGACGTGAGATATTCGCACGTGACGTGGGCGTGACGTGGGTGATTCGAACGTGACGTGGGTCTGACGTGGGCGTGACGTGGGAGATTCGAACGTGACGTGGGCGTGGCGTGGGAGATTCGAACGTGACGTGGGTGTGACGTGGGAGATTCGAACGAGACGTGGGCGTGACGTGGGTGTGACGTGGGAGATTCGAACGTGACGTGTGTGTGACGTGAGATATTCGCACGTGACGTGGGCGTCGCGTGGGTGATTCGAACGTGACGTGGGTGTGACGTGGGAGATTCGAACGTGACGTGGGTGTGACGTGGGCGTGACGTGGGAGAATCGAACGTGACGTAGGTGTGACATGGGTGATTCGAACGTGACCTGGGTGTGACGTGAGACATTCGAACGTGACGTGGGCGTGACGTGGGAGATTCGAACGTGACGTGGGTGTGAATGGGTGTGACGTGGGAGATTCGAACGTGACGTGGGTGTGACGGGAGACATTCGAACGTGACGTGGGTGTGACGAGGGAGATTCGAACGTGACATGGGTGTGAAGTGGGTGTGACGTGGGATATTCGAACGTGACGTGGGTGTGACGTGGGCGTGACGTGGGAGAATCGAACGTGACTTGGGTGTGAAGTGAGACATTCGAAAGTGACGTGGGCGTGACGTGGGAGTTTCGAACGTGACGTGGGCGTCACGTGGGAGATTCGAACGTGACCTGGGTGGTTCGAAATTGGCGTGGGTGTGCCGCCCTGCTTCAAGGCTCCCCCACCAAGCAGGGCTCAGAGGCAAGAGCACTGGGAAGGCAGAGCTTCCCTCCGCATGCCTAGGACAGCCCCCACCACGAGTGCCCGGCTCCCTTGCCTCCCCTCCGCAAGCCTACACCAGCTGTCCTCACACCTTGGCACTAGCAGTGTGAGGCTGTTGCAAGGCAGGAGCATGGTTGTTCGATATGTGCTTCGAAGGCGAGGTGGGTGTGACGTGGGAGATTCGAACGTGACGTGGGTGTGGCGTGGGTGATTCGAACGTGACGTGGGCGTGACGTGGGTGATTAGAACGTGACGTGGGTGTGACCTCGGTGATTCGAACGTGACGTGGGTGTTTGGAACGTGACGTGGGTGTGACGTGGGAGATTCGAACGTGACGTGGGTGTGAAGTGGGTGATTCGAACGTGACTTGGGCGTGACGTGGGAGATTCGAACGTGACGTGGGTGTGACGTGGGCGTGACGTGGGAGATTCGAACGTGACGTGCGTGTGACGTGAGACATTCGAACGTGACTTGGGCGTGACGTGGGAGATTCGAACGTGACGTGGGTGTGAGGTGAGACATTCGAACGTGACGTGGGCGTGACGTGGGAGTTTCGAACGTGACGTGGGTGTGACGTGGGAGATTCGATCGTGACCTGGGTGTGAGTGGGAGATTCGAACGTGACATGGGTGTGAAGTGGGTGTGACGTGGGATATTCGAACGTGACGTGGGTGTGACGTTGGCGTGACGTGGGAGATTCGAACGTGACGTGGGTGTGACGTGGGAGATTCGAACGTGACGTGGGCGTGACGTGGGTGTGACGTGGGAGATTCGAACGTGACGTGTGTGTGACGTGAGATATTCGCACGTGACGTGGGCGTCGCGTGGGTGATTCTAACGTGACGTGGGTGTGACGTGGCTGTGACGAGGGAGATTCGAACGTGTCGTGGGTGTGACGTGGGTGTGACGATGGAGATTCGAACGTGACGTGGGTGTGAGGTGAATATTCGAACGTGACGTGGGCGTCGCGTGGGTGATTCGAACGTGACGTGGGCGTGACGTGGGAGATTCGAACGTGACGTGGGTGTGACGTGGAAGATTCGAACGTGACGTGGGCGTGGCGTGGGAGATTCGAACGTGACGTGGGCGTGGCGTGGGATATTCGAACGTGACGTGGGTGTGACGTGGGCGTGTCGTGGGAGATTCGATCGTGACCTGGGTGTGAGTGGGAGATTCGAATGTGACATGGGTGTGAAGTGGGTGTGACGTGGGATATTCGAACGTGACGGGTGTGACGTGGGCGTGACGTGGGAGAATCGAACGTGACTTCGGTGTGAAGTGAGACATTCGGACGTGACGTGGGCGTGACGTGGAGATTCGAAAATGACGTGGGTGTGACCTGAGACATTCGAAAGTGACGTGGGCGTGACGTGGGTGATTCGAACGTGACCTGAGTGTGACGTGAGACATTCGACCGTGACCTGGGTGTGACGTGGGAGGTTCGAACGTGATGTGGGTGTGAAGTTGGTGTGACGTGGGAGATTCGAACGTGACGTGGGTGTGACGGGGGCGTGACGTGGGAGAATCGAACGTGACGTGGGTGTGACATGGGTGATTTGAACGTGACCTGGGTGTGACATGAGACATTCGAACGTGACGTGGGCGTGACGTGGGTGATTCGAACGTGACGTGGGTGTGAATGGGTGTGACGTGGGAGATTCGAACGTGACGTGGGTGTGACGTGGGTGTGACGTGGGAGATTCGAACGTGACGTGGGCGTGACGTGAGACATTCAAAATTGACGTGGGTGTGACGAGGGAGATTCGAACGTGACGTGGGTGTGAAGTGGGTGTGATGTGAGACATTCGAACGTGACGTGGGCGTGACGTGGATGATTCGAACGTGACGTGGGCGTGACGTGGGTGATTCGAACGTGACGTGGGCGTGACGTGGGAGATTCGAACGTGACGTGGGCGTGACGTGGGTGTGACGTGGGAGATTCGAACGTGACGTGTGTGTGACGTGAGATATTCGCACGTGACGTGGGCGTGACGTGGGTGATTCGAACGTGACGTGGGTCTGACGTGGGCGTGACGTGGGAGATTCGAACGTGACGTGGGCGTGGCGTGGGAGATTCGAACGTGACGTGGGTGTGACGTGGGAGATTCGAACGAGACGTGGGCGTGACGTGGGTGTGACGTGGGAGATTCGAACGTGACGTGTGTGTGACGTGAGATATTCGCACGTGACGTGGGCGTCGCGTGGGTGATTCGAACGTGACGTGGGTGTGACGTGGGAGATTCGAACGTGACGTGGGTGTGACGTGGGCGTGACGTGGGAGAATCGAACGTGACGTAGGTGTGACATGGGTGATTCGAACGTGACCTGGGTGTGACGTGAGACATTCGAACGTGACGTGGGCGTGACGTGGGAGATTCGAACGTGACGTGGGTGTGAATGGGTGTGACGTGGGAGATTCGAACGTGACGTGGGTGTGACGGGAGACATTCGAACGTGACGTGGGTGTGACGAGGGAGATTCGAACGTGACATGGGTGTGAAGTGGGTGTGACGTGGGATATTCGAACGTGACGTGGGTGTGACGTGGGCGTGACGTGGGAGAATCGAACGTGACTTGGGTGTGAAGTGAGACATTCGAAAGTGACGTGGGCGTGACGTGGGAGTTTCGAACGTGACGTGGGCGTCACGTGGGAGATTCGAACGTGACCTGGGTGGTTCGAAATTGGCGTGGGTGTGCCGCCCTGCTTCAAGGCTCCCCCACCAAGCAGGGCTCAGAGGCAAGAGCACTGGGAAGGCAGAGCTTGCCTCCGCATGCCTAGGACAGCCCCCACCACGAGTGCCCGGCTCCCTTGCCTCCCCTCCGCAAGCCTACACCAGCTGTCCTCACACCTTGGCACTAGCAGTGTGAGGCTGTTGCAAGGCAGGAGCATGGTTGTTCGATATGTGCTTCGAAGGCGAGGTGGGTGTGACGTGGGAGATTCGAACGTGACGTGGGTGTGGCGTGGGTGATTCGAACGTGACGTGGGTGTGACGTGGGTGATTAGAACGTGACGTGGGTGTGACCTCGGTGATTCGAACGTGTCGTGGGTGTTTGGAACGTGACGTGGGCGTGACGTGGGAGATTCGAACGTGACGTGGGTGTGGCGTGGGTGATTCGAACGTGACGTGGGTGTGACGTGGGTGATTAGAACGTGACGTGGGTGTGACCTCGGTGATTCGAACGTGTCGTGGGTGTTTGGAACGTGACGTGGGTGTGACGTGGGAGATTCGAACGTGACGTGGGTGTGAAGTGGGTGATTCGAACGTGACTTGGGCGTGACGTGGGAGATTCGAACGTGACGTGGGTGTGACGTGAGCGTGACGTGGGAGTTTCGAACGTGACGTGGGTGTGACGTGGGAGATTCGAACGTGACGTGGGTGTGACGTGGGTGATTCTAACGTGACGTGGGTGTGACGTGGGCGTGTAGTGGCAGATTCGAACGTTACGTGGGTGTGACGTGGGAGATTCGAACGTGACGTGGGTGTGACGTGGGTGTGACGTGAGACATTCGAACGTGACGTGAGCGTGACGAGAGACATTCGAACGTTACGTGGGTGTGACGAGGGAGATTCGAACGTGACGTGGGCCTGACGTGGGAGATTCGAACGTGACGTGGGTGTGACGTGGTAGATTCGAACGTGACGTGTGTGTGACGTGAGACATTCGAAGGTGACGTGTGTGTTACGTGGGAGATTCGAACGTGACCTGAGTGTGACGTGAGAGATTCGAACGTGACCTGGGTGGTTCGAAATTGGCGTGGGTGTGCCACCCTGCTTCAAGGCTCCCCCACCAAGCAGGGCTCAGAGGCAAGAGCACTGGGAAGGCAGAGGTTGCCTCCGCATGCCTAGGACAGCCCCCACCACGAGTGCCCGGCTCCCTTGCCTCCCCTCCGCAAGCCTACACCAGCTGTCCTCTCACCTTGGCACTAGCAGTGTGAGGCTGTTGCAAGGGAGGAGCATGGTTGTTTGATATGTGCTTCGAAAGGAGGTGGGTGTTTCG
The DNA here is from genome assembly GCF_036417845.1 of Apteryx mantelli. Taxonomy (NCBI): domain Eukaryota; kingdom Metazoa; phylum Chordata; class Aves; order Apterygiformes; family Apterygidae; genus Apteryx; species Apteryx mantelli. The sequence continues at coordinate 26,418,038 of NC_089987.1, forward strand.
TGGGTGATTCGAACGTGTCGTGGGCGTGACGTGGGTGATTCGAACGTGACGTGGGTGTGACGTGGCTGTGACGAGGGAGATTCGAACGTGTCGTGGGTGTGACGTGGGTGTGACGATGGAGATTCGAACGTGACGTGGGTGTGAGGTGAATATTCGAACGTGACGTGGGCGTCGCGTGGGTGATTCGAACGTGACGTGGGCGTGACGTGGGAGATTCGAACGTGACGTGGGTGTGAAGTGGGTGATTCGAACGTGACTTGGGCGTGACGTGGGAGATTCGAACGTGACGTGGGTGTGACGTGGGCGTGACGTGGGAGATTCGAACGTGACGTGGGTGTGAAGTGGGTGATTCGAACGTGACTTGGGCGTGACGTGGGAGATTCGAACGTTACGTGGGTGTGACGTGGGAGATTCGAACGTGACGTGGGCCTGACGTGGGAGATTCGAATGTGACGTGGGCGTGACGTGTGTAATTCGAACGTGACGTGGGTGTGACCTGGGAGATTCGAACGTGACGTGGGTGTGACCTGGGAGATTCGTACGTGACCTGGGTGGTTCGAAATTGGCGAGGGTGTGCCACCCTGCTTCAAGGCTCCCCCACCAAGCAGGGCTCAGAGGCAAGAGCACTGGGAAGGCAGAGGTTGTCTCCGCATGCCTAGGACAGCCCCCACCACGAGTGCCCGGCTCCCTTGCCTCCCCTCCGCAAGCCTACACCAGCTGCCCTCACACCTTGGCACTAGCACTGTGAGGCTGTTGCAAGGCAGGAGCATGGTTGTTCGATATGTGCTTCGAAGGCGAGGTGGGTGTGACGTGGGAGATTCGAACGTGACGTGGGTGTGGCGTGGGTGATTCGAACGTGACGTGGGTGTGACGTGGGTGATTAGAACGTGACGTGGGTGTGACCTCGGTGATTCGAACGTGACGTGGGTGTTTGGAACGTGACGTGGGTGTGACGTGGGAGATTCGAACGTGACGTGGGTGTGACGTGGGAGATTCGAACGTGACGTGGGTGTGAAGTGGGTGATTCGAACGTGACTTGGGCGTGACGTGGGAGATTCGAACGTGACGTTGGTGTGAAGTGGGTGATTCGAACGTGACTTGGGCGTGACGTGGGAGATTCGAACGTTACGTGGGTGTGACGTGGGAGATTCGAACGTGACGTGGGCCTGACGTGGGAGATTCGAACGTGACGTGGGTGTGACGTGGTAGATTCGAACGTGACGTGTGTGTGACGTGAGACATTCGAAGGTGACGTGTGTGTTACGTGGGAGATTCGAACGTGACCTGAGTGTGACGTGAGAGATTCGAACGTGACCTGGGTGGTTCGAAATTGGCGTGGGTGTGCCACCCTGCTTCAAGGCTCCCCCACCAAGCAGGGCTCAGAGGCAAGAGCACTGGGAAGGCAGAGGTTGCCTCCGCATGCCTAGGACAGCCCCCACCACGAGTGCCCGGCTCCCTTGCCTCCCCTCCGCAAGCCTACACCAGCTGTCCTCTCACCTTGGCACTAGCAGTGTGAGGCTGTTGCAAGGGAGGAGCATGGTTGTTTGATATGTGCTTCGAAAGGAGGTGGGTGTTTCGTGGGTGATTCGAACGTGTCGTGGGCGTGACGTGGGTGATTCGAACGTGACGTGGGTGTGAAGTGGGTGTGACGTGGGATATTCGAACGTGACGTGGGTGTGACGTGGGCGTGACGTGGGAGAATCGAACGTGACTTGGGTGTGAAGTGAGACATTCGAAAGTGACGTGGGCGTGACGTGGGAGTTTCGAACGTGACGTGGGCGTCACGTGGGAGATTCGAACGTGACCTGGGTGGTTCGAAATTGGCGTGGGTGTGCCGCCCTGCTTCAAGGCTCCCCCACCAAGCAGGGCTCAGAGGCAAGAGCACTGGGAAGGCAGAGCTTGCCTCCGCATGCCTAGGACAGCCCCCACCACGAGTGCCCGGCTCCCTTGCCTCCCCTCCGCAAGCCTACACCAGCTGTCCTCACACCTTGGCACTAGCAGTGTGAGGCTGTTGCAAGGGAGGAGCATGGTTGTTCGATATGTGCTTCGAAGGCGAGGTGGGTGTGACGTGGGAGATTCGAACGTGACGTGGGTGTGTCGTGGGTGATTCGAACGTGACGTGGGCGTGACGTGGGAGATTCGAACGTGACGTGGGAGATTCGAACGTGACGTGGGTGTGACGTGAGACATTCGAACGTGACGTGGGCGTGACGTGAGACATTCGAACGTTACGTGGGTGTGACGTGGGAGATTCGAACGTGACGTGGGCGTGACGTGGGAGATTCGAACGTGACGTGGGTGTGACGTGGTAGATTCGAACGTGACGTGTGTGTGACGTGAGACATTCGAAGGTGACGTGTGTGTTACGTGGGAGATTCGAACGTGACCTGAGTGTGACGTGAGAGATTCGAACGTGACCTGGGTGGTTCGAAATTGGCGTGGGTGTGCCGCCCTGCTTCAAGGCTCCCCCACCAAGCAGGGCTCAGAGGCAAGAGCACTGGGAAGGCAGAGCTTCCCTCCGCATGCCTAGGACAGCCCCCACCACGAGTGCCCGGCTCCCTTGCCTCCCCTCCGCAAGCCTACACCAGCTGTCCTCTCACCTTGGCACTAGCAGTGTGAGGCTGTTGCAAGGGAGGAGCATGGTTGTTTGATATGTGCTTCGAAAGGAGGTGGGTGTTTCGTGGGTGATTCGAACGTGTCGTGGGCGTGACGTGGGTGATTCGAACGTGACGTGGGTGTGACGTGGGTGTGACGATGGAGATTCGAACGTGACGTGGGTGTGAGGTGAATATTCGAACGTGACGTGGGCGTCGCGTGGGTGATTCGAACGTGACGTGGGCGTGACGTGGGAGATTCGAACGTGATGTGGGTGTGACGTGGAAGATTCGAACGTGACGTGGGCGTGGCGTGGGAGATTCGAACGTGACGTGGGCGTGGCGTGGGATATTCGGACGTGACGTGGGCGTGACGTGAGCGTGTCGTGGGAGATTCGATCGTGACCTGGGTGTGAGTGGGAGATTCGAATGTGACATGGGTGTGAAGTGGGTGTGACGTGGGATATTCGAACGTGACGGGTGTGACGTGGGCGTGACGTGGGAGAATCGAACGTGACTTCGGTGTGAAGTGAGACATTCGGACGTGACGTGGGCGTGACGTGGGAGTTTCGAACGTGACGTGGGCGTGACGTGGAGATTCGAAAATGACGTGGGTGTGACCTGAGACATTCGAAAGTGACGTGGGCGTGACGTGGGTGATTCGAACGTGACCTGAGTGTGACGTGAGACATTCGAACGTGACTTGGGCGTGACGTGGGAGATTCGAACGTGACGTGGGTGTGAGGTGAGACATTCGAACGTGACGTGGGCGTGACGTGGGAGTTTCGAACGTGACGTGGGTGTGACGTGGGAGATTCGAACGTGACGTGGGTGTGACGTGGGTGATTCTAACGTGACGTGGGTGTGACGTGGGCGTGTAGTGGCAGATTCGAACGTGACGTGGGTGTGACGTGGGAGATTCGAACGTGACGTGGGCGTGACGTGGGAGATTCGAACGTGACGTGGGTGTGACGTGGGTGTGACGTGAGACATTCGAACGTGACGTGGGCGTGACGTGGGTGATTCGAACGTGACGTGGGTGTGACGTGGGTGATTCGAACGTGACGTGGGCCTGACGTTGGAGATTCGAACGTGACGTGGGTGTGACGTGGTAGATTCGAACGTGACGTGTGTGTGACGTGAGACATTCGAAGGTGACGTGTGTGTTACGTGGGAGATTCGAACGTGACCTGAGTGTGACGTGAGAGATTCGAACGTGACCTGGGTGGTTCGAAATTGGCGTGGGTGTGCCACCGTGCTTCAAGGCTCCCCCACCAAACAGGGCTCAGAGGCAAGAGCACTGGGAAGGCAGAGGTTGCCTCCGCATGCCTAGGACAGCCCCCACCACGAGTGCCCGGCTCCCTTGCCTCCCCTCCGCAAGCCTACACCAGCTGTCCTCTCACCTTGGCACTAGCAGCGTGAGGCTGTTGCAAGGGAGGAGCATGGTTGTTTGATATGTGCTTCGAAAGGAGGTGGGTGTTTCGTGGGTGATTCGAACGTGTCGTGGGCGTGACGTGGGTGATTCGAACGTGACGTGGGTGTGACGTGAGACATTCGAACGTGACGTGGGCGTGACGTGGGTGTGACGTGGGTGTGACGTGGGTGAATAGAACGTGACGTGAGTGTGACGTGGGAGATTCGAACGTGACGTGGGTGTGACGTGGGATATTCGAACGTGACGTGGGTGTGACGTGGGAGATTCGAACGTGACGTGGGCGTGACGTGGGAGATTCGAACGTGACGTGGGTGTGACGTGGGTGTGACGTGAGACATTCGAACGTGACGTGGGCGTGACGTGAGACATTCGAACGTTACGTGGGTGTGACGTGGGAGATTCGAACGTGACGTGGGCCTGACGTGGGAGATTCGAAGGTGACGTGTGTGTTGCGTGGGAGATTCGAACGTGACGTGGGCGTGACGTGAGACATTCGAACGTGACCTGGGTGGTTCGAAATTGGCGTGGGTGTGCCACCCTGCTTCAAGGCTCCCCCACCAAGCAGGGCTCAGAGGCAAGAGCACTGGGAAGGCAGAGGTTGCCTCCGCATGCCTAGGACAGCCCCCACCACGAGTGCCCGGCTCCCTTGCCTCCCCTCCGCAAGCCTACACCAGCTGTCCTCTCACCTTGGCACTAGCAGTGTGAGGCTGTTGCAAGGGAGGAGCATGGTTGTTTGATATGTGCTTCGAAAGGAGGTGGGTGTTTCGTGGGTGATTCGAACGTGTCGTGGGCGTGACGTGGGAGATTCGAACGTGACGTGGGTGTGACGTGAGACATTCGAACGTGACGTGGGCGTGACGTGGGTGTGACGTGGGTGAATAGAACGTGACGTGAGTGTGACGTGGGAGATTCGAACGTGACGTGGGTGTGACGTGGGATATTCGAACGTGACGTGGGTGTGAAGTGGGTGTGACGTGGGATATTCGAACGTGACATGGGCGTGACGTGAGACATTCGAAATTGACGTGGGTGAGACGTGGGTGATTCGAACGTCACCTGGGTGTGACGTGGGTGATTCGAACGTGACGTGGGTGTGACGTGGGAGATTCGAACGTGACGTGGCTGTGCCATGGGAGATTCGAACGTTACGTGGGTGTGACGTGGGATATTCGAACGTGACGTGGGTGTGAAGTGGGTGTGACGTGGGATATTCGAACGTGACATGGGCGTGACGTGAGACATTCGAAATTGACGTGGGTGAGACGTGGGTGATTCGAACGTCACCTGGGTGTGACGTGGGAGATTCGAACGTGACGTGGGTGTGACGTGGGTGTGACGTGGGTGTGACGTGGGAGATAAGAACGTGACGGGGGTGTGACGTGGGACATTCGAACGTGACGTGGCTGTGACATGGGAGATTCGAACGTGACGTGGGTGTGACGTGGGTGATTCGAAGGTGACATGGGCGTGCCGTGGGAGATTCGAACGTGACGTGGGTGTGACGTGGGAGATTCGAACGTGACGTGGGTGATTCGAACGTGACGTGGGCGTGACGTGGGAGATTCGAAAGTGACGTTGGCGTGACGTGGGAAATTCGAACGTGACGTGGGTGTGACGTGGGTGATTCGAAGGTGACATGGGCGTGCCGTGGGAGATTCGAACGTGACGTGGGTGTGACGTGGGAGATTCGAACGTGACGTGGGTGTGAAGTGGGAGATTCGAACGTGACGTGGGAGATTCGAACGTGACGTGAGCGTGAAGTGGTAGATTCGAACGTGACGTGGGTGTGACGTGGGTGATTCGAACGTGACGTGGGTGTGACGTGGGAGATTCGAACGTGACGTGGACGTGACGTGAGTGTTTGGAACGTGACGTGGGCGTGACCTGGGTGATTCGAACCTGACGTGGGTGTTTGGAACGTGACGTGGGTGTGACGTGGGCGATTCGAACGTGACGTGGGCGTGACGTGGGTGATTCGAACGTGACGTGGGTGTGACGTGGGAAATTCGAACGTGACGTGGGTGTGACGTGGGTGTGACGTGGGAGATTCGAACGTGACCTGAGTGTGACGTGAGGGATTCGAACGTGACCTGGGTGGTTCGAAATTGGCGTGGGTGTGCCGCCCTGCTTCAAGGCTCCCCCACCAAGCAGGGCTCAGAGGCAAGAGCACTGGGAAGGCAGAGCTTCCCTCCGCATGCCTAGGACAGCCCCCACCACGAGTGCCCGGCTCCCTTGCCTCCCCTCCGCAAGCCTACACCAGCTGTCCTCACACCTTGGCACTAGCAGTGTGAGGCTGTTGCAAGGCAGGAGCATGGTTGTTCGATATGTGCTTCGAAGGCGAGGTGGGTGTGACGTGGGAGATTCGAACGTGACGTTGGCGTGACGTGGGTAATTCGAACGTAACGTGGGCGTGACGTGGGTGATTCGAACGTGACGCGAGTGTGAAGTGGGAGATTCGAACGTGAGGTGGGTGTGACGTGGGAGATTCGAACGTGACGTGGGCGTGAAGTGGGTGATTCGAACGTGACGTGGGCGTGACGTGGGTATTTGGAACGTGACGTGGGTGTTTGGAACGTGACGTGGGTGTGACGTGGGCGATTCGAACGTGACGTGGGTGTGTCGTGGGTGATTCGAACGTGACGTGGGTGATTCGAACGTGACGTGGGTGTGTCGTGGGTGATTCGAACGTGACGTGGGCGTGACGTGGGTGATTCGAACGTGACGTGGGTGTGACGTGGGAGTTTCGAACGTGACGTGGGCGTGACGTGGGTGATTCGAACGTGACGTGGGCGTGACGTGGGTATTTGGAACATGACGTGGGTGTTTGGAACGTGACGTGGGTGTGACGTGGGCGATTCGAACGTGACGTGGGTGTGTCGTGGGTGATTCGAACGTGACGTGGGTGTGTCGTGGGAGATTCGAACGGGACGTGGGCGTTACGTGGGAAATACGAACGTGACGTGGGCGTGACGTGGGTGATTCGAAGGGGATGTTGGCGTGACGTGGGAAATTCGAACGTGACGTGGGCGTGACGTGGGTGATTCGAACGTGACGTGGGCGTGACGTGGGAGATTCGAACGTGACGTGGGAGATTCGAAAGTGACGTGGGTGTGACGTGGGTGTGACGTGGGAGTTTCGAACGTGACGTGGGTGTGACGTGGGAGATTCGAACGTGACGTTGGCGTGACGTGGGAAATACGAACGTGACGTGGGTGTGACGTGGGAGATTCGAAGCTGACATGGGCGTGACGTGGGAGATTCGAACGTGACGTGGGCGTGACGTGGGTGATTCGAACGTGACGTGGGTGTGACGTGAATATTCGAACGTGACGTGGGTGTGACGTGGGAGATTCGAACGTGGCGTGGGAGATTCGAACGTGACGTGGGTGTGACGTGGGCGATTCGAACGTGACGTGGGTGTGTCGTGGGAGATTCGAACGTGACGTGGGCGTGACGTGGGAGATTCGAACGTGACGTGGGCGTGACGTGGGAAATTCGAACCTGACCTGGCTGGTTCGAAATTGGCGTGGGTGTGCCACCGTGCTTCAAGGCTCCCCCACCAAACAGGGCTCAGAGGCAAGAGCACTGGGAAGGCAGAGCTTGCCTCCGCATGCCTAGGACAGCCCCCACCACGAGTGCCCGGCTCCCTTGCCTCCCCTCCGCAAGCCTACACCAGCTGTCCTCACACCTTGGCACTAGCACTGTGAGGCTGTTGCAAGGCAGGAGCATGGTTGTTCCATATGTGCTTCGAAGGCGAGGTGGGTGTGAGGTGGGTGATTCGAACGTGACGTGGGTGTGACGTGGGAGATTCGAACGTGACCTGGGTGGTTCGAAATTTTCGTGGGTGTGCCACCGTGCTTCAAGGCTCCCCCACCAAACAGGGCTCAGAGGCAAGAGCACTGGGAAGGCAGAGCTTGCCTCCGCATGCCTAGGACAGCCCCCACCACGAGTGCCCGGCTCCCTTGCCTCCCCTCCGCAAGCCTACACCAGCTGTCCTCACACCTTGGCACTAGCACTGTGAGGCTGTTGCAAGGGAGGAGCATGGTTGTTCGATATGTGCTTCGAAGGCGAGGTGGGTGTGACGTGGGAGATTCGAACGTGACGTGCGCGTGACGTGGGCGTGTAGTGGCAGATTCGAACGTGACGTGGGCGTGACATGGGTGATTCGAACGTGACGTGGGTGTGACGTGGGTGATTCGAACGTGACGTGGGCGTGACATGTGTGATTCGAACGTGACGTGGGCGTGACGTGGGAGATTCGAACGTGACGTGGGCGATTCGAACGTGACGTGGGTGATTCGAAAGTGACGTGGGTGTGACGTGGGTGATTCGAACGTGACGTGGGTGATTCGAAAGTGACGTGGGTGTGACGTGGGTGTGACGTGGGAGATTCGAACGTGACGTGAGCATGACGTGGGAGATTCGAACGTGATGTGAGCTTGACGTTGGAGATTCGAACGTGACGTGGGTGTGACGTGGAAAATTCGAACGTGACGTGGGCGTGACGTGGGTGATTCGAACGTGACGTGGGTGTGACGTGGGAGATTTGAACGTGACGTGGGCGTGACGTGGGTGATTCGAACGTGACGCGAGGGTGAAGTGGGAGATTCGAACGTGACGTGGGAGATTCGAACGTGACGTGAGTGTGAAGTGGGAGATTCGAATGTGACGTGGGCGTGTCGTGGGTGATTCGAACGTGACGTGGGCGTGACGTGGGTATTTGGAACGTGACGTCGGTGATTCGAACGTGACGTGGCTGTGACGTGGGTGATACGAACGTGACCTGGACGTGACGTGGGAGATTCGAACGTGACGTGGGAGATTCGAACGTGACGTGGGTGTGACGTGGGCGATTCGAACGTGACGTGGGCGTGACGTGGGAGATTCGAACGTGACGTGGGCGTGACGTTGCTGATTCGAACGTGACGTGGGCGTGACGTGGGAGATTCGAACGTGACGTGGGTGTGACGTGGGAGATTCGAACGTGACGTGGGTGTGACGTGGGACATTCGAACATGACATGGGCGTGGCGTGGGTGATTCGAACGTGACGTGGGTGTGACGTGGGAGAATCGAACGTGACGTGGGAGATTCGAACGTAACGTGGGTGTGACATGGGCGATTCGAACGTGACGTGGATGTGTCGTGGGAGATTCGAACATGACGTGGGTGTGACGTGGGTGATTCGAACGTGACGTGGGTGTGACGTGGGTGATTCGAACGTGACGTGGACGTGACGTGAGTGTTTGGAACGTGACGTGGGCGTGACCTGGGTGATTCGAACCTGACGTGGGTGTTTGGAACGTGACGTGGGTGTGAGGTGGGCGATTCGAACGTGACGTGGGCGTGACGTGGGAGATTCGAACGTGACGTGGGTGTGAGGTGAGACATTCGAACGTGACGTGGGCGTGACGTGGGAGTTTCGAACGTGACGTGGGTGTGACGTGGGAGATTCGAACGTGACGTGGGTGTGACGTGGGTGATTCTAACGTGACGTGGGTGTGACGTGGGCGTGTAGTGGCAGATTCGAACGTGACGTGGGCGTGACGTGGGAGATTCGAACGTTACGTGGGTGTGACGTGGGTGTGACGTGAGACATTCGAACGTGACGTGGGCGTGACGTGGGAGTTTCGAACGTGACGTGGGTGTGACGTGGGAGATTCGAACGTGACGTGGGTGTGACGTGGGTGATTCTAACGTGACGTGGGTGTGACGTGGGCGTGTAGTGGCAGATTCGAACGTTACGTGGGTGTGACGTGGGAGATTCGAACGTGACGTGGGCGTGGCGTGGGAGATTCGAACGTGACGTGGGTGTGAAGTGGGTGATTCGAACGTGACTTGGGCGTGACGTGGGAGATTCGAACGTGACGTGGGTGTGACGTGGGCGTGACGTGGGAGATTCGAACGTGACGTGCGTGTGACGTGAGACATTCGAACGTGACTTGGGCGTGACGTGGGAGATTCGAACGTGACGTGGGTGTGAGGTGAGACATTCGAACGTGACGTGGGCGTGACGTGGGAGTTTCGAACGTGACGTGGGTGTGACGTGGGAGATTCGAACGTGACGTGGGTGTGACGTGGGTGATTCTAACGTGACGTGGGTGTGACGTGGGCGTGTACTGGCAGATTCGAACGTGACGTGGGTGTGACGTGGGAGATTCGAACGTGACGTGGGCGTGACGTGGGTGTGACGTGAGACATTCGAACGTGACGTGGGCGTGACGTGGGTGATTCGAACGTGACGTGGGTGTGACGTGGGAGATTCGAACGTGACGTGGGTGTGACGTGGGTGTGACGTGAGACATTCGAACGTGACGTGGGCGTGACGTGAGACATTCGAACGTTACGTGGGTGTGACGTGGGAGATTCGAACGTGACGTGGGCGTGACGTGGGAGATTCGAAGGTGACGTGTGTGTTGCGTGGGAGATTCGAACGTGACGTGGGCGTGACGTGAGACATTCGAACGTGACCTGGGTGGTTCGAAATTGGCGTGGGTGTGCCACCCTGCTTCAAGGCTCCCCCACCAAGCAGGGCTCAGAGGCAAGAGCACTGGGAAGGCAGAGGTTGCCTCCGCATGCCTAGGACAGCCCCCACCACGAGTGCCCGGCTCCCTTGCCTCCCCTCCGCAAGCCTACACCAGCTGTCCTCTCACCTTGGCACTAGCAGTGTGAGGCTGTTGCAAGGGAGGAGCATGGTTGTTTGATATGTGCTTCGAAAGGAGGTGGGTGTTTCGTGGGTGATTCGAACGTGTCGTGGGCGTGACGTGGGAGATTCGAACGTGACGTGGGTGTGACGTGAGACATTCGAACGTGACGTGGGCGTGACGTGGGTGTGACGTGGGTGAATAGAACGTGACGTGAGTGTGACGTGGGAGATTCGAACGTGATGTGGGTGTGACGTGGGATATTCGAACGTGACGTGGGTGTGAAGTGGGTGTGACGTGGGATATTCGAACGTGACATGGGCGTGACGTGAGACATTCGAAATTGACGTGGGTGAGACGTGGGTGATTCGAACGTCACCTGGGTGTGACGTGGGTGATTCGAACGTGACGTGGGTGTGACGTGGGAGATTCGAACGTGACGTGGCTGTGCCATGGGAGATTCGAACGTTACGTGGGTGTGACGTGGGATATTCGAACGTGACGTGGGTGTGAAGTGGGTGTGACGTGGGATATTCGAACGTGACATGGGCGTGACGTGAGACATTCGAAATTGACGTGGGTGAGACGTGGGTGATTCGAACGTCACCTGGGTGTGACGTGGGTGATTCGAACGTGACGTGGGTGTGACGTGGGAGATTCGAACGTGAGGTGGCTGTGACGTGGGAGATTCGAACGTGACGTGGGTGTGACGTGGGTGTTACGTGGGTGTGACGTGGGAGATAAGAACGTGACGGGGGTGTGACGTGGGACATTCGAACGTGACGTGGCTGTGACATGGGAGATTCGAACGTGACGTGGGTGTGACGTGGGTGATTCGAAGGTGACATGGGCGTGCCGTGGGAGATTCGAACGTGACGTGGGTGTGACGTGGGAGATTCGAACGTGACGTGGGTGATTCGAACGTGACGTGGGCGTGACGTGGGAGATTCGAAAGTGACGTTGGCGTGACGTGGGAAATTCGAACGTGACGTGGGTGTGACGTGGGTGATTCGAAGGTGACATGGGCGTGCCGTGGGAGATTCGAACGTGACGTGGGTGTGACGTGGGAGATTCGAACGTGACGTGGGTGTGAAGTGGGAGATTCGAACGTGACGTGGGAGATTCGAACGTGACGTGAGCGTGAAGTGGTAGATTCGAACGTGACGTGGGTGTGACGTGGGTGATTCGAACGTGACGTGGGTGTGACGTGGGAGATTCGAACGTGACGTGGACGTGACGTGAGTGTTTGGAACGTGACGTGGGCGTGACCTGGGTGATTCGAACCTGACGTGGGTGTTTGGAACGTGACGTGGGTGTGACGTGGGCGATTCGAACGTGACGTGGGCGTGACGTGGGTGATTCGAACGTGACGTGGGTGTGACGTGGGAAATTCGAACGTGACGTGGGTGTGACGTGGGTGTGACGTGGGAGATTCGAACGTGACCTGAGTGTGACGTGAGGGATTCGAACGTGACCTGGGTGGTTCGAAATTGGCGTGGGTGTGCCGCCCTGCTTCAAGGCTCCCCCACCAAGCAGGGCTCAGAGGCAAGAGCACTGGGAAGGCAGAGGTTGCCTCCGCATGCCTAGGACAGCCCCCACCACGAGTGCCCGGCTCCCTTGCCTCCCCTCCGCAAGCCTACACCAGCTGTCCTCACACCTTGGCACTAGCAGTGTGAGGCTGTTGCAAGGCAGGAGCATGGTTGTTCGATATGTGCTTCGAAGGCGAGGTGGGTGTGACGTGGGAGATTCGAACGTGACGTGGGTGATTCGAACGTGACGTGGGCGTGACGTGGGTGATTCGAACGTGACGTGGGCGTGACGTGGGAGATTCGAACGTGACGTGGGTGTGACGTGGGTGTTTCGAACGTGACGTGGGTGATTCGAACGTGACGTGGGCGTGGCGTGGGTGATTCGAACGTGACGTGGGAGATTCGAACGTGACGTGGGTGTGACGTGGGTGTTTCGAACGTGACGTGGGTGTTTGGAACGTGACGTGGGTGTTTGGAACGTGACGTGGGTGTCACGTGGGCGATTCGAACGTGACGTGGGTGTGTCGTGGGCGATTCGAACGTGACGTGGGCGTTACGTGGGTGATTCGAACGTGACGTGGCTGTGACGTGGGTGATACGAACGGGACCTGGACGTGACGTGGGAGATTCGAACGTGACGTGGGAGATTCGAACGTGACGTGGGTGTGACGTGGGCGATTCGAACGTGACGTGGGTGTGACGTGGGAGATTCGAACGTGACCTGAGTGTGACGTGAGGGATTCAAACGTGACCTGGGTGGTTCGAAATTGGCGTGGGTGTGCCGCCCTGCTTCAAGGCTCCCCCACCAAGCAGGGCTCAGAGGCAAGAGCACTGGGAAGGCAGAGCTTGCCTCCGCATGCCTAGGACAGCCCCCACCACGAGTGCCCGGCTCCCTTGCCTCCCCTCCGCAAGCCTACACCAGCTGCCCTCACACCTTGGCACTAGCACTGTGAGGCTGTTGCAAGGCAGGAGCATGGTTGTTCGATATGTGCTTCGAAGGCGAGGTGGGTGTGACGTGGGAGATTCGAACGTGACGTGCGTGTGACGTGGGTGTGACGTGGGAGATTCGAACGTGACGTTGGCGTGACGTGGGAAATACGAACGTGACGTGGGTGTGACGTGGGAGATTCGAACGTGACGTTGGCGTGACGTGGGTAATTCGAACGTAACGTGGGCGTGACGTGGGTGATTCGAACGTGACGCGAGTGTGAAGTGGGAGATTCGAACGTGAGGTGGGTGTGACGTGGGAGATTCGAACGTGACGTGGGCGTGAAGTGGGTGATTCGAACGTGACGTGGGCGTGACGTGGGTATTTGGAACGTGACGTGGGTGTTTGGAACGTGACGTGGGTGTGACGTGGGCGATTCGAACGTGACGTGGGTGTGTCGTGGGTGATTCGAACGTGACGTGGGTGATTCGAACGTGACGTGGGTGTGTCGTGGGTGATTCGAACGTGACGTGGGCGTGACGTGGGTGATTCGAACGTGACGTGGGTGTGACGTGGGAGTTTCGAACGTGACGTGGGCGTGACGTGGGTGATTCGAACGTGACGTGGGCGTGACGTGGGTATTTGGAACGTGACGTGGGTGTTTGGAACGTGACGTGGGTGTGACGTGGGCGATTCGAACGTGACGTGGGTGTGTCGTGGGTGATTCGAACGTGACGTGGGTGTGTCGTGGGAGATTCGAACGGGACGTGGGCGTTACGTGGGAAATACGAACGTGACGTGGGCGTGACGTGGGTGATTCGAAGGGGATGTTGGCGTGACGTGGGAAATTCGAACGTGACGTGGGCGTGACGTGGGTGATTCGAACGTGACGTGGGCGTGACGTGGGAGATTCGAACGTGACGTGGGAGATTCGAAAGTGACGTGGGTGTGACGTGGGTGTGACGTGGGAGTTTCGAACGTGACGTGGGTGTGACGTGGGAGTTTCGAACGTGACCTGAGTGTGACGTGAGGGATTCAAACGTGACCTGGGTGGTTCGAAATTGGCGTGGGTGTGCCGCCCTGCTTCAAGGCTCCCCCACCAAGCAGGGCTCAGAGGCAAGAGCACTGGGAAGGCAGAGCTTGCCTCCGCATGCCTAGGACAGCCCCCACCACGAGTGCCCGGCTCCCTTGCCTCCCCTCCGCAAGCCTACACCAGCTGTCCTCACACCTTGGCACTAGCAGTGTGAGGCTGTTGCAAGGCAGGAGCATGGTTGTTCGATATGTGCTTCGAAGGCGAGGTGGGTGTGACGTGGGAGATTCGAACGTGACGTGCGTGTGACGTGGGTGTGACGTGGGAGATTCGAACGTGACGTTGGCGTGACGTGGGAAATACGAACGTGACGTGGGTGTGACGTGGGAGATTCGAAGCTGACATGGGCGTGACGTGGGAGATTCGAACGTGACGTGGGCGTGACGTGGGTGATTCGAACGTGACGTGGGTGTGACGTGAATATTCGAACGTGACGTGGGTGTGACGTGGGAGATTCGAACGTGGCGTGGGAGATTCGAACGTGACGTGGGTGTGACGTGGGCGATTCGAACGTGACGTGGGTGTGTCGTGGGAGATTCGAACGTGACGTGGGCGTGACGTGGGAGATTCGAACGTGACGTGGGCGTTACGTGGGAAATTCGAACCTGACCTGGCTGGTTCGAAATTGGCGTGGGTGTGCCACCGTGCTTCAAGGCTCCCCCACCAAACAGGGCTCAGAGGCAAGAGCACTGGGAAGGCAGAGGTTGCCTCCGCATGCCTAGGACAGCCCCCACCACGAGTGCCCGGCTCCCTTGCCTCCCCTCCGCAAGCCTACACCAGCTGTCCTCACACCTTGGCACTAGCACTGTGAGGCTGTTGCAAGGGAGGAGCATGGTTGTTCGATATGTGCTTCGAAGGCGAGGTGGGTGTGACGTGGGAGATTCGAACGTGACGTGCGCGTGACGTGGGCGTGTAGTGGCAGATTCGAACGTGACGTGGGCGTGACATGGGTGATTCGAACGTGACGTGGGTGTGACGTGGGTGATTCGAACGTGACGTGGGCGTGACATGTGTGATTCGAACGTGACGTGGGCGTGACGTGGGAGATTCGAACGTGACGTGGGCGATTCGAACGTGACGTGGGTGATTCGAAAGTGACGTGGGTGTGACGTGGGTGATTCGAACGTGACGTGGGTGATTCGAAAGTGACGTGGGTGTGACGTGGGTGTGACGTGGGAGATTCGAACGTGACGTGAGCATGACGTGGGAGATTCGAACGTGATGTGAGCTTGACGTTGGAGATTCGAACGTGACGTGGGTGTGACGTGGAAAATTCGAACGTGACGTGGGCGTGACGTGGGTGATTCGAACGTGACGTGGGTGTGACGTGGGAGATTTGAACGTGACGTGGGCGTGACGTGGGTGATTCGAACGTGACGCGAGGGTGAAGTGGGAGATTCGAACGTGACGTGGGAGATTCGAACGTGACGTGAGTGTGAAGTGGGAGATTCGAATGTGACGTGGGCGTGTCGTGGGTGATTCGAACGTGACGTGGGCGTGACGTGGGTATTTGGAACGTGACGTCGGTGATTCGAACGTGACGTGGCTGTGACGTGGGTGATACGAACGTGACCTGGACGTGACGTGGGAGATTCGAACGTGACGTGGGAGATTCGAACGTGACGTGGGTGTGACGTGGGCGATTCGAACGTGACGTGGGCGTGACGTGGGAGATTCGAACGTGACGTGGGCGTGACGTTGCTGATTCGAACGTGACGTGGGCGTGACGTGGGAGATTCGAACGTGACGTGGGTGTGACGTGGGAGATTCGAACGTGACGTGGGTGTGACGTGGGACATTCGAACATGACATGGGCGTGGCGTGGGTGATTCGAACGTGACGTGGGTGTGACGTGGGAGAATCGAACGTGACGTGGATGTGTCGTGGGAGATTCGAACGTGACGTGGGCGTGACGTGGGTGATTCGAACCTGACGTGAGCGTGAAGTGGGAGATTCGAACGTGACGTGGGTGTGACGTGGGTGATTCGAACGTGACGTGGGTGTGACGTGGGTGATTCGAACGTGACGTGGACGTGACGTGAGTGTTTGGAACGTGACGTGGGCGTGACCTGGGTGATTCGAACCTGACGTGGGTGTTTGGAACGTGACGTGGGTGTGAGGTGGGCGATTCGAACCTGACGTGGGCGTGACGTGGGTGATTCGAACGTGACGTGGGTGTGACGTGGGAGATTCGAACGTGACGTGGGTGGTTCGAACGTGACGTGGGTGTGACGTGGGAGATTCGAACGTGACGTGAGCGTGAAGTGGTAGATTCGAACGTGACGTGGGTGTGACGTGGGTGATTCGAACGTGACGTGGGTGTGACGTGGGAGATTCGAACGTGACGTGGACGTGACGTGAGTGTTTGGAACGTGACGTGGGCGTGACCTGGGTGATTCGAACCTGACGTGGGTGTTTGGAACGTGACGTGGGTGTGACGTGGGCGATTCGAACGTGACGTGGGCGTGACGTGGGTGATTCGAACGTGACGTGGGTGTGACGTGGGAAATTCGAACGTGACGTGGGTGTGACGTGGGTGTGACGTGGGAGATTCGAACGTGACCTGAGTGTGACGTGAGGGATTCGAACGTGACCTGGGTGGTTCGAAATTGGCGTGGGTGTGCCGCCCTGCTTCAAGGCTCCCCCACCAAGCAGGGCTCAGAGGCAAGAGCACTGGGAAGGCAGAGGTTGCCTCCGCATGCCTAGGACAGCCCCCACCACGAGTGCCCGGCTCCCTTGCCTCCCCTCCGCAAGCCTACACCAGCTGTCCTCACACCTTGGCACTAGCAGTGTGAGGCTGTTGCAAGGCAGGAGCATGGTTGTTCGATATGTGCTTCGAAGGCGAGGTGGGTGTGACGTGGGAGATTCGAACGTGACGTGGGTGATTCGAACGTGACGTGGGCGTGACGTGGGTGATTCGAACGTGACGTGGGCGTGACGTGGGAGATTCGAACGTGACGTGGGTGTGACGTGGGTGTTTCGAACGTGACGTGGGTGATTCGAACGTGACGTGGGCGTGGCGTGGGTGATTCGAACGTGACGTGGGAGATTCGAACGTGACGTGGGTGTGACGTGGGTGTTTCGAACGTGACGTGGGTGTTTGGAACGTGACGTGGGTGTTTGGAACGTGACGTGGGTGTCACGTGGGCGATTCGAACGTGACGTGGGTGTGTCGTGGGCGATTCGAACGTGACGTGGGCGTTACGTGGGTGATTCGAACGTGACGTGGCTGTGACGTGGGTGATACGAACGGGACCTGGACGTGACGTGGGAGATTCGAACGTGACGTGGGTGTGACGTGGGCGATTCGAACGTGACGTGGGCGTGACGTGGGAGATTCGAACGTGACCTGAGTGTGACGTGAGGGATTCAAACGTGACCTGGGTGGTTCGAAATTGGCGTGGGTGTGCCGCCCTGCTTCAAGGCTCCCCCACCAAGCAGGGCTCAGAGGCAAGAGCACTGGGAAGGCAGAGGTTGCCTCCGCATGCCTAGGACAGCCCCCACCACGAGTGCCCGGCTCCCTTGCCTCCCCTCCCCAAGCCTACACCAGCTGCCCTCACACCTTGGCACTAGCACTGTGAGGCTGTTGCAAGGCAGGAGCATGGTTGTTCGATATGTGCTTCGAAGGCGACGTGGGTGTGACGTGGGAGATTCGAACGTGACGTGCGTGTGACGTGGGTGTGACGTGGGAGATTCGAACGTGACGTTGGCGTGACGTGGGAAATACGAACGTGACGTGGGTGTGACGTGGGAGATTCGAACGTGACGTTGGCGTGACGTGGGTAATTCGAACGTAACGTGGGCGTGACGTGGGTGATTCGAACGTGACGCGAGTGTGAAGTGGGAGATTCGAACGTGAGGTGGGTGTGACGTGGGAGATTCGAACGTGACGTGGGCGTGAAGTGGGTGATTCGAACGTGACGTGGGCGTGACGTGGGTATTTGGAACGTGACGTGGGTGTTTGGAACGTGACGTGGGTGTGACGTGGGCGATTCGAACGTGACGTGGGTGTGTCGTGGGTGATTCGAACGTGACGTGGGTGATTCGAACGTGACGTGGGTGTGTCGTGGGTGATTCGAACGTGACGTGGGCGTGACGTGGGTGATTCGAACGTGACGTGGGTGTGACGTGGGAGTTTCGAACGTGACGTGGGCGTGACGTGGGTGATTCGAACGTGACGTGGGCGTGACGTGGGTATTTGGAACGTGACGTGGGTGTTTGGAACGTGACGTGGGTGTGACGTGGGCGATTCGAACGTGACGTGGGTGTGTCGTGGGTGATTCGAACGTGACGTGGGTGTGTCGTGGGAGATTCGAACGGGACGTGGGCGTTACGTGGGAAATACGAACGTGACGTGGGCGTGACGTGGGTTATTCGAAGGGGATGTTGGCGTGACGTGGGAAATTCGAACGTGACGTGGGCGTGACGTGGGTGATTCGAACGTGACGTGGGCGTGACGTGGGAGATTCGAACGTGACGTGGGAGATTCGAAAGTGACGTGGGTGTGACGTGGGTGTGACGTGGGAGTTTCGAACGTGACGTGGGTGTGACGTGGGTGATTCGAACGTGACCTGAGTGTGACGTGAGGGATTCAAACGTGACCTGGGTGGTTCGAAATTGGCGTGGGTGTGCCGCCCTGCTTCAAGGCTCCCCCACCAAGCAGGGCTCAGAGGCAAGAGCACTGGGAAGGCAGAGCTTGCCTCCGCATGCCTAGGACAGCCCCCACCACGAGTGCCCGGCTCCCTTGCCTCCCCTCCGCAAGCCTACACCAGCTGTCCTCACACCTTGGCACTAGCAGTGTGAGGCTGTTGCAAGGCAGGAGCATGGTTGTTCGATATGTGCTTCGAAGGCGAGGTGGGTGTGACGTGGGAGATTCGAACGTGACGTGCGTGTGACGTGGGTGTGACGTGGGAGATTCGAACGTGACGTTGGCGTGACGTGGGAAATACGAACGTGACGTGGGTGTGACGTGGGAGATTCGAAGCTGACATGGGCGTGACGTGGGAGATTCGAACGTGACGTGGGCGTGACGTGGGTGATTCGAACGTGACGTGGGTGTGACGTGAATATTCGAACGTGACGTGGGTGTGACGTGGGAGATTCGAACGTGGCGTGGGAGATTCGAACGTGACGTGGGTGTGACGTGGGCGATTCGAACGTGACGTGGGTGTGTCGTGGGAGATTCGAACGTGACGTGGGCGTGACGTGGGAGATTCGAACGTGACGTGGGCGTGACGTGGGAAATTCGAACCTGACCTGGCTGGTTCGAAATTGGCGTGGGTGTGCCACCGTGCTTCAAGGCTCCCCCACCAAACAGGGCTCAGAGGCAAGAGCACTGGGAAGGCAGAGCTTGCCTCCGCATGCCTAGGACAGCCCCCACCACGAGTGCCCGGCTCCCTTGCCTCCCCTCCGCAAGCCTACACCAGCTGTCCTCACACCTTGGCACTAGCAGTGTGAGGCTGTTGCAAGGGAGGAGCATGGTTGTTCGATATGTGCTTCGAAGGCGAGGTGGGTGTGACGTGGGAGATTCGAACGTGACGTGCGCGTGACGTGGGCGTGTAGTGGCAGATTCGAACGTGACGTGGGCGTGACATGGGTGATTCGAACGTGACGTGGGTGTGACGTGGGTGATTCGAACGTGACGTGGGCGTGACATGTGTGATTCGAACGTGACGTGGGCGTGACGTGGGAGATTCGAACGTGACGTGGGCGATTCGAACGTGACGTGGGTGATTCGAAAGTGACGTGGGTGTGACGTGGGTGATTCGAACGTGACGTGGGTGATTCGAAAGTGACGTGGGTGTGACGTGGGTGTGACGTGGGAGATTCGAACGTGACGTGAGCATGACGTGGGAGATTCGAACGTGATGTGAGCTTGACGTTGGAGATTCGAACGTGACGTGGGTGTGACGTGGAAAATTCGAACGTGACGTGGGCGTGACGTGGGTGATTCGAACGTGACGTGGGTGTGACGTGGGAGATTTGAACGTGACGTGGGCGTGACGTGGGTGATTCGAACGTGACGCGAGGGTGAAGTGGGAGATTCGAACGTGACGTGGGAGATTCGAACGTGACGTGAGTGTGAAGTGGGAGATTCGAATGTGACGTGGGCGTGTCGTGGGTGATTCGAACGTGACGTGGGCGTGACGTGGGTATTTGGAACGTGACGTCGGTGATTCGAACGTGACGTGGCTGTGACGTGGGTGATACGAACGTGACCTGGACGTGACGTGGGAGATTCGAACGTGACGTGGGAGATTCGAACGTGACGTGGGTGTGACGTGGGCGATTCGAACGTGACGTGGGCGTGACGTGGGAGATTCGAACGTGACGTGGGCGTGACGTTGCTGATTCGAACGTGACGTGGGCGTGACGTGGGAGATTCGAACGTGACGTGGGTGTGACGTGGGAGATTCGAACGTGACGTGGGTGTGACGTGGGACATTCGAACATGACATGGGCGTGGCGTGGGTGATTCGAACGTGACGTGGGTGTGACGTGGGAGAATCGAACGTGACGTGGGAGATTCGAACGTAACGTGGGTGTGACATGGGCGATTCGAACGTGACGTGGATGTGTCGTGGGAGATTCGAACGTGACGTGGGCGTGACGTGGGTGATTCGAACCTGACGTGAGCGTGAAGTGGGAGATTCGAACGTGACGTGGGTGTGACGTGGGTGATTCGAACGTGACGTGGGTGTGACGTGGGTGATTCGAACGTGACGTGGACGTGACGTGAGTGTTTGGAACGTGACGTGGGCGTGACCTGGGTGATTCGAACCTGACGTGGGTGTTTGGAACGTGACGTGGGTGTGAGGTGGGCGATTCGAACCTGACGTGGGCGTGACGTGGGTGATTCGAACGTGACGTGGGTGTGACGTGGGAGATTCGAACGTGACGTGGGTGGTTCGAACGTGACGTGGGTGTGACGTGGGAGATTCGAACGTGACGTGGGCGTGACGTGGGAGATTCGAACGTGACGTGCGTGTGTCGTGGGTGATTCGAACGTGACGTGGGAGATTCGAACGTGACGTGGGCGTGACGTGGCTGATTCGAACGTGACGTGGGTGTGACGTGGGAGATTCGAACGTGACGTGGGCGTGACGTGGGAAAATCGAACGTGACGTGGGTGTGACGTGGGTGAATAGAAAGTGACGTGGGTGTGACGTGGGAGATTCGAACGTGACGTGGGCGTGACGTGGGTGATTCGAACGTGACGTGGGCGTTACGTGGGTGATTCGAACGTGACGTGGCTGTGACGTGGGTGATACGAACGTGAACTGGACGTGACGTGGGAGAATCGAACGTGACGTGGGAGATTCGAACGTGACGTGGGTGTGACGTGGGAGATTAGAACGTGACGTGGGTGTGACGTGGGAGATTCGAACGTGACGTGGGTGATTCGAAAGTGACGTGGGTGTGACGTGGGTGTGACGTGGGAGTTTCGAACGTGACGTGGGTGTGACGTGGGAGATTCGAACGTGACCTGAGTGTGACGTGAGAGATTCGAACGTGACCTGGCTGGTTCGAAACTGGCGTGGATGTGCCGCCCTGCTTCAAGGCTCCCCCACCAAGCAGGGCTCAGAGGCAAGAGCACTGGGAAGGCAGAGGTTGCCTCCGCATGCCTAGGACAGCCCCCACCACGAGTGCCCGGCTCCCTTGCCTCCCCTCCGCAAGCCTACACCAGCTGTCCTCACACCTTGGCACTAGCACTGTGAGGCTGTTGCAAGGGAGGAGCATGGTTGTTCGATATGTGCTTCGAAGGCGAGGTGGGTGTGACGTGGGAGATTCGAACGTGACGTTGGCGTGACGTGGGAAATTCGAACGTGAGGTGGGCGTGACATGGGTGATTCGAACGTGACGTGGCTGTGACGTGGATGATTCGAAGGTGACATGGGCGTGACCTGGGTGATTCGAACGTGACGTGGGAGATTCGAACGTGACGTGGGTGTGACGTGGGCGATTCGAACGTGACGTGGGTGTGTCGTGAGAGATTCGAACGTGACGTGGGCGTGACGTGGGAGATTCGAACGTGACGTGGGCGTGACGTGGGAAATTCGAACCTGACCTGGCTGGTTCGAAATTGGCGTGGGTGTGCCACCCTGCTTCATGGCTCCCCCACCAAGCAGGGCTCAGAGGCAAGAGCACTGGGAAGGCAGAGCTTGCCTCCGCATGCCTAGGACAGCCCCCACCACGAGTGCCCGGCTCCCTTGCCTCCCCTCCGCAAGCCTACACCAGCTGTCCTCACACCTTGGCACTAGCAGTGTGAGGCTGTTGCAAGGCAGGAGCATGGTTGTTCGATATGTGCTTCGAAGGCGAGGTGGGTGTGACGTGGGAGATTCGAACGTGACGTGCGTGTGACGTGGGTGTGACGTGGGAGATTCGAACGTGACGTTGGCGTGACGTGGGAAATACGAACGTGACGTGGGTGTGACGTGGGAGATTCGAAGCTGACATGGGCGTGACGTGGGAGATTCGAACGTGACGTGGGTGTGACGTGAATATTCGAACGTGACGTGGGTGTGACGTGGGAGATTCGAACGTGGCGTGGGAGATTCGAACGTGACGTGGGTGTGACGTGGGCGATTCGAACGTGACGTGGGTGTGTCGTGGGAGATTCGAACGTGACGTGGGCGTGACGTGGGAGATTCGAACGTGACGTGGGCGTGACGTGGGAAATTCGAACCTGACCTGGCTGGTTCGAAATTGGCGTGGGTGTGCCACCGTGCTTCAAGGCTCCCCCACCAAACAGGGCTCAGAGGCAAGAGCACTGGGAAGGCAGAGGTTGCCTCCGCATGCCTAGGACAGCCCCCACCACGAGTGCCCGGCTCCCTTGCCTCCCCTCCGCAAGCCTACACCAGCTGTCCTCACACCTTGGCACTAGCACTGTGAGGCTGTTGCAAGGGAGGAGCATGGTTGTTCGATATGTGCTTCGAAGGCGAGGTGGGTGTGACGTGGGAGATTCGAACGTGACGTGCGCGTGACGTGGGCGTGTAGTGGCAGATTCGAACGTGACGTGGGCGTGACATGGGTGATTCGAACGTGACGTGGGTGTGACGTGGGTGATTCGAACGTGACGTGGGCGTGACATGTGTGATTCGAACGTGACGTGGGCGTGACGTGGGAGATTCGAACGTGACGTGGGCGATTCGAACGTGACGTGGGTGATTCGAAAGTGACGTGGGTGTGACGTGGGTGATTCGAACGTGACGTGGGTGATTCGAAAGTGACGTGGGTGTGACGTGGGTGTGACGTGGGAGATTCGAACGTGACGTGAGCATGACGTGGGAGATTCGAACGTGATGTGAGCTTGACGTTGGAGATTCGAACGTGACGTGGGTGTGACGTGGAAAATTCGAACGTGACGTGGGCGTGACGTGGGTGATTCGAACGTGACGTGGGTGTGACGTGGGAGATTTGAACGTGACGTGGGCGTGACGTGGGTGATTCGAACGTGACGCGAGGGTGAAGTGGGAGATTCGAACGTGACGTGGGAGATTCGAACGTGACGTGAGTGTGAAGTGGGAGATTCGAATGTGACGTGGGCGTGTCGTGGGTGATTCGAACGTGACGTGGGCGTGACGTGGGTATTTGGAACGTGACGTCGGTGATTCGAACGTGACGTGGCTGTGACGTGGGTGATACGAACGTGACCTGGACGTGACGTGGGAGATTCGAACGTGACGTGGGAGATTCGAACGTGACGTGGGTGTGACGTGGGCGATTCGAACGTGACGTGGGCGTGACGTGGGAGATTCGAACGTGACGTGGGCGTGACGTTGCTGATTCGAACGTGACGTGGGCGTGACGTGGGAGATTCGAACGTGACGTGGGTGTGACGTGGGAGATTCGAACGTGACGTGGGTGTGACGTGGGACATTCGAACATGACATGGGCGTGGCGTGGGTGATTCGAACGTGACGTGGGTGTGACGTGGGAGAATCGAACGTGACGTGGGAGATTCGAACGTAACGTGGGTGTGACATGGGCGATTCGAACGTGACGTGGATGTGTCGTGGGAGATTCGAACGTGACGTGGGCGTGACGTGGGTGATTCGAACCTGACGTGAGCGTGAAGTGGGAGATTCGAACGTGACGTGGGTGTGACGTGGGTGATTCGAACGTGACGTGGGTGTGACGTGGGTGATTCGAACGTGACGTGGACGTGACGTGAGTGTTTGGAACGTGACGTGGGCGTGACCTGGGTGATTCGAACCTGACGTGGGTGTTTGGAACGTGACGTGGGTGTGAGGTGGGCGATTCGAACCTGACGTGGGCGTGACGTGGGTGATTCGAACGTGACGTGGGTGTGACGTGGGAGATTCGAACGTGACGTGGGTGGTTCGAACGTGACGTGGGTGTGACGTGGGAGATTCGAACGTGACGTGAGCGTGAAGTGGTAGATTCGAACGTGACGTGGGTGTGACGTGGGTGATTCGAACGTGACGTGGGTGTGACGTGGGAGATTCGAACGTGACGTGGACGTGACGTGAGTGTTTGGAACGTGACGTGGGCGTGACCTGGGTGATTCGAACCTGACGTGGGTGTTTGGAACGTGACGTGGGTGTGACGTGGGCGATTCGAACGTGACGTGGGCGTGACGTGGGTGATTCGAACGTGACGTGGGTGTGACGTGGGAAATTCGAACGTGACGTGGGTGTGACGTGGGTGTGACGTGGGAGATTCGAACGTGACCTGAGTGTGACGTGAGGGATTCGAACGTGACCTGGGTGGTTCGAAATTGGCGTGGGTGTGCCGCCCTGCTTCAAGGCTCCCCCACCAAGCAGGGCTCAGAGGCAAGAGCACTGGGAAGGCAGAGGTTGCCTCCGCATGCCTAGGACAGCCCCCACCACGAGTGCCCGGCTCCCTTGCCTCCCCTCCGCAAGCCTACACCAGCTGTCCTCACACCTTGGCACTAGCAGTGTGAGGCTGTTGCAAGGCAGGAGCATGGTTGTTCGATATGTGCTTCGAAGGCGAGGTGGGTGTGACGTGGGAGATTCGAACGTGACGTGGGTGATTCGAACGTGACGTGGGCGTGACGTGGGTGATTCGAACGTGACGTGGGCGTGACGTGGGAGATTCGAACGTGACGTGGGTGTGACGTGGGTGTTTCGAACGTGACGTGGGTGATTCGAACGTGACGTGGGCGTGGCGTGGGTGATTCGAACGTGACGTGGGAGATTCGAACGTGACGTGGGTGTGACGTGGGTGTTTCGAACGTGACGTGGGTGTTTGGAACGTGACGTGGGTGTTTGGAACGTGACGTGGGTGTCACGTGGGCGATTCGAACGTGACGTGGGTGTGTCGTGGGCGATTCGAACGTGACGTGGGCGTTACGTGGGTGATTCGAACGTGACGTGGCTGTGACGTGGGTGATACGAACGGGACCTGGACGTGACGTGGGAGATTCGAACGTGACGTGGGTGTGACGTGGGCGATTCGAACGTGACGTGGGCGTGACGTGGGAGATTCGAACGTGACCTGAGTGTGACGTGAGGGATTCAAACGTGACCTGGGTGGTTCGAAATTGGCGTGGGTGTGCCGCCCTGCTTCAAGGCTCCCCCACCAAGCAGGGCTCAGAGGCAAGAGCACTGGGAAGGCAGAGGTTGCCTCCGCATGCCTAGGACAGCCCCCACCACGAGTGCCCGGCTCCCTTGCCTCCCCTCCGCAAGCCTACACCAGCTGCCCTCACACCTTGGCACTAGCACTGTGAGGCTGTTGCAAGGCAGGAGCATGGTTGTTCGATATGTGCTTCGAAGGCGACGTGGGTGTGACGTGGGAGATTCGAACGTGACGTGCGTGTGACGTGGGTGTGACGTGGGAGATTCGAACGTGACGTTGGCGTGACGTGGGAAATACGAACGTGACGTGGGTGTGACGTGGGAGATTCGAACGTGACGTTGGCGTGACGTGGGTAATTCGAACGTAACGTGGGTGTGACGTGGGACATTCGAACATGACATGGGCGTGGCGTGGGTGATTCGAACGTGACGTGGGTGTGACGTGGGAGAATCGAACGTGACGTGGATGTGTCGTGGGAGATTCGAACGTGACGTGGGCGTGACGTGGGTGATTCGAACCTGACGTGAGCGTGAAGTGGGAGATTCGAACGTGACGTGGGTGTGACGTGGGTGATTCGAACGTGACGTGGGTGTGACGTGGGTGATTCGAACGTGACGTGGACGTGACGTGAGTGTTTGGAACGTGACGTGGGCGTGACCTGGGTGATTCGAACCTGACGTGGGTGTTTGGAACGTGACGTGGGTGTGAGGTGGGCGATTCGAACCTGACGTGGGCGTGACGTGGGTGATTCGAACGTGACGTGGGTGTGACGTGGGAGATTCGAACGTGACGTGGGTGGTTCGAACGTGACGTGGGTGTGACGTGGGAGATTCGAACGTGACGTGAGCGTGAAGTGGTAGATTCGAACGTGACGTGGGTGTGACGTGGGTGATTCGAACGTGACGTGGGTGTGACGTGGGAGATTCGAACGTGACGTGGACGTGACGTGAGTGTTTGGAACGTGACGTGGGCGTGACCTGGGTGATTCGAACCTGACGTGGGTGTTTGGAACGTGACGTGGGTGTGACGTGGGCGATTCGAACGTGACGTGGGCGTGACGTGGGTGATTCGAACGTGACGTGGGTGTGACGTGGGAAATTCGAACGTGACGTGGGTGTGACGTGGGTGTGACGTGGGAGATTCGAACGTGACCTGAGTGTGACGTGAGGGATTCGAACGTGACCTGGGTGGTTCGAAATTGGCGTGGGTGTGCCGCCCTGCTTCAAGGCTCCCCCACCAAGCAGGGCTCAGAGGCAAGAGCACTGGGAAGGCAGAGGTTGCCTCCGCATGCCTAGGACAGCCCCCACCACGAGTGCCCGGCTCCCTTGCCTCCCCTCCGCAAGCCTACACCAGCTGTCCTCACACCTTGGCACTAGCAGTGTGAGGCTGTTGCAAGGCAGGAGCATGGTTGTTCGATATGTGCTTCGAAGGCGAGGTGGGTGTGACGTGGGAGATTCGAACGTGACGTGGGTGATTCGAACGTGACGTGGGCGTGACGTGGGTGATTCGAACGTGACGTGGGCGTGACGTGGGAGATTCGAACGTGACGTGGGTGTGACGTGGGTGTTTCGAACGTGACGTGGGTGATTCGAACGTGACGTGGGCGTGGCGTGGGTGATTCGAACGTGACGTGGGAGATTCGAACGTGACGTGGGTGTGACGTGGGTGTTTCGAACGTGACGTGGGTGTTTGGAACGTGACGTGGGTGTTTGGAACGTGACGTGGGTGTCACGTGGGCGATTCGAACGTGACGTGGGTGTGTCGTGGGCGATTCGAACGTGACGTGGGCGTTACGTGGGTGATTCGAACGTGACGTGGCTGTGACGTGGGTGATACGAACGGGACCTGGACGTGACGTGGGAGATTCGAACGTGACGTGGGTGTGACGTGGGCGATTCGAACGTGACGTGGGCGTGACGTGGGAGATTCGAACGTGACCTGAGTGTGACGTGAGGGATTCAAACGTGACCTGGGTGGTTCGAAATTGGCGTGGGTGTGCCGCCCTGCTTCAAGGCTCCCCCACCAAGCAGGGCTCAGAGGCAAGAGCACTGGGAAGGCAGAGGTTGCCTCCGCATGCCTAGGACAGCCCCCACCACGAGTGCCCGGCTCCCTTGCCTCCCCTCCCCAAGCCTACACCAGCTGCCCTCACACCTTGGCACTAGCACTGTGAGGCTGTTGCAAGGCAGGAGCATGGTTGTTCGATATGTGCTTCGAAGGCGACGTGGGTGTGACGTGGGAGATTCGAACGTGACGTGCGTGTGACGTGGGTGTGACGTGGGAGATTCGAACGTGACGTTGGCGTGACGTGGGAAATACGAACGTGACGTGGGTGTGACGTGGGAGATTCGAACGTGACGTTGGCGTGACGTGGGTAATTCGAACGTAACGTGGGCGTGACGTGGGTGATTCGAACGTGACGCGAGTGTGAAGTGGGAGATTCGAACGTGAGGTGGGTGTGACGTGGGAGATTCGAACGTGACGTGGGCGTGAAGTGGGTGATTCGAACGTGACGTGGGCGTGACGTGGGTATTTGGAACGTGACGTGGGTGTTTGGAACGTGACGTGGGTGTGACGTGGGCGATTCGAACGTGACGTGGGTGTGTCGTGGGTGATTCGAACGTGACGTGGGTGATTCGAACGTGACGTGGGTGTGTCGTGGGTGATTCGAACGTGACGTGGGCGTGACGTGGGTGATTCGAACGTGACGTGGGTGTGACGTGGGAGTTTCGAACGTGACGTGGGCGTGACGTGGGTGATTCGAACGTGACGTGGGCGTGACGTGGGTATTTGGAACGTGACGTGGGTGTTTGGAACGTGACGTGGGTGTGACGTGGGCGATTCGAACGTGACGTGGGTGTGTCGTGGGTGATTCGAACGTGACGTGGGTGTGTCGTGGGAGATTCGAACGGGACGTGGGCGTTACGTGGGAAATACGAACGTGACGTGGGCGTGACGTGGGTTATTCGAAGGGGATGTTGGCGTGACGTGGGAAATTCGAACGTGACGTGGGCGTGACGTGGGTGATTCGAACGTGACGTGGGCGTGACGTGGGAGATTCGAACGTGACGTGGGAGATTCGAAAGTGACGTGGGTGTGACGTGGGTGTGACGTGGGAGTTTCGAACGTGACGTGGGTGTGACGTGGGTGATTCGAACGTGACCTGAGTGTGACGTGAGGGATTCAAACGTGACCTGGGTGGTTCGAAATTGGCGTGGGTGTGCCGCCCTGCTTCAAGGCTCCCCCACCAAGCAGGGCTCAGAGGCAAGAGCACTGGGAAGGCAGAGCTTGCCTCCGCATGCCTAGGACAGCCCCCACCACGAGTGCCCGGCTCCCTTGCCTCCCCTCCGCAAGCCTACACCAGCTGTCCTCACACCTTGGCACTAGCAGTGTGAGGCTGTTGCAAGGCAGGAGCATGGTTGTTCGATATGTGCTTCGAAGGCGAGGTGGGTGTGACGTGGGAGATTCGAACGTGACGTGCGTGTGACGTGGGTGTGACGTGGGAGATTCGAACGTGACGTTGGCGTGACGTGGGAAATACGAACGTGACGTGGGTGTGACGTGGGAGATTCGAAGCTGACATGGGCGTGACGTGGGAGATTCGAACGTGACGTGGGCGTGACGTGGGTGATTCGAACGTGACGTGGGTGTGACGTGAATATTCGAACGTGACGTGGGTGTGACGTGGGAGATTCGAACGTGGCGTGGGAGATTCGAACGTGACGTGGGTGTGACGTGGGCGATTCGAACGTGACGTGGGTGTGTCGTGGGAGATTCGAACGTGACGTGGGCGTGACGTGGGAGATTCGAACGTGACGTGGGCGTGACGTGGGAAATTCGAACCTGACCTGGCTGGTTCGAAATTGGCGTGGGTGTGCCACCGTGCTTCAAGGCTCCCCCACCAAACAGGGCTCAGAGGCAAGAGCACTGGGAAGGCAGAGCTTGCCTCCGCATGCCTAGGACAGCCCCCACCACGAGTGCCCGGCTCCCTTGCCTCCCCTCCGCAAGCCTACACCAGCTGTCCTCACACCTTGGCACTAGCAGTGTGAGGCTGTTGCAAGGGAGGAGCATGGTTGTTCGATATGTGCTTCGAAGGCGAGGTGGGTGTGACGTGGGAGATTCGAACGTGACGTGCGCGTGACGTGGGCGTGTAGTGGCAGATTCGAACGTGACGTGGGCGTGACATGGGTGATTCGAACGTGACGTGGGTGTGACGTGGGTGATTCGAACGTGACGTGGGCGTGACATGTGTGATTCGAACGTGACGTGGGCGTGACGTGGGAGATTCGAACGTGACGTGGGCGATTCGAACGTGACGTGGGTGATTCGAAAGTGACGTGGGTGTGACGTGGGTGATTCGAACGTGACGTGGGTGATTCGAAAGTGACGTGGGTGTGACGTGGGTGTGACGTGGGAGATTCGAACGTGACGTGAGCATGACGTGGGAGATTCGAACGTGATGTGAGCTTGACGTTGGAGATTCGAACGTGACGTGGGTGTGACGTGGAAAATTCGAACGTGACGTGGGCGTGACGTGGGTGATTCGAACGTGACGTGGGTGTGACGTGGGAGATTTGAACGTGACGTGGGCGTGACGTGGGTGATTCGAACGTGACGCGAGGGTGAAGTGGGAGATTCGAACGTGACGTGGGAGATTCGAACGTGACGTGAGTGTGAAGTGGGAGATTCGAATGTGACGTGGGCGTGTCGTGGGTGATTCGAACGTGACGTGGGCGTGACGTGGGTATTTGGAACGTGACGTCGGTGATTCGAACGTGACGTGGCTGTGACGTGGGTGATACGAACGTGACCTGGACGTGACGTGGGAGATTCGAACGTGACGTGGGAGATTCGAACGTGACGTGGGTGTGACGTGGGCGATTCGAACGTGACGTGGGCGTGACGTGGGAGATTCGAACGTGACGTGGGCGTGACGTTGCTGATTCGAACGTGACGTGGGCGTGACGTGGGAGATTCGAACGTGACGTGGGTGTGACGTGGGAGATTCGAACGTGACGTGGGTGTGACGTGGGACATTCGAACATGACATGGGCGTGGCGTGGGTGATTCGAACGTGACGTGGGTGTGACGTGGGAGAATCGAACGTGACGTGGGAGATTCGAACGTAACGTGGGTGTGACATGGGCGATTCGAACGTGACGTGGATGTGTCGTGGGAGATTCGAACGTGACGTGGGCGTGACGTGGGTGATTCGAACCTGACGTGAGCGTGAAGTGGGAGATTCGAACGTGACGTGGGTGTGACGTGGGTGATTCGAACGTGACGTGGGTGTGACGTGGGTGATTCGAACGTGACGTGGACGTGACGTGAGTGTTTGGAACGTGACGTGGGCGTGACCTGGGTGATTCGAACCTGACGTGGGTGTTTGGAACGTGACGTGGGTGTGAGGTGGGCGATTCGAACCTGACGTGGGCGTGACGTGGGTGATTCGAACGTGACGTGGGTGTGACGTGGGAGATTCGAACGTGACGTGGGTGGTTCGAACGTGACGTGGGTGTGACGTGGGAGATTCGAACGTGACGTGGGCGTGACGTGGGAGATTCGAACGTGACGTGCGTGTGTCGTGGGTGATTCGAACGTGACGTGGGAGATTCGAACGTGACGTGGGCGTGACGTGGCTGATTCGAACGTGACGTGGGTGTGACGTGGGAGATTCGAACGTGACGTGGGCGTGACGTGGGAAAATCGAACGTGACGTGGGTGTGACGTGGGTGAATAGAAAGTGACGTGGGTGTGACGTGGGAGATTCGAACGTGACGTGGGCGTGACGTGGGAGATTCGAGCGTGACGTCGGTGTGACGTGGGTGAATAGAAAGTGACGTGGGTGTGACGTGGGAGATTCGAACGTGACGTGGGCGTGACGTGGGTGATTCGAACGTGACGTGGGCGTTACGTGGGTGATTCGAACGTGACGTGGCTGTGACGTGGGTGATACGAACGTGAACTGGACGTGACGTGGGAGAATCGAACGTGACGTGGGAGATTCGAACGTGACGTGGGTGTGACGTGGGAGATTAGAACGTGACGTGGGTGTGACGTGGGAGATTCGAACGTGACGTGGGTGATTCGAAAGTGACGTGGGTGTGACGTGGGTGTGACGTGGGAGTTTCGAACGTGACGTGGGTGTGACGTGGGAGATTCGAACGTGACCTGAGTGTGACGTGAGAGATTCGAACGTGACCTGGCTGGTTCGAAACTGGCGTGGATGTGCCGCCCTGCTTCAAGGCTCCCCCACCAAGCAGGGCTCAGAGGCAAGAGCACTGGGAAGGCAGAGGTTGCCTCCGCATGCCTAGGACAGCCCCCACCACGAGTGCCCGGCTCCCTTGCCTCCCCTCCGCAAGCCTACACCAGCTGTCCTCACACCTTGGCACTAGCACTGTGAGGCTGTTGCAAGGGAGGAGCATGGTTGTTCGATATGTGCTTCGAAGGCGAGGTGGGTGTGACGTGGGAGATTCGAACGTGACGTTGGCGTGACGTGGGAAATTCGAACGTGAGGTGGGCGTGACATGGGTGATTCGAACGTGACGTGGCTGTGACGTGGATGATTCGAAGGTGACATGGGCGTGACCTGGGTGATTCGAACGTGACGTGGGAGATTCGAACGTGACGTGGGTGTGACGTGGGCGATTCGAACGTGACGTGGGTGTGTCGTGAGAGATTCGAACGTGACGTGGGCGTGACGTGGGAGATTCGAACGTGACGTGGGCGTGACGTGGGAAATTCGAACCTGACCTGGCTGGTTCGAAATTGGCGTGGGTGTGCCACCCTGCTTCATGGCTCCCCCACCAAGCAGGGCTCAGAGGCAAGAGCACTGGGAAGGCAGAGCTTGCCTCCGCATGCCTAGGACAGCCCCCACCACGAGTGCCCGGCTCCCTTGCCTCCCCTCCGCAAGCCTACACCAGCTGTCCTCACACCTTGGCACTAGCAGTGTGAGGCTGTTGCAAGGCAGGAGCATGGTTGTTCGATATGTGCTTCGAAGGCGAGGTGGGTGTGACGTGGGAGATTCGAACGTGACGTGCGTGTGACGTGGGTGTGACGTGGGAGATTCGAACGTGACGTTGGCGTGACGTGGGAAATACGAACGTGACGTGGGTGTGACGTGGGAGATTCGAAGCTGACATGGGCGTGACGTGGGAGATTCGAACGTGACGTGGGTGTGACGTGAATATTCGAACGTGACGTGGGTGTGACGTGGGAGATTCGAACGTGGCGTGGGAGATTCGAACGTGACGTGGGTGTGACGTGGGCGATTCGAACGTGACGTGGGTGTGTCGTGGGAGATTCGAACGTGACGTGGGCGTGACGTGGGAGATTCGAACGTGACGTGGGCGTGACGTGGGAAATTCGAACCTGACCTGGCTGGTTCGAAATTGGCGTGGGTGTGCCACCGTGCTTCAAGGCTCCCCCACCAAACAGGGCTCAGAGGCAAGAGCACTGGGAAGGCAGAGGTTGCCTCCGCATGC
This sequence comes from Apteryx mantelli, assembly GCF_036417845.1. Taxonomy (NCBI): domain Eukaryota; kingdom Metazoa; phylum Chordata; class Aves; order Apterygiformes; family Apterygidae; genus Apteryx; species Apteryx mantelli. The sequence continues at coordinate 26,451,300 of NC_089987.1, forward strand.
CTAGGACAGCCCCCACCACGAGTGCCCGGCTCCCTTGCCTCCCCTCCGCAAGCCTACACCAGCTGTCCTCACACCTTGGCACTAGCACTGTGAGGCTGTTGCAAGGGAGGAGCATGGTTGTTCGATATGTGCTTCGAAGGCGAGGTGGGTGTGACGTGGGAGATTCGAACGTGACGTGCGCGTGACGTGGGCGTGTAGTGGCAGATTCGAACGTGACGTGGGCGTGACATGGGTGATTCGAACGTGACGTGGGTGTGACGTGGGTGATTCGAACGTGACGTGGGCGTGACATGTGTGATTCGAACGTGACGTGGGCGTGACGTGGGAGATTCGAACGTGACGTGGGCGATTCGAACGTGACGTGGGTGATTCGAAAGTGACGTGGGTGTGACGTGGGTGATTCGAACGTGACGTGGGTGATTCGAAAGTGACGTGGGTGTGACGTGGGTGTGACGTGGGAGATTCGAACGTGACGTGAGCATGACGTGGGAGATTCGAACGTGATGTGAGCTTGACGTTGGAGATTCGAACGTGACGTGGGTGTGACGTGGAAAATTCGAACGTGACGTGGGCGTGACGTGGGTGATTCGAACGTGACGTGGGTGTGACGTGGGAGATTTGAACGTGACGTGGGCGTGACGTGGGTGATTCGAACGTGACGCGAGGGTGAAGTGGGAGATTCGAACGTGACGTGGGAGATTCGAACGTGACGTGAGTGTGAAGTGGGAGATTCGAATGTGACGTGGGCGTGTCGTGGGTGATTCGAACGTGACGTGGGCGTGACGTGGGTATTTGGAACGTGACGTCGGTGATTCGAACGTGACGTGGCTGTGACGTGGGTGATACGAACGTGACCTGGACGTGACGTGGGAGATTCGAACGTGACGTGGGAGATTCGAACGTGACGTGGGTGTGACGTGGGCGATTCGAACGTGACGTGGGCGTGACGTGGGAGATTCGAACGTGACGTGGGCGTGACGTTGCTGATTCGAACGTGACGTGGGCGTGACGTGGGAGATTCGAACGTGACGTGGGTGTGACGTGGGAGATTCGAACGTGACGTGGGTGTGACGTGGGACATTCGAACATGACATGGGCGTGGCGTGGGTGATTCGAACGTGACGTGGGTGTGACGTGGGAGAATCGAACGTGACGTGGGAGATTCGAACGTAACGTGGGTGTGACATGGGCGATTCGAACGTGACGTGGATGTGTCGTGGGAGATTCGAACGTGACGTGGGCGTGACGTGGGTGATTCGAACCTGACGTGAGCGTGAAGTGGGAGATTCGAACGTGACGTGGGTGTGACGTGGGTGATTCGAACGTGACGTGGGTGTGACGTGGGTGATTCGAACGTGACGTGGACGTGACGTGAGTGTTTGGAACGTGACGTGGGCGTGACCTGGGTGATTCGAACCTGACGTGGGTGTTTGGAACGTGACGTGGGTGTGAGGTGGGCGATTCGAACCTGACGTGGGCGTGACGTGGGTGATTCGAACGTGACGTGGGTGTGACGTGGGAGATTCGAACGTGACGTGGGTGGTTCGAACGTGACGTGGGTGTGACGTGGGAGATTCGAACGTGACGTGAGCGTGAAGTGGTAGATTCGAACGTGACGTGGGTGTGACGTGGGTGATTCGAACGTGACGTGGGTGTGACGTGGGAGATTCGAACGTGACGTGGACGTGACGTGAGTGTTTGGAACGTGACGTGGGCGTGACCTGGGTGATTCGAACCTGACGTGGGTGTTTGGAACGTGACGTGGGTGTGACGTGGGCGATTCGAACGTGACGTGGGCGTGACGTGGGTGATTCGAACGTGACGTGGGTGTGACGTGGGAAATTCGAACGTGACGTGGGTGTGACGTGGGTGTGACGTGGGAGATTCGAACGTGACCTGAGTGTGACGTGAGGGATTCGAACGTGACCTGGGTGGTTCGAAATTGGCGTGGGTGTGCCGCCCTGCTTCAAGGCTCCCCCACCAAGCAGGGCTCAGAGGCAAGAGCACTGGGAAGGCAGAGGTTGCCTCCGCATGCCTAGGACAGCCCCCACCACGAGTGCCCGGCTCCCTTGCCTCCCCTCCGCAAGCCTACACCAGCTGTCCTCACACCTTGGCACTAGCAGTGTGAGGCTGTTGCAAGGCAGGAGCATGGTTGTTCGATATGTGCTTCGAAGGCGAGGTGGGTGTGACGTGGGAGATTCGAACGTGACGTGGGTGATTCGAACGTGACGTGGGCGTGACGTGGGTGATTCGAACGTGACGTGGGCGTGACGTGGGAGATTCGAACGTGACGTGGGTGTGACGTGGGTGTTTCGAACGTGACGTGGGTGATTCGAACGTGACGTGGGCGTGGCGTGGGTGATTCGAACGTGACGTGGGAGATTCGAACGTGACGTGGGTGTGACGTGGGTGTTTCGAACGTGACGTGGGTGTTTGGAACGTGACGTGGGTGTTTGGAACGTGACGTGGGTGTCACGTGGGCGATTCGAACGTGACGTGGGTGTGTCGTGGGCGATTCGAACGTGACGTGGGCGTTACGTGGGTGATTCGAACGTGACGTGGCTGTGACGTGGGTGATACGAACGGGACCTGGACGTGACGTGGGAGATTCGAACGTGACGTGGGTGTGACGTGGGCGATTCGAACGTGACGTGGGCGTGACGTGGGAGATTCGAACGTGACCTGAGTGTGACGTGAGGGATTCAAACGTGACCTGGGTGGTTCGAAATTGGCGTGGGTGTGCCGCCCTGCTTCAAGGCTCCCCCACCAAGCAGGGCTCAGAGGCAAGAGCACTGGGAAGGCAGAGGTTGCCTCCGCATGCCTAGGACAGCCCCCACCACGAGTGCCCGGCTCCCTTGCCTCCCCTCCGCAAGCCTACACCAGCTGCCCTCACACCTTGGCACTAGCACTGTGAGGCTGTTGCAAGGCAGGAGCATGGTTGTTCGATATGTGCTTCGAAGGCGACGTGGGTGTGACGTGGGAGATTCGAACGTGACGTGCGTGTGACGTGGGTGTGACGTGGGAGATTCGAACGTGACGTTGGCGTGACGTGGGAAATACGAACGTGACGTGGGTGTGACGTGGGAGATTCGAACGTGACGTGGGCGTGAAGTGGGTGATTCGAACGTGACGTGGGCGTGACGTGGGTATTTGGAACGTGACGTGGGTGTTTGGAACGTGACGTGGGTGTGACGTGGGCGATTCGAACGTGACGTGGGTGTGTCGTGGGTGATTCGAACGTGACGTGGGTGATTCGAACGTGACGTGGGTGTGTCGTGGGTGATTCGAACGTGACGTGGGCGTGACGTGGGTGATTCGAACGTGACGTGGGTGTGACGTGGGAGTTTCGAACGTGACGTGGGCGTGACGTGGGTGATTCGAACGTGACGTGGGCGTGACGTGGGTATTTGGAACGTGACGTGGGTGTTTGGAACGTGACGTGGGTGTGACGTGGGCGATTCGAACGTGACGTGGGTGTGTCGTGGGTGATTCGAACGTGACGTGGGTGTGTCGTGGGAGATTCGAACGGGACGTGGGCGTTACGTGGGAAATACGAACGTGACGTGGGCGTGACGTGGGTGATTCGAAGGGGATGTTGGCGTGACGTGGGAAATTCGAACGTGACGTGGGCGTGACGTGGGTGATTCGAACGTGACGTGGGCGTGACGTGGGAGATTCGAACGTGACGTGGGAGATTCGAAAGTGACGTGGGTGTGACGTGGGTGTGACGTGGGAGTTTCGAACGTGACGTGGGTGTGACGTGGGTGATTCGAACGTGACCTGAGTGTGACGTGAGGGATTCAAACGTGACCTGGGTGGTTCGAAATTGGCGTGGGTGTGCCGCCCTGCTTCAAGGCTCCCCCACCAAGCAGGGCTCAGAGGCAAGAGCACTGGGAAGGCAGAGCTTGCCTCCGCATGCCTAGGACAGCCCCCACCACGAGTGCCCGGCTCCCTTGCCTCCCCTCCGCAAGCCTACACCAGCTGTCCTCACACCTTGGCACTAGCAGTGTGAGGCTGTTGCAAGGCAGGAGCATGGTTGTTCGATATGTGCTTCGAAGGCGAGGTGGGTGTGACGTGGGAGATTCGAACGTGACGTGCGTGTGACGTGGGTGTGACGTGGGAGATTCGAACGTGACGTTGGCGTGACGTGGGAAATACGAACGTGACGTGGGTGTGACGTGGGAGATTCGAAGCTGACATGGGCGTGACGTGGGAGATTCGAACGTGACGTGGGCGTGACGTGGGTGATTCGAACGTGACGTGGGTGTGACGTGAATATTCGAACGTGACGTGGGTGTGACGTGGGAGATTCGAACGTGGCGTGGGAGTTTCGAACGTGACGTGGGTGTGACGTGGGCGATTCGAACGTGACGTGGGTGTGTCGTGGGAGATTCGAACGTGACGTGGGCGTGACGTGGGAGATTCGAACGTGACGTGGGCGTGACGTGGGAAATTCGAACCTGACCTGGCTGGTTCGAAATTGGCGTGGGTGTGCCACCGTGCTTCAAGGCTCCCCCACCAAACAGGGCTCAGAGGCAAGAGCACTGGGAAGGCAGAGCTTGCCTCCGCATGCCTAGGACAGCCCCCACCACGAGTGCCCGGCTCCCTTGCCTCCCCTCCGCAAGCCTACACCAGCTGTCCTCACACCTTGGCACTAGCACTGTGAGGCTGTTGCAAGGGAGGAGCATGGTTGTTCGATATGTGCTTCGAAGGCGAGGTGGGTGTGACGTGGGAGATTCGAACGTGACGTGCGCGTGACGTGGGCGTGTAGTGGCAGATTCGAACGTGACGTGGGCGTGACATGGGTGATTCGAACGTGACGTGGGTGTGACGTGGGTGATTCGAACGTGACGTGGGCGTGACATGTGTGATTCGAACGTGACGTGGGCGTGACGTGGGAGATTCGAACGTGACGTGGGCGATTCGAACGTGACGTGGGTGATTCGAAAGTGACGTGGGTGTGACGTGGGTGATTCGAACGTGACGTGGGTGATTCGAAAGTGACGTGGGTGTGACGTGGGTGTGACGTGGGAGATTCGAACGTGACGTGAGCATGACGTGGGAGATTCGAACGTGATGTGAGCTTGACGTTGGAGATTCGAACGTGACGTGGGTGTGACGTGGAAAATTCGAACGTGACGTGGGCGTGACGTGGGTGATTCGAACGTGACGTGGGTGTGACGTGGGAGATTTGAACGTGACGTGGGCGTGACGTGGGTGATTCGAACGTGACGCGAGGGTGAAGTGGGAGATTCGAACGTGACGTGGGAGATTCGAACGTGACGTGAGTGTGAAGTGGGAGATTCGAATGTGACGTGGGCGTGTCGTGGGTGATTTGAACGTGACGTGGGCGTGACGTGGGTATTTGGAACGTGACGTCGGTGATTCGAACGTGACGTGGCTGTGACGTGGGTGATACGAACGTGACCTGGACGTGACGTGGGAGATTCGAACGTGACGTGGGAGATTCGAACGTGACGTGGGTGTGACGTGGGCGATTCGAACGTGACGTGGGCGTGACGTGGGAGATTCGAACGTGACGTGGGCGTGACGTTGCTGATTCGAACGTGACGTGGGCGTGACGTGGGAGATTCGAACGTGACGTGGGTGTGACGTGGGAGATTCGAACGTGACGTGGGTGTGACGTGGGACATTCGAACATGACATGGGCGTGGCGTGGGTGATTCGAACGTGACGTGGGTGTGACGTGGGAGAATCGAACGTGACGTGGGAGATTCGAACGTAACGTGGGTGTGACATGGGCGATTCGAACGTGACGTGGATGTGTCGTGGGAGATTCGAACGTGACGTGGGCGTGACGTGGGTGATTCGAACCTGACGTGAGCGTGAAGTGGGAGATTCGAACGTGACGTGGGTGTGACGTGGGTGATTCGAACGTGACGTGGGTGTGACGTGGGTGATTCGAACGTGACGTGGACGTGACGTGAGTGTTTGGAACGTGACGTGGGCGTGACCTGGGTGATTCGAACCTGACGTGGGTGTTTGGAACGTGACGTGGGTGTGAGGTGGGCGATTCGAACCTGACGTGGGCGTGACGTGGGTGATTCGAACGTGACGTGGGTGTGACGTGGGAGATTCGAACGTGACGTGGGTGGTTCGAACGTGACGTGGGTGTGACGTGGGAGATTCGAACGTGACGTGGGCGTGACGTGGGAGATTCGAACGTGACGTGCGTGTGTCGTGGGTGATTCGAACGTGACGTGGGAGATTCGAACGTGACGTGGGCGTGACGTGGCTGATTCGAACGTGACGTGGGTGTGACGTGGGAAATTCGAACGTGACGTGGGCGTGACGTGGATGTTTCGAACGTGACGTGGGTGTGACGTGGGAGATTCGAACGTGACTTGGACGTGACGTGGGAGATTCGAACGTGACGTGGGTGTGGCGTGGTTGTTTCGAACGTGACGTGGGTGTGATGTGGGCGATTCGAACGTGACGTGGGTGTGTCGTGGGTGATTCGAAGGGGATGTTGGCGTGACGTGGGAAATTCGAACGTGACGTGGGCGTGACGTGGGTGATTCGAACGTGACGTGGGCGTGACGTGGGAGATTCGAACGTGACGTGGGAGATTCGAAAGTGACGTGGGTGTGACGTGGGTGTGACGTGGGAGTTTCGAACGTGACGTGGGTGTGACGTGGGTGATTCGAACGTGACCTGAGTGTGACGTGAGGGATTCAAACGTGACCTGGGTGGTTCGAAATTGGCGTGGGTGTGCCGCCCTGCTTCAAGGCTCCCCCACCAAGCAGGGCTCAGAGGCAAGAGCACTGGGAAGGCAGAGGTTGCCTCCGCATGCCTAGGACAGCCCCCACCACGAGTGCCCGGCTCCCTTGCCTCCCCTCCGCAAGCCTACACCAGCTGCCCTCACACCTTGGCACTAGCACTGTGAGGCTGTTGCAAGGCAGGAGCATGGTTGTTCGATATGTGCTTCGAAGGCGACGTGGGTGTGACGTGGGAGATTCGAACGTGACGTGCGTGTGACGTGGGTGTGACGTGGGAGATTCGAACGTGACGTTGGCGTGACGTGGGAAATACGAACGTGACGTGGGTGTGACGTGGGAGATTCGAAGCTGACATGGGCGTGACGTGGGAGATTCGAACGTGACGTGGGCGTGACGTGGGTGATTCGAACGTGACGTGGGTGTGACGTGGGAGATTCGAACGTGACGTGGGAGATTCGAACGTGACGTGGGTGTGACGTGGGCGATTCGAACGTGACGTGGGTGTGTCGTGGGAGATTCGAACGTGACGTGGGCGTGACGTGGGAGATTCGAACGTGACGTGGGCGTGACGTGGGAAATTCGAACCTGACCTGGCTGGTTCGAAATTGGCGTGGGTGTGCCACCGTGCTTCAAGGCTCCCCCACCAAACAGGGCTCAGAGGCAAGAGCACTGGGAAGGCAGAGCTTGCCTCCGCATGCCTAGGACAGCCCCCACCACGAGTGCCCGGCTCCCTTGCCTCCCCTCCGCAAGCCTACACCAGCTGTCCTCACACCTTGGCACTAGCACTGTGAGGCTGTTGCAAGGGAGGAGCATGGTTGTTCGATATGTGCTTCGAAGGCGAGGTGGGTGTGACGTGGGAGATTCGAACGTGACGTGGGCGTGACGTGGGAAAATCGAACGTGACGTGGGTGTGACGTGGGTGAATAGAAAGTGACGTGGGTGTGACGTGGGAGATTCGAACGTGACGTGGGCGTGACGTGGGAGATTCGAGCGTGACGTCGGTGTGACGTGGGTGAATAGAAAGTGACGTGGGTGTGACGTGGGAGATTCGAACGTGACGTGGGCGTGACGTGGGTGATTCGAACGTGACGTGGGCGTTACGTGGGTGATTCGAACGTGACGTGGCTGTGACGTGGGTGATACGAACGTGAACTGGACGTGACGTGGGAGAATCGAACGTGACGTGGGAGATTCGAACGTGACGTGGGTGTGACGTGGGAGATTAGAACGTGACGTGGGTGTGACGTGGGAGATTCGAACGTGACGTGGGTGATTCGAAAGTGACGTGGGTGTGACGTGGGTGTGACGTGGGAGTTTCGAACGTGACGTGGGTGTGACGTGGGAGATTGGAACGTGACCTGAGTGTGACGTGAGAGATTCGAACGTGACCTGGCTGGTTCGAAACTGGCGTGGATGTGCCGCCCTGCTTCAAGGCTCCCCCACCAAGCAGGGCTCAGAGGCAAGAGCACTGGGAAGGCAGAGGTTGCCTCCGCATGCCTAGGACAGCCCCCACCACGAGTGCCCGGCTCCCTTGCCTCCCCTCCGCAAGCCTACACCAGCTGTCCTCACACCTTGGCACTAGCACTGTGAGGCTGTTGCAAGGGAGGAGCATGGTTGTTCGATATGTGCTTCGAAGGCGAGGTGGGTGTGACGTGGGAGATTCGAACGTGACGTTGGCGTGACGTGGGAAATTCGAACGTGAGGTGGGCGTGACATGGGTGATTCGAACGTGACGTGGCTGTGACGTGGATGATTCGAAGGTGACATGGGCGTGACCTGGGTGATTCGAACGTGACGTGGGAGATTCGAACGTGACGTGGGTGTGACGTGGGCGATTCGAACGTGACGTGGGTGTGTCGTGAGAGATTCGAACGTGACGTGGGCGTGACGTGGGAGATTCGAACGTGACGTGGGCGTGACGTGGGAAATTCGAACCTGACCTGGCTGGTTCGAAATTGGCGTGGGTGTGCCACCCTGCTTCATGGCTCCCCCACCAAGCAGGGCTCAGAGGCAAGAGCACTGGGAAGGCAGAGCTTGCCTCCGCATGCCTAGGACAGCCCCCACCACGAGTGCCCGGCTCCCTTGCCTCCCCTCCGCAAGCCTACACCAGCTGTCCTCTCACCTTGGCACTAGCACTGTGAGGCTGTTGCAAGGGAGGAGCATGGTTGTTTGATATGTGCTTCGAAAGGAGGTGGGTGTTTCGTGGGTGATTCGAACGTGACGTGGGCGTGACGTGGGAAAATCGAACGTGACGTGGGTGTGACGTGGGTGTTTGGAACGTGACGTGGGTGTGACGTGGGAGATTCGAACGTGACGTGGGCGTGACGTGGGAGATTCGAGCGTGACGTCGGTGTGACGTGGGTGAATAGAAAGTGACGTGGGTGTGACGTGGGAGATTCGAACGTGACGTGGGCGTGACGTGGGTGATTCGAACGTGACGTGGGCGTTACGTGGGTGATTCGAACGTGACGTGGCTGTGACGTGGGTGATACGAACGTGACCTGGACGTGACGTGGGAGAATCGAACGTGACGTGGGAGATTCGAACGTGACGTGGGTGTGACGTGGGAGATTCGAACGTGACGTGGGTGTGTCGTGGGAGATTCGAACGTGACGTGGGCGTGACGTGGGAAATTCGAACGTGACCTGGGTGGTTCGAAATTGGCGTGGGTGTGCCACCGTGCTTCAAGGCTCCCCCACCAAACAGGGCTCAGAGGCAAGAGCACTGGGAAGGCAGAGCTTGCCTCCGCATGCCTAGGACAGCCCCCACCACGAGTGCCCGGCTCCCTTGCCTCCCCTCCCCAAGCCTACACCAGCTGTCCTCACACCTTGGCACTAGCACTGTGAGGCTGTTGCAAGGCAGGAGCATGGTTGTTCGATATGTGCTTCGAAGGCGAGGTGGGTGTGACGTGGGAGATTCGAACGTGACGTTGGCGTGACGTGGGAAATTCGAACGTGACGTGGGTGTGACGTGGGAGATTCGAACGTGACATGGGCGTGCCGTGGGAGATTCGAACGTGACGTGAGCGTGACGTGGGTGATTCGAACCTGACGTGGGTGTTTGGAACGTGACGTGGGTGTGACGTGGGTGTTTGGAACGTGACGTGGGTGTGTCGTGGGTGATTCGAACGTGACGTGGGCGTGACGTGGGTGATTCGAACGTGACGTGGGTGTGAGTGAATATTCGAACGTGACGTGGGAGATTCGAACGTGACGTGGGCGTGACGTGGGAGATTCGAACGTGACGTGGGTGATTCGAACGTGACGTGGGTGTGACGTGGGCGATTCGAACGTGACGTGGGCGTGACGTGGGAAATTCGAACGTGACGTGGGTGTGTCGTGGGTGATTCGAACGTGACGTGGGCGTGACATGGGTGATTCGAACGTGACGTGGGTGTGACGTGGGAGATTCGAACGTGACGTGGGCGTGACGTGGGAGATTCGAACGTTACGTGGGTGTGACGTGGGAGATTAGAACGTGACGTGGGTGTGACGTGGGAGATTCGAACGTGACGTGGGTGATTCGAAAGTGACGTGGGTGTGACGTGGGTGTGACGTGGGAGTTTCGAACGTGACGTGGGTGTGACGTGGGAGATTCGAACGTGACCTGAGTGTGACGTGAGAGATTCGAACGTGACCTGGCTGGTTCGAAACTGGTGTGGATGTGCCGCCCTGCTTCAAGGCTCCCCCACCAAGCAGGGCTCAGAGGCAAGAGCACTGGGAAGGCAGAGGTTGTCTCCGCATGCCTAGGACAGCCCCCACCACGAGTGCCCGGCTCCCTTGCCTCCCCTCCGCAAGCCTACACCAGCTGTCCTCACACCTTGGCACTAGCACTGTGAGGCTGTTGCAAGGGAGGAGCATGGTTGTTCGATATGTGCTTCGAAGGCGAGGTGGGTGTGACGTGGGAGATTCGAACGTGACGTGGGCGTGACGTGGGAAATTCGAACGTGAGGTGGGCGTGACATGGGTGATTCGAACGTGACGTGGGTGTGACGTGGATGATTCGAAGGTGACATGGGCGTGACCTGGGTGATTCGAACGTGACGTGGGAGATTCGAACGTGACGTGGGTGTGACGTGGGCGATTCGAACGTGACGTGGGTGTGTCGTGGGAGATTCGAACGTGACGTGGGCGTGACGTGGGAGATTCGAACGTGACGTGGGCGTGACGTGGGAAATTCGAACGTGACCTGGCTGGTTCGAAATTGGCGTGGGTGTGCCACCCTGCTTCATGGCTCCCCCACCAAGCAGGGCTCAGAGGCAAGAGCACTGGGAAGGCAGAGCTTGCCTCCGCATGCCTAGGACAGCCCCCACCACGAGTGCCCGGCTCCCTTGCCTCCCCTCCGCAAGCCTACACCAGCTGTCCTCACACCTTGGCACTAGCAGTGTGAGGCTGTTGCAAGGCAGGAGCATGGTTGTTCGATATGTGCTTCGAAGGCGAGGTGGGTGTGACGTGGGAGATTCGAACGTGACGTGCGTGTGACGTGGGTGTGACGTGGGAGATTCGAACGTGACGTTGGCGTGACGTGGGAAATACGAACGTGACGTGGGTGTGACGTGGGAGATTCGAAGCTGACATGGGCGTGACGTGGGAGATTCGAACGTGACGTGGGCGTGACGTGGGTGATTCGAACGTGACGTGGGTGTGACGTGAATATTCGAACGTGACGTGGGTGTGACGTGGGAGATTCGAACGTGGCGTGGGAGATTCGAACGTGACGTGGGTGTGACGTGGGCGATTCGAACGTGACGTGGGTGTGTCGTGGGAGATTCGAACGTGACGTGGGCGTGACGTGGGAGATTCGAACGTGACGTGGGCGTGACGTGGGAAATTCGAACCTGACCTGGCTGGTTCGAAATTGGCGTGGGTGTGCCACCGTGCTTCAAGGCTCCCCCACCAAACAGGGCTCAGAGGCAAGAGCACTGGGAAGGCAGAGGTTGCCTCCGCATGCCTAGGACAGCCCCCACCACGAGTGCCCGGCTCCCTTGCCTCCCCTCCGCAAGCCTACACCAGCTGTCCTCACACCTTGGCACTAGCACTGTGAGGCTGTTGCAAGGGAGGAGCATGGTTGTTCGATATGTGCTTCGAAGGCGAGGTGGGTGTGACGTGGGAGATTCGAACGTGACGTGCGCGTGACGTGGGCGTGTAGTGGCAGATTCGAACGTGACGTGGGCGTGACATGGGTGATTCGAACGTGACGTGGGTGTGACGTGGGTGATTCGAACGTGACGTGGGCGTGACATGTGTGATTCGAACGTGACGTGGGCGTGACGTGGGAGATTCGAACGTGACGTGGGCGATTCGAACGTGACGTGGGTGATTCGAAAGTGACGTGGGTGTGACGTGGGTGATTCGAACGTGACGTGGGTGATTCGAAAGTGACGTGGGTGTGACGTGGGTGTGACGTGGGAGATTCGAACGTGACGTGAGCATGACGTGGGAGATTCGAACGTGATGTGAGCTTGACGTTGGAGATTCGAACGTGACGTGGGTGTGACGTGGAAAATTCGAACGTGACGTGGGCGTGACGTGGGTGATTCGAACGTGACGTGGGTGTGACGTGGGAGATTTGAACGTGACGTGGGCGTGACGTGGGTGATTCGAACGTGACGCGAGGGTGAAGTGGGAGATTCGAACGTGACGTGGGAGATTCGAACGTGACGTGAGTGTGAAGTGGGAGATTCGAATGTGACGTGGGCGTGTCGTGGGTGATTCGAACGTGACGTGGGCGTGACGTGGGTATTTGGAACGTGACGTCGGTGATTCGAACGTGACGTGGCTGTGACGTGGGTGATACGAACGTGACCTGGACGTGACGTGGGAGATTCGAACGTGACGTGGGAGATTCGAACGTGACGTGGGTGTGACGTGGGCGATTCGAACGTGACGTGGGCGTGACGTGGGAGATTCGAACGTGACGTGGGCGTGACGTTGCTGATTCGAACGTGACGTGGGCGTGACGTGGGAGATTCGAACGTGACGTGGGTGTGACGTGGGAGATTCGAACGTGACGTGGGTGTGACGTGGGACATTCGAACATGACATGGGCGTGGCGTGGGTGATTCGAACGTGACGTGGGTGTGACGTGGGAGAATCGAACGTGACGTGGGAGATTCGAACGTAACGTGGGTGTGACATGGGCGATTCGAACGTGACGTGGATGTGTCGTGGGAGATTCGAACGTGACGTGGGCGTGACGTGGGTGATTCGAACCTGACGTGAGCGTGAAGTGGGAGATTCGAACGTGACGTGGGTGTGACGTGGGTGATTCGAACGTGACGTGGGTGTGACGTGGGTGATTCGAACGTGACGTGGACGTGACGTGAGTGTTTGGAACGTGACGTGGGCGTGACCTGGGTGATTCGAACCTGACGTGGGTGTTTGGAACGTGACGTGGGTGTGAGGTGGGCGATTCGAACCTGACGTGGGCGTGACGTGGGTGATTCGAACGTGACGTGGGTGTGACGTGGGAGATTCGAACGTGACGTGGGTGGTTCGAACGTGACGTGGGTGTGACGTGGGAGATTCGAACGTGACGTGAGCGTGAAGTGGTAGATTCGAACGTGACGTGGGTGTGACGTGGGTGATTCGAACGTGACGTGGGTGTGACGTGGGAGATTCGAACGTGACGTGGACGTGACGTGAGTGTTTGGAACGTGACGTGGGCGTGACCTGGGTGATTCGAACCTGACGTGGGTGTTTGGAACGTGACGTGGGTGTGACGTGGGCGATTCGAACGTGACGTGGGCGTGACGTGGGTGATTCGAACGTGACGTGGGTGTGACGTGGGAAATTCGAACGTGACGTGGGTGTGACGTGGGTGTGACGTGGGAGATTCGAACGTGACCTGAGTGTGACGTGAGGGATTCGAACGTGACCTGGGTGGTTCGAAATTGGCGTGGGTGTGCCGCCCTGCTTCAAGGCTCCCCCACCAAGCAGGGCTCAGAGGCAAGAGCACTGGGAAGGCAGAGGTTGCCTCCGCATGCCTAGGACAGCCCCCACCACGAGTGCCCGGCTCCCTTGCCTCCCCTCCGCAAGCCTACACCAGCTGTCCTCACACCTTGGCACTAGCAGTGTGAGGCTGTTGCAAGGCAGGAGCATGGTTGTTCGATATGTGCTTCGAAGGCGAGGTGGGTGTGACGTGGGAGATTCGAACGTGACGTGGGTGATTCGAACGTGACGTGGGCGTGACGTGGGTGATTCGAACGTGACGTGGGCGTGACGTGGGAGATTCGAACGTGACGTGGGTGTGACGTGGGTGTTTCGAACGTGACGTGGGTGATTCGAACGTGACGTGGGCGTGGCGTGGGTGATTCGAACGTGACGTGGGAGATTCGAACGTGACGTGGGTGTGACGTGGGTGTTTCGAACGTGACGTGGGTGTTTGGAACGTGACGTGGGTGTTTGGAACGTGACGTGGGTGTCACGTGGGCGATTCGAACGTGACGTGGGTGTGTCGTGGGCGATTCGAACGTGACGTGGGCGTTACGTGGGTGATTCGAACGTGACGTGGCTGTGACGTGGGTGATACGAACGGGACCTGGACGTGACGTGGGAGATTCGAACGTGACGTGGGTGTGACGTGGGCGATTCGAACGTGACGTGGGCGTGACGTGGGAGATTCGAACGTGACCTGAGTGTGACGTGAGGGATTCAAACGTGACCTGGGTGGTTCGAAATTGGCGTGGGTGTGCCGCCCTGCTTCAAGGCTCCCCCACCAAGCAGGGCTCAGAGGCAAGAGCACTGGGAAGGCAGAGCTTGCCTCCGCATGCCTAGGACAGCCCCCACCACGAGTGCCCGGCTCCCTTGCCTCCCCTCCGCAAGCCTACACCAGCTGCCCTCACACCTTGGCACTAGCACTGTGAGGCTGTTGCAAGGCAGGAGCATGGTTGTTCGATATGTGCTTCGAAGGCGACGTGGGTGTGACGTGGGAGATTCGAACGTGACGTGCGTGTGACGTGGGTGTGACGTGGGAGATTCGAACGTGACGTTGGCGTGACGTGGGAAATACGAACGTGACGTGGGTGTGACGTGGGAGATTCGAACGTGACGTTGGCGTGACGTGGGTAATTCGAACGTAACGTGGGCGTGACGTGGGTGATTCGAACGTGACGCGAGTGTGAAGTGGGAGATTCGAACGTGAGGTGGGTGTGACGTGGGAGATTCGAACGTGACGTGGGCGTGAAGTGGGTGATTCGAACGTGACGTGGGCGTGACGTGGGTATTTGGAACGTGACGTGGGTGTTTGGAACGTGACGTGGGTGTGACGTGGGCGATTCGAACGTGACGTGGGTGTGTCGTGGGTGATTCGAACGTGACGTGGGTGATTCGAACGTGACGTGGGTGTGTCGTGGGTGATTCGAACGTGACGTGGGCGTGACGTGGGTGATTCGAACGTGACGTGGGTGTGACGTGGGAGTTTCGAACGTGACGTGGGCGTGACGTGGGTGATTCGAACGTGACGTGGGCGTGACGTGGGTATTTGGAACGTGACGTGGGTGTTTGGAACGTGACGTGGGTGTGACGTGGGCGATTCGAACGTGACGTGGGTGTGTCGTGGGTGATTCGAACGTGACGTGGGTGTGTCGTGGGAGATTCGAACGGGACGTGGGCGTTACGTGGGAAATACGAACGTGACGTGGGCGTGACGTGGGTGATTCGAAGGGGATGTTGGCGTGACGTGGGAAATTCGAACGTGACGTGGGCGTGACGTGGGTGATTCGAACGTGACGTGGGCGTGACGTGGGAGATTCGAACGTGACGTGGGAGATTCGAAAGTGACGTGGGTGTGACGTGGGTGTGACGTGGGAGTTTCGAACGTGACGTGGGTGTGACGTGGGTGATTCGAACGTGACCTGAGTGTGACGTGAGGGATTCAAACGTGACCTGGGTGGTTCGAAATTGGCGTGGGTGTGCCGCCCTGCTTCAAGGCTCCCCCACCAAGCAGGGCTCAGAGGCAAGAGCACTGGGAAGGCAGAGCTTGCCTCCGCATGCCTAGGACAGCCCCCACCACGAGTGCCCGGCTCCCTTGCCTCCCCTCCGCAAGCCTACACCAGCTGTCCTCACACCTTGGCACTAGCAGTGTGAGGCTGTTGCAAGGCAGGAGCATGGTTGTTCGATATGTGCTTCGAAGGCGAGGTGGGTGTGACGTGGGAGATTCGAACGTGACGTGCGTGTGACGTGGGTGTGACGTGGGAGATTCGAACGTGACGTTGGCGTGACGTGGGAAATACGAACGTGACGTGGGTGTGACGTGGGAGATTCGAAGCTGACATGGGCGTGACGTGGGAGATTCGAACGTGACGTGGGCGTGACGTGGGTGATTCGAACGTGACGTGGGTGTGACGTGAATATTCGAACGTGACGTGGGTGTGACGTGGGAGATTCGAACGTGGCGTGGGAGTTTCGAACGTGACGTGGGTGTGACGTGGGCGATTCGAACGTGACGTGGGTGTGTCGTGGGAGATTCGAACGTGACGTGGGCGTGACGTGGGAGATTCGAACGTGACGTGGGCGTGACGTGGGAAATTCGAACCTGACCTGGCTGGTTCGAAATTGGCGTGGGTGTGCCACCGTGCTTCAAGGCTCCCCCACCAAACAGGGCTCAGAGGCAAGAGCACTGGGAAGGCAGAGCTTGCCTCCGCATGCCTAGGACAGCCCCCACCACGAGTGCCCGGCTCCCTTGCCTCCCCTCCGCAAGCCTACACCAGCTGTCCTCACACCTTGGCACTAGCACTGTGAGGCTGTTGCAAGGGAGGAGCATGGTTGTTCGATATGTGCTTCGAAGGCGAGGTGGGTGTGACGTGGGAGATTCGAACGTGACGTGCGCGTGACGTGGGCGTGTAGTGGCAGATTCGAACGTGACGTGGGCGTGACATGGGTGATTCGAACGTGACGTGGGTGTGACGTGGGTGATTCGAACGTGACGTGGGCGTGACATGTGTGATTCGAACGTGACGTGGGCGTGACGTGGGAGATTCGAACGTGACGTGGGCGATTCGAACGTGACGTGGGTGATTCGAAAGTGACGTGGGTGTGACGTGGGTGATTCGAACGTGACGTGGGTGATTCGAAAGTGACGTGGGTGTGACGTGGGTGTGACGTGGGAGATTCGAACGTGACGTGAGCATGACGTGGGAGATTCGAACGTGATGTGAGCTTGACGTTGGAGATTCGAACGTGACGTGGGTGTGACGTGGAAAATTCGAACGTGACGTGGGCGTGACGTGGGTGATTCGAACGTGACGTGGGTGTGACGTGGGAGATTTGAACGTGACGTGGGCGTGACGTGGGTGATTCGAACGTGACGCGAGGGTGAAGTGGGAGATTCGAACGTGACGTGGGAGATTCGAACGTGACGTGAGTGTGAAGTGGGAGATTCGAATGTGACGTGGGCGTGTCGTGGGTGATTTGAACGTGACGTGGGCGTGACGTGGGTATTTGGAACGTGACGTCGGTGATTCGAACGTGACGTGGCTGTGACGTGGGTGATACGAACGTGACCTGGACGTGACGTGGGAGATTCGAACGTGACGTGGGAGATTCGAACGTGACGTGGGTGTGACGTGGGCGATTCGAACGTGACGTGGGCGTGACGTGGGAGATTCGAACGTGACGTGGGCGTGACGTTGCTGATTCGAACGTGACGTGGGCGTGACGTGGGAGATTCGAACGTGACGTGGGTGTGACGTGGGAGATTCGAACGTGACGTGGGTGTGACGTGGGACATTCGAACATGACATGGGCGTGGCGTGGGTGATTCGAACGTGACGTGGGTGTGACGTGGGAGAATCGAACGTGACGTGGGAGATTCGAACGTAACGTGGGTGTGACATGGGCGATTCGAACGTGACGTGGATGTGTCGTGGGAGATTCGAACGTGACGTGGGCGTGACGTGGGTGATTCGAACCTGACGTGAGCGTGAAGTGGGAGATTCGAACGTGACGTGGGTGTGACGTGGGTGATTCGAACGTGACGTGGGTGTGACGTGGGTGATTCGAACGTGACGTGGACGTGACGTGAGTGTTTGGAACGTGACGTGGGCGTGACCTGGGTGATTCGAACCTGACGTGGGTGTTTGGAACGTGACGTGGGTGTGAGGTGGGCGATTCGAACCTGACGTGGGCGTGACGTGGGTGATTCGAACGTGACGTGGGTGTGACGTGGGAGATTCGAACGTGACGTGGGTGGTTCGAACGTGACGTGGGTGTGACGTGGGAGATTCGAACGTGACGTGGGCGTGACGTGGGAGATTCGAACGTGACGTGCGTGTGTCGTGGGTGATTCGAACGTGACGTGGGAGATTCGAACGTGACGTGGGCGTGACGTGGCTGATTCGAACGTGACGTGGGTGTGACGTGGGAAATTCGAACGTGACGTGGGCGTGACGTGGATGTTTCGAACGTGACGTGGGTGTGACGTGGGAGATTCGAACGTGACTTGGACGTGACGTGGGAGATTCGAACGTGACGTGGGTGTGGCGTGGTTGTTTCGAACGTGACGTGGGTGTGATGTGGGCGATTCGAACGTGACGTGGGTGTGTCGTGGGTGATTCGAAGGGGATGTTGGCGTGACGTGGGAAATTCGAACGTGACGTGGGCGTGACGTGGGTGATTCGAACGTGACGTGGGCGTGACGTGGGAGATTCGAACGTGACGTGGGAGATTCGAAAGTGACGTGGGTGTGACGTGGGTGTGACGTGGGAGTTTCGAACGTGACGTGGGTGTGACGTGGGTGATTCGAACGTGACCTGAGTGTGACGTGAGGGATTCAAACGTGACCTGGGTGGTTCGAAATTGGCGTGGGTGTGCCGCCCTGCTTCAAGGCTCCCCCACCAAGCAGGGCTCAGAGGCAAGAGCACTGGGAAGGCAGAGGTTGCCTCCGCATGCCTAGGACAGCCCCCACCACGAGTGCCCGGCTCCCTTGCCTCCCCTCCGCAAGCCTACACCAGCTGCCCTCACACCTTGGCACTAGCACTGTGAGGCTGTTGCAAGGCAGGAGCATGGTTGTTCGATATGTGCTTCGAAGGCGACGTGGGTGTGACGTGGGAGATTCGAACGTGACGTGCGTGTGACGTGGGTGTGACGTGGGAGATTCGAACGTGACGTTGGCGTGACGTGGGAAATACGAACGTGACGTGGGTGTGACGTGGGAGATTCGAAGCTGACATGGGCGTGACGTGGGAGATTCGAACGTGACGTGGGCGTGACGTGGGTGATTCGAACGTGACGTGGGTGTGACGTGGGAGATTCGAACGTGACGTGGGAGATTCGAACGTGACGTGGGTGTGACGTGGGCGATTCGAACGTGACGTGGGTGTGTCGTGGGAGATTCGAACGTGACGTGGGCGTGACGTGGGAGATTCGAACGTGACGTGGGCGTGACGTGGGAAATTCGAACCTGACCTGGCTGGTTCGAAATTGGCGTGGGTGTGCCACCGTGCTTCAAGGCTCCCCCACCAAACAGGGCTCAGAGGCAAGAGCACTGGGAAGGCAGAGCTTGCCTCCGCATGCCTAGGACAGCCCCCACCACGAGTGCCCGGCTCCCTTGCCTCCCCTCCGCAAGCCTACACCAGCTGTCCTCACACCTTGGCACTAGCACTGTGAGGCTGTTGCAAGGGAGGAGCATGGTTGTTCGATATGTGCTTCGAAGGCGAGGTGGGTGTGACGTGGGAGATTCGAACGTGACGTGGGCGTGACGTGGGAAAATCGAACGTGACGTGGGTGTGACGTGGGTGAATAGAAAGTGACGTGGGTGTGACGTGGGAGATTCGAACGTGACGTGGGCGTGACGTGGGAGATTCGAGCGTGACGTCGGTGTGACGTGGGTGAATAGAAAGTGACGTGGGTGTGACGTGGGAGATTCGAACGTGACGTGGGCGTGACGTGGGTGATTCGAACGTGACGTGGGCGTTACGTGGGTGATTCGAACGTGACGTGGCTGTGACGTGGGTGATACGAACGTGAACTGGACGTGACGTGGGAGAATCGAACGTGACGTGGGAGATTCGAACGTGACGTGGGTGTGACGTGGGAGATTAGAACGTGACGTGGGTGTGACGTGGGAGATTCGAACGTGACGTGGGTGATTCGAAAGTGACGTGGGTGTGACGTGGGTGTGACGTGGGAGTTTCGAACGTGACGTGGGTGTGACGTGGGAGATTGGAACGTGACCTGAGTGTGACGTGAGAGATTCGAACGTGACCTGGCTGGTTCGAAACTGGCGTGGATGTGCCGCCCTGCTTCAAGGCTCCCCCACCAAGCAGGGCTCAGAGGCAAGAGCACTGGGAAGGCAGAGGTTGCCTCCGCATGCCTAGGACAGCCCCCACCACGAGTGCCCGGCTCCCTTGCCTCCCCTCCGCAAGCCTACACCAGCTGTCCTCACACCTTGGCACTAGCACTGTGAGGCTGTTGCAAGGGAGGAGCATGGTTGTTCGATATGTGCTTCGAAGGCGAGGTGGGTGTGACGTGGGAGATTCGAACGTGACGTTGGCGTGACGTGGGAAATTCGAACGTGAGGTGGGCGTGACATGGGTGATTCGAACGTGACGTGGCTGTGACGTGGATGATTCGAAGGTGACATGGGCGTGACCTGGGTGATTCGAACGTGACGTGGGAGATTCGAACGTGACGTGGGTGTGACGTGGGCGATTCGAACGTGACGTGGGTGTGTCGTGAGAGATTCGAACGTGACGTGGGCGTGACGTGGGAGATTCGAACGTGACGTGGGCGTGACGTGGGAAATTCGAACCTGACCTGGCTGGTTCGAAATTGGCGTGGGTGTGCCACCCTGCTTCATGGCTCCCCCACCAAGCAGGGCTCAGAGGCAAGAGCACTGGGAAGGCAGAGCTTGCCTCCGCATGCCTAGGACAGCCCCCACCACGAGTGCCCGGCTCCCTTGCCTCCCCTCCGCAAGCCTACACCAGCTGTCCTCTCACCTTGGCACTAGCACTGTGAGGCTGTTGCAAGGGAGGAGCATGGTTGTTTGATATGTGCTTCGAAAGGAGGTGGGTGTTTCGTGGGTGATTCGAACGTGACGTGGGCGTGACGTGGGAAAATCGAACGTGACGTGGGTGTGACGTGGGTGTTTGGAACGTGACGTGGGTGTGACGTGGGAGATTCGAACGTGACGTGGGCGTGACGTGGGAGATTCGAGCGTGACGTCGGTGTGACGTGGGTGAATAGAAAGTGACGTGGGTGTGACGTGGGAGATTCGAACGTGACGTGGGCGTGACGTGGGTGATTCGAACGTGACGTGGGCGTTACGTGGGTGATTCGAACGTGACGTGGCTGTGACGTGGGTGATACGAACGTGACCTGGACGTGACGTGGGAGAATCGAACGTGACGTGGGAGATTCGAACGTGACGTGGGTGTGACGTGGGAGATTCGAACGTGACGTGGGTGTGTCGTGGGAGATTCGAACGTGACGTGGGCGTGACGTGGGAAATTCGAACGTGACCTGGGTGGTTCGAAATTGGCGTGGGTGTGCCACCGTGCTTCAAGGCTCCCCCACCAAACAGGGCTCAGAGGCAAGAGCACTGGGAAGGCAGAGCTTGCCTCCGCATGCCTAGGACAGCCCCCACCACGAGTGCCCGGCTCCCTTGCCTCCCCTCCCCAAGCCTACACCAGCTGTCCTCACACCTTGGCACTAGCACTGTGAGGCTGTTGCAAGGCAGGAGCATGGTTGTTCGATATGTGCTTCGAAGGCGAGGTGGGTGTGACGTGGGAGATTCGAACGTGACGTTGGCGTGACGTGGGAAATTCGAACGTGACGTGGGTGTGACGTGGGAGATTCGAACGTGACATGGGCGTGCCGTGGGAGATTCGAACGTGACGTGAGCGTGACGTGGGTGATTCGAACCTGACGTGGGTGTTTGGAACGTGACGTGGGTGTGACGTGGGTGTTTGGAACGTGACGTGGGTGTGTCGTGGGTGATTCGAACGTGACGTGGGCGTGACGTGGGTGATTCGAACGTGACGTGGGTGTGAGTGAATATTCGAACGTGACGTGGGAGATTCGAACGTGACGTGGGCGTGACGTGGGAGATTCGAACGTGACGTGGGTGATTCGAACGTGACGTGGGTGTGACGTGGGCGATTCGAACGTGACGTGGGCGTGACGTGGGAAATTCGAACGTGACGTGGGTGTGTCGTGGGTGATTCGAACGTGACGTGGGCGTGACATGGGTGATTCGAACGTGACGTGGGTGTGACGTGGGAGATTCGAACGTGACGTGGGCGTGACGTGGGAGATTCGAACGTTACGTGGGTGTGACGTGGGAGATTAGAACGTGACGTGGGTGTGACGTGGGAGATTCGAACGTGACGTGGGTGATTCGAAAGTGACGTGGGTGTGACGTGGGTGTGACGTGGGAGTTTCGAACGTGACGTGGGTGTGACGTGGGAGATTCGAACGTGACCTGAGTGTGACGTGAGAGATTCGAACGTGACCTGGCTGGTTCGAAACTGGTGTGGATGTGCCGCCCTGCTTCAAGGCTCCCCCACCAAGCAGGGCTCAGAGGCAAGAGCACTGGGAAGGCAGAGGTTGTCTCCGCATGCCTAGGACAGCCCCCACCACGAGTGCCCGGCTCCCTTGCCTCCCCTCCGCAAGCCTACACCAGCTGTCCTCACACCTTGGCACTAGCACTGTGAGGCTGTTGCAAGGGAGGAGCATGGTTGTTCGATATGTGCTTCGAAGGCGAGGTGGGTGTGACGTGGGAGATTCGAACGTGACGTGGGCGTGACGTGGGAAATTCGAACGTGAGGTGGGCGTGACATGGGTGATTCGAACGTGACGTGGGTGTGACGTGGATGATTCGAAGGTGACATGGGCGTGACCTGGGTGATTCGAACGTGACGTGGGAGATTCGAACGTGACGTGGGTGTGACGTGGGCGATTCGAACGTGACGTGGGTGTGTCGTGGGAGATTCGAACGTGACGTGGGCGTGACGTGGGAGATTCGAACGTGACGTGGGCGTGACGTGGGAAATTCGAACGTGACCTGGCTGGTTCGAAATTGGCGTGGGTGTGCCACCCTGCTTCATGGCTCCCCCACCAAGCAGGGCTCAGAGGCAAGAGCACTGGGAAGGCAGAGCTTGCCTCCGCATGCCTAGGACAGCCCCCACCACGAGTGCCCGGCTCCCTTGCCTCCCCTCCGCAAGCCTACACCAGCTGTCCTCACACCTTGGCACTAGCACTGTGAGGCTGTTGCAAGGGAGGAGCATGGTTGTTTGATATGTGCTTCGAAAGGAGGTGGGTGTTTCGTGGGTGATTCGAACGTGTCGTGGGCGTGACGTGGGTGATTCGAACGAGACGTGGGCGTGACGTGGGAAAATCGAACGTGACGTGGGTGTGACGTGGGTGAATAGAAAGTGACGTGGGTGTGACGTGGGAGATTCGAACGTGACGTGGGCGTGACGTGGGAGATTCGAACGTGACGTGCGTGATTCGAAAGTGACGTGGGTGTGACGTGGGTGTGACGTGGGAGTTTCGAACGTGACGTGGGTGTGACGTGGGAGATTCGAACGTGACCTGAGTGTGACGTGAAAGATTCGAACGTGACCTGGCTGGTTCGAAACTGGCGTGGATGTGCCGCCCTGCTTCAAGGCTCCCCCACCAAGCAGGGCTCAGAGGCAAGAGCACTGGGAAGGCAGAGGTTGCCTCCGCATGCCTAGGACAGCCCCCACCACGAGTGCCCGGCTCCCTTGCCTCCCCTCCGCAAGCCTACACCAGCTGTCCTCACACCTTGGCACTAGCACTGTGAGGCTGTTGCAAGGGAGGAGCATGGTTGTTCGATATGTGCTTCGAAGGCGAGGTGGGTGTGACGTGGGAGATTCGAACGTGACGTTGGCGTGACGTGGGAAATTCGAACGTGAGGTGGGCGTGACATGGGTGATTCGAACGTGACGTGGCTGTGACGTGGATGATTCGAAGGTGACATGGGCGTGACCTGGGTGATTCGAACGTGACGTGGGAGATTCGAACGTGACGTGGGTGTGACGTGGGCGATTCGAACGTGACGTGGGTGTGTCGTGAGAGATTCGAACGTGACGTGGGCGTGACGTGGGAGATTCGAACGTGACGTGGGCGTGACGTGGGAAATTCGAACCTGACCTGGCTGGTTCGAAATTGGCGTGGGTGTGCCACCCTGCTTCATGGCTCCCCCACCAAGCAGGGCTCAGAGGCAAGAGCACTGGGAAGGCAGAGCTTGCCTCCGCATGCCTAGGACAGCCCCCACCACGAGTGCCCGGCTCCCTTGCCTCCCCTCCGCAAGCCTACACCAGCTGTCCTCACACCTTGGCACTAGCACTGTGAGGCTGTTGCAAGGGAGGAGCATGGTTGTTTGATATGTGCTTCGAAAGGAGGTGGGTGTTTCGTGGGTGATTCGAACGTGTCGTGGGCGTGACGTGGGTGATTCGAACGTGACGTGGGCGTGACGTGGGAAAATCGAACGTGACGTGGGTGTGACGTGGGTGTTTGGAACGTGACGTGGGTGTGACGTGGGAGATTCGAACGTGACGTGGGCGTGACGTGGGAGATTCGAGCGTGACGTCGGTGTGACGTGTGTGAATAGAAAGTGACGTGGGTGTGACGTGGGAGATTCGAACGTGACGTGGGCGTGACGTGGGTGATTCGAACGTGACGTGGGCGTTACGTGGGTGATTCGAACGTGACGTGGCTGTGACGTGGGTGATACGAACGTGACCTAGACGTGACGTGGGAGAATCGAACGTGACGTGGGAGATTCGAACGTGACGTGGGTGTGACGTGGGAGATTCGAACGTGACGTGGGTGTGTCGTGGGAGATTCGAACGTGACGTGGGCGTGACGTGGGAAATTCGAACGTGACCTGGGTGGTTCGAAATTGGCGTGGGTGTGCCACCGTGCTTCAAGGCTCCCCCACCAAACAGGGCTCAGAGGCAAGAGCACTGGGAAGGCAGAGCTTGCCTCCGCATGCCTAGGACAGCCCCCACCACGAGTGCCCGGCTCCCTTGCCTCCCCTCCCCAAGCCTACACCAGCTGTCCTCACACCTTGGCACTAGCACTGTGAGGCTGTTGCAAGGCAGGAGCATGGTTGTTCGATATGTGCTTCGAAGGCGAGGTGGGTGTGACGTGGGAGATTCGAACGTGACGTTGGCGTGACGTGGGAAATTCGCACGTGACGTGGGTGTGACGTGGGAGATTCGAACGTGACATGGGCGTGCCGTGGGAGATTCGAACGTGACGTGAGCGTGACGTGGGTGATTCGAACCTGACGTGGGTGTTTGGAACGTGACATGGGTGTGACGTGGGTGTTTGGAACGTGACGTGGGTGTGTCGTGGGTGATTCGAACGTGACGTGGGCGTGACGTGGGTGATTCGAACGTGACGTGGGTGTGACGTGAATATTCGAACGTGACGTGGGAGATTCGAAGGTGACGTGTGTGTTACGTGGGAGATTCGAACGTGACGTGGGTGATTCGAACGTGACGTGGGTGTGACGTGGGCGATTCGAACGTGACGTGGGCGTGACGTGGGAAATTCGAACGTGACGTGGGTGTGTCGTGGGTGATTCGAACGTGACGTGGGCGTGACATGGGTGATTCGAACGTGACGTGGGTGTGACGTGGGTGATTCGAACGTGACGTGGGCGTGACATGTGTGATTCGAACGTGACGTGGGCGTGACGTGGGAGATTCGAACGTGACGTGGGCGATTCGAACGTGACGTGGGTGATTCGAAAGTGACGTGGGTGTGACGTGGGTGATTCGAACGTGACGTGGGTGATTCGAAAGTGACGTGGGTGTGAGGTGGGTGTGACGTGGGAGATTCGAACGTGACGTGAGCATGACGTGGGAGATTCGAACGTGATGTGAGCTTGACGTTGGAGATTCGAACGTGACGTGGGTGTGACGTGGAAAATTCGAACGTGACGTGGGCGTGACGTGGGTG
Organism: Apteryx mantelli; assembly: GCF_036417845.1. Lineage (NCBI taxonomy): Eukaryota > Metazoa > Chordata > Aves > Apterygiformes > Apterygidae > Apteryx > Apteryx mantelli. Next base: position 26,476,972 of record NC_089987.1, read on the forward strand.
ATTCGAACGTGACGTGGGTGTGACGTGGGAGATTTGAACGTGACGTGGGCGTGACGTGGGTGATTCGAACGTGACGCGAGGGTGAAGTGGGAGATTCGAACGTGACGTGGGAGATTCGAACGTGACGTGAGTGTGAAGTGGGAGATTCGAATGTGACGTGGGCGTGTCGTGGGTGATTCGAACGTGACGTGGGCGTGACGTGGGTATTTGGAACGTGACGTCGGTGATTCGAACGTGACGTGGCTGTGACGTGGGTGATACGAACGTGACCTGTACGTGACGTGGGAGATTCGAACGTGACGTGGGAGATTCGAACGTGACGTGGGTGTGACGTGGGCGATTCGAACGTGACGTGGGCGTGACGTGGGAGATTCGAACGTGACGTGGGCGTGACGTTGCTGATTCGAACGTGACGTGGGCGTGACGTGGGAGATTCGAACGTGACGTGGGTGTGACGTGGGAGATTCGAACGTGACGTGGGTGTGACGTGGGACATTCGAACATGACATGGGCGTGGCGTGGGTGATTCGAACGTGACGTGGGTGTGACGTGGGAGAATCGAACGTGACGTGGGAGATTCGAACGTAACGTGGGTGTGACATGGGCGATTCGAACGTGACGTGGATGTGTCGTGGGAGATTCGAACGTGACGTGGGCGTGACGTGGGTGATTCGAACCTGACGTGAGCGTGAAGTGGGAGATTCGAACGTGACGTGGGTGTGACGTGGGTGATTCGAACGTGACGTGGGTGTGACGTGGGTGATTCGAACGTGACGTGGACGTGACGTGAGTGTTTGGAACGTGACGTGGGCGTGACCTGGGTGATTCGAACCTGACGTGGGTGTTTGGAACGTGACGTGGGTGTGAGGTGGGCGATTCGAACCTGACGTGGGCGTGACGTGGGTGATTCGAACGTGACGTGGGTGTGACGTGGGAGATTCGAACGTGACGTGGGTGGTTCGAACGTGACGTGGGTGTGACGTGGGAGATTCGAACGTGACGTGGGCGTGACGTGGGAGATTCGAACGTGACGTGCGTGTGTCGTGGGTGATTCGAACGTGACGTGGGAGATTCGAACGTGACGTGGGCGTGACGTGGCTGATTCGAACGTGACGTGGGTGTGACGTGGGAAATTCGAACGTGACGTGGGCGTGACGTGGATGTTTCGAACGTGACGTGGGTGTGACGTGGGAGATTCGAACGTGACTTGGACGTGACGTGGGAGATTCGAACGTGACGTGGGTGTGGCGTGGTTGTTTCGAACGTGACGTGGGTGTGATGTGGGCGATTCGAACGTGACGTGGGTGTGTCGTGGGTGATTCGAAGGGGATGTTGGCGTGACGTGGGAAATTCGAACGTGACGTGGGCGTGACGTGGGTGATTCGAACGTGACGTGGGCGTGACGTGGGAGATTCGAACGTGACGTGGGAGATTCGAAAGTGACGTGGGTGTGACGTGGGTGTGACGTGGGAGTTTCGAACGTGACGTGGGTGTGACGTGGGTGATTCGAACGTGACCTGAGTGTGACGTGAGGGATTCAAACGTGACCTGGGTGGTTCGAAATTGGCGTGGGTGTGCCGCCCTGCTTCAAGGCTCCCCCACCAAGCAGGGCTCAGAGGCAAGAGCACTGGGAAGGCAGAGGTTGCCTCCGCATGCCTAGGACAGCCCCCACCACGAGTGCCCGGCTCCCTTGCCTCCCCTCCGCAAGCCTACACCAGCTGCCCTCACACCTTGGCACTAGCACTGTGAGGCTGTTGCAAGGCAGGAGCATGGTTGTTCGATATGTGCTTCGAAGGCGACGTGGGTGTGACGTGGGAGATTCGAACGTGACGTGCGTGTGACGTGGGTGTGACGTGGGAGATTCGAACGTGACGTTGGCGTGACGTGGGAAATACGAACGTGACGTGGGTGTGACGTGGGAGATTCGAAGCTGACATGGGCGTGACGTGGGAGATTCGAACGTGACGTGGGCGTGACGTGGGTGATTCGAACGTGACGTGGGTGTGACGTGGGAGATTCGAACGTGACGTGGGAGATTCGAACGTGACGTGGGTGTGACGTGGGCGATTCGAACGTGACGTGGGTGTGTCGTGGGAGATTCGAACGTGACGTGGGCGTGACGTGGGAGATTCGAACGTGACGTGGGCGTGACGTGGGAAATTCGAACCTGACCTGGCTGGTTCGAAATTGGCGTGGGTGTGCCACCGTGCTTCAAGGCTCCCCCACCAAACAGGGCTCAGAGGCAAGAGCACTGGGAAGGCAGAGCTTGCCTCCGCATGCCTAGGACAGCCCCCACCACGAGTGCCCGGCTCCCTTGCCTCCCCTCCGCAAGCCTACACCAGCTGTCCTCACACCTTGGCACTAGCACTGTGAGGCTGTTGCAAGGGAGGAGCATGGTTGTTCGATATGTGCTTCGAAGGCGAGGTGGGTGTGACGTGGGAGATTCGAACGTGACGTGGGCGTGACGTGGGAAAATCGAACGTGACGTGGGTGTGACGTGGGTGAATAGAAAGTGACGTGGGTGTGACGTGGGAGATTCGAACGTGACGTGGGCGTGACGTGGGAGATTCGAGCGTGACGTCGGTGTGACGTGGGTGAATAGAAAGTGACGTGGGTGTGACGTGGGAGATTCGAACGTGACGTGGGCGTGACGTGGGTGATTCGAACGTGACGTGGGCGTTACGTGGGTGATTCGAACGTGACGTGGCTGTGACGTGGGTGATACGAACGTGAACTGGACGTGACGTGGGAGAATCGAACGTGACGTGGGAGATTCGAACGTGACGTGGGTGTGACGTGGGAGATTAGAACGTGACGTGGGTGTGACGTGGGAGATTCGAACGTGACGTGGGTGATTCGAAAGTGACGTGGGTGTGACGTGGGTGTGACGTGGGAGTTTCGAACGTGACGTGGGTGTGACGTGGGAGATTGGAACGTGACCTGAGTGTGACGTGAGAGATTCGAACGTGACCTGGCTGGTTCGAAACTGGCGTGGATGTGCCGCCCTGCTTCAAGGCTCCCCCACCAAGCAGGGCTCAGAGGCAAGAGCACTGGGAAGGCAGAGGTTGCCTCCGCATGCCTAGGACAGCCCCCACCACGAGTGCCCGGCTCCCTTGCCTCCCCTCCGCAAGCCTACACCAGCTGTCCTCACACCTTGGCACTAGCACTGTGAGGCTGTTGCAAGGGAGGAGCATGGTTGTTCGATATGTGCTTCGAAGGCGAGGTGGGTGTGACGTGGGAGATTCGAACGTGACGTTGGCGTGACGTGGGAAATTCGAACGTGAGGTGGGCGTGACATGGGTGATTCGAACGTGACGTGGCTGTGACGTGGATGATTCGAAGGTGACATGGGCGTGACCTGGGTGATTCGAACGTGACGTGGGAGATTCGAACGTGACGTGGGTGTGACGTGGGCGATTCGAACGTGACGTGGGTGTGTCGTGAGAGATTCGAACGTGACGTGGGCGTGACGTGGGAGATTCGAACGTGACGTGGGCGTGACGTGGGAAATTCGAACCTGACCTGGCTGGTTCGAAATTGGCGTGGGTGTGCCACCCTGCTTCATGGCTCCCCCACCAAGCAGGGCTCAGAGGCAAGAGCACTGGGAAGGCAGAGCTTGCCTCCGCATGCCTAGGACAGCCCCCACCACGAGTGCCCGGCTCCCTTGCCTCCCCTCCGCAAGCCTACACCAGCTGTCCTCTCACCTTGGCACTAGCACTGTGAGGCTGTTGCAAGGGAGGAGCATGGTTGTTTGATATGTGCTTCGAAAGGAGGTGGGTGTTTCGTGGGTGATTCGAACGTGACGTGGGCGTGACGTGGGAAAATCGAACGTGACGTGGGTGTGACGTGGGTGTTTGGAACGTGACGTGGGTGTGACGTGGGAGATTCGAACGTGACGTGGGCGTGACGTGGGAGATTCGAGCGTGACGTCGGTGTGACGTGGGTGAATAGAAAGTGACGTGGGTGTGACGTGGGAGATTCGAACGTGACGTGGGCGTGACGTGGGTGATTCGAACGTGACGTGGGCGTTACGTGGGTGATTCGAACGTGACGTGGCTGTGACGTGGGTGATACGAACGTGACCTGGACGTGACGTGGGAGAATCGAACGTGACGTGGGAGATTCGAACGTGACGTGGGTGTGACGTGGGAGATTCGAACGTGACGTGGGTGTGTCGTGGGAGATTCGAACGTGACGTGGGCGTGACGTGGGAAATTCGAACGTGACCTGGGTGGTTCGAAATTGGCGTGGGTGTGCCACCGTGCTTCAAGGCTCCCCCACCAAACAGGGCTCAGAGGCAAGAGCACTGGGAAGGCAGAGCTTGCCTCCGCATGCCTAGGACAGCCCCCACCACGAGTGCCCGGCTCCCTTGCCTCCCCTCCCCAAGCCTACACCAGCTGTCCTCACACCTTGGCACTAGCACTGTGAGGCTGTTGCAAGGCAGGAGCATGGTTGTTCGATATGTGCTTCGAAGGCGAGGTGGGTGTGACGTGGGAGATTCGAACGTGACGTTGGCGTGACGTGGGAAATTCGAACGTGACGTGGGTGTGACGTGGGAGATTCGAACGTGACATGGGCGTGCCGTGGGAGATTCGAACGTGACGTGAGCGTGACGTGGGTGATTCGAACCTGACGTGGGTGTTTGGAACGTGACGTGGGTGTGACGTGGGTGTTTGGAACGTGACGTGGGTGTGTCGTGGGTGATTCGAACGTGACGTGGGCGTGACGTGGGTGATTCGAACGTGACGTGGGTGTGAGTGAATATTCGAACGTGACGTGGGAGATTCGAACGTGACGTGGGCGTGACGTGGGAGATTCGAACGTGACGTGGGTGATTCGAACGTGACGTGGGTGTGACGTGGGCGATTCGAACGTGACGTGGGCGTGACGTGGGAAATTCGAACGTGACGTGGGTGTGTCGTGGGTGATTCGAACGTGACGTGGGCGTGACATGGGTGATTCGAACGTGACGTGGGTGTGACGTGGGAGATTCGAACGTGACGTGGGCGTGACGTGGGAGATTCGAACGTTACGTGGGTGTGACGTGGGAGATTAGAACGTGACGTGGGTGTGACGTGGGAGATTCGAACGTGACGTGGGTGATTCGAAAGTGACGTGGGTGTGACGTGGGTGTGACGTGGGAGATTCGAACGTGACGTGGGCGTGACGTGGGAGATTCGAACGTGACGTGGGCGTGACGTGGGTGTGACGTGGGAGATTCGAACGTGACGTGTGTGTGACGTGAGATATTCGCACGTGACGTGGGCGTGACGTGGGTGATTCGAACGTGACGTGGGTCTGACGTGGGCGTGACGTGGGAGATTCGAACGTGACGTGGGCGTGGCGTGGGAGATTCGAACGTGACGTGGGTGTGACGTGGGAGATTCGAACGAGACGTGGGCGTGACGTGGGTGTGACGTGGGAGATTCGAACGTGACGTGTGTGTGACGTGAGATATTCGCACGTGACGTGGGCGTCGCGTGGGTGATTCGAACGTGACGTGGGTGTGACGTGGGAGATTCGAACGTGACGTGGGTGTGACGTGGGCGTGACGTGGGAGAATCGAACGTGACGTAGGTGTGACATGGGTGATTCGAACGTGACCTGGGTGTGACGTGAGACATTCGAACGTGACGTGGGCGTGACGTGGGAGATTCGAACGTGACGTGGGTGTGAATGGGTGTGACGTGGGAGATTCGAACGTGACGTGGGTGTGACGGGAGACATTCGAACGTGACGTGTGTGTGACGAGGGAGATTCGAACGTGACATGGGTGTGAAGTGGGTGTGACGTGGGATATTCGAACGTGACGTGGGTGTGACGTGGGCGTGACGTGGGAGAATCGAACGTGACTTGGGTGTGAAGTGAGACATTCGAAAGTGACGTGGGCGTGACGTGGGAGTTTCGAACGTGACGTGGGCGTCACGTGGGAGATTCGAACGTGACCTGGGTGGTTCGAAATTGGCGTGGGTGTGCCGCCCTGCTTCAAGGCTCCCCCACCAAGCAGGGCTCAGAGGCAAGAGCACTGGGAAGGCAGAGGTTGCCTCCGCATGCCTAGGACAGCCCCCACCACGAGTGCCCGGCTCCCTTGCCTCCCCTCCGCAAGCCTACACCAGCTGTCCTCTCACCTTGGCACTAGCAGTGTGAGGCTGTTGCAAGGGAGGAGCATGGTTGTTTGATATGTGCTTCGAAAGGAGGTGGGTGTTTCGTGGGTGATTCGAACGTGTCGTGGGCGTGACGTGGGTGATTCGAACGTGACGTGGGTGTGACGTGGGTGTGACGAGGGAGATTCGAACGTGTCGTGGGTGTGAAGTGGGTGTGACGTGGGATATTCGAACGTGACGTGGGTGTGACGTGGGCGTGACGTGGGAGAATCGAACGTGACTTGGGTGTGAAGTGAGACATTCGAAAGTGACGTGGGCGTGACGTGGGAGTTTCGAACGTGACGTGGGCGTCACGTGGGAGATTCGAACGTGACCTGGGTGGTTCGAAATTGGCGTGGGTGTGCCGCCCTGCTTCAAGGCTCCCCCACCAAGCAGGGCTCAGAGGCAAGAGCACTGGGAAGGCAGAGGTTGCCTCCGCATGCCTAGGACAGCCCCCACCACGAGTGCCCGGCTCCCTTGCCTCCCCTCCGCAAGCCTACACCAGCTGTCCTCACACCTTGGCACTAGCACTGTGAGGCTGTTGCAAGGCAGGAGCATGGTTGTTCGATATGTGCTTCGAAGGCGAGGTGGGTGTGACGTGGGAGATTCGAACGTGACGTGGGTGTGGCGTGGGTGATTAGAACGTGACGTGGGTGTGACCTCGGTGATTCGAACGTGACGTGGGTGTTTGGAACGTGACGTGGGTGTGACGTGGGAGATTCGAACGTGACGTGGGTGTGAAGTGGGTGATTCGAACGTGACTTGGGCGTGACGTGGGAGATTCGAACGTGACGTGGGTGTGACGTGGGCGTGACGTGGGAGATTCGAACGTGACGTGCGTGTGACGTGAGACATTCGAACGTGACTTGGGCGTGACGTGGGAGATTCGAACGTGACGTGGGTGTGAGGTGAGACATTCGAACGTGACGTGGGCGTGACGTGGGAGTTTCGAACGTGACGTGGGTGTGACGTGGGAGATTCGAACGTGACGTGGGTGTGACGTGGGTGATTCTAACGTGACGTGGGTGTGACGTGGGCGTGTAGTGGCAGATTCGAACGTGACGTGGGCGTGACGTGGGAGATTCGAACGTGACGTGGGCGTGACGTGGGTGTGACGTGAGACATTCGAACGTGACGTGGGCGTGACGTGGGAGTTTCGAACGTGACGTGGGTGTGACGTGGGAGATTCGAACGTGACGTGGGTGTGACGTGGGTGATTCTAACGTGACGTGGGTGTGACGTGGGCGTGTAGTGGCAGATTCGAACGTTACGTGGGTGTGACGTGGGAGATTCGAACGTGACGTGGGCGTGGCGTGGGAGATTCGAACGTGACGTGGGTGTGAAGTGGGTGATTCGAACGTGACTTGGGCGTGACGTGGGAGATTCGAACGTGACGTGGGTGTGACGTGGGAGATTCGAACGTGACGTGGACGTGACGTGAGTGTTTGGAACGTGACGTGGGCGTGACCTGGGTGATTCGAACCTGACGTGGGTGTTTGGAACGTGACGTGGGTGTGACGTGGGTAATTCGAAGGTGAGGTGGGTGTGACGTGGGAGATTCGAATGTGACGTGGGCGTGACGTGGGAGATTCGAACGTGACGTGGGTGATTCGAACGTGACGTGGGTGTGACGTGGGTGATTCGAACGTGACGTGGGTGTGACGTGGGAAATTCGAACGTGACCTGGGCGTGACGTGGGAGATTCGAACGTGACGTGGGCGTGACGTGGGAGATTCGAACGTGACGTGGGTGTGACGTGGGTGTGACGTGAGACATTCGAACGTGACGTGGGCGTGACGTGGGTGATTCGAACGTGACGTGGGTGTGACGTGGGTGATTCGAACGTGACGTGGGCCTGACGTGGGAGATTCGAACGTGACGTGGGTGTGACGTGGTAGATTCGAACGTGACGTGTGTGTGACGTGAGACATTCGAAGGTGACGTGTGTGTTACGTGGGAGATTCGAACGTGACCTGAGTGTGACGTGAGAGATTCGAACGTGACCTGGGTGGTTCGAAATTGGCGTGGGTGTGCCACCGTGCTTCAAGGCTCCCCCACCAAACAGGGCTCAGAGGCAAGAGCACTGGGAAGGCAGAGGTTGCCTCCGCATGCCTAGGACAGCCCCCACCACGAGTGCCCGGCTCCCTTGCCTCCCCTCCGCAAGCCTACACCAGCTGTCCTCTCACCTTGGCACTAGCAGCGTGAGGCTGTTGCAAGGGAGGAGCATGGTTGTTTGATATGTGCTTCGAAAGGAGGTGGGTGTTTCGTGGGTGATTCGAACGTGTCGTGGGCGTGACGTGGGTGATTCGAACGTGACGTGGGTGTGACGTGAGACATTCGAACGTGACGTGGGCGTGACGTGGGTGTGACGTGGGTGTGACGTGGGTGAATAGAACGTGACGTGAGTGTGACGTGGGAGATTCGAACGTGACGTGGGTGTGACGTGGGATATTCGAACGTGACGTGGGTGTGACGTGGGAGATTCGAACGTGACGTGGGCGTGACGTGGGAGATTCGAACGTGACGTGGGTGTGACGTGGGTGTGACGTGAGACATTCGAACGTGACGTGGGCGTGACGTGAGACATTCGAACGTTACGTGGGTGTGACGTGGGAGATTCGAACGTGACGTGGGCCTGACGTGGGAGATTCGAAGGTGACGTGTGTGTTGCGTGGGAGATTCGAACGTGACGTGGGCGTGACGTGAGAGATTCGAACGTGACCTGGCTGGTTCGAAATTGGCGTGGGTGTGCCGCCCTGCTTCAAGGCTCCCCCACCAAGCAGGGCTCAGAGGCAAGAGCACTGGGAAGGCAGAGGTTGCCTCCGCATGCCTAGGACAGCCCCCACCACGAGTGCCCGGCTCCCTTGCCTCCCCTCCGCAAGCCTACACCAGCTGTCCTCTCACCTTGGCACTAGCAGTGTGAGGCTGTTGCAAGGGAGGAGCATGGTTGTTTGATATGTGCTTCGAAAGGAGGTGGGTGTTTCGTGGGTGATTCGAACGTGTCGTGGGCGTGACGTGGGAGATTCGAACGTGACGTGGGTGTGACGTGAGACATTCGAACGTGACGTGGGCGTGAAGTGGGTGTGACGTGGGTGAATAGAACGTGACGTGAGTGTGACGTGGGAGATTCGAACGTGACGTGGGTGTGACGTGGGATATTCGAACGTGACGTGGGTGTGAAGTGGGTGTGACGTGGGATATTCGAACGTGACATGGGCGTGACGTGAGACATTCGAAATTGACGTGGGTGAGACGTGGGTGATTCGAACGTCACCTGGGTGTGACGTGGGTGATTCGAACGTGACGTGGGTGTGACGTGGGAGATTCGAACGTGACGTGGCTGTGCCATGGGAGATTCGAACGTTACGTGGGTGTGACGTGGGATATTCGAACGTGACGTGGGTGTGAAGTGGGTGTGACGTGGGATATTCGAACGTGACATGGGCGTGACGTGAGACATTCGAAATTGACGTGGGTGAGACGTGGGTGATTCGAACGTCACCTGGGTGTGACGTGGGTGATTCGAACGTGACGTGGGTGTGACGTGGGAGATTCGAACGTGACCTGAGTGTGACGTGAGAGATTCGAACGTGACCTGGCTGGTTCGAAACTGGCGTGGATGTGCCGCCCTGCTTCAAGGCTCCCCCACCAAGCAGGGCTCAGAGGCAAGAGCACTGGGAAGGCAGAGGTTGCCTCCGCATGCCTAGGACAGCCCCCACCACGAGTGCCCGGCTCCCTTGCCTCCCCTCCGCAAGCCTACACCAGCTGTCCTCACACCTTGGCACTAGCACTGTGAGGCTGTTGCAAGGGAGGAGCATGGTTGTTCGATATGTGCTTCGAAGGCGAGGTGGGTGTGACGTGGGAGATTCGAACGTGACGTTGGCGTGACGTGGGAAATTCGAACGTGAGGTGGGCGTGACATGGGTGATTCGAACGTGACGTGGCTGTGACGTGGATGATTCGAAGGTGACATGGGCGTGACCTGGGTGATTCGAACGTGACGTGGGAGATTCGAACGTGACGTGGGTGTGACGTGGGCGATTCGAACGTGACGTGGGTGTGTCGTGAGAGATTCGAACGTGACGTGGGCGTGACGTGGGAGATTCGAACGTGACGTGGGCGTGACGTGGGAAATTCGAACGTGACCTGGCTGGTTCGAAATTGGCGTGGGTGTGCCACCCTGCTTCATGGCTCCCCCACCAAGCAGGGCTCAGAGGCAAGAGCACTGGGAAGGCAGAGGTTGCCTCCGCATGCCTAGGACAGCCCCCACCACGAGTGCCCGGCTCCCTTGCCTCCCCTCCGCAAGCCTACACCAGCTGTCCTCACACCTTGGCACTAGCACTGTGAGGCTGTTGCAAGGGAGGAGCATGGTTGTTTGATATGTGCTTCGAAAGGAGGTGGGTGTTTCGTGGGTGATTCGAACGTGTCGTGGGCGTGACGTGGGTGATTCGAACGTGACGTGGGCGTGACGTGGGAAAATCGAACGTGACGTGGGTGTGACGTGGGTGTTTGGAACGTGACGTGGGTGTGACGTGGGAGATTCGAACGTGACGTGGGCGTGACGTGGGAGATTCGAGCGTGACGTCGGTGTGACGTGTGTGAATAGAAAGTGACGTGGGTGTGACGTGGGAGATTCGAACGTGACGTGGGCGTGACGTGGGTGATTCGAACGTGACGTGGGCGTTACGTGGGTGATTCGAACGTGACGTGGCTGTGACGTGGGTGATACGAACGTGACCTAGACGTGACGTGGGAGAATCGAACGTGACGTGGGTGATTCGAACGTGACGTGGGTGTGACGTGGGAGATTCGAACGTGACGTGGGTGTGTCGTGGGAGATTCGAACGTGACGTGGGCGTGACGTGGGAAATTCGAACGTGACCTGGGTGGTTCGAAATTGGCGTGGGTGTGCCACCGTGCTTCAAGGCTCCCCCACCAAACAGGGCTCAGAGGCAAGAGCACTGGGAAGGCAGAGGTTGCCTCCGCATGCCTAGGACAGCCCCCACCACGAGTGCCCGGCTCCCTTGCCTCCCCTCCGCAAGCCTACACCAGCTGTCCTCACACCTTGGCACTAGCACTGGGAGGCTGTTGCAAGGCAGGAGCATGGTTGTTCGATATGTGCTTCGAAGGCGAGGTGGGTGTGACGTGGGAGATTCGAACGTGACGTTGGCGTGACGTGGGAAATTCGAACGTGACGTGGGTGTGACGTGGGTGATTCGAACGTGACATAGGCGTGCCGTGGGAGATTCGAACGTGACGTGAGCGTGACGTGGGTGATTCGAACCTGACGTGGGTGTTTGGAACGTGACGTGGGTGTGACGTGGGTGTTTGGAACGTGACGTGGGTGTGTCGTGGGTGATTCGAACGTGACGTGGGCGTGACGTGGGAGATTCGAACGTGACGTGGGTGATTCGAACGTGACGTGGGTGTGACGTGGGCGATTCGAACGTGACGTGGGTGTGACGTGGGTGATTCGAACGTGACGTGGGCGTGACGTGGAAAATTCGAACGTGACGTGGGCGTGACGTGGGTGATTCGAACGCGACGCGAGTGGGAAGTGGGAGATTCGAACTTGACGTGGGAGATTCGAACGTGACGTGAGGGTGAAGTGGGTGATTCGAACGTGACGTGGGTGATTCGAAAGTGACGTGGGTGTGACGTGGGTGTGACGTGGGAGTTTCGAACGTGACGTGGGCGTGACCTGGGTGATTCGAACCTGACGTGGGTGTTTTGAACGTGACGTGGGTGTGACGTGGGCGATTCGAAAGTGACGTGGGCGTGATGTGGGTGATTCGAACGTGACGTGGGTGTGACGTGGGTGTGACGTGAGACATTCGAACGTAACGTGGGCGTGACGTGGATGATTCGAACTTGACGTGGGTGTGACGTGGGAGATTCGAACGTGACGTGGGTGTGTCGTGGGTGATTCGAACCTGACCTGGCTGGTTCGAAATTGGCGTGGGTGTGCCACCCTGCTTCATGGCTCCCCCACCAAGCAGGGCTCAGAGGCAAGAGCACTGGGAAGGCAGAGCTTCCCTCCGCATGCCTAGGACAGCCCCCACCACGAGTGCCCGGCTCCCTTGCCTCCCCTCCGCAAGCCTACACCAGCTGTCCTCACACCTTGGCACTAGCACTGTGAGGCTGTTGCAAGGCAGGAGCATGGTTGTTCGATATGTGCTTCGAAGGCGAGGTGGGTGTGACGTGGGAGATTCGAACGTGACGTTGGCGTGACGTGGGAAAATCGAACGTGACGTGGGTGTGACGTGGGAGATTCGAACGTGACGTGGGAGATTCGAACGTGACGTGAGCGTGAAGTGGGAGATTCGAACGTGACGTGAGTGATTCGAACGTGACGTGGGTGTGTCGTGGGTGATTCGAACGTGACGTGGGTGTGACGTGGGCGTGTAGTGGCAGATTCGAACGTGACGTGGGCGTGACGTGGGAGATTCGAACGTGACGTGGGTGTGACGTGGGTGTGACGTGAGACATTCGAACGTGACGTGGGCGTGACGTGGGAGTTTCGAACGTGACGTGGGTGTGACGTGGGAGATTCGAACGTGACGTGGGTGTGACGTGGGTGATTCTAACGTGACGTGGGTGTGACGTGGGCGTGTAGTGGCAGATTCGAACGTTACGTGGGTGTGACGTGGGAGATTCGAACGTGACGTGGGCGTGGCGTGGGAGATTCGAACGTGACGTGGGTGTGAAGTGGGTGATTCGAACGTGACTTGGGCGTGACGTGGGAGATTCGAACGTGACGTGGGTGTGACGTGGGCGTGACGTGGGAGATTCGAACGTGACGTGCGTGTGACGTGAGACATTCGAACGTGACTTGGGCGTGACGTGGGAGATTCGAACGTGACGTGGGTGTGAGGTGAGACATTCGAACGTGACGTGGGCGTGACGTGGGAGTTTCGAACGTGACGTGGGTGTGACGTGGGAGATTCGAACGTGACGTGGGTGTGACGTGGGTGATTCGAACGTGACGTGGGTGTGACGTGGGAGATTCGAACGTGACGTGGACGTGACGTGAGTGTTTGGAACGTGACGTGGGCGTGACCTGGGTGATTCGAACCTGACGTGGGTGTTTGGAACGTGACGTGGGTGTGACGTGGGAAATTCGAACGTGACCTGGCTGGTTCGAAATTGGCGTGGGTGTGCCGCCCTGCTTCAAGGCTCCCCCACCAAGCAGGGCTCAGAGGCAAGAGCACTGGGAAGGCAGAGGTTGCCTCCGCATGCCTAGGACAGCCCCCACCACGAGTGCCCGGCTCCCTTGCCTCCCCTCCGCAAGCCTACACCAGCTGTCCTCTCACCTTGGCACTAGCAGTGTGAGGCTGTTGCAAGGGAGGAGCATGGTTGTTTGATATGTGCTTCGAAAGGAGGTGGGTGTTTCGTGGGTGATTCGAACGTGTCGTGGGCGTGACGTGGGAGATTCGAACGTGACGTGGGTGTGACGTGAGACATTCGAACGTGACGTGGGCGTGAAGTGGGTGTGACGTGGGTGAATAGAACGTGACGTGAGTGTGACGTGGGAGATTCGAACGTGACGTGGGTGTGACGTGGGATATTCGAACGTGACGTGGGTGTGAAGTGGGTGTGACGTGGGATATTCGAACGTGACATGGGCGTGACGTGAGACATTCGAAATTGACGTGGGTGAGACGTGGGTGATTCGAACGTCACCTGGGTGTGACGTGGGTGATTCGAACGTGACGTGGGTGTGACGTGGGAGATTCGAACGTGACGTGGCTGTGCCATGGGAGATTCGAACGTTACGTGGGTGTGACGTGGGATATTCGAACGTGACGTGGGTGTGAAGTGGGTGTGACGTGGGATATTCGAACGTGACATGGGCGTGACGTGAGACATTCGAAATTGACGTGGGTGAGACGTGGGTGATTCGAACGTCACCTGGGTGTGACGTGGGTGATTCGAACGTGACGTGGGTGTGACGTGGGAGATTCGAACGTGACCTGAGTGTGACGTGAGAGATTCGAACGTGACCTGGCTGGTTCGAAACTGGCGTGGATGTGCCGCCCTGCTTCAAGGCTCCCCCACCAAGCAGGGCTCAGAGGCAAGAGCACTGGGAAGGCAGAGGTTGCCTCCGCATGCCTAGGACAGCCCCCACCACGAGTGCCCGGCTCCCTTGCCTCCCCTCCCCAAGCCTACACCAGCTGTCCTCACACCTTGGCACTAGCACTGTGAGGCTGTTGCAAGGGAGGAGCATGGTTGTTCGATATGTGCTTCGAAGGCGAGGTGGGTGTGACGTGGGAGATTCGAACGTGACGTTGGCGTGACGTGGGAAATTCGAACGTGAGGTGGGCGTGACATGGGTGATTCGAACGTGACGTGGCTGTGACGTGGATGATTCGAAGGTGACATGGGCGTGACCTGGGTGATTCGAACGTGACGTGGGAGATTCGAACGTGACGTGGGTGTGACGTGGGCGATTCGAACGTGACGTGGGTGTGTCGTGAGAGATTCGAACGTGACGTGGGCGTGACGTGGGAGATTCGAACGTGACGTGGGCGTGACGTGGGAAATTCGAACGTGACCTGGCTGGTTCGAAATTGGCGTGGGTGTGCCACCCTGCTTCAAGGCTCCCCCACCAAGCAGGGCTCAGAGGCAAGAGCACTGGGAAGGCAGAGGTTGCCTCCGCATGCCTAGGACAGCCCCCACCACGAGTGCCCGGCTCCCTTGCCTCCCCTCCGCAAGCCTACACCAGCTGTCCTCACACCTTGGCACTAGCACTGTGAGGCTGTTGCAAGGGAGGAGCATGGTTGTTTGATATGTGCTTCGAAAGGAGGTGGGTGTTTCGTGGGTGATTCGAACGTGTCGTGGGCGTGACGTGGGTGATTCGAACGTGACGTGGGCGTGACGTGGGAAAATCGAACGTGACGTGGGTGTGACGTGGGTGTTTGGAACGTGACGTGGGTGTGACGTGGGAGATTCGAACGTGACGTGGGCGTGACGTGGGAGATTCGAGCGTGACGTCGGTGTGACGTGTGTGAATAGAAAGTGACGTGGGTGTGACGTGGGAGATTCGAACGTGACGTGGGCGTGACGTGGGTGATTCGAACGTGACGTGGGCGTTACGTGGGTGATTCGAACGTGACGTGGCTGTGACGTGGGTGATACGAACGTGACCTAGACGTGACGTGGGAGAATCGAACGTGACGTGGGTGATTCGAACGTGACGTGGGTGTGACGTGGGAGATTCGAACGTGACGTGGGTGTGTCGTGGGAGATTCGAACGTGACGTGGGCGTGACGTGGGAAATTCGAACGTGACCTGGGTGGTTCGAAATTGGCGTGGGTGTGCCACCGTGCTTCAAGGCTCCCCCACCAAACAGGGCTCAGAGGCAAGAGCACTGGGAAGGCAGAGGTTGCCTCCGCATGCCTAGGACAGCCCCCACCACGAGTGCCCGGCTCCCTTGCCTCCCCTCCGCAAGCCTACACCAGCTGTCCTCACACCTTGGCACTAGCACTGGGAGGCTGTTGCAAGGCAGGAGCATGGTTGTTCGATATGTGCTTCGAAGGCGAGGTGGGTGTGACGTGGGAGATTCGAACGTGACGTTGGCGTGACGTGGGAAATTCGAACGTGACGTGGGTGTGACGTGGGTGATTCGAACGTGACATAGGCGTGCCGTGGGAGATTCGAACGTGACGTGAGCGTGACGTGGGTGATTCGAACCTGACGTGGGTGTTTGGAACGTGACGTGGGTGTGACGTGGGTGTTTGGAACGTGACGTGGGTGTGTCGTGGGTGATTCGAACGTGACGTGGGCGTGACGTGGGAGATTCGAACGTGACGTGGGTGATTCGAACGTGACGTGGGTGTGACGTGGGCGATTCGAACGTGACGTGGGTGTGACGTGGGTGATTCGAACGTGACGTGGGCGTGACGTGGAAAATTCGAACGTGACGTGGGCGTGACGTGGGTGATTCGAACGCGACGCGAGTGGGAAGTGGGAGATTCGAACTTGACGTGGGAGATTCGAACGTGACGTGAGGGTGAAGTGGGTGATTCGAACGTGACGTGGGTGATTCGAAAGTGACGTGGGTGTGACGTGGGTGTGACGTGGGAGTTTCGAACGTGACGTGGGCGTGACCTGGGTGATTCGAACCTGACGTGGGTGTTTTGAACGTGACGTGGGTGTGACGTGGGCGATTCGAAAGTGACGTGGGCGTGATGTGGGTGATTCGAACGTGACGTGGGTGTGACGTGGGTGTGACGTGAGACATTCGAACGTAACGTGGGCGTGACGTGGATGATTCGAACTTGACGTGGGTGTGACGTGGGAGATTCGAACGTGACGTGGGTGTGTCGTGGGTGATTCGAACCTGACCTGGCTGGTTCGAAATTGGCGTGGGTGTGCCACCCTGCTTCATGGCTCCCCCACCAAGCAGGGCTCAGAGGCAAGAGCACTGGGAAGGCAGAGCTTCCCTCCGCATGCCTAGGACAGCCCCCACCACGAGTGCCCGGCTCCCTTGCCTCCCCTCCGCAAGCCTACACCAGCTGTCCTCACACCTTGGCACTAGCACTGTGAGGCTGTTGCAAGGCAGGAGCATGGTTGTTCGATATGTGCTTCGAAGGCGAGGTGGGTGTGACGTGGGAGATTCGAACGTGACGTTGGCGTGACGTGGGAAAATCGAACGTGACGTGGGTGTGACGTGGGAGATTCGAACGTGACGTGGGAGATTCGAACGTGACGTGAGCGTGAAGTGGGAGATTCGAACGTGACGTGAGTGATTCGAACGTGACGTGGGTGTGTCGTGGGTGATTCGAACGTGACGTGGGTGTGACGTGGGCGTGTAGTGGCAGATTCGAACGTGACGTGGGCGTGACGTGGGAGATTCGAACGTGACGTGGGTGTGACGTGGGTGTGACGTGAGACATTCGAACGTGACGTGGGCGTGACGTGGGAGTTTCGAACGTGACGTGGGTGTGACGTGGGAGATTCGAACGTGACGTGGGTGTGACGTGGGTGATTCTAACGTGACGTGGGTGTGACGTGGGCGTGTAGTGGCAGATTCGAACGTTACGTGGGTGTGACGTGGGAGATTCGAACGTGACGTGGGCGTGGCGTGGGAGATTCGAACGTGACGTGGGTGTGAAGTGGGTGATTCGAACGTGACTTGGGCGTGACGTGGGAGATTCGAACGTGACGTGGGTGTGACGTGGGCGTGACGTGGGAGATTCGAACGTGACGTGCGTGTGACGTGAGACATTCGAACGTGACTTGGGCGTGACGTGGGAGATTCGAACGTGACGTGGGTGTGAGGTGAGACATTCGAACGTGACGTGGGCGTGACGTGGGAGTTTCGAACGTGACGTGGGTGTGACGTGGGAGATTCGAACGTGACGTGGGTGTGACGTGGGTGATTCGAACGTGACGTGGGTGTGACGTGGGAGATTCGAACGTGACGTGGACGTGACGTGAGTGTTTGGAACGTGACGTGGGCGTGACCTGGGTGATTCGAACCTGACGTGGGTGTTTGGAACGTGACGTGGGTGTGACGTGGGTAATTCGAAGGTGAGGTGGGTGTGACGTGGGAGATTCGAATGTGACGTGGGCGTGACGTGGGAGATTCGAACGTGACGTGGGTGATTCGAACGTGACGTGGGTGTGACGTGGGTGATTCGAACGTGACGTGGGTGTGACGTGGGAAATTCGAACGTGACCTGGGCGTGACGTGGGAGATTCGAACGTGACGTGGGCGTGACGTGGGAGATTCGAACGTGACGTGGGTGTGACGTGGGTGTGACGTGAGACATTCGAACGTGACGTGGGCGTGACGTGGGTGATTCGAACGTGACGTGGGTGTGACGTGGGTGATTCGAACGTGACGTGGGCCTGACGTGGGAGATTCGAACGTGACGTGGGTGTGACGTGGTAGATTCGAACGTGACGTGTGTGTGACGTGAGACATTCGAAGGTGACGTGTGTGTTACGTGGGAGATTCGAACGTGACCTGAGTGTGACGTGAGAGATTCGAACGTGACCTGGGTGGTTCGAAATTGGCGTGGGTGTGCCACCGTGCTTCAAGGCTCCCCCACCAAACAGGGGTCAGAGGCAAGAGCACTGGGAAGGCAGAGGTTGCCTCCGCATGCCTAGGACAGCCCCCACCACGAGTGCCCGGCTCCCTTGCCTCCCCTCCGCAAGCCTACACCAGCTGTCCTCTCACCTTGGCACTAGCAGCGTGATGCTGTTGCAAGGGAGGAGCATGGTTGTTTGATATGTGCTTCGAAAGGAGGTGGGTGTTTCGTGGGTGATTCGAACGTGTCGTGGGCGTGACGTGGGTGATTCGAACGTGACGTGGGTGTGACGTGAGACATTCGAACGTGACGTGGGCGTGACGTGGGTGTGACGTGGGTGTGACGTGGGTGAATAGAACGTGACGTGAGTGTGACGTGGGAGATTCGAACGTGACGTGGGTGTGACGTGGGATATTCGAACGTGACGTGGGTGTGACGTGGGAGATTCGAACGTGACGTGGGCGTGACGTGGGAGATTCGAACGTGACGTGGGTGTGACGTGGGTGTGACGTGAGACATTCGAACGTGACGTGGGCGTGACGTGAGACATTCGAACGTTACGTGGGTGTGACGTGGGAGATTCGAACGTGACGTGGGCCTGACGTGGGAGATTCGAAGGTGACGTGTGTGTTGCGTGGGAGATTCGAACGTGACGTGGGCGTGACGTGAGACATTCGAACGTGACCTGGGTGGTTCGAAATTGGCGTGGGTGTGCCGCCCTGCTTCAAGGCTCCCCCACCAAGCAGGGCTCAGAGGCAAGAGCACTGGGAAGGCAGAGGTTGCCTCCGCATGCCTAGGACAGCCCCCACCACGAGGGCCCGGCTCCCTTGCCTCCCCTCCGCAAGCCTACACCAGCTGTCCTCACACCTTGGCACTAGCAGTGTGAGGCTGTTGCAAGGCAGGAGCATGGTTGTTCGATATGTGCTTCGAAGGCGAGGTGGGTGTGACGTGGGAGATTCGAACGTGACGTGGGCGTGACGTGGGAAATTCGAACGTGACGTGGGTGTGACGTGGGTGATTCGAACGTGACGTGGGTGTGACGTGGGTGATTCGAACGTGTCGTGGGCGTGACGTGGGAGATTCGAACGTGACGTGGGTGTGACGTGAGACATTCGAACGTGACGTGGGCGTGACGTGGGTGTGACGTGGGTGAATAGAACGTGACGTGAGTGTGACGTGGGAGATTCGAACGTGACGTGGGTGTGACGTGGGATATTCGAACGTGACGTGGGTGTGAAGTGGGTGTGACGTGGGATATTCGAACGTGACATGGGCGTGACGTGAGACATTCGAAATTGACGTGGGTGAGACGTGGGTGATTCGAACGTCACCTGGGTGTGACGTGGGTGATTCGAACGTGACGTGGGTGTGACGTGGGAGATTCGAACGTGACGTGGCTGTGCCATGGGAGATTCGAACGTTACGTGGGTGTGACGTGGGATATTCGAACGTGACGTGGGTGTGAAGTGGGTGTGACGTGGGATATTCGAACGTGACATGGGCGTGACGTGAGACATTCGAAATTGACGTGGGTGAGACGTGGGTGATTCGAACGTCACCTGGGTGTGACGTGGGTGATTCGAACGTGACGTGGGTGTGACGTGGGAGATTCGAACGTGAGGTGGCTGTGACGTGGGAGATTCGAACGTGACGTGGGTGTGACGTGGGTGTGACGTGGGTGTGACGTGGGAGATAAGAACGTGACGGGGGTGTGACGTGGGACATTCGAACGTGACGTGGCTGTGACATGGGAGATTCGAACGTGACGTGGGTGTGACGTGGGTGATTCGAAGGTGACATGGGCGTGCCGTGGGAGATTCGAACGTGACGTGGGTGTGACGTGGGAGATTCGAACGTGACGTGGGTGATTCGAACGTGACGTGGGCGTGACGTGGGAGATTCGAAAGTGACGTTGGCGTGACGTGGGAAATTCGAACGTGACGTGGGTGTGACGTGGGTGATTCGAAGGTGACATGGGCGTGCCGTGGGAGATTCGAACGTGACGTGGGTGTGACGTGGGAGATTCGAACGTGACGTGGGTGTGAAGTGGGAGATTCGAACGTGACGTGGGAGATTCGAACGTGACGTGAGCGTGAAGTGGTAGATTCGAACGTGACGTGGGTGTGACGTGGGTGATTCGAACGTGACGTGGGTGTGACGTGGGAGATTCGAACGTGACGTGGACGTGACGTGAGTGTTTGGAACGTGACGTGGGCGTGACCTGGGTGATTCGAACCTGACGTGGGTGTTTGGAACGTGACGTGGGTGTGACGTGGGCGATTCGAACGTGACGTGGGCGTGACGTGGGTGATTCGAACGTGACGTGGGTGTGACGTGGGAAATTCGAACGTGACGTGGGTGTGACGTGGGTGTGACGTGGGAGATTCGAACGTGACCTGAGTGTGACGTGAGGGATTCGAACGTGACCTGGGTGGTTCGAAATTGGCGTGGGTGTGCCGCCCTGCTTCAAGGCTCCCCCACCAAGCAGGGCTCAGAGGCAAGAGCACTGGGAAGGCAGAGGTTGCCTCCGCATGCCTAGGACAGCCCCCACCACGAGTGCCCGGCTCCCTTGCCTCCCCTCCGCAAGCCTACACCAGCTGTCCTCACACCTTGGCACTAGCAGTGTGAGGCTGTTGCAAGGCAGGAGCATGGTTGTTCGATATGTGCTTCGAAGGCGAGGTGGGTGTGACGTGGGTGTTTCGAACGTGACGTGGGTGATTCGAACGTGACGTGGGCGTGACGTGGGTGATTCGAACGTGACGTGGGCGTGACGTGGGAGATTCGAACGTGACGTGGGTGTGACGTGGGTGTTTCGAACGTGACGTGGGTGATTCGAACGTGACGTGGGCGTGGCGTGGGTGATTCGAACGTGACGTGGGAGATTCGAACGTGACGTGGGTGTGACGTGGGTGTTTCGAACGTGACGTGGGTGTTTGGAAAGTGACGTGGGTGTTTGGAACGTGACGTGGGTGTCACGTGGGCGATTCGAACGTGACGTGGGTGTGTCGTGGGCGATTCGAACGTGACGTGGGCGTTACGTGGGTGATTCGAACGTGACGTGGCTGTGACGTGGGTGATACGAACGGGACCTGGACGTGACGTGGGAGATTCGAACGTGACGTGGGAGATTCGAACGTGACGTGGGTGTGACGTGGGCGATTCGAACGTGACGTGGGCGTGACGTGGGAGATACGAACGTGACGTGGGCGTGACGTTGCTGATTCGAACGTGACGTGGGCGTGACGTGGGAGATTAGAACGTGACGTGGGTGTGACGTGGGAGATTCGAACGTGACGTGGGTGTGACGTGGGAGATTCGAACGTGACGTGGGTGTGACGTGGGACATTCGAACATGACATGGGCGTGGCGTGGGTGATTCGAACGTGACGTGGGTGTGACGTGGGAGAATCGAACGTGACGTGGGAGATTCGAACGTGACGTGGGCGTGACGTGGGAGATTCGAACGTGACGTGGGCGTGACGTGGGAAATTCGAACCTGACCTGGCTGGTTCGAAATTGGCGTGGGTGTGCCACCGTGCTTCAAGGCTCCCCCACCAAACAGGGCTCAGAGGCAAGAGCACTGGGAAGGCAGAGCTTGCCTCCGCATGCCTAGGACAGCCCCCACCACGAGTGCCCGGCTCCCTTGCCTCCCCTCCGCAAGCCTACACCAGCTGTCCTCACACCTTGGCACTAGCACTGTGAGGCTGTTGCAAGGCAGGAGCATGGTTGTTCGATATGTGCTTCGAAGGCGAGGTGGGTGTGACGTGGGAGATTCGAACGTGACGTGGGTGTGGCGTGGGTGATTCGAACGTGACGTGGGTGTGACGTGGGTGATTCGAACGCGACATGGGCGTGACTTGGGTGATTCGAACCTGACGTGGGTGTTTGGAACGTGACGTGGGTGTGACGTGGGAGATTCGAACGTGACGTCGGTGTGTCGTGGGTGATTCGAACGTGACGTGGGCGTGACGTGGGTGATTCGAACGTGACGTGGGTGTGACGTGGGAGATTCGAACGTGACGTGGGAGATTCGAACGTGACGTGGGCGTGACGTGGGAGATTCGAACGTGACGTGGGTGATTCGAACGTGACGTGGGTGTGACGTGGGCGATTCGAACGTGACGTGGGCGTGACATGGGTGATTCGAACGTGACGTGGGTGTGTCGTGGGACATTCGAACGTGACGTGGGCGTGACATGGGTGATTCGAACGTGACGTGGGCGTGACGTGGGAGATTCGAACGTGACGTGGGAGATTCGAACGTGACGTGGGTGATTCGAAAGTGACGTGGGTGTGACGTGGGTGTGACGTGGGCGATTCGAACGTGACGTGAGCATGACGTGGGACATTCGAACGTGACGTGGAAAATACGAACGTGACGTGGGCGTGACGTGGGTGATTCGAACGTGACGCGAGTGTGAAGTGGGAGATTCGAACGTGACGTTGGCGTGACGTGGGAAATTCGAACGTGACGTGGGTGTGACGTGGGTGATTCGAACGTGACATGGGCGTGCCGTGGGAGATTCGAACGTGACGTGAGCGTGACGTGGGTGATTCGAACCTGACGTGGGTGTTTGGAACGTGACGTGGGTGTGACGTGGGTGTTTGGAACGTGACATGGGTGTGTCGTGGGTGATTCGAACGTGACGTGGGCGTGACGTGGGTGATTCGAACGTGACGTGGTTGTGACGTGGGAGATTCGAACGTGACGTGGGAGATTCGAACGTGACGTGGGCGTGACGTGGGAGATTCGAACGTGACGTGGGTGATTCGAACGTGACGTGGGTGTGACGTGGGTGATTCGAACGTGACGTGGATGTGACGTGGAAAATTCGAACGTGACGTGGGCGTGACGTGGGTGATTCGAACGCGACGCGAGTGGGAAGTGGGAGATTCGAACTTGACGTGGGAGATTCGAACGTGACGTGAGCGTGAAGTGGGTGATTCGAACGTGACGTGGGTGATTCGAAAGTGACGTGGGTGTGACGTGGGTGTGACGTGGGAGTTTCGAACGTGACGTGGGCGTGACGTGGGAGATTCGAACGTGACGTGGGTGATTCGAACATGACGTGGGTGTGACGTGGGCGATTCGAACGTGACGTGGGTGTTACGTGGGTGTGACGTGGGAGATTCGAACGTGACGTGGGCGTGAGGTGGGAGATTCGAACGTGACGTGGGTGATTCGAACATGACGTGGGTGTGACGTGGGCGATTCGAACGTGACGTGGGTGTGACGTGGGTGTGACATGGGAGATTCGAACGTGACGTGGGCGATTCGAACGTGACGTGGGTGTGTCGTGGGAGATTCGAACGTGACGTGGGCGTGACGTGGGTAATTCGAACGTGACGTGGGTGTGACGTGGGTGATTCGAACGTGACGTGGGTGTGACGTGAGTGTTTGGAACGTGACGTGGGCGTGACCTGGGTGATTCGAACCTGACGTGGGTGTTTTGAACGTGACGTGGGTGTGACGTGGGCGATTAGAACGTGACGTGGGTGTGTCGTGGGAGATTCGAACGTGACGTGGGCGATTCGAAAGTGACGTGGGCGTGATGTGGGTGATTCGAACGTGACGTGGGTGTTACGTGGGTGTGACGTGAGACATTCGAACGTAACGTGGGCGTGACGTGGATGATTCGAACTTGACGTGGGTGTGACGTGGGAGATTCGAACGTGACGTGGGTGTGTCGTGGGTGATTCGAACCTGACCTGGCTGGTTCGAAATTGGCGTGGGTGTGCCACCCTGCTTCATGGCTCCCCCACCAAGCAGGGCTCAGAGGCAAGAGCACTGGGAAGGCAGAGCTTCCCTCCGCATGCCTAGGACAGCCCCCACCACGAGTGCCCGGCTCCCTTGCCTCCCCTCCCCAAGCCTACACCAGCTGTCCTCACACCTTGGCACTAGCACTGTGAGGCTGTTGCAAGGCAGGAGCATGGTTGTTCGATATGTGCTTCGAAGGCGACGTGGGTGTGACGTGGGAGATTCGAACGTGACGTTGGCGTGACGTGGGAAAATCGAACGTGACGTGGGTGTGACGTGGGAGATTCGAACGTGACGTGGGAGATTCGAACGTGACGTGAGCGTGAAGTGGGAGATTCGAACGTGACGTGAGTGATTCGAACGTGACGTGGGTGTGTCGTGGGTGATTCGAACGTGACGTGGGCGTGACATGGGTGATTCGAACGTGACGTGGGCGTGACGTGGGTGATTCGAACGCGACGCGAGTGGGAAGTGGGAGATTCGAACTTGACGTGGGAGATTCGAACGTGACGTGAGCGTGAAGTGGGTGATTCGAACGTGACGTGGGTGATTCGAAAGTGACGTGGGTGTGACGTGGGTGTGACGTGGGAGTTTCGAACGTGACGTGGGCGTGACGTGGGAGATTCGAACGTGACGTGGGTGATTCGAACGTGACGTGGGTGTGACGTGGGCGATTCGAACCTGACGTGGGTGTGACGTGGGTGTGACGTGGGAGATTCGAACGTGACGTGGGCGATTCGAACGTGACGTGGGTGTGTCGTGGGAGATTCGAACGTGACGTGGGCGTGACGTGGGTAATTCGAACGTGACGTGGGTGTGACGTGGGTGATTCGAACGTGACGTGGGTGTGACGTGAGTGTTTGGAACGTGACGTGGGCGTGACCTGGGTGATTCGAACCTGACGTGGGTATTTTGAACGTGACGTGGGTGTGACTTGGGCGATTCGAAAGTGACGTGGGCGTGATGTGGGTGATTCGAACGTGACGTGGGTGTAACGTGGGAGATTCGAACGTGACGTGGGTGTGTCGTGGGTGATTCGAACGTGACGTGGGAGATTCGAACGTGACGTGGGCGTGACGTGGCTGATTCGAACGTGACGTGGGTGTGACGTGGGAAATTCGAACGTGACGTGGGTGATTCGAAAGTGACGTGGGTGATTCGAAAGTGACGTGGGTGTGAAGTGGGAGATTCGAACGTGACGTGGGTGATTCGAAAGTGACGTGGGTGTGACGTGGGCGTGACGTGGGAGATTCGAACGTGACGTGGGCGTGACGTGGGAAATTCGAACGTGACGTGGGCGTGACATGGGTGATTCGAAAGTGACGTGGGTGTGACGTGGGTGATTCGAAGGTGACATGGGCGTGACCTGGGTGATTCGAACGTGACGTGGGAGATTCGAACGTGACGTGGGCGTGACGTGGGAGATTCGAACGTGACGTGGGCGTGACGTGGGAAATTCGAACCTGACCTGGCTGGTTCGAAATTGGTGTGGGTGTGCCACCCTGCTTCATGGCTCCCCCACCAAGCAGGGCTCAGAGGCAAGAGCACTGGGAAGGCAGAGCTTCCCTCCGCATGCCTAGGACAGCCCCCACCACGAGTGCCCGGCTCCCTTGCCTCCCCTCCGCAAGCCTACACCAGCTGTCCTCACACCTTGGCACTAGCACTGTGAGGCTGTTGCAAGGGAGGAGCATGGTTGTTCGATATGTGCTTCGAAGGCGAGGTGGGTGTGACGTGGGAGATTCGAACGTGACGTTGGCGTGACGTGGGAAATTCGAACGTGACGTGGGTGTGACGTGGGTGATTCGAACGTGACATGGGAGATTCGAACGTGACGTGGGCGTGACGTGGGAGATTCGAACGTGACGTGGGTGATTCGAACGTGACGTGAGTGTGAAGTGGGAGATTCGAACGTGACGAGGAAGTGACGTGAGTGTCTGGAACGTGACGTGGGCGTGACCTGGGTGATTCGAACGTGACCTGAGAGATTCGAACGTGACGTGAGTGTGAAGTGGGAGATTCGAACGTGACGTGGGTGATTCGAACGTGACGTTGGCGTGAAGTGGGAGATTCGAAGGTGACATGGGCGTGACCTGGGTGATTCGAACCTGACGTGGGTGTTTGGAACGTGACGTGGGTGTGACGTGGGTAATTCGAAGGTGAGGTGGGTGTGACGTGGGAGATTCGAATGTGACGTGGGCGTGACGTGGGAGATTCGAACGTGACGTGGGTGATTCGAACGTGACGTGGGTGTGACGTGGGTGATTCGAACGTGACGTGGGTGTGACGTGGGAAATTCGAACGTGACCTGGGCGTGACGTGGGTGATTCGAACCTGACGTGAGCGTGAAGTGGGAGATTCGAACGTGACGTGGGTGTGACGTGGGAGATTCGAACGTGACGTGCGTGATTCGAACGTGACGTGGGTGTGACGTGGGTGATTCGAACGTGACGTGGGTGTGACGTGGAAATTCGAACGTGACCTGGGCGTGACGTGGGTGATTCGAACCTGACGTGAGCGTGAAGTGGGAGATTCGAACGTGACGTGGGTGTGACGTGGGAGATTCGAACTTGACGTGGGTGTGACGTGGGTGATTCGAACGTGACGTGGGTGTGACGTGGGAAATTCGAACGTGGCCTGGGCGTGACGTGGGTGATTCGAACCTGACGTGAGCGTGAAGTGGGAGATTCGAACGTGACGTGGGTGTGACGTGGGTGATTCGAACGTGACGTGGGTGTGACGTGGGTGATTCGAACGTGACGTGGGTGTGACGTGGGTGATTCGAACGTGACATGGGCGTGCCGTGGGAGATTCGAACGTGACGTGAGCGTGACGTGGGTGATTCGAACCTGACGTGGGTGTTTGGAACGTGACGTGGGTGTGACGTGGGTGTTTGGAACGTGACGTGGGTGTGTCGTGGGTGATTCGAACGTGACGTGGGCGTGACGTGGGTGATTCGAACGTGACGTGGGAGATTCGAACGTGACGTGGGCGTGACGTGGGAGATTCGAACGTGACGTGGGTGATTCGAACGTGACGTGAGTGTGAAGTGGGAGATTCGAACGTGACGAGGACGTGACGTGAGTGTCTGGAACGTGACGTGGGCGTGACCTGGGTGATTCGAACGTGACCTGAGAGATTCGAACGTGACGTGAGTGTGAAGTGGGAGATTCGAACGTGACGTGGGTGATTCGAACGTGACGTTGGCGTGAAGTGGGAGATTCGAAGGTGACATGGGCGTGACCTGGGTGATTCGAACCTGACGTGGGTGTTTGGAACGTGACGTGGGTGTGACGTGGGTAATTCGAAGGTGAGGTGGGTGTGACGTGGGAGATTCGAATGTGACGTGGGCGTGACGTGGGAGATTCGAACGTGACGTGGGTGATTCGAACGTGACGTGGGTGTGACGTGGGTGATTCGAACGTGACGTGGGTGTGACGTGGGAAATTCGAACGTGACCTGGGCGTGACGTGGGTGATTCGAACCTGACGTGAGCGTGAAGTGGGAGATTCGAACGTGACGTGGGTGTGACGTGGGAGATTCGAACGTGACGTGCGTGATTCGAACGTGACGTGGGTGTGACGTGGGTGATTCGAACGTGACGTGGGTGTGACGTGGAAATTCGAACGTGACCTGGGCGTGACGTGGGTGATTCGAACCTGACGTGAGCGTGAAGTGGGAGATTCGAACGTGACGTGGGTGTGACGTGGGAGATTCGAACTTGACGTGGGTGTGACGTGGGTGATTCGAACGTGACGTGGGTGTGACGTGGGAAATTCGAACGTGGCCTGGGCGTGACGTGGGTGATTCGAACCTGACGTGAGCGTGAAGTGGGAGATTCGAACGTGACGTGGGTGTGACGTGGGTGATTCGAACGTGACGTGGGTGTGACGTGGGTGATTCGAACGTGACGTGGACGTGACGTGAGTGTTTGGAACGTGACGTGGGCGTGACCTGGGTGATTCGAACCTGACGTGGGTGTTTGGAACGTGACGTGGGTGTGAGGTGGGCGATTCGAACGTGACGTGGGCGTGACGTGGGTGATTCGAACGTGACGTGGGTGTGACGTGGGAGATTCGAACGTGACGTGGGTGGTTCGAACGTGACGTGGGTGTGACGTGGGAGATTCGAACGTGACGTGGGAGATTCGAACGTGACGTGCGTGTGTCGTGGGTGATTCGAACGTGACGTGGGAGATTCGAACGTGACGTGGGCGTGACGTGGCTGATTCGAACGTGACGTGGGTGTGACGTGGGAAATTCGAACGTGACGTGGGCGTGACGTGGATGTTTCGAACGTGACGTGGGTGTGACGTGGGAGATTCGAACGTGACTTGGACGTGACGTGGGAGATTCGAACGTGACGTGGGTGTGGCGTGGTTGTTTCGAACGTGACGTGGGTGTGATGTGGGCGATTCGAACGTGACGTGGGTGTGTCGTGGGTGATTCGAAGGGGATGTTGGCGTGACGTGGGAAATTCGAACGTGACGTGGGAGTGACGTGGGTGATTCGAACGTGACGTGGGCGTGACGTGGGTGATTCGAACGTGACGTGGGTGTGACGTGGGAGATTCGAACGTGACGTGGGCGTGACGTGGGAGATTCGAACGTTACGTGGGTGTGACGTGGGAGATTAGAACGTGACGTGGGTGTGACGTGGGAGATTCGAACGTGACGTGGGTGATTCGAAAGTGACGTGGGTGTGACGTGGGTGTGACGTGGGAGTTTCGAACGTGACGTGGGTGTGACGTGGGAGATTCGAACGTGACCTGAGTGTGACGTGAGAGATTCGAACGTGACCTGGCTGGTTCGAAACTGGCGTGGATGTGCCGCCCTGCTTCAAGGCTCCCCCACCAAGCAGGGCTCAGAGGCAAGAGCACTGGGAAGGCAGAGGTTGCCTCCGCATGCCTAGGACAGCCCCCACCACGAGTGCCCGGCTCCCTTGCCTCCCCTCCGCAAGCCTACACCAGCTGTCCTCACACCTTGGCACTAGCACTGTGAGGCTGTTGCAAGGGAGGAGCATGGTTGTTCGATATGTGCTTCGAAGGCGAGGTGGGTGTGACGTGGGAGATTCGAACGTGACGTTGGCGTGACGTGGGAAATTCGAACGTGAGGTGGGCGTGACATGGGTGATTCGAACGTGACGTGGCTGTGACGTGGATGATTCGAAGGTGACATGGGCGTGACCTGGGTGATTCGAACGTGACGTGGGAGATTCGAACGTGACGTGGGTGTGACGTGGGCGATTCGAACGTGACGTGGGTGTGTCGTGAGAGATTCGAACGTGACGTGGGCGTGACGTGGGAGATTCGAACGTGACGTGGGCGTGACGTGGGAAATTCGAACGTGACCTGGCTGGTTCGAAATTGGCGTGGGTGTGCCACCCTGCTTCATGGCTCCCCCACCAAGCAGGGCTCAGAGGCAAGAGCACTGGGAAGGCAGAGCTTGCCTCCGCATGCCTAGGACAGCCCCCACCACGAGTGCCCGGCTCCCTTGCCTCCCCTCCGCAAGCCTACACCAGCTGTCCTCTCACCTTGGCACTAGCACTGTGAGGCTGTTGCAAGGGAGGAGCATGGTTGTTTGATATGTGCTTCGAAAGGAGGTGGGTGTTTCGTGGGTGATTCGAACGTGACGTGGGCGTGACGTGGGAAAATCGAACGTGACGTGGGTGTGACGTGGGTGTTTGGAACGTGACGTGGGTGTGACGTGGGAGATTCGAACGTGACGTGGGCGTGACGTGGGAGATTCGAGCGTGACGTCGGTGTGACGTGGGTGAATAGAAAGTGACGTGGGTGTGACGTGGGAGATTCGAACGTGACGTGGGCGTGACGTGGGTGATTCGAACGTGACGTGGGCGTTACGTGGGTGATTCGAACGTGACGTGGCTGTGACGTGGGTGATACGAACGTGACCTGGACGTGACGTGGGAGAATCGAACGTGACGTGGGAGATTCGAACGTGACGTGGGTGTGTCGTGGGAGATTCGAACGTGACGTGGGCGTGACGTGGGAAATTCGAACGTGACCTGGGTGGTTCGAAATTGGCGTGGGTGTGCCACCGTGCTTCAAGGCTCCCCCACCAAACAGGGCTCAGAGGCAAGAGCACTGGGAAGGCAGAGCTTGCCTCCGCATGCCTAGGACAGCCCCCACCACGAGTGCCCGGCTCCCTTGCCTCCCCTCCCCAAGCCTACACCAGCTGTCCTCACACCTTGGCACTAGCACTGTGAGGCTGTTGCAAGGCAGGAGCATGGTTGTTCGATATGTGCTTCGAAGGCGAGGTGGGTGTGACGTGGGAGATTCGAACGTGACGTTGGCGTGACGTGGGAAATTCGAACGTGACGTGGGTGTGACGTGGGAGATTCGAACGTGACATGGGCGTGCCGTGGGAGATTCGAACGTGACGTGAGCGTGACGTGGGTGATTCGAACCTGACGTGGGTGTTTGGAACGTGACGTGGGTGTGACGTGGGTGATTCGAACGTGACGTGGGCGTGACGTGGGTGTTTGGAACGTGACGTGGGTGTGTCGTGGGTGATTCGAACGTGACGTGGGCGTGACGTGGGTGATTCGAACGTGACGTGAGTGTGACGTGAATATTCGAACGTGACGTGGGAGATTCGAACGTGACGTGGGCGTGACGTGGGAGATTCGAACGTGACGTGGGTGATTCGAACGTGACGTGGGTGTGACGTGGGCGATTCGAACGTGACGTGGGCGTGACGTGGGAAATTCGAACGTGACGTGGGTGTGTCGTGGGTGATTCGAACGTGACGTGGGCGTGACATGGGTGATTCGAACGTGACGTGGGTGTGACGTGGGAGATTCGAACGTGACGTGGGCGTGACGTGGGAGATTCGAACGTTACGTGGGTGTGACGTGGGAGATTAGAACGTGACGTGGGTGTGACGTGGGAGATTCGAACGTGACGTGGGTGATTCGAAAGTGACGTGGGTGTGACGTGGGTGTGACGTGGGAGTTTCGAACGTGACGTGGGTGTGACGTGGGAGATTCGAACGTGACCTGAGTGTGACGTGAGAGATTCGAACGTGACCTGGCTGGTTCGAAACTGGCGTGGATGTGCCGCCCTGCTTCAAGGCTCCCCCACCAAGCAGGGCTCAGAGGCAAGAGCACTGGGAAGGCAGAGGTTGTCTCCGCATGCCTAGGACAGCCCCCACCACGAGTGCCCGGCTCCCTTGCCTCCCCTCCGCAAGCCTACACCAGCTGTCCTCACACCTTGGCACTAGCACTGTGAGGCTGTTGCAAGGGAGGAGCATGGTTGTTCGATATGTGCTTCGAAGGCGAGGTGGGTGTGACGTGGGAGATTCGAACGTGACGTGGGCGTGACGTGGGAAATTCGAACGTGAGGTGGGCGTGACATGGGTGATTCGAACGTGACGTGGGTGTGACGTGGATGATTCGAAGGTGACATGGGCGTGACCTGGGTGATTCGAACGTGACGTGGGAGATTCGAACGTGACGTGGGTGTGACGTGGGCGATTCGAACGTGACGTGGGTGTGTCGTGGGAGATTCGAACGTGACGTGGGCGTGACGTGGGAGATTCGAACGTGACGTGGGCGTGACGTGGGAAATTCGAACGTGACCTGGCTGGTTCGAAATTGGCGTGGGTGTGCCACCCTGCTTCATGGCTCCCCCACCAAGCAGGGCTCAGAGGCAAGAGCACTGGGAAGGCAGAGCTTGCCTCCGCATGCCTAGGACAGCCCCCACCACGAGTGCCCGGCTCCCTTGCCTCCCCTCCGCAAGCCTACACCAGCTGTCCTCACACCTTGGCACTAGCACTGTGAGGCTGTTGCAAGGGAGGAGCATGGTTGTTTGATATGTGCTTCGAAAGGAGGTGGGTGTTTCGTGGGTGATTCGAACGTGTCGTGGGCGTGACGTGGGTGATTCGAACGAGACGTGGGCGTGACGTGGGAAAATCGAACGTGACGTGGGTGTGACGTGGGTGAATAGAAAGTGACGTGGGTGTGACGTGGGAGATTCGAACGTGACGTGGGCGTGACGTGGGAGATTCGAACGTGACGTGGGTGATTCGAAAGTGACGTGGGTGTGACGTGGGTGTGACGTGGGAGTTTCGAACGTGACGTGGGTGTGACGTGGGAGATTCGAACGTGACCTGAGTGTGACGTGAGAGATTCGAACGTGACCTGGCTGGTTCGAAACTGGCGTGGATGTGCCGCCCTGCTTCAAGGCTCCCCCACCAAGCAGGGCTCAGAGGCAAGAGCACTGGGAAGGCAGAGGTTGCCTCCGCATGCCTAGGACAGCCCCCACCACGAGTGCCCGGCTCCCTTGCCTCCCCTCCGCAAGCCTACACCAGCTGTCCTCACACCTTGGCACTAGCACTGTGAGGCTGTTGCAAGGGAGGAGCATGGTTGTTCGATATGTGCTTCGAAGGCGAGGTGGGTGTGACGTGGGAGATTCGAACGTGACGTTGGCGTGACGTGGGAAATTCGAACGTGAGGTGGGCGTGACATGGGTGATTCGAACGTGACGTGGCTGTGACGTGGATGATTCGAAGGTGACATGGGCGTGACCTGGGTGATTCGAACGTGACGTGGGAGATTCGAACGTGACGTGGGTGTGACGTGGGCGATTCGAACGTGACGTGGGTGTGTCGTGAGAGATTCGAACGTGACGTGGGCGTGACGTGGGAGATTCGAACGTGACGTGGGCGTGACGTGGGAAATTCGAACGTGACCTGGCTGGTTCGAAATTGGCGTGGGTGTGCCACCCTGCTTCATGGCTCCCCCACCAAGCAGGGCTCAGAGGCAAGAGCACTGGGAAGGCAGAGCTTGCCTCCGCATGCCTAGGACAGCCCCCACCACGAGTGCCCGGCTCCCTTGCCTCCCCTCCGCAAGCCTACACCAGCTGTCCTCACACCTTGGCACTAGCACTGTGAGGCTGTTGCAAGGGAGGAGCATGGTTGTTTGATATGTGCTTCGAAAGGAGGTGGGTGTTTCGTGGGTGATTCGAACGTGTCGTGGGCGTGACGTGGGTGATTCGAACGTGACGTGGGCGTGACGTGGGAAAATCGAACGTGACGTGGGTGTGACGTGGGTGTTTGGAACGTGACGTGGGTGTGACGTGGGAGATTCGAACGTGACGTGGGCGTGACGTGGGTGATTCGAACGTGACGTGGGCGTTACGTGGGTGATTCGAACGTGACGTGGCTGTGACGTGGGTGATACGAACGTGACCTAGACGTGACGTGGGAGAATCGAACGTGACGTGGGAGATTCGAACGTGACGTGGGTGTGACGTGGGAGATTCGAACGTGACGTGGGTGTGTCGTGGGAGATTCGAACGTGACGTGGGCGTGACGTGGGAAATTCGAACGTGACCTGGGTGGTTCGAAATTGGCGTGGGTGTGCCACCGTGCTTCAAGGCTCCCCCACCAAACAGGGCTCAGAGGCAAGAGCACTGGGAAGGCAGAGCTTGCCTCCGCATGCCTAGGACAGCCCCCACCACGAGTGCCCGGCTCCCTTGCCTCCCCTCCCCAAGCCTACACCAGCTGTCCTCACACCTTGGCACTAGCACTGTGAGGCTGTTGCAAGGCAGGAGCATGGTTGTTCGATATGTGCTTCGAAGGCGAGGTGGGTGTGACGTGGGAGATTCGAACGTGACGTTGGCGTGACGTGGGAAATTCGAACGTGACGTGGGTGTGACGTGGGAGATTCGAACGTGACATGGGCGTGCCGTGGGAGATTCGAACGTGACGTGAGCGTGACGTGGGTGATTCGAACCTGACGTGGGTGTTTGGAACGTGACGTGGGTGTGACGTGGGTGTTTGGAACGTGACGTGGGTGTGTCGTGGGTGATTCGAACGTGACGTGGGCGTGACGTGGGTGATTCGAACGTGACGTGGGTGTGACGTGAATATTCGAACGTGACGTGGGAGATTCGAACGTGACGTGGGCGTGACGTGGGAGATTCGAACGTGAGGTGGGTGATTCGAACGTGACGTGGGTGTGACGTGGGCGATTCGAACGTGACGTGGGCGTGACGTGGGAAATTCGAACGTGACGTGGGTGTGTCGTGGGTGATTCGAACGTGACGTGGGCGTGACATGGGTGATTCGAACGTGACGTGGGTGTGACGTGGGAGATTCGAACGTGACGTGGGCGTGACGTGGGAGATTCGAACGTGACGTGGGTGTGACGTGGGAGATTAGAACGTGACGTGGGTGTGACGTGGGAGATTCGAACGTGACGTGGGTGATTCGAAAGTGACGTGGGTGTGACGTGGGTGTGACGTGGGAGTTTCGAACGTGACGTGGGTGTGACGTGGGAGATTCGAACGTGACCTGAGTGTGACGTGAGAGATTCGAACGTGACCTGGCTGGTTCGAAACTGGCGTGGATGTGCCGCCCTGCTTCAAGGCTCCCCCACCAAGCAGGGCTCAGAGGCAAGAGCACTGGGAAGGCAGAGGTTGTCTCCGCATGCCTAGGACAGCCCCCACCACGAGTGCCCGGCTCCCTTGCCTCCCCTCCGCAAGCCTACACCAGCTGTCCTCACACCTTGGCACTAGCACTGTGAGGCTGTTGCAAGGGAGGAGCATGGTTGTTCGATATGTGCTTCGAAGGCGAGGTGGGTGTGACGTGGGAATTTCGAACGTGACGTGGGCGTGACGTGGGAAATTCGAACGTGAGGTGGGCGTGACATGGGTGATTCGAACGTGACGTGGGTGTGACGTGGATGATTCGAAGGTGACATGGGCGTGACCTGGGTGATTCGAACGTGACGTGGGAGATTCGAACGTGACGTGGGTGTGACGTGGGCGATTCGAACGTGACGTGGGTGTGTCGTGGGAGATTCGAACGTGACGTGGGTGTGACGTGGGTGAATAGAAAGTGACGTGGGTGTGACGTGGGAGATTCGAACGTGACGTGGGCGTGACGTGGGAGATTCGAGCGTGACGACGGTGTGACGTGGGTGAATAGAAAGTGACGTGGGTGTGACGTGGGAGATTCGAACGTGACGTGGGCGTGACGTGGGTGATTCGAACGTGACGTGGGTGTGACGTGGGAGATTCGAACGTGACGTGGGTGATTCGAACGTGACGCGAGTGTGAAGTGGGAGATTCGAACGTGACGTGGGAGATTCGAACGTGACGTGGGTGTGTCGTGGGAGATTCGAACGTGACGTGGGCGTGACGTGGGTGTGACGTGGGAGATTCGAACGTGACCTGAGTGTGACGTGAGAGATTCGAACGTGACCTGGGTGGTTCGAAATTGGCGTGGGTGTGCCACCCTGCTTCAAGGCTCCCCCACCAAGCAGGGCTCAGAGGCAAGAGCACTGGGAAGGCAGAGGTTGCCTCCGCATGCCTAGGACAGCCCCCACCACGAGTGCCCGGCTCCCTTGCCTCCCCTCCGCAAGCCTACACCAGCTGTCCTCACACCTTGGCACTAGCAGTGTGAGGCTGTTGCAAGGCAGGAGCATGGTTGTTCGATATGTGCTTCGAAGGCGAGGTGGGTGTGACGTGGAAGATTCGAACGTGACGTGGGTGTGACGTGGGAGATTCGAACGTGACGTGGGTGTGACGTGGAAGATTCGAACGTGACGTGGGCGTGGCGTGGGAGATTCGAACGTGACGTGGGCGTGACGTGGGAAATTCGAACCTGACCTGGCTGGTTCGAAATTGGCGTGGGTGTGCCACCGTGCTTCAAGGCTCCCCCACCAAACAGGGCTCAGAGGCAAGAGCACTGGGAAGGCAGAGCTTGCCTCCGCATGCCTAGGACAGCCCCCACCACGAGTGCCCGGCTCCCTTGCCTCCCCTCCGCAAGCCTACACCAGCTGTCCTCACACCTTGGCACTAGCACTGTGAGGCTGTTGCAAGGGAGGAGCATGGTTGTTCGATATGTGCTTCGAAGGCGAGGTGGGTGTGACGTGGGAGATTCGAACGTGACGTTGGCGTGACGTGGGAAATTCGAACGTGACGTGGGTGTGACGTGGGTGATTCGAACGTGACATGGGCGTGCCGTGGGAGATTCGAACGTGACGTGAGCGTGACGTGGGTGATTCGAACCTGACGTGGGTGTTTGGAACGTGACGTGGGTGTGACGTGGGTGTTTGGAACGTGACGTGGGTGTGTCGTGGGTGATTCGAACGTGACGTGGGCGTGACGTGGGAGATTCGAACGTGACGTGGGTGATTCGAACGTGACGTGGGTGTGACGTGGGCGATTCGAACGTGACGTGGGTGTGACGTGGGTGATTCGAACGTGACGTGGGCGTGACGTGGAAAATTCGAACGTGACGTGGGCGTGACGTGGGTGATTCGAACGCGACGCGAGTGGGAAGTGGGAGATTCGAACTTGACGTGGGAGATTCGAACGTGACGTGAGCGTGAAGTGGGTGATTCGAACGTGACGTGGGTGATTCGAAAGTGACGTGGGTGTGACGTGGGTGTGACGTGGGAGTTTCGAACGTGACGTGGGCGTGACCTGGGTGATTCGAACCTGACGTGGGTGTTTTGAACGTGACGTGGGTGTGACGTGGGCGATTCGAAAGTGACGTGGGCGTGATGTGGGTGATTCGAACGTGACGTGGGTGTGACGTGGGTGTGACGTGAGACATTCGAACGTAACGTGGGCGTGACGTGGATGATTCGAACTTGACGTGGGTGTGACGTGGGAGATTCGAACGTGACGTGGGTGTGTCGTGGGTGATTCGAACCTGACCTGGCTGGTTCGAAATTGGCGTGGGTGTGCCACCCTGCTTCATGGCTCCCCCACCAAGCAGGGCTCAGAGGCAAGAGCACTGGGAAGGCAGAGCTTCCCTCCGCATGCCTAGGACAGCCCCCACCACGAGTGCCCGGCTCCCTTGCCTCCCCTCCGCAAGCCTACACCAGCTGTCCTCACACCTTGGCACTAGCACTGTGAGGCTGTTGCAAGGGAGGAGCATGGTTGTTCGATATGTGCTTCGAAGGCGAGGTGGGTGTGACGTGGGAGATTCGAACGTGACGTTGGCGTGACGTGGGAAAATCGAACGTGACGTGGGTGTGACGTGGGAGATTCGAACGTGACGTGGGAGATTCGAACGTGACGTGAGCGTGAAGTGGGAGATTCGAACGTGACGTGAGTGATTCGAACGTGACGTGGGTGTGTCGTGGGTGATTCGAACGTGACGTGGGCGTGACATGGGTGATTCGAACGTGACGTGGGCGTGACGTGGGTGATTCGAACGCGACGCGAGTGGGAAGTGGGAGATTCGAACTTGACGTGGGAGATTCGAACGTGACGTGAGCGTGAAGTGGGTGATTCGAACGTGACGTGGGTGATTCGAAAGTGACGTGGGTGTGACGTGGGTGTGACGTGGGAGTTTCGAACGTGACGTGGGCGTGACGTGGGAGATTCGAACGTGACGTGGGTGATTCGAACGTGACGTGGGTGTGACGTGGGCGATTCGAACGTGACGTGGGTGTGACGTGGGTGTGACGTGGGAGATTCGAACGTGACGTGGGCGATTCGAACGTGACGTGGGTGTGTCGTGGGAGATTCGAACGTGACGTGGGCGTGACGTGGGTAATTCGAACGTGACGTGGGTGTGACGTGGGTGATTCGAACGTGACGTGGGTGTGACGTGAGTGTTTGGAACGTGACGTGGGCGTGACCTGGGTGATTCGAACCTGACGTGGGTATTTTGAACGTGACGTGGGTGTGACGTGGGCGATTCGAAAGTGACGTGGGCGTGATGTGGGTGATTCGAACGTGACGTGGGTGTAACGTGGGAGATTCGAACGTGACGTGGGTGTGTCGTGGGTGATTCGAACGTGACGTGGGAGATTCGAACGTGACGTGGGCGTGACGTGGCTGATTCGAACGTGACGTGGGTGTGACGTGGGAAATTCGAACGTGACGTGGGTGATTCGAAAGTGACGTGGGTGATTCGAAAGTGACGTGGGTGTGAAGTGGGAGATTCGAACGTGACGTGGGTGATTCGAAAGTGACGTGGGTGTGACGTGGGCGTGACGTGGGAGATTCGAACGTGACGTGGGCGTGACGTGGGAAATTCGAACGTGACGTGGGCGTGACATGGGTGATTCGAAAGTGACGTGGGTGTGACGTGGGTGATTCGAAGGTGACATGGGCGTGACCTGGGTGATTCGAACGTGACGTGGGAGATTCGAACGTGACGTGGGCGTGACGTGGGAGATTCGAACGTGACGTGGGCGTGACGTGGGAAATTCGAACGTGACGTGGGTGTGACGTGGGTGATTCGAACCTGACCTGGCTGGTTCGAAATTGGCGTGGGTGTGCCACCCTGCTTCATGGCTCCCCCACCAAGCAGGGCTCAGAGGCAAGAGCACTGGGAAGGCAGAGCTTCCCTCCGCATGCCTAGGACAGCCCCCACCACGAGTGCCCGGCTCCCTTGCCTCCCCTCCGCAAGCCTACACCAGCTGTCCTCACACCTTGGCACTAGAACTGTGAGGCTGTTGCAAGGGAGGAGCATGGTTGTTCGATATGTGCTTCGAAGGCGAGGTGGGTGTGACGTGGGAGATTCGAACGTGACGTTGGCGTGACGTGGGAAATTCGAACGTGACGTGGGTGTGACGTGGGTGATTCGAACGTGACATGGGCGTGCCGTGGGAGATTCGAACGTGACGTGAGCGTGACGTGGGTGATTCGAACCTGACGTGGGTGTTTGGAACGTGACGTGGGTGTGACGTGGGTGTTTGGAACGTGACGTGGGTGTGTCGTGGGTGATTCGAACGTGACGTGGGTGTGACGTGGGTGATTCGAACGTGACGTGGGAGATTCGAACGTGACGTGGGCGTGACGTGGGAGATTCGAACGTGACGTGGGTGATTCGAACGTGACGTGAGTGTGAAGTGGGAGATTCGAACGTGACGAGGACGTGACGTGAGTGTCTGGAACGTGACGTGGGCGTGACCTGGGTGATTCGAACGTGACCTGAGAGATTCGAACGTGACGTGAGTGTGAAGTGGGAGATTCGAACGTGACGTGGGTGATTCGAACGTGACGTTGGCGTGAAGTGGGAGATTCGAAGGTGACATGGGCGTGACCTGGGTGATTCGAACCTGACGTGGGTGTTTGGAACGTGACGTGGGTGTGACGTGGGTAATTCGAAGGTGAGGTGGGTGTGACGTGGGAGATTCGAATGTGACGTGGGCGTGACGTGGGAGATTCGAACGTGACGTGGGAGATTCGAACGTGACGTGGGTGTGACGTGGGTGATTCGAACGTGACGTGGGTGTGACGTGGATGATTCGAAGGTGACATGGGCGTGACCTGGGTGATTCGAACGTGACGTGGGAGATTCGAACGTGACGTGGGTGTGACGTGGGCGATTCGAACGTGACGTGGGTGTGTCGTGGGAGATTCGAACGTGACGTGGGTGATTCGAACGTGACGTGGGTGTGACGTGGGTGATTCGAACGTGACGTGGGTGTGACGTGGGAGATTCGAACGTGACGTGGGTGTGACGTGGGTGATTCGAACGTGACGTGGATGTGACGTGAGGGTTTGGAACGTGACGTGGGCGTGACCTGGGTGATTCGAACCTGACGTGGGTGTTTGGAACGTGACGTGGGTGTGAGGTGGGCGATTCGAACGTGACGTGGGCGTGACGTGGGTGATTCGAACGTGACGTGGGTGTGACGTGGGAGATTCGAACGTGACGTGGGTGGTTCGAACGTGACGTGGGTGTGACGTGGGAGATTCGAACGTGACGTGGGTGTGACGTGGGAGATTCGAACGTGACGTGCGTGTGTCGTGGGTGATTCGAACGTGACGTGGGAGATTCGAACGTGACGTGGGCGTGACGTGGCTGATTCGAACGTGACGTGGGTGTGACGTGGGAGATTCGAACGTGACTTGGACGTGACGTGGGAGATTCGAACGTGACGTGGGTGTGGCGTGGTTGTTTCGAACGTGACGTGGGTGTGATGTGGGCGATTCGAACGTGACGTGGGTGTGTCGTGGGTGATTCGAAGGGGATGTTGGCGTGACGTGGGAAATTCGAACGTGACGTGGGAGTGATGTGGGTGATTCGAACGTGACGTGGGCGTGACGTGGGTGATTCGAACGTGACGTGGGTGTGACGTGGGAGATTCGAACGTGACGTGGGCGTGACGTGGGAGATTCGAACGTTACGTGGGTGTGACGTGGGAGATTAGAACGTGACGTGGGTGTGACGTGGGAGATTCGAACGTGACGTGGGTGATTCGAAAGTGACGTGGGTGTGACGTGGGTGTGACGTGGGAGTTTCGAACGTGACGTGGGTGTGACGTGGGTGATTCGAAAGTGACGTGGGTGTGACATGGGCGTGACCTGGGTGATTCGAACGTGACGTGGGAGATTCGAACGTGACGTGGGTGTGACGTGGGCGATTCGAACGTGACGTGGGTGTGTCGTGGGAGATTCGAACGTGACGTGGGCGTGACGTGGGAGATTCGAACGTGACCTGGCTGGTTCGAAATTGGCGTGGGTGTGCCACCGTGCTTCAAGGCTCCCCCACCAAGCAGGGCTCAGAGGCAAGAGCACTGGGAAGGCAGAGGTTGCCTCCGCATGCCTAGGACAGCCCCCAGCACGAGTGCCCGGCTCCCTTGCCTCCCCTCCGCAAGCCTACACCAGCTGTCCTCACACCTTGGCACTAGCACTGTGAGGCTGTTGCAAGGCAGGAGCATGGTTGTTTGATATGTGCTTCGAAAGGAGGTGGGTGTTTCGTGGGTGATTCGAACGTGTCGTGGGCGTGACGTGGGTGATTCGAACGTGACGTGGGCGTGACGTGGGAAAATCGAACGTGACGTGGGTGTGACGTGGGTGAATAGAAAGTGACGTGGGTGTGACGTGGGAGATTCGAACGTGACGTGGGCGTGACGTGGGTGATTCGAACGTGACGTGGGCGTTACGTGGGTGATTCGAACGTGACGTGGCTGTGACGTGGGTGATACGAACGTGACCTGGACGTGACGTGGGAGAATCGAACGTGACGTGGGAGATTCGAACGTGACGTGGGTGTGACGTGGGAGATTGGAACGTGACGTGGGTGTGACGTGGGAGATTCGAACGTGACGTGGGTGTAACGTGGGAGATTCGAACGTGACGTGGGTGTGTCTTGGGTGATTCGAACGTGACGTGGGAGATTCGAACGTGACGTGGGCGTGACGTGGCTGATTCGAACGTGACGTGGGTGTGACGTGGGAAATTCGAACGTGACGTGGGTGATTCGAAAGTGACGTGGGTGATTCGAAAGTGACGTGGGTGTGAAGTGGGAGATTCGAACGTGACGTGGGTGATTCGAAAGTGACGTGGGTGTGACGTGGGCGTGACGTGGGAGATTCGAACGTGACGTGGGCGTGACGTGGGAAATTCGAACGTGACGTGGGCGTGACATGGGTGATTCGAAAGTGACGTGGGTGTGACGTGGGTGATTCGAAGGTGACATGGGCGTGACCTGGGTGATTCGAACGTGACGTGGGAGATTCGAACGTGACGTGGGCGTGACG
The DNA here is from genome assembly GCF_036417845.1 of Apteryx mantelli. Taxonomy (NCBI): domain Eukaryota; kingdom Metazoa; phylum Chordata; class Aves; order Apterygiformes; family Apterygidae; genus Apteryx; species Apteryx mantelli. Next base: position 26,518,388 of record NC_089987.1, read on the forward strand.
TGGGAGATTCGAACGTGACGTGGGCGTGACGTGGGAAAATCGAACGTGACGTGGGTGTGACGTGGGTGAATAGAAAGTGACGTGGGTGTGACGTGGGAGATTCGAACGTGACGTGGGCGTGACGTGGGAGATTCGAGCGTGACGTCGGTGTGACGTGGGTGAATAGAAAGTGACGTGGGTGTGACGTGGGAGATTCGAACGTGACGTGGGCGTGACGTGGGTGATTCGAACGTGACGTGGGTGTGACGTGGGAGATTCGAACGTGACGTGGGTGATTCGAACGTGACGCGAGTGTGAAGTGGGAGATTCGAACGTGACGTGGGAGATTCGAACGTGACGTGGGTGTGACGTGGGAGTTTCGAACGTGACGTGGGCGTCACGTGGGAGATTCGAACGTGACCTGGGTGGTTCGAAATTGGCGTGGGTGTGCCGCCCTGCTTCAAGGCTCCCCCACCAAGCAGGGCTCAGAGGCAAGAGCACTGGGAAGGCAGAGCTTCCCTCCGCATGCCTAGGACAGCCCCCACCACGAGTGCCCGGCTCCCTTGCCTCCCCTCCGCAAGCCTACACCAGCTGTCCTCACACCTTGGCACTAGCAGTGTGAGGCTGTTGCAAGGCAGGAGCATGGTTGTTCGATATGTGCTTCGAAGGCGAGGTGGGTGTGACGTGGAAGATTCGAACGTGACGTGGGTGTGACGTGGGAGATTCGAACGTGACGTGGGTGTGACGTGGGTGAATAGAAAGTGACGTGGGTGTGACGTGGGAGATTCGAACGTGACGTGGGCGTGACGTGGGAGATTCGAGCGTGACGTCGGTGTGACGTGGGTGAATAGAAAGTGACGTGGGTGTGACGTGGGAGATTCGAACGTGACGTGGGCGTGACGTGGGAGATTCGAACGTGACGTGGGTGTGTCGTGGGAGATTCGAACGTGACGTGGGCGTGACATGGGTGATTCGAACGTGACGTGGGTGTGACGTGGGTGATTCGAACGTGACGTGGGCGTTACGTGGGTGATTCGAACGTGACGCGAGTGTGAAGTGGGAGATTCGAACGTGACGTGGGAGATTCGAAAGTGACGTGGGTGTGACGTGGGAGATTAGAACGTGACGTGGGTGTGACGTGGGAGATTCGAACGTGACGTGGGTGATTCGAAAGTGACGTGGGTGTGACGTGGGTATGACGTGGGAGTTTCGAACGTGACGTGGGTGTGACGTGGGAGATTCGAACGTGACCTGAGTGTGACGTGAGAGATTCGAACGTGACCTGGCTGGTTCGAAACTGGCGTGGATGTGCCGCCCTGCTTCAAGGCTCCCCCACCAAGCAGGGCTCAGAGGCAAGAGCACTGGGAAGGCAGAGCTTCCCTCCGCATGCCTAGGACAGCCCCCACCACGAGTGCCCGGCTCCCTTGCCTCCCCTCCCCAAGCCTACACCAGCTGTCCTCACACCTTGGCACTAGCAGTGTGAGGCTGTTGCAAGGCAGGAGCATGGTTGTTCGATATGTGCTTCGAAGGCGAGGTGGGTGTGACGTGGGAGACTCGAACGTGACGTGGGAGATTCGAACGTGACGTGGGTGTGACGTGGGAGATTCGAACCTGACCTGGCTGGTTCGAAATTGGCGTGGGTGTGCCACCGTGCTTCAAGGCTCCCCCACCAAACAGGGCTCAGAGGCAAGAGCACTGGGAAGGCAGAGCTTCCCTCCGCATGCCTAGGACAGCCCCCACCACGAGTGCCCGGCTCCCTTGCCTCCCCTCCCCAAGCCTACACCAGCTGTCCTCACACCTTGGCACTAGCACTGTGAGGCTGTTGCAAGGGAGGAGCATGGTTGTTCGATATGTGCTTCGAAGGCGAGGTGGGTGTGACGTGGGAGATTCGAACGTGACGTTGGCGTGACGTGGGAAATTCGAACGTGACGTGGGTGTGACGTGGGAGATTCGAACTTGACGTGGGCGTGACGTGGGAGATTCGAACGTTACGTGGGTGTGACGTGGGAGATTAGAACGTGACGTGGGTGTGACGTGGGAGATTCGAACGTGACGTGGGTGATTCGAAAGTGACGTGGGTGTGACGTGGGTGTGACGTGGGATTTTCGAACGTGACGTGGGTGTGACGTGAGAGATTCGAACGTGACCTGGCTGGTTCGAAACTGGCGTGGATGTGCCGCCCTGCTTCAAGGCTCCCCCACCAAGCAGGGCTCAGAGGCAAGAGCACTGGGAAGGCAGAGCTTGCCTCCGCATGCCTAGGACAGCCCCCACCACGAGTGCCCGGCTCCCTTGCCTCCCCTCCGCAAGCCTACACCAGCTGTCCTCACACCTTGGCACTAGCACTGTGAGGCTGTTGCAAGGCAGGAGCATGGTTGTTCGATATGTGCTTCGAAAGGAGGTGGGTGTGACGTGGGAGATTCGAACGTGACGTGGGCGTGACGTGGGAAATTCGAACGTGAGGTGGGCGTGACATGGGTGATTCGAACGTGACGTGGGTGTGACGTGGATGATTCGAAGGTGACATGGGCGTGACCTGGGTGATTCGAACGTGACGTGGGAGATTCGAACGTGACGTGGGTGTGACGTGGGTGATTCGAACGTGACGCGAGTGTGAAGTGGGAGATTCGAACGTGACGTGGGAGATTCGAACGTGACGTGGGTGTGACGTGGTGATTCGAACGTGACGTGGGTGATTCGAACGTGACCTGAGTGTGACGTGAGAGATTCGAACGTGACCTGGGTGGTTCGAATTTGGCGTGGGTGTGCCGCCCTGCTTCAAGGCTCCCCCACCAAGCAGGGCTCAGAGGCAAGAGCACTGGGAAGGCAGAGGTTGCCTCCGCATGCCTAGGACAGCCCCCACCACGAGTGCCCGGCTCCCTTGCCTCCCCTCCGCAAGCCTACACCAGCTGTCCTCACACCTTGGCACTAGCACTGTGAGGCTGTTGCAAGGCAGGAGCATGGTTGTTCGATATGTGCTTCGAAGGCGACGTGGGTGTGACGTGGGAGATTCGAACGTGACGTTGGCGTGACGTGGGAAAATCGAACGTGACGTGGGTGTGACGTGGGTGAATAGAAAGTGACGTGGGTGTGACGTGGGAGATTCGAACGTGACGTGGGCGTGACGTGGGAGATTCGAGCGTGACGTCGGTGTGACGTGGGTGAATAGAAAGTGACGTGGGTGTGACGTGGGAGACTCGAACGTGACGTGGGAGATTCGAACGTGACGTGGGTGTGACGTGGGAGATTCGAACGTGACGTGGGCGTGACGTGGGAGATTCGAACGTGACGTGGGCGTGACGTGGGAAATTCGAACCTGACCTGGCTGGTTCGAAATTGGCGTGGGTGTGCCACCGTGCTTCAAGGCTCCCCCACCAAACAGGGCTCAGAGGCAAGAGCACTGGGAAGGCAGAGCTTGCCTCCGCATGCCTAGGACAGCCCCCACCACGAGTGCCCGGCTCCCTTGCCTCCCCTCCGCAAGCCTACACCAGCTGTCCTCACACCTTGGCACTAGCACTGTGAGGCTGTTGCAAGGGAGGAGCATGGTTGTTCGATATGTGCTTCGAAGGCGAGGTGGGTGTGACGTGGGAGATTCGAACGTGACGTTGGCGTGACGTGGGAAATTCGAACGTGACGTGGGTGTGACGTGGGTGATTCGAACGTGACATGGGCGTGCCGTGGGAGATTCGAACGTGACGTGAGCGTGACGTGGGTGATTCGAACCTGACGTGGGTGTTTGGAACGTGACGTGGGTGTGACGTGGGTGTTTGGAACGTGACGTGGGTGTGTCGTGGGTGATTCGAACGTGACGTGGGCGTGACGTGGGAGATTCGAACGTGACGTGGGTGATTCGAACGTGACGTGGGTGTGACGTGGGCGATGCGAACTTGACGTGGGTGTGACGTGGGTGATTCGAACGTGACGTGGGCGTGACGTGGAAAATTCGAACGTGACGTGGGCGTGACGTGGGTGATTCGAACGCGACGCGAGTGGGAAGTGGGAGATTCGAACTTGACGTGGGAGATTCGAACGTGACGTGAGCGTGAAGTGGGTGATTCGAACGTGACGTGGATGATTCGAAAGTGACGTGGGTGTGACGTGGGTGTGACGTGGGAGTTTCGAACGTGACGTGGGCGTGACGTGGGAGATTCGAACGTGACGTGGGTGTGACGTGGGTGATTCGAACGTGACGTGGGTGATTCGAACGTGACGTGGGTGTGACGTGGGTGATTCGAACGTGACGTGGGTGTGACGTGGGCGATTCGAACGTGACGTGGGCGTGACGTGGGAAATTCGAACGTGACGTGGGTGTGTCGTGGGTGATTCGAACGTGACGTGGGCGTGACATGGGTGATTCGAACGTGACGTGGGTGTGACGTGGGTGATTCGAACGTGATGTGGGCGTGACGTGGAAAATTCGAACGTGACGTGGGCGTGACGTGGGTGATTCGAACGCGACGCGAGTGGGAAGTGGGAGATTCGAACTTGACGTGGGAGATTCGAACGTGACGTGAGCGTGAAGTGGGTGATTCGAACGTGACGTGGGTGATTCGAAAGTGACGTGGGTGTGACGTGGGTGTGACGTGGGAGTTTCGAACGTGACGTGGGCGTGACGTGGGAGATTCGAACGTGACGTGGGTGATTCGAACATGACGTGGGTGTGACGTGGGCGATTCGAACGTGACGTGGGTGTGACGTGGGTGTGACGTGGGAGATTCGAACGTGACGTGGGTGATTCGAACATGACGTGGGTGTGACGTGGGCGATTCGAACGTGACGTGGGTGTGACGTGGTTGTGACGTGGGAGATTCGAACGTGACGTGGGCGATTCGAACGTGACGTGGGTGTGTCGTGGGTGATTCGAACGTGACGTGGGCGTGACGTGGCTGATTCGAACGTGACGTGGGTGTGACGTGAGTGTTTGGAACGTGACGTGGGCGTGACCTGGGTGATTCGAACCTGACGTGGGTGTTTTGAACGTGACGTGGGTGTGACGTGGGCGATTCGAAAGTGACGTGGGCGTGATGTGGGTGATTCGAACGTGACGTGGGTGTGACGTGGGTGTGACGTGAGACATTCGAACGTAACGTGGGCGTGACGTGGATGATTCGAACTTGACGTGGGTGTGACGTGGGTGATTCGAACGTGACCTGAGTGTGACGTGAGAGATTCGAACGTGACCTGGGTGGTTCGAAATTGGCGTGGGTGTGCCACCCTGCTTCAAGGCTCCCCCACCAAGCAGGGCTCAGAGGCAAGAGCACTGGGAAGGCAGAGGTTGCCTCCGCATGCCTAGGACAGCCCCCAGCACGAGTGCCCGGCTCCCTTGCCTCCCCTCCGCAAGCCTACAGCAGCTGTCCTCACACCTTGGCACTAGCACTGTGAGGCTGTTGCAAGGCAGGAGCATGGTTGTTCGATATGTGCTTCGAAGGCGAGGTGGGTGTGACGTGGGAGATTCGAACGTGACGTTGGCGTGACGTGGGAAAATCGAACGTGACGTGGGTGTGACGTGGGTGAATAGAAAGTGACGTGGGTGTGACGTGGGAGATTCGAACGTGACGTGGGTGTGACGTGGGAGATTCGAACGTGACGTGAGCGTGACGTGGGAAATTCGAACCTGGCCTGGCTGGTTCGAAATTGGCGTGGGTGTGCCACCCTGCTTCATGGCTCCCCCACCAAGCAGGGCTCAGAGGCAAGAGCACTGGGAAGGCAGAGCTTGCCTCCGCATGCCTAGGACAGCCCCCACCACGAGTGCCCGGCTCCCTTGCCTCCCCTCCGCAAGCCTACACCAGCTGTCCTCACACCTTGGCACTAGCACTGTGAGGCTGTTGCAAGGCAGGAGCATGGTTGTTTGATATGTGCTTCGAAAGGAGGTGGGTGTTTCGTGGGTGATTCGAACGTGTCGTGGGCGTGACGTGGGTGATTCGAACGTGACGTGGGCGTGACGTGGGAAAATCGAACGTGACGTGGGTGTGACGTGGGTGAATAGAAAGTGACGTGGGTGTGACGTGGGAGATTCGAACGTGACGTGGGCGTGACGTGGGAGATTCGAGCGTGACGTCGGTGTGACGTGGGTGAATAGAAAGTGACGTGGGTGTGACGTGGGAGATTCGAACGTGACGTGGGCGTGACGTGGGTGATTCGAACGTGACGTGGGTGTGACGTGGGAGATTCGAACGTGACGTGGGTGATTCGAACGTGACGCGAGTGTGAAGTGGGAGATTCGAACGTGACGTGGGAGATTCGAACGTGACGTGGGTGTGTCGTGGGAGATTCGAACGTGACGTGGGCGTGACGTGGGTGTGACGTGGGAGATTCGAACGTGACCTGAGTGTGACGTGAGAGATTCGAACGTGACCTGGGTGGTTCGAAATTGGCGTGGGTGTGCCACCGTGCTTCAAGGCTCCCCCACCAAACAGGGCTCAGAGGCAAGAGCACTGGGAAGGCAGAGCTTGCCTCCGCATGCCTAGGACAGCCCCCACCACGAGTGCCCGGCTCCCTTGCCTCCCCTCCGCAAGCCTACACCAGCTGTCCTCACACCTTGGCACTAGCAGTGTGAGGCTGTTGCAAGGGAGGAGCATGGTTGTTCGATATGTGCTTCGAAGGCGAGGTCGGTGTGACGTGGGAGATTCGAACGTGACGTGGGTGTGACGTGGGTGATTCAAATGTGATGGGGGTGTGACGTGGGTGATTCGAACCTGACGTGGGTGTTTGGAACGTGACGTGGGTGTGACGTGGGTGTTTGGAACGTGACGTGGGTGTGTCGTGGGTGATTCGAACGTGACGTGGGCGTGACGTGGGAGATTCGAACGTGACGTGGGTGATTCGAACGTGACGTGGGTGTGACGTGGGCGATGCGAACTTGACGTGGGTGTGACGTGGGTGATTCGAACGTGACGTGGGCGTGACGTGGAAAATTCGAACGTGACGTGGGCGTGACGTGGGTGATTCGAACGCGACGCGAGTGGGAAGTGGGAGATTCGAACTTGACGTGGGAGATTCGAACGTGACGTGAGCGTGAAGTGGGTGATTCGAACGTGACGTGGATGATTCGAAAGTGACGTGGGTGTGACGTGGGTGTGACGTGGGAGTTTCGAACGTGACGTGGGCGTGACGTGGGAGATTCGAACGTGACGTGGGTGTGACGTGGGTGATTCGAACGTGACGTGGGTGATTCGAACGTGACGTGGGTGTGACGTGGGTGATTCGAACGTGACGTGGGTGTGACGTGGGCGATTCGAACGTGACGTGGGCGTGACGTGGGAAATTCGAACGTGACGTGGGTGTGTCGTGGGTGATTCGAACGTGACGTGGGCGTGACATGGGTGATTCGAACGTGACGTGGGTGTGACGTGGGTGATTCGAACGTGATGTGGGCGTGACGTGGAAAATTCGAACGTGACGTGGGCGTGACGTGGGTGATTCGAACGCGACGCGAGTGGGAAGTGGGAGATTCGAACTTGACGTGGGAGATTCGAACGTGACGTGAGCGTGAAGTGGGTGATTCGAACGTGACGTGGGTGATTCGAAAGTGACGTGGGTGTGACGTGGGTGTGACGTGGGAGTTTCGAACGTGACGTGGGCGTGACGTGGGAGATTCGAACGTGACGTGGGTGATTCGAACATGACGTGGGTGTGACGTGGGCGATTCGAACGTGACGTGGGTGTGACGTGGGTGTGACGTGGGAGATTCGAACGTGACGTGGGTGATTCGAACATGACGTGGGTGTGACGTGGGCGATTCGAACGTGACGTGGGTGTGACGTGGTTGTGACGTGGGAGATTCGAACGTGACGTGGGCGATTCGAACGTGACGTGGGTGTGTCGTGGGTGATTCGAACGTGACGTGGGCGTGACGTGGCTGATTCGAACGTGACGTGGGTGTGACGTGAGTGTTTGGAACGTGACGTGGGCGTGACCTGGGTGATTCGAACCTGACGTGGGTGTTTTGAACGTGACGTGGGTGTGACGTGGGCGATTCGAAAGTGACGTGGGCGTGATGTGGGTGATTCGAACGTGACGTGGGTGTGACGTGGGTGTGACGTGAGACATTCGAACGTAACGTGGGCGTGACGTGGATGATTCGAACTTGACGTGGGTGTGACGTGGGTGATTCGAACGTGACCTGAGTGTGACGTGAGAGATTCGAACGTGACCTGGGTGGTTCGAAATTGGCGTGGGTGTGCCACCCTGCTTCAAGGCTCCCCCACCAAGCAGGGCTCAGAGGCAAGAGCACTGGGAAGGCAGAGGTTGCCTCCGCATGCCTAGGACAGCCCCCAGCACGAGTGCCCGGCTCCCTTGCCTCCCCTCCGCAAGCCTACAGCAGCTGTCCTCACACCTTGGCACTAGCACTGTGAGGCTGTTGCAAGGCAGGAGCATGGTTGTTCGATATGTGCTTCGAAGGCGAGGTGGGTGTGACGTGGGAGATTCGAACGTGACGTTGGCGTGACGTGGGAAAATCGAACGTGACGTGGGTGTGACGTGGGTGAATAGAAAGTGACGTGGGTGTGACGTGGGAGATTCGAACGTGACGTGGGCGTGACGTGGGAGATTCGAACGTGACGTGAGCGTGACGTGGGAAATTCGAACCTGGCCTGGCTGGTTCGAAATTGGCGTGGGTGTGCCACCCTGCTTCATGGCTCCCCCACCAAGCAGGGCTCAGAGGCAAGAGCACTGGGAAGGCAGAGCTTGCCTCCGCATGCCTAGGACAGCCCCCACCACGAGTGCCCGGCTCCCTTGCCTCCCCTCCGCAAGCCTACACCAGCTGTCCTCACACCTTGGCACTAGCACTGTGAGGCTGTTGCAAGGCAGGAGCATGGTTGTTTGATATGTGCTTCGAAAGGAGGTGGGTGTTTCGTGGGTGATTCGAACGTGTCGTGGGCGTGACGTGGGTGATTCGAACGTGACGTGGGCGTGACGTGGGAAAATCGAACGTGACGTGGGTGTGACGTGGGTGAATAGAAAGTGACGTGGGTGTGACGTGGGAGATTCGAACGTGACGTGGGCGTGACGTGGGAGATTCGAGCGTGACGTCGGTGTGACGTGGGTGAATAGAAAGTGACGTGGGTGTGACGTGGGAGATTCGAACGTGACGTGGGCGTGACGTGGGTGATTCGAACGTGACGTGGGTGTGACGTGGGAGATTCGAACGTGACGTGGGTGATTCGAACGTGACGCGAGTGTGAAGTGGGAGATTCGAACGTGACGTGGGAGATTCGAACGTGACGTGGGTGTGTCGTGGGAGATTCGAACGTGACGTGGGCGTGACGTGGGTGTGACGTGGGAGATTCGAACGTGACCTGAGTGTGACGTGAGAGATTCGAACGTGACCTGGGTGGTTCGAAATTGGCGTGGGTGTGCCACCCTGCTTCAAGGCTCCCCCACCAAGCAGGGCTCAGAGGCAAGAGCACTGGGAAGGCAGAGGTTGCCTCCGCATGCCTAGGACAGCCCCCACCACGAGTGCCCGGCTCCCTTGCCTCCCCTCCGCAAGCCTACACCAGCTGTCCTCACACCTTGGCACTAGCACTGTGAGGCTGTTGCAAGGCAGGAGCATGGTTGTTCGATATGTGCTTCGAAGGCGAGGTGGGTGTGACGTGGGAGATTCGAACGTGACGTTGGCGTGACGTGGGAAAATCGAACGTGACGTGGGTGTGACGTGGGTGAATAGAAAGTGACGTGGGTGTGACGTGGGAGATTCGAACGTGACGTGGGCGTGACGTGGGAGATTCGAGCGTGACGTCGGTGTGACGTGGGTGAATAGAAAGTGACGTGGGTGTGACGTGGGAGACTCGAACGTGACGTGGGAGATTCGAACGTGACGTGGGTGTGACGTGGGAGATTCGAACGTGACGTGGGCGTGACGTGGGAGATTCGAACGTGACGTGGGCGTGACGTGGGAAATTCGAACCTGACCTGGGTGGTTCGAAATTGGCGTGGGTGTGCCACCGTGCTTCAAGGCTCCCCCACCAAACAGGGCTCAGAGGCAAGAGCACTGGGAAGGCAGAGCTTGCCTCCGCATGCCTAGGACAGCCCCCACCACGAGTGCCCGGCTCCCTTGCCTCCCCTCCCCAAGCCTACACCAGCTGTCCTCACACCTTGGCACTAGCACTGTGAGGCTGTTGCAAGGGAGGAGCATGGTTGTTCGATATGTGCTTCGAAGGCGAGGTGGGTGTGACGTGGGAGATTCGAACGTGACGTTGGCGTGACGTGGGAAATTCGAACGTGACGTGGGTGTGACGTGGGAGATTCGAACTTGACGTGGGCGTGACGTGGGAGATTCGAACGTTACGTGGGTGTGACGTGGGAGATTAGAACGTGACGTGGGTGTGACGTGGGAGATTCGAACGTGACGTGGGTGATTCGAAAGTGACGTGGGTGTGACGTGGGTGTGACGTGGGATTTTCGAACGTGACGTGGGTGTGACGTGAGAGATTCGAACGTGACCTGGCTGGTTCGAAACTGGCGTGGATGTGCTGCCCTGCTTCAAGGCTCCCCCACCAAGCAGGGCTCAGAGGCAAGAGCACTGGGAAGGCAGAGGTTGCCTCCGCATGCCTAGGACAGCCCCCACCACGAGTGCCCGGCTCCCTTGCCTCCCCTCCGCAAGCCTACACCAGCTGTCCTCACACCTTGGCACTAGCACTGTGAGGCTGTTGCAAGGGAGGAGCATGGTTGTTCGATTTGTGCTTCGAAGGCGAGGTGGGTGTGACGTGGGAGATTCGAACGTGACGTGGGCGTGACGTGGGAAATTCGAACGTGAGGTGGGCGTGACATGGGTGATTCGAAGGGGATGTTGGCGTGACGTGGGAAATTCGAACGTGACGTGGGCGTTACGTGGGAAATACGAACGTGACGTGGGCGTGACGTGGGTGATTCGAAGGTGACGTGGGTGTGACGTGGGAGATTCGAACGTGACGTGGGAGATTCGAACGTGACGCGAGTGTGAAGTGGGAGATTCGAACGTGACGTGGGTGATTCGAAAGTAACGTGGGTGTGACGTGGGTATGACGTGGGAGTTTCGAACGTGACGTGGGTGTGACGTGGGAGATTCGAACGTGACCTGAGTGTGACGTGAGAGATTCGAACGTGACCTGGCTGGTTCGAAACTGGCGTGGATGTGCCGCCCTGCTTCAAGGCTCCCCCACCAAGCAGGGCTCAGAGGCAAGAGCACTGGGAAGGCAGAGCTTCCCTCCGCATGCCTAGGACAGCCCCCAGCACGAGTGCCCGGCTCCCTTGCCTCCCCTCCGCAAGCCTACACCAGCTGTCCTCACACCTTGGCACTAGCACTGTGAGGCTGTTGCAAGGGAGGAGCATGGTTGTTCGATATGTGCTTCGAAGGCGAGGTGGGTGTGACGTGGGAGATTCGAACGTGACGTGGGCGTGACGTGGGAAATTCGAACGTGACGTGGGCGTGACGTGGGAAATTCGAACGTGACGTGGGCGTGACATGGGTGATTCGAAAGTGACGTGGGTGTGACGTGGGAGATTCGAAGGTGACATGGGCGTGACCTGGGTGATTCGAACGTGACGTGGGAGATTCGAACGTGACGTGGGTGTGACGTGGGCGATTCGAACGTGACGAGGGCGATTCGAACGTGACGTGGGTGTGTCGTGGGAGATTCGAACGTGACGTGGGCGTGACGTGGGAGATTCGAACGTGACGTGGGCGTGACGTGGGAAATTCGAACCTGACCTGGCTGGTTCGAAATTGGCGTGGGTGTGCCACCCTGCTTCATGGCTCCCCCACCAAGCAGGGCTCAGAGGCAAGAGCACTGGGAAGGCAGAGCTTGCCTCCGCATGCCTAGGACAGCCCCCACCACGAGTGCCCGGCTCCCTTGCCTCCCCTCCGCAAGCCTACACCAGCTGTCCTCACACCTTGGCACTAGCACTGTGAGGCTGTTGCAAGGGAGGAGCATGGTTGTTCGATATGTGCTTCGAAGGCGAGGTGGGTGTGACGTGGGAGATTCGAACGTGACGTTGGCGTGACGTGGGAAATTCGAACGTGACGTGGGTGTGACGTGGGTGATTCGAACGTGACATGGGCGTGCCGTGGGAGATTCGAACGTGACGTGAGCGTGACGTGGGTGATTCGAACCTGACGTGGGTGTTTGGAACGTGACGTGGGTGTGACGTGGGTGTTTGGAACGTGACATGGGTGTGTCGTGGGTGATTCGAACGTGACGTGGGCGTGACGTGGGTGATTCGAACGTGACGTGGTTGTGACGTGGGAGATTCGAACGTGACGTGGGAGATTCGAACGTGACGTGGGCGTGACGTGGGAGATTCGAACGTGACGTGGGTGATTCGAACGTGACGTGGGTGTGACGTGGGTGATTCGAACGTGACGTGGGTGTGACGTGGGCGATTCGAACGTGACGTGGGCGTGACGTGGGAAATTCGAACGTGACGTGGGTGTGTCGTGGGTGATTCGAACGTGACGTGGGCGTGACATGGGTGATTCGAACGTGACGTGGGTGTGACGTGGGTGATTCGAACGTGATGTGGGCGTGACGTGGAAAATTCGAACGTGACGTGGGCGTGACGTGGGTGATTCGAACGCGACGCGAGTGGGAAGTGGGAGATTCGAACTTGACGTGGGAGATTCGAACGTGACGTGAGCGTGAAGTGGGTGATTCGAACGTGACGTGGGTGATTCGAAAGTGACGTGGGTGTGACGTGGGTGTGACGTGGGAGTTTCGAACGTGACGTGGGCGTGACGTGGGAGATTCGAACGTGACGTGGGTGATTCGAACATGACGTGGGTGTGACGTGGGCGATTCGAACGTGACGTGGGTGTGACGTGGGTGTGACGTGGGAGATTCGAACGTGACGTGGGTGATTCGAACATGACGTGGGTGTGACGTGGGCGATTCGAACGTGACGTGGGTGTGACGTGGTTGTGACGTGGGAGATTCGAACGTGACGTGGGCGATTCGAACGTGACGTGGGTGTGTCGTGGGAGATTCGAACGTGACGTGGGCGTGACGTGGGTAATTCGAACGTGACGTGGGTGTGACGTGGGTGATTCGAACGTGACGTGGGTGTGACGTGAGTGTTTGGAACGTGACGTGGGCGTGACCTGGGTGATTCGAACCTGACGTGGGTGTTTTGAACGTGACGTGGGTGTGACGTGGGCGATTCGAAAGTGACGTGGGCGTGATGTGGGTGATTCGAACGTGACGTGGGTGTGACGTGGGTGTGACGTGAGACATTCGAACGTAACGTGGGCGTGACGTGGATGATTCGAACTTGACGTGGGTGTGACGTGGGAGATTCGAACGTGACGTGGGTGTGTCGTGGGTGATTCGAACCTGACCTGGCTGGTTCGAAATTGGCGTGGGTGTGCCACCGTGCTTCAAGGCTCCCCCACCAAACAGGGCTCAGAGGCAAGAGCACTGGGAAGGCAGAGGTTGCCTCCGCATGCCTAGGACAGCCCCCACCACGAGTGCCCGGCTCCCTTGCCTCCCCTCCGCAAGCCTACACCAGCTGCCCTCACACCTTGGCACTAGCACTGTGAGGCTGTTGCAAGGCAGGAGCATGGTTGTTCGATATGTGCTTCGAAGGCGAGGTGGGTGTGACGTGGGAGATTCGAACGTGACGTCGGTGTGACGTGGGTGAATAGAAAGTGACGTGGGTGTGACGTGGGAGATTCGAACGTGACGTGGGCGTGACGTGGGTGATTCGAACGTGACGTGGGTGTGACGTGGGAGATTCGAACGTGACGTGGGTGATTCGAACGTGACGCGAGTGTGAAGTGGGAGATTCGAACGTGACGTGGGAGATTCGAACGTGACGTGGGTGTGTCGTGGGAGATTCGAACGTGACGTGGGCGTGACGTGGGTGTGACGTGGGAGATTCGAACGTGACCTGAGTGTGACGTTGAGAGATTCGAACGTGACCTGGGTGGTTCGAAATTGGCGTGGGTGTGCCACCCTGCTTCAAGGCTCCCCCACCAAGCAGGGCTCAGAGGCAAGAGCACTGGGAAGGCAGAGGTTGCCTCCGCATGCCTAGGACAGCCCCCAGCACGAGTGCCCGGCTCCCTTGCCTCCCCTCCGCAAGCCTACACCAGCTGTCCTCACACCTTGGCACTAGCACTGTGAGGCTGTTGCAAGGGAGGAGCATGGTTGTTCGATATGTGCTTCGAAGGCGAGGTGGGTGTGACGTGGGAGATTCGAACGTGACGTTGGCGTGACGTGGGAAAATCGAACGTGACGTGGGTGTGACGTGGGTGAATAGAAAGTGACGTGGGTGTGACGTGGGAGATTCGAACGTGACGTGGGCGTGACGTGGGAGATTCGAGCGTGACGTCAGTGTGACGTGGGTGAATAGAAAGTGACGTGGGTGTGACGTGGGAGACTCGAACGTGACGTGGGAGATTCGAACGTGACGTGGGTGTGACGTGGGAGATTCGAACGTGACGTGGGCGTGACGTGGGAGATTCGAACGTGACGTGGGCGTGACGTGGGAAATTCGAACCTGACCTGGCTGGTTCGAAATTGGCGTGGGTGTGCCACCGTGCTTCAAGGCTCCCCCACCAAACAGGGCTCAGAGGCAAGAGCACTGGGAAGGCAGAGCTTGCCTCCGCATGCCTAGGACAGCCCCCACCACGAGTGCCCGGCTCCCTTGCCTCCCCTCCGCAAGCCTACACCAGCTGTCCTCACACCTTGGCACTAGCACTGTGAGGCTGTTGCAAGGGAGGAGCATGGTTGTTCGATATGTGCTTCGAAGGCGAGGTGGGTGTGACGTGGGAGATTCGAACGTGACGTTGGCGTGACGTGGGAAATTCGAACGTGACGTGGGTGTGACGTGGGTGATTCGAACGTGACATGGGCGTGCCGTGGGAGATTCGAACTTGACGTGAGCGTGACGTGGGTGATTCGAACCTGAGGTGGGTGTTTGGAACGTGACGTGGGTGTGAGGTGGGTGTTTGGAACGTGACGTGGGGGTGTCGTGGGTGATTCGAACGTGACGTGGGCGTGACGTGGGTGATTCGAACGTGACGTGGGTGTGACGTGGGAGATTCGAACGTGACGTGGGAGATTCGAACGTGACGTGGGCGTGACGTGGGAGATTCGAACGTGACGTGGGAGATTCGAACGTGACGTGAGTGTGAAGTGGGAGATTCGAACGTGTCGTGGGAGATTCGAAAGTGACGTGGGTGTGACGTGGGTGTGACGTGGGAGATTCGAACGTGACGTGGGAGATTCGAACGTGACGTGAGTGTGAGGTGGGAGATTCGAACGTGACGTGGGTGATTCGAAAGTGACGTGGGTGTGACGTGGGTGTGACGTGGGAGATTCGAACGTGACCTGAGTGTGACGTGAGAGATTCGAACGTGACCTGGGTGGTTCGAAATTGGCGTGGGTGTGCCGCCCTGCTTCAAGGCTCCCCCACCAAGCAGGGCTCAGAGGCAAGAGCACTGGGAAGGCAGAGCTTCCCTCCGCATGCCTAGGACAGCCCCCACCACGAGTGCCCGGCTCCCTTGCCTCCCCTCCGCAAGCCTACACCAGCTGCCCTCACACCTTGGCACTAGCACTGTGAGGCTGTTGCAAGGCAGGAGCATGGTTGTTCGATATGTGCTTCGAAGGCGAGGTGGGTGTGACGTGGGAGATTCGAACGTGACGTTGGCGTGACGTGGGAAATTCGAACGTGACGTGGGCGTGACGTGGATGTTTCGAACGTGACGTGGGCGTGACGTGGGAAATACGAACGTGACGTGTGTGATTCGAACGTGACGTGGGTGTGACGTGGGAGATTCGAACGTGACGTGGGTGATTCGAACGTGACGTGAGTGTGAAGTGGGAGATTCGAACGTGACGAGGACGTGACGTGAGTGTCTGGAACGTGACGTGGGCGTGACCTGGGTGATTCGAACCTGACGTGGGTGTTTTGAACGTGACGTGGGTGTGACGTGGGCGATTCGAAAAGTGACGTGGACGTGACGTGGGAGATTCGAACGTGACGTGGGTGTGACGTGGGAGATTCGAACGTGACGTGGGCGTGACATGGGTGATTCGAACGTGACGTGGGTGTGACGTGGGCGATTAGAACGTGACGTGGGTGTGTCGTGGGAGATTCGAACGTGACGTGGGCGTGACGTGGGAGATTCGAACGTGACGTGGGCATGACGTGGGAAATTCGAACCTGACCTGGCTGGTTCGAAATTGGCGTGGGTGTGCCACCCTGCTTCATGGCTCCCCCACCAAGCAGGGCTCAGAGGCAAGAGCACTGGGAAGGCAGAGCTTCCCTCCGCATGCCTAGGACAGCCCCCACCACGAGTGCCCGGCTCCCTTGCCTCCCCTCCCCAAGCCTACACCAGCTGTCCTCACACCTTGGCACTAGCACTGTGAGGCTGTTGCAAGGGAGGAGCATGGTTGTTCGATATGTGCTTCAAAGGCGAGGTGGGTGTGACGTGGGAGATTCGAACGTGACGTGGGTGTAACGTGGGATTTTCGAACGTGAGGTGGGCGTGACGTGGGAGATTCGAACGTGACGTGGGAGATTCGAACGTGACGTGGGTGTGACGTGGGCGATTCGAACGTGACGTGGGTGTGACGTGGGTGTGACGTGGGAGATTCGAACGTGACGTGGGCGATTCGAACGTGACGTGGGTGTGTCGTGGGAGATTCGAACGTGACGTGGGCGTGACGTGGGTAATTCGAACGTGACGTGGGTGTGACGTGGGTGATTCGAACGTGACGTGGGTGTGACGTGAGTGTTTGGAACGTGACGTGGGCGTGACCTGGGTGATTCGAACCTGACGTGGGTGTTTTGAACGTGACGTGGGTGTGACGTGGGCGATTAGAACGTGACGTGGGTGTGTCGTGGGAGATTCGAACGTGACGTGGGCGTGACGTGGGAGATTCGAACGTGACGTGGGCATGACGTGGGAAATTCGAACGTGACCTGGCTGGTTCGAAATTGGCGTGGGTGTGCCACCCTGCTTCATGGCTCCCCCACCAAGCAGGGCTCAGAGGCAAGAGCACTGGGAAGGCAGAGCTTCCCTCCGCATGCCTAGGACAGCCCCCACCACGAGTGCCCGGCTCCCTTGCCTCCCCTCCCCAAGCCTACACCAGCTGTCCTCACACCTTGGCACTAGCACTGTGAGGCTGTTGCAAGGGAGGAGCATGGTTGTTCGATATGTGCTTCAAAGGCGAGGTGGGTGTGACGTGGGAGATTCGAACGTGACGTGGGTGTAACGTGGGATTTTCGAACGTGACGTGGGCGTGACGTGGGAGATTCGAACGTGACGTGGGAGATTCGAACGTGACGTGGGTGTGACGTGGGCGATTCGAACGTGACGTGGGTGTGACGTGGGTGTGACGTGGGAGATTCGAACGTGACGTGGGCGATTCGAACGTGACGTGGGTGTGTCGTGGGAGATTCGAACGTGACGTGGGCGTGACGTGGGTAATTCGAACGTGACGTGGGTGTGACGTGGGTGATTCGAACGTGACGTGGGTGTGACGTGAGTGTTTGGAACGTGACGTGGGCGTGACCTGGGTGATTCGAACCTGACGTGGGTGTTTTGAACGTGACGTGGGTGTGACGTGGGCGATTCGAAAGTGACGTGGGCGTGATGTGGGTGATTCGAACGTGACGTGGGTGTAACGTGGGAGATTCGAACGTGACGTGGGTGATTCGAACGTGACGTGAGTGTGAAGTGGGAGATTCGAACGTGACGAGGACGTGACGTGAGTGTCTGGAACGTGACGTGGGCGTGACCTGGGTGATTCGAACCTGACGTGGGTGTTTTGAACGTGACGTGTGTGTGACGTGGGAGATTCGAAAGTGACGTGGGCGTGATGTGGGTGATTCGAACGTGACGTGGGTGTGTCGTGGGTGATTCGAACGTGACGTGGGAGATTCGAACGTGACGTGGGAGTGACGTGGCTGATTCGAACGTGACGTGGGTGTGACGTGGGAAATTCGAACGTGACGTGGGTGATTCGAAAGTGACGTGGGTGATTCGAAAGTGACGTGGGTGTGACGTGGGTGTGACGTGGGAGATTCGAACGTGACCTGAGTGTGACGTGAGAGATTCGAACGTGACCTGGGTGGTTCGAAATTGGCGTGGGTGTGCCGCCCTGCTTCAAGGCTCCCCCACCAAGCAGGGCTCAGAGGCAAGAGCACTGGGAAGGCAGAGCTTCCCTCCGCATGCCTAGGACAGCCCCCACCACGAGTGCCCGGCTCCCTTGCCTCCCCTCCGCAAGCCTACACCAGCTGCCCTCACACCTTGGCACTAGCACTGTGAGGCTGTTGCAAGGCAGGAGCATGGTTGTTCGATATGTGCTTCGAAGGCGAGGTGGGTGTGACGTGGGAGATTCGAACGTGACGTTGGCGTGACGTGGGAAATTCGAACGTGACGTGGGCGTGACGTGGATGTTTCGAACGTGACGTGGGCGTGACGTGGGAAATACGAACGTGACGTGTGTGATTCGAACGTGACGTGGGTGTGACGTGGGAGATTCGAACGTGACGTGGGTGATTCGAACGTGACGTGAGTGTGAAGTGGGAGATTCGAACGTGACGTGGGTGTGACGTGGGAGATTCGAACGTGACGTGGACGTGACGTGAGTGTCTGGAACGTGACGTGGGCGTGACCTGGGTGATTCGAACCTGACGTGGGTGTGACGTGGGACATTCGAACATGACATGGGCGTGGCGTGGGTGATTCGAACGTGACGTGGGTGTGACGTGGGAGAATCGAACGTGACGTGGGAGATTCGAACGTAACGTGGGTGTGACATGGGCGATTCGAACGTGACGTGGATGTGTCGTGGGAGATTCGAACGTGACGTGGGCGTGACGTGGGTGATTCGAACCTGACGTGAGCGTGAAGTGGGAGATTCGAACGTGACGTGGGTGTGACGTGGGTGATTCGAACGTGACGTGGGTGTGACGTGGGTGATTCGAACGTGACGTGGGCGTGACGTGGAAAATTCGAACGTGACGTGGGTGTGACGTGGGCGATTCGAACGTGACGTGGGTGTGACGTGGGTGTGACGTGGGAGATTCGAACGTGACGTGGGCGATTCGAACGTGACGTGGGTGTGTCGTGGGAGATTCGAACGTGACGTGGGCGTGACGTGGGTAATTCGAACGTGACGTGGGTGTGACGTGGGTGATTCGAACGTGACGTGGGTGTGACGTGAGTGTTTGGAACGTGACGTGGGCGTGACCTGGGTGATTCGAA
This sequence comes from Apteryx mantelli, assembly GCF_036417845.1. Lineage (NCBI taxonomy): Eukaryota > Metazoa > Chordata > Aves > Apterygiformes > Apterygidae > Apteryx > Apteryx mantelli. Next base: position 26,537,553 of record NC_089987.1, read on the forward strand.
CCTGACGTGGGTGTTTTGAACGTGACGTGGGTGTGACGTGGGCGTTTCGAAAGTGACGTGGGCGTGATGTGGGTGATTCGAACGTGACGTGGGTGTAACGTGGGAGATTCGAACGTGACGTGGGTGTGTCGTGGGTGATTCGAACGTGACGTGGGAGATTCGAACGTTACGTGGGCGTGACGTGGCTGATTCGAACGTGACGTGGGTGTGACGTGGGAAATTCGAACGTGACGTGGGTGATTCGAAAGTGACGTGGGTGATTCGAAAGTGACGTGGGTGTGACGTGGGTGTGACGTGGGAGATTCGAACGTGACGTGGGAGATTCGAACGTGACGTGAGTGTGAGGTGGGAGATTCGAACGTGACGTGGGTGATTCGAAAGTGACGTGGGTGTGACGTGGGTGTGACGTTGGAGATTCGAACGTGACGCGGGTGTGACGTGGGAGATTCGAACGTGACGTGGGCGTGACGTGGGTGATTCGATCGTGACGTGGGTGTGACGTGAATATTCGAACGTGACGTGGGTGTGACGTGGGTGATTCGAACGTGACGTGGGCGTGACGTGGGTGATTCGAAGGTGACGTGAGTGTGAAGTGGGAGATTCGAACGTGACGTGGGCGTTACATGGGTGTTTGGAACGTGACGTGGGTGTGATGTGTGCGATTCGAACGTGACGTGGGTGTGACGTGGGAGATTCGAACGTGACGTGGCCGTGACGTGGGAGATTCGAACGTGACGTGGGTGTGACGTGAATATTCGAACGTGACGTGGGTGTGACGCGGGAGATTCGAACGTGACGTGGGAGATTCGAACGTGACGTGGGTGTGACGTGGGCGATTCGAACGTGACGTGGGTGTGTCGTGGGAGATTCGAACGTGACGTGTGTGTGACGTGAGACATTCGAAGGTGACGTGTGTGTTACGTGGGAGATTCGAACGTGACCTGAGTGTGACGTGAGAGATTCGAACGTGACCTGGGTGGTTCGAAATTGGCGTGGGTGTGCCGCCCTGCTTCAAGGCTCCCCCACCAAGCAGGGCTCAGAGGCAAGAGCACTGGGAAGGCAGAGCTTCCCTCCGCATGCCTAGGACAGCCCCCACCACGAGTGCCCGGCTCCCTTGCCTCCCCTCCGCAAGCCTACACCAGCTGTCCTCACACCTTGGCACTAGCAGTGTGAGGCTGTTGCAAGGCAGGAGCATGGTTGTTCGATATGTGCTTCGAAGGCGAGGTGGGTGTGACGTGGGAGATTCGAACGTGACGTTGGCGTGACGTGGGAAATTCGAACGTGACGTGGGTGTGACGTGGGTGATTCGAACGTGACGTGGGCGTGCCGTGGGAGATTCGAACGTGACGTGAGCGTGACGTGGGAGATTCGAACGTGACGTGGGTGTGACGTGGGTGATTCGAACGTGACGTGGGTGATTCGAAAGTGACGTGGGTGTGACGTGGTTGTGACGTGGGAGATTCGAAAGTGACGTGAGCGTGACGTGGGAAATTCGAACGTGATGTGAGCGTGACGTGGGAGATTCGAACGTTACGTGCGCGTGACGTGGGTGATTCGAACGCGACGCGAGTGTGAAGTGGGAGATTCGAACGTGACGTGGGAGATTCGAACGTGACGTGTGCGTGAAGTGGGTGATTCGAACGTGACGTGGGTGTGTCGTGGGAGATTCGAACGTGACGTGGGCGTGACGTGGGAGATTCGAACGTGACGTGGGCGTGACGTGGGAAATTCGAACGTGACCTGGCTGGTTCGAAATTGGCGTGGGTGTGCCACCCTGCTTCATGGCTCCCCCACCAAGCAGGGCTCAGAGGCAAGAGCACTGGGAAGGCAGAGCTTGCCTCCGCATGCCTAGGACAGCCCCCACCACGAGTGCCCGGCTCCCTTGCCTCCCCTCCGCAAGCCTACACCAGCTGCCCTCACACCTTGGCACTAGCACTGTGAGGCTGTTGCAAGGCAGGAGCATGGTTGTTCGATATGTGCTTCGAAGGCGAGGTGGGTGTGACGTGGGAGATTCGAACGTGACGTGGGCGTGACGTGGTAAATTCGAACGTGACGTGGGTGTGACGTGGGTGATTCGAAGGTGACATGGGCGTGACGTGGGAGATTCGAACGTGACGAGGGTGTGAAGTGAGCGTGACGTGGGTGATTCGAACGTGACGTGGGTGTGACGTGAATATTCGAACGTGACCTGAGTGTGACGTGGGAGATTCGAACGTGACGTGGGAGATTCGAACGTGACGTGGGTGTGACGTGGGCGATTCGAACGTGACGTGGGCGTGACGTGGGAGATTCGAACGTGACGTGGGCGTGACGTGGGAGATTCGAGCGTGACGTCGGTGTGACGTGGGTGAATAGAAAGTGACGTGGGTGTGACGTGGGAGATTCGAACGTGACGTGGCTGTGACGTGGGTGATACGAACGTGACCTGGACGTGACGTGGGAGAATCGAACGTGACGTGGGAGATTAGAACGTGACGTGGGTGTGACGTGTGTAATTCGAACGTGACGTGGGTGTGACGTGGGAGATTCGAACGTGACGTGAGCGTGAAGTGGGTGATTCGAACGTGACGTGGGTGATTCGAAAGTGACGTGGGTGTGACGTGGACGTGACGTGGGTGATTCGAACGTGACGTGGGTGTGACGTGGTTGTGACGTGGGAGATTCGAAAGTGACGTGAGCGTGACGTGGGAAATTCGAACGTGATGTGAGCGTGACGTGGGAGATTCGAACGTGACGTGGGCGTGACGTGGGTGATTCGAACGCGACGCGAGTGTGAAGTGGGAGATTCGAACGTGACGTGGGAGATTCGAACGTGACGTGAGCGTGAAGTGGGTGATTCGAACGTGACGTGGGTGTGACGTGGGAGATTCGAACGTGACGTGGGTGTGACGTGGGTGATTCGAACGTGACGTGGGCGTGACGTGAGTATTTGAAACGTGACGTGGGTGTTTGGAACGTGACGTGGGTGTGACGTGGGCGATTCGAACGTGACGTGGGTGTGTCGTGGGTGATTCGAACGTGACGTGGGTGATTCGAACGTGACGTGGGCGTGACATGGGTGATTCGAAAGTGACGTGGGTGTGACGTGGGTGATTCGAACGTGACGTGGGCGTGACGTGGGTGATTCGAAGGGGATGTTGGCGTGACGTGGGAGATTCGAACGTGACGTGGGTGTGACGTGGGAGATTCGAACGTGACGTGGGTGATTCGAACGTGACGTGAGTGTGAAGTGGGAGATTCGAACGTGACGAGGACGTGACGTGAGTGTCTGGAACGTGACGTGGGCGTGACCTGGGTGATTCGAACCTGACGTGGGTGTTTGGAACGTGACGTGGGTGTGACGTGGGTGTTTGGAACGTGACGTGGGTGTGTCGTGGGTGATTCGAACGTGACGTGGGCGTGACGTGGGAGCTTCGAACGTGACGTGGGCGTGACGTGGGTGATTCGAACCTGACGTGAGCGTGAAGTGGGAGATTCGAACGTGACGTGGGTGTGACGTGGGAGATTCGAACGTGACGTGGGTGTGACATGGGAGATTCGAACGTGACGTGGGTGTGACGTGGGTGATTCGAACGTGACGTGGACGTGACGTGAGTGTTTGGAACGTGACGTGGGCGTGACCTGGGTGATTCGAACCTGACGTGGGTGTTTGGAACGTGACGTGGGTGTGAGGTGGGCGATTCGAACGTGACGTGGGCGTGACGTGGGTGATTCGAACGTGACGTGGGTGTGACGTGGGAGATTCGAACGTGACGTGGGTGGTTCGAACGTGACGTGAGTGTGAAGTGGGAGATTCGAACGTGACGAGGACGTGACGTGAGTGTCTGGAACGTGACGTGGGCTTGACCTGGGTGATTCGAACCTGACGTGGGTGTTTTGAACGTGACGTGGGTGTGACGTGGGCGATTCGAAAGTGACGTGGGTGTGATGTGGGTGATTCGAACGTGACGTGGGTGTAACGTGGGAGATTCGAACGTGACGTGGGTGTGACGTGGGAAATTCGAACGTGACGTGGGCGTGACGTGGATGTTTCGAACGTGACGTGGGTGTGACGTGGGAGATTCGAACGTGACGTTGGCGTGACGTGGGAAAATCGAACGTGACGTGGGTGTGACGTGGGTGAATAGAAAGTGACGTGGGTGTGACGTGGGAGATTCGAACGTGACGTGGGCGTGACGTGGGAGATTCGAGCGTGACGTCGGTGTGACGTGGGTGAATAGAAAGTGACGTGGGTGTGACGTGGGAGAATCGAACGTGACGTGGGAGATTCGAACGTGACGTGGGTGTGACGTGGGAGATTCGAACGTGACGTGGGCGTGACGTGGGAGATTCGAACGTGACGTGGGTGATTCGAACGTGACGTGGGTGTGACGTGGGCGATTCGAACGTGACGTGGGTGTGACGTGGGTGATTCGAACGTGACGTGGGTGATTCGAAAGTGACGTGGGTGATTCCAAAGTGACGTGGGTGTGACGTGGGTGTGACGTGGGAGATTCGAACGTGACGTGGGAGATTCGAACGTGACGTGAGTGTGAGGTGGGAGATTCGAACGTGACCTGAGTGTGACGTGAGGGATTCAAACGTGACCTGGGTGGTTCGAAATTGGCGTGGGTGTGCCGCCCTGCTTCAAGGCTCCCCCACCAAGCAGGGCTCAGAGGCAAGAGCACTGGGAAGGCAGAGCTTCCCTCCGCATGCCTAGGACAGCCCCCACCACGAGTGCCCGGCTCCCTTGCCTCCCCTCCGCAAGCCTACACCAGCTGCCCTCACACCTTGGCACTAGCACTGTGAGGCTGTTGCAAGGCAGGAACATGGTTGTTCGATATGTGCTTCGAAGGCGAGGTGGGTGTGACGTGGGAGATTCGAACGTGACGTTGGCGTGACGTGGGAAATTCGAACGTGACGTGGGCGTGACGTGGATGTTTCGAACGTGACGTGGGCGTGACGTGGGAGATTCGAACGTGACGTGTGTGATTCGAACGTGACGTGGGTGTGACGTGGGAGATTCGAACGTGACGTGGGTGATTCGAACGTGACGTGAGTGTGAAGTGGGAGATTCGAACGTGACGAGGACGTGACGTGAGTGTCTGGAACGTGACGTGGGCGTGACCTGGGTGATTCGAACCTGACGTGGGTGTTTTGAACGTGACGTGGGTGTGACGTGGGCGATTCGAAAGTGACGTGGACGTGACGTGGGAGATTCGAACGTGACGTGGGTGTGGCGTGGTTGTTTCGAACGTGACGTGTGTGTGATGTGGGCGATTCGAACGTGACGTGGGTGTGTCGTGGGTGATTCGAAGGGGATGTTGGCGTGACGTGGGAAATTCGAACGTGACGTGGGTGTGACGTGGGTGATTCGAACGTGACGTGGGCGTGACGTGGGTGATTCGAACGTGACGTGGGTGTGACGTGGGAGATTCGAACGTGACGTGGGTGTGACGTGGGAGATTCGAACGTGACGTGGGTGATTCGAACGTGACGTGGGTGTGACGTGGGTGATTCGAACGTGACGTGGGTGTGACGTGGGAGATTCGAACGTGACGTGGGTGATTCGAAAGTGACGTGGGTGTGACGTGGGTGTGACGTTGGAGATTCGAACGTGACGTGGGTGTGACGTGGGAGATTCGAACGTGACCTGAGTGTGACGTGAGAGATTCGAACGTGACCTGGCTGGTTCGAAACTGGCGTGGATGTGCCGCCCTGCTTCAAGGCTCCCCCACCAAGCAGGGCTCAGAGGCAAGAGCACTGGGAAGGCAGAGCTTCCCTCCGCATGCCTAGGACAGCCCCCACCACGAGTGCCCGGCTCCCTTGCCTCCCCTCCGCAAGCCTACACCAGCTGTCCTCACACCTTGGCACTAGCAGTGTGAGGCTGTTGCAAGGGAGGAGCATGGTTGTTCGATATGTGCTTCGAAGGCGAGGTGGGTGTGACGTGGGAGATTCGAACGTGACGTGGGCGTGACGTGGGAAATTCGAACGTGAGGTGGGCGTGACGTGGGTGATTCGAACGTGAGGTGGGTGTGACGTGGGTGATTCGAAGGTGACATGGGCGTGACCTGGGTGATTCGAACGTGACGTGGGAGATTCGAACGTGACGTGGGTGTGACGTGGGCGATTCGAAGGTGACGTGGGCGTGACCTGGGTGATTCGAACGTGACGTGGGCGTGACGTGGGAGATTCGAACGTGACGTGGGCGTGACGTGGGAAATTCGAACCTGACCTGGCTGGTTCGAAATTGGCGTGGGTGTGCCACCCTGCTTCATGGCTCCCCCACCAAGCAGGGCTCAGAGGCAAGAGCACTGGGAAGGCAGAGCTTCCCTCCGCATGCCTAGGACAGCCCCCACCACGAGTGCCCGGCTCCCTTGCCTCCCCTCCGCAAGCCTACACCAGCTGTCCTCACACCTTGGCACTAGCACTGTGAGGCTGTTGCAAGGCAGGAGCATGGTTGTTCGATATGTGCTTCGAAGGCGACGTGGGTGTGACGTGGGAGATTCGAACGTGACGTTGGCGTGACGTGGGAAAATCGAACGTGACGTGGGTGTGACGTGGGTGAATAGAAAGTGACGTGGGTGTGACGTGGGAGATTCGAACGTGACGTGGGCGTGACGTGGGAGATTCGAGCGTGACGTCGGTGTGACGTGGGTGAATAGAAAGTGACGTGGGTGTGACGTGGGAGAATCGAACGTGACGTGGGAGATTCGAACGTGACGTGGGTGTGACGTGGGAGATTCGAACGTGACGTGGGCGTGACGTGGGAGATTCGAACGTGACGTGGGTGATTCGAACGTGACGTGGGTGTGACGTGGGCGATTCGAACGTGACGTGGGTGTGACGTGGGTGATTCGAACGTGACGTGGGTGATTCGAAAGTGACGTGGGTGATTCCAAAGTGACGTGGGTGTGACGTGTGTGTGACGTGGGAGATTCGAACGTGACGTGGGAGATTCGAACGTGACGTGAGTGTGAGGTGGGAGATTCGAACGTGACGTGGGTGATTCGAAAGTGACGTGGGTGTGACGTGGGTGTGACGTGGGTGATTCGAACGTGACCTGAGTGTGACGTGAGGGATTCAAACGTGACCTGGGTGGTTCGAAATTGGCGTGGGTGTGCCGCCCTGCTTCAAGGCTCCCCCACCAAGCAGGGCTCAGAGGCAAGAGCACTGGGAAGGCAGAGCTTCCCTCCGCATGCCTAGGACAGCCCCCACCACGAGTGCCCGGCTCCCTTGCCTCCCCTCCGCAAGCCTACACCAGCTGCCCTCACACCTTGGCACTAGCACTGTGAGGCTGTTGCAAGGCAGGAGCATGGTTGTTCGATATGTGCTTCGAAGGCGAGGTGGGTGTGACGTGGGAGATTCGAACGTGACGTTGGCGTGACGTGGGAAATTCGAACGTGACGTGGGCGTGACGTGGATGTTTCGAACGTGACGTGGGCGTGACGTGGGAGATTCGAACGTGACGTGGGCGTGACGTGGGAAATTCGAACGTGACGTGGGCGTGACGTGGGAAATTCGAACGTGACGTGGGCGTGACATGGGTGATTCGAAAGTGACGTGGGTGTGACGTGAGTGATTCGAAGGTGACATGGGCGTGACCTGGGTGATTCGAACGTGACGTGGGAGATTCGAACGTGACGTGGGTGTGTCGTGGGAGATTCGAACGTGACGTGGGCGTGACGTGGGAGATTCGAACGTGACGTGGGCGTGACGTGGGAAATTCGAACCTGACCTGGCTGGTTCGAAATTGGCGTGGGTGTGCCACCCTGCTTCATGGCTCCCCCACCAAGCAGGGCTCAGAGGCAAGAGCACTGGGAAGGCAGAGCTTCCCTCCGCATGCCTAGGACAGCCCCCACCACGAGTGCCCGGCTCCCTTGCCTCCCCTCCGCAAGCCTACACCAGCTGTCCTCACACCTTGGCACTAGCACTGTGAGGCTGTTGCAAGGGAGGAGCATGGTTGTTCGATATGTGCTTCGAAGGCGAGGTGGGTGTGACGTGGGAGATTCGAACGTGACGTTGGCGTGACGTGGGAAATTCGAACGTGACGTGGGTGTGACGTGGGAGATTCGAACGTGACATGGGCGTGCCGTGGGAGATTCGAACGTGACATGAGCGTGACGTGGGTGATTCGAACCTGACGTGCGTGTTTGGAACGTGACGTGGGTGTGTCGTGGGTGATTCGAACGTGACGTGGGCGTTACGTGGGTGATTCGAACGTGACGCGGGTGTGACGTGGGAGATTCGAACGTGACGTGGGAGATTCGAACGTGACGTGGGCGTGACGTGGGAGATTCGAACGTGACGTGGGTGATTCGAACGTGACGTGGGTGTGACGTGGGCGATTCGAACGTGACGTGGGCGTGACGTGGGAAATTCGAACGTGACGTGGGTGTGTCGTGGGTGATTCGAACGTGACGTGGGCGTGACATGGGTGATTCGAACGTGACGTGGGTGTGACGTGGGTGATTCGAACGTGATGTGGGCGTGACGTGGAAAATTCGAACGTGACGTGGGCGTGACGTGGGTGATTCGAACGCGACGCGAGTGGGAAGTGGGAGATTCGAACTTGACGTGGGAGATTCGAACGTGACGTGAGCGTGAAGTGGGTGATTCGAACGTGACGTGGGTGATTCGAAAGTGACGTGGGTGTGACGTGGGTGTGACGTGGGAGTTTCGAACGTGACGTGGGCGTGACGTGGGAGATTCGAACGTGACGTGGGTGATTCGAACGTGACGTGGGTGTGACGTGGGCGATTCGAACGTGACGTGGGTGTGACGTGGGTGTGACGTGGGAGATTCGAACGTGACGTGGGCGATTCGAACGTGACGTGGGTGTGTCGTGGGAGATTCGAACGTGACGTGGGCGTGACGTGGGTAATTCGAACGTGACGTGGGTGTGACGTGGTTGATTCGAACGTGACGTGGGTGTGACGTGAGTGTTTGGAACGTGACGTGGGCGTGACCTGGGTGATTCGAACCTGACGTGGGTATTTTGAACGTGACGTGGGTGTGACGTGGGCGATTCGAAAGTGACGTGGGTGATTCGAACGTGACGTGAGTGTGAAGTGGGAGATTCGAACGTGACGAGGACGTGACGTGAGTGTCTGGAACGTGACGTGGGCGTGACCTGGGTGATTCGGACGTGACCTGAGAGATTCGAACGTGACGTGAGTGTGAAGTGGGAGATTCGAACGTGACGTGGGTGATTCGAACGTGACGTTGGCGTGAAGTGGGAGATTCGAAGGTGACATGGGCGTGACCTGGGTGATTCGAACCTGACGTGGGTGTTTGGAACGTGACGTGGGTGTGACGTGGGTAATTCGAAGGTGAGGTGGGTGTGACGTGGGAGATTCGAATGTGACGTGGGCGTGACGTGGGAGATTCGAACGTGACGTGGGTGATTCGAACGTGACGTGGGTGTGACGTGGGTGATTCGAACGTGACGTGGGTGTGACGTGGGAAATTCGAACGTGACCTGGGCGTGACGTGGGTGATTCGAACCTGACGTGAGCGTGAAGTGGGAGATTCGAACGTGACGTGGGTGTGACGTGGGAGATTCGAACGTGACGTGGGTGATTCGAACGTGACGTGGGTGTGACGTGGGTGATTCGAACGTGACGTGGGTGTGACGTGGGAGATTCGAACGTGACGTGGGTGTGACGTGGGTGATTCGAACGTGACGTGGATGTGACGTGAGTGTTTGGAACGTGACGTGGGCGTGACCTGGGTGATTCGAACCTGACGTGGGTGTTTGGAACGTGACGTGGGTGTGAGGTGGGCGATTCGAACGTGACGTGGGCGTGACGTGGGTGATTCGAACGTGACGTGGGTGTGACGTGGGAGATTCGAACGTGACGTGGGTGGTTCGAACGTGACGTGGGTGTGACGTGGGAGATTCGAACGTGACGTGGGCGTGACGTGGGAGATTCGAACCTGACCTGGCTGGTTCGAAATTGGCGTGGGTGTGCCACCCTGCTTCATGGCTCCCCCACCAAGCAGGGCTCAGAGGCAAGAGCACTGGGAAGGCAGAGCTTCCCTCCGCATGCCTAGGACAGCCCCCACCACGAGTGCCCGGCTCCCTTGCCTCCCCTCCGCAAGCCTACACCAGCTGTCCTCACACCTTGGCACTAGCACTGTGAGGCTGTTGCAAGGGAGGAGCATGGTTGTTCGATATGTGCTTCGAAGGCGAGGTGGGTGTGACGTGGGAGATTCGAACGTGACGTTGGCGTGACGTGGGAAATTCGAACGTGACGTGGGTGTGACGTGGGAGATTCGAACGTGACATGGGCGTGCCGTGGGAGATTCGAACGTGACGTGGGTGATTCGAACGTGACGTGGGTGTGACGTGGGCGATTCGAACGTGACGTGGGCGTGACGTGGGAAATTCGAACGTGACGTGGGCGTTACGTGGGTGATTCGAACGTGACGCGGGTGTGACGTGGGAGATTCGAACGTGACGTGGGAGATTCGAACGTGACGTGGGCGTGACGTGGGAGATTCGAACGTGACGTGGGTGATTCGAACGTGACGTGGGTGTGACGTGGGCGATTCGAACGTGACGTGGGCGTGACGTGGGAAATTCGAACGTGACGTGGGTGTGTCGTGGGTGATTCGAACGTGACGTGGGCGTGACATGGGTGATTCGAACGTGACGTGGGTGTGACGTGGGTGATTCGAACGTGATGTGGGCGTGACGTGGAAAATTCGAACGTGACGTGGGCGTGACGTGGGTGATTCGAACGCGACGCGAGTGGGAAGTGGGAGATTCGAACTTGACGTGGGAGATTCGAACGTGACGTGAGCGTGAAGTGGGTGATTCGAACGTGACGTGGGTGATTCGAAAGTGACGTGGGTGTGACGTGGGTGTGACGTGGGAGTTTCGAACGTGACGTGGGCGTGACGTGGGAGATTCGAACGTGACGTGGGTGATTCGAACGTGACGTGGGTGTGTCGTGGGAGATTCGAACGTGACGTGGGCGTGACATGGGTGATTCGAACGTGACGTGGGTGTGACGTGGGTGATTCGAACGTGACGTGGGTGTGACGTGGAAAATTCGAACGTGACGTGGGCGTGACGTGGGTGATTCGAACCTGACCTGGCTGGTTCGAAATTGGCGTGGGTGTGCCACCCTGCTTCATGGCTCCCCCACCAAGCAGGGCTCAGAGGCAAGAGCACTGGGAAGGCAGAGCTTCCCTCCGCATGCCTAGGACAGCCCCCACCACGAGTGCCCGGCTCCCTTGCCTCCCCTCCGCAAGCCTACACCAGCTGTCCTCACACCTTGGCACTAGCACTGTGAGGCTGTTGCAAGGCAGGAGCATGGTTGTTCGATATGTGCTTCGAAGGCGACGTGGGTGTGACGTGGGAGATTCGAACGTGACGTTGGCGTGACGTGGGAAAATCGAACGTGACGTGGGTGTGACGTGGGTGAATAGAAAGTGACGTGGGTGTGACGTGGGAGATTCGAACGTGACGTGGGCGTGACGTGGGAGATTCGAGCGTGACGTCGGTGTGACGTGGGTGAATAGAAAGTGACGTGGGTGTGACGTGGGAGAATCGAACGTGACGTGGGAGATTCGAACGTGACGTGGGTGTGACGTGGGAGATTCGAACGTGACGTGGGCGTGACGTGGGAGATTCGAACGTGACGTGGGTGATTCGAACGTGACGTGGGTGTGACGTGGGCGATTCGAACGTGACGTGGGTGTGACGTGGGTGATTCGAACGTGACGTGGGTGATTCGAAAGTGACGTGGGTGATTCCAAAGTGACGTGGGTGTGACGTGTGTGTGACGTGGGAGATTCGAACGTGACGTGGGAGATTCGAACGTGACGTGAGTGTGAGGTGGGAGATTCGAACGTGACGTGGGTGATTCGAAAGTGACGTGGGTGTGACGTGGGTGTGACGTGGGTGATTCGAACGTGACCTGAGTGTGACGTGAGGGATTCAAACGTGACCTGGGTGGTTCGAAATTGGCGTGGGTGTGCCGCCCTGCTTCAAGGCTCCCCCACCAAGCAGGGCTCAGAGGCAAGAGCACTGGGAAGGCAGAGCTTCCCTCCGCATGCCTAGGACAGCCCCCACCACGAGTGCCCGGCTCCCTTGCCTCCCCTCCGCAAGCCTACACCAGCTGCCCTCACACCTTGGCACTAGCACTGTGAGGCTGTTGCAAGGAAGGAGCATGGTTGTTCGATATGTGCTTCGAAGGCGAGGTGGGTGTGACGTGGGAGATTCGAACGTGACGTTGGCGTGACGTGGGAAATTCGAACGTGACGTGGGCGTGACGTGGATGTTTCGAACGTGACGTGGGCGTGACGTGGGAGATTCGAACGTGACGTGGGCGTGACGTGGGAAATTCGAACGTGACGTGGGCGTGACGTGGGAAATTCGAACGTGACGTGGGCGTGACATGGGTGATTCGAAAGTGACGTGGGTGTGACGTGAGTGATTCGAAGGTGACATGGGCGTGACCTGGGTGATTCGAACGTGACGTGGGAGATTCGAACGTGACGTGGGTGTGTCGTGGGAGATTCGAACGTGACGTGGGCGTGACGTGGGAGATTCGAACGTGACGTGGGCGTGACGTGGGAAATTCGAACCTGACCTGGCTGGTTCGAAATTGGCGTGGGTGTGCCACCCTGCTTCATGGCTCCCCCACCAAGCAGGGCTCAGAGGCAAGAGCACTGGGAAGGCAGAGCTTCCCTCCGCATGCCTAGGACAGCCCCCACCACGAGTGCCCGGCTCCCTTGCCTCCCCTCCGCAAGCCTACACCAGCTGTCCTCACACCTTGGCACTAGCACTGTGAGGCTGTTGCAAGGGAGGAGCATGGTTGTTCGATATGTGCTTCGAAGGCGAGGTGGGTGTGACGTGGGAGATTCGAACGTGACGTTGGCGTGACGTGGGAAATTCGAACGTGACGTGGGTGTGACGTGGGAGATTCGAACGTGACATGGGCGTGCCGTGGGAGATTCGAACGTGACATGAGCGTGACGTGGGTGATTCGAACCTGACGTGCGTGTTTGGAACGTGACGTGGGTGTGTCGTGGGTGATTCGAACGTGACGTGGGCGTTACGTGGGTGATTCGAACGTGACGCGGGTGTGACGTGGGAGATTCGAACGTGACGTGGGAGATTCGAACGTGACGTGGGCGTGACGTGGGAGATTCGAACGTGACGTGGGTGATTCGAACGTGACGTGGGTGTGACGTGGGCGATTCGAACGTGACGTGGGCGTGACGTGGGAAATTCGAACGTGACGTGGGTGTGTCGTGGGTGATTCGAACGTGACGTGGGCGTGACATGGGTGATTCGAACGTGACGTGGGTGTGACGTGGGTGATTCGAACGTGATGTGGGCGTGACGTGGAAAATTCGAACGTGACGTGGGCGTGACGTGGGTGATTCGAACGCGACGCGAGTGGGAAGTGGGAGATTCGAACTTGACGTGGGAGATTCGAACGTGACGTGAGCGTGAAGTGGGTGATTCGAACGTGACGTGGGTGATTCGAAAGTGACGTGGGTGTGACGTGGGTGTGACGTGGGAGTTTCGAACGTGACGTGGGCGTGACGTGGGAGATTCGAACGTGACGTGGGTGATTCGAACGTGACGTGGGTGTGACGTGGGCGATTCGAACGTGACGTGGGTGTGACGTGGGTGTGACGTGGGAGATTCGAACGTGACGTGGGCGATTCGAACGTGACGTGGGTGTGTCGTGGGAGATTCGAACGTGACGTGGGCGTGACGTGGGTAATTCGAACGTGACGTGGGTGTGACGTGGTTGATTCGAACGTGACGTGGGTGTGACGTGAGTGTTTGGAACGTGACGTGGGCGTGACCTGGGTGATTCGAACCTGACGTGGGTATTTTGAACGTGACGTGGGTGTGACGTGGGCGATTCGAAAGTGACGTGGGTGATTCGAACGTGACGTGAGTGTGAAGTGGGAGATTCGAACGTGACGAGGACGTGACGTGAGTGTCTGGAACGTGACGTGGGCGTGACCTGGGTGATTCGAACGTGACCTGAGAGATTCGAACGTGACGTGAGTGTGAAGTGGGAGATTCGAACGTGACGTGGGTGATTCGAACGTGACGTTGGCGTGAAGTGGGAGATTCGAAGGTGACATGGGCGTGACCTGGGTGATTCGAACCTGACGTGGGTGTTTGGAACGTGACGTGGGTGTGACGTGGGTAATTCGAAGGTGAGGTGGGTGTGACGTGGGAGATTCGAATGTGACGTGGGCGTGACGTGGGAGATTCGAACGTGACGTGGGTGATTCGAACGTGACGTGGGTGTGACGTGGGTGATTCGAACGTGACGTGGGTGTGACGTGGGAAATTCGAACGTGACCTGGGCGTGACGTGGGTGATTCGAACCTGACGTGAGCGTGAAGTGGGAGATTCGAACGTGACGTGGGTGTGACGTGGGAGATTCGAACGTGACGTGGGTGATTCGAACGTGACGTGGGTGTGACGTGGGTGATTCGAACGTGACGTGGGTGTGACGTGGGAGATTCGAACGTGACGTGGGTGTGACGTGGGTGATTCGAACGTGACGTGGATGTGACGTGAGTGTTTGGAACGTGACGTGGGCGTGACCTGGGTGATTCGAACCTGACGTGGGTGTTTGGAACGTGACGTGGGTGTGAGGTGGGCGATTCGAACGTGACGTGGGCGTGACGTGGGTGATTCGAACGTGACGTGGGTGTGACGTGGGAGATTCGAACGTGACGTGGGTGGTTCGAACGTGACGTGGGTGTGACGTGGGAGATTCGAACGTGACGTGGGCGTGACGTGGGAGATTCGAACCTGACCTGGCTGGTTCGAAATTGGCGTGGGTGTGCCACCCTGCTTCATGGCTCCCCCACCAAGCAGGGCTCAGAGGCAAGAGCACTGGGAAGGCAGAGCTTGCCTCCGCATGCCTAGGACAGCCCCCACCACGAGTGCCCGGCTCCCTTGCCTCCCCTCCGCAAGCCTACACCAGCTGTCCTCACACCTTGGCACTAGCACTGTGAGGCTGTTGCAAGGGAGGAGCATGGTTGTTCGATATGTGCTTCGAAGGCGAGGTGGGTGTGACGTGGGAGATTCGAACGTGACGTTGGCGTGACGTGGGAAATTCGAACGTGACGTGGGTGTGACGTGGGAGATTCGAACGTGACATGGGCGTGCCGTGGGAGATTCGAACGTGACATGAGCGTGACGTGGGTGATTCGAACCTGACGTGCGTGTTTGGAACGTGACGTGGGTGTGTCGTGGGTGATTCGAACGTGACGTGGGCGTTACGTGGGTGATTCGAACGTGACGCGGGTGTGACGTGGGAGATTCGAACGTGACGTGGGAGATTCGAACGTGACGTGGGCGTGACGTGGGAGATTCGAACGTGACGTGGGTGATTCGAACGTGACGTGGGTGTGACGTGGGCGATTCGAACGTGACGTGGGCGTGACGTGGGAAATTCGAACGTGACGTGGGTGTGTCGTGGGTGATTCGAACGTGACGTGGGCGTGACATGGGTGATTCGAACGTGACGTGGGTGTGACGTGGGTGATTCGAACGTGATGTGGGCGTGACGTGGAAAATTCGAACGTGACGTGGGCGTGACGTGGGTGATTCGAACGCGACGCGAGTGGGAAGTGGGAGATTCGAACTTGACGTGGGAGATTCGAACGTGACGTGAGCGTGAAGTGGGTGATTCGAACGTGACGTGGGTGATTCGAAAGTGACGTGGGTGTGACGTGGGTGTGACGTGGGAGTTTCGAACGTGACGTGGGCGTGACGTGGGAGATTCGAACGTGACGTGGGTGATTCGAACGTGACGTGGGTGTGACGTGGGCGATTCGAACGTGACGTGGGTGTGACGTGGGTGTGACGTGGGAGATTCGAACGTGACGTGGGCGATTCGAACGTGACGTGGGTGTGTCGTGGGAGATTCGAACGTGACGTGGGCGTGACGTGGGTAATTCGAACGTGACGTGGGTGTGACGTGGTTGATTCGAACGTGACGTGGGTGTGACGTGAGTGTTTGGAACGTGACGTGGGCGTGACCTGGGTGATTCGAACCTGACGTGGGTATTTTGAACGTGACGTGGGTGTGACGTGGGCGATTCGAAAGTGACGTGGGTGATTCGAACGTGACGTGAGTGTGAAGTGGGAGATTCGAACGTGACGAGGACGTGACGTGAGTGTCTGGAACGTGACGTGGGCGTGACCTGGGTGATTCGAACGTGACCTGAGAGATTCGAACGTGACGTGAGTGTGAAGTGGGAGATTCGAACGTGACGTGGGTGATTCGAACGTGACGTTGGCGTGAAGTGGGAGATTCGAAGGTGACATGGGCGTGACCTGGGTGATTCGAACCTGACGTGGGTGTTTGGAACGTGACGTGGGTGTGACGTGGGTAATTCGAAGGTGAGGTGGGTGTGACGTGGGAGATTCGAATGTGACGTGGGCGTGACGTGGGAGATTCGAACGTGACGTGGGTGATTCGAACGTGACGTGGGTGTGACGTGGGTGATTCGAACGTGACGTGGGTGTGACGTGGGAAATTCGAACGTGACCTGGGCGTGACGTGGGTGATTCGAACCTGACGTGAGCGTGAAGTGGGAGATTCGAACGTGACGTGGGTGTGACGTGGGAGATTCGAACGTGACGTGGGTGATTCGAACGTGACGTGGGTGTGACGTGGGTGATTCGAACGTGACGTGGGTGTGACGTGGGAGATTCGAACGTGACGTGGGTGTGACGTGGGTGATTCGAACGTGACGTGGATGTGACGTGAGTGTTTGGAACGTGACGTGGGCGTGACCTGGGTGATTCGAACCTGACGTGGGTGTTTGGAACGTGACGTGGGTGTGAGGTGGGCGATTCGAACGTGACGTGGGCGTGACGTGGGTGATTCGAACGTGACGTGGGTGTGACGTGGGAGATTCGAACGTGACGTGGGTGGTTCGAACGTGACGTGGGTGTGACGTGGGAGATTCGAACGTGACGTGGGTGTGACGTGGGAGATTCGAACGTGACGTGCGTGTGTCGTGGGTGATTCGAACGTGACGTGGGAGATTCGAACGTGACGTGGGCGTGACGTGGCTGATTCGAACGTGACGTGGGTGTGACGTGGGAGATTCGAACGTGACTTGGACGTGACGTGGGAGATTCGAACGTGACGTGGGTGTGGCGTGGTTGTTTCGAACGTGACGTGGGTGTGATGTGGGCGATTCGAACGTGACGTGGGTGTGTCGTGGGTGATTCGAAGGGGATGTTGGCGTGACGTGGGAAATTCGAACGTGACGTGGGAGTGACGTGGGTGATTCGAACGTGACGTGGGCGTGACGTGGGTGATTCGAACGTGACGTGGGTGTGACGTGGGAGATTCGAACGTGACGTGGGCGTGACGTGGGAGATTCGAACGTTACGTGGGTGTGACGTGGGAGATTAGAACGTGACGTGGGTGTGACGTGGGAGATTCGAACGTGACGTGGGTGATTCGAAAGTGACGTGGGTGTGACGTGGGTGTGACGTGGGAGTTTCGAACGTGACGTGGGTGTGACGTGGGAGATTCGAACGTGACCTGAGTGTGACGTGAGAGATTCGAACGTGACCTGGGTGGTTCGAAACTGGCGTGGATGTGCCGCCCTGCTTCAAGGCTCCCCCACCAAGCAGGGCTCAGAGGCAAGAGCACTGGGAAGGCAGAGGTTGCCTCCGCATGCCTAGGACAGCCCCCACCACGAGTGCCCGGCTCCCTTGCCTCCCCTCCGCAAGCCTACACCAGCTGTCCTCACACCTTGGCACTAGCACTGTGAGGCTGTTGCAAGGCAGGAGCATGGTTGTTCGATATGTGCTTCGAAGGCGAGGTGGGTGTGACGTGGGAGATTCGAACGTGACGTGGGCGTGACGTGGGAAATTCGAACGTGAGGTGGGCGTGACATGGGTGATTCGAACGTGACGTGGGTGTGACGTGGATGATTCGAAGGTGACATGGGCGTGACCTGGGTGATTCGAACGTGACGTGGGAGATTCGAACGTGACGTGGGTGTGACGTGGGTGTTTGGAACGTGACGTGGGTGTGTCGTGGGAGATTCGAACGTGACGTGGGCGTGACGTGGGAGATTCGAACGTGACGTGGGTGATTCGAACGTGACGTGAGTGTGAAGTGGGAGATTCGAACGTGACGTGGGTGATTCGAACGTGACGTGGGCGTGACGTGGGAAAATCGAACGTGACGTGGGTGTGACGTGGGTGAATAGAAAGTGACGTGGGTGTGACGTGGGAGATTCGAACGTGACGTGGGCGTGACGTGGGAGATTCGAGCGTGACGTCGGTGTGACGTGGGTGAATAGAAAGTGCCGTGGGTGTGACGTGGGAGATTCGAACGTGACGTGGGCGTGACGTGGGTGATTCGAACGTGACGTGGGCGTTACGTGGGTGATTCGAACGTGACGTGGCTGTGACGTGGGTGATACGAACGTGACCTGGACGTGACGTGGGAGAATCGAACGTGACGTGGGAGATTCGAACGTGACGTGGGTGTGACGTGGGAGATTCGAACGTGACGTGGGTGTGACGTGGGAGATTCGAACGTGACGTGGGTGTGTCGTGGGAGATTCGAACGTGACGTGGGCGTGACGTGGGAAATTCGAACGTGACCTGGCTGGTTCGAAATTGGCGTGGGTGTGCCACCGTGCTTCAAGGCTCCCCCACCAAACAGGGCTCAGAGGTAAGAGCACTGGGAAGGCAGAGCTTGCCTCCGCATGCCTAGGACAGCCCCCACCACGAGTGCCCGGCTCCCTTGCCTCCCCTCCCCAAGCCTACACCAGCTGTCCTCACACCTTGGCACTAGCACTGTGAGGCTGTTGCAAGGGAGGAGCATGGTTGTTCGATATGTGCTTCGAAGGCGAGGTGGGTGTGACGTGGGAGATTCGAACGTGACGTTGGCGTGACGTGGGAAATTCGAACGTGACGTGGGTGTGACGTGGGTGATTCGAACGTGACATGGGCGTGCCGTGGGAGATTCGAACGTGACGTGAGCGTGACGTGGGTGATTCGAACCTGACGTGGGTGTTTGGAACGTGACGTGGGTGTGACGTGGGTGTTTGGAACGTGACGTGGGTGTGTCGTGGGTGATTCGAACGTGACGTGGGCGTGACGTGGGTGATTCGAACGTGACGTGGGAGATTCGAACGTGACGTGGGCGTGACGTGGGAGATTCGAACGTGACGTGGGTGATTCGAACGTGACGTGAGTGTGAAGTGGGAGATTCGAACGTGACGAGGACGTGACGTGAGTGTCTGGAACGTGACGTGGGCGTGACCTGGGTGATTCGAACGTGACCTGAGAGATTCGAACGTGACGTGAGTGTGAAGTGGGAGATTCGAATGTGACGTGGGTGATTCGAACGTGACGTTGGCGTGAAGTGGGAGATTCGAAGGTGACATGGGCGTGACCTGGGTGATTCGAACCTGACGTGGGTGTTTGGAACGTGACGTGGGTGTGACGTGGGTAATTCGAAGGTGAGGTGGGTGTGACGTGGGAGATCCGAATGTGACGTGGGCGTGACGTGGGAGATTCGAACGTGACGTGGGTGATTCGAACGTGACGTGGGTGTGACGTGGGTGATTCGAACGTGACGTGGGTGTGACGTGGGAAATTCGAACGTGACCTGGGCGTGACGTGGGTGATTCGAACCTGACGTGAGCGTGAAGTGGGAGATTCGAACGTGACGTGGGTGTGACGTGGGAGATTCGAACGTGACGTGGGTGATTCGAACGTGACGTGGGTGTGACGTGGGTGATTCGAACGTGACGTGGGTGTGACGTGGAAATTCGAATGTGACCTGGGCGTGACGTGGGTGATTCGAACCTGACGTGAGCGTGAAGTGGGAGATTCGAACGTGACGTGGGTGTGACGTGGGTGATTCGAACTTGACGTGGGTGTGACGTGGGTGATTCGAACGTGACGTGGGTGTGACGTGGGAAATTCGAACGTGGCCTGGGCGTGACGTGGGTGATTCGAACCTGACGTGAGCGTGAAGTGGGAGATTCGAACGTGACGTGGGTGTGACGTGGGTGATTCGAACGTGACGTGGGTGTGACGTGGGTGATTCGAACGTGACGTGGACGTGACGTGGGAGATTAGAACGTGACGTGGGTGTGACGTGGGCGTGACGTGGGTGTTTGGAACGTGACGTGGGCGTGACCTGGGTGATTCGAACCTGACGTGGGTGTTTGGAACGTGACGTGGGTGTGAGGTGGGCGATTCGAACGTGACGTGGGCGTGACGTGGGTGATTCGAACGTGACGTGGGTGTGACGTGGGAGATTCGAACGTGACGTGGGTGGTTCGAACGTGACGTGGGTGTGACGTGGGAGATTCGAACGTGACGTGGGCGTGACGTGGGAGATGCGAACGTGACGTGCGTGTGTCGTGGGTGATTCGAACGTGACGTGGGAGATTCGAACGTGACGTGGGCGTGACGTGGCTGATTCGAACGTGACGTGGGCGTGACGTGGCTGATTCGAACGTGACGTGGGTGTGACGTGGGAAATTCGAACGTGACGTGGGCGTGACGTGGATGTTTCGAACGTGACGTGGGCGTGACGTGGGAGATTCGAACGTGACTTGGACGTGACGTGGGAGATTCGAACGTGACGTGGGTGTGGCGTGGTTGTTTCGAACGTGACGTGGGTGTGATGTGGGCGATTCGAACGTGACGTGGGTGTGTCGTGGGTGATTCGAAGGGGATGTTGGCGTGACGTGGGAAATTCGAACGTGACGTGGGAGTGACGTGGGTGATTCGAACGTGACGTGGGCGTGACGTGGGTGATTCGAACGTGACGTGGGTGTGACGTGGGAGATTCGAACGTGACGTGGGCGTGAAGTGGGAGATTCGAACGTTACGTGGGTGTGACGTGGGAGATTAGAACGTGACGTGGGTGTGACGTGGGAGATTCGAACGTGACGTGGGTGATTCGAAAGTGACGTGGGTGTGACGTGGGTGTGACGTGGGATTTTCGAACGTGACGTGGGTGTGACGTGAGAGATTCGAACGTGACCTGGCTGGTTCGAAACTGGCGTGGATGTGCCGCCCTGCTTCAAGGCTCCCCCACCAAGCAGGGCTCAGAGGCAAGAGCACTGGGAAGGCAGAGCTTCCCTCCGCATGCCTAGGACAGCCCCCACCACGAGTGCCCGGCTCCCTTGCCTCCCCTCCGCAAGCCTACACCAGCTGTCCTCACACCTTGGCACTAGCACTCTGAGGCTGTTGCAAGGGAGGAGCATGGTTGTTCGATATGTGCTTCGAAAGGAGGTGGGTGTGACGTGGGAGATTCGAACGTGACGTGGGCGTGACGTGGGAAATTCGAACGTGAGGTGGGCGTGACATGGGTGATTCGAACGTGACGTGGGTGTGACGTGGATGATTCGAAGGTGACATGGGCGTGACCTGGGTGATTCGAACGTGACGTGGGAGATTCGAACGTGACGTGGGTGTGACGTGGGCGATTCGAACGTGACGTGGGTGTGTCGTGGGAGATTCGAACGTGACGTGGGCGTGACGTGGGAGATTCGAACGTGACGTGGGCGTGACGTGGGAAATTCGAACGTGACCTGGCTGGTTCGAAATTGGCGTGGGTGTGCCACCCTGCTTCATGGCTCCCCCACCAAGCAGGGCTCAGAGGCAAGAGCACTGGGAAGGCAGAGCTTGCCTCCGCATGCCTAGGACAGCCCCCACCACGAGTGCCCGGCTCCCTTGCCTCCCCTCCGCAAGCCTACACCAGCTGTCCTCACACCTTGGCACTAGCACTGTGAGGCTGTTGCAAGGCAGGAGCATGGTTGTTTGATATGTGCTTCGAAAGGAGGTGGGTGTTTCGTGGGTGATTCGAACGTGTCGTGGGCGTGACGTGGGTGATTCGAACGTGACGTGGGCGTGACGTGGGAAAATCGAACGTGACGTGGGTGTGACGTGGGTGAATAGAAAGTGACGTGGGTGTGACGTGGGAGATTCGAACGTGACGTGGACGTGAAGTGGGAGATTCGAGCGTGACGTCGGTGTGACGTGGGTGAATAGAAAGTGACGTGAGTGTGACGTGGGAGATTCGAACGTGACGTGGGCGTGACGTGGGTGATTCGAACGTGACGTGGGTGTGACGTGGGAGATTCGAACGTGACGTGGGTGATTCGAACGTGACGCGAGTGTGAAGTGGGAGATTCGAACGTGACGTGGGAGATTCGAACGTGACGTGGGTGTGTCGTGGGAGATTCGAACGTGACGTGGGCGTGACGTGGGTTTGACGTGGGAGATTCGAACGTGACCTGAGTGTGACGTGAGAGATTCGAACGTGACCTGGGTGGTTCGAAATTGGCGTGGGTGTGCCACCCTGCTTCAAGGCTCCCCCACCAAGCAGGGCTCAGAGGCAAGAGCACTGGGAAGGCAGAGGTTGCCTCCGCATGCCTAGGACAGCCCCCACCACGAGTGCCCGGCTCCCTTGCCTCCCCTCCGCAAGCCTACACCAGCTGTCCTCTCACCTTGGCACTAGCAGTGTGAGGCTGTTGCAAGGCAGGAGCATGGTTGTTCGATATGTGCTTCGAAGGCGACGTGGGTGTGACGTGGCAGATTCGAACGTGACGTTGGCGTGACGTGGGAAAATCGAACGTGACGTGGGTGTGACGTGGGTGAATAGAAAGTGACGTGGGTGTGACGTGGGAGATTCGAACGTGACGTGGGCGTGACGTGGGAGATTCGAGCGTGACGTCGGTGTGACGTGGGTGAATAGAAAGTGACGTGGGTGTGACGTGGGAGACTCGAACGTGACGTGGGAGATTCGAACGTGACGTGGGTGTGACGTGGGAGATTCGAACGTGACGTGGGCGTGACGTGGGAGATTCGAACGTGACGTGGGCGTGACGTGGGAAATTCGAACCTGACCTGGCTGGTTCGAAATTGGCGTGGGTGTGCCACCGTGCTTCAAGGCTCCCCCACCAAACAGGGCTCAGAGGCAAGAGCACTGGGAAGGCAGAGCTTGCCTCCGCATGCCTAGGACAGCCCCCACCACGAGTGCCCGGCTCCCTTGCCTCCCCTCCCCAAGCCTACACCAGCTGTCCTCACACCTTGGCACTAGCACTGTGAGGCTGTTGCAAGGGAGGAGCATGGTTGTTCGATATGTGCTTCGAAGGCGAGGTGGGTGTGACGTGGGAGATTCGAACGTGACGTTGGCGTGACGTGGGAAATTCGAACGTGACGTGGGTGTGACGTGGGAGAATAGAACGTGACGTGGGTGTGACGTGGGAGATTCGAACGTGACGTGGGTGATTCGAAAGTGACGTGGGTGTGACGTGGGTGTGACGTGGGATTTTCGAACGTGACGTGGGTGTGACGTGAGAGATTCGAACGTGACCTGGCTGGTTCGAAACTGGCGTGGATGTGCCGCCCTGCTTCAAGGCTCCCCCACCAAGCAGGGCTCAGAGGCAAGAGCACTGGGAAGGCAGAGCTTCCCTCCGCATGCCTAGGACAGCCCCCACCACGAGTGCCCGGCTCCCTTGCCTCCCCTCCGCAAGCCTACACCAGCTGCCCTCACACCTTGGCACTAGCACTGTGAGGCTGTTGCAAGGCAGGAGCATGGTTGTTCGATATGTGCTTCGAAGGCGAGGTGGGTGTGACGTGGAAGATTCGAACGTGACGTGGGCGTGACGTGGAAGATTCGAACGTGACGTGGGTGTGACGTGGGCGATTCGAACGTGACGTGGGCGTGACGTGGGAAATTCGAACGTGACGTGGGTGTGTCGTGGGTGATTCGAACGTGACGTGGGCGTGACATGGGTGATTCGAACGTGACGTGGGTGTGACGTGGGTGATTCGAACGTGATGTGGGCGTGACGTGGAAAATTCGAACGTGACCTGGGCGTGACGTGGGTGATTCGAACCTGACGTGAGCGTGAAGTGGGAGATTCGAACGTGACGTGGGTGTGACGTGGGAGATTCGAACGTGACGTGGGTGATTCGAACGTGACGTGGGTGTGACGTGGGTGATTCGAACGTGACGTGGGTGTGACGTGGGAGATTCGAACGTGACGTGGGTGTGACGTGGGTGATTCGAACGTGACGTGGATGTGACGTGAGTGTTTGGAACGTGACGTGGGCGTGACCTGGGTGATTCGAACCTGACGTGGGTGTTTGGAACGTGACGTGGGTGTGAGGTGGGCGATTCGAACGTGACGTGGGCGTGACGTGGGTGATTCGAACGTGACGTGGGTGTGACGTGGGAGATTCGAACGTGACGTGGGTGGTTCGAACGTGACGTGGGTGTGACGTGGGAGATTCGAACGTGACGTGGGTGTGACGTGGGAGATTCGAACGTGACGTGCGTGTGTCGTGGGTGATTCGAACGTGACGTGGGAGATTCGAACGTGACGTGGGCGTGACGTGGCTGATTCGAACGTGACGTGGGTGTGACGTGGGAGATTCGAACGTGACTTGGACGTGACGTGGGAGATTCGAACGTGACGTGGGTGTGGCGTGGTTGTTTCGAACGTGACGTGGGTGTGATGTGGGCGATTCGAACGTGACGTGGGTGTGTCGTGGGTGATTCGAAGGGGATGTTGGCGTGACGTGGGAAATTCGAACGTGACGTGGGAGTGACGTGGGTGATTCGAACGTGACGTGGGCGTGACGTGGGTGATTCGAACGTGACGTGGGTGTGACGTGGGAGATTCGAACGTGACGTGGGCGTGACGTGGGAGATTCGAACGTTACGTGGGTGTGACGTGGGAGATTAGAACGTGACGTGGGTGTGACGTGGGAGATTCGAACGTGACGTGGGTGATTCGAAAGTGACGTGGGTGTGACGTGGGTGTGACGTGGGAGTTTCGAACGTGACGTGGGTGTGACGTGGGAGATTCGAACGTGACCTGAGTGTGACGTGAGAGATTCGAACGTGACCTGGGTGGTTCGAAACTGGCGTGGATGTGCCGCCCTGCTTCAAGGCTCCCCCACCAAGCAGGGCTCAGAGGCAAGAGCACTGGGAAGGCAGAGGTTGCCTCCGCATGCCTAGGACAGCCCCCACCACGAGTGCCCGGCTCCCTTGCCTCCCCTCCGCAAGCCTACACCAGCTGTCCTCACACCTTGGCACTAGCACTGTGAGGCTGTTGCAAGGCAGGAGCATGGTTGTTCGATATGTGCTTCGAAGGCGAGGTGGGTGTGACGTGGGAGATTCGAACGTGACGTGGGCGTGACGTGGGAAATTCGAACGTGAGGTGGGCGTGACATGGGTGATTCGAACGTGACGTGGGTGTGACGTGGATGATTCGAAGGTGACATGGGCGTGACCTGGGTGATTCGAACGTGACGTGGGAGATTCGAACGTGACGTGGGTGTGACGTGGGCGATTCGAACGTGACGTGGGTGTGTCGTGGGAGATTCGAACGTGACGTGGGCGTGACGTGGGAGATTCGAACGTGACGTGGGTGATTCGAACGTGACGTGAGTGTGAAGTGGGAGATTCGAACGTGACGTGGGTGATTCGAACGTGACGTGGGCGTGACGTGGGAAAATCGAACGTGACGTGGGTGTGACGTGGGTGAATAGAAAGTGACGTGGGTGTGACGTGGGAGATTCGAACGTGACGTGGGCGTGACGTGGGAGATTCGAGCGTGACGTCGGTGTGACGTGGGTGAATAGAAAGTGCCGTGGGTGTGACGTGGGAGATTCGAACGTGACGTGGGCGTGACGTGGGTGATTCGAACGTGACGTGGGCGTTACGTGGGTGATTCGAACGTGACGTGGCTGTGACGTGGGTGATACGAACGTGACCTGGACGTGACGTGGGAGAATCGAACGTGACGTGGGAGATTCGAACGTGACGTGGGTGTGACGTGGGAGATTCGAACGTGACGTGGGTGTGACGTGGGAGATTCGAACGTGACGTGGGTGTGTCGTGGGAGATTCGAACGTGACGTGGGCGTGACGTGGGAAATTCGAACGTGACCTGGCTGGTTCGAAATTGGCGTGGGTGTGCCACCGTGCTTCAAGGCTCCCCCACCAAACAGGGCTCAGAGGTAAGAGCACTGGGAAGGCAGAGCTTGCCTCCGCATGCCTAGGACAGCCCCCACCACGAGTGCCCGGCTCCCTTGCCTCCCCTCCCCAAGCCTACACCAGCTGTCCTCACACCTTGGCACTAGCACTGTGAGGCTGTTGCAAGGGAGGAGCATGGTTGTTCGATATGTGCTTCGAAGGCGAGGTGGGTGTGACGTGGGAGATTCGAACGTGACGTTGGCGTGACGTGGGAAATTCGAACGTGACGTGGGTGTGACGTGGGTGATTCGAACGTGACATGGGCGTGCCGTGGGAGATTCGAACGTGACGTGAGCGTGACGTGGGTGATTCGAACCTGACGTGGGTGTTTGGAACGTGACGTGGGTGTGACGTGGGTGTTTGGAACGTGACGTGGGTGTGTCGTGGGTGATTCGAACGTGACGTGGGCGTGACGTGGGTGATTCGAACGTGACGTGGGAGATTCGAACGTGACGTGGGCGTGACGTGGGAGATTCGAACGTGACGTGGGTGATTCGAACGTGACGTGAGTGTGAAGTGGGAGATTCGAACGTGACGAGGACGTGACGTGAGTGTCTGGAACGTGACGTGGGCGTGACCTGGGTGATTCGAACGTGACCTGAGAGATTCGAACGTGACGTGAGTGTGAAGTGGGAGATTCGAATGTGACGTGGGTGATTCGAACGTGACGTTGGCGTGAAGTGGGAGATTCGAAGGTGACATGGGCGTGACCTGGGTGATTCGAACCTGACGTGGGTGTTTGGAACGTGACGTGGGTGTGACGTGGGTAATTCGAAGGTGAGGTGGGTGTGACGTGGGAGATTCGAATGTGACGTGGGCGTGACGTGGGAGATTCGAACGTGACGTGGGTGATTCGAACGTGACGTGGGTGTGACGTGGGTGATTCGAACGTGACGTGGGTGTGACGTGGGAAATTCGAACGTGACCTGGGCGTGACGTGGGTGATTCGAACCTGACGTGAGCGTGAAGTGGGAGATTCGAACGTGACGTGGGTGTGACGTGGGAGATTCGAACGTGACGTGGGTGATTCGAACGTGACGTGGGTGTGACGTGGGTGATTCGAACGTGACGTGGGTGTGACGTGGAAATTCGAATGTGACCTGGGCGTGACGTGGGTGATTCGAACCTGACGTGAGCGTGAAGTGGGAGATTCGAACGTGACGTGGGTGTGACGTGGGTGATTCGAACTTGACGTGGGTGTGACGTGGGTGATTCGAACGTGACGTGGACGTGACGTGGGAGATTAGAACGTGACGTGGGTGTGACGTGGGCGTGACGTGGGTGTTTGGAACGTGACGTGGGCGTGACCTGGGTGATTCGAACCTGACGTGGGTGTTTGGAACGTGACGTGGGTGTGAGGTGGGCGATTCGAACGTGACGTGGGCGTGACGTGGGTGATTCGAACGTGACGTGGGTGTGACGTGGGAGATTCGAACGTGACGTGGGTGGTTCGAACGTGACGTGGGTGTGACGTGGGAGATTCGAACGTGACGTGGGCGTGACGTGGGAGATGCGAACGTGACGTGCGTGTGTCGTGGGTGATTCGAACGTGACGTGGGAGATTCGAACGTGACGTGGGCGTGACGTGGCTGATTCGAACGTGACGTGGGCGTGACGTGGCTGATTCGAACGTGACGTGGGTGTGACGTGGGAAATTCGAACGTGACGTGGGCGTGACGTGGATGTTTCGAACGTGACGTGGGCGTGACGTGGGAGATTCGAACGTGACTTGGACGTGACGTGGGAGATTCGAACGTGACGTGGGTGTGGCGTGGTTGTTTCGAACGTGACGTGGGTGTGATGTGGGCGATTCGAACGTGACGTGGGTGTGTCGTGGGTGATTCGAAGGGGATGTTGGCGTGACGTGGGAAATTCGAACGTGACGTGGGAGTGACGTGGGTGATTCGAACGTGACGTGGGCGTGACGTGGGTGATTCGAACGTGACGTGGGTGTGACGTGGGAGATTCGAACGTGACGTGGGCGTGAAGTGGGAGATTCGAACGTTACGTGGGTGTGACGTGGGAGATTAGAACGTGACGTGGGTGTGACGTGGGAGATTCGAACGTGACGTGGGTGATTCGAAAGTGACGTGGGTGTGACGTGGGTGTGACGTGGGATTTTCGAACGTGACGTGGGTGTGACGTGAGAGATTCGAACGTGACCTGGCTGGTTCGAAACTGGCGTGGATGTGCCGCCCTGCTTCAAGGCTCCCCCACCAAGCAGGGCTCAGAGGCAAGAGCACTGGGAAGGCAGAGCTTCCCTCCGCATGCCTAGGACAGCCCCCACCACGAGTGCCCGGCTCCCTTGCCTCCCCTCCGCAAGCCTACACCAGCTGTCCTCACACCTTGGCACTAGCACTCTGAGGCTGTTGCAAGGGAGGAGCATGGTTGTTCGATATGTGCTTCGAAAGGAGGTGGGTGTGACGTGGGAGATTCGAACGTGACGTGGGCGTGACGTGGGAAATTCGAACGTGAGGTGGGCGTGACATGGGTGATTCGAACGTGACGTGGGTGTGACGTGGATGATTCGAAGGTGACATGGGCGTGACCTGGGTGATTCGAACGTGACGTGGGAGATTCGAACGTGACGTGGGTGTGACGTGGGCGATTCGAACGTGACGTGGGTGTGTCGTGGGAGATTCGAACGTGACGTGGGCGTGACGTGGGTGATTCGAACGTGACGTGGGCGTGACGTGGGAAATTCGAACGTGACCTGGCTGGTTCGAAATTGGCGTGGGTGTGCCACCCTGCTTCATGGCTCCCCCACCAAGCAGGGCTCAGAGGCAAGAGCACTGGGAAGGCAGAGCTTGCCTCCGCATGCCTAGGACAGCCCCCACCACGAGTGCCCGGCTCCCTTGCCTCCCCTCCGCAAGCCTACACCAGCTGTCCTCACACCTTGGCACTAGCACTGTGAGGCTGTTGCAAGGCAGGAGCATGGTTGTTTGATATGTGCTTCGAAAGGAGGTGGGTGTTTCGTGGGTGATTCGAACGTGTCGTGGGCGTGACGTGGGTGATTCGAACGTGACGTGGGCGTGACGTGGGAAAATCGAACGTGACGTGGGTGTGACGTGGGTGAATAGAAAGTGACGTGGGTGTGACGTGGGAGATTCGAACGTGACGTGGACGTGAAGTGGGAGATTCGAGCGTGACGTCGGTGTGACGTGGGTGAATAGAAAGTGACGTGAGTGTGACGTGGGAGATTCGAACGTGACGTGGGCGTGACGTGGGTGATTCGAACGTGACGTGGGTGTGACGTGGGAGATTCGAACGTGACGTGGGTGATTCGAACGTGACGCGAGTGTGAAGTGGGAGATTCGAACGTGACGTGGGAGATTCGAACGTGACGTGGGTGTGTCGTGGGAGATTCGAACGTGACGTGGGCGTGACGTGGGTTTGACGTGGGAGATTCGAACGTGACCTGAGTGTGACGTGAGAGATTCGAACGTGACCTGGGTGGTTCGAAATTGGCGTGGGTGTGCCACCCTGCTTCATGGCTCCCCCACCAAGCAGGGCTCAGAGGCAAGAGCACTGGGAAGGCAGAGGTTGCCTCCGCATGCCTAGGACAGCCCCCACCACGAGTGCCCGGCTCCCTTGCCTCCCCTCCGCAAGCCTACACCAGCTGTCCTCTCACCTTGGCACTAGCAGTGTGAGGCTGTTGCAAGGCAGGAGCATGGTTGTTCGATATGTGCTTCGAAGGCGACGTGGGTGTGACGTGGCAGATTCGAACGTGACGTTGGCGTGACGTGGGAAAATCGAACGTGACGTGGGTGTGACGTGGGTGAATAGAAAGTGACGTGGGTGTGACGTGGGAGATTCGAACGTGACGTGGGCGTGACGTGGGAGATTCGAGCGTGACGTCGGTGTGACGTGGGTGAATAGAAAGTGACGTGGGTGTGACGTGGGAGACTCGAACGTGACGTGGGAGATTCGAACGTGACGTGGGTGTGACGTGGGAGATTCGAACGTGACGTGGGCGTGACGTGGGAGATTCGAACGTGACGTGGGCGTGACGTGGGAAATTCGAACCTGACCTGGCTGGTTCGAAATTGGCGTGGGTGTGCCACCGTGCTTCAAGGCTCCCCCACCAAACAGGGCTCAGAGGCAAGAGCACTGGGAAGGCAGAGCTTGCCTCCGCATGCCTAGGACAGCCCCCACCACGAGTGCCCGGCTCCCTTGCCTCCCCTCCCCAAGCCTACACCAGCTGTCCTCACACCTTGGCACTAGCACTGTGAGGCTGTTGCAAGGGAGGAGCATGGTTGTTCGATATGTGCTTCGAAGGCGAGGTGGGTGTGACGTGGGAGATTCGAACGTGACGTTGGCGTGACGTGGGAAATTCGAACGTGACGTGGGTGTGACGTGGGAGAATAGAACGTGACGTGGGTGTGACGTGGGAGATTCGAACGTGACGTGGGTGATTCGAAAGTGACGTGGGTGTGACGTGGGTGTGACGTGGGATTTTCGAACGTGACGTGGGTGTGACGTGAGAGATTCGAACGTGACCTGGCTGGTTCGAAACTGGCGTGGATGTGCCGCCCTGCTTCAAGGCTCCCCCACCAAGCAGGGCTCAGAGGCAAGAGCACTGGGAAGGCAGAGCTTCCCTCCGCATGCCTAGGACAGCCCCCACCACGAGTGCCCGGCTCCCTTGCCTCCCCTCCGCAAGCCTACACCAGCTGCCCTCACACCTTGGCACTAGCACTGTGAGGCTGTTGCAAGGCAGGAGCATGGTTGTTCGATATGTGCTTCGAAGGCGAGGTGGGTGTGACGTGGAAGATTCGAACGTGACGTGGGCGTGACGTGGAAGATTCGAACGTGACGTGGGTGTGACGTGGGCGATTCGAACGTGACGTGGGCGTGACGTGGGAAATTCGAACGTGACGTGGGTGTGTCGTGGGTGATTCGAACGTGACGTGGGCGTGACATGGGTGATTCGAACGTGACGTGGGTGTGACGTGGGTGATTCGAACGTGATGTGGGCGTGACGTGGAAAATTCGAACGTGACGTGGGCGTGACGTGGGTGATTCGAACGCGACGCGAGTGGGAAGTGGGAGATTCGAACTTGACGTGGGAGATTCGAACGTGACGTGAGCGTGAAGTGGGTGATTCGAACGTGACGTGGGTGATTCGAAAGTGACGTGGGTGTGACGTGGGTGTGACGTGGGAGTTTCGAACGTGACGTGGGCGTGACGTGGGAGATTCGAACGTGACGTGGGTGATTCGAACGTGACGTGGGTGTGACGTGGGCGATTCGAACGTGACGTGGGTGTGACGTGGGTGTGACGTGGGAGATTCGAACGTGACGTGGGCGATTCGAACGTGACGTGGGTGTGTCGTGGGAGATTCGAACGTGACGTGGGCGTGACGTGGGTAATTCGAACGTGACGTGGGTGTGACGTGGTTGATTCGAACGTGACGTGGGTGTGACGTGAGTGTTTGGAACGTGACGTGGGCGTGACCTGGGTGATTCGAACCTGACGTGGGTATTTTGAACGTGACGTGGGTGTGACGTGGGCGATTCGAAAGTGACGTGGGTGATTCGAACGTGACGTGAGTGTGAAGTGGGAGATTCGAACGTGACGAGGACGTGACGTGAGTGTCTGGAACGTGACGTGGGCGTGACCTGGGTGATTCGAACGTGACCTGAGAGATTCGAACGTGACGTGAGTGTGAAGTGGGAGATTCGAACGTGACGTGGGTGATTCGAACGTGACGTTGGCGTGAAGTGGGAGATTCGAAGGTGACATGGGCGTGACCTGGGTGATTCGAACCTGACGTGGGTGTTTGGAACGTGACGTGGGTGTGACGTGGGTAATTCGAAGGTGAGGTGGGTGTGACGTGGGAGATTCGAATGTGACGTGGGCGTGACGTGGGAGATTCGAACGTGACGTGGGTGATTCGAACGTGACGTGGGTGTGACGTGGGTGATTCGAACGTGACGTGGGTGTGACGTGGGAAATTCGAACGTGACCTGGGCGTGACGTGGGTGATTCGAACCTGACGTGAGCGTGAAGTGGGAGATTCGAACGTGACGTGGGTGTGACGTGGGAGATTCGAACGTGACGTGGGTGATTCGAACGTGACGTGGGTGTGACGTGGGTGATTCGAACGTGACGTGGGTGTGACGTGGGAGATTCGAACGTGACGTGGGTGTGACGTGGGTGATTCGAACGTGACGTGGATGTGACGTGAGTGTTTGGAACGTGACGTGGGCGTGACCTGGGTGATTCGAACCTGACGTGGGTGTTTGGAACGTGACGTGGGTGTGAGGTGGGCGATTCGAACGTGACGTGGGCGTGACGTGGGTGATTCGAACGTGACGTGGGTGTGACGTGGGAGATTCGAACGTGACGTGGGTGGTTCGAACGTGACGTGGGTGTGACGTGGGAGATTCGAACGTGACGTGGGCGTGACTTGGGAGATTCGAACCTGACCTGGCTGGTTCGAAATTGGCGTGGGTGTGCCACCCTGCTTCATGGCTCCCCCACCAAGCAGGGCTCAGAGGCAAGAGCACTGGGAAGGCAGAGCTTCCCTCCGCATGCCTAGGACAGCCCCCACCACGAGTGCCCGGCTCCCTTGCCTCCCCTCCGCAAGCCTACACCAGCTGTCCTCACACCTTGGCACTAGCACTGTGAGGCTGTTGCAAGGGAGGAGCATGGTTGTTCGATATGTGCTTCGAAGGCGAGGTGGGTGTGACGTGGGAGATTCGAACGTGACGTTGGCGTGACGTGGGAAATTCGAACGTGACGTGGGTGTGACGTGGGAGATTCGAACGTGACATGGGCGTGCCGTGGGAGATTCGAACGTGACATGAGCGTGACGTGGGTGATTCGAACCTGACGTGCGTGTTTGGAACGTGACGTGGGTGTGTCGTGGGTGATTCGAACGTGACGTGGGCGTTACGTGGGTGATTCGAACGTGACGCGGGTGTGACGTGGGAGATTCGAACGTGACGTGGGAGATTAGAACGTGACGTGGGTGTGACGTGGGAGATTCGAACGTGACGTGGGTGATTCGAAAGTGACGTGGGTGTGACGTGGGTGTGACGTGGGATTTTCGAACGTGACGTGGGTGTGACGTGAGAGATTCGAACGTGACCTGGCTGGTTCGAAACTGGCGTGGATGTGCCGCCCTGCTTCAAGGCTCCCCCACCAAGCAGGGCTCAGAGGCAAGAGCACTGGGAAGGCAGAGCTTCCCTCCGCATGCCTAGGACAGCCCCCACCACGAGTGCCCGGCTCCCTTGCCTCCCCTCCGCAAGCCTACACCAGCTGCCCTCACACCTTGGCACTAGCACTGTGAGGCTGTTGCAAGGCAGGAGCATGGTTGTTCGATATGTGCTTCGAAGGCGAGGTGGGTGTGACGTGGAAGATTCGAACGTGACGTGGGCGTGACGTGGGAGATTCGAACGTGACGTGGGTGTGACGTGGGCGATTCGAACGTGACGTGGGCGTGACGTGGGAAATTCGAACGTGACGTGGGTGTGTCGTGGGTGATTCGAACGTGACGTGGGCGTGACATGGGTGATTCGAACGTGACGTGGGTGTGACGTGGGTGATTCGAACGTGATGTGGGCGTGACGTGGAAAATTCGAACGTGACGTGGGCGTGACGTGGGTGATTCGAACGCGACGCGAGTGGGAAGTGGGAGATTCGAACTTGACGTGGGAGATTCGAACGTGACGTGAGCGTGAAGTGGGTGATTCGAACGTGACGTGGGTGATTCGAAAGTGACGTGGGTGTGACGTGGGTGTGACGTGGGAGTTTCGAACGTGACGTGGGCGTGACGTGGGAGATTCGAACGTGACGTGGGTGATTCGAACGTGACGTGGGTGTGACGTGGGCGATTCGAACGTGACGTGGGTGTGACGTGGGTGTGACGTGGGAGATTCGAACGTGACGTGGGCGATTCGAACGTGACGTGGGTGTGTCGTGGGAGATTCGAACGTGACGTGGGCGTGACGTGGGTAATTCGAACGTGACGTGGGTGTGACGTGGTTGATTCGAACGTGACGTGGGTGTGACGTGAGTGTTTGGAACGTGACGTGGGCGTGACCTGGGTGATTCGAACCTGACGTGGGTATTTTGAACGTGACGTGGGTGTGACGTGGGCGATTCGAAAGTGACGTGGGTGATTCGA
Organism: Apteryx mantelli; assembly: GCF_036417845.1. NCBI lineage: Eukaryota > Metazoa > Chordata > Aves > Apterygiformes > Apterygidae > Apteryx > Apteryx mantelli. Next base: position 26,571,716 of record NC_089987.1, read on the forward strand.
ACGTGACGTGAGTGTGAAGTGGGAGATTCGAACGTGACGAGGACGTGACGTGAGTGTCTGGAACGTGACGTGGGCGTGACCTGGGTGATTCGGACGTGACCTGAGAGATTCGAACGTGACGTGAGTGTGAAGTGGGAGATTCGAACGTGACGTGGGTGATTCGAACGTGACGTTGGCGTGAAGTGGGAGATTCGAAGGTGACATGGGCGTGACCTGGGTGATTCGAACCTGACGTGGGTGTTTGGAACGTGACGTGGGTGTGACGTGGGTAATTCGAAGGTGAGGTGGGTGTGACGTGGGAGATTCGAATGTGACGTGGGCGTGACGTGGGAGATTCGAACGTGACGTGGGTGATTCGAACGTGACGTGGGTGTGACGTGGGTGATTCGAACGTGACGTGGGTGTGACGTGGGAAATTCGAACGTGACCTGGGCGTGACGTGGGTGATTCGAACCTGACGTGAGCGTGAAGTGGGAGATTCGAACGTGACGTGGGTGTGACGTGGGAGATTCGAACGTGACGTGGGTGATTCGAACGTGACGTGGGTGTGACGTGGGTGATTCGAACGTGACGTGGGTGTGACGTGGGAGATTCGAACGTGACGTGGGTGTGACGTGGGTGATTCGAACGTGACGTGGATGTGACGTGAGTGTTTGGAACGTGACGTGGGCGTGACCTGGGTGATTCGAACCTGACGTGGGTGTTTGGAACGTGACGTGGGTGTGAGGTGGGCGATTCGAACGTGACGTGGGCGTGACGTGGGTGATTCGAACGTGACGTGGGTGTGACGTGGGAGATTCGAACGTGACGTGGGTGGTTCGAACGTGACGTGGGTGTGACGTGGGAGATTCGAACGTGACGTGGGCGTGACGTGGGAGATTCGAACCTGACCTGGCTGGTTCGAAATTGGCGTGGGTGTGCCACCCTGCTTCATGGCTCCCCCACCAAGCAGGGCTCAGAGGCAAGAGCACTGGGAAGGCAGAGCTTCCCTCCGCATGCCTAGGACAGCCCCCACCACGAGTGCCCGGCTCCCTTGCCTCCCCTCCGCAAGCCTACACCAGCTGTCCTCACACCTTGGCACTAGCACTGTGAGGCTGTTGCAAGGGAGGAGCATGGTTGTTCGATATGTGCTTCGAAGGCGAGGTGGGTGTGACGTGGGAGATTCGAACGTGACGTTGGCGTGACGTGGGAAATTCGAACGTGACGTGGGTGTGACGTGGGAGATTCGAACGTGACATGGGCGTGCCGTGGGAGATTCGAACGTGACATGAGCGTGACGTGGGTGATTCGAACCTGACGTGCGTGTTTGGAACGTGACGTGGGTGTGTCGTGGGTGATTCGAACGTGACGTGGGCGTTACGTGGGTGATTCGAACGTGACGCGGGTGTGACGTGGGAGATTCGAACGTGACGTGGGAGATTCGAACGTGACGTGGGCGTGACGTGGGAGATTCGAACGTGACGTGGGTGATTCGAACGTGACGTGGGTGTGACGTGGGCGATTCGAACGTGACGTGGGCGTGACGTGGGAAATTCGAACGTGACGTGGGTGTGTCGTGGGTGATTCGAACGTGACGTGGGCGTGACATGGGTGATTCGAACGTGACGTGGGTGTGACGTGGGTGATTCGAACGTGATGTGGGCGTGACGTGGAAAATTCGAACGTGACGTGGGCGTGACGTGGGTGATTCGAACGCGACGCGAGTGGGAAGTGGGAGATTCGAACTTGACGTGGGAGATTCGAACGTGACGTGAGCGTGAAGTGGGTGATTCGAACGTGACGTGGGTGATTCGAAAGTGACGTGGGTGTGACGTGGGTGTGACGTGGGAGTTTCGAACGTGACGTGGGCGTGACGTGGGAGATTCGAACGTGACGTGGGTGATTCGAACGTGACGTGGGTGTGACGTGGGCGATTCGAACGTGACGTGGGTGTGACGTGGGTGTGACGTGGGAGATTCGAACGTGACGTGGGCGATTCGAACGTGACGTGGGTGTGTCGTGGGAGATTCGAACGTGACGTGGGCGTGACGTGGGTAATTCGAACGTGACGTGGGTGTGACGTGGTTGATTCGAACGTGACGTGGGTGTGACGTGAGTGTTTGGAACGTGACGTGGGCGTGACCTGGGTGATTCGAACCTGACGTGGGTATTTTGAACGTGACGTGGGTGTGACGTGGGCGATTCGAAAGTGACGTGGGTGATTCGAACGTGACGTGAGTGTGAAGTGGGAGATTCGAACGTGACGAGGACGTGACGTGAGTGTCTGGAACGTGACGTGGGCGTGACCTGGGTGATTCGGACGTGACCTGAGAGATTCGAACGTGACGTGAGTGTGAAGTGGGAGATTCGAACGTGACGTGGGTGATTCGAACGTGACGTTGGCGTGAAGTGGGAGATTCGAAGGTGACATGGGCGTGACCTGGGTGATTCGAACCTGACGTGGGTGTTTGGAACGTGACGTGGGTGTGACGTGGGTAATTCGAAGGTGAGGTGGGTGTGACGTGGGAGATTCGAATGTGACGTGGGCGTGACGTGGGAGATTCGAACGTGACGTGGGTGATTCGAACGTGACGTGGGTGTGACGTGGGTGATTCGAACGTGACGTGGGTGTGACGTGGGAAATTCGAACGTGACCTGGGCGTGACGTGGGTGATTCGAACCTGACGTGAGCGTGAAGTGGGAGATTCGAACGTGACGTGGGTGTGACGTGGGAGATTCGAACGTGACGTGGGTGATTCGAACGTGACGTGGGTGTGACGTGGGTGATTCGAACGTGACGTGGGTGTGACGTGGGAGATTCGAACGTGACGTGGGTGTGACGTGGGTGATTCGAACGTGACGTGGATGTGACGTGAGTGTTTGGAACGTGACGTGGGCGTGACCTGGGTGATTCGAACCTGACGTGGGTGTTTGGAACGTGACGTGGGTGTGAGGTGGGCGATTCGAACGTGACGTGGGCGTGACGTGGGTGATTCGAACGTGACGTGGGTGTGACGTGGGAGATTCGAACGTGACGTGGGTGGTTCGAACGTGACGTGGGTGTGACGTGGGAGATTCGAACGTGACGTGGGCGTGACGTGGGAGATTCGAACCTGACCTGGCTGGTTCGAAATTGGCGTGGGTGTGCCACCCTGCTTCATGGCTCCCCCACCAAGCAGGGCTCAGAGGCAAGAGCACTGGGAAGGCAGAGCTTCCCTCCGCATGCCTAGGACAGCCCCCACCACGAGTGCCCGGCTCCCTTGCCTCCCCTCCGCAAGCCTACACCAGCTGTCCTCACACCTTGGCACTAGCACTGTGAGGCTGTTGCAAGGGAGGAGCATGGTTGTTCGATATGTGCTTCGAAGGCGAGGTGGGTGTGACGTGGGAGATTCGAACGTGACGTTGGCGTGACGTGGGAAATTCGAACGTGACGTGGGTGTGACGTGGGAGATTCGAACGTGACATGGGCGTGCCGTGGGAGATTCGAACGTGACATGAGCGTGACGTGGGTGATTCGAACCTGACGTGCGTGTTTGGAACGTGACGTGGGTGTGTCGTGGGTGATTCGAACGTGACGTGGGCGTTACGTGGGTGATTCGAACGTGACGCGGGTGTGACGTGGGAGATTCGAACGTGACGTGGGAGATTCGAACGTGACGTGGGCGTGACGTGGGAGATTCGAACGTGACGTGGGTGATTCGAACGTGACGTGGGTGTGACGTGGGCGATTCGAACGTGACGTGGGCGTGACGTGGGAAATTCGAACGTGACGTGGGTGTGTCGTGGGTGATTCGAACGTGACGTGGGCGTGACATGGGTGATTCGAACGTGACGTGGGTGTGACGTGGGTGATTCGAACGTGATGTGGGCGTGACGTGGAAAATTCGAACGTGACGTGGGCGTGACGTGGGTGATTCGAACGCGACGCGAGTGGGAAGTGGGAGATTCGAACTTGACGTGGGAGATTCGAACGTGACGTGAGCGTGAAGTGGGTGATTCGAACGTGACGTGGGTGATTCGAAAGTGACGTGGGTGTGACGTGGGTGTGACGTGGGAGTTTCGAACGTGACGTGGGCGTGACGTGGGAGATTCGAACGTGACGTGGGTGATTCGAACGTGACGTGGGTGTGACGTGGGCGATTCGAACGTGACGTGGGTGTGACGTGGGTGTGACGTGGGAGATTCGAACGTGACGTGGGCGATTCGAACGTGACGTGGGTGTGTCGTGGGAGATTCGAACGTGACGTGGGCGTGACGTGGGTAATTCGAACGTGACGTGGGTGTGACGTGGTTGATTCGAACGTGACGTGGGTGTGACGTGAGTGTTTGGAACGTGACGTGGGCGTGACCTGGGTGATTCGAACCTGACGTGGGTATTTTGAACGTGACGTGGGTGTGACGTGGGCGATTCGAAAGTGACGTGGGTGATTCGAACGTGACGTGAGTGTGAAGTGGGAGATTCGAACGTGACGAGGACGTGACGTGAGTGTCTGGAACGTGACGTGGGCGTGACCTGGGTGATTCGAACGTGACCTGAGAGATTCGAACGTGACGTGAGTGTGAAGTGGGAGATTCGAACGTGACGTGGGTGATTCGAACGTGACGTTGGCGTGAAGTGGGAGATTCGAAGGTGACATGGGCGTGACCTGGGTGATTCGAACCTGACGTGGGTGTTTGGAACGTGACGTGGGTGTGACGTGGGTAATTCGAAGGTGAGGTGGGTGTGACGTGGGAGATTCGAATGTGACGTGGGCGTGACGTGGGAGATTCGAACGTGACGTGGGTGATTCGAACGTGACGTGGGTGTGACGTGGGTGATTCGAACGTGACGTGGGTGTGACGTGGGAAATTCGAACGTGACCTGGGCGTGACGTGGGTGATTCGAACCTGACGTGAGCGTGAAGTGGGAGATTCGAACGTGACGTGGGTGTGACGTGGGAGATTCGAACGTGACGTGGGTGATTCGAACGTGACGTGGGTGTGACGTGGGTGATTCGAACGTGACGTGGGTGTGACGTGGGAGATTCGAACGTGACGTGGGTGTGACGTGGGTGATTCGAACGTGACGTGGATGTGACGTGAGTGTTTGGAACGTGACGTGGGCGTGACCTGGGTGATTCGAACCTGACGTGGGTGTTTGGAACGTGACGTGGGTGTGAGGTGGGCGATTCGAACGTGACGTGGGCGTGACGTGGGTGATTCGAACGTGACGTGGGTGTGACGTGGGAGATTCGAACGTGACGTGGGTGGTTCGAACGTGACGTGGGTGTGACGTGGGAGATTCGAACGTGACGTGGGTGTGACGTGGGAGATTCGAACGTGACGTGCGTGTGTCGTGGGTGATTCGAACGTGACGTGGGAGATTCGAACGTGACGTGGGCGTGACGTGGCTGATTCGAACGTGACGTGGGTGTGACGTGGGAGATTCGAACGTGACTTGGACGTGACGTGGGAGATTCGAACGTGACGTGGGTGTGGCGTGGTTGTTTCGAACGTGACGTGGGTGTGATGTGGGCGATTCGAACGTGACGTGGGTGTGTCGTGGGTGATTCGAAGGGGATGTTGGCGTGACGTGGGAAATTCGAACGTGACGTGGGAGTGACGTGGGTGATTCGAACGTGACGTGGGCGTGACGTGGGTGATTCGAACGTGACGTGGGTGTGACGTGGGAGATTCGAACGTGACGTGGGCGTGACGTGGGAGATTCGAACGTTACGTGGGTGTGACGTGGGAGATTAGAACGTGACGTGGGTGTGACGTGGGAGATTCGAACGTGACGTGGGTGATTCGAAAGTGACGTGGGTGTGACGTGGGTGTGACGTGGGAGTTTCGAACGTGACGTGGGTGTGACGTGGGAGATTCGAACGTGACCTGAGTGTGACGTGAGAGATTCGAACGTGACCTGGGTGGTTCGAAACTGGCGTGGATGTGCCGCCCTGCTTCAAGGCTCCCCCACCAAGCAGGGCTCAGAGGCAAGAGCACTGGGAAGGCAGAGGTTGCCTCCGCATGCCTAGGACAGCCCCCACCACGAGTGCCCGGCTCCCTTGCCTCCCCTCCGCAAGCCTACACCAGCTGTCCTCACACCTTGGCACTAGCACTGTGAGGCTGTTGCAAGGCAGGAGCATGGTTGTTCGATATGTGCTTCGAAGGCGAGGTGGGTGTGACGTGGGAGATTCGAACGTGACGTGGGCGTGACGTGGGAAATTCGAACGTGAGGTGGGCGTGACATGGGTGATTCGAACGTGACGTGGGTGTGACGTGGATGATTCGAAGGTGACATGGGCGTGACCTGGGTGATTCGAACGTGACGTGGGAGATTCGAACGTGACGTGGGTGTGACGTGGGCGATTCGAACGTGACGTGGGTGTGTCGTGGGAGATTCGAACGTGACGTGGGCGTGACGTGGGAGATTCGAACGTGACGTGGGTGATTCGAACGTGACGTGAGTGTGAAGTGGGAGATTCGAACGTGACGTGGGTGATTCGAACGTGACGTGGGCGTGACGTGGGAAAATCGAACGTGACGTGGGTGTGACGTGGGTGAATAGAAAGTGACGTGGGTGTGACGTGGGAGATTCGAACGTGACGTGGGCGTGACGTGGGAGATTCGAGCGTGACGTCGGTGTGACGTGGGTGAATAGAAAGTGCCGTGGGTGTGACGTGGGAGATTCGAACGTGACGTGGGCGTGACGTGGGTGATTCGAACGTGACGTGGGCGTTACGTGGGTGATTCGAACGTGACGTGGCTGTGACGTGGGTGATACGAACGTGACCTGGACGTGACGTGGGAGAATCGAACGTGACGTGGGAGATTCGAACGTGACGTGGGTGTGACGTGGGAGATTCGAACGTGACGTGGGTGTGTCGTGGGAGATTCGAACGTGACGTGGGCGTGACGTGGGAAATTCGAACGTGACCTGGCTGGTTCGAAATTGGCGTGGGTGTGCCACCGTGCTTCAAGGCTCCCCCACCAAACAGGGCTCAGAGGCAAGAGCACTGGGAAGGCAGAGCTTGCCTCCGCATGCCTAGGACAGCCCCCACCACGAGTGCCCGGCTCCCTTGCCTCCCCTCCCCAAGCCTACACCAGCTGTCCTCACACCTTGGCACTAGCACTGTGAGGCTGTTGCAAGGGAGGAGCATGGTTGTTCGATATGTGCTTCGAAGGCGAGGTGGGTGTGACGTGGGAGATTCGAACGTGACGTTGGCGTGACGTGGGAAATTCGAACGTGACGTGGGTGTGACGTGGGTGATTCGAACGTGACATGGGCGTGCCGTGGGAGATTCGAACGTGACGTGAGCGTGACGTGGGTGATTCGAACCTGACGTGGGTGTTTGGAACGTGACGTGGGTGTGACGTGGGTGTTTGGAACGTGACGTGGGTGTGTCGTGGGTGATTCGAACGTGACGTGGGCGTGACGTGGGTGATTCGAACGTGACGTGGGAGATTCGAACGTGACGTGGGCGTGACGTGGGAGATTCGAACGTGACGTGGGTGATTCGAACGTGACGTGAGTGTGAAGTGGGAGATTCGAACGTGACGAGGACGTGACGTGAGTGTCTGGAACGTGACGTGGGCGTGACCTGGGTGATTCGAACGTGACCTGAGAGATTCGAACGTGACGTGAGTGTGAAGTGGGAGATTCGAATGTGACGTGGGTGATTCGAACGTGACGTTGGCGTGAAGTGGGAGATTCGAAGGTGACATGGGCGTGACCTGGGTGATTCGAACCTGACGTGGGTGTTTGGAACGTGACGTGGGTGTGACGTGGGTAATTCGAAGGTGAGGTGGGTGTGACGTGGGAGATTCGAATGTGACGTGGGCGTGACGTGGGAGATTCGAACGTGACGTGGGTGATTCGAACGTGACGTGGGTGTGACGTGGGTGATTCGAACGTGACGTGGGTGTGACGTGGGAAATTCGAACGTGACCTGGGCGTGACGTGGGTGATTCGAACCTGACGTGAGCGTGAAGTGGGAGATTCGAACGTGACGTGGGTGTGACGTGGGAGATTCGAACGTGACGTGGGTGATTCGAACGTGACGTGGGTGTGACGTGGGTGATTCGAACGTGACGTGGGTGTGACGTGGAAATTCGAATGTGACCTGGGCGTGACGTGGGTGATTCGAACCTGACGTGAGCGTGAAGTGGGAGATTCGAACGTGACGTGGGTGTGACGTGGGTGATTCGAACTTGACGTGGGTGTGACGTGGGTGATTCGAACGTGACGTGGGTGTGACGTGGGAAATTCGAACGTGGCCTGGGCGTGACGTGGGTGATTCGAACCTGACGTGAGCGTGAAGTGGGAGATTCGAACGTGACGTGGGTGTGACGTGGGTGATTCGAACGTGACGTGGGTGTGACGTGGGTGATTCGAACGTGACGTGGACGTGACGTGGGAGATTAGAACGTGACGTGGGTGTGACGTGGGCGTGACGTGGGTGTTTGGAACGTGACGTGGGCGTGACCTGGGTGATTCGAACCTGACGTGGGTGTTTGGAACGTGACGTGGGTGTGAGGTGGGCGATTCGAACGTGACGTGGGCGTGACGTGGGTGATTCGAACGTGACGTGGGTGTGACGTGGGAGATTCGAACGTGACGTGGGTGGTTCGAACGTGACGTGGGTGTGACGTGGGAGATTCGAACGTGACGTGGGCGTGACGTGGGAGATGCGAACGTGACGTGCGTGTGTCGTGGGTGATTCGAACGTGACGTGGGAGATTCGAACGTGACGTGGGCGTGACGTGGCTGATTCGAACGTGACGTGGGCGTGACGTGGCTGATTCGAACGTGACGTGGGTGTGACGTGGGAAATTCGAACGTGACGTGGGCGTGACGTGGATGTTTCGAACGTGACGTGGGCGTGACGTGGGAGATTCGAACGTGACTTGGACGTGACGTGGGAGATTCGAACGTGACGTGGGTGTGGCGTGGTTGTTTCGAACGTGACGTGGGTGTGATGTGGGCGATTCGAACGTGACGTGGGTGTGTCGTGGGTGATTCGAAGGGGATGTTGGCGTGACGTGGGAAATTCGAACGTGACGTGGGAGTGACGTGGGTGATTCGAACGTGACGTGGGCGTGACGTGGGTGATTCGAACGTGACGTGGGTGTGACGTGGGAGATTCGAACGTGACGTGGGCGTGAAGTGGGAGATTCGAACGTTACGTGGGTGTGACGTGGGAGATTAGAACGTGACGTGGGTGTGACGTGGGAGATTCGAACGTGACGTGGGTGATTCGAAAGTGACGTGGGTGTGACGTGGGTGTGACGTGGGATTTTCGAACGTGACGTGGGTGTGACGTGAGAGATTCGAACGTGACCTGGCTGGTTCGAAACTGGCGTGGATGTGCCGCCCTGCTTCAAGGCTCCCCCACCAAGCAGGGCTCAGAGGCAAGAGCACTGGGAAGGCAGAGCTTCCCTCCGCATGCCTAGGACAGCCCCCACCACGAGTGCCCGGCTCCCTTGCCTCCCCTCCGCAAGCCTACACCAGCTGTCCTCACACCTTGGCACTAGCACTCTGAGGCTGTTGCAAGGGAGGAGCATGGTTGTTCGATATGTGCTTCGAAAGGAGGTGGGTGTGACGTGGGAGATTCGAACGTGACGTGGGCGTGACGTGGGAAATTCGAACGTGAGGTGGGCGTGACATGGGTGATTCGAACGTGACGTGGGTGTGACGTGGATGATTCGAAGGTGACATGGGCGTGACCTGGGTGATTCGAACGTGACGTGGGAGATTCGAACGTGACGTGGGTGTGACGTGGGCGATTCGAACGTGACGTGGGTGTGTCGTGGGAGATTCGAACGTGACGTGGGCGTGACGTGGGAGATTCGAACGTGACGTGGGCGTGACGTGGGAAATTCGAACGTGACCTGGCTGGTTCGAAATTGGCGTGGGTGTGCCACCCTGCTTCATGGCTCCCCCACCAAGCAGGGCTCAGAGGCAAGAGCACTGGGAAGGCAGAGCTTGCCTCCGCATGCCTAGGACAGCCCCCACCACGAGTGCCCGGCTCCCTTGCCTCCCCTCCGCAAGCCTACACCAGCTGTCCTCACACCTTGGCACTAGCACTGTGAGGCTGTTGCAAGGGAGGAGCATGGTTGTTTGATATGTGCTTCGAAAGGAGGTGGGTGTTTCGTGGGTGATTCGAACGTGTCGTGGGCGTGACGTGGGTGATTCGAACGTGACGTGGGCGTGACGTGGGAAAATCGAACGTGACGTGGGTGTGACGTGGGAGATTCGAACGTGACATGGGCGTGCGGTGGGAGATTCGAACGTGACGTGAGCGTGACGTGGGTGATTCGAACCTGACGTGGGTGTTTGGAACGTGACGTGGGTGTGACGTGGGTGTTTGGAACGTGACGTGGGTGTGTCGTGGGTGATTCGAACGTGACGTGGGCGTGACGTGGATGATTCGAACGTGACGTGGGTGTGACGTGAATATTCGAACGTGACGTGGGAGATTCGAACGTGACGTGGGCGTGACGTGGGAGATTCGAACGTGACGTGGGTGATTCGAACGTGACGTGGGTGTGACGTGGGCGATTCGAACGTGACGTGGGCGTGACGTGGGAAATTCGAACGTGACGTGGGTGTGTCGTGGGTGATTCGAACGTGACGTGGGCGAGACATGGGTGATTCGAACGTGACGTGGGTGTGACGTGGGTGATTCGAACGTGACGTGGGCGTGACGTGGAAAATTCGAACGTGACGTGGGCGTGACGTGGGTGATTCGAACGCGACGCGAGTGGGAAGTGGGAGATTCGAACTTGACTTGGGAGATTCGAACGTGACGTGAGCGTGAAGTGGGTGATTCGAACGTGACGTGGGTGTGACGTGGGAGATTCGAACGTGACGTGGGCGTGACGTGGGTGATTCGAACGTGACGTGGGCGTGACGTGGGTATTTGGAACGTGACGTGGGTGTTTGGAACGTGACGTGGGTGTGATGTGGGCGATTCGAACGTGACGTGGGTGTGTCGTGGGTGATTCGAACGTGACGTGGGAGATTCGAACGTGACGTGGGTGTGTCGTGGGAGATTCGAACGTGACGTGGGAGATTCGAACGTGACGTGGGTGATTCGAACGTGACGTGGGCGTGACATGGGTGATTCGAAAGTGACGTGGGTGTGACGTGGGTGATTCGAACGTGACGTGGGCGTTACGTGGGAAATACGAACGTGACGTGGGCGTTACGTGGGAAATACGAACGTGACGTGGGCGTTACGTGGGTGATTCGAAGGGGATGTTGGCGTGACGTGGGAAATTCGAACGTGACGTGGGCGTGACGTGGGTGATTCGAACGTGACGTGGGCGTGACGTGGGTGATTCGAACGTGACGTGGGAGTTACGTGGGAGATTCGAACGTGACGTTGGCGTGACGTCGGAAAATCGAACGTGACGTGGGTGTGACGTGGGTGAATAGAAAGTGACGTGGGTGTGACGTGCGAGATTCGAACGTGACGTGGCCGTGACGTGGGAGATTCGAGCGTGACGTGGGTGTGACGTGGGTGAATAGAAAGTGACGTGGGTGTGACGTGGGAGATTCGAACGTGACGTGGGTGTGACGTGGGTGATTCGAACGTGACGTGGGCGTTACGTGGGTGATTCGAACGTGACGTGGCTGTGACGTGGGTGATACGAACGTGACGTGGGTGTGTCGTGGGAGATTCGAACGTGACGTGGGTGATTCGAACGTGACGTGGGTGTGACGTGGGTGATTCGAACGTGACGTGGGTGTGACGTGGGCGATTCGAACGTGACGTGGGTGATTTGAACGTGACGTGGGTGTGACGTGGGCGATTCGAACGTGACGTGGGCGTGAAGTGGGAGATTCGAACGTGAGGTGGGTGATTCGAACGTGACGTTGGCGTGACGTGGGAAATTCGAACGTGACGTGGGTGTGACGTGGGTGATTCGAAGGTGACATGGGCGTGACGTGGGAGATTCGAACGTGACGTGGGTGTTTGGAACGTGACGTGGGTGTGACGTGGGTGATTCGAACGTGACGTGGGTGTGACGTGGGAGATTCGAACGTGACGTCGGTGTGACGTGGGTAATTCGAAGGTGAGGTGGGTGTGACGTGGGAGATTCGAATGTGACGTGGGCGTGACAAGGGAGATTCGAACGTGACGTGGGCGTGACGTGGGTGATTCGAACGTGACGTGGGCGTGACGTGGGTATTTGGAACGTGACGTGGGTGTTTGGAACGTGACGTGGGTGTGACGTGGGCGATTCGAACGTGACGTGGGTGTGTCGTGGGTGATTCGAACGTGACGTGGGTGATTCGAACGTGACGTGGGTGTGTCGTGGGTGATTCGAACGTGACGTGGGCGTGACGTGGGTGATTCGAACGTGACGTGGGCGTTACGTGGGAAATACGAACGTGACGTGGGCGTGACGTGGGTGATTCGAACGTGACGTGGGAGATTCGAACGTGACGCGAGTGTGAAGTGGGAGATTCGAACGTGACGTGGGTGATTCGAAAGTGACGTGGGTGTGACGTGGGTATGACGTGGGAGTTTCGAACGTGACGTGGGTGTGACGTGGGAGATTCGAACGTGACGTGGGTGATTCGAACGTGACGCGAGTGTGAAGTGGGAGATTCGAACGTGACGTGGGAGATTCGAACGTGACGTGGGTGTGTCGTGGGAGATTCGAACGTGACGTGGGCGTGACGTGGGTGTGACGTGGGAGATTCGAACGTGACCTGAGTGTGACGTGAGAGATTCGAACGTGACCTGGGTGGTTCGAAATTGGCGTGGGTGTGCCACCCTGCTTCAAGGCTCCCCCACCAAGCAGGGCTCAGAGGCAAGAGCACTGGGAAGGCAGAGCTTCCCTCCGCATGCCTAGGACAGCCCCCACCACGAGTGCCCGGCTCCCTTGCCTCCCCTCCGCAAGCCTACACCAGCTGTCCTCACACCTTGGCACTAGCACTGTGAGGCTGTTGCAAGGCAGGAGCATGGTTGTTCGATATGTGCTTCGAAGGCGAGGTGGGTGTGACGTGGGAGATTCGAACGTGACGTGGGTGTGACGTGGGAGATTCGAACGTGACGTGGGAGATTCGAACGTGACGTGGGCGTGACGTGGAAGATTCGAACGTGACGTGGGTGATTCGAACGTGATGTGGATGTGACGTGGGCGATTCGAACGTGACGTGGGTGTGTCGTGGGAGATTCGAACGTGACGTGGGCGTGACATGGGTGATTCGAACGTGACGTGGGTGTGACGTGGGTGATTCGAACGTGACGTGGGCGTTACGTGGGTGATTCGAACGTGACGCGAGTGTGAAGTGTGAGATTCGAACGTGACGTGGGAGATTCGAAAGTGACGTGGGTGTGACGTGGGAGATTAGAACGTGACGTGGGTGTGACGTGGGAGATTCGAACGTGACGTGGGTGATTCGAAAGTGACGTGGGTGTGACGTGGGTATGACGTGGGAGTTTCGAACGTGACGTGGGTGTGACGTGGGAGATTCGAACGTGACCTGAGTGTGACGTGAGAGATTCGAACGTGACCTGGCTGGTTCGAAACTGGCGTGGATGTGCCGCCCTGCTTCAAGGCTCCCCCACCAAGCAGGGCTCAGAGGCAAGAGCACTGGGAAGGCAGAGCTTCCCTCCGCATGCCTAGGACAGCCCCCACCACGAGTGCCCGGCTCCCTTGCCTCCCCTCCGCAAGCCTACACCAGCTGTCCTCACACCTTGGCACTAGCACTGTGAGGCTGTTGCAAGGCAGGAGCATGGTTGTTCGATATGTGCTTCGAAGGCGAGGTGGGTGTGACGTGGGAGATTCGAACGTGACGTGGGCGTGACGTGGGAAATTCGAACGTGAGGTGGGCGTGACGTGGGTGATTCGAACGTGACGTGGGAGATTCGAACGTGACGTGGGTGTGACGTGGGTGTGACGTGGGAGATTCGAAGGTGACGTGGGCGATTCGAACGTGACGTGGGTGTGTCGTGGGAGATTCGAACGTGACGTGGGCGTGACTTGGGAAATTCGAACGTGACGTGGGTGTGACGTGGGTGATTCGAACGTGACGTGGGCGTGACGTGGGTGATTCGAACGTGACGTGGGTGTGACGTGGGAGATTCGAACGTGACGTGGGTGTGACGTGGGAGATTCGAACGTGACCTGGGTGGTTCGAAATTGGCGTGGGTGTGCCGCCCTGCTTCAAGGCTCCCCCACCAAACAGGGCTCAGAGGCAAGAGCACTGGGAAGGCAGAGCTTCCCTCCGCATGCCTAGGACAGCCCCCACCACGAGTGCCCGGCTCCCTTGCCTCCCCTCCGCAAGCCTACACCAGCTGTCCTCACACCTTGGCACTAGCACTGTGAGGCTGTTGCAAGGCAGGAGCATGGTTGTTCGATATGTGCTTCGAAGGCGACGTGGGTGTGACGTGGGAGATTCGAACGTGACGTTGGCGTGACGTGGGAAAATCGAACGTGACGTGGGTGTGACGTGGGAGATTAGAACGTGACGTGGGTGTGACGTGGGAGATTCGAACGTGACGTGGGCGTGACGTGGGAGATTCGAGCGTGACGTCGGTGTGACGTGGGTGATTCGAACGCGACGCGAGTGGGAAGTGGGAGATTCGAACTTGACGTGTGAGATTCGAACGTGACGTGAGCGTGAAGTGGGTGATTCGAACGTGACGTGGGTGATTCGAAAGTGACGTGGGTGTGACGTGGGTGTGACGTGGGAGTTTCGAACGTGACGTGGGCGTGACGTGGGAGATTCGAACGTGACGTGGGTGATTCGAACATGACGTGGGTGTGACGTGGGCGATTCGAACGTGACGTGGGTGTGACGTGGGTGTGACGTGGGAGATTCGAACGTGACGTGGGCGATTCGAACGTGACGTGGGTGTGTCTTGGGAGATTCGAACGTGACGTGGGCGTGACGTGGGTAATTCGAACGTGACGTGGGTGTGACGTGGGTGATTCGAAAGTGACTTGGGCGTTACGTGGGTGATTCGAACGTGACGTGGGTGTGACGTGGGAGATTCGAACGTGACGTGGGCGTGACGTGGGAACTTCAAACGTGACGTGGGTGTGACGTGGGTGTTTCGAACATGACGTGGGTGTGACGTGGGTGATTCGAACGTGACGTGGGTGTGACGTGGGAGATTCGAACGTGACGTGGGTGTTTCGAACATGACGTGGGTGTGACGTGGGAGATTCGAACGTGACGTGGCCGTGACGTGGGAGATTCGAACGTGACGTGGGAGATTCGAACGTGACGTGAGCGTGAAGTGGGAGATTCGAACGTGACGTGAGTGATTCGAACGTGACGTGGGTGTGTCGTGGGTGATTCGAACGTGACGTGGGCGTGACATGGGTGATTCGAACGTGACGTGGGTGTGACGTGGGTGATTCGAACGTGACGTGGGCGTGACGTGGGAAATTCGAACGTGACGTGGGCGTGACGTGGGTGATTCGAACGCGACGCGAGTGGGAAGTGGGAGATTCGAACTTGACGTGGGAGATTCGAACGTGACGTGAGCGTGAAGTGGGTGATTCGAACGTGACGTGGGTGATTCGAAAGTGACGTGGGTGTGACGTGGGTGTAACGTGGGATTTTCGAACGTGACGTGGGCGTGACGTGGGAGATTCGAACGTGACGTGGGTGTGACGTGGGTGTGACGTGGGAGATTCGAACGTGACGTGGGCGATTCGAACGTGACGTGGGTGTGTCGTGGGAGATTCCAACGTGACGTGGGCGTGACGTGGGTAATTCGAACGTGACGTGGGTGTGACGTGGGTGATTCGAACGTGACGTGGGTGTGACGTGAGTGTCTGGAACGTGACGTGGGCGTGACCTGGGTGATTCGAACCTGACGTGGGTGTTTTGAACGTGACGTGGGTGTGACGTGGGCGATTCGAAAGTGACGTGGGCGTGATGTGGGTGATTCGAACGTGACGTGGGTGTAACGTGGGAGATTCGAACGTGACGTGGGTGTGTCGTGGGTGATTCGAACGTGACGTGGGAGATTCGAACGTGACGTGGGCGTGACGTGGCTGATTCGAACGTGACGTGGGTGTGACGTGGGAAATTCGAACGTGACGTGGGTGATTCGAAAGTGACGTGGGTGATTCGAAAGTGACGTGGGTGTGACGTCGGTGTGACGTGGGAGATTCGAACGTGACGTGGGAGATTCGAACGTGACGTGAGTGTGAGGTGGGTATGACGTGGGAGTTTCGAACGTGACGTGGGTGTGACGTGGGAGATTCGAACGTGACCTGAGTGTGACGTGAGAGATTCGAACGTGACCTGGCTGGTTCGAAACTGGCGTGGATGTGCCGCCCTGCTTCAAGGCTCCCCCACCAAGCAGGGCTCAGAGGCAAGAGCACTGGGAAGGCAGAGGTTGCCTCCGCATGCCTAGGACAGCCCCCACCACGAGTGCCCGGCTCCCTTGCCTCCCCTCCGCAAGCCTACACCAGCTGTCCTCACACCTTGGCACTAGCACTGTGAGGCTGTTGCAAGGCAGGAGCATGGTTGTTCGATATGTGCTTCGAAGGCGAGGTGGGTGTGACGTGGGAGATTCGAACGTGACGTGGGCGTGACGTGGGAGATTCGAACGTGACGTGGGAGATTCGAACGTGACGTGGGCGTGACGTGGGAGATTCGAACGTGACGTGGGTGATTCGAACGTGATGTGGATGTGACGTGGGCGATTCGAACGTGACGTGGGTGTGTCGTGGGAGATTCGAACGTGACGTGGGCGTGACATGGGTGATTCGAACGTGACGTGGGTGTGACGTGGGTGATTCGAACGTGACGTGGGCGTTACGTGGGTGATTCGAACGTGACGCGAGTGTGAAGTGGGAGATTCGAACGTGACGTGGGAGATTCGAAAGTGACGTGGGTGTGACGTGGGAGATTCGAACGTGACGTGGGTGATTCGAAAGTGACGTGGGTGTGACGTGGGTATGACGTGGGAGTTTCGAACGTGACGTGGGTGTGACGTGGGAGATTCGAACGTGACCTGAGTGTGACGTGAGAGATTCGAACGTGACCTGGCTGGTTCGAAACTGGCGTGGATGTGCCGCCCTGCTTCAAGGCTCCCCCACCAAGCAGGGCTCAGAGGCAAGAGCACTGGGAAGGCAGAGCTTCCCTCCGCATGCCTAGGACAGCCCCCACCACGAGTGCCCGGCTCCCTTGCCTCCCCTCCCCAAGCCTACACCAGCTGTCCTCACACCTTGGCACTAGCACTGTGAGGCTGTTGCAAGGCAGGAGCATGGTTGTTCGATATGTGCTTCGAAGGCGAGGTGGGTGTGACGTGGGAGATTCGAACGTGACGTGGGCGTGACGTGGGAAATTCGAACGTGAGGTGGGCGTGACGTGGGAGATTCGAACGTGACGTGGGAGATTCGAACGTGACGTGGGTGTGACGTGGGTGTGAGGTGGGAGATTCGAAGGTGACGTGGGCGATTCGAACGTGACGTGGGTGTGTCGTGGGAGATTCGAACGTGACGTGGGCGTGACTTGGGAAATTCGAACGTGACGTGGGTGTGACGTGGGTGATTCGAACGTGACGTGGGCGTGACGTGGGTGATTCGAACGTGACGTGGGTGTGAAGTGGGAGATTCGAACGTGACGTGGGTGTGACGTGGGAGATTCGAACGTGACCTGGGTGGTTCGAAATTGGCGTGGGTGTGCCGCCCTGCTTCAAGGCTCCCCCACCAAACAGGGCTCAGAGGCAAGAGCACTGGGAAGGCAGAGCTTGCCTCCGCATGCCTAGGACAGCCCCCACCACGAGTGCCCGGCTCCCTTGCCTCCCCTCCGCAAGCCTACACCAGCTGTCCTCACACCTTGGCACTAGCACTGTGAGGCTGTTGCAAGGCAGGAGCATGGTTGTTCGATATGTGCTTCGAAGGCGACGTGGGTGTGACGTGGGAGATTCGAACGTGACGTTGGCGTGACGTGGGAAAATCGAACGTGACGTGGGTGTGACGTGGGAGATTAGAACGTGACGTGGGTGTGACGTGGGAGATTCGAACGTGACGTGGGCGTGACGTGGGAGATTCGAGCGTGACGTCGGTGTGACGTGGGTGATTCGAACGCGACGCGAGTGGGAAGTGGGAGATTCGAACTTGACGTGTGAGATTCGAACGTGACGTGAGCGTGAAGTGGGTGATTCGTACGTGACGTGGGTGATTCGAAAGTGACGTGGGTGTGACGTGGGTGTGACGTGGGAGTTTCGAACGTGACGTGGGCGTGACGTGGGAGATTCGAACGTGACGTGGGTGATTCGAACATGACGTGGGTGTGACGTGGGCGATTCGAACGTGACGTGGGTGTGACGTGGGTGTGACGTGGGAGATTCGAACGTGACGTGGGCGATTCGAACGTGACGTGGGTGTGTCGTGGGAGATTCCAACGTGACGTGGGCGTGACGTGGGTAATTCGAACGTGACGTGGGTGTGACGTGGGTAATTCGAACGTGACGTGGGCGTGACGTGGGTAATTCGAACGTGACGTGGGTGTGACGTGGGTGATTCGAACGTGACGTGGGTGTGACGTGAGTGTTTGGAACGTGACGTGGGCGTGACCTGGGTGATTCGAACCTGACGTGGGTGTTTTGAACGTGACGTGGGTGTGACGTGGGCGATTCGAAAGTGACGTGGGCGTGATGTGGGTGATTCGAACGTGACGTGGGTGTAACGTGGGAGATTCGAACGTGACGTGGGTGTGTCGTGGGTGATTCGAACGTGACGTGGGAGATTCGAACGTGACGTGGGCGTGACGTGGCTGATTCGAACGTGACGTGGGTGTGACGTGGGAAATTCGAACGTGACGTGGGTGATTCGAAAGTGACGTGGGTGATTCGAAAGTGACGTGGGTGTGACGTCGGTGTGACGTGGGAGATTCGAACGTGACGTGGGAGATTCGAACGTGACGTGAGTGTGAGGTGGGTATGACGTGGGAGTTTCGAACGTGACGTGGGTGTGACGTGGGAGATTCGAACGTGACCTGAGTGTGACGTGAGAGATTCGAACGTGACCTGGCTGGTTCGAAACTGGCGTGGATGTGCCGCCCTGCTTCAAGGCTCCCCCACCAAGCAGGGCTCAGAGGCAAGAGCACTGGGAAGGCAGAGGTTGCCTCCGCATGCCTAGGACAGCCCCCACCACGAGTGCCCGGCTCCCTTGCCTCCCCTCCGCAAGCCTACACCAGCTGTCCTCACACCTTGGCACTAGCACTGTGAGGCTGTTGCAAGGCAGGAGCATGGTTGTTCGATATGTGCTTCGAAGGCGAGGTGGGTGTGACGTGGGAGATTCGAACGTGACGTGGGCGTGACGTGGGAGATTCGAACGTGACGTGGGAGATTCGAACGTGACGTGGGCGTGACGTGGGAGATTCGAACGTGACGTGGGTGATTCGAACGTGATGTGGATGTGACGTGGGCGATTCGAACGTGACGTGGGTGTGTCGTGGGAGATTCGAACGTGACGTGGGAGTGACATGGGTGATTCGAACGTGACGTGGGTGTGACGTGGGTGATTCGAACGTGACGTGGGCGTTACGTGGGTGATTCGAACGTGACGCGAGTGAGAAGTGGGAGATTCGAACGTGACGTGGGAGATTCGAAAGTGACGTGGGTGTGACGTGGGAGATTAGAACGTGACGTGGGTGATTCGAAAGTGACGTGGGTGTGACGTGGGTATGACGTGGGAGTTTCGAACGTGACGTGGGTGTGACGTGGGAGATTCGAACGTGACGTGGGAGATTCGAACGTGACGTGGGCGTGACGTGGGAGATTCGAACGTGACGTGGGTGATTCGAACGTGATGTGGATGTGACGTGGGCGATTCGAACGTGACGTGGGTGTGTCGTGGGAGATTCGAACGTGACGTGGGCGTGACATGGGTGATTCGAACGTGACGTGGGTGTGACGTGGGTGATTCGAACGTGACGTGGGCGTTACGTGAGTGATTCGAACGTGACGCGAGTGTGAAGTGGGAGATTCGAACGTGACGTGGGAGATTCGAAAGTGACGTGGGTGTGACGTGGGAGATTCGAACGTGACGTGGGTGATTCGAAAGTGACGTGGGTGTGACGTGGGTATGACGTGGGAGTTTCGAACGTGACGTGGGTGTGACGTGGGAGATTCGAACGTGACCTGAGTGTGACGTGAGAGATTCGAACGTGACCTGGCTGGTTCGAAACTGGCGTGGATGTGCCGCCCTGCTTCAAGGCTCCCCCACCAAGCAGGGCTCAGAGGCAAGAGCACTGGGAAGGCAGAGCTTCCCTCCGCATGCCTAGGACAGCCCCCACCACGAGTGCCCGGCTCCCTTGCCTCCCCTCCGCAAGCCTACACCAGCTGTCCTCACACCTTGGCACTAGCACTGTGAGGCTGTTGCAAGGCAGGAGCATGGTTGTTCGATATGTGCTTCGAAGGCGAGGTGGGTGTGACGTGGGAGATTCGAACGTGACGTGGGCGTGACGTGGGAAATTCGAACGTGAGGTGGGCGTGACGTGGGTGATTCGAACGTGACGTGGGAGATTCGAACGTGACGTGGGTGTGACGTGGGTGTGACGTGGGAGATTCGAAGGTGACGTGGGCGATTCGAACGTGACGTGGGTGTGTCGTGGGAGATTCGAACGTGACGTGGGCGTGACTTGGGAAATTCGAACGTGACGTGGGTGTGACGTGGGTGATTCGAACGTGACGTGGGCGTGACGTGGGTGATTCGAACGTGACGTGGGTGTGACGTGGGAGATTCGAACGTGACGTGGGTGTGACGTGGGAGATTCGAACGTGACCTGGGTGGTTCGAAATTGGCGTGGGTGTGCCGCCCTGCTTCAAGGCTCCCCCACCAAACAGGGCTCAGAGGCAAGAGCACTGGGAAGGCAGAGCTTGCCTCCGCATGCCTAGGACAGCCCCCACCACGAGTGCCCGGCTCCCTTGCCTCCCCTCCGCAAGCCTACACCAGCTGTCCTCACACCTTGGCACTAGCACTGTGAGGCTGTTGCAAGGCAGGAGCATGGTTGTTCGATATGTGCTTCGAAGGCGAGGTGGGTGTGACGTGGGAGATTCGAACGTGACGTTGGCGTGACGTGGGAAAATCGAACGTGACGTGGGTGTGACGTGGGAGATTCGAACGTGACGTGGGTGTGACGTGGGAGATTCGAACGTGACGTGGGCGTGACGTGGGAGATTCGAGCGTGACGTCGGTGTGACGTGGGTGATTCGAACGCGACGCGAGTGGGAAGTGGGAGATTCGAACTTGACGTGTGAGATTCGAACGTGACGTGAGCGTGAAGTGGGTGATTCGAACGTGACGTGGGTGATTCGAAAGTGACGTGGGTGTGACGTGGGTGTGACGTGGGAGTTTCGAACGTGACGTGGGCGTGACGTGGGAGATTCGAACGTGACGTGGGTGATTCGAACATGACGTGGGTGTGACGTGGGCGATTCGAACGTGACGTGGGTGTGACGTGGGTGTGACGTGGGAGATTCGAACGTGACGTGGGCGATTCGAACGTGACGTGGGTGTGTCGTGGGAGATTCGAACGTGACGTGGGCGTGACGTGGGTAATTCGAACGTGACGTGGGTGTGACGTGGGTGATTCGAACGTGACTTGGGCGTTACGTGGGTGATTCGAACGTGACGTGGGTGTGACGTGGGAGATTCGAACGTGACGTGGGCGTGACGTGGGAACTTCAAACGTGACGTGGGTGTGACGTGGGTGTTTCGAACATGACGTGGGTGTGACGTGGGTGATTCGAACGTGACGTGGGTGTGACGTGGGAGATTCGAACGTGACGTGGGTGTTTCGAACATGACGTGGGTGTGACGTGGGAGATTCGAACGTGACGTGGCCGTGACGTGGGAGATTCGAACGTGACGTGGGAGATTCGAACGTGACGTGAGCGTGAAGTGGGAGATTCGAACGTGACGTGAGTGATTCGAACGTGACGTGGGTGTGTCGTGGGTGATTCGAACGTGACGTGGGCGTGACATGGGTGATTCGAACGTGACGTGGGTGTGACGTGGGTGATTCGAACGTGACGTGGGCGTGACGTGGGTGATTCGAACGTGACGTGGGCGTGACGTGGGTGATTCGAACGCGACGCGAGTGGGAAGTGGGAGATTCGAACTTGACGTGGGAGATTCGAACGTGACGTGAGCGTGAAGTGGGTGATTCGAACGTGACGTGGGTGATTCGAAAGTGACGTGGGTGTGACGTGGGTGTGACGTGGGAGATTCGAACGTGACGTGGGCGTGACGTGGGAGATTCGAACGTGACGTGGGTGTGACGTGGGTGTGACGTGGGTGTGACGTGGGAGATTCGAACGTGACGTGGGCGATTCGAACGTGACGTGGGTGTGTCGTGGGAGATTCGAACGTGACGTGGGCGTGACGTGGGTAATTCGAACGTGACGTGGGTGTGACGTGGGTGATTCGAACGTGACGTGGGTGTGACGTGAGTGTTTGGAACGTGACGTGGGCGTGACCTGGGTGATTCGAACCTGACGTGGGTGTTTTGAACGTGACGTGGGTGTGACGTGGGCGATTCGAAAGTGACGTGGGCGTGATGTGGGTGATTCGAACGTGACGTGGGTGTAACGTGGGAGATTCGAACGTGACGTGGGTGTGTCGTGGGTGATTCGAACGTGACGTGGGAGATTCGAACGTGACGTGGGCGTGACGTGGCTGATTCGAACGTGACGTGGGTGTGACGTGGGAAATTCGAACGTGACGTGGGTGATTCGAAAGTGACGTGGGTGATTCGAAAGTGACGTGGGTGTGACGTCGGTGTGACGTGGGAGATTCGAACGTGACGTGGGAGATTCGAACGTGACGTGAGTGTGAGGTGGGAGATTCGAACGTGACGTGGGTGATTCGAAAGTGACGTGGGTGTGACGTGGGTGTGACGTGGGAGATTCGAACGTGACCTGAGTGTGACGTGAGAGATTCGAACGTGACCTGGGTGGTTCGAAATTGGCGTGGGTGTGCCGCCCTGCTTCAAGGCTCCCCCACCAAGCAGGGCTCAGAGGCAAGAGCACTGGGAAGGCAGAGGTTGCCTCCGCATGCCTAGGACAGCCCCCACCACGAGTGCCCGGCTCCCTTGCCTCCCCTCCGCAAGCCTACACCAGCTGCCCTCACACCTTGGCACTAGCACTGTGAGGCTGTTGCAAGGCAGGAGCATGGTTGTTCGATATGTGCTTCGAAGGCGAGGTGGGTGTGACGTGGGAGATTCGAACGTGACGTTGGCGTGACGTGGGAAATTCGAACGTGACGTGGGCGTGACGTGGATGTTTCGAACGTGACGTGGGCGTGACGTGGGAAATACGAACGTGACGTGTGTGATTCGAACGTGACGTGGGTGTGACGTGGGAGATTCGAACGTGACGTGGGTGATTCGAACGTGACGTGAGTGTGAAGTGGGAGATTCGAACGTGACGAGGACGTGACGTGAGTGTCTGGAACGTGACGTGGGCGTGACCTGGGTGATTCGAACCTGACGTGGGTGTTTTGAACGTGACGTGGGTGTGACGTGGGCGATTCGAAAAGTGACGTGGACGTGACGTGGGAGATTCGAACGTGACGTGGGTGTGTCGTGGGCGATTCGAACGTGACGTGGGCGTGACGTGGGAGATTCGAACGTGACGTGGGCGTGACGTGGGAAATTCGAACCTGACCTGGCTGGTTCGAAATTGGCGTGGGTGTGCCACCGTGCTTCAAGGCTCCCCCACCAAACAGGGCTCAGAGGCAAGAGCACTGGGAAGGCAGAGCTTGCCTCCGCATGCCTAGGACAGCCCCCACCACGAGTGCCCGGCTCCCTTGCCTCCCCTCCGCAAGCCTACACCAGCTGTCCTCACACCTTGGCACTAGCACTGTGAGGCTGTTGCAAGGCAGGAGCATGGTTGTTCGATATGTGCTTCGAAGGCGAGGTGGGTGTGACGTGGGAGATTCGAACGTGACGTTGGCGTGACGTGGGAAATTCGAACGTGACGTGGGTGTGACGTGGGCGATTCGAACGTGACATGGGCGTGCCGTGGGAGATTCGAACGTGACGTGAGCGTGACGTGGGTGATTCGAACCTGACGTGGGTGTTTGGAACGTGACGTGGGTGTGACGTGGGTGTTTGGAACGTGACGTGGGTGTGTCGTGGGTGATTCGAACGTGACGTGGGCGTGACGTGGGTGATTCGAACGTGACGTGGGTGTGACGTGGGAGATTCGAACGTGACGTGGGAGATTCGAACGTGACGTGGGCGTGACGTGGGAGATTCGAACGTGACGTGGGTGATTCGAACGTGACGTGGGTGTGACGTGGGCGTTTCGAACGTGACGTGGGCGTGACGTGGGAAATTCGAACGTGACGTGGGTGTGTCGTGGGTGATTCGAACGTGACGTGGGCGTGACATGGGTGATTCGAACGTGACGTGGGTGTGACGTGGGTGATTCGAACGTGACGTGGGCGTGACGTGGAAAATTCGAACGTGACGTGGGCGTGACGTGGGTGATTCGAACGCGACGCGAGTGGGAAGTGGGAGATTCGAACGACGTGGGAGATTCGAACGTGACGTGAGCGTGAAGTGGGTGATTCGAACGTGACGTGGGTGATTCGAAAGTGACGTGGGTGTGACGTGGGTGTGACGTGGGAGTTTCGAACGTGACGTGGGCGTGACGTGGGAGATTCGAACGTGACGTGGGTGATTCGAACATGACGTGGGTGTGACGTGGGCGATTCGAACGTGACGTGGGTGTGACGTGGGTGTGACGTGGGAGATTCGAACGTGACGTGGGCGATTCGAACGTGACGTGGGTGTGTCGTGGGAGATTCGAACGTGACGTGGGCGTGACGTGGGTAATTCGAACGTGACGTGGGTGTGACGTGGGTGATTCGAACGTGACGTGGGTGTGACGTGAGTGTTTGGAACGTGACGTGGGCGTGACCTGGGTGATTCGAACCTGACGTGGGTGTTTTGAACGTGACGTGGGTGTGACGTGGGCGATTCGAAAGTGACGTGGGCGTGATGTGGGTGATTCGAACGTGACGTGGGTGTAACGTGGGAGATTCGAACGTGACGTGGGCGTGACGTGGCTGATTCGAACGTGACGTGGGTGTGACGTGGGTGATTCGAACGTGACGTGGGTGTGACGTGGGAAATTCGAACGTGACGTGGGTGATTCGAAAGTGACGTGGGTGATTCGAAAGTGACGTGGGTGTGACGTGGGTGTGACGTGGGAGATTCGAACGTGACGTGGGAGATTCGAACGTGACGTGAGTGTGAGCTGGGAGATTCGAACGTGACGTGGGTGATTCGAAAGTGACGTGGGTGTGACGTGAATATTCGAACGTGACGTGGGCGTTACATGGGTGATTCGAACGTGACGTGGGTGTGACGTGGGTGATTCGAACGTGACGTGGGCGTGACGTGGGTGATTCGAAGGTGACGTGAGTGTGAAGTGGGAGATTCGAACGTGACGTGGGCGTGACGTGGGTGATTCGAAGGTGACGTGAGTATGACGTGGGTGATTCGAACGTGACGTGGGCGTTACATGGGTGATTCGAACGTGACGTGGGTGTGACGTGGGAGATTCGAACGTGACGTGGCCGTGACGTGGGAGATTCGAACGTGACGTGGGTGTGACGTGAATATTCGAACGTGACGTGGGTGTGACGCGGGAGATTCGAACGTGACGTGGGAGATTCGAACGTGACGTGGGTGTGACGTGGGCGATTCGAACGTGACGTGGGTGTGTCGTGGGAGATTCGAACGTGACGTGGGCGTGACGTGGGAGATTCGAACGTGACGTGGGCGTGACGCGGGAAATTCGAACGTGACCTGGCTGGTTCGAAATTGGCGTGGGTGTGCCACCGTGCTTCAAGGCTCCCCCACCAAGCAGGGCTCAGAGGCAAGAGCACTGGGAAGGCAGAGCTTGCCTCCGCATGCCTAGGACAGCCCCCACCACGAGTGCCCGGCTCCCTTGCCTCCCCTCCCCAAGCCTACACCAGCTGTCCTCACACCTTGGCACTAGCACTGTGAGGCTGTTGCAAGGCAGGAGCATGGTTGTTCGATATGTGCTTCGAAGGCGACGTGGGTGTGACGTGGGAGATTCGAACGTGACGTGGGCGTGACATGGGTGATTCGAACGTGACGTGGGTGTGACGTGGGCGATTCGAACGTGACGTGGGTGTGTCGTGGGAGATTCGAACGTGACGTGGGCGTGACGTGGGAGATTCGAACGTGACGTGGGCGTGACGTGGGAAATTCGAACCTGACCTGGCTGGTTCGAAATTGGCGTGGGTGTGCCACCCTGCTTCATGGCTCCCCCACCAAGCAGGGCTCAGAGGCAAGAGCACTGGGAAGGCAGAGCTTCCCTCCGCATGCCTAGGACAGCCCCCACCACGAGTGCCCGGCTCCCTTGCCTCCCCTCCCCAAGCCTACACCAGCTGTCCTCACACCTTGGCACTAGCAGTGTGAGGCTGTTGCAAGGGAGGAGCATGGTTGTTCGATATGTGCTTCGAAGGCGACGTGGGTGTGACGTGGGAGATTCGAACGTGACGTTGGCGTGACGTGGGAAAATCGAACGTGACGTGGGTGTGACGTGGGAGATTCGAACGTGACGTGGGAGATTCGAACGTGACGTGAGCGTGAAGTGGGAGATTCGAACGTGACGTGGGTGTGACGTGGGAGATTCGAACGTGACGTGGGTGTGTCGTGGGTGATTCGAACGTGACGTGGGCGTGACGTGGGTGATTCGAACGTGACGTGGGTGTGACGTGGGAGATTCGAACGTGACGTGGGAGATTCGAACGTGACGTGGGCGTGACGTGGGAGATTCGAACGTGACGTGGGTGATTCGAACGTGACGTGGGTGTGACGTGGGCGATTCGAACGTGACGTGGGCGTGACGTGGGAAATTCGAACGTGACGTGGGTGTGTCGTGGATGATTCGAACGTGACGTGGGCGTGACATGGGTGATTCGAACGTGACGTGGGTGTGACGTGGGTGATTCGAACGTGACGTGGGCGTGACGTGGAAAATTCGAACGTGACGTGGGCGTGACGTGGGTGATTCGAACGCGACGCGAGTGGGAAGTGGGAGATTCGAACTTGACGTGGGAGATTCGAACGTGACGTGAGCGTGAAGTGGGTGATTCGAACGTGACGTGGGTGATTCGAAAGTGACGTGGGTGTGACGTGGGTGTGACGTGGGAGTTTCGAACGTGACGTGGGCGTGACGTGGGAGATTCGAACGTGACGTGGGTGATTCGAACATGACGTGGGTGTGACGTGGGCGATTCGAACGTGACGTGGGTGTGACGTGGGTGTGACGTGGGAGATTCGAACGTGACGTGGGCGATTCGAACGTGACGTGGGTGTGTCGTGGGAGATTCGAACGTGACGTGGGCGTGACGTGGGTAATTCGAACGTGACGTGGGTGTGACGTGGGTGATTCGAACGTGACGTGGGTGTGACGTGAGTGTTTGGAACGTGACGTGGGCGTGACCTGGGTGATTCGAACCTGACGTGGGTGTTTTGAACGTGACGTGGGTGTGACGTGGGCGATTCGAAAGTGACGTGGGCGTGATGTGGGTGATTCGAACGTGACGTGGGTGTAACGTGGGAGATTCGAACGTGACGTGGGTGTGTCGTGGGTGATTCGAACGTGACGTGGGAGATTCGAACGTGACGTGGGCGTGACGTGGCTGATTCGAACGTGACGTGGGTGTGACGTGGGAAATTCGAACGTGACGTGGGTGATTCGAAAGTGACGTGGGTGATTCGAAAGTGACGTGGGTGTGACGTGGGTGTGACGTGGGAGATTCGAACGTGACGTGGGAGATTCGAACGTGACGTGAGTGTGAGGTGGGAGATTCGAACGTGACGTGGGTGATTCGAAAGTGACGTGGGTGTGACGTGGGTGTGACGTTGGAGATTCGAACGTGACGCGGGTGTGACGTGGGAGATTCGAACGTGACGTGGGCGTGACGTGGGTGATTCGAACGTGACGTGGGTGTGACGTGAATATTCGAACGTGACGTGGGTGTGACGTGGGAGATTCGAACGTGACGTGGGTGATTCGAAAGTGACGTGGGTGTGACGTGAATATTCGAACGTGACGTGGGCGTTACATGGGTGATTCGAACGTGACGTGGGTGTGACGTGGGTGATTCGAACGTGACGTGGGCGTGACGTGGGTGATTCGAAGGTGACGTGAGTGTGAAGTGGGAGATTCGAACGTGACGTGGGCGTGACGTGGGTGATTCGAAGGTGACGTGAGTATGACGTGGGTGATTCGAACGTGACGTGGGCGTTACATGGGTGATTCGAACGTGACGTGGGTGTGATGTGGGCGATTCGAACGTGACGTGGGTGTGACGTGGGAGATTCGAACGTGACGTGGCCGTGACGTGGGAGATTCGAACGTGACGTGGGTGTGACGTAATATTCGAACGTGACGTGGGTGTGACGCGGGAGATTCGAACGTGACGTGGGAGATTCGAACGTGACGTGGGTGTGACGTGGGCGATTCGAACGTGACGTGGGTGTGTCGTGGGAGATTCGAACGTGACGTGGGCGTGACGTGGGAGATTCGAACGTGACGTGGGCGTGACGCGGGAAATTCGAACGTGACCTGGCTGGTTCGAAATTGGCGTGGGTGTGCCACCCTGCTTCAAGGCTCCCCCACCAAAGAGGGCTCAGAGGCAAGAGCACTGGGAAGGCAGAGCTTGCCTCCGCATGCCTAGGACAGCCCCCACCACGAGTGCCCGGCTCCCTTGCCTCCCCTCCGCAAGCCTACACCAGCTGTCCTCACACCTTGGCACTAGCACTGTGAGGCTGTTGCAAGGCAGGAGCATGGTTGTTCGATATGTGCTTCGAAGGCGAGGTGGGTGTGACGTGGGAGATTCGAACGTGACGTGGGCGTGACATGGGTGATTCGAACGTGACGTGGGTGTGACGTGGGAGTTTCGAACGTGACGTGGGCGTGACGTGGGAGATTCGAACGTGACGTGGGTGATTCGAACATGACGTGGGTGTGACGTGGGCGATTCGAACGTGACGTGGGTGTGACGTGGGTGTGACGTGGGAGATTCGAACGTGACGTGGGCGATTCGAACGTGACGTGGGTGTGTCGTGGGAGATTCGAACGTGACGTGGGCGTGACGTGGGTGATTCGAACGTGACGTGGGTGTGACGTGGGAGATTCGAACGTGACGTGGGCGATTCGAACGTGACGTGGGTGTGTCGTGGGAGATTCGTACGTGACGTGGGCGTGACGTGGGTAATTCGAACGTGACGTGGGTGTGACGTGGGTGATTCGAACGTGACGTGGGTGTGACGTGAGTGTTTGGAACGTGACGTGGGCGTGACCTGGGTGATTCGAACCTGACGTGGGTGTTTTGAACGTGACGTGGGTGTGACGTGGGCGATTCGAAAGTGACGTGGGCGTGATGTGGGTGATTCGAACGTGACGTGGGTGTAACGTGGGAGATTCGAACGTGACGTGGGTGTGTCGTGGGTGATTCGAACGTGACGTGGGAGATTCGAACGTGACGTGGGCGTGACGTGGCTGATTCGAACGTGACGTGGGTGTGACGTGGGAAATTCGAACGTGACGTGGGTGATTCGAAAGTGACGTGGGTGATTCGAAAGTGACGTGGGTGTGACGTGGGTGTGACGTGGGAGATTCGAACGTGACGTGGGAGATTCGAACGTGACGTGAGTGTGAGGTGGGAGATTCGAACGTGACGTGGGCGTGACGTGGGAAATTCGAACGTGACGTGGGCGTGACGTGGGTGATTCGAAGGTGACGTGAGTGTGAAGTGGGAGATTCGAACGTGACGTGGGCGTGACGTGGGTGATTCGAAGGTGACGTGAGTATGACGTGGGTGATTCGAACGTGACGTGGGCGTTACATGGGTGATTCGAACGTGACGTGGGTGTGACGTGGGAGATTCGAACGTGACGTGGCCGTGACGTGGGAGATTCGAACGTGACGTGGGTGTGACGTGAATATTCGAACGTGACGTGGGTGTGACGCGGGAGATTCGAACGTGACGTGGGAGATTCGAACGTGACGTGGGTGTGACGTGGGCGATTCGAACGTGACGTGGGTGTGTCGTGGGAGATTCGAACGTGACGTGGGCGTGACGTGGGAGATTCGAACGTGACGTGGGCGTGACGCGGGAAATTCGAACGTGACCTGGCTGGTTCGAAATTGGCGTGGGTGTGCCACCCTGCTTCAAGGCTCCCCCACCAAAGAGGGCTCAGAGGCAAGAGCACTGGGAAGGCAGAGCTTGCCTCCGCATGCCTAGGACAGCCCCCACCACGAGTGCCCGGCTCCCTTGCCTCCCCTCCGCAAGCCTACACCAGCTGTCCTCACACCTTGGCACTAGCACTGTGAGGCTGTTGCAAGGCAGGAGCATGGTTGTTCGATATGTGCTTCGAAGGCGAGGTGGGTGTGACGTGGGAGATTCGAACGTGACGTGGGCGTGACATGGGTGATTCGAACGTGACGTGGGTGTGACGTGGGCGATTCGAACGTGACGTGGGTGTGTCGTGGGAGATTCGAACGTGACGTGGGCGTGACGTGGGAGATTCGAACGTGACGTGGGCGTGACGTGGGAAATTCGAACCTGACCTGGCTGGTTCGAAATTGGCGTGGGTGTGCCACCCTGCTTCATGGCTCCCCCACCAAGCAGGGCTCAGAGGCAAGAGCACTGGGAAGGCAGAGCTTCCCTCCGCATGCCTAGGACAGCCCCCACCACGAGTGCCCGGCTCCCTTGCCTCCCCTCCCCAAGCCTACACCAGCTGTCCTCACACCTTGGCACTAGCAGTGTGAGGCTGTTGCAAGGGAGGAGCATGGTTGTTCGATATGTGCTTCGAAGGCGACGTGGGTGTGACGTGGGAGATTCGAACGTGACGTTGGCGTGACGTGGGAAAATCGAACGTGACGTGGGTGTGACGTGGGAGATTCGAACGTGACGTGGGAGATTCGAACGTGACGTGAGCGTGAAGTGGGAGATTCGAACGTGACGTGGGTGTGACGTGGGAGATTCGAACGTGACGTGGGTGTGTCGTGGGTGATTCGAACGTGACGTGGGCGTGACGTGGGTGATTCGAACGTGACGTGGGTGTGACGTGGGAGATTCGAACGTGACGTGGGAGATTCGAACGTGACGTGGGCGTGACGTGGGAGATTCGAACGTGACGTGGGTGATTCGAACGTGACGTGGGTGTGACGTGGGCGATTCGAACGTGACGTGGGCGTGACGTGGGAAATTCGAACGTGACGTGGGTGTGTCGTGGATGATTCGAACGTGACGTGGGCGTGACATGGGTGATTCGAACGTGACGTGGGTGTGACGTGGGTGATTCGAACGTGACGTGGGCGTGACGTGGAAAATTCGAACGTGACGTGGGCGTGACGTGGGTGATTCGAACGCGACGCGAGTGGGAAGTGGGAGATTCGAACTTGACGTGGGAGATTCGAACGTGACGTGGGCGTGACGTGGGTGATTCGAACGTGACGTGGGTGATTCGAAAGTGACGTGGGTGTGACGTGGGTGTGACGTGGGAGTTTCGAACGTGACGTGGGCGTGACGTGGGAGATTCGAACGTGACGTGGGTGATTCGAACATGACGTGGGTGTGACGTGGGCGATTCGAACGTGACGTGGGTGTGACGTGGGTGTGACGTGGGAGATTCGAACGTGACGTGGGCGATTCGAACGTGACGTGGGTGTGTCGTGGTAGATTCGAACGTGACGTGGGCGTGACGTGGGTAATTCGAACGTGACGTGGGTGTGACGTGGGTGATTCGAACGTGACGTGGGTGTGACGTGAGTGTTTGGAACGTGACGTGGGCGTGACCTGGGTGATTCGAACCTGACGTGGGTGTTTTGAACGTGACGTGGGTGTGACGTGGGCGATTCGAAAGTGACGTGGGCGTGATGTGGGTGATTCGAACGTGACGTGGGTGTAACGTGGGAGATTCGAACGTGACGTGGGTGTGTCGTGGGTGATTCGAACGTGACGTGGGAGATTCGAACGTGACGTGGGCGTGACGTGGCTGATTCGAACGTGACGTGGGTGTGACGTGGGAAATTCGAACGTGACGTGGGTGATTCGAAAGTGACGTGGGTGATTCGAAAGTGACGTGGGTGTGACGTGGGTGTGACGTGGGAGATTCGAACGTGACGTGGGAGATTCGAACGTGACGTGAGTGTGAGGTGGGAGATTCGAACGTGACGTGGGTGATTCGAAAGTGACGTGGGTGTGACGTGGGTGTGACGTTGGAGATTCGAACGTGACGCGGGTGTGACGTGGGAGATTCGAACGTGACGTGGGCGTGACGTGGGTGATTCGAACGTGACGTGGGTGTGACGTGAATATTCGAACGTGACGTGGGTGTGACGTGGGAGATTCGAACGTGACGTGGGTGATTCGAAAGTGACGTGGGTGTGACGTGAATATTCGAACGTGACGTGGGCGTTACATGGGTGATTCGAACGTGACGTGGGTGTGACGTGGGTGATTCGAACGTGACGTGGGCGTGACGTGGGTGATTCGAAGGTGACGTGAGTGTGAAGTGGGAGATTCGAACGTGACGTGGGCGTGACGTGGGTGATTCGAAGGTGACGTGAGTATGACGTGGGTGATTCGAACGTGACGTGGGCGTTACGTGGGTGATTCGAACGTGACGTGGGTGTGATGTGGGCGATTCGAACGTGACGTGGGTGTGACGTGGGAGATTCGAACGTGACGTGGCCGTGACGTGGGAGATTCGAACGTGACGTGGGTGTGACGTGAATATTCGAACGTGACGTGGGTGTGACGCGGGAGATTCGAACGTGACGTGGGAGATTCGAACGTGACGTGGGTGTGACGTGGGCGATTCGAACGTGACGTGGGTGTGTCGTGGGAGATTCGAACGTGACGTGGGCGTGACGTGGGAGATTCGAACGTGACGTGGGCGTGACGCGGGAAATTCGAACGTGACCTGGCTGGTTCGAAATTGGCGTGGGTGTGCCACCCTGCTTCAAGGCTCCCCCACCAAAGAGGGCTCAGAGGCAAGAGCACTGGGAAGGCAGAGCTTGCCTCCGCATGCCTAGGACAGCCCCCACCACGAGTGCCCGGCTCCCTTGCCTCCCCTCCGCAAGCCTACACCAGCTGTCCTCACACCTTGGCACTAGCACTGTGAGGCTGTTGCAAGGCAGGAGCATGGTTGTTCGATATGTGCTTCGAAGGCGAGGTGGGTGTGACGTGGGAGATTCGAACGTGACGTGGGCGTGACATGGGTGATTCGAACGTGACGTGGGTGTGACGTGGGCGATTCGAACGTGACGTGGGTGTGTCGTGGGAGATTCGAACGTGACGTGGGCGTGACGTGGGAGATTCGAACGTGACGTGGGCGTGACGTGGGAAATTCGAACCTGACCTGGCTGGTTCGAAATTGGCGTGGGTGTGCCACCCTGCTTCATGGCTCCCCCACCAAGCAGGGCTCAGAGGCAAGAGCACTGGGAAGGCAGAGCTTCCCTCCGCATGCCTAGGACAGCCCCCACCACGAGTGCCCGGCTCCCTTGCCTCCCCTCCCCAAGCCTACACCAGCTGTCCTCACACCTTGGCACTAGCACTGTGAGGCTGTTGCAAGGGAGGAGCATGGTTGTTCGATATGTGCTTCGAAGGCGACGTGGGTGTGACGTGGGAGATTCGAACGTGACGTTGGCGTGACGTGGGAAAATCGAACGTGACGTGGGTGTGACGTGGGAGATTCGAACGTGACGTGGGAGATTCGAACGTGACGTGAGCGTGAAGTGGGAGATTCGAACGTGACGTGAGTGATTCGAACGTGACGTGGGTGTGTCGTGGGTGATTCGAACGTGACGTGGGCGTGACATGGGTGATTCGAACGTGACGTGGGTGTGACGTGGGTGATTCGAACGTGACGTGGGCGTGACGTGGGAAATTCGAACGTGACGTGGGCGTGACGTGGGTGATTCGAACGCGACGCGAGTGGGATGTGGGAGATTCGAACTTGACGTGGGAGATTCGAACGTGACGTGAGCGTGAAGTGGGTGATTCGAACGTGACGTGGGTGATTCGAAAGTGACGTGGGTGTGACGTGGGTGTAACGTGGGATTTTCGAACGTGACGTGGGCGTGACGTGGGAGATTCGAACGTGACGTGGGTGTGACGTGGGTGTGACGTGGGAGATTCGAACGTGACGTGGGCGATTCGAACGTGACGTGGGTGTGTCGTGGGAGATTCGAACGTGACGTGGGCGTGACGTGGGTAATTCGAACGTGACGTGGGTGTGACGTGGGTGATTCGAACGTGACGTGGGTGTGACGTGAGTGTTTGGAACGTGACGTGGGCGTGACCTGGGTGATTCGAACCTGACGTGGGTGTTTTGAACGTGACGTGGGTGTGACGTGGGCGATTCGAAAGTGACGTGGGCGTGATGTGGGTGATTCGAACGTGACGTGGGTGTAACGTGGGAGATTCGAACGTGACGTGGGTGTGTCGTGGGTGATTCGAACGTGACGTGGGAGATTCGAACGTGACGTGGGCGTGACGTGGCTGATTCGAACGTGACGTGGGTGTGACGTGGGTGATTCGAACGTGACGTGGGTGATTCGAAAGTGACGTGGGTGATTCGAAAGTGACGTGGGTGTGACGTGGGTGTGACGTGGGAGATTCGAACGTGACGTGGGAGATTCGAACGTGACGTGAGTGTGAGGTGGGAGATTCGAACGTGACGTGGGTGATTCGAAAGTGACGTGGGTGTGACGTGGGTGTGACGTGGGAGATTCGAACGTGACCTGAGTGTGACGTGAGAGATTCAAACGTGACCTGGGTGGTTCGAAATTGGCGTGGGTGTGCCGCCCTGCTTCAAGGCTCCCCCACCAAGCAGGGCTCAGAGGCAAGAGCACTGGGAAGGCAGAGCTTCCCTCCGCATGCCTAGGACAGCCCCCACCACGAGTGCCCGGCTCCCTTGCCTCCCCTCCGCAAGCCTACACCAGCTGCCCTCACACCTTGGCACTAGCACTGTGAGGCTGTTGCAAGGCAGGAGCATGGTTGTTCGATATGTGCTTCGAAGGCGAGGTGGGTGTGACGTGGGAGATTCGAACGTGACGTTGGCGTGACGTGGGAAATTCGAACGTGACGTGGGCGTGACGTGGATGTTTCGAACGTGACGTGGGCGTGACGTGGGAAATACGAACGTGACGTGTGTGATTCGAACGTGACGTGGGTGTGACGTGGGAGATTCGAACGTGACGTGGGTGATTCGAACGTGACGTGAGTGTGAAGTGGGAGATTCGAACGTGACGAGGACGTGACGTGAGTGTCTGGAACGTGACGTGGGCGTGACCTGGGTGATTCGAACCTGACGTGGGTGTTTTGAACGTGACGTGGGTGTGACGTGGGCGATTCGAAAAGTGACGTGGACGTGACGTGGGAGATTCGAACGTGACGTGGGTGTGTCGTGGTCGATTCGAACGTGACGTGGGCGTGACGTGGGAGATTCGAACGTGACGTGGGCGTGACGTGGGAAATTCGAACCTGACCTGGCTGGTTCGAAATTGGCGTGGGTGTGCCACCGTGCTTCAAGGCTCCCCCACCAAACAGGGCTCAGAGGCAAGAGCACTGGGAAGGCAGAGCTTGCCTCCGCATGCCTAGGACAGCCCCCACCACGAGTGCCCGGCTCCCTTGCCTCCCCTCCGCAAGCCTACACCAGCTGTCCTCACACCTTGGCACTAGCACTGTGAGGCTGTTGCAAGGCAGGAGCATGGTTGTTCGATATGTGCTTCGAAGGCGAGGTGGGTGTGACGTGGGAGAATCGAACGTGACGTTGGCGTGACGTGGGAAATTCGAACGTGACGTGGGTGTGACGTGGGCGATTCGAACGTGACATGGGCGTGCCGTGGGAGATTCGAACGTGACGTGAGCGTGACGTGGGTGATTCGAACCTGACGTGGGTGTTTGGAACGTGACGTGGGTGTGACGTGGGTGTTTGGAACGTGACGTGGGTGTGTCGTGGGTGATTCGAACGTGACGTGGGCGTGACGTGGGTGATTCGAACGTGACGTGGGTGTGACGTGGGAGATTCGAACGTGACGTGGGAGATTCGAACGTGACGTGGGCGTGACGTGGGAGATTCGAACGTGACGTGGGTGATTCGAACGTGACGTGGGTGTGACGTGGGCGATTCGAACGTGACGTGGGCGTGACGTGGGAAATTCGAACGTGACGTGGGTGTGTCGTGGGTGATTCGAACGTGACGTGGGCGTGACATGGGTGATTCGAACGTGACGTGGGTGTGACGTGGGTGATTCGAACGTGACGTGGGCGTGACGTGGAAAATTCGAACGTGACGTGGGCGTGACGTGGGTGATTCGAACGCGACGCGAGTGGGAAGTGGGAGATTCGAACTTGACGTGGGAGATTCGAACGTGACGTGAGCGTGAAGTGGGTGTGACGTGGGAGATTCGAACGTGACGTGGGCGATTCGAACGTGACGTGGGTGTGTCGTGGGAGATTCGAACGTGACGTGGGCGTGACGTGGGTAATTCGAACGTGACGTGGGTGTGACGTGGGTGTTTCGAACGTGACGTGGGTGTGACGTGAGTGTTTGGAACGTGACGTGGGCGTGACCTGGGTGATTCGAACCTGACGTGGGTGTTTTGAACGTGACGTGGGTGTGACGTGGGCGATTCGAAAGTGACGTGGGCGTGATGTGGGTGATTCGAACGTGACGTGGGTGTAACGTGGGAGATTCGAACGTGACGTGGGTGTGTCGTGGGTGATTCGAACGTGACGTGGGTGTGTCGTGGGAAATTCGAACGTGACGTGGGAGATTCGAACGTGACGTGGGCGTGACGTGGCTGATTCGAACGTGACGTGGGTGTGACGTGGGAGATTCGAACGTGACGTGGGCGATTCGAACGTGACGTGGGTGTGTCGTGGGAGATTCGAACGTGACGTGGGCGTGACGTGGGTAATTCGAACGTGACGTGGGTGTGTCGTGGGTGATTCGAACGTGACGTGGGAGATTCGAACGTGACGTGGGCGTGATGTGGGTGATTCGAACGTGACGTGGGTGTAACGTGGGAGATTCGAACGTGACGTGGGTGTGTCGTGGGTGATTCGAACGTGACGTGGGAGATTCGAACGTGACGTGGGCGTGACGTGGCTGATTCGAACGTGACGTGGGTGTGACGTGGGTGTGACGTGGGAGATTCGAACGTGACGTGGGAGATTCGAACGTGACGTGAGTGTGAGGTGGGAGATTCGAACGTGACGTGGGTGATTCGAAAGTGACGTGGGTGTGACGTGGGTGTGACGTTGGAGATTCGAACGTGACGCGGGTGTGACGTGGGAGATTCGAACGTGACGTGGGCGTGACGTGGGTGATTCGAACGTGACGTGGGTGTGACGTGAATATTCGAACGTGACGTGGGTGTGACGTGGGAGATTCGAACGTGACGTGGGTGATTCGAAAGTGACGTGGGTGTGACGTGAATATTCGAACGTGACGTGGGCGTTACATGGGTGATTCGAACGTGACGTGGGTGTGACGTGGGTGATTCGAACGTGACGTGGGCGTGACGTGGGTGATTCGAAGGTGACGTGAGTATGACGTGGGTGATTCGAACGTGACGTGGGCGTTACATGGGTGAATCGAACGTGACATGGGTGTGATGTGGGCGATTCGAACGTGACGTGGGTGTGACGTGGGAGATTCGAACGTGACGTGGCCGTGACGTGGGAGATTCGAACGTGACGTGGGTGTGACGTGAATATTCGAACGTGACGTGGGTGTGACGCGGGAGATTCGAACGTGACGTGGGAGATTCAAACGTGACGTGGGTGTGACGTGGGCGATTCGAACGTGACGTGGGTGTGTCGTGGGAGATTCGAACGTGACGTGGGCGTGACGTGGGAGATTCGAACGTGACGTGGGCGTGACGCGGGAAATTCGAACGTGACCTGGCTGGTTCGAAATTGGCGTGGGTGTGCCACCGTGCTTCAAGGCTCCCCCACCAAACAGGGCTCAGAGGCAAGAGCACTGGGAAGGCAGAGCTTGCCTCCGCATGCCTAGGACAGCCCCCACCACGAGTGCCCGGCTCCCTTGCCTCCCCTCCCCAAGCCTACACCAGCTGTCCTCACACCTTGGCACTAGCACTGTGAGGCTGTTGCAAGGGAGGAGCATGGTTGTTCGATATGTGCTTCGAAGGCGAGGTGGGTGTGACGTGGGAGATTCGAACGTGACGTGGGTGTAACGTGGGATTTTCGAACGTGACGTGGGCGTGACGTGAGAGATTCGAACGTGACGTGGGAGATTCGAACGTGACGTGGGTGTGACGTGGGCGATTCGAACGTGACGTGGGTGTGACGTGGGTGTGACGTGGGAGATTCGAACGTGACGTGGGCGATTCGAACGTGACGTGGGTGTGTCGTGGGAGATTCGAACGTGACGTGGGCGTGACGTGGGTAATTCGAACGTGACGTGGGTGTGACGTGGGTGATTCGAACGTGACGTGGGTGTGACGTGAGTGTTTGGAACGTGACGTGGGCGTGACCTGGGTGATTCGAACCTGACGTGGGTGTTTTGAACGTGACGTGGGTGTGACGTGGGCGATTCGAAAGTGACGTGGGCGTGACGTGTGTGATTCGAACGTGACGTGGGTGTGACGTGGGAGATTCGAACGTGACGTGGGTGATTCGAACGTGACGTGAGTGTGAAGTGGGAGATTCGAACGTGACGAGGACGTGACGTGAGTGTCTGGAACGTGACGTGGGCGTGACCTGGGTGATTCGAACCTGACGTGGGTGTTTGGAACGTGACGTGGGTGTGACGTGGGAGATTCGAAAGTGACGTGGGCGTGATGTGGGTGATTCGAACGTGACGTGGGTGTGTCGTGGGTGATTCGAACGTGACGTGGGAGATTCGAACGTGACGTGGGCGTGACGTGGGTGATTCGAACGCGACGCGAGTGGGAAGTGGGAGATTCGAACTTGACGTGGGAGATTCGAACGTGACGTGGGTGTGTCGTGGGTGATTCGAACGTGACGTGGGTGATTCGAAAGTGACGTGGGTGTGACGTGGGTGTAACGTGGGATTTTCGAACGTGACGTGGGCGTGACGTGGGAGATTCGAACGTGACGTGGGTGTGACGTGGGTGTGACGTGGGAGATTCGAACGTGACGTGGGCGATTCGAACGTGACGTGGGTGTGTCGTGGGAGATTCGAACGTGACGTGGGCGTGACGTGGGTAATTCGAACGTGACGTGGGTGTGACGTGGGTGATTCGAACGTGACGTGGGTGTGACGTGAGTGTTTGGAACGTGACGTGGGCGTGACCTGGGTGATTCGAACCTGACGTGGGTGTTTTGAACGTGACGTGGGTGTGACGTGGGCGATTCGAAAGTGACGTGGGCGTGATGTGGGTGATTCGAACGTGACGTGGGTGTAACGTGGGAGATTCAAACGTGACGTGGGTGTGTCGTGGGTGATTCGAACGTGACGTGGGAGATTCGAACGTGACGTGGGCGTGACGTGGCTGATTCGAACGTGACGTGGGTGTGACGTGGGAAATTCGAACGTGACGTGGGTGATTCGAAAGTGACGTGGGTGATTCGAAAGTGACGTGGGTGTGACGTCGGTGTGACGTGGGAGATTCGAACGTGACGTGGGAGATTCGAACGTGACGTGAGTGTGAGGTGGGAGATTCGAACGTGACGTGGGTGATTCGAAAGTGACGTGGGTGTGACGTGGGCGTGACGTGGGAGAATCGAACGTGACTTGGGTGTGAAGT
Organism: Apteryx mantelli; assembly: GCF_036417845.1. NCBI lineage: Eukaryota > Metazoa > Chordata > Aves > Apterygiformes > Apterygidae > Apteryx > Apteryx mantelli. The sequence continues at coordinate 26,611,471 of NC_089987.1, forward strand.
GAGACATTCGAAAGTGACGTGGGCGTGACGTGGGAGTTTCGAACGTGACGTTGGCGTCACGTGGGAGATTCGAACGTGACCTGGGTGGTTCGAAATTGGCGTGGGTGTGCCGCCCTGCTTCAAGGCTCCCCCACCAAGCAGGGCTCAGAGGCAAGAGCACTGGGAAGGCAGAGCTTCCCTCCGCATGCCTAGGACAGCCCCCACCACGAGTGCCCGGCTCCCTTGCCTCCCCTCCGCAAGCCTACACCAGCTGTCCTCACACCTTGGCACTAGCACTGTGAGGCTGTTGCAAGGCAGGAGCATGGTTGTTCGATATGTGCTTCGAAGGCGACGTGGGTGTGACGTGGGAGATTCGAACGTGACGTTGGCGTGACGTGGGAAATTCGAACGTGACGTGGGCGTTACGTGGGAAATACGAACGTGACGTGGGCGTGACGTGGGAGTTTCGAACGTGACGTGGTTGTGACGTGGGTGATTCGAACGTGACCTGAGTGTGACGTGAGAGATTCGAACGTGACCTGGGTGGTTCGAAATTGGCGTGGGTGTGCCACCCTGCTTCAAGGCTCCCCCACCAAGCAGGGCTCAGAGGCAAGAGCACTGGGAAGTCAGAGATTGCCTCCGCATGCCTAGGACAGCCCCCACCACGAGTGCCCGGCTCCCTTGCCTCCCCTCCGCAAGCCTACACCAGCTGCCCTCACACCTTGGCACTAGCACTGTGAGGCTGTTGCAAGGCAGGAGCATGGTTGTTCGATATGTGCTTCGAAGGCGAGGTGGGTGTGACGTGGGAGATTCGAACGTGACGTTGGCGTGACGTGGGAAATTCGAACGTGACGTGGGCGTGACGTGGATGTTTCGAACGTGACGTGGGCGTGACGTGGGAAATACGAACGTGACGTGTGTGATTCGAACGTGACGTGGGTGTGACGTGGGAGATTCGAACGTGACGTGGGTGATTCGAACGTGACGTGAGTGTGAAGTGGGAGATTCGAACGTGACAAGGACGTGACGTGAGTGTCTGGAACGTGACGTGGGCGTGACCTGGGTGATTCGAACCTGACGTGGGTGTTTTGAACGTGACGTGGGTGTGACGTGGGCGATTCGAACGTGACGTGGGCGTGACGTGGGAAATTCGAACCTGACCTGGCTGGTTCGAAATTGGCGTGGGTGTGCCACCGTGCTTCAAGGCTCCCCCACCAAACAGGGCTCAGAGGCAAGAGCACTGGGAAGGCAGAGCTTGCCTCCGCATGCCTAGGACAGCCCCCACCACGAGTGCCCGGCTCCCTTGCCTCCCCTCCGCAAGCCTACACCAGCTGTCCTCACACCTTGGCACTAGCACTGTGAGGCTGTTGCAAGGCAGGAGCATGGTTGTTCGATATGTGCTTCGAAGGCGAGGTGGGTGTGACGTGGGAGATTCGAACGTGACGTTGGCGTGACGTGGGAAATTCGAACGTGACGTGGGTGTGACGTGGGAGATTCGAACGTGTCGTGGGTGATTCGAAAGTGACGTGGGTGTGACGTGGGTGATTCGAACGTGACGTGGGTGATTCGAAAGTGACGTGGGTGATTCGAAAGTGACGTGGGTGTGACGTGGGAGATTCGAACGTGACGTGGGAGATTCGAACGTGACGTGAGTGTGAGGTGGGAGATTCGAACGTGACGTGGGTGATTCGAAAGTGACGTGGGTGTGACGTGGGTGTGACGTGGGAGATTCGAACGTGACCTGAGTGTGACGTGAGAGATTCGAACGTGACCTGGGTGGTTCGAAATTGGCGTGGGTGTGCCGCCCTGCTTCAAGGCTCCCCCACCAAGCAGGGCTCAGAGGCAAGAGCACTGGGAAGGCAGAGCTTCCCTCCGCATGCCTAGGACAGCCCCCACCACGAGTGCCCGGCTCCCTTGCCTCCCCTCCGCAAGCCTACACCAGCTGCCCTCACACCTTGGCACTAGCACTGTGAGGCTGTTGCAAGGCAGGAGCATGGTTGTTCGATATGTGCTTCGAAGGCGAGGTGGGTGTGACGTGGGAGATTCGAACGTGACGTTGGCGTGACGTGGGAAATTCGAACGTGACGTGGGCGTGACGTGGATGTTTCGAACGTGACGTGGGCGTGACGTGGGAAATACGAACGTGACGTGTGTGATTCGAACGTGACGTGGGTGTGACGTGGGAGATTCGAACGTGACGTGGGTGATTCGAACGTGACGTGAGTGTGAAGTGGGAGATTCGAACATGACGAGGACGTGACGTGAGTGTCTGGAACGTGACGTGGGCGTGACCTGGGTGATTCGAACCTGACGTGGGTGTTTTGAACGTGACGTGGGTGTGACGTGGGCGATTCGAAAGTGACGTGGGCGTGATGTGGGTGATTCGAACGTGACGTGGGTGTAACGTGGGAGATTCGAACGTGACGTGGGTGTGTCGTGGGTGATTCGAACGTGACGTGGGCGTGACGTGGGAAATTCGAACCTGACCTGGCTGGTTCGAAATTGGCGTGGGTGTGCCACCCTGCTTCAAGGCTCCCCCACCAAACAGGGCTCAGAGGCAAGAGCACTGGGAAGGCAGAGCTTGCCTCCGCATGCCTAGGACAGCCCCCACCACGAGTGCCCGGCTCCCTTGCCTCCCCTCCGCAAGCCTACACCAGCTGTCCTCACACCTTGGCACTAGCACTGTGAGGCTGTTGCAAGGCAGGAGCATGGTTGTTCGATATGTGCTTCGAAGGCGAGGTGGGTGTGACGTGGGAGATTCGAACGTGACGTGGGCGTGACATGGGTGATTCGAACGTGACGTGGGTGTGACGTGGGCGATTCGAACGTGACGTGGGTGTGTCGTGGGAGATTCGAACGTGACGTGGGCGTGACGTGGGAGATTCGAACGTGACGTGGGCGTGACGTGGGAAATTCGAACCTGACCTGGCTGGTTCGAAATTGGCGTGGGTGTGCCACCCTGCTTCATGGCTCCCCCACCAAGCAGGGCTCAGAGGCAAGAGCACTGGGAAGGCAGAGCTTCCCTCCGCATGCCTAGGACAGCCCCCACCACGAGTGCCCGGCTCCCTTGCCTCCCCTCCCCAAGCCTACACCAGCTGTCCTCACACCTTGGCACTAGCAGTGTGAGGCTGTTGCAAGGCAGGAGCATGGTTGTTCGATATGTGCTTCGAAGGCGAGGTGGGTGTGACGTGGGAGATTCGAACGTGACGTTGGCGTGACGTGGGAAATTCGAACGTGACGTGGGTGTGACGTGGGAGATTCGAAGGTGACATGGACGTGACGTGAGTGATTCGAACGTGACGTGGGTGTGTCGTGGGTGATTCGAACGTGACGTGGGTGTGACATGGGTGATTCGAACGTGACGTGGGTGTGACGTGGGTGATTCGAACGTGACGTGGGCGTGACGTGGGAAATTCGAACGTGACGTGGGCGTGACGTGGGTGATTCGAACGCGACGCGAGTGGGATGTGGGAGATTCGAACTTGACGTGGGAGATTCGAACGTGACGTGAGCGTGAAGTGGGTGATTCGAACGTGACGTGGGTGATTCGAAAGTGACGTGGGTGTGACGTGGGTGTAACGTGGGATTTTCGAACGTGACGTGGGCGTGACGTGGGAGATTCGAACGTGACGTGGGTGTGACGTGGGTGTGACGTGGGAGATTCGAACGTGACGTGGGCGATTCGAACGTGACGTGGGTGTGTCGTGGGAGATTCGAACGTGACGTGGGCGTGACGTGGGTAATTCGAACGTGACGTGGGTGTGACGTGGGTGATTCGAACGTGACGTGGGTGTGACGTGAGTGTTTGGAACGTGACGTGGGCGTGACCTGGGTGATTCGAACCTGACGTGGGTGTTTTGAACGTGACGTGGGTGTGACGTGGGCGATTCGAAAGTGACGTGGGCGTGATGTGGGTGATTCGAACGTGACGTGGGTGTAACGTGGGAGATTCGAACGTGACGTGGGTGTGTCGTGGGTGATTCGAACGTGACGTGGGAGATTCGAACGTGACGTGGGCGTGACGTGGCTGATTCGAACGTGACGTGGGTGTGACGTGGGTGATTCGAACGTGACGTGGGTGATTCGAAAGTGACGTGGGTGATTCGAAAGTGACGTGGGTGTGACGTGGGTGTGACGTGGGAGATTCGAACGTGACGTGGGAGATTCGAACGTGACGTGAGTGTGAGGTGGGAGATTCGAACGTGACGTGGGTGATTCGAAAGTGACGTGGGTGTGACGTGGGTGTGACGTGGGAGATTCGAACGTGACCTGAGTGTGACGTGAGAGATTCGAACGTGACCTGGGTGGTTCGAAATTGGCGTGGGTGTGCCGCCCTGCTTCAAGGCTCCCCCACCAAGCAGGGCTCAGAGGCAAGAGCACTGGGAAGGCAGAGCTTCCCTCCGCATGCCTAGGACAGCCCCCACCACGAGTGCCCGGCTCCCTTGCCTCCCCTCCGCAAGCCTACACCAGCTGCCCTCACACCTTGGCACTAGCACTGTGAGGCTGTTGCAAGGCAGGAGCATGGTTGTTCGATATGTGCTTCGAAGGCGAGGTGGGTGTGACGTGGGAGATTCGAACGTGACGTTGGCGTGACGTGGGAAATTCGAACGTGACGTGGGCGTGACGTGGATGTTTCGAACGTGACGTGGGCGTGACGTGGGAAATACGAACGTGACGTGTGTGATTCGAACGTGACGTGGGTGTGACGTGGGAGATTCGAACGTGACGTGGGTGATTCGAACGTGACGTGAGTGTGAAGTGGGAGATTCGAACGTGACGAGGACGTGACGTGAGTGTCTGGAACGTGACGTGGGCGTGACCTGGGTGATTCGAACCTGACGTGGGTGTTTTGAACGTGACGTGGGTGTGACGTGGGCGATTCGAAAAGTGACGTGGACGTGACGTGGGAGATTCGAACGTGACGTGGGTGTGTCGTGGGCGATTCGAACGTGACGTGGGCGTGACGTGGGAGATTCGAACGTGACGTGGGCGTGACGTGGGAAATTCGAACCTGACCTGGCTGGTTCGAAATTGGCGTGGGTGTGCCACCGTGCTTCAAGGCTCCCCCACCAAACAGGGCTCAGAGGCAAGAGCACTGGGAAGGCAGAGCTTGCCTCCGCATGCCTAGGACAGCCCCCACCACGAGTGCCCGGCTCCCTTGCCTCCCCTCCGCAAGCCTACACCAGCTGTCCTCACACCTTGGCACTAGCACTGTGAGGCTGTTGCAAGGCAGGAGCATGGTTGTTCGATATGTGCTTCGAAGGCGAGGTGGGTGTGACGTGGGAGAATCGAACGTGACGTTGGCGTGACGTGGGAAATTCGAACGTGACGTGGGTGTGACGTGGGCGATTCGAACGTGACATGGGCGTGCCGTGGGAGATTCGAACGTGACGTGAGCGTGACGTGGGTGATTCGAACCTGACGTGGGTGTTTGGAACGTGACGTGGGTGTGACGTGGGTGTTTGGAACGTGACGTGGGTGTGTCGTGGGTGATTCGAACGTGACGTGGGCGTGACGTGGGTGATTCGAACGTGACGTGGGTGTGACGTGGGAGATTCGAACGTGACGTGGGAGATTCGAACGTGACGTGGGCGTGACGTGGGAGATTCGAACGTGACGTGGGTGATTCGAACGTGACGTGGGTGTGACGTGGGCGATTCGAACGTGACGTGGGCGTGACGTGGGAAATTCGAACGTGACGTGGGTGTGTCGTGGGTGATTCGAACGTGACGTGGGCGTGACATGGGTGATTCGAACGTGACGTGGGTGTGACGTGGGTGATTCGAACGTGACGTGGGCGTGACGTGGAAAATTCGAACGTGACGTGGGCGTGACGTGGGTGATTCGAACGCGACGCGAGTGGGAAGTGGGAGATTCGAACTTGACGTGGGAGATTCGAACGTGACGTGAGCGTGAAGTGGGTGTGACGTGGGAGATTCGAACGTGACGTGGGCGATTCGAACGTGACGTGGGTGTGTCGTGGGAGATTCGAACGTGACGTGGGCGTGACGTGGGTAATTCGAACGTGACGTGGGTGTGACGTGGGTGTTTCGAACGTGACGTGGGTGTGACGTGGGAGTTTCGAACGTGACGTGGGTGTGTCGTGGGTGATTCGAACGTGACGTGGGTGTGTCGTGGGTGATTCGACCGTGACGTGGGAGATTCGAACGTGACGTGGGCGTGACGTGGCTGATTCGAACGTGACGTGGGTGTGACGTGGGAGATTCGAACGTGACGTGGGCGATTCGAACGTGACGTGGGTGTGTCGTGGGAGATTCGAACGTGACGTGGGCGTGACGTGGGTAATTCGAACGTGACGTGGGTGTGTCGTGGGTGATTCGAACGTGACGTGGGAGATTCGAACGTGACGTGGGCGTGATGTGGGTGATTCGAACGTGACGTGGGTGTAACGTGGGAGATTCGAACGTGACGTGGGTGTGTCGTGGGTGATTCGAACGTGACGTGGGAGATTCGAACGTGACGTGGGCGTGACGTGGCTGATTCGAACGTGACGTGGGTGTGACGTGGGTGATTCGAACGTGACGTGGGTGATTCGAAAGTGACGTGGGTGATTCGAAAGTGACGTGGGTGTGACGTCGGTGTGACGTGGGAGATTCGAACGTGACGTGGGAGATTCGAACGTGACGTGGGCGTGACGTGGCTGATTCGAACGTGACGTGGGTGTGACGTGGGAAATTCGAACGTGACGTGGGTGATTCGAAAGTGACGTGGGTGATTCGAAAGTGACGTGGGTGTGACGTGGGTGTGACGTGGGAGATTCGAACGTGACGTGGGAGATTCGAACGTGACGTGAGTGTGAGGTGGGAGATTCGAACGTGACGTGGGTGATTCGAAAGTGACGTGGGTGTGACGTGGGTGTGACGTTGGAGATTCGAACGTGACGCGGGTGTGACGTGGGAGATTCGAACGTGACGTGGGCGTGACGTGGGTGATTCGAACGTGACGTGGGTGTGACGTGAATATTCGAACGTGACGTGGGTGTGACGTGGGAGATTCGAACGTGACGTGGGTGATTCGAAAGTGACGTGGGTGTGACGTGAATATTCGAACGTGACGTGGGCGTTACATGGGTGATTCGAACGTGACGTGGGTGTGACGTGGGTGATTCGAACGTGACGTGGGCGTGACGTGGGTGATTCGAAGGTGACGTGAGTATGACGTGGGTGATTCGAACGTGACGTGGGCGTTACATGGGTGAATCGAACGTGACATGGGTGTGATGTGGGCGATTCGAACGTGACGTGGGAGATTCAAACGTGACGTGGGTGTGACGTGGGCGATTCGAACGTGACGTGGGTGTGTCGTGGGAGATTCGAACGTGACGTGGGCGTGACGTGGGAGATTCGAACGTGACGTGGGCGTGACGCGGGAAATTCGAACGTGACCTGGCTGGTTCGAAATTGGCGTGGGTGTGCCACCGTGCTTCAAGGCTCCCCCACCAAACAGGGCTCAGAGGCAAGAGCACTGGGAAGGCAGAGCTTGCCTCCGCATGCCTAGGACAGCCCCCACCACGAGTGCCCGGCTCCCTTGCCTCCCCTCCCCAAGCCTACACCAGCTGTCCTCACACCTTGGCACTAGCACTGTGAGGCTGTTGCAAGGGAGGAGCATGGTTGTTCGATATGTGCTTCGAAGGCGAGGTGGGTGTGACGTGGGAGATTCGAACGTGACGTGGGTGTAACGTGGGATTTTCGAACGTGACGTGGGCGTGACGTGAGAGATTCGAACGTGACGTGGGAGATTCGAACGTGACGTGGGTGTGACGTGGGCGATTCGAACGTGACGTGGGTGTGACGTGGGTGTGACGTGGGAGATTCGAACGTGACGTGGGCGATTCGAACGTGACGTGGGTGTGTCGTGGGAGATTCGAACGTGACGTGGGCGTGACGTGGGTAATTCGAACGTGACGTGGGTGTGACGTGGGTGATTCGAACGTGACGTGGGTGTGACGTGAGTGTTTGGAACGTGACGTGGGCGTGACCTGGGTGATTCGAACCTGACGTGGGTGTTTTGAACGTGACGTGGGTGTGACGTGGGCGATTCGAAAGTGACGTGGGCGTGACGTGTGTGATTCGAACGTGACGTGGGTGTGACGTGGGAGATTCGAACGTGACGTGGGTGATTCGAACGTGACGTGAGTGTGAAGTGGGAGATTCGAACGTGACGAGGACGTGACGTGAGTGTCTGGAACGTGACGTGGGCGTGACCTGGGTGATTCGAACCTGACGTGGGTGTTTGGAACGTGACGTGGGTGTGACGTGGGAGATTCGAAAGTGACGTGGGCGTGATGTGGGTGATTCGAACGTGACGTGGGTGTGTCGTGGGTGATTCGAACGTGACGTGGGAGATTCGAACGTGACGTGGGCGTGACGTGGGTGATTCGAACGCGACGCGAGTGGGAAGTGGGAGATTCGAACTTGACGTGGGAGATTCGAACGTGACGTGGGTGTGTCGTGGGTGATTCGAACGTGACGTGGGTGATTCGAAAGTGACGTGGGTGTGACGTGGGTGTAACGTGGGATTTTCGAACGTGACGTGGGCGTGACGTGGGAGATTCGAACGTGACGTGGGTGTGACGTGGGTGTGACGTGGGAGATTCGAACGTGACGTGGGCGATTCGAACGTGACGTGGGTGTGTCGTGGGAGATTCGAACGTGACGTGGGCGTGACGTGGGTAATTCGAACGTGACGTGGGTGTGACGTGGGTGATTCGAACGTGACGTGGGTGTGACGTGAGTGTTTGGAACGTGACGTGGGCGTGACCTGGGTGATTCGAACCTGACGTGGGTGTTTTGAACGTGACGTGGGTGTGACGTGGGCGATTCGAAAGTGACGTGGGCGTGATGTGGGTGATTCGAACGTGACGTGGGTGTAACGTGGGAGATTCAAACGTGACGTGGGTGTGTCGTGGGTGATTCGAACGTGACGTGGGAGATTCGAACGTGACGTGGGCGTGACGTGGCTGATTCGAACGTGACGTGGGTGTGACGTGGGAAATTCGAACGTGACGTGGGTGATTCGAAAGTGACGTGGGTGATTCGAAAGTGACGTGGTGTGACGTCGGTGTGACGTGGGAGATTCGAACGTGACGTGGGAGATTCGAACGTGACGTGAGTGTGAGGTGGGAGATTCGAACGTGACGTGGGTGATTCGAAAGTGACGTGGGTGTGACGTGGGCGTGACGTGGGAGAATCGAACGTGACTTGGGTGTGAAGTGAGACATTCGAAAGTGACGTGGGCGTGACGTGGGAGTTTCGAACGTGACGTGGGCGTCACGTGGGAGATTCGAACGTGACCTGGGTGGTTCGAAATTGGCGTGGGTGTGCCGCCCTGCTTCAAGGCTCCCCCACCAAGCAGGGCTCAGAGGCAAGAGCACTGGGAAGGCAGAGCTTCCCTCCGCATGCCTAGGACAGCCCCCACCACGAGTGCCCGGCTCCCTTGCCTCCCCTCCGCAAGCCTACACCAGCTGTCCTCACACCTTGGCACTAGCACTGTGAGGCTGTTGCAAGGCAGGAGCATGGTTGTTCGATATGTGCTTCGAAGGCGACGTGGGTGTGACGTGGGAGATTCGAACGTGACGTTGGCGTGACGTGGGAAATTCGAACGTGACGTGGGCGTTACGTGGGAAATACGAACGTGACGTGGGCGTGACGTGGGAGTTTCGAACGTGACGTGGTTGTGACGTGGGTGATTCGAACGTGACCTGAGTGTGACGTGAGAGATTCGAACGTGACCTGGGTGGTTCGAAATTGGCGTGGGTGTGCCACCCTGCTTCAAGGCTCCCCCACCAAGCAGGGCTCAGAGGCAAGAGCACTGGGAAGTCAGAGATTGCCTCCGCATGCCTAGGACAGCCCCCACCACGAGTGCCCGGCTCCCTTGCCTCCCCTCCGCAAGCCTACACCAGCTGCCCTCACACCTTGGCACTAGCACTGTGAGGCTGTTGCAAGGCAGGAGCATGGTTGTTCGATATGTGCTTCGAAGGCGAGGTGGGTGTGACGTGGGAGATTCGAACGTGACGTTGGCGTGACGTGGGAAATTCGAACGTGACGTGGGCGTGACGTGGATGTTTCGAACGTGACGTGGGCGTGACGTGGGAAATACGAACGTGACGTGTGTGATTCGAACGTGACGTGGGTGTGACGTGGGAGATTCGAACGTGACGTGGGTGATTCGAACGTGACGTGAGTGTGAAGTGGGAGATTCGAACGTGACAAGGACGTGACGTGAGTGTCTGGAACGTGACGTGGGCGTGACCTGGGTGATTCGAACCTGACGTGGGTGTTTTGAACGTGACGTGGGTGTGACGTGGGCGATTCGAACGTGACGTGGGCGTGACGTGGGAAATTCGAACCTGACCTGGCTGGTTCGAAATTGGCGTGGGTGTGCCACCGTGCTTCAAGGCTCCCCCACCAAACAGGGCTCAGAGGCAAGAGCACTGGGAAGGCAGAGCTTGCCTCCGCATGCCTAGGACAGCCCCCACCACGAGTGCCCGGCTCCCTTGCCTCCCCTCCGCAAGCCTACACCAGCTGTCCTCACACCTTGGCACTAGCACTGTGAGGCTGTTGCAAGGCAGGAGCATGGTTGTTCGATATGTGCTTCGAAGGCGAGGTGGGTGTGACGTGGGAGATTCGAACGTGACGTTGGCGTGACGTGGGAAATTCGAACGTGACGTGGGTGTGACGTGGGAGATTCGAACGTGTCGTGGGTGATTCGAAAGTGACGTGGGTGTGACGTGGGTGTGACGTGGGAGATTCGAACGTGACGTGGGAGATTCGAACGTGACGTGAGTGTGAGGTGGGAGATTCGAACGTGACGTGGGTGATTCGAAAGTGACGTGGGTGTGACGTGGGTGTGACGTGGGAGATTCGAACGTGACCTGAGTGTGACGTGAGAGATTCGAACGTGACCTGGGTGGTTCGAAATTGGCGTGGGTGTGCCGCCCTGCTTCAAGGCTCCCCCACCAAGCAGGGCTCAGAGGCAAGAGCACTGGGAAGGCAGAGCTTCCCTCCGCATGCCTAGGACAGCCCCCACCACGAGTGCCCGGCTCCCTTGCCTCCCCTCCGCAAGCCTACACCAGCTGCCCTCACACCTTGGCACTAGCACTGTGAGGCTGTTGCAAGGCAGGAGCATGGTTGTTCGATATGTGCTTCGAAGGCGAGGTGGGTGTGACGTGGGAGATTCGAACGTGACGTTGGCGTGACGTGGGAAATTCGAACGTGACGTGGGCGTGACGTGGATGTTTCGAACGTGACGTGGGCGTGACGTGGGAAATACGAACGTGACGTGTGTGATTCGAACGTGACGTGGGTGTGACGTGGGAGATTCGAACGTGACGTGGGTGATTCGAACGTGACGTGAGTGTGAAGTGGGAGATTCGAACATGACGAGGACGTGACGTGAGTGTCTGGAACGTGACGTGGGCGTGACCTGGGTGATTCGAACCTGACGTGGGTGTTTTGAACGTGACGTGGGTGTGACGTGGGCGATTCGAAAAGTGACGTGGACGTGACGTGGGAGATTCGAACGTGACGTGGGTGTGTCGTGGGCGATTCGAACGTGACGTGGGCGTGACGTGGGAGATTCGAACGTGACGTGGGCGTGACGTGGGAAATTCGAACCTGACCTGGCTGGTTCGAAATTGGCGTGGGTGTGCCACCGTGCTTCAAGGCTCCCCCACCAAACAGGGCTCAGAGGCAAGAGCACTGGGAAGGCAGAGCTTGCCTCCGCATGCCTAGGACAGCCCCCACCACGAGTGCCCGGCTCCCTTGCCTCCCCTCCGCAAGCCTACACCAGCTGTCCTCACACCTTGGCACTAGCACTGTGAGGCTGTTGCAAGGCAGGAGCATGGTTGTTCGATATGTGCTTCGAAGGCGAGGTGGGTGTGACGTGGGAGATTCGAACGTGACGTTGGCGTGACGTGGGAAATTCGAACGTGACGTGGGTGTGACGTGGGAGATTCGAACGTGACATGGGCGTGCCGTGGGAGATTCGAACGTGACGTGAGCGTGACGTGGGTGATTCGAACCTGACGTGGGTGTTTGGAACGTGACGTGGGTGTGACGTGGGTGATTCGAACCTGACGTGGGTGTTTGGAACGTGACGTGGGTGTGTCGTGGGTGATTCGAACGTGACGTGGGCGTGACGTGGGTGATTCGAACGTGACGTGGGTGTGACGTGGGAGATTCGAACGTGACGTGGGAGATTCGAACGTGACGTGGGCGTGACGTGGGAGATTCGAACGTGACGTGGGTGATTCGAACGTGACGTGGGTGTGACGTGGGCGATTCGAACGTGACGTGGGCGTGACGTGGGAAATTCGAACGTGACGTGGGTGTGTCGTGGGTGATTCGAACGTGACGTGGGCGTGACATGGGTGATTCGAACGTGACGTGGGTGTGACGTGGGTGATTCGAACGTGACGTGGGCGTGACGTGGAAAATTCGAACGTGACGTGGGCGTGACGTGGGTGATTCGAACGCGACGCGAGTGGGAAGTGGGAGATTCGAACTTGACGTGGGAGATTCGAACGTGACGTGAGCGTGAAGTGGGTGATTCGAACGTGACGTGGGTGATTCGAAAGTGACGTGGGTGTGACGTGGGTGTGACGTGGGAGTTTCGAACGTGACGTGGGCGTGACGTGGGAGATTCGAACGTGACGTGGGTGATTCGAAAATGACGTGGGTGTGACGTGGGCGATTCGAACGTGACGTGGGTGTGACGTGGGTGTGACGTGGGAGATTCGAACGTGACGTGGGCGATTCGAACGTGACGTGGGTGTGTCGTGGGAGATTCGAACGTGACGTGGGCGTGACGTGGGTAATTCGAACGTGACGTGGGTGTGACGTGGGTGATTCGAACGTGACGTGGGTGTGACGTGGGTGATTCGAACGTGACGTGGGTGTGTCGTGGGTGATTCGAACGTGACGTGGGAGATTCGAACGTGACGTGGGTGTGACGTGGGAAATTCGAACGTGACGTGGGTGATTCGAAAGTGACGTGGGTGTGACGTGGGTGTGACGTGGGAGATTCGAACGTGACGTGGGAGATTCGAACGTGACGTGAGTGTGAGGTGGGAGATTCGAACGTGACGTGGGTGATTCGAAAGTGACGTGGGTGTGACGTGGGTGTGACGTTGGAGATTCGAAAGTGACGCGGGTGTGACGTGGGAGATTCGAACGTGACGTGGGCGTGACGTGGGTGATTCGAACGTGACGTGGGTGTGACGTGAATATTCGAACGTGACGTGGGTGTGACGTGGGAGATTCGAACGTGACGTGGGTGATTCGAAAGTGACGTGGGTGTGACGTGAATATTCGAACGTGACGTGGGCGTTACATGGGTGATTCGAACGTGACGTGGGTGTGACGTGGGTGATTCGAACGTGACGTGGGCGTGACGTGGGTGATTCGAAGGTGACGTGAGTGTGAAGTGGGAGATTCGAACGTGACGTGGGCGTGACGTGGGTGATTCGAAGGTGACGTGAGTATGACGTGGGTGATTCGAACGTGACGTGGGCGTTACATGGGTGATTCGAACGTGACGTGGGTGTGATGTGGGCGATTCGAACGTGACGTGGGTGTGACGTGGGAGATTCGAACGTGACGTGGCCGTGACGTGGGAGATTCGAACGTGACGTGGGTGTGACGTGAATATTCGAACGTGACGTGGGTGTGACGCGGGAGATTCGAACGTGACGTGGGAGATTCGAACGTGACGTGGGTGTGACGTGGGCGATTCGAACGTGACGTGGGTGTGTCGTGGGAGATTCGAACGTGACGTGGGCGTGACGTGGGAGATTCGAACGTGACGTGGGCGTGACGCGGGAAATTCGAACGTGACCTGGCTGGTTCGAAATTGGCGTGGGTGTGCCACCGTGCTTCAAGGCTCCCCCACCAAACAGGGCTCAGAGGCAAGAGCACTGGGAAGGCAGAGCTTGCCTCCGCATGCCTAGGACAGCCCCCACCACGAGTGCCCGGCTCCCTTGCCTCCCCTCCGCAAGCCTACACCAGCTGTCCTCACACCTTGGCACTAGCACTGTGAGGCTGTTGCAAGGCAGGAGCATGGTTGTTCGATATGTGCTTCGAAGGCGAGGTGGGTGTGACGTGGGAGATTCGAACGTGACGTGGGCGTGACATGGGTGATTCGAACGTGACGTGGGCGTGACGTGGGAGATTCGAACGTGACGTGGGAGATTCGAACGTGACGTGGGTGTGACGTGGGCGATTCGAACGTGACGTGGGTGTGTCGTGGGAGATTCGAACGTGACGTGGGCGTGACGTGGGTAATTCGAACGTGACGTGGGTGTGACGTGGGTGATTCGAACGTGACGTGGGTGTGACGTGAGTGTTTGGAACGTGACGTGGGCGTGACCTGGGTGATTCGAACCTGACGTGGGTGTTTTGAACGTGACGTGGGTGTGACGTGGGCGATTCGAAAGTGACGTGGGCGTGATGTGGGTGATTCGAACGTGACGTGGGTGTAACGTGGGAGATTCGAACGTGACGTGGGTGATTCGAACGTGACGTGAGTGTGAAGTGGGAGATTCGAACGTGACGAGGACGTGACGTGAGTGTCTGGAACGTGACGTGGGCGTGACCTGGGTGATTCGAACCTGACGTGGGTGTTTGGAACGTGACGTGGGTGTGACGTGGGAGATTCGAAAGTGACGTGGGCGTGATGTGGGTGATTCGAACGTGACGTGGGTGTGTCGTGGGTGATTCGAACGTGACGTGGGAGATTCGAACGTGACGTGGGAGTGACGTGGCTGATTCGAACGTGACGTGGGTGTGACGTGGGAAATTCGAACGTGACGTGGGTGATTCGAAAGTGACGTGGGTGATTCGAAAGTGACGTGGGTGTGACGTGGGTGTGACGTGGGAGATTCGAACGTGACGTGGGAGATTCGAACGTGACGTGAGTGTGAGGTGGGAGATTCGAACGTGACGTGGGTGATTCGAAAGTGACGTGGGTGTGACGTGGGTGTGACGTGGGAGATTCGAACGTGACCTGAGTGTGACGTGAGAGATTCGAACGTGACCTGGGTGGTTCGAAATTGGCGTGGGTGTGCCGCCCTGCTTCAAGGCTCCCCCACCAAGCAGGGCTCAGAGGCAAGAGCACTGGGAAGGCAGAGCTTCCCTCCGCATGCCTAGGACAGCCCCCACCACGAGTGCCCGGCTCCCTTGCCTCCCCTCCGCAAGCCTACACCAGCTGTCCTCACACCTTGGCACTAGCACTGGGAGGCTGTTGCAAGGCAGGAGCATGGTTGTTCGATATGTGCTTCGAAGGCGAGGTGGGTGTGACGTGGGTGATTCGAACGTGACGTGGGTGTGACGTGGGAGATTCGAACGTGACGTGGGTGATTCGAACGTGACGTGAGTGTGAAGTGGGAGATTCGAACGTGACGAGGACGTGACGTGAGTGTCTGGAACGTGACGTGGGCGTGACCTGGGTGATTCGAACCTGACGTGGGTGTTTGGAACGTGACGTGGGTGTGACGTGGGCGATTCGAAAAGTGACGTGGACGTGACGTGGGAGATTCGAACGTGACGTGGGTGTGACGTGGGAGATTCGAACGTGACGTGGGCGTGACATGGGTGATTCGAACGTGACGTGGGTGTGACGTGGGCGATTCGAACGTGACGTGGGTGTGTCGTGGGAGATTCGAACGTGACGTGGGCGTGACGTGGGAGATTCGAACGTGACGTGGGCATGACGTGGGAAATTCGAACCTGACCTGGCTGGTTCGAAATTGGCGTGGGTGTGCCACCCTGCTTCATGGCTCCCCCACCAAGCAGGGCTCAGAGGCAAGAGCACTGGGAAGGCAGAGCTTCCCTCCGCATGCCTAGGACAGCCCCCACCACGAGTGCCCGGCTCCCTTGCCTCCCCTCCCCAAGCCTACACCAGCTGTCCTCACACCTTGGCACTAGCACTGTGAGGCTGTTGCAAGGGAGGAGCATGGTTGTTCGATATGTGCTTCAAAGGCGAGGTGGGTGTGACGTGGGAGATTCGAACGTGACGTGGGTGTAACGTGGGATTTTCGAACGTGACGTGGGCGTGACGTGGGAGATTCGAACGTGACGTGGGAGATTCGAACGTGACGTGGGTGTGACGTGGGAGATTCGAACGTGACGTGGGCGATTCGAACGTGACGTGGGTGTGTCGTGGGAGATTCGAACGTGACGTGGGCGTGACGTGGGTAATTCGAACGTGACGTGGGTGTGACGTGGGTGATTCGAACGTGACGTGGGTGTGACGTGAGTGTTTGGAACGTGACGTGGGCGTGACCTGGGTGATTCGAACCTGACGTGGGTGTTTTGAACGTGACGTGGGTGTGACGTGGGCGATTCGAAAGTGACGTGGGCGTGATGTGGGTGATTCGAACGTGACGTGGGTGTAACGTGGGAGATTCGAACGTGACGTGGGTGATTCGAACGTGACGTGAGTGTGAAGTGGGAGATTCGAACGTGACGAGGACGTGACGTGAGTGTCTGGAACGTGACGTGGGCGTGACCTGGGTGATTCGAACCTGACGTGGGTGTTTGGAACGTGACGTGGGTGTGACGTGGGAGATTCGAAAGTGACGTGGGCGTGATGTGGGTGATTCGAACGTGACGTGGGTGTGTCGTGGGTGATTCGAACGTGACGTGGGAGATTCGAACGTGACGTGGGAGTGACGTGGCTGATTCGAACGTGACGTGCGTGTGACGTGGGAAATTCGAACGTGACGTGGGTGATTCGAAAGTGACGTGGGTGATTCGAAAGTGACGTGGGTGTGACGTGGGTGTGACGTGGGAGATTCGAACGTGACCTGAGTGTGACGTGAGAGATTCGAACGTGACCTGGGTGGTTCGAAATTGGCGTGGGTGTGCCGCCCTGCTTCAAGGCTCCCCCACCAAGCAGGGCTCAGAGGCAAGAGCACTGGGAAGGCAGAGCTTGCCTCCGCATGCCTAGGACAGCCCCCACCACGAGTGCCCGGCTCCCTTGCCTCCCCTCCGCAAGCCTCCACCAGCTGCCCTCACACCTTGGCACTAGCACTGTGAGGCTGTTGCAAGGCAGGAGCATGGTTGTTCGATATGTGCTTCGAAGGCGAGGTGGGTGTGACGTGGGAGATTCGAACGTGACGTTGGCGTGACGTGGGAAATTCGAACGTGACGTGGGCGTGACGTGGATGTTTCGAACGTGACGTGGGCGTGACGTGGGAAATACGAACGTGACGTGTGTGATTCGAACGTGACGTGGGTGTGACGTGGGAGATTCGAACGTGACGTGGGTGATTCGAACGTGACGTGAGTGTGAAGTGGGAGATTCGAACGTGACGAGGACGTGACGTGAGTGTCTGGAACGTGACGTGGGCGTGACCTGGGTGATTCGAACCTGACGTGGGTGTTTTGAACGTGACGTGGGTGTGACGTGGGCGATTCGAAAAGTGACGTGGACGTGACGTGGGAGATTCGAACGTGACGTGGGTTTGTCGTGGGCGATTCGAACGTGACGTGGGCGTGACGTGGGAGATTCGAACGTGACGTGGGCGTGACGTGGGAAATTCGAACGTGACCTGGCTGGTTCGAAATTGGCGTGGGTGTGCCACCGTGCTTCAAGGCTCCCCCACCAAACAGGGCTCAGAGGCAAGAGCACTGGGAAGGCAGAGCTTGCCTCCGCATGCCTAGGACAGCCCCCACCACGAGTGCCCGGCTCCCTTGCCTCCCCTCCGCAAGCCTACACCAGCTGTCCTCACACCTTGGCACTAGCACTGTGAGGCTGTTGCAAGGCAGGAGCATGGTTGTTCGATAAGTGCTTCGAAGGCGAGGTGGGTGTGACGTGGGAGATTCGAACGTGACGTGGGTGTGGCGTGGGTGATTCGAACGTGACGTGGGTGTGACGTGGGTGATTCGAACGCGACATGGGCGTGACTTGGGTGATTCGAACCTGACGTGGGTGTTTGGAACGTGACGTGGGTGTGACGTGGGAGATTCGAACGTGACGTGGGAGATTCGAACGTGACGTGGGCGTGACGTGGGAGATTCGAAGGTGACGTGGGTGATTCGAACGTGACGTGGGTGTGACGTGGGCGATTCGAACGTGACGTGGGCGTGACGTGGATGATTCGAACGTGACGTGGGTGTGTCGTGGGTGATTCGAACGTGACGTGGGTGTGACGTGGGCGATTCGAACGTGACGTGGGTGTGACGTGGGTGATTCGAACGTGACGTGGGCGTGACGTGGAAAATTCGAACGTGACGTGGGCGTGACGTGGGTGATTCGAACGCGACGCGAGTGGGAAGTGGGAGATTCGAACTTGACGTGGGAGATTCGAACGTGACGTGAGCGTGAAGTGGGTGATTCGAACGTGACGTGGGTGATTCGAAAGTGACGTGGGTGTGACGTGGGTGTGACGTGGGAGTTTCGAACGTGACGTGGGCGTGACGTGGGAGATTCGAACGTGACGTGGGTGATTCGAACATGACGTGGGTGTGACGTGGGCGATTCGAACGTGACGTGGGTGTGACGTGGGTGTGACGTGGGAGATTCGAACGTGACGTGGGCGATTCGAACGTGACGTGGGTGTGTCGTGGGAGATTCGAACGTGACGTGGGCGTGACGTGGGTAATTCGAACGTGACGTGGGTGTGACGTGGGTGATTCGAACGTGACGTGGGTGTGACGTGAGTGTTTGGAACGTGACGTGGGCGTGACCTGGGTGATTCGAACCTGACGTGGGTGTTTTGAACGTGACGTGGGTGTGACGTGGGCGATTCGAAAGTGACGTGGGCGTGATGTGGGTGATTCGAACGTGACGTGGGTGTAACGTGGGAGATTCGAACGTGACGTGGGTGTGTCGTGGGTGATTCGAACGTGACGTGGGAGATTCGAACGTTACGTGGGCGTGACGTGGCTGATTCGAACGTGACGTGGGTGTGACGTGGGAAATTCGAACGTGACGTGGGTGATTCGAAAGTGACGTGGGTGATTCGAAAGTGACGTGGGTGTGACGTGGGTGTGACGTGGGAGATTCGAACGTGACGTGGGAGATTCGAACGTGACGTGAGTGTGAGGTGGGAGATTCGAACGTGACGTGGGTGATTCGAAAGTGACGTGGGTGTGACGTGGGTGTGACGTTGGAGATTCGAACGTGACGCGGGTGTGACGTGGGAGATTCGAACGTGACGTGGGCGTGACGTGGGTGATTCGATCGTGACGTGGGTGTGACGTGAATATTCGAACGTGACGTGGGTGTGACGTGGGAGATTCGAACGTGACGTGGGTGATTCGAAAGTGACGTGGGTGTGACGTGGGTGTGTCGTGGGTGATTCGAACGTGACGTGGGCGTTACATGGGTGATTCGAACGTGACGTGGGTGTGACGTGGGTGATTCGAACGTGACGTGGGCGTGACGTGGGTGATTCGAAGGTGACGTGAGTGTGAAGTGGGAGATTCGAACGTGACGTGGGCGTGACGTGGGTGATTCGAAGGTGACGTGAGTATGACGTGGGTGATTCGAACGTGACGTGGGCGTTACATGGGTGATTCGAACGTGACGTGGGTGTGATGTGTGCGATTCGAACGTGACGTGGGTGTGACGTGGGAGATTCGAACGTGACGTGGCCGTGACGTGGGAGATTCGAACGTGACGTGGGTGTGACGTGAATATTCGAACGTGACGTGGGTGTGACGCGGGAGATTCGAACGTGACGTGGGTGATTCGAACGTGACGTGGGTGTGACGTGGGCGATTCGAACGTGACGTGGGTGTGTCGTGGGAGATTCGAACGTGACGTGGGCGTGACGTGGGAGATTCGAACGTGACGTGGGCGTGACGTGGGAAATTCGAACGTGACCTGGCTGGTTCGAAATTGGCGTGGGTGTGCCACCGTGCTTCAAGGCTCCCCCACCAAACAGGGCTCAGAGGCAAGAGCACTGGGAAGGCAGAGGTTGCCTCCGCATGCCTAGGACAGCCCCCACCACGAGTGCCCGGCTCCCTTGCCTCCCCTCCGCAAGCCTACACCAGCTGCCCTCACACCTTGGCACTAGCACTGTGAGGCTGTTGCAAGGCAGGAGCATGGTTGTTCGATATGTGCTTCGAAGGCGAGGTGGGTGTGACGTGGGAGATTCGAACGTGACGTGGGTGTGGCGTGGGTGATTCGAACGTGACGTGGGTGTGACGTGGGTGATTCGAACGCGACATGGGCGTGACTTGGGTGATTCGAACCTGACGTGGGTGTTTGGAACGTGACCTGGGTGTGACGTGGGAGATTCGAACGTGACGTGGGAGATTCGAACGTGACGTGGGCGTGACGTGGGAGATTCGAAGGTGACGTGGGTGATTCGAACGTGACGTGGGTGTGACGTGGGCGATTCGAACGTGACGTGGGCGTGACGTGGGAAATTCGAACGTGACGTGGGTGTGTCGTGGGTGATTCGAACGTGACGTGGGCGTGACATGGGTGATTCGAACGTGACGTGGGTGTGACGTGGGTGATTCGAACGTGACGTGGGCGTGACGTGGAAAATTCGAACGTGACGTGGGCGTGACGTGGGTGATTCGAACGCGACGCGAGTGGGAAGTGGGAGATTCGAACTTGACGTGGGAGATTCGAACGTGACGTGAGCGTGAAGTGGGTGATTCGAACGTGACGTGGGTGATTCGAAAGTGACGTGGGTGTGACGTGGGTGTGACGTGGGAGTTTCGAACGTGACGTGGGCGTGACGTGGGAGATTCGAACGTGACGTGGGTGATTCGAACATGACGTGGGTGTGACGTGGGCGATTCGAACGTGACGTGGGTGTGACGTGGGTGTTTGGAACGTGACGTGGGCGTGACCTGGGTGATTCGAACCTGACGTGGGTGTTTTGAACGTGACGTGGGTGTGACGTGGGCGATTCGAACGTGACGTGGGTGTGACGTGGGTGTGACGTGGGAGATTCGAACGTGACGTGGGCGATTCGAACGTGACGTTGGTGTGTCGTGGGAGATTCGAACGTGACGTGGGCGTGACGTGGGTAATTCGAACGTGACGTGGGTGTGACGTGGGTGATTCGAACGTGACGTGGGTGTGACGTGAGTGTTTGGAACGTGACGTGGGCGTGACCTGGGTGATTCGAACCTGACGTGGGTGTTTTGAACGTGACGTGGGTGTGACGTGGGCGATTCGAAAGTGACGTGGGCGTGATGTGGGTGATTCGAACGTGACGTGGGTGTGACGTGGGTGTGACGTGGGAGATTCGAGCGTGACGTGGGAGATTCGAACGTGACGTGAGTGTGAGGTGGGAGATTCGAACGTGACGTGGGTGATTCGAAAGTGACGTGGGTGTGACGTGGGTGTGACGTTGGAGATTCGAACGTGACGCGGGTGTGACGTGGGAGATTCGAACGTGACGTGGGTGTGTCGTGGGTGATTCGAACGTGACGTGGGCGTTACATGGGTGATTCGAACGTGACGTGGGTGTGACGTGGGTGATTCGAACGTGACGTGGGCGTGACGTGGGTGATTCGAAGGTGACGTGAGTGTGAAGTGGGAGATTCGAACGTGACGTGGGCGTGACGTGGGTGATTCGAAGGTGACGTGAGTGTGACGTGGGTGATTCGAACGTGACGTGTGCGTTACATGGGTGATTCGAACGTGACGTGGGTGTGATGTGGGCGATTCGAACGTGACGTGGGTGTGACGTGAATATTCGAACGTGACGTGGGTGTGACGCGGGAAATTCGAACGTGACGTGGGAGATTCGAACGTGACGTGGGTGTGACGTGGGCGATTCGAACGTGACGTGGGTGTGTCTTGGGAGATTCGAACGTGACGTGGGCGTGACGTGGGAGATTCGAACGTGACGTGGGCGTGACGTGGGAAATTCGAACGTGACCTGGCTGGTTCGAAATTGGCGTGGGTGTGCCACCGTGCTTCAAGGCTCCCCCACCAAACAGGGCTCAGAGGCAAGAGCACTGGGAAGGCAGAGCTTCCCTCCGCATGCCTAGGACAGCCCCCACCACGAGTGCCCGGCTCCCTTGCCTCCCCTCCGCAAGCCTACACCAGCTGTCCTCACACCTTGGCACTAGCACTGTGAGGCTGTTGCAAGGCAGGAGCATGGTTGTTCGATATGTGCTTCGAAGGCGAGGTGGGTGTGACGTGGGAGATTCGAACGTGACGTGGGCGTGACATGGGTGATTCGAACGTGACGTGGGTGTGACGTGGGCGATTCGAACGTGACGTGGGTGTGTCGTGGGAGATTCGAACGTGACGTGGGCGTGACGTGGGAAATTCGAACCTGACCTGGCTAGTTCGAAATTGGCGTGGGTGTGCCACCCTGCTTCATGGCTCCCCCACCAAGCAGGGCTCAGAGGCAAGAGCACTGGGAAGGCAGAGCTTCCCTCCGCATGCCTAGGACAGCCCCCACCACGAGTGCCCGGCTCCCTTGCCTCCCCTCCGCAAGCCTACACCAGCTGTCCTCACACCTTGGCACTAGCACTGTGAGGCTGTTGCAAGGCAGGAGCATGGTTGTTCGATATGTGCTTCGAAGGCGAGGTGGGTGTGACGTGGGAGATTCGAACGTGACGTTGGCGTGACGTGGGAAAATCGAACGTGACGTGGGTGTGACGTGGGAGATTCGAACGTGACGTGGGAGATTCGAACGTGACGTGAGCGTGAAGTGGGAGATTCGAACGTGACGTGAGTGATTCGAACGTGACGTGGGTGTGTCGTGGGTGATTCGAACGTGACGTGGGCGTGACATGGGTGATTCGAACGTGACGTGGGTGTGACGTGGGAGATTCGAACGTGACGTGGGAGATTCGAACGTGACGTGAGCGTGAAGTGGGAGATTCGAACGTGACGTGAGTGATTCGAACGTGACGTGGGTGTGTCGTGGGCGATTCGAACGTGACGTGGGTGTGACGTGGGTGTGACGTGGGAGATTCGAACGTGACGTGGGCGATTCGAACGTGAAGTGGGTGTGTCGTGGGAGATTCGAACGTGACGTGGGCGTGACGTGGGTAATTCGAACGTGACGTGGGTGTGACGTGGGTGATTCGAACGTGACGTGGGTGTGACGTGAGTGTTTGGAACGTGACGTGGGCGTGACCTGGGTGATTCGAACCTGACGTGGGTGTTTTGAACGTGACGTGGGTGTGACGTGGGCGATTCGAAAGTGACGTGGGCGTGATGTGGGTGATTCGAACGTGACGTGGGTGTAACGTGGGAGATTCGAACGTGACGTGGGTGTGACGTGGGTGTGACGTTGGAGATTCGAACGTGACGTGGGCGTTACATGGGTGATTCGAACGTGACGTGGGTGTGACGTGGGTGATTCGAACGTGACGTGGGCGTGACGTGGGTGATTCGAAGGTGACGTGAGTGTGAAGTGGGAGATTCGAACGTGACGTGGGCGTGACGTGGGTGATTCGAAGGTGACGTGAGTGTGACGTGGGTGATTCGAACGTGACGTGGGCGTTACATGGGTGATTCGAACGTGACGTGGGTGTGATGTGGGCGATTCGAACGTGACGTGGGTGTGACGCGGGAGATTCGAACGTGACGTGGGAGATTCGAACGTGACGTGGGCGTGACATGGGTGATTCGAACGTGACGTGGATGTGACGTGGGCGATTCGAACGTGACGTGGGTGTGTCGTGGGAGATTCGAACGTGACGTGGGCGTGACGTGGGAGATTCGAACGTGACGTGGGCGTGACGTGCGAAATTCGAACCTGACCTGGCTGGTTCGAAATTGGCGTGGGTGTGCCACCCTGCTTCATGGCTCCCCCACCAAGCAGGGCTCAGAGGCAAGAGCACTGGGAAGGCAGAGCTTCCCTCCGCATGCCTAGGACAGCCCCCACCACGAGTGCCCGGCTCCCTTGCCTCCCCTCCCCAAGCCTACACCAGCTGTCCTCACACCTTGGCACTAGCACTGTGAGGCTGTTGCAAGGCAGGAGCATGGTTGTTCGATATGTGCTTCGAAGGCGACGTGGGTGTGACGTGGGAGATTCGAACGTGACGTGGGCGTGACGTGGGAAAATCGAACGTGACGTGGGTGTGACGTGGGAGATTCGAACGTGACGTGGGAGATTCGAACGTGACGTGAGCGTGAAGTGGGAGATTCGAACGTGACGTGAGTGATTCGAACGTGACGTGGGTGTGTCGTGGGTGATTCGAACGTGACGTGGGCGTGACATGGGTGATTCGAACGTGACGTGGGTGTGACGTGGGTGATTCGAACGTGACGTGGGCGTGACGTGGGAAATTCGAACGTGACGTGGGCGTGACGTGGGTGATTCGAACGCGACGCGAGTGGGAAGTGGGAGATTCGAACTTGACGTGGGAGATTCGAACGTGACGTGAGCGTGAAGTGGGTGATTCGAACGTGACGTGGGTGATTCGAAAGTGACGTGGGTGTGACGTGGGTGTGACGTGGGAGTTTCGAACGTGACGTGGGCGTGACGTGGGAGATTCGAACGTGACGTGGGTGTGACGTGGGTGATTCGAACGTGACGTGGGCGTGACGTGGGTGATTCGAAGGTGACGTGAGTATGACGTGGGTGATTCGAACGTGACGTGGGCGTTACATGGGTGATTCGAACGTGACGTGGGTGTGATGTGGGCGATTCGAACGTGACGTGGGTGTGACGTGGGAGATTCGAACGTGACGTGGGTGTGACGTGAATATTCGAACGTGACGTGGGTGTGACGCGGGAGATTCGAACGTGACGTGGGAGATTCGAACGTGACGTGGGCGTGACATGGGTGATTCGAACGTGACGTGGGTGTGACGTGGGTGATTCGAACGTGACGTGGGCGTTACATGGGTGATTCGAACGTGACGTGGGTGTGATGTGGGCGATTCGAACGTGACGTGGGTGTGACGTGGGAGATTCGAACGTGACGTGGCCGTGACGTGGGAGATTCGAACGTGACGTGGGTGTGACGTGGGAGATTCGAACGTGACGTGGGTGATTCGAACGTGACGTGGGTGTGACGTGGGCGATTCGAACGTGACGTAGGTGTGTCGTAGGAGATTCGAACGTGACGTGGGCGTGACATGGATGATTCGAACGTGACGTGGGTGTGACGTGGGTGATTCGAACGTGACGTGGGCGTGACATGTGTGATTCGAACGTGACGTGGGCGTGACGTGGGAGATTCGAACGTGACGTGGGCGTGACGTGGGTGATTCGAACGTGACGTGGGTGTGACGTGGGAAATTCGAACGTGACGTGGGCGTGACGTGGGAGATTCGAACGTGACGTGGGTGTGTCGTGGGAGATTCGAACGTGACGTGGGCGTGACGTGGGAAATTCGAACGTGACGTGGGTGTGTCGTGGGTGATTCGAACGTGACGTGGGCGTGACATGGGTGATTCGAACGTGACGTGGGTGTGACGTGGGAAATTCGAACGTGACGTGGGCGTGACGTGGGAGATTCGAACGTGACGTGGGTGTGACGTGGGAGATTCGAAGGTGACGTGGGTGTGAAGTGGGAGATTCGAACGTCACGTGGGAGATTCGAACGTGACGTGAATGTGAAGTGGGAGATTCGAACGTGACGTGGACGTTACGTGAGTGTTTGGAACGTGACGTGGGCGTGAACTGGGTGATTCGAACCTGACGTGGGTGTTTGGAACGTGACGTGGGCGTGCCGTGGGAGATTCGAACGTGACGTGGGTGTGACGTGGGTGATTCGAACGTGACGTGGGCGTGACGTGGGTGATTCGAACGTGACGTGGGTGTGACGTGGGAGATTCGAACGTGACGTGGGAGATTCGAACGTGACGTGGGAGATTCGAACGTGACGTGGGTGTGACGTGGGAGATTCGAACGTGACGTGGGTGTGACGTGGGCGATTCGAACGTGACGTGGGTGTGTCGTGGGAGATTCGAACGTGACGTGGGCGTGACGTGGGAAATTCGAACGTGACGTGGGTGTGTCGTGGGTGATTCGAACGTGACGTGGGCGTGACATGGGTGATTCGAACGTGACGTGGGTGTGACGTGGGTGATTCGAACGTGACGTGGGCGTGACATGGGTGATTCGAACGTGACGTGGGTGTGACGTGGGAGATTCGAACGTGACGTGGGAGATTCGAACGTGACGTGAGCGTGAAGTGGGAGATTCGAACGTGACGTGAGTGATTCGAACGTGACGTGGGTGTGTCGTGGGCGATTCGAACGTGACGTGGGTGTGACGTGGGTGTGACGTGGGAGATTCGAACGTGACGTGGGCGATTCGAACGTGAAGTGGGTGTGTCGTGGGAGATTCGAACGTGACGTGGGCGTGACGTGGGTAATTCGAACGTGACGTGGGTGTGACGTGGGTGATTCGAACGTGACGTGGGTGTGACGTGAGTGTTTGGAACGTGACGTGGGCGTGACCTGGGTGATTCGAACCTGACGTGGGTGTTTTGAACGTGACGTGGGTGTGACGTGGGCGATTCGAAAGTGACGTGGGCGTGATGTGGGTGATTCGAACGTGACGTGGGTGTAACGTGGGAGATTCGAACGTGACGTGGGTGTGACGTGGGTGTGACGTTGGAGATTCGAACGTGACGTGGGCGTTACATGGGTGATTCGAACGTGACGTGGGTGTGACGTGGGTGATTCGAACGTGACGTGGGCGTGACGTGGGTGATTCGAAGGTGACGTGAGTGTGAAGTGGGAGATTCGAACGTGACGTGGGCGTGACGTGGGTGATTCGAAGGTGACGTGAGTGTGACGTGGGTGATTCGAACGTGACGTGGGCGTTACATGGGTGATTCGAACGTGACGTGGGTGTGATGTGGGCGATTCGAACGTGACGTGGGTGTGACGCGGGAGATTCGAACGTGACGTGGGAGATTCGAACGTGACGTGGGCGTGACATGGGTGATTCGAACGTGACGTGGATGTGACGTGGGCGATTCGAACGTGACGTGGGTGTGTCGTGGGAGATTCGAACGTGACGTGGGCGTGACGTGGGAGATTCGAACGTGACGTGGGCGTGACGTGCGAAATTCGAACCTGACCTGGCTGGTTCGAAATTGGCGTGGGTGTGCCACCCTGCTTCATGGCTCCCCCACCAAGCAGGGCTCAGAGGCAAGAGCACTGGGAAGGCAGAGCTTCCCTCCGCATGCCTAGGACAGCCCCCACCACGAGTGCCCGGCTCCCTTGCCTCCCCTCCCCAAGCCTACACCAGCTGTCCTCACACCTTGGCACTAGCACTGTGAGGCTGTTGCAAGGCAGGAGCATGGTTGTTCGATATGTGCTTCGAAGGCGACGTGGGTGTGACGTGGGAGATTCGAACGTGACGTGGGCGTGACGTGGGAAAATCGAACGTGACGTGGGTGTGACGTGGGAGATTCGAACGTGACGTGGGAGATTCGAACGTGACGTGAGCGTGAAGTGGGAGATTCGAACGTGACGTGAGTGATTCGAACGTGACGTGGGTGTGTCGTGGGTGATTCGAACGTGACGTGGGCGTGACATGGGTGATTCGAACGTGACGTGGGTGTGACGTGGGTGATTCGAACGTGACGTGGGCGTGACGTGGGAAATTCGAACGTGACGTGGGCGTGACGTGGGTGATTCGAACGCGACGCGAGTGGGAAGTGGGAGATTCGAACTTGACGTGGGAGATTCGAACGTGACGTGAGCGTGAAGTGGGTGATTCGAACGTGACGTGGGTGATTCGAAAGTGACGTGGGTGTGACGTGGGTGTGACGTGGGAGTTTCGAACGTGACGTGGGCGTGACGTGGGAGATTCGAACGTGACGTGGGTGTGACGTGGGTGATTCGAACGTGACGTGGGTGTGACGTGGGTGATTCGAAGGTGACGTGAGTATGACGTGGGTGATTCGAACGTGACGTGGGCGTTACATGGGTGATTCGAACGTGACGTGGGTGTGATGTGGGCGATTCGAACGTGACGTGGGTGTGACGTGGGAGATTCGAACGTGACGTGGGTGTGACGTGAATATTCGAACGTGACGTGGGTGTGACGCGGGAGATTCGAACGTGACGTGGGAGATTCGAACGTGACGTGGGCGTGACATGGGTGATTCGAACGTGACGTGGGTGTGACGTGGGTGATTCGAACGTGACGTGGGCGTTACATGGGTGATTCGAACGTGACGTGGGTGTGATGTGGGCGATTCGAACGTGACGTGGGTGTGACGTGGGAGATTCGAACGTGACGTGGCCGTGACGTGGGAGATTCGAACGTGACGTGGGTGTGACGTGGGAGATTCGAACGTGACGTGGGTGATTCGAACGTGACGTGGGTGTGACGTGGGCGATTCGAACGTGACGTAGGTGTGTCGTAGGAGATTCGAACGTGACGTGGGCGTGACATGGATGATTCGAACGTGACGTGGGTGTGACGTGGGTGATTCGAACGTGACGTGGGCGTGACATGTGTGATTCGAACGTGACGTGGGCGTGACGTGGGAGATTCGAACGTGACGTGGGCGTGACGTGGGTGATTCGAACGTGACGTGGGTGTGACGTGGGAAATTCGAACGTGACGTGGGCGTGACGTGGGAGATTCGAACGTGACGTGGGTGTGTCGTGGGAGATTCGAACGTGACGTGGGCGTGACGTGGGAAATTCGAACGTGACGTGGGTGTGTCGTGGGTGATTCGAACGTGACGTGGGCGTGACATGGGTGATTCGAACGTGACGTGGGTGTGACGTGGGAAATTCGAACGTGACGTGGGCGTGACGTGGGAGATTCGAACGTGACGTGGGTGTGACGTGGGAGATTCGAAGGTGACGTGGGTGTGAAGTGGGAGATTCGAACGTCACGTGGGAGATTCGAACGTGACGTGAATGTGAAGTGGGAGATTCGAACGTGACGTGGACGTTACGTGAGTGTTTGGAACGTGACGTGGGCGTGAACTGGGTGATTCGAACCTGACGTGGGTGTTTGGAACGTGACGTGGGCGTGCCGTGGGAGATTCGAACGTGACGTGGGTGTGACGTGGGTGATTCGAACGTGACGTGGGCGTGACGTGGGTGATTCGAACGTGACGTGGGTGTGACGTGGGAGATTCGAACGTGACGTGGGAGATTCGAACGTGACGTGGGAGATTCGAACGTGACGTGGGTGTGACGTGGGAGATTCGAACGTGACGTGGGTGTGACGTGGGCGATTCGAACGTGACGTGGGTGTGTCGTGGGAGATTCGAACGTGACGTGGGCGTGACGTGGGAAATTCGAACGTGACGTGGGTGTGTCGTGGGTGATTCGAACGTGACGTGGGCGTGACATGGGTGATTCGAACGTGACGTGGGTGTGACGTGGGTGATTCGAACGTGACGTGGGCGTGACATGTGTGATTCGAACGTGACGTGGGCGTGACGTGGGAGATTCGAACGTGACGTGGGCGTGACGTGGGTGATTCGAACGTGACGTGGGCGTTACGTGGGTGATTCGAACGTGACGTGGGAGATTCGAACGTGACGTGAGTGTGAAGTGGGAGATTCGAACGTGACGTGGGTGATTCGAACGTGACGTGGCTGTGACGTGGGTGATACGAACGTGACCTGGACGTGACGTGGGAGATTCGAACGTGACGTGGGAGATTCGAACGTGACGTGGGTGTGTCGTGGGAGATTCGAACGTGACGTGGGCGTGACGTGGGAGATTCGAACGTGACGTGGGCGTGACGTGGGAAATTCGAACGTGACCTGGCTGGTTCGAAATTGGCGTGGGTGTGCCGCCCTGCTTCAAGGCTCCCCCACCAAGCAGGGCTCAGAGGCAAGAGCACTGGGAAGGCAGAGCTTCCCTCCGCATGCCTAGGACAGCCCCCACCACGAGTGCCCGGCTCCCTTGCCTCCCCTCCGCAAGCCTACACCAGCTGTCCTCACACCTTGGCACTAGCACTGTGAGGCTGTTGCAAGGCAGGAGCATGGTTGTTCGATATGTGCTTCGAAGGCGACGTGGGTGTGACGTGGGAGATTCGAACGTGACGTGGGAGATTCGAAAGTGACGTGGGTGTGACGTGGGAGATTCGAACGTGACGTGGGAGATTCGAAAGTGACGTGGGTGTGACGTGGGAGATTCGAACGTGACGTGGGAGATTCGAAAGTGACGTGGGTGTGACGTGGGAAATTCGAACGTGACGTGGGCGTGACTTGGGTGACTCGAACGCGACGTGAGTGTGAAGTGGGAGATTCGAACGTGACGTGGGAGATTCGAACGTGACGTGAGCGTGAAGTGGGAGATTCGAACGTGACGTGGGCGTGACGTGGGAGATTCGAACGTGACGTGGGTGTGACGTTGGATATTCGAACGTGACGTGGGAGATTCGAACGTGACGTGATTGTGAAGTGGGAGATTCGAACGTGACGTGGGTGATTCGAAAGTGACGTGGGTGTGACGTGGGTGTGACGTGGGTGATTCGAACGTGACGTGGGAGATTCGAAAGTGACGTGGGTGTGACGTGGGAGATTCGAACGTGACGTGGGAGATTCGAAAGTGACGTGGGTGTGACGTGGGAGATTCGAACGTGACGTGGGAGATTCGAAAGTGACGTGGGTGTGACGTGGGAAATTCGAACGTGACGTGGGCGTGACTTGGGTGACTCGAACGCGACGTGAGTGTGAAGTGGGAGATTCGAACGTGACGTGGGAGATTCGAACGTGACGTGAGCGTGAAGTGGGAGATTCGAACGTGACGTGGGTGTGACGTGGGTGATTCGAACGTGACGTGGGCGTGACGTGGGTGATTCGAACGTGACGGGGGTGTGACGTGGGAATTGCGAACGTGACCTGGGCGTGACGTGGGTGTGTCGTGGGAGATTCGAACGTGACGTGGACCTGACGTGAGTGTTTGGAACGTGACGTGGGCGTGACCTGGGAGATTCGAACCTGACGTGGGTGTTTGGAACGTGACGTGGGTGTAACGTGGGAGATTCGAACGTGACGTGGGTGTGTCGTGGGTGATTCGAACGTGACGTGGGCGTGACGTGGGTGATTCGAACGCGACGTGGGCGCGACCTGGGTGATTCGAACCTGACGTGGGTGTTTGGAACGTGAGGTGGGTGTGACGTGTGCGATTCGAACGTGACGTGGGTGTGTCGTGGGTGATTCGAACGTGACGTGGGCGTGACATGTGTGATTCGAACGTGACGTGGGCGTGACGTGGGAGATTCGAACGTGACGTGGGCGTGACGTGGGAAATTCGAACGTGACGTGGGCGTGACGTGGGTGATTCGAACGTGACGTGGGTGTGACGTGGGTGATTCGAAAGTGACGTGGGCGTGACGTGGGAGATTCGAAAGTGACGTGGGCGTGACGTGGGAGATTCGAACGTGACGTGGGTGATTCGAACGTGACGTGGGCGTGACGTGGGTGACTCGAACGCGACGTGAGTGTGAAGTGGGAGATTCGAACGTGACGTGGGAGATTCGAACGTGACGTGAGCGTGAAGTGGTAGATTCGAACGTGACGTGAGCGTGACGTGGGTGATTCGAACGTGACGTGGGTGTGACGTGGGAGATTCGAACGTGACGTGGACCTGACGTGAGTGTTTGGAACGTGACGTGGGCGTGACCTGGGTGATTCGAACCTGACGTGGGTGTTTGGAACGTGACGTGGGTGTAACGTGGGAGATTCGAACGTGACGTGGGTGTGTCGTGGGTGATTCGAACGTGACGTGGGCGTGACGTGGGTGATTCGAACGCGACGTGGGCGCGACCTGGGTGATTCGAACCTGACGTGGGTGTTTGGAACGTGAGGTGGGTGTGACGTGTGCGATTCGAACGTGACGTGGGTGTGTCGTGGGTGATTCGAACGTGACGTGGGCGTGACATGTGTGATTCGAACGTGACGTGGGCGTGACGTGGGAGATTCGAACGTGACGTGGGCGTGACGTGGGAAATTCGAACGTGACGTGGGCGTGACGTGGGTGATTCGAACGTGACGTGGGTGTGACGTGGGTGATTCGAAAGTGACGTGGGCGTGACGTGGGAGATTCGAACGTGACGTGGGCGTGACGTGGGAGATTCGAACGTGACGTGGGTGATTCGAACGTGACGTGGGCGTGACGTGGGTGACTCGAACGCGACGTGAGTGTGAAGTGGGAGATTCGAACGTGACGTGGGAGATTCGAACGTGACGTGAGCGTGAAGTGGTAGATTCGAACGTGACGTGAGCGTGACGTGGGAGATTCGAAAGTGACGTGGGTGTGGCGTGGTTGTTTCGAACGTGACGTGGGTGTGTCGTGGGAGATTCGAACGTGACGTGGGCGTGACTTGGGAAATTCGAACATGACGTGGGTGTGTCGTGGGTGATTCGAACGTGACGTGGGCGTGACGTGGGTGATTCGAAGGTGACGTGAGTGTGAAGTGGGAGATTCGAACGTGACGTGGGCGTGACGTGGGTGATTCGAAGGTGACGTGAGTGTGACGTGGGTGATTCGAACGTGACGTGGGCGTTACATGGGTGATTCGAACGTGACGTGGGTGTGATGTGGGCGATTCGAACGTGACGTGGGTGTGACGTGAATATTCGAACGTGACGTGGGTGTGACGCGGGAAATTCGAACGTGACGTGGGAGATTCGAACGTGACGTGGGTGTGACGTGGGCGATTCGAACGTGACGTGGGTGTGTCTTGGGAGATTCGAACGTGACGTGGGCGTGACGTGGGAGATTCGAACGTGACGTGGGCGTGACGTGGGAAATTCGAACGTGACCTGGCTGGTTCGAAATTGGCGTGGGTGTGCCACCGTGCTTCAAGGCTCCCCCACCAAACAGGGCTCAGAGGCAAGAGCACTGGGAAGGCAGAGCTTCCCTCCGCATGCCTAGGACAGCCCCCACCACGAGTGCCCGGCTCCCTTGCCTCCCCTCCGCAAGCCTACACCAGCTGTCCTCACACCTTGGCACTAGCACTGTGAGGCTGTTGCAAGGCAGGAGCATGGTTGTTCGATATGTGCTTCGAAGGCGAGGTGGGTGTGACGTGGGAGATTCGAACGTGACGTGGGCGTGACATGGGTGATTCGAACGTGACGTGGGTGTGACGTGGGCGATTCGAACGTGACGTGGGTGTGTCGTGGGAGATTCGAACGTGACGTGGGCGTGACGTGGGAAATTCGAACCTGACCTGGCTAGTTCGAAATTGGCGTGGGTGTGCCACCCTGCTTCATGGCTCCCCCACCAAGCAGGGCTCAGAGGCAAGAGCACTGGGAAGGCAGAGCTTCCCTCCGCATGCCTAGGACAGCCCCCACCACGAGTGCCCGGCTCCCTTGCCTCCCCTCCGCAAGCCTACACCAGCTGTCCTCACACCTTGGCACTAGCACTGTGAGGCTGTTGCAAGGCAGGAGCATGGTTGTTCGATATGTGCTTCGAAGGCGAGGTGGGTGTGACGTGGGAGATTCGAACGTGACGTTGGCGTGACGTGGGAAAATCGAACGTGACGTGGGTGTGACGTGGGAGATTCGAACGTGACGTGGGAGATTCGAACGTGACGTGAGCGTGAAGTGGGAGATTCGAACGTGACGTGAGTGATTCGAACGTGACGTGGGTGTGTCGTGGGTGATTCGAACGTGACGTGGGCGTGACATGGGTGATTCGAACGTGACGTGGGTGTGACGTGGGAGATTCGAACGTGACGTGGGAGATTCGAACGTGACGTGAGCGTGAAGTGGGAGATTCGAACGTGACGTGAGTGATTCGAACGTGACGTGGGTGTGTCGTGGGCGATTCGAACGTGACGTGGGTGTGACGTGGATGTGACGTGGGAGATTCGAACGTGACGTGGGCGATTCGAACGTGAAGTGGGTGTGTCGTGGGAGATTCGAACGTGACGTGGGCGTGACGTGGGTAATTCGAACGTGACGTGGGTGTGACGTGGGTGATTCGAACGTGACGTGGGTGTGACGTGAGTGTTTGGAACGTGACGTGGGCGTGACCTGGGTGATTCGAACCTGACGTGGGTGTTTTGAACGTGACGTGGGTGTGACGTGGGCGATTCGAAAGTGACGTGGGCGTGATGTGGGTGATTCGAACGTGACGTGGGTGTAACGTGGGAGATTCGAACGTGACGTGGGTGTGACGTGGGTGTGACGTTGGAGATTCGAACGTGACGTGGGCGTTACATGGGTGATTCGAACGTGACGTGGGTGTGACGTGGGTGATTCGAACGTGACGTGGGCGTGACGTGGGTGATTCGAAGGTGACGTGAGTGTGAAGTGGGAGATTCGAACGTGACGTGGGCGTGACGTGGGTGATTCGAAGGTGACGTGAGTGTGACGTGGGTGATTCGAACGTGACGTGGGCGTTACATGGGTGATTCGAACGTGACGTGGGTGTGATGTGGGCGATTCGAACGTGACGTGGGTGTGACGCGGGAGATTCGAACGTGACGTGGGAGATTCGAACGTGACGTGGGCGTGACATGGGTGATTCGAACGTGACGTGGGTGTGACGTGGGCGATTCGAACGTGACGTGGGTGTGTCGTGGGAGATTCGAACGTGACGTGGGCGTGACGTGGGAGATTCGAACGTGACGTGGGCGTGACGTGCGAAATTCGAACCTGACCTGGCTGGTTCGAAATTGGCGTGGGTGTGCCACCCTGCTTCATGGCTCCCCCACCAAGCAGGGCTCAGAGGCAAGAGCACTGGGAAGGCAGAGCTTCCCTCCGCATGCCTAGGACAGCCCCCACCACGAGTGCCCGGCTCCCTTGCCTCCCCTCCCCAAGCCTACACCAGCTGTCCTCACACCTTGGCACTAGCACTGTGAGGCTGTTGCAAGGCAGGAGCATGGTTGTTCGATATGTGCTTCGAAGGCGACGTGGGTGTGACGTGGGAGATTCGAACGTGACGTGGGCGTGACGTGGGAAAATCGAACGTGACGTGGGTGTGACGTGGGAGATTCGAACGTGACGTGGGAGATTCGAACGTGACGTGAGCGTGAAGTGGGAGATTCGAACGTGACGTGAGTGATTCGAACGTGACGTGTGTGTGTCGTGGGTGATTCGAACGTGACGTGGGCGTGACATGGGTGATTCGAACGTGACGTGGGTGTGACGTGGGTGATTCGAATGTGACGTGGGCGTGAAGTGTGTAATTCGAACGTGACGTGGGTGTGACGTGGGAGATTCGAAGGTGACATGGGCGTGACGTGGGAGATTCGAACGTGACGTGGGCGTGACGTGGGAGATTCGAACGTGACGTGAGCGTGAAGTGGTAGATTCGAACGTGACGTGAGCGTGACGTGGGTGATTCGAACGTGACGTGGGTGTGACGTGGGAGATTCGAACGTGACGTGCACCTGACGTGAGTGTTTCGAACGTGACGTGGGCGTGACGTGGGAAATTCGAACGTGACGTGGGCGTGACGTGGGTGATTCGAACGCGACGCGAGTGGGAAGTGGGAGATTCGAACTTGACGTGGGAGATTCGAACGTGACGTGAGCGTGAAGTGGGTGATTCGAACGTGACGTGGGTGATTCGAAAGTGACGTGGGTGTGACGTGGGTGTGACGTGGGAGTTTCGAACGTGACGTGGGCGTGACGTGGGAGATTCGAACGTGACGTGGGTGTGACGTGGGTGATTCGAACGTGACGTGGGCGTGACGTGGGTGATTCGAAGGTGACGTGAGTATGACGTGGGTGATTCGAACGTGACGTGGGCGTTACATGGGTGATTCGAACGTGACGTGGGTGTGATGTGGGCGATTCGAACGTGACGTGGGTGTGACGTGGGAGATTCGAACGTGACGTGGGTGTGACGTGAATATTCGAACGTGACGTGGGTGTGACGCGGGAGATTCGAACGTGACGTGGGAGATTCGAACGTGACGTGGGCGTGACATGGGTGATTCGAACGTGACGTGGGTGTGACGTGGGTGATTCGAACGTGACGTGGGCGTTACATGGGTGATTCGAACGTGACGTGGGTGTGATGTGGGCGATTCGAACGTGACGTGGGTGTGACGTGGGAGATTCGAACGTGACGTGGCCGTGACGTGGGTGATTCGAACGTGACGTGGGTGTGACGTGGGCGATTCGAACGTGACGTAGGTGTGTCGTAGGAGATTCGAACGTGACGTGGGCGTGACATGGATGATTCGAACGTGACGTGGGTGTGACGTGGGTGATTCGAACGTGACGTGGGCGTGACATGTGTGATTCGAACGTGACGTGGGCGTGACGTGGGAGATTCGAACGTGACGTGGGCGTGACGTGGGTGATTCGAACGTGACGTGGGTGTGACGTGGGAAATTCGAACGTGACGTGGGCGTGACGTGGGAGATTCGAACGTGACGTGGGTGTGTCGTGGGAGATTCGAACGTGACGTGGGCGTGACGTGGGAAATTCGAACGTGACGTGGGTGTGTCGTGGGTGATTCGAACGTGACGTGGGCGTGACATGGGTGATTCGAACGTGACGTGGGTGTGACGTGGGAAATTCGAACGTGACGTGGGCGTGACGTGGGAGATTCGAACGTGACGTGGGTGTGACGTGGGAGATTCGAAGGTGACGTGGGTGTGAAGTGGGAGATTCGAACGTCACGTGGGAGATTCGAACGTGACGTGAATGTGAAGTGGGAGATTCGAACGTGACGTGGACGTTACGTGAGTGTTTGGAACGTGACGTGGGCGTGAACTGGGTGATTCGAACCTGACGTGGGTGTTTGGAACGTGACGTGGGCGTGCCGTGGGAGATTCGAACGTGACGTGGGTGTGACGTGGGTGATTCGAACGTGACGTGGGCGTGACGTGGGTGATTCGAACGTGACGTGGGTGTGACGTGGGAGATTCGAACGTGACGTGGGAGATTCGAACGTGACGTGGGAGATTCGAACGTGACGTGGGTGTGACGTGGGAGATTCGAACGTGACGTGGGTGTGACGTGGGCGATTCGAACGTGACGTGGGTGTGTCGTGGGAGATTCGAACGTGACGTGGGCGTGACGTGGGAAATTCGAACGTGACGTGGGTGTGTCGTGGGTGATTCGAACGTGACGTGGGCGTGACATGGGTGATTCGAACGTGACGTGGGTGTGACGTGGGTGATTCGAACGTGACGTGGGCGTGACATGTGTGATTCGAACGTGACGTGGGCGTGACGTGGGAGATTCGAACGTGACGTGGGCGTGACGTGGGTGATTCGAACGTGACGTGGGCGTTACGTGGGTGATTCGAACGTGACGTGGGAGATTCGAACGTGACGTGAGTGTGAAGTGGGAGATTCGAACGTGACGTGGGTGATTCGAACGTGACGTGGCTGTGACGTGGGTGATACGAACGTGACCTGGACGTGACGTGGGAGATTCGAACGTGACGTGGGAGATTCGAACGTGACGTGGGTGTGTCGTGGGAGATTCGAACGTGACGTGGGCGTGACGTGGGAGATTCGAACGTGACGTGGGTGATTCGAACGTGACGTGAGTGTGAAGTGGGAGATTCGAACGTGACGTGGACGTGACGTGAGTGTTTGGAACGTGACGTGGGCGTGACCTGGGTGATTCGAACCTGACGTGGGTGTTTGGAACGTGACGTGGGTGTGACGTGGGAGATTCGAACGTAACGTGGGTGTGTCGTGGGTGATTCGAACGTGACGTGGGCGTGACGTGGGTGATTCGAACGTGACGTGGGTGTGACGTGGGAGTTTCGAACGTGACGTGGGAGATTCGAACGTGACGTGGGTGTGACGTGGGTGATTCGAACGTGACGTGGGCGTGACGTGGGTGATTCGAACGTGACGTGGGCGTGACGTGGGAGATTCGAACGTGACGTGGGTGATTCGAACGTGACGTGAGTGTGAAGTGGGAGATTCGAACGTGACGTGGACGTGACGTAAGTGTTTGGAACGTGACGTGGGCGTGACCTGGGTGATTCGAACCTGACGTGGGTGTTTGGAACGTGACGTGGGTGTGACGTGGGAGATTCGACCGTGACGTGGGTGTGACGTGGGAGATTCGAACGTGACGTGGGAGATTCGAACGTGACGTGGGTGTGACGTGGGAGATTCGAACGTGACGTGGGAGATTCGAACGTGACGTGGGTGTGACGTGGGAGATTCGAACGTGACGTGGGTGATTCGAACGTGACGTGGGTGTGACGTGGGCGATTCGAACGTGACGTGGGTGTGTCGTGGGAGATTCGAACGTGACCTGGGCGTGACGTGGGAAATTCGAACGTGACGTGGGTGTGTCGTGGGTGATTCGAACGTGACGTGGGCGTGACATGGGTGATTCGAACGTGACGTGGGTGTGATGTGGGCGATTCGAACGTGACGTGGGTGTGACGTGAATATTCGAACGTGACGTGGGTGTGACGCGGGAAATTCGAACGTGACGTGGGAGATTCGAACGTGACGTGGGTGTGACGTGGGCGATTCGAACGTGACGTGGGTGTGTCTTGGGAGATTCGAACGTGACGTGGGTGTGACGTGGGTGATTCGAACGTGACGTGGGCGTGACGTGGGTGATTCGAACGTGACGTGGGTGTGACGTGGGAGATTCGAACGTGACGTGGGAGTTTCGAACGTGACGTGGGAGATTCGAACGTGACGTGGGTGTGACGTGGGAGATTCGAACGTGACGTGGGTGTGACGTGGGCGATTCGAACGTGACGTGGGTGTGTCGTGGGAGATTCGAACGTGACGTGGGCGTGACGTGGGAAATTCGAACGTGACGTGGGTGTGTCGTGGGTGATTCGAACGTGACGTGGGCGTGACATGGGTGATTCGAACGTGACGTGGGTGTGACGTGGGTGATTCGAACGTGACGTGGGCGTGACATGTGTGATTCGAACGTGACGTGGGCGTGACGTGGGAGATTCGAACGTGACGTGGGCGTGACGTGGGTGATTCGAACGTGACGTGGGCGTTACGTGGGTGATTCGAACGTGACGTGGGAGATTCGAACGTGACGTGAGTGTGAAGTGGGAGATTCGAACGTGACGTGGGTGATTCGAACGTGACGTGGCTGTGACGTGGGTGATACGAACGTGACCTGGACGTGACGTGGGAGATTCGAACGTGACGTGGGAGATTCGAACGTGACGTGGGTGTGTCGTGGGAGATTCGAACGTGACGTGGGCGTGACGTGGGAGATTCGAACGTGACGTGGGCGTGACGTGGGAAATTCGAACGTGACCTGGCTGGTTCGAAATTGGCGTGGGTGTGCCGCCCTGCTTCAAGGCTCCCCCACCAAGCAGGGCTCAGAGGCAAGAGCACTGGGAAGGCAGAGCTTCCCTCCGCATGCCTAGGACAGCCCCCACCACGAGTGCCCGGCTCCCTTGCCTCCCCTCCGCAAGCCTACACCAGCTGTCCTCACACCTTGGCACTAGCACTGTGAGGCTGTTGCAAGGCAGGAGCATGGTTGTTCGATATGTGCTTCGAAGGCGACGTGGGTGTGACGTGGGAGATTCGAACGTGACGTGGGAGATTCGAAAGTGACGTGGGTGTGACGTGGGAGATTCGAACGTGACGTGGGAGATTCGAAAGTGACGTGGGTGTGACGTGGGAGATTCGAACGTGACGTGGGAGATTCGAAAGTGACGTGGGTGTGACGTGGGAAATTCGAACGTGACGTGGGCGTGACTTGGGTGACTCGAACGCGACGTGAGTGTGAAGTGGGAGATTCGAACGTGACGTGGGAGATTCGAACGTGACGTGAGCGTGAAGTGGGAGATTCGAACGTGACGTGGGCGTGACGTGGGAGATTCGAACGTGACGTGGGTGTGACGTTGGATATTCGAACGTGACGTGGGAGATTCGAACGTGACGTGATTGTGAAGTGGGAGATTCGAACGTGACGTGGGTGATTCGAAAGTGACGTGGGTGTGACGTGGGTGTGACGTGGGTGATTCGAACGTGACGTGGGAGATTCGAAAGTGACGTGGGTGTGACGTGGGAGATTCGAACGTGACGTGGGAGATTCGAAAGTGACGTGGGTGTGACGTGGGAGATTCGAACGTGACGTGGGAGATTCGAAAGTGACGTGGGTGTGACGTGGGAAATTCGAACGTGACGTGGGCGTGACTTGGGTGACTCGAACGCGACGTGAGTGTGAAGTGGGAGATTCGAACGTGACGTGGGAGATTCGAACGTGACGTGAGCGTGAAGTGGGAGATTCGAACGTGACGTGGGTGTGACGTGGGTGATTCGAACGTGACGTGGGCGTGACGTGGGTGATTCGAACGTGACGGGGGTGTGACGTGGGAATTGCGAACGTGACCTGGGCGTGACGTGGGTGTGTCGTGGGAGATTCGAACGTGACGTGGACCTGACGTGAGTGTTTGGAACGTGACGTGGGCGTGACCTGGGAGATTCGAACCTGACGTGGGTGTTTGGAACGTGACGTGGGTGTAACGTGGGAGATTCGAACGTGACGTGGGTGTGTCGTGGGTGATTCGAACGTGACGTGGGCGTGACGTGGGTGATTCGAACGCGACGTGGGCGCGACCTGGGTGATTCGAACCTGACGTGGGTGTTTGGAACGTGAGGTGGGTGTGACGTGTGCGATTCGAACGTGACGTGGGTGTGTCGTGGGTGATTCGAACGTGACGTGGGCGTGACATGTGTGATTCGAACGTGACGTGGGCGTGACGTGGGAGATTCGAACGTGACGTGGGCGTGACGTGGGAAATTCGAACGTGACGTGGGCGTGACGTGGGTGATTCGAACGTGACGTGGGTGTGACGTGGGTGATTCGAAAGTGACGTGGGCGTGACGTGGGAGATTCGAACGTGACGTGGGCGTGACGTGGGAGATTCGAACGTGACGTGGGTGATTCGAACGTGACGTGGGCGTGACGTGGGTGACTCGAACGCGACGTGAGTGTGAAGTGGGAGATTCGAACGTGACGTGGGAGATTCGAACGTGACGTGAGCGTGAAGTGGTAGATTCGAACGTGACGTGAGCGTGACGTGGGTGATTCGAACGTGACGTGGGTGTGACGTGGGAGATTCGAACGTGACGTGGACGTGACGTGAGTGTTTGGAACGTGACGTGGGCGTGACCTGGGTGATTCGAACCTGACGTGGGTGTTTGGAACGTGACGTGGGTGTAACGTGGGAGATTCGAACGTGACGTGGGTGTGTCGTGGGTGATTCGAACGTGACGTGGGCGTGACGTGGGTGATTCGAACGCGACGTGGGCGCGACCTGGGTGATTCGAACCTGACGTGGGTGTTTGGAACGTGAGGTGGGTGTGACGTGTGCGATTCGAACGTGACGTGGGTGTGTCGTGGGTGATTCGAACGTGACGTGGGCGTGACATGTGTGATTCGAACGTGACGTGGGCGTGACGTGGGAGATTCGAACGTGACGTGGGCGTGACGTGGGAAATTCGAACGTGACGTGGGCGTGACGTGGGTGATTCGAACGTGACGTGGGTGTGACGTGGGTGATTCGAAAGTGACGTGGGCGTGACGTGGGAGATTCGAACGTGACGTGGGCGTGACGTGGGAGATTCGAACGTGACGTGGGTGATTCGAACGTGACGTGGGCGTGACGTGGGTGACTCGAACGCGACGTGAGTGTGAAGTGGGAGATTCGAACGTGACGTGGGAGATTCGAACGTGACGTGAGCGTGAAGTGGTAGATTCGAACGTGACGTGAGCGTGACGTGGGAGATTCGAAAGTGACGTGGGTGTGGCGTGGTTGTTTCGAACGTGACGTGGGTGTGTCGTGGGAGATTCGAACGTGACGTGGGCGTGACGTGGGAAATTCGAACATGACGTGGGTGTGTCGTGGGTGATTCGAACGTGACGTGGGCGTGACGTGGGTGATTCGAAGGTGACGTGAGTGTGAAGTGGGAGATTCGAACGTGACGTGGGCGTGACGTGGGTGATTCGAAGGTGACGTGAGTGTGACGTGGGTGATTCGAACGTGACGTGGGCGTTACATGGGTGATTCGAACGTGACGTGGGTGTGATGTGGGCGATTCGAACGTGACGTGGGTGTGACGTGAATATTCGAACGTGACGTGGGTGTGACGCGGGAAATTCGAACGTGACGTGGGAGATTCGAACGTGACGTGGGTGTGACGTGGGCGATTCGAACGTGACGTGGGTGTGTCGTGGGAGATTCGAACGTGACGTGGGCGTGACGTGGGAGATTCGAACGTGACGTGGGCGTGACGTGCGAAATTCGAACCTGACCTGGCTGGTTCGAAATTGGCGTGGGTGTGCCACCGTGCTTCAAGGCTCCCCCACCAAACAGGGCTCAGAGGCAAGAGCACTGGGAAGGCAGAGCTTGCCTCCGCATGCCTAGGACAGCCCCCACCACGAGTGCCCGGCTCCCTTGCCTCCCCTCCGCAAGCCTACACCAGCTGTCCTC
The DNA here is from genome assembly GCF_036417845.1 of Apteryx mantelli. Classification (NCBI taxonomy): domain Eukaryota; kingdom Metazoa; phylum Chordata; class Aves; order Apterygiformes; family Apterygidae; genus Apteryx; species Apteryx mantelli. The sequence continues at coordinate 26,653,713 of NC_089987.1, forward strand.
ACACCTTGGCACTAGCACTGTGAGGCTGTTGCAAGGCAGGAGCATGGTTGTTCGATATGTGCTTCGAAGGCGAGGTGGGTGTGACGTGGGAGATTCGAACGTGACGTGGGCGTGACATGGGTGATTCGAACGTGACGTGGGTGTGACGTGGGCGATTCGAACGTGACGTGGGTGTGTCGTGGGAGATTCGAACGTGACGTGGGCGTGACGTGGGAAATTCGAACCTGACCTGGCTAGTTCGAAATTGGCGTGGGTGTGCCACCCTGCTTCATGGCTCCCCCACCAAGCAGGGCTCAGAGGCAAGAGCACTGGGAAGGCAGAGCTTCCCTCCGCATGCCTAGGACAGCCCCCACCACGAGTGCCCGGCTCCCTTGCCTCCCCTCCGCAAGCCTACACCAGCTGTCCTCACACCTTGGCACTAGCACTGTGAGGCTGTTGCAAGGCAGGAGCATGGTTGTTCGATATGTGCTTCGAAGGCGAGGTGGGTGTGACGTGGGAGATTCGAACGTGACGTTGGCGTGACGTGGGAAAATCGAACGTGACGTGGGTGTGACGTGGGAGATTCGAACGTGACGTGGGAGATTCGAACGTGACGTGAGCGTGAAGTGGGAGATTCGAACGTGACGTGAGTGATTCGAACGTGACGTGGGTGTGTCGTGGGTGATTCGAACGTGACGTGGGCGTGACATGGGTGATTCGAACGTGACGTGGGTGTGACGTGGGAGATTCGAACGTGACGTGGGAGATTCGAACGTGACGTGAGCGTGAAGTGGGAGATTCGAACGTGACGTGAGTGATTCGAACGTGACGTGGGTGTGTCGTGGGCGATTCGAACGTGACGTGGGTGTGACGTGGGTGTGACGTGGGAGATTCGAACGTGACGTGGGTGATTCGAACGTGACGTGGCTGTGACGTGGGTGATACGAACGTGACCTGGACGTGACGTGGGAGATTCGAACGTGACGTGGGAGATTCGAACGTGACGTGGGTGTGTCGTGGGAGATTCGAACGTGACGTGGGCGTGACGTGGGAGATTCGAACGTGACGTGGGTGATTCGAACGTGACGTGAGTGTGAAGTGGGAGATTCGAACGTGACGTGGACGTGACGTGAGTGTTTGGAACGTGACGTGGGCGTGACCTGGGTGATTCGAACCTGACGTGGGTGTTTGGAACGTGACGTGGGTGTGACGTGGGAGATTCGAACGTAACGTGGGTGTGTCGTGGGTGATTCGAACGTGACGTGGGCGTGACGTGGGTGATTCGAACGTGACGTGGGTGTGACGTGGGAGTTTCGAACGTGACGTGGGAGATTCGAACGTGACGTGGGTGTGACGTGGGTGTTTCGAACGTGACGTGGGCGTGACGTGGGTGATTCGAACGTGACGTGGGCGTGACGTGGGAGATTCGAACGTGACGTGGGTGATTCGAACGTGACGTGAGTGTGAAGTGGGAGATTCGAACGTGACGTGGACGTGACGTGAGTGTTTGGAACGTGACGTGGGCGTGACCTGGGTGATTCGAACCTGACGTGGGTGTTTGGAACGTGACGTGGGTGTGACGTGGGAGATTCGACCGTGACGTGGGTGTGACGTGGGAGATTCGAACGTGACGTGGGAGATTCGAACGTGACGTGGGTGTGACGTGGGAGATTCGAACGTGACGTGGGAGATTCGAACGTGACGTGGGTGTGACGTGGGAGATTCGAACGTGACGTGGGTGATTCGAACGTGACGTGGGTGTGACGTGGGCGATTCGAACGTGACGTGGGTGTGTCGTGGGAGATTCGAACGTGACCTGGGCGTGACGTGGGAAATTCGAACGTGACGTGGGTGTGTCGTGGGTGATTCGAACGTGACGTGGGCGTGACATGGGTGATTCGAACGTGACGTGGGTGTGATGTGGGCGATTCGAACGTGACGTGGGTGTGACGTGAATATTCGAACGTGACGTGGGTGTGACGCGGGAAATTCGAACGTGACGTGGGAGATTCGAACGTGACGTGGGTGTGACGTGGGCGATTCGAACGTGACGTGGGTGTGTCTTGGGAGATTCGAACGTGACGTGGGTGTGACGTGGGTGATTCGAACGTGACGTGGGCGTGACGTGGGTGATTCGAACGTGACGTGGGTGTGACGTGGGAGATTCGAACGTGACGTGGGAGATTCGAACGTGACGTGGGAGATTCGAACGTGACGTGGGTGTGACGTGGGAGATTCGAACGTGACGTGGGTGTGACGTGGGCGATTCGAACGTGACGTGGGTGTGTCGTGGGAGATTCGAACGTGACGTGGGCGTGACGTGGGAAATTCGAACGTGACGTGGGTGTGTCGTGGGTGATTCGAACGTGACGTGGGCGTGACATGGGTGATTCGAACGTGACGTGGGTGTGACGTGGGTGATTCGAACGTGACGTGGGCGTGACATGTGTGATTCGAACGTGACGTGGGCGTGACGTGGGAGATTCGAACGTGACGTGGGCGTGACGTGGGAGATTCGAACGTGACGTGGGCGTTACGTGGGTGATTCGAACGTGACGTGGGAGATTCGAACGTGACGTGAGTGTGAAGTGGGAGATTCGAACGTGACGTGGGTGATTCGAACGTGACGTGGCTGTGACGTGGGTGATACGAACGTGACCTGGACGTGACGTGGGAGATTCGAACGTGACGTGGGAGATTCGAACGTGACGTGGGTGTGTCGTGGGAGATTCGAACGTGACGTGGGCGTGACGTGGGAGATTCGAACGTGACGTGGGCGTGACGTGGGAAATTCGAACGTGACCTGGCTGGTTCGAAATTGGCGTGGGTGTGCCGCCCTGCTTCAAGGCTCCCCCACCAAGCAGGGCTCAGAGGCAAGAGCACTGGGAAGGCAGAGCTTCCCTCCGCATGCCTAGGACAGCCCCCACCACGAGTGCCCGGCTCCCTTGCCTCCCCTCCGCAAGCCTACACCAGCTGTCCTCACACCTTGGCACTAGCACTGTGAGGCTGTTGCAAGGCAGGAGCATGGTTGTTCGATATGTGCTTCGAAGGCGAGGTGGGTGTGACGTGGGAGATTCGAACGTGACGTGGGTGTGACGTGGGAGATTCGAACGTGACGTGGGAGATTCGAACGTGACCTGGGCGTGACGTGGGTGATTCGAACGTGACGTGGGTGTGACGTGGGAGATTCGAACGTGACGTGGGTGATTCGAACGTGACGTGAGTGTGAAGTGGGAGATTCGAACATGACGAGGACGTGACGTGAGTGTCTGGAACGTGACGTGGGCGTGACCTGGGTGATTCGAACCTGACGTGGGTGTTTTGAACGTGACGTGGGTGTGACGTGGGCGATTCGAAAAGTGACGTGGACGTGACGTGGGAGATTCGAACGTGACGTGGGCGTGACGTGGGAGATTCGAACGTGACGTGGGCGTGACGTGGGAAATTCGAACCTGACCTGGCTGGTTCGAAATTGGCGTGGGTGTGCCACCGTGCTTCAAGGCTCCCCCACCAAACAGGGCTCAGAGGCAAGAGCACTGGGAAGGCAGAGCTTCCCTCCGCATGCCTAGGACAGCCCCCACCACGAGTGCCCGGCTCCCTTGCCTCCCCTCCGCAAGCCTACACCAGCTGTCCTCACACCTTGGCACTAGCACTGTGAGGCTGTTGCAAGGCAGGAGCATGGTTGTTCGATATGTGCTTCGAAGGCGAGGTGGGTGTGACGTGGGAGATTCGAACGTGACGTGGGCGTGACATGGGTGATTCGAACGTGACGTGGGTGTGACGTGGGCGATTCGAACGTGACGTGGGTGTGTCGTGGGAGATTCGAACGTGACGTGGGCGTGACGTGGGAAATTCGAACCTGACCTGGCTAGTTCGAAATTGGCGTGGGTGTGCCACCCTGCTTCATGGCTCCCCCACCAAGCAGGGCTCAGAGGCAAGAGCACTGGGAAGGCAGAGCTTCCCTCCGCATGCCTAGGACAGCCCCCACCACGAGTGCCCGGCTCCCTTGCCTCCCCTCCGCAAGCCTACACCAGCTGTCCTCACACCTTGGCACTAGCACTGTGAGGCTGTTGCAAGGCAGGAGCATGGTTGTTCGATATGTGCTTCGAAGGCGAGGTGGGTGTGACGTGGGAGATTCGAACGTGACGTTGGCGTGACGTGGGAAAATCGAACGTGACGTGGGTGTGACGTGGGAGATTCGAACGTGACGTGGGAGATTCGAACGTGACGTGAGCGTGAAGTGGGAGATTCGAACGTGACGTGAGTGATTCGAACGTGACGTGGGTGTGTCGTGGGTGATTCGAACGTGACGTGGGCGTGACATGGGTGATTCGAACGTGACGTGGGTGTGACGTGGGAGATTCGAACGTGACGTGGGAGATTCGAACGTGACGTGAGCGTGAAGTGGGAGATTCGAACGTGACGTGAGTGATTCGAACGTGACGTGGGTGTGTCGTGGGCGATTCGAACGTGACGTGGGTGTGACGTGGGTGTGACGTGGGAGATTCGAACGTGACGTGGGCGATTCGAACGTGAAGTGGGTGTGTCGTGGGAGATTCGAACGTGACGTGGGCGTGACGTGGGTAATTCGAACGTGACGTGGGTGTGACGTGGGTGATTCGAACGTGACGTGGGTGTGACGTGAGTGTTTGGAACGTGACGTGGGCGTGACCTGGGTGATTCGAACCTGACGTGGGTGTTTTGAACGTGACGTGGGTGTGACGTGGGCGATTCGAAAGTGACGTGGGCGTGATGTGGGTGATTCGAACGTGACGTGGGTGTAACGTGGGAGATTCGAACGTGACGTGGGTGTGACGTGGGTGTGACGTTGGAGATTCGAACGTGACGTGGGCGTTACATGGGTGATTCGAACGTGACGTGGGTGTGACGTGGGTGATTCGAACGTGACGTGGGCGTGACGTGGGTGATTCGAAGGTGACGTGAGTGTGAAGTGGGAGATTCGAACGTGACGTGGGCGTGACGTGGGTGATTCGAAGGTGACGTGAGTGTGACGTGGGTGATTCGAACGTGACGTGGGCGTTACATGGGTGATTCGAACGTGACGTGGGTGTGATGTGGGCGATTCGAACGTGACGTGGGTGTGACGCGGGAGATTCGAACGTGACGTGGGAGATTCGAACGTGACGTGGGCGTGACATGGGTGATTCGAACGTGACGTGGGTGTGACGTGGGCGATTCGAACGTGACGTGGGTGTGTCGTGGGAGATTCGAACGTGACGTGGGCGTGACGTGGGAGATTCGAACGTGACGTGGGCGTGACGTGCGAAATTCGAACCTGACCTGGCTGGTTCGAAATTGGCGTGGGTGTGCCACCCTGCTTCATGGCTCCCCCACCAAGCAGGGCTCAGAGGCAAGAGCACTGGGAAGGCAGAGCTTCCCTCCGCATGCCTAGCACAGCCCCCACCACGAGTGCCCGGCTCCCTTGCCTCCCCTCCCCAAGCCTACACCAGCTGTCCTCACACCTTGGCACTAGCACTGTGAGGCTGTTGCAAGGCAGGAGCATGGTTGTTCGATATGTGCTTCGAAGGCGACGTGGGTGTGACGTGGGAGATTCGAACGTGACGTGGGCGTGACGTGGGAAAATCGAACGTGACGTGGGTGTGACGTGGGAGATTCGAACGTGACGTGGGCGTGACATGTGTGATTCGAACGTGACGTGGGTGTGACGTGGGTGATTCGAACCTGACGTGGGCGTGACGTGGGTGATTCGAACGTGACGTGGGCGTGACGTGGGAGATTCGAACGTGACGTGGGTGATTCGAACGTGACGTGAGTGTGAAGTGGGAGATTCGAACGTAACGTGGGCGTGACATGTGTGATTCGAACGTGACGTGGGCGTGACATGGGTGATTCGAACGTGACGTGGGCGTGACATGGATGATTCGAACGTGACGTGGGTGTGACGTGGGTGATTCGAACGTGACGTGGGTGTGACGTGAGTGATTCGAACGTGACGTGGGTGTGACGTGAGTGTTTGGAACGTGACGTGGGCGTGACCTGGGTGATTCGAACCTGACGTGGGTGTTTGGAACGTGACGTGGGTGTGACGTGGGAGATTCGAACGTAACGTGGGCGTGACATGTGTGATTCGAACGTGACGTGGGCGTGACATGGGTGATTCGAACGTGACGTGGGCGTGACATGGATGATTCGAACGTGACGTGGGTGTGACGTGGGTGATTCGAACGTGACGTGGGCGTGACATGTGTGATTCGAACGTGACGTGGGCGTGACGTGGGAGATTCGAACGTGACGTGGGAGATTCGAACGTGACGTGGGTGATTCCAAAGTGACGTGGGCGTGACGTGGGTGATTCGAACGTGACGTGGGCGTGACGTGGGTGATTCGAACGTGACGTGGGTGTGACGTGGGAAATTCGAACGTGACGTGGGCGTGACGTGGGAGATTCGAACGTGACGTGGGTGTGTCGTGGGAGATTCGAACGTGACGTGGGCGTGACGTGGGAAATTCGAACGTGACGTGGGTGTGTCGTGGGTGATTCGAACGTGACGTGGGCGTGACATGGGTGATTCGAACGTGACGTGGGCGTGACGTGGGAGATTCGAACGTGACGTGGGCGTTACGTGGGTGATTCGAACGTGACGTGGGCGTGACATGGGTGATTCGAACGTGACGTGGGCGTGACGTGGGAGATTCGAACGTGACGTGGGAGATTCGAACGTGACGTGGGTGATTCGAAAGTGACGTGGGTGTGACGTGGGTGATTCGAACGTGACGTGGGTGATTCGAAAGTGACGTGGGTGTGACGTGGGTGTGACGTGGGCGATTCGAACTTGACGTGGGCGTGATGTGGGTGATTCGAACGTGACGTGGGTGTGACGTGGGCGATTCGAACGTGACGTGGGCGTGACGTGGGTGATTCGAACGTGACGTGGGTGTGACGTGGGTGATACGAACGTGACCTGGACGTGACGTGGGAGATTCGAACGTGACGTGGGAGATTCGAACGTGACGTGGGTGTGTCGTGGCAGATTCGAACGTGACGTGGGCGTGACGTGGGAAATTCGAACGTGACGTGGGCGTGACGTGGGAGATTCGAACGTGACCTGAGTGTGACGTGAGAGATTCGAACGTGACCTGGGTGGTTCGAAACTGGCGTGGATGTGCCGCCCTGCTTCAAGGCTCCCCCACCAAGCAGGGCTCAGAGGCAAGAGCACTGGGAAGGCAGAGGTTGCCTCCGCATGCCTAGGACAGCCCCCACCACGAGTGCCCGGCTCCCTTGCCTCCCCTCCGCAAGCCTACACCAGCTGTCCTCACACCTTGGCACTAGCACTGTGAGGCTGTTGCAAGGCAGGAGCATGGTTGTTCGATATGTGCTTCGAAGGCGAGGTGGGTGTGACGTGGGAGATTCGAACGTGACGTGCGTGTGACGTGGGTGTTTCGAAAGTGACGCGGGTGTTTCGAACGTGACGTGGGTGTTTCGAACGTGACGTGGGTGATTCGAACGTGACGTGGGTGTGACGTGGGAGATTCGAACGTGACGTGGGCGCGACGTGGATGATTCGAACGTGACGTGGGTGTGACGTGGGTGATTCGAACGTGACGTGGGAAATTCGAACGTGACGTGGGTGTGACGTGGGAGATTCGAACGTGACGTGGGAGATTCGAACGTGACGTGGGTGTGACGTGGGTGATTCGAACGTGACTTGGGCGTTACGTGGAAAATACGAACGTGACGTGGGTGTGACGTGGGTGATTCGAACGTGACGTGGGCGTGACGTGGTAAATTCGAACGTGACGTGGGTGTGACGTGGGTGATTCGAAGGTGACATGGGCGTGACGTGGGAGATTCGAACGTGACGAGGGTGTGAAGTGAGCGTGACGTGGGAAATTCGAACGTGACGTGGGCGTGACGTGGATGATTCGAACGTGACGTGGGCGTGACGTGGGAGATTCGAGCGTGACGTGGGTGTGGCGTGGTTGTTTCGAACGTGACGTGGGTGTGACGTGGGAGATTCGAACGTGACGTGGGTGTGTCGTGGGTGATTCGAACGTGACGTGGGCGTGACATGTGTGATTCGAACGTGACGTGGGAGATTCGAACGTGACGTGGGAGATTCGAACGTGACGTGGGTGTGACGTGGGTGATTCGAACGTGACATGTGTGATTCGAACGTGACGTGGGAGTTTCGAACGTGACGTGGGAGATTCGAACGTGACGTGGGTGTGACGTGGGTGATTCGAACGTGACGTGGGCGTGACGTGGGTGATTCGAACGTGACGTGGGCGTGACGTGGGAGATTCGAACGTGACGTGGGTGATTCGAACGTGACGTGAGTGTGAAGTGGGAGATTCGAACGTGACGTGGACGTGACGTGAGTGTTTGGAACGTGACGTGGGCGTGACCTGGGTGATTCGAACCTGACGTGGGTGTTTGGAACGTGACGTGGGTGTGACGTGGGAGATTCGAACGTGACGTGGGTGTGTCGTGGGTGATTCGAACGTGACGTGGGCGTGACGTGGGTGATTCGAACGTGACGTGGGTGTGACGTGGGAGATTCGAACGTGACGTGGGAGATTCGAACGTGACGTGGGTGTGACGTGGGAGATTCGAACGTGACGTGGGTGATTCGAACGTGACGTGGGTGTGACGTGGGCGATTCGAACGTGACGTGGGTGTGTCGTGGGAGATTCGAACGTGACGTGGGCGTGACGTGGGAAATTCGAACGTGACGTGGGTGTATCGTGGGTGATTCGAACGTGACGTGGGCGTGACATGGGTGATTCGAACGTGACGTGGGTGTGACGTGGGTGATTCGAACGTGACGTGGGCGTGACATGTGTGATTCGAACGTGACGTGGGCGTGACATGGGAGATTCGAACGTGACGTGGGAGATTCGAACGTGACGTGGGAGATTCGAACGTGACGTGGGTGTAACGTGGGAGATTCGAACGTGACGTGGGTGATTCGAACGTGACGTGGGTGTGACGTGGGCGATTCGAACGTGACGTGGGCGTGACGTGGGAGATTCGAACGTTACGTGGGAGATTCGAACGTGACGTGGGTGATTCCAAAGTGACGTGGGAGTGACGTGGGAAATTCGAACGTGACGTGGGCGTGACGTGGGAAATTCGAACGTGACGTGGGTGTGTCGTGGGTGATTCGAACGTGACGTGGGCGTGACATTGGTGATTCGAACGTGACGTGGGTGTGACGTGGGAAATTCGAACGTGACGTGGGCGTGACGTGGGAGATTCGAACGTGACGTGGGTGTGAAGTGGGAGATTCGAACGTCACGTGGGAGATTCGAACGTGACGTGAATGTGAAGTGGGAGATTCGAACGTGACGTGGACGTTACGTGAGTGTTTGGAACGTGACGTGGGCGTGAACTGGGTGATTCGAACCTGACGTGGGTGTTTGGAACGTGACGTGGGCGTGCCGTGGGAGATTCAAACGTGACGTGGGTGTGACGTGGGAGATTCGAGCGTGACGTGGGTGTGGCGTGGTTGTTTCGAACGTGACGTGGGTGTGACGTGGGAGATTCGAACGTGACGTGGGTGTGTCGTGGGTGATTCGAACGTGACGTGGGCGTGACATGTGTGATTCGAACGTGACGTGGGAGATTCGAACGTGACGTGGGAGATTCGAACGTGACGTGGGTGTGACGTGGGTGATTCGAACGTGACATGTGTGATTCGAACGTGACGTGGGAGTTTCGAACGTGACGTGGGCGTGACGTGGATGTTTCGAACGTGACGTGGGCGTGACGTGGGAGATTCGAACGTGACGTGTGTGATTCGAACGTGACGTGGGTGTGACGTGGGAGATTCGAACGTGACGTGGGTGATTCGAACGTGACGTGAGTGTGAAGTGGGAGATTCGAACGTGACGAGGACGTGACGTGAGTGTCTGGAACGTGACGTGGGCGTGACGTGGGTGATTCGAACCTGACGTGGGTGTTTTGAACGTGACGTGGGTGTGACGTGGGCGATTCGAAAAGTGACGTGGACGTGACGTGGGAGATTCGAACGTGACGTGGGTGTGACGTGGGAGATTCGAACGTGACGTGGGTGTGACGTGGGAGATTCGAACGTGACGTGGGTGTTTGGAACGTGACGTGGGTGTGACGTTGGCGATTCGAACGTGACGTGAGCGTGAAGTGGGTGATTCGAACGTGACGTGGGTGTGACGTGGGAGATTCGAACGTGACGTGGGCGTGACGTGGGTGATTCGAACGTGACGTGGGCGTGACATGTGTGATTCGAACGTGACGTGGGTGTGACGTGGGTGATTCGAACGTGACGTGGGCGTGACGTGGGTGATTCGAACGTGACGTGGGCGTGACGTGGGAGATTCGAACGTGACGTGGGCGTGACATGGGAGATTCGAACGTGACGTGGACGTTACGTGAGTGTTTGGAACGTGACGTGGGCGTGACGTGGGAGATTCGAACGTGACGTGGGAGATTCGAACGTGACGTGGGTGATTCGAAAGTGACGTGGGTGTGACGTGGGTGATTCGAACGTGACGTGGGTGATTCGAAAGTGACGTGGGTGTGACGTGGGTGTGACGTGGGCGATTCGAACTTGACGTGGGCGTGATGTGGGTGATTCGAACGTGACGTGGGCGTGACGTGGGAAATTCGAACGTGACGTGGGCGATTCGAACGTGACGTGGGCGTGACGTGGGTGATTCGAACGTGACGTGGGCGTTACGTGGGTGATTCGAACGTGACGTGGGAGATTCGAACGTGACGTGAGTGTGAAGTGGGAGATTCGAAAGTGACGTGGGTGATTCGAACGTGACGTGGCTGTGACGTGGGTGATACGAACGTGACCTGGACGTGACGTGGGAGATTCGAACGTGACGTGGGAGATTCGAACGTGACGTGGGTGTGTCGTGGGAGATTCGAACGTGACGTGGGCGTGACGTGGGAGATTCGAACGTGACGTGGGCGTGACGTGGGAAATTCGAACGTGACGTGGGTGTGACGTGGGTGATTCGAACGTGACGTGGGCGTGACATGTGTGATTCGAACGTGACGTGGGCGTGACGTGGGAGATTCGAACGTGACGTGGGTGATTCGAACGTGACGTGAGTGTGAAGTGGGAGATTCGAACGTAACGTGGGCGTGACATGTGTGATTCGAACGTGACGTGGGCGTGACATGGGTGATTCGAACGTGACGTGGGCGTGACATGGATGATTCGAACGTGACGTGGGTGTGACGTGGGTGATTCGAACGTGACGTGGGTGTGACGTGAGTGATTCGAACGTGACGTGGGTGTGACGTGAGTGTTTGGAACGTGACGTGGGCGTGACCTGGGTGATTCGAACCTGACGTGGGTGTTTGGAACGTGACGTGGGTGTGACGTGGGAGATTAGAACGTAACGTGGGCGTGACATGTGTGATTCGAACGTGACGTGGGCGTGACATGGGTGATTCGAACGTGACGTGGGCGTGACATGGATGATTCGAACGTGACGTGGGTGTGACGTGGGTGATTCGAACGTGACGTGGGCGTGACATGTGTGATTCGAACGTGACGTGGGCGTGACGTGGGAGATTCGAACGTGACGTGGGAGATTCGAACGTGACGTGGGTGATTCCAAAGTGACGTGGGCGTGACGTGGGTGATTCGAACGTGACGTGGGCGTGACGTGGGTGATTCGAACGTGACGTGGGTGTGACGTGGGAAATTCGAACGTGACGTGGGCGTGACGTGGGAGATTCGAACGTGACGTGGGTGTGTCGTGGGAGATTCGAACGTGACGTGGGCGTGACGTGGGAAATTCGAACGTGACGTGGGTGTGTCGTGGGTGATTCGAACGTGACGTGGGCGTGACATGGGTGATTCGAACGTGACGTGGGCGTGACGTGGGAGATTCGAACGTGACGTGGGCGTTACGTGGGTGATTCGAACGTGACGTGGGCGTGACATGGGTGATTCGAACGTGACGTGGGCGTGACGTGGGAGATTCGAACGTGACGTGGGAGATTCGAACGTGACGTGGGTGATTCGAAAGTGACGTGGGTGTGACGTGGGTGATTCGAACGTGACGTGGGTGATTCGAAAGTGACGTGGGTGTGACGTGGGTGTGACGTGGGCGATTCGAACTTGACGTGGGCGTGATGTGGGTGATTCGAACGTGACGTGGGTGTGACGTGGGCGATTCGAACGTGACGTGGGCGTGACGTGGGTGATTCGAACGTGACGTGGGCGTTACGTGGGTGATTCGAACGTGACGTGGGTGTGACGTGGGTGATACGAACGTGACCTGGACGTGACGTGGGAGATTCGAACGTGACGTGGGAGATTCGAACGTGACGTGGGTGTGTCGTGGCAGATTCGAACGTGACGTGGGCGTGACGTGGGAAATTCGAACGTGACGTGGGCGTGACGTGGGAGATTCGAACGTGACCTGAGTGTGACGTGAGAGATTCGAACGTGACCTGGGTGGTTCGAAATTGGCGTGGGTGTGCCGCCCTGCTTCAAGGCTCCCCCACCAAGCAGGGCTCAGAGGCAAGAGCACTGGGAAGGCAGAGCTTCCCTCCGCATGCCTAGGACAGCCCCCACCACGAGTGCCCGGCTCCCTTGCCTCCCCTCCGCAAGCCTACACCAGCTGTCCTCACACCTTGGCACTAGCAGTGTGAGGCTGTTGCAAGGCAGGAGCACGGTTGTTCGATATGTGCTTCGAAGGCGACGTGGGTGTGACGTGGGAGATTCGAACGTGACGTGGGAGATTCGAAAGTGACGTGGGTGTGAGGTGGGAGATTCGAACGTGACGTGGGCGTGACGTGGTAAATTCGAACGTGACGTGGGTGTGACGTGGGTGATTCGAAGGTGACATGGGCGTGACGTGGGAGATTCGAACGTGACGAGGGTGTGAAGTGAGCGTGACGTGGGAAATTCGAACGTGACGTGGGCGTGACGTGGATGATTCGAACGTGACGTGGGCGTGACGTGGGAGATTCGAGCGTGACGTGGGTGTGGCGTGGTTGTTTCGAACGTGACGTGGGTGTGACGTGGGAGATTCGAACGTGACGTGGGTGTGTCGTGGGTGATTCGAACGTGACGTGGGCGTGACATGTGTGATTCGAACGTGACGTGGGAGATTCGAACGTGACGTGGGAGATTCGAACGTGACGTGGGTTTGACGTGGGTGATTCGAACGTGACATATGTGATTCGAACGTGACGTGGGAGTTTCGAACGTGACGTGGGAGATTCGAACGTGACGTGGGTGTTACGTGGGTGATTCGAACGTGACGTGGGCGTGACGTGGGTGATTCGAACGTGACGTGGGCGTGACGTGGGAGATTCGAACGTGACGTGGGTGATTCGAACGTGACGTGAGTGTGAAGTGGGAGATTCGAACGTGACGTGGACGTGACGTGAGTGTTTGGAACGTGACGTGGGCGTGACCTGGGTGATTCGAACCTGACGTGGGTGTTTGGAACGTGACGTGGGTGTGACGTGGGAGATTCGAACGTGACGTGGGTGTGTCGTGGGTGATTCGAACGTGACGTGGGCGTGACGTGGGTGATTCGAACGTGACGTGGGTGTGACGTGGGAGATTCGAACGTGACGTGGGAGATTCGAACGTGACGTGGGTGTGACGTGGGAGATTCGAACGTGACGTGGGTGATTCGAACGTGACGTGGGTGTGACGTGGGCGATTCGAACGTGACGTGGGTGTGTCGTGGGAGATTCGAACGTGACGTGGGCGTGACGTGGGAAATTCGAACGTGACGTGGGTGTGTCGTGGGTGATTCGAACGTGACGTGGGCGTGACATGGGTGATTCGAACGTGACGTGGGTGTGACGTGGGTGATTCGAACGTGACGTGGGCGTGACATGTGTGATTCGAACGTGACGTGGGCGTGACATGGGAGATTCGAACGTGACGTGGGAGATTCGAACGTGACGTGGGAGATTCGAACGTGACGTGGGTGTAACGTGGGAGATTCGAACGTGACGTGGGTGATTCGAACGTGACGTGGGTGTGACGTGGGCGATTCGAACGTGACGTGGGCGTGACGTGGGAGATTCGAACGTTACGTGGGAGATTCGAACGTGACGTGGGTGATTCCAAAGTGACGTGGGAGTGACGTGGGAAATTCGAACGTGACGTGGGCGTGACGTGGGAAATTCGAACGTGACGTGGGTGTGTCGTGGGTGATTCGAACGTGACGTGGGCGTGACATTGGTGATTCGAACGTGACGTGGGTGTGACGTGGGAAATTCGAACGTGACGTGGGCGTGACGTGGGAGATTCGAACGTGACGTGGGTGTGAAGTGGGAGATTCGAACGTCACGTGGGAGATTCGAACGTGACGTGAATGTGAAGTGGGAGATTCGAACGTGACGTGGACGTTACGTGAGTGTTTGGAACGTGACGTGGGCGTGAACTGGGTGATTCGAACCTGACGTGGGTGTTTGGAACGTGACGTGGGCGTGCCGTGGGAGATTCAAACGTGACGTGGGTGTGACGTGGGAGATTCGAGCGTGACGTGGGTGTGGCGTGGTTGTTTCGAACGTGACGTGGGTGTGACGTGGGAGATTCGAACGTGACGTGGGTGTGTCGTGGGTGATTCGAACGTGACGTGGGCGTGACATGTGTGATTCGAACGTGACGTGGGAGATTCGAACGTGACGTGGGAGATTCGAACGTGACGTGGGTGTGACGTGGGTGATTCGAACGTGACATGTGTGATTCGAACGTGACGTGGGAGTTTCGAACGTGACGTGGGCGTGACGTGGATGTTTCGAACGTGACGTGGGCGTGACGTGGGAGATTCGAACGTGACGTGTGTGATTCGAACGTGACGTGGGTGTGACGTGGGAGATTCGAACGTGACGTGGGTGATTCGAACGTGACGTGAGTGTGAAGTGGGAGATTCGAACGTGACGAGGACGTGACGTGAGTGTCTGGAACGTGACGTGGGCGTGACGTGGGTGATTCGAACCTGACGTGGGTGTTTTGAACGTGACGTGGGTGTGACGTGGGCGATTCGAAAAGTGACGTGGACGTGACGTGGGAGATTCGAACGTGACGTGGGTGTGACGTGGGAGATTCGAACGTGACGTGGGTGTGACGTGGGAGATTCGAACGTGACGTGGGTGTTTGGAACGTGACGTGGGTGTGACGTTGGCGATTCGAACGTGACGTGAGCGTGAAGTGGGTGATTCGAACGTGACGTGGGTGTGACGTGGGAGATTCGAACGTGACATGGGCGTGCCGTGGGAGATTCGAACGCGACGTGAGCGTGACGTGGGTGATTCGAACCTGACGTGGGTGTTTGGAACGTGACGTGGGTGTGACGTGGGTGTTTGGAACGTGACGTGGGTGTGACGTGGGAGATTCGAACGTGACGTGGGTGTGACGTGGGAGATTCGAACGTGACGTGGGTGTTTGGAACGTGACGTGGGTGTGACGTTGGCGATTCGAACGTGACGTGAGCGTGAAGTGGGTGATTCGAACGTGACGTGGGTGTGACGTGGGAGATTCGAACGTGACGTGGGCGTGACGTGGGTGATTCGAACGTGACGTGGGCGTGACATGTGTGATTCGAACGTGACGTGGGTGTGACGTGGGTGATTCGAACGTGACGTGGGCGTGACGTGGGTGATTCGAACGTGACGTGGGCGTGACGTGGGAGATTCGAACGTGACGTGGTTGATTCGAACGTGACGTGAGTGTGAAGTGGGAGATTCGAACGTGACGTGGGCGTGACGTGGGTGATTCGAACGTGACGTGGGCGTGACATGTGTGATTCGAACGTGACGTGGGTGTGACGTGGGTGATTCGAACGTGACGTGGGCGTGACGTGGGTGATTCGAACGTGACGTGGGCGTGACGTGGGAGATTCGAACGTGACGTGGTTGATTCGAACGTGACGTGAGTGTGAAGTGGGAGATTCGAACGTGACGTGGACGTGACGTGAGTGTTTGGAACGTGACGTGGGCGTGACCTGGGTGATTCGAACCTGACGTGGGTGTTTGGAACGTGACGTGGGTGTGACGTGGGAGATTCGAACGTGACGTGGGTGTGTCGTGGGTGATTCGAACGTGACGTGGGCGTGACGTGGGTGATTCGAACGTGACGTGGGTGTGACGTGGGAGATTCGAACGTGACGTGGGAGAATCGAACGTGACGTGGGTGTGACGTGGGAGATTCGAACGTGACGTGGGTGATTCGAACGTGACGTGTGTGTGACGTGGGCGATTCGAACGTGACGTGGGTGTGTCGTGGGAGATTCGAACGTGACGTGGGCGTGACATGGGTGATTCGAACGTGACGTGGGTGTGACGTGGGTGATTCGAACGTGACGTGGGTGTTTGGAACGTGACGTGGGTGTGACGTGGGAGATTCGAACGTGACGTGGGTGTGACGTGGGAGATTCGAACGTGACGTGGGAAATTCGAACGTGACGTGGGTGTGACGTGGGTGTTTCGAACGTGACGTGGGTGATTCGAACGTGACGTGGGCGTGACGTGGGTGATTCGAACGTGACGTGGGTGTGACGTGGGAGATTCGAACGTGACTTGGGTGGTTCGAAATTGGCGTGGGTGTGCCGCCCTGCTTCAAGGCTCCCCCACCAAGCAGGGCTCAGAGGCAAGAGCACTGGGAAGGCAGAGGTTGCCTCCGCATGCCTAGGACAGCCCCCACCACGAGTGCCCGGCTCCCTTGCCTCCCCTCCGCAAGCCTACACCAGCTGTCCTCACACCTTGGCACTAGCACTGTGAGGCTGATGCAAGGCAGGAGCATGGTTGTTCGATATGTGCTTCGAAGGCGAGGTGGGTGTGACGTGGAAGATTCGAACGTGACGTGAGTGCGAAGTGGGAGATTCGAACGTGACGTGGGCGTGACATGGGTGATTCGAACGTGACGTGGGTGTGACGTGGGTGATTCGAACGTGACGTGGGCGTGACATGTGTGATTCGAACGTGACGTGGACGTGACGTGAGTGTTTGGAACGTGACGTGGGCGTGACCTGGGTGATTCGAACCTGACGTGGGTGTTTGGAACGTGACGTGGGTGTGACGTGGGTGATTCGAACGTGACGTGGGCGTGACATGTTTGATTCGAACGTGACGTGGGCGTGACATGGGAGATTCGAACGTGACGTGGGAGATTCGAACGTGACGTGGGAGATTCGAACGTGACGTGGGTGTGACGTGGGAGATTCGAACGTGACGTGGGCGTGACATGTGTGATTCGAACGTGACGTGGGCGTGACGTGGGTGATTCGAACGTGACGTGCGAGATTAGAACGTGACGTGGGTGATTCCAAAGTGACGTGGGTGTGACGTGGGTGATTCGAACGTGACGTGGGTGATTCGAAAGTGACGTGGGTGTGACGTGGGTGTGACGTGGGAGATTCGAACGTGACGTGAGCATGACGTGGGAGATTCGAACGTGATGTGAGCGTGACGTTGGAGATTCGAAAGTGACGTGGGTGTGACGTGGGAAATTCGAACGTGACGTGGGCGTGACGTGGGTGATTCGAACGTGACGTGGGCGTGACGTGGGAGATTCGAACGTGACGTGGGAGATTCGAGCGTGACGTGGGTGTGACGTGGGAGATTCGAACGTGACGTGGGTGATTCGAACGTGACGTGGGTGTGACGTGGGCGATTCGAACGTGAAGTGGGTGAGTCGTGGGAGATTCGAACGTGACGTGGGCGTGACGTGGGAAATTCGAACGTGACGTGGGTGTGTCGTGGGTGATTCGAACGTGACGTGGGCGTGACATGGGTGATTCGAACGTGACGTGGGTGTGACGTGGGAAATTCGAACGTGACGTGGGCGTGACGTGGGAGATTCGAACGTGACGTGGGTGTGACGTGGGAGATTCGAACGTGACGTGGGTGTGAAGTGGGAGATTCGAACGTCACGTGGGAGATTCGAACGTGACGTGAATGTGAAGTGGGAGATTCGAACGTGACGTGGACGTTACGTGAGTGTTTGGAACGTGACGTGGGCGTGAACTGGGTGATTCGAACCTGACGTGGGTGTTTGGAACGTGACGTGGGTGTGACGTGGGAGATTCGAACGTGACGTGGGTGTGTCGTGGGTGATTCGAACGTGACGTGGGCGTGACGTGGGTGATTCGAACGTGACGTGGGTGTGACGTGGGAGATTCGAACGTGACGTGGGAGATTCGAACGTGACGTGGGAGATTCGAACGTGACGTGGGTGTGACGTGGGAGATTCGAACGTGATGTGGGTGATTCGGACGTGACGTGGGCGTGACGTGGGAGATTCGAACGTGACGTGGGAGATTCGAACGTGACGTGGGTGTGTCGTGGGAGATTCGAACGTGACGTGGGCGTGACGTGGGTGATTCGAAAGTGACGTGGGTGTGACGTGGGTGATTCGAACGTGACGTGGGTGATTCGAAAGTGACGTGGGTGTGACGTGGGTGTGACGTGGGCGATTCGAACTTGACGTGGGTGTGATGTGGGTGATTCGAACGTGACGTGGGTGTGACGTGGGCGATTCGAACGTGACGTGGGCGTGACGTGGGTGATTCGAACGTGACGTGGGCGTGACGTGAGTGTTTGGAACGTGACGTGGGCGTGACCTGGGTGATTCGAACCTGACGTGGGTGTTTGGAACGTGACGTGGGTGTGACGTGGGAGATTCGAACGTGACGTGGGTGTGTCGTGGGTGATTCGAACGTGACGTGGGCGTGACGTGGGTGATTCGAACGTGACGTGGGTGTGACGTGGGAGATTCGAACGTGACGTGGGTGATTCGAACGTGACGTGGGTGTGACGTGGGCGATTCGAACGTGACGTGGGTGTGTCGTGGGAGATTCGAACGTGACGTGGGTGTGTCGTGGGTGATTCGAACGTGACGTGGGCGTGACATGGATGATTCGAACGTGACGTGGGCGTGACGTGGGTGATTCGAACGTGACGTGGGCGTGACGTGGGTGATTCGAACGTGACGTGCGAGATTAGAACGTGACGTGGGTGATTCCAAAGTGACGTGGGTGTGACGTGGGTGATTCGAACGTGACGTGGGTGATTCGAAAGTGACGTGGGTGTGACGTGGGTGTGACGTGGGAGATTCGAACGTGACGTGAGCATGACGTGGGAGATTCGAACGTGATGTGAGCGTGACGTTGGAGATTCGAAAGTGACGTGGGTGTGACGTGGGAAATTCGAACGTGACGTGGGCGTGACGTGGGTGATTCGAACGTGACGTGGGCGTGACGTGGGAGATTCGAACGTGACGTGGGTGATACGAACGTGAAGTGGGTGTGACGTGGGCGATTCGAACGTGACGTGGGCGTGACGTGGGAAATTCGAACGTGACGTGGGTGTGTCGTGGGTGATTCGAACGTGACGTGGGCGTGACATGGGTGATTCGAACGTGACGTGGGTGTGACGTGGGAAATTCGAACGTGACGTGGGCGTGACGTGGGAGATTCGAACGTGACGTGGGTGTGACGTGGGAGATTCGAACGTGACGTGGGTGTGAAGTGGGAGATTCGAACGTCACGTGGGAGATTCGAACGTGACGTGAATGTGAAGTGGGAGATTCGAACGTGACGTGGGCGATTCGAACGTGACGTGGGTGTGTCGTGGGAGATTCGAACGTGACGTGGGCGTGACGTGGGAAATTCGAACGTGACGTGGGTGTGTCGTGGGTGATTCGAACTTGACGTGGGCGTGACATGTGTGATTCGAACGTGACGTGGGCGTGACATGGGTGATTCGAACGTGACGTGGGCGTGACGTGGGAGATTCGAACGTGACGTGGGAGATTCGAACGTGACGTGGGTGATTCGAAAGTGACGTGGGTGTGACGTGGGTGATTCGAACGTGACGTGGGTGATTCGAAAGTGACGTGGGTGTGACGTGGGTGTGACGTGGGCGATTCGAACTTGACGTGGGCGTGATGTGGGTGATTCGAACGTGACGTGGGTGTGACGTGGGCGATTCGAACGTGACGTGGGAGATTCGAACGTGACGTGAGCGTGAAGTGGTAGATTCGAACGTGACGTGGGTGTGACGTGGGAGATTCGAACGTGACGTGGGCGTGACGTGGGTGATTCGAACGTGACGTGAGTGCGAAGTGGGAGATTCGAACGTGACGTGGGAGATTCGAACGTGACGTGAGCGTGAAGTGGTAGATTCGAACGTGACGTGGGTGTGACGTGGGTGATACGAACGTGACCTGGACGTGACGTGGGAGATTCGAACGTGACGTGGGAGATTCGAACGTGACGTGGGTGTGTCGTGGCAGATTCGAACGTGACGTGGGTGTGACGTGGGAAATTCGAACGTGACGTGGGTGTTTGGAACGTGACGTGGGCGTGACGTGGGTGATTCGAACGTGACGTGGGTGTGACGTGGGTGATTCAAACTTGACGTGGGTGTGACGTGGGAGATTCGAACGTGACGTGGGCGTGACGTTGGAAATACGAACGTGACGTGGGTGTGACGTGGGTGATTCGAACGTGACGTGGGTGTGACGTGGGAGATTCGAACGTGACGTGGGAGATTCGAACGTGACGTGAGTGTGAAGTGGGAGATTCGAACGTGACGTGGGTGATTCGAAAGTGACGTGGGTGTGACGTGGGTGTGACGTGGGAGTTTCGAACGTGACGGGGGTGTGACGTGGGAGATTCGAACGTGACCTGAGTGTGACGTGAGAGATTCAAACGTGACCTGGGTGGTTCGAAATTGGCGTGGGTGTGCCGCCGTGCTTCAAGGCTCCCCCACCAAGCAGGGCTCAGAGGCAAGAGCACTGGGAAGGCAGAGCTTCCCTCCGCATGCCTAGGACAGCCCCCACCACGAGTGCCCGGCTCCCTTGCCTCCCCTCCGCAAGCCTACACCAGCTGCCCTCACACCTTGGCACTAGCACTGTGAGGCTGTTGCAAGGCAGGAGCATGGTTGTTCGATATGTGCTTCGAAGGCGAGGTGGGTGTGACGTGGGAGATTCGAACGTGACGTGGGTGTGACGTGGGAGATTCGAACGTGACGTGGGTGATTCGAACGTGACGTGAGTGTGAAGTGGGAGATTCGAACGTGACGAGGACGTGACGTGAGTGTCTGGAACGTGACGTGGGCGTGACCTGGGTGATTCGAACCTGACGTGGGTGTTTTGAACGTGACGTGGGTGTGACGTGGGCGATTCGAAAAGTGACGTGGACGTGACGTGGGAGATTCGAACGTGACGTGGGTGTGACGTGGGAGATTCGAACGTGACGTGGGTGTGACGTGGGAGATTCGAACGTGACGTGGGTGTTTGGAACGTGACGTGGGTGTGACGTTGGCGATTCGAACGTGACGTGAGCGTGAAGTGGGTGATTCGAACGTGACGTGTGTGTGACGTGGGTGATTCGAACGTGACGTGGGCGTGACATGGGTGATTCGAACGTGACGTGGGTGTGACGTGGGTGATTCGAACGTGACGTGGGCGTGACATGTTTGATTCGAACGTGACGTGGGCGTGACATGGGAGATTCGAACGTGACGTGGGAGATTCGAACGTGACGTGGGAGATTCGAACGTGACGTGGGTGTGACGTGGGAGATTCGAACTTGACGTGGGTGATTCGAACGTGACGTGGGTGTGACGTGGGCGATTCGAACGTGACGTGGGTGTGTCGTGGGAGATTCGAACGTGACGTGGGTGTGTCGTGGGTGATTCGAACGTGACGTGGGCGTGACATGGATGATTCGAACGTGACGTGGGCGTGACGTGGGTGATTCGAACGTGACGTGGGCGTGACATGTCTGATTCGAACGTGACGTGGGCGTGACGTGGGTGATTCGAACGTGACGTGCGAGATTAGAACGTGACGTGGGTGATTCCAAAGTGACGTGGGTGTGACGTGGGTGATTCGAACGTGACGTGGGTGATTCGAAAGTGACGTGGGTGTGACGTGGGTGTGACGTGGGAGATTCGAACGTGACGTGAGCATGACGTGGGAGATTCGAACGTGATGTGAGCGTGACGTTGGAGATTCGAAAGTGACGTGGGTGTGACGTGGGAAATTCGAACGTGACGTGGGCGTGACGTGGGTGATTCGAACGTGACGTGGGCGTGACGTGGGAGATTCGAACGTGACGTGGGAGATTCGAGCGTGACGTGGGTGTGACGTGGGAGATTCGAACGTGACGTGGGTGATACGAACGTGACGTGGGTGTGACGTGGGCGATTCGAACGTGACGTGGGCGTGACGTGGGAAATTCGAACGTGACGTGGGTGTGTCGTGGGTGATTCGAACGTGACGTGGGCGTGACATGGGTGATTCGAACGTGACGTGGGTGTGACGTGGGAAATTCGAACGTGACGTGGGCGTGACGTGGGAGATTCGAACGTGACGTGGGTGTGACGTGGGAGATTCGAACGTGACGTGGGTGTGAAGTGGGAGATTCGAACGTCACGTGGGAGATTCGAACGTGACGTGAATGTGAAGTGGGAGATTCGAACGTGACGTGGGTGATTCGAACGTGACGTGGGTGTGACGTGGGCGATTCGAACGTGACGTGGGTGTGTCGTGGGAGATTCGAACGTGACGTGGGCGTGACGTGGGAAATTCGAACGTGACGTGGGTGTGTCGTGGGTGATTCGAACTTGACGTGGGCGTGACATGTGTGATTCGAACGTGACGTGGGCGTGACATGGGTGATTCGAACGTGACGTGGGCGTGACGTGGGAGATTCGAACGTGACGTGGGAGATTCGAACGTGACGTGGGTGATTCGAAAGTGACGTGGGTGTGACGTGGGTGATTCGAACGTGACGTGGGTGATTCGAAAGTGACGTGGGTGTGACGTGGGTGTGACGTGGGCGATTCGAACTTGACGTGGGCGTGATGTGGGTGATTCGAACGTGACGTGGGTGTGACGTGGGCGATTCGAACGTGACGTGGGCGTGACGTGGGTGATTCGAACGTGACCTGGACGTGACGTGGGAGATTCGAACGTGACGTGGGAGATTCGAACGTGACGTGGGTGTGTCGTGGCAGATTCGAACGTGACGGGGGTGTGACGTGGGAAATTCGAACGTGACGTGGGTGTTTGGAACGTGACGTGGGCGTGACGTGGGTGATTCGAACGTGACGTGGGTGTGACGTGGGTGATTCAAACTTGACGTGGGTGTGACGTGGGAGATTCGAACGTGACGTGGGCGTGACGTTGGAAATACGAACGTGACGTGGGTGTGACGTGGGTGATTCGAACGTGACGTGGGTGTGACGTGGGAGATTCGAACGTGACGTGGGAGATTCGAACGTGACGTGGGAGATTCGAACGTGACGTGGGTGTGACGTAGGCGATTCGAACGTGACGTGGGTGTGTCGTGGGAGATTCGAACGTGACGTGGGCGTGACGTGGGAGATTCGAACGTGACGTGGGCGTGACGCGGGAAATTCGAACGTGACCTGGCTGGTTCGAAATTGGCGTGGGTGTGCCACCGTGCTTCAAGGCTCCCCCACCAAACAGGGCTCAGAGGCAAGAGCACTGGGAAGGCAGAGCTTCCCTCCGCATGCCTAGCACAGCCCCCACCACGAGTGCCCGGCTCCCTTGCCTCCCCTCCCCAAGCCTACACCAGCTGTCCTCACACCTTGGCACTAGCACTGTGAGGCTGTTGCAAGGCAGGAGCATGGTTGTTCGATATGTGCTTCGAAGGCGAGGTGGGTGTGACGTGGGAGATTCGAACGTGACGTTGGCGTGACGTGGGAAATTCGAACGTGACGTGGGCGTGACGTGGATGTTTCGAACGTGACGTGGGCGTGACGTGGGAGATTCGAACGTGACGTGTGTGATTCGAACGTGACGTGGGTGTGACGTGGGAGATTCGAACGTGACGTGGGTGATTCGAACGTGACGTGAGTGTGAAGTGGGAGATTCGAACGTGACGAGGACGTGACGTGAGTGTCTGGAACGTGACGTGGGCGTGACCTGGGTGATTCGAACCTGACGTGGGTGTTTTGAACGTGACGTGGGTGTGACGTGGGCGATTCGAAAAGTGACGTGGACGTGACGTGGGAGATTCGAACGTGACGTGGGTGTGACGTGGGAGATTCGAACGTGACGTGGGTGTGACGTGGGAGATTCGAACGTGACGTGGGTGTTTGGAACGTGACGTGGGTGTGACGTTGGCGATTCGAACGTGACGTGAGCGTGAAGTGGGTGATTCGAACGTGACGTGTGTGTGACGTGGGTGATTCGAACGTGACGTGGGCGTGACATGTGTGATTCGAACGTGACGTGGGTGTGACGTGGGTGATTCGAACGTGACGTGGGTGTGACGTGGGAGATTCGAACGTGACGTGGTTGATTCGAACGTGACGTGAGTGTGAAGTGGGAGATTCGAACGTGACGTGGACGTGACGTGAGTGTTTGGAACGTGACGTGGGCGTGACCTGGGTGATTCGAACCTGACGTGGGTGTTTGGAACGTGACGTGGGTGTGACGTGGGAGATTCGAACGTGACGTGGGTGTGTCGTGGGTGATTCGAACGTGACGTGGGCGTGACGTGGGTGATTCGAACGTGACGTGGGTGTGACGTGGGAGATTCGAACGTGACGTGGGAGATTCGAACGTGACGTGGGTGTGACGTGGGAGATTCGAACGTGACGTGGGTGATTCGAACGTGACGTGTGTGTGACGTGGGCGATTCGAACGTGACGTGGGTGTGTCGTGGGAGATTCGAACGTGACGTGGGCGTGACATGGGTGATTCGAACGTGACGTGGGTGTGACGTGGGTGATTCGAACGTGACGTGGGCGTGACATGTTTGATTCGAACGTGACGTGGGCGTGACATGGGAGATTCGAACGTGACGTGGGAGATTCGAACGTGACGTGGGAGATTCGAACGTGACGTGGGTGTGACGTGGGAGATTCGAACGTGACGTGGGCGTGACATGTGTGATTCGAACGTGACGTGGGCGTGACGTGGGTGATTCGAACGTGACGTGGGAGATTCGAACGTGACGTGGGTGATTCCAAAGTGACGTGGGTGTGACGTGGGTGATTCGAACGTGACGTGGGTGATTCGAAAGTGACGTGGGTGTGACGTGGGTGTGACGTGGGAGATTCGAACGTGACGTGAGCATGACGTGGGAGATTCGAACGTGATGTGAGCGTGACGTTGGAGATTCGAAAGTGACGTGGGTGTGACGTGGGAAATTCGAACGTGACGTGGGCGTGACGTGGGTGATTCGAACGTGACGTGGGCGTGACGTGGGAGATTCGAACGTGACGTGGGTGTGACGTGGGTGATTCAAACTTGACGTGGGTGTGACGTGGGAGATTCGAACGTGACGTGGGCGTGACGTTGGAAATACGAACGTGACGTGGGTGTGACGTGGGTGATTCGAACGTGACGTGGGTGTGACGTGGGAGATTCGAACGTGACGTGGGAGTTTCGAACGTGACGTGAGTGTGAAGTGGGAGATTCGAACGTGACGTGGGTGATTCGAAAGTGACGTGGGTGTGACGTGGGTGTGACGTGGGAGTTTCGAACGTGACGGGGGTGTGACGTGGGAGATTCGAACGTGACCTGAGTGTGACGTGAGAGATTCAAACGTGACCTGGGTGGTTCGAAATTGGCGTGGGTGTGCCGCCGTGCTTCAAGGCTCCCCCACCAAGCAGGGCTCAGAGGCAAGAGCACTGGGAAGGCAGAGCTTCCCTCCGCATGCCTAGGACAGCCCCCACCACGAGTGCCCGGCTCCCTTGCCTCCCCTCCGCAAGCCTACACCAGCTGCCCTCACACCTTGGCACTAGCACTGTGAGGCTGTTGCAAGGCAGGAGCATGGTTGTTCGATATGTGCTTCGAAGGCGAGGTGGGTGTGACGTGGGAGATTCGAACGTGACGTGGGCGTGACGTGGATGTTTCGAACGTGACGTGGGCGTGACGTGGGAGATTCGAACGTGACGTGTGTGATTCGAACGTGACGTGGGTGTGACGTGGGAGATTCGAACGTGACGTGGGTGATTCGAACGTGACGTGAGTGTGAAGTGGGAGATTCGAACGTGACGAGGACGTGACGTGAGTGTCTGGAACGTGACGTGGGCGTGACCTGGGTGATTCGAACCTGACGTGGGTGTTTTGAACGTGACGTGGGTGTGACGTGGGCGATTCGAAAAGTGACGTGGACGTGACGTGGGAGATTCGAACGTGACGTGGGTGTGACGTGGGAGATTCGAACGTGACGTGGGTGTGACGTGGGAGATTCGAACGTGACGTGGGTGTTTGGAACGTGACGTGGGTGTGACGTTGGCGATTCGAACGTGACGTGAGCGTGAAGTGGGTGATTCGAACGTGACGTGGGCGTGACGTGGGAGATTCGAACGTGACGTGGGTGTGACGTGGGAGATTCGAACGTGACGTGGGTGATTCGAACGTGACGTGGGTGTGACGTGGGCGATTCGAACGTGACGTGGGTGTGTCGTGGGAGATTCGAACGTGACGTGGGTGTGTCGTGGGTGATTCGAACGTGACGTGGGTGATTCGAAAGTGACGTGGGTGTGACGTGGGTGTGACGTGGGAGATTCGAACGTGACGTGAGCATGACGTGGGAGATTCGAACGTGATGTGAGCGTGACGTTGGAGATTCGAAAGTGACGTGGGTGTGACGTGGGAAATTCGAACGTGACGTGGGCGTGACGTGGGTGATTCGAACGTGACGTGGGCGTGACGTGGGAGATTCGAACGTGACGTGGGAGATTCGAGCGTGACGTGGGTGTGACGTGGGCGATTCGAACGTGACGTGGGCGTGACGTTGGAAATACGAACGTGACGTGGGTGTGTCGTGGGTGATTCGAACGTGACGTGGGCGTGACATGGGTGATTCGAACGTGACGTGGGTGTGACGTGGGAAATTCGAACGTGACGTGGGCGTGACGTGGGAGATTCGAACGTGACGTGGGTGTGACGTGGGAGATTCGAACGTGACGTGGGTGTGAAGTGGGAGATTCGAACGTCACGTGGGAGATTCGAACGTGACGTGAATGTGAAGTGGGAGATTCGAACGTGACGTGGGTGATTCGAACGTGACGTGGGTGTGACGTGGGCGATTCGAACGTGACGTGGGTGTGTCGTGGGAGATTCGAACGTGACGTGGGCGTGACGTGGGAAATTCGAACGTGACGTGGGTGTGTCGTGGGTGATTCGAACTTGACGTGGGCGTGACATGTGTGATTCGAACGTGACGTGGGCGTGACATGGGTGATTCGAACGTGACGTGGGCGTGACGTGGGAGATTCGAACGTGACGTGGGAGATTCGAACGTGACGTGGGTGATTCGAAAGTGACGTGGGTGTGACGTGGGTGATTCGAACGTGACGTGGGTGATTCGAAAGTGACGTGGGTGTGACGTGGGTGTGACGTGGGCGATTCGAACTTGACGTGGGCGTGATGTGGGTGATTCGAACGTGACGTGGGTGTGACGTGGGCGATTCGAACGTGACGTGGGCGTGACGTGGGTGATTCGAACGTGACGTGGGCGTTACGTGGGTGATTCGAACGTGACGTGGGTGTGACGTGGGTGATACGAACGTGACCTGGACGTGACGTGGGAGATTCGAACGTGACGTGGGAGATTCGAACGTGACGTGGGTGTGTCGTGGCAGATTCGAACGTGACGTGGGTGTGACGTGGGAAATTCGAACGTGACGTGGGTGTTTGGAACGTGACGTGGGCGTGACGTGGGTGATTCGAACGTGACGTGGGTGTGACGTGGGTGATTCAAACTTGACGTGGGTGTGACGTGGGAGATTCGAACGTGACGTGGGCGTGACGTTGGAAATACGAACGTGACGTGGGTGTGACGTGGGTGATTCGAACGTGACGTGGGTGTGACGTGGGAGATTCGAACGTGACGTGGGAGATTCGAACGTGACGTGAGTGTGAAGTGGGAGATTCGAACGTGACGTGGGTGATTCGAAAGTGACGTGGGTGTGACGTGGGTGTGACGTGGGAGTTTCGAACGTGACGGGGGTGTGACGTGGGAGATTCGAACGTGACCTGAGTGTGACGTGAGAGATTCAAACGTGACCTGGGTGGTTCGAAATTGGCGTGGGTGTGCCGCCGTGCTTCAAGGCTCCCCCACCAAGCAGGGCTCAGAGGCAAGAGCACTGGGAAGGCAGAGCTTCCCTCCGCATGCCTAGGACAGCCCCCACCACGAGTGCCCGGCTCCCTTGCCTCCCCTCCGCAAGCCTACACCAGCTGCCCTCACACCTTGGCACTAGCACTGTGAGGCTGTTGCAAGGCAGGAGCATGGTTGTTCGATATGTGCTTCGAAGGCGAGGTGGGTGTGACGTGGGAGATTCGAACGTGACGTTGGCGTGACGTGGGAAATTCGAACGTGACGTGGGCGTGACGTGGATGTTTCGAACGTGACGTGGGCGTGACGTGGGAGATTCGAACGTGACGTGTGTGATTCGAACGTGACGTGGGTGTGACGTGGGAGATTCGAACGTGACGTGGGTGATTCGAACGTGACGTGAGTGTGAAGTGGGAGATTCGAACGTGACGAGGACGTGACGTGAGTGTCTGGAACGTGACGTGGGCGTGACCTGGGTGATTCGAACCTGACGTGGGTGTTTTGAACGTGACGTGGGTGTGACGTGGGCGATTCGAAAAGTGACGTGGACGTGACGTGGGAGATTCGAACGTGACGTGGGTGTGACGTGGGAGATTCGAACGTGACGTGGGTGTGACGTGGGAGATTCGAACGTGACGTGGGTGTTTGGAACGTGACGTGGGTGTGACGTTGGCGATTCGAACGTGACGTGAGCGTGAAGTGGGTGATTCGAACGTGACGTGTGTGTGACGTGGGTGATTCGAACGTGACGTGGGCGTGACATGTGTGATTCGAACGTGACGTGGGTGTGACGTGGGTGATTCGAACGTGACGTGGGCGTGACGTGGGAGATTCGAACGTGACGTGGTTGATTCGAACGTGACGTGAGTGTGAAGTGGGAGATTCGAACGTGACGTGGACGTGACGTGAGTGTTTGGAACGTGACGTGGGCGTGACCTGGGTGATTCGAACCTGACGTGGGTGTTTGGAACGTGACGTGGGTGTGACGTGGGAGATTCGAACGTGACGTGCGTGTGTCGTGGGTGATTCGAACGTGACGTGGGCGTGACGTGGGTGATTCGAACGTGACGTGGGTGTGACGTGGGAGATTCGAACGTGACGTGGGAGATTCGAACGTGACGTGGGTGTGACGTGGGAGATTCGAACGTGACGTGGGTGATTCGAACGTGACGTGTGTGTGACGTGGGCGATTCGAACGTGACGTGGGTGTGTCGTGGGAGATTCGAACGTGACGTGGGCGTGACATGGGTGATTCGAACGTGACGTGGGTGTGACGTGGGTGATTCGAACGTGACGTGGGCGTGACATGTTTGATTCGAACGTGACGTGGGCGTGACATGGGAGATTCGAACGTGACGTCGGAGATTCGAACGTGACGTGGGAGATTCGAACGTGACGTGGGTGTGACGTGGGAGATTCGAACGTGACGTGGGCGTGACATGTGTGATTCGAACGTGACGTGGGCGTGACGTGGGTGATTCGAACGTGACGTGGGAGATTCGAACGTGACGTGGGTGATTCCAAAGTGACGTGGGTGTGACGTGGGTGATTCGAACGTGACGTGGGTGATTCGAAAGTGACGTGGGTGTGACGTGGGTGTGACGTGGGAGATTCGAACGTGACGTGAGCATGACGTGGGAGATTCGAACGTGATGTGAGCGTGACGTTGGAGATTCGAAAGTGACGTGGGTGTGACGTGGGAAATTCGAACGTGACGTGGGCGTGACGTGGGTGATTCGAACGTGACGTGGGCGTGACGTGGGAGATTCGAACGTGACGTGGGAGATTCGAGCGTGACGTGGGTGTGACGTGGGAGATTCGAACGTGACGTGGGTGATTCGAACGTGACGTGGGTGTGACGTGGGCGATTCGAACGTGAAGTGGGTGAGTCGTGGGAGATTCGAACGTGACGTGGGCGTGACGTGGGAAATTCGAACGTGACGTGGGTGTGTCGTGGGTGATTCGAACGTGACGTGGGCGTGACATGGGTGATTCGAACGTGACGTGGGTGTGACGTGGGAAATTCGAACGTGACGTGGGCGTGACGTGGGAGATTCGAACGTGACGTGGGTGTGACGTGGGAGATTCGAACGTGACGTGGGTGTGAAGTGGGAGATTCGAACGTCACGTGGGAGATTCGAACGTGACGTGAATGTGAAGTGGGAGATTCGAACGTGACGTGGACGTTACGTGAGTGTTTGGAACGTGACGTGGGCGTGAACTGGGTGATTCGAACCTGACGTGGGTGTTTGGAACGTGACGTGGGTGTGACGTGGGAGATTCGAACGTGACGTGGGTGTGTCGTGGGTGATTCGAACGTGACGTGGGCGTGACGTGGGTGATTCGAACGTGACGTGGGTGTGACGTGGGAGATTCGAACGTGACGTGGGAGATTCGAACCTGACGTGGGAGATTCGAACGTGACGTGGGTGTGACGTGGGAGATTCGAACGTGATGTGGGTGATTCGGACGTGACGTGGGCGTGACGTGGGAGATTCGAACGTGACGTGGGAGATTCGAACGTGACGTGGGTGTGTCGTGGGAGATTCGAACGTGACGTGGGCGTGACTTGGGTGATTCGAAAGTGACGTGGGTGTGACGTGGGTGATTCGAACGTGACGTGGGTGATTCGAAAGTGACGTGGGTGTGACGTGGGTGTGACGTGGGCGATTCGAACTTGACGTGGGTGTGATGTGGGTGATTCGAACGTGACGTGGGTGTGACGTGGGCGATTCGAACGTGACGTGGGCGTGACGTGGGTGATTCGAACGTGACGTGGGCGTTACGTGGGTGATTCGAACGTGACGTGGGTGTGACGTGGGTGATACGAACGTGACCTGGACGTGACGTGGGAGATTCGAACGTGACGTGGGAGATTCGAACGTGACGTGGGTGTGTCGTGGCAGATTCGAACGTGACGTGGGCGTGACGTGGGAGATTCGAACGTGACGTGGGCGTGACGTGGGAAATTCGAACGTGACGTGGGTGTTTGGAACGTGACGTGGGCGTGACGTGGGTGATTCGAACGTGACGTGGGTGTGACGTGGGTGATTCGAACGTGACGTGGGTGTGACGTGGGAGATTCGAACGTGACGTGGGCGTGACGTTGGAAATACGAACGTGACGTGGGTGTGACGTGGGTGATTCGAACGTGACGTGGGTGTGACGTGGGAGATTCGAACGTGACGTGGGAGATTCGAACGTGACGTGGGTGTGACGTGGGAGATTCGAACGTGACCTGAGTGTGACGTGAGAGATTCGAACGTGACCTGGGTGGTTCGAAATTGGCGTGGGTGTGCCGCCCTGCTTCAAGGCTCCCCCACCAAGCAGGGCTCAGAGGCAAGAGCACTGGGAAGGCAGAGGTTGCCTCCGCATGCCTAGGACAGCCCCCACCACGAGTGCCCGGCTCCCTTGCCTCCCCTCCGCAAGCCTACACCAGCTGTCCTCACACCTTGGCACTAGCACTGTGAGGCTGTTGCAAGGCAGGAGCACGGTTGTTCGATATGTGCTTCGAAGGCGAGGTGGGTGTGACGTGGAAGATTCGAACGTGACGTCGGTGTGACGTGGGTGATTCGAACGTGACGTGGGCGTGACGTGGGAGATTCGAACGTGACGTGAGTGTGAAGTGGGAGATTCGAACGTGACGTGGGTGTGTCGTGGGTGATTCGAACGTGACGTGGGTGTGACGTGGGTGTGACGTGGGAGATTCGAACGTGACGTGGGTGTGACCTGGGAGATTCGAACGTGACGTGGGTGGTTCGAAATTGGCGAGGGTGTGCCACCCTGCTTCAAGGCTCCCCCACCAAGCAGGGCTCAGAGGCAAGAGCACTGGGAAGGCAGAGGTTGCCTCCGCATGCCTAGGACAGCCCCCAGCACGAGTGCCCGGCTCCCTTGCCTCCCCTCCGCAAGCCTACACCAGCTGTCCTCACACCTTGGCACTAGCACTGTGAGGCTGTTGCAAGGCAGGAGCATGGTTGTTCGATATGTGCTTCGAAGGCGACGTGGGTGTGACGTGGGAGATTCGAACGTGACGTGGGTGATTCGAACGTGACGTGGGCGTGACGTGGGTGATTCGAACGTGACGTGGGCGTTACGTGGGTGATTCGAACGTGACGTGGGTGTGACGTGGGTGATACGAACGTGACCTGGACGTGACGTGGGAGATTCGAACGTGACGTGGGAGATTCGAACGTGACGTGGGTGTGTCGTGGCAGATTCGAACGTGACGTGGGTGTGACGTGGGAAATTCGAACGTGACGTGGGTGTTTGGAACGTGACGTGGGCGTGACGTGGGTGATTCGAACGTGACGTGGGTGTGACGTGGGTGATTCAAACTTGACGTGGGTGTGACGTGGGAGATTCGAACGTGACGTGGGCGTGACGTTGGAAATACGAACGTGACGTGGGTGTGACGTGGGTGATTCGAACGTGACGTGGGTGTGACGTGGGAGATTCGAACGTGACGTGGGAGATTCGAACGTGACGTGAGTGTGAAGTGGGAGATTCGAACGTGACGTGGGTGATTCGAAAGTGACGTGGGTGTGACGTGGGTGTGACGTGGGAGTTTCGAACGTGACGGGGGTGTGACGTGGGAGATTCG
The DNA here is from genome assembly GCF_036417845.1 of Apteryx mantelli. Lineage (NCBI taxonomy): Eukaryota > Metazoa > Chordata > Aves > Apterygiformes > Apterygidae > Apteryx > Apteryx mantelli. Next base: position 26,686,357 of record NC_089987.1, read on the forward strand.
AACGTGACCTGAGTGTGACGTGAGAGATTCAAACGTGACCTGGGTGGTTCGAAATTGGCGTGGGTGTGCCGCCCTGCTTCAAGGCTCCCCCACCAAGCAGGGCTCAGAGGCAAGAGCACTGGGAAGGCAGAGCTTCCCTCCGCATGCCTAGGACAGCCCCCACCACGAGTGCCCGGCTCCCTTGCCTCCCCTCCGCAAGCCTACACCAGCTGTCCTCACACCTTGGCACTAGCACTGTGAGGCTGTTGCAAGGCAGGAGCATGGTTGTTCGATATGTGCTTCGAAGGCGAGGTGGGTGTGACGTGGGAGATTCGAACGTGACGTTGGCGTGACGTGGGAAATTCGAACGTGACGTGGGCGTGACGTGGATGTTTCGAACGTGACGTGGGCGTGACGTGGGAGATTCGAACGTGACGTGTGTGATTCGAACGTGACGTGGGTGTGACGTGGGAGATTCGAACGTGACGTGGGTGATTCGAACGTGACGTGAGTGTGAAGTGGGAGATTCGAACGTGACGAGGACGTGACGTGAGTGTCTGGAACGTGACGTGGGCGTGACCTGGGTGATTCGAACCTGACGTGGGTGTTTTGAACGTGACGTGGGTGTGACGTGGGCGATTCGAAAAGTGACGTGGACGTGACGTGGGAGATTCGAACGTGACGTGGGTGTGACGTGGGAGATTCGAACGTGACGTGGGTGTGACGTGGGAGATTCGAACGTGACGTGGGTGTTTGGAACGTGACGTGGGTGTGACGTTGGCGATTCGAACGTGACGTGAGCGTGAAGTGGGTGATTCGAACGTGACGTGTGTGTGACGTGGGTGATTCGAACGTGACGTGGGCGTGACATGTGTGATTCGAACGTGACGTGGGTGTGACGTGGGTGATTCGAACGTGACGTGGGCGTGACGTGGGAGATTCGAACGTGACGTGGTTGATTCGAACGTGACGTGAGTGTGAAGTGGGAGATTCGAACGTGACGTGGACGTGACGTGAGTGTTTGGAACGTGACGTGGGCGTGACCTGGGTGATTCGAACCTGACGTGGGTGTTTGGAACGTGACGTGGGTGTGACGTGGGAGATTCGAACGTGACGTGGGTGTGTCGTGGGTGATTCGAACGTGACGTGGGCGTGACGTGGGTGATTCGAACGTGACGTGGGTGTGACGTGGGAGATTCGAACGTGACGTGGGAGATTCGAACGTGACGTGGGTGTGACGTGGGAGATTCGAACGTGACGTGGGTGATTCGAACGTGACGTGGGCGTGACATGGGTGATTCGAACGTGACGTGGGTGTGACGTGGGTGATTCGAACGTGACGTGGGCGTGACATGTTTGATTCGAACGTGACGTGGGCGTGACATGGGAGATTCGAACGTGACGTGGGAGATTCGAACGTGACGTGGGAGATTCGAACGTGACGTGGGTGTGACGTGGGAGATTCGAACGTGACGTGGGCGTGACATGTGTGATTCGAACGTGACGTGGGCGTGACGTGGGTGATTCGAACGTGACGTGGGAGATTCGAACGTGACGTGGGTGATTCCAAAGTGACGTGGGTGTGACGTGGGTGATTCGAACGTGACGTGGGTGATTCGAAAGTGACGTGGGTGTGACGTGGGTGTGACGTGGGAGATTCGAACGTGACGTGAGCATGACGTGGGAGATTCGAACGTGATGTGAGCGTGACGTTGGAGATTCGAAAGTGACGTGGGTGTGACGTGGGAAATTCGAACGTGACGTGGGCGTGACGTGGGTGATTCGAACGTGACGTGGGCGTGACGTGGGAGATTCGAACGTGACGTGGGAGATTCGAGCGTGACGTGGGTGTGACGTGGGAGATTCGAACGTGACGTGGGTGATTCGAACGTGACGTGGGTGTGACGTGGGCGATTCGAACGTGAAGTGGGTGAGTCGTGGGAGATTCGAATGTGACGTGGGTGTGACGTGGGAGATTCGAACGTGACGTGGGCGTGATATGTGTGATTCGAACGTGACGTGGGTGTGACGTGGGTGATTCGAACGTGACGTGGGCGTGACGTGGGTGAATCGAACGTGACGTGGGCATAACGTGGGAGATTCGAACGTGACGTGGGTGATTCGAACGTGACGTGAGTGTGAAGTGGGAGATTCGAACGTGACGTGGACGTGACGTGAGTGTTTGGAACGTGACGTGGGCGTGACCTGGGTGATTCGAACCTGACGTGGGTGTTTGGAACGTGACGTGGGTGTGACGTGGGAGATTCGAACGTGACGTGGGTGTGTCGTGGGTGATTCGAACGTGACGTGGGCGTGACGTGGGTGATTCGAACGTGACGTGGGTGTGACGTGGGAGATTCGAACGTGACGTGGGAGATTCGAACGTGACGTGGGTGTGACGTGGGAGATTCGAACGTGACGTGGGTGATTCGAACGTGACGTGGGTGTGACGTGGGCGATTCGAACGTGACGTGGGTGTGTCGTGGGAGATTCGAACGTGACGTGGGCGTGACATGGGTGATTCGAACGTGACGTGGGTGTGACGTGGGTGATTCGAACGTGACGTGGGCGTGACATGTTTGATTCGAACGTGACGTGGGCGTGACATGGGAGATTCGAACGTGACGTGGAGATTCGAACGTGACGTGGGAGATTCGAACGTGACGTGGGTGTGACGTGGGAGATTCGAACGTGACGTGGGTGATTCGAACGTGACGTGGGTGTGACGTGGGCGATTCGAACGTGACGTGGGTGTGTCGTGGGAGATTCGAACGTGACGTGGGTGTGTCGTGGGTGATTCGAACGTGACGTGGGCGTGACATGGATGATTCGAACGTGACGTGGGCGTGACGTGGGTGATTCGAACGTGACGTGGGCGTGACATGTCTGATTCGAACGTGACGTGGGCGTGACGTGGGTGATTCGAACGTGACGTGCGAGATTAGAACGTGACGTGGGTGATTCCAAAGTGACGTGGGTGTGACGTGGGTGATTCGAACGTGACGTGGGTGATTCGAAAGTGACGTGGGTGTGACGTGGGTGTGACGTGGGAGATTCGAACGTGACGTGAGCATGACGTGGGAGATTCGAACGTGATGTGAGCGTGACGTTGGAGATTCGAAAGTGACGTGGGTGTGACGTGGGAAATTCGAACGTGACGTGGGCGTGACGTGGGTGATTCGAACGTGACGTGGGCGTGACGTGGGAGATTCGAACGTGACGTGGGCGTGACGTGGGAGATTCGAACGTGACCTGGCTGGTTCGAAATTGGCGTGGGTGTGCCACCCTGCTTCAAGGCTCCCCCACCAAGCAGGGCTCAGAGGCAAGAGCACTGGGAAGGCAGAGGTTGCCTCCGCATGCCTAGGACAGCCCCCACCACGAGTGCCCGGCTCCCTTGCCTCCCCTCCGCAAGCCTACACCAGCTGTCCTCACACCTTGGCACTAGCACTGTGAGGCTGTTGCAAGGGAGGAGCATGGTTGTTCGATTTGTGCTTCGAAGGCGAGGTGGGTGTTTCGTGGGTGATTCGAACGTGTCGTGGGCGTGACGTGGGTGATTCGAACGTGACGTGGGTGTGACGTGGGAGATTCGAACGTGACGTGGGAGATTCGAACGTGACGTGATTGTGAAGTGGGAGATTCGAACGTGACGTGGGTGATTCGAAAGTGACGTGGGTGTGACGTGGGTGTGACGTGGGAGATTCGAACGTGACGTGGGAGATTCGAACGTGACGTGGGTGTGAAGTGGGAGATTCGAACGTGACGTGGGTGATTCGAACGTGACGTGGGCGTGACGTGGGTGATTCGAACGTGACGTGGGTGTGAAGTGGGCGATTCGAACGTGACGTGGGCGTGACGTGGGTGATTCGAACGTGACGTGGGCGTGACGTGGGAGATTCGAACGTGACGTGGGTGTGACGTGGGTGATACGAACGTGACCTGGACGTGACGTGGGAGATTCGAACGTGACGTGGGAGATTCGAACGTGACGTGGGTGTGTCGTGGGAGATTCGAACGTGACGTGGGCGTGACGTGGGAGATTCGAACGTGACGTGGGTGTGACGTGGGAAATTCGAACGTGACCTGGCTGGTTCGAAATTGGCGTGGGTGTGCCGCCGTGCTTCAAGGCTCCCCCACCAAGCAGGGCTCAGAGGCAAGAGCACTGGGAAGGCAGAGGTTGCCTCCGCATGCCTAGGACAGCCCCCACCACGAGTGCCCGGCTCCCTTGCCTCCCCTCCGCAAGCCTACACCAGCTGTCCTCACACCTTGGCACTAGCAGTGTGAGGCTGTTGCAAGGCAGGAGCATGGTTGTTCGATATGTGCTTCGAAGGCGAGGTGGGTGTGACGTGGGAGATTCGAACGTGACGTGGGTGTGACGTGGGCGATTCGAACGTGACGTGGGCGTGACGTGGGAAATTCGAACGTGACGTGGGTGTGTCGTGGGTGATTCGAACGTGACGTGGGCGTGACATGGGTGATTCGAACGTGACGTGGGTGTGACGTGGGAAATTCGAACGTGACGTGGGCGTGACGTGGGAGATTCGAACGTGACGTGGGTGTGACGTGGGAGATTCGAACGTGACGTGGGTGTGAAGTGGGAGATTCGAACGTCACGTGGGAGATTCGAACGTGACGTGAATGTGAAGTGGGAGATTCGAACGTGACGTGGGTGATTCGAACGTGACGTGGGTGTGACGTGGGCGATTCGAACGTGACGTGGGTGTGTCGTGGGAGATTCGAACGTGACGTGGGCGTGACGTGGGAAATTCGAACGTGACGTGGGTGTGTCGTGGGTGATTCGAACTTGACGTGGGCGTGACATGTGTGATTCGAACGTGACGTGGACGTGACATGGGTGATTCGAACGTGACGTGGGCGTGACGTGGGAGATTCGAACGTGACGTGGGAGATTCGAACGTGACGTGGGTGATTCGAAAGTGACGTGGGTGTGACGTGGGTGATTCGAACGTGACGTGGGTGATTCGAAAGTGACGTGGGTGTGACGTGGGTGTGACGTGGGCGATTCGAACTTGACGTGGGCGTGATGTGGGTGATTCGAACGTGACGTGGGTGTGACGTGGGCGATTCGAACGTGACGTGGGCGTGACGTGGGTGATTCGAACGTGACGTGGGCGTTACGTGGGTGATTCGAACGTGACGTGGGTGTGACGTGGGTGATACGAACGTGACCTGGACGTGACGTGGGAGATTCGAACGTGACGTGGGAGATTCGAACGTGACGTGGGTGTGTCGTGGCAGATTCGAACGTGACGTGGGTGTGACGTGGGAAATTCGAACGTGACGTGGGTGTTTGGAACGTGACGTGGGCGTGACGTGGGTGATTCGAACGTGACGTGGGTGTGACGTGGGTGATTCAAACTTGACGTGGGTGTGACGTGGGAGATTCGAACGTGACGTGGGCGTGACGTTGGAAATACGAACGTGACGTGGGTGTGACGTGGGTGATTCGAACGTGACGTGGGTGTGACGTGGGAGATTCGAACGTGACGTGGGAGATTCGAACGTGACGTGAGTGTGAAGTGGGAGAGTCGAACGTGACGTGGGTGATTCGAAAGTGACGTGGGTGTGACGTGGGTGTGACGTGGGAGTTTCGAACGTGACGGGGGTGTGACGTGGGAGATTCGAACGTGACCTGAGTGTGACGTGAGAGATTCAAACGTGACCTGGGTGGTTCGAAATTGGCGTGGGTGTGCCGCCCTGCTTCAAGGCTCCCCCACCAAGCAGGGCTCAGAGGCAAGAGCACTGGGAAGGCAGAGCTTCCCTCCGCATGCCTAGGACAGCCCCCACCACGAGTGCCCGGCTCCCTTGCCTCCCCTCCGCAAGCCTACACCAGCTGCCCTCACACCTTGGCACTAGCACTGTGAGGCTGTTGCAAGGCAGGAGCATGGTTGTTCGATATGTGCTTCGAAGGCGAGGTGGGTGTGACGTGGGAGATTCGAACGTGACGTTGGCGTGACGTGGGAAATTCGAACGTGACGTGGGCGTGACGTGGATGTTTCGAACGTGACGTGGGCGTGACGTGGGAGATTCGAACGTGACGTGTGTGATTCGAACGTGACGTGGGTGTGACGTGGGAGATTCGAACGTGACGTGGGTGATTCGAACGTGACGTGAGTGTGAAGTGGGAGATTCGAACGTGACGAGGACGTGACGTGAGTGTCTGGAACGTGACGTGGGCGTGACCTGGGTGATTCGAACCTGACGTGGGTGTTTTGAACGTGACGTGGGTGTGACGTGGGCGATTCGAAAAGTGACGTGGACGTGACGTGGGAGATTCGAACGTGACGTGGGTGTGACGTGGGAGATTCGAACGTGACGTGGGTGTGACGTGGGAGATTCGAACGTGACGTGGGTGTTTGGAACGTGACGTGGGTGTGACGTTGGCGATTCGAACGTGACGTGAGCGTGAAGTGGGTGATTCGAACGTGACGTGGGCGTGACGTGGGTGATTCGAACGTGACGTGGGCGTGACATGTGTGATTCGAACGTGACGTGGGTGTGACGTGGGTGATTCGAACGTGACGTGGGCGTGACGTGGGTGATTCGAACGTGACGTGGGCGTGACGTGGGAGATTCGAACGTGACGTGGTTGATTCGAACGTGACGTGAGTGTGAAGTGGGAGATTCGAACGTGACGTGGACGTGACGTGAGTGTTTGGAACGTGACGTGGGCGTGACCTGGGTGATTCGAACCTGACGTGGGTGTTTGGAACGTGACGTGGGTGTGACGTGGGAGATTCGAACGTGACGTGGGTGTGTCGTGGGTGATTCGAACGTGACGTGGGCGTGACGTGGGTGATTCGAACGTGACGTGGGTGTGACGTGGGAGATTCGAACGTGACGTGGGTGATTCGAACGTGACGTGGGCGTGACGTGGGTGATTCGAACGTGACGTGGGTGTGACGTGGGAGATTCGAACGTGACGTGGGAGATTCGAACGTGACGTGGGTGTGACGTGGGAGATTCGAACGTGACGTGGGTGATTCGAACGTGACGTGTGTGTGACGTGGGCGATTCGAACGTGACGTGGGTGTGTCGTGGGAGATTCGAACGTGACGTGGGCGTGACATGGGTGATTCGAACGTGACGTGGGTGTGACGTGGGTGATTCGAACGTGACGTGGGCGTGACATGTTTGATTCGAACGTGACGTGGGCGTGACATGGGAGGTTCGAACGTGACGTGGGAGATTCGAACGTGACGTGGGAGATTCGAACGTGACGTGGGTGTGACGTGGGAGATTCGAACGTGACGTGGGTGTGACGTGGGAGATTCGAACGTGACGTGGGCGTGACGTGGGAGATTCGAACGTGACGTGGGAGATTCGAGCGTGACGTGGGTGTGACGTGGGAGATTCGAACGTGAAGTGGGTGAGTCGTGGGAGATTCGAACGTGACGTGGGCGTGACGTGGGAAATTCGAACGTGACGTGGGTGTGTCGTGGGTGATTCGAACGTGACGTGGGTGTGAAGTGGGAGATTCGAACGTCACGTGGGAGATTCGAACGTGACGTGAATGTGAAGTGGGAGATTCGAACGTGACGTGGACGTTACGTGAGTGTTTGGAACGTGACGTGGGCGTGAACTGGGTGATTCGAACCTGACGTGGGTGTTTGGAACGTGACGTGGGTGTGACGTGGGAGATTCGAACGTGACGTGGGTGTGTGGTGGGTGATTCGAACGTGACGTGGGCGTGACGTGGGTGATTCGAACGTGACGTGGGTGTGACGTGGGAGATTCGAACGTGACGTGGGAGATTCGAACGTGACGTGGGAGATTCGAACGTGACGTGGGTGTGACGTGGGAGATTCGAACGTGATGTGGGTGATTCGGACGTGACGTGGGCGTGACGTGGGAGATTCGAACGTGACGTGGGAGATTCGAACGTGACGTGGGTGTGTCGTGGGAGATTCGAACGTGACGTGGGCGTGACGTGGGTGATTCGAAAGTGACGTGGGTGTGACGTGGGTGATTCGAACGTGACGTGGGTGATTCGAAAGTGACGTGGGTGTGACGTGGGTGTAACGTAGCGATTCGAACTTGACGTGGGTGTGATGTGGGTGATTCGAACGTGACGTGGGTGTGACGTGGGCGATTCGAACGTGACGTGGGCGTGACGTGGGTGATTCGAACGTGACGTGGGCGTTACGTGGGTGATTCGAACGTGACGTGGGTGTGACGTGGGTGATACGAACGTGACCTGGACGTGACGTGGGAGATTCGAACGTGACGTGGGAGATTCGAACGTGACGTGGGCGTGACGTGGGAAATTCGAACGTGACGTGGGTGTTTGGAACGTGACGTGGGCGTGACGTGGGTGATTCGAACGTGACGTGGGTGTGACGTGGGTGATTCGAACGTGACGTGGGTGTGACGTGGGAGATTCGAACGTGACGTGGGCGTGACGTTGGAAATACGAACGTGACGTGGGTGTGACGTGGGTGATTCGAACGTGACGTGGGTGTGACGTGGGAGATTCGAACGTGACGTGGGAGATTCGAACGTGACGTGAGTGTGAAGTGGGAGATTCGAACGTGACGTGGGTGATTCGAAAGTGACGTGGGTGTGACGTGGGTGTGACGTGGGAGTTTCGAACGTGACGGGGGTGTGACGTGGGAGATTCGAACGTGACCTGAGTGTGACGTGAGAGATTCGAACGTGACCTGGGTGGTTCGAAATTTGCGTGGGTGTGCCACCGTGCTTCAAGGCTCCCCCACCAAACAGGGCTCAGAGGCAAGAGCACTGGGAAGGCAGAGCTTGCCTCCGCATGCCTAGGACAGCCCCCACCACGAGTGCCCGGCTCCCTTGCCTCCCCTCCGCAAGCCTACACCAGCTGTCCTCACACCTTGGCACTAGCACTGTGAGGCTGTTGCAAGGCAGGAGCACGGTTGTTCGATATGTGCTTCGAAGGCGAGGTGGGTGTGACGTGGGAGATTCGAACGTGACGTGGGAGATTCGAAAGTGACGTGGGTGTGACGTGGGAGATTCGAACGTGACGTGGGAGATTCGAAAGTGACGTGGGTGTGACGTGGGAGATTCGAACGTGACGTGGGCGTGACTTGGGTGACTCGAACGTGACGTGAGTGTGAAGTGGGAGATTCGAACGTGACGTGGGAGATTCGAACGTGACGTGGGTGTGACGTGGGAGATTCGAACGTGACGTGGGTGATTCGAACGTGACGTGGGTGTGACGTGGGCGATTCGAACGTGACGTGGGTGTGTCGTGGGAGATTCGAACGTGACGTGGGCGTGACGTGGGAAATTCGAACGTGACGTGGGTGTGTCGTGGGTGATTCGAACTTGACGTGGGCGTGACATGTGTGATTCGAACGTGACGTGGGCGTGACATGGGTGATTCGAACGTGACGTGGGCGTGACGTGGGTGATTCGAACGTGACGGGGGTGTGACGTGGGAGATTCGAACGTGACGTGGGTGTGACGTGGCAGATTCGAACGTGACGTGGGCGTGACGTGGGTATTTGGAACGTGACGTGGGTGTTTGGAACGTGACGTGGGTGTGACGTGGGCGATTCGAACGTGACGTGGGTGTGTCGTGGGTGTTTCGAACGTGACGTGGGTGATTCGAACGTGACGTGGGTGTGACGTGGGCGATTCGAACGTGACGTGGGTGTGTCGTGGGAGATTCGAACGTGACGTGGGTGTGAAGTGGGAGATTCGAACGTGACGTGGGTGTGTCGTGGGTGATTCGAACGTGACGTGGGCGTGACGTGGGTGATTCGAACGTGACGTGGGTGTGACGTGGGAGATTCGAACGTGACGTGGGAGATTCGAACGTGACGTGGGTGTGACGTGGGAGATTCGAACGTGACGTGGGTGTGACGTGGGCGATTCGAACGTGACGTGGGTGTGTCGTGGGAGATTCGAACGTGACGTGGGCGTGACGTGGGAAATTCGAACGTGACGTGGGTGTGTCGTGGGTGATTCGAACGTGACGTGGGCGTGACATTGGTGATTCGAACGTGACGTGGGTGTGACGTGGGTGATTCGAACGTGACGTGGGCGTGACATGTGTGATTCGAACGTGACGTGGGCGTGACATGGGTGATTCGAACGTGACGTGGGCGTGACGTGGGAGATTCGAACGTGACGTGGGAGATTCGAACGTGACGTGGGTGATTCGAAAGTGACGTGGGTGTGACGTGGGTGATTCGAACGTGACGTGGGTGATTCGAAAGTGACGTGGGTGTGACGTGGGTGTGACGTGGGCGATTCGAACTTGACGTGGGCGTGATGTGGGTGATTCGAACGTGACGTGGGTGTGAAGTGGGCGATTCGAACGTGACGTGGGCGTGACGTGGGTGATTCGAACGTGACGTGGGCGTGACGTGGGAGATTCGAACGTGACGTGGGTGTGACGTGGGTGATACGAACGTGACCTGGACGTGACGTGGGAGATTCGAACGTGACGTGGGAGATTCGAACGTGACGTGGGTGTGTCGTGGGAGATTCGAACGTGACGTGGGCGTGACGTGGGAGATTCGAACGTGACGTGGGCGTGACGTGGGAAATTCGAACGTGACCTGGCTGGTTCGAAATTGGCGTGGGTGTGCCGCCGTGCTTCAAGGCTCCCCCACCAAGCAGGGCTCAGAGGCAAGAGCACTGGGAAGGCAGAGCTTGCCTCCGCATGCCTAGGACAGCCCCCACCACGAGTGCCCGGCTCCCTTGCCTCCCCTCCGCAAGCCTACACCAGCTGTCCTCACACCTTGGCACTAGCACTGTGAGGCTGTTGCAAGGGAGGAGCATGGTTGTTCGATATGTGCTTCGAACGTGACGTGGGTGTGACGTGGGTGATTCGAACGTGACGTGGGTGTGACGTGGGTGATTCGAACGTGACTTGGGCGTTACGTGGGAAATACGAACGTGACGTGGGCGTAACGTGGGTGATTCGAAGGGGATGTTGGCGTGACGTGGGTAATTCGAACGTGACGTGGGCGTTACGTGGGAAATACGAACGTGACGTGGGCGTGACGTGGGTGATTCGAACGTGACGTGGGTGTGACGTGGGAGATTCGAACGTGACGTGGGTGATTCGAAAGTGACGTGGGCGTGACGTGGGTGATTCGAACGTGACGTGGGTGTGACGTGGGAGATTCGAACGTGACGTGGGAGATTCGAACGTGACGTGATTGTGAAGTGGGAGATTCGAACGTGACGTGGGTGATTCGAAATTGACGTGGGTGTGACGTGGGTGTGACGTGGGAGATTCGAACGTGACGTGGGAGATTCGAACGTGACGTGGGTGTGACGTGGGAAATTCGAACGTGACGTGGGAGATTCGAACGTGACGTGGGCGTGACGTGGGAGATTCGAACGTGACGTGGGAGATTCGAGCGTGACGTGGGTGTGACGTGGGAGATTCGAACGTGACGTGGGTGATTCGAACGTGACGTGGGTGTGACGTGGGCGATTCGAACGTGACGTGGGCGTGACGTGGGTGATTCGAACGTGACGTGGGTGTGACGTGGGATATTCGAATGTGACGTGGGTGTGTCGTGGGTGATTCGAACGTGAGGTGGGTGTGACATGTGTGATTCGAACGTGACGTGGGTGTGTCGTGGGTGATTCGAACGTGACGTGGGCGTGACATGTGTGATTCGAACGTGACGTGGGTGTGACGTGGGTGATTCGAACGTGACGTGGGCGTGACGTGGGTGATTCGAACGTGACGTGGGCGTGACGTGGGAGATTCGAACGTGACGTGGTTGATTCGAACGTGACGTGAGTGTGAAGTGGGAGATTCGAACGTGACGTGGGTGTGACGTGGGTGATACGAACGTGACCTGGACGTGACGTGGGAGATTCGAACGTGACGTGGGAGATTCGAACGTGACGTGGGTGTGTCGTGGGAGATTCGAACGTGACGTGGGCGTGACGTGGGAGATTCGAACGTGACGTGGGCGTGACGTGGGAAATTCGAACGTGACGTGGGTGTTTGGAACGTGACGTGGGCGTGACGTGGGTGATTCGAACGTGACGTGGGTGTGACGTGGGTGATTCGAACGTGACGTGGGTGTGACGTGGGAAATTCGAACGTGACGTGGGCGTGACGTGGGAGATTCGAACGTGACGTGAGCGTGAAGTGGGAGATTCGAACGTCACGTGGGCGTGACGTGGGTGATTCGAAGGTGACATGGGCGTGACGTGGGAGATTCGAACGTGACGTGGGTGTGACGTGGGAGATTCGAACGTGACCTGAGTGTGACGTGAGAGATTTGAACGTGACCTGGGTGGTTCGAAATTGGCGTGGGTGTGCCGCCCTGCTTCAAGGCTCCCCCACCAAGCAGGGCTCAGAGGCAAGAGCACTGGGAAGGCAGAGGTTGCCTCCGCATGCCTAGGACAGCCCCCACCACGAGTGCCCGGCTCCCTTGCCTCCCCTCCGCAAGCCTACACCAGCTGTCCTCACACCTTGGCACTAGCACTGTGAGGCTGTTGCAAGGCAGGAGCACGGTTGTTCGATATGTGCTTCGAAGGCGACGTGGGTGTGACGTGGGAGATTCGAACGTGACGTGGGAGATTCGAAGGTGACGTGGGTGTGACGTGGGAGATTCGAACGTGACGTGGGAGATTCGAAAGTGACGTGGGTGTGACGTGGGAGATTCGAACGTGACGTGGGCGTTACTTGGGTGACTCGAACGCGACGTGAGTGTGAAGTGGGAGATTCGAACGTGACGTGGGAGATTCGAACGTGACGTGAGCGTGAAGTGGGAGATTCGAACGTGACGTGGGCGTGACGTGGGTGATTCGAACGTGACGTGGGCGTGACGTGGGTGATTCGAACGTGACGGGGGTGTGACGTGGGAAATGCGAACGTGACGTGGGAGATTCGAACGTGACGTGGGTGTGACGTGGGAGATTCGAACGTGACGTGGGCGTGACGTGGGTGATTTGAACGTGACGTGGGCGTGACGTGGGTATTTGGAATGTGACGTGGGTGTTTGGAACGTGACGTGGGTGTGACGTGGGCTATTCGAACGTGACGTGGGTGTGTCGTGGGTGATTCGAACGTGACGTGGGTGATTCGAACGTGACGTGGGTGTGACGTGGGCGATTCGAACGTGACGTGGGTGTGTCGTGGGAGATTCGAACGTGACGTGGGTGTGACGTGGGAGATTCGAACGTGACGTGGGTGTGAAGTGAGAGATTCGAACGTGACGTGGGCGTGACGTGGGAGATTCGAACGTGACGTGGGTGTGACGTGGGAGATTCGAAGGTGACGTGGGTGTGAAGTGGGAGATTCGAACGTCACGTGGGAGATTCGAACGTGACGTGAATGTGAAGTGGGAGATTCGAACGTGACGTGGACGTTACGTGAGTGTTTGGAACGTGACGTGGGCGTGAACTGGGTGATTCGAACCTGACGTGGGTGTTTGGAACGTGACGTGGGTGTGACGTGGGAGATTCGAACGTGACGTGGGTGTGTCGTGGGTGATTCGAACGTGACGTGGGCGTGACGTGGGTGATTCGAACGTGACGTGGGTGTGACGTGGGAGATTCGAACGTGACGTGGGAGATTCGAACGTGACGTGGGTGTGACGTGGGAGATTCGAACGTGACGTGGGTGTGACGTGGGCGATTCGAACGTGACGTGGGTGTGTCGTGGGAGATTCGAACGTGACGTGGGCGTGACGTGGGAAATTCGAACGTGACGTGGGTGTGTCGTGGGTGATTCGAACGTGACGTGGGCGTGACATTGGTGATTCGAACGTGACGTGGGTGTGACGTGGGTGATTCGAACGTGACGTGGGCGTGACATGTGTGATTCGAACGTGACGTGGGCGTGACATGGGTGATTCGAACGTGACGTGGGCGTGACGTGGGTGATACGAACGTGACCTGGACGTGACGTGGGTGATTCGAAAGTGACGTGGGTGTGACGTGGGTGATTCGAACGTGACGTGGGTGATTCGAAAGTGACGTGGGTGTGACGTGGGTGTGTCGTGGGAGATTCGAACTTGACGTGGGCGTGATGTGGGTGATTCGAACGTGACGTGGGTGTGAAGTGGGCGATTCGAACGTGACGTGGGCGTGACGTGGGTGATTCGAACGTGACGTGGGCGTGACGTGGGAGATTCGAACGTGACGTGGGTGTGACGTGGGTGATACGAACGTGACCTGGACGTGACGTGGGAGATTCGAACGTGACGTGGGAGATTCGAACGTGACGTGGGTGTGTCGTGGGAGATTCGAACGTGACGTGGGCGTGACGTGGGAGATTCGAACGTGACGTGGGTGTGACGTGGGAAATTCGAACGTGACCTGGCTGGTTCGAAATTGGCGTGGGTGTGCCGCCGTGCTTCAAGGCTCCCCCACCAAGCAGGGCTCAGAGGCAAGAGCACTGGGAAGGCAGAGCTTGCCTCCGCATGCCTAGGACAGCCCCCACCACGAGTGCCCGGCTCCCTTGCCTCCCCTCCGCAAGCCTACACCAGCTGTCCTCACACCTTGGCACTAGCACTGTGAGGCTGTTGCAAGGCAGGAGCACGGTTGTTCGATATGTGCTTCGAAGGCGAGGTGGGTGTGACGTGGGAGATTCGAACGTGACGTGGGTGATTCGAAAGTGACGTGGGCGTGACGTGGGTGATTCGAAAGTGACGTGGGTGTGACGTGGGTGATTCGACCGTGACGTGGGTGATTCGAAAGTGACGTGGGTGTGACGTGGGTGTGACGTGGGCGATTCGAACTTGACGTGGGCGTGATGTGGGTGATTCGAACGTGACGTGGGTGTGACGTGGGCGATTCGAACGTGACGTGGGCGTGACGTGGGTGATTCGAACGTGACGTGGGCGTTACGTGGGTGATTCGAACGTGACGTGGGTGTGACGTGGGTGATACGAACGTGACCTGGACGTGACGTGGGAGATTCGAACGTGACGTGGGAGATTCGAACGTGACGTGGGTGTGTCGTGGCAGATTCGAACGTGACGTGGGCGTGACGTGGGAAATTCGAACGTGACGTGGGTGTTTGGAACGTGACGTGGGCGTGACGTGGGTGATTCGAACGTGACGTGGGTGTGACGTGGGTGATTCAAACTTGACGTGGGTGTGACGTGGGAGATTCGAACGTGACGTGGGCGTGACGTTGGAAATACGAACGTGACGTGGGTGTGACGTGGGTGATTCGAACGTGACGTGGGTGTGACGTGGGAGATTCGAACGTGACGTGGGAGATTCGAACGTGACGTGAGTGTGAAGTGGGAGATTCGAACGTGACGTGGGTGATTCGAAAGTGACGTGGGTGTGACGTGGGAGTTTCGAACGTGACGGGGGTGTGACGTGGGAGATTCGAACGTGACCTGAGTGTGACGTGAGAGATTTGAACGTGACCTGGGTGGTTCGAAATTGGCGTGGGTGTGCCGCCCTGCTTCAAGGCTCCCCCACCAAGCAGGGCTCAGAGGCAAGAGCACTGGGAAGGCAGAGCTTCCCTCCGCATGCCTAGGACAGCCCCCACCACGAGTGCCCGGCTCCCTTGCCTCCCCTCCGCAAGCCTACACCAGCTGTCCTCACACCTTGGCACTAGCACTGTGAGGCTGTTGCAAGGCAGGAGCACGGTTGTTCGATATGTGCTTCGAAGGCGAGGTGGGTGTGACGTGGGAGATTCGAACGTGACGTGGGAGATTCGAAGGTGACGTGGGTGTGACGTGGGAGATTCGAACGTGACGTGGGAGATTCGAAAGTGACGTGGGTGTGACGTGGGAGATTCGAACGTGACGTGGGCGTGACTTGGGTGACTCGAACGCGACGTGAGTGTGAAGTGGGAGATTCGAACGTGACGTGGGAGATTCGAACGTGACGTGAGCGTGAAGTGGGAGATTCGAACGTGACGTGGGCGTGACGTGGGTGATTCGAACGTGACGTGGGCGTGACGTGGGTGATTCGAACGTGACGTGGGCGTGACATGGGTGATTCGTACGTGACGTGGGCGTGACGTGGGTGATTCGAACGTGACGTGGGCGTGACGTGGGTATTTGGAACGTGACGTGGGTGTTTGGAACGTGACGTGGGCGTGACGTGGGTGATTCGAACGTGACGTGGGTGTGACGTGGGTGATTCGAACGTGACGTGGGTGTGACGTGGGAGATTCGAACGTGACGTGGGCGTGACGTTGGAAATACGAACGTGACGTGGGTGTGACGTGGGTGATTCGAACCTGACGTGGGTGTGACGTGGGAGATTCGAACGTGACGTGGGTGATTCGAACGTGACGTGGGTGTGACGTGGGTGTGACGTGGGAGTTTCGAACGTGACCGGGGTGTGACGTGGGAGATTCGAACGTGACCTGAGTGTGACGTGAGAGATTTGAACGTGACCTGGGTGGTTCGAAATTGGCGTGGGTGTGCCGCCCTGCTTCAAGGCTCCCCCACCAAGCAGGGCTCAGAGGCAAGAGCACTGGGAAGGCAGAGCTTCCCTCCGCATGCCTAGGACAGCCCCCACCACGAGTGCCCGGCTCCCTTGCCTCCCCTCCGCAAGCCTACACCAGCTGTCCTCACACCTTGGCACTAGCACTGTGAGGCTGTTGCAAGGCAGGAGCACGGTTGTTCGATATGTGCTTCGAAGGCGACGTGGGTGTGACGTGGGAGATTCGAACGTGACGTGGGAGATTCGAAGGTGACGTGGGTGTGACGTGGGAGATTCGAACGTGACGTGGGAGATTCGAAAGTGACGTGGGTGTGACGTGGGAGATTCGAACGTGACGTGGGCGTTACTTGGGTGACTCGAACGCGACGTGAGTGTGAAGTGGGAGATTCGAACGTGACGTGGGAGATTCGAACGTGACGTGAGCGTGAAGTGGGAGATTCGAACGTGACGTGGGCGTGACGTGGGTGATTCGAACGTGACGTGGGCGTGACGTGGGTGATTCGAACGTGACGGGGGTGTGACGTGGGAAATGCGAACGTGACGTGGGAGATTCGAACGTGACGTGGGTGTGACGTGGGAGATTCGAACGTGACGTGGGCGTGACGTGGGTGATTTGAACGTGACGTGGGCGTGACGTGGGTATTTGGAATGTGACGTGGGTGTTTGGAACGTGACGTGGGTGTGACGTGGGCTATTCGAACGTGACGTGGGCGTGACATGGGTGATTCGAACGTGACGTGGGTGTGACGTGGGTGATTCGAACGTGACGTGGGCGTGACATGTTTGATTCGAACGTGACGTGGGCGTGACATGGGAGATTCGAACGTGACGTGGGAGATTCGAACGTGACGTGGGAGATTCGAACGTGACGTGGGTGTGACGTGGGAGATTCGAACGTGACGTGGGCGTGACATGTGTGATTCGAACGTGACGTGGGCGTGACGTGGGTGATTCGAACGTGACGTGGGAGATTCGAACGTGACGTGGGTGATTCCAAAGTGACGTGGGTGTGACGTGGGTGATTCGAACGTGACGTGGGTGATTCGAAAGTGACGTGGGTGTGACGTGGGTGTGACGTGGGAGATTCGAACGTGACGTGAGCATGACGTGGGAGATTCGAACGTGATGTGAGCGTGACGTTGGAGATTCGAAAGTGACGTGGGTGTGACGTGGGAAATTCGAACGTGACGTGGGCGTGACGTGGGTGATTCGAACGTGACGTGGGCGTGACGTGGGAGATTCGAACGTGACGTGGGAGATTCGAGCGTGACGTGGGTGTGACGTGGGAGATTCGAACGTGACGTGGGTGATTCGAACGTGACGTGGGTGTGACGTGGGCGATTCGAACG
The DNA here is from genome assembly GCF_036417845.1 of Apteryx mantelli. Classification (NCBI taxonomy): domain Eukaryota; kingdom Metazoa; phylum Chordata; class Aves; order Apterygiformes; family Apterygidae; genus Apteryx; species Apteryx mantelli. The sequence continues at coordinate 26,704,074 of NC_089987.1, forward strand.
TGAAGTGGGTGAGTCGTGGGAGATTCGAATGTGACGTGGGTGTGACGTGGGAGATTCGAACGTGACGTGGGCGTGATATGTGTGATTCGAACGTGACGTGGGTGTGACGTGGGTGATTCGAACGTGACGTGGGCGTGACGTGGGTGAATCGAACGTGACGTGGGCATAACGTGGGAGATTCGAACGTGACGTGGGTGATTCGAACGTGACGTGAGTGTGAAGTGGGAGATTCGAACGTGACGTGGACGTGACGTGAGTGTTTGGAACGTGACGTGGGCGTGACCTGGGTGATTCGAACCTGACGTGGGTGTTTGGAACGTGACGTGGGTGTGACGTGGGAGATTCGAACGTGACGTGGGTGTGTCGTGGGTGATTCGAACGTGACGTGGGCGTGACGTGGGTGATTCGAACGTGACGTGGGTGTGACGTGGGAGATTCGAACGTGACGTGGGAGATTCGAACGTGACGTGGGTGTGACGTGGGAGATTCGAACGTGACGTGGGTGATTCGAACGTGACGTGGGTGTGACGTGGGCGATTCGAACGTGACGTGGGTGTGTCGTGGGAGATTCGAACGTGACGTGGGCGTGACATGGGTGATTCGAACGTGACGTGGGTGTGACGTGGGTGATTCGAACGTGACGTGGGCGTGACATGTTTGATTCGAACGTGACGTGGGCGTGACATGGGAGATTCGAACGTGACGTGGAGATTCGAACGTGACGTGGGAGATTCGAACGTGACGTGGGTGTGACGTGGGAGATTCGAACGTGACGTGGGTGATTCGAACGTGACGTGGGTGTGACGTGGGCGATTCGAACGTGACGTGGGTGTGTCGTGGGAGATTCGAACGTGACGTGGGTGTGTCGTGGGTGATTCGAACGTGACGTGGGCGTGACATGGATGATTCGAACGTGACGTGGGCGTGACGTGGGTGATTCGAACGTGACGTGGGCGTGACATGTCTGATTCGAACGTGACGTGGGCGTGACGTGGGTGATTCGAACGTGACGTGCGAGATTAGAACGTGACGTGGGTGATTCCAAAGTGACGTGGGTGTGACGTGGGTGATTCGAACGTGACGTGGGTGATTCGAAAGTGACGTGGGTGTGACGTGGGTGTGACGTGGGAGATTCGAACGTGACGTGAGCATGACGTGGGAGATTCGAACGTGATGTGAGCGTGACGTTGGAGATTCGAAAGTGACGTGGGTGTGACGTGGGAAATTCGAACGTGACGTGGGCGTGACGTGGGTGATTCGAACGTGACGTGGGCGTGACGTGGGAGATTCGAACGTGACGTGGGCGTGACGTGGGAGATTCGAACGTGACCTGGCTGGTTCGAAATTGGCGTGGGTGTGCCACCCTGCTTCATGGCTCCCCCACCAAGCAGGGCTCAGAGGCAAGAGCACTGGGAAGGCAGAGCTTCCCTCCGCATGCCTAGGACAGCCCCCACCACGAGTGCCCGGCTCCCTTGCCTCCCCTCCGCAAGCCTACACCAGCTGTCCTCACACCTTGGCACTAGCAGTGTGAGGCTGTTGCAAGGCAGGAGCATGGTTGTTCGATATGTGCTTCGAAGGCGAGGTGGGTGTGACGTGGGAGATTCGAACGTGACGTGGGTGTGACGTGGGCGATTCGAACGTGACGTGGGCGTGACGTGGGAAATTCGAACGTGACGTGGGTGTGTCGTGGGTGATTCGAACGTGACGTGGGCGTGACATGGGTGATTCGAACGTGACGTGGGTGTGACGTGGGAAATTCGAACGTGACGTGGGCGTGACGTGGGAGATTCGAACGTGACGTGGGTGTGACGTGGGAGATTCGAACGTCACGTGGGAGATTCGAACGTGACGTGAATGTGAAGTGGGAGATTCGAACGTGACGTGGGTGATTCGAACGTGACGTGGGTGTGACGTGGGCGATTCGAACGTGACGTGGGTGTGTCGTGGGAGATTCGAACGTGACGTGGGCGTGACGTGGGAAATTCGAACGTGACGTGGGTGTGTCGTGGGTGATTCGAACTTGACGTGGGCGTGACATGTGTGATTCGAACGTGACGTGGACGTGACATGGGTGATTCGAACGTGACGTGGGCGTGACGTGGGAGATTCGAACGTGACGTGGGAGATTCGAACGTGACGTGGGTGATTCGAAAGTGACGTGGGTGTGACGTGGGTGATTCGAACGTGACGTGGGTGATTCGAAAGTGACGTGGGTGTGACGTGGGTGTGACGTGGGCGATTCGAACTTGACGTGGGCGTGATGTGGGTGATTCGAACGTGACGTGGGTGTGACGTGGGCGATTCGAACGTGACGTGGGCGTGACGTGGGTGATTCGAACGTGACGTGGGCGTTACGTGGGTGATTCGAACGTGACGTGGGTGTGACGTGGGTGATACGAACGTGACCTGGACGTGACGTGGGAGATTCGAACGTGACGTGGGAGATTCGAACGTGACGTGGGTGTGTCGTGGCAGATTCGAACGTGACGTGGGTGTGACGTGGGAAATTCGAACGTGACGTGGGTGTTTGGAACGTGACGTGGGCGTGACGTGGGTGATTCGAACGTGACGTGGGTGTGACGTGGGTGATTCAAACTTGACGTGGGTGTGACGTGGGAGATTCGAACGTGACGTGGGCGTGACGTTGGAAATACGAACGTGACGTGGGTGTGACGTGGGTGATTCGAACGTGACGTGGGTGTGACGTGGGAGATTCGAACGTGACGTGGGAGATTCGAACGTGACGTGAGTGTGAAGTGGGAGAGTCGAACGTGACGTGGGTGATTCGAAAGTGACGTGGGTGTGACGTGGGTGTGACGTGGGAGTTTCGAACGTGACGGGGGTGTGACGTGGGAGATTCGAACGTGACCTGAGTGTGACGTGAGAGATTCAAACGTGACCTGGGTGGTTCGAAATTGGCGTGGGTGTGCCGCCCTGCTTCAAGGCTCCCCCACCAAGCAGGGCTCAGAGGCAAGAGCACTGGGAAGGCAGAGCTTCCCTCCGCATGCCTAGGACAGCCCCCACCACGAGTGCCCGGCTCCCTTGCCTCCCCTCCGCAAGCCTACACCAGCTGTCCTCACACCTTGGCACTAGCACTGTGAGGCTGTTGCAAGGCAGGAGCATGGTTGTTCGATATGTGCTTCGAAGGCGAGGTGGGTGTGACGTGGGAGATTCGAACGTGACGTTGGCGTGACGTGGGAAATTCGAACGTGACGTGGGCGTGACGTGGATGTTTCGAACGTGACGTGGGCGTGACGTGGGAGATTCGAACGTGACGTGTGTGATTCGAACGTGACGTGGGTGTGACGTGGGAGATTCGAACGTGACGTGGGTGATTCGAACGTGACGTGAGTGTGAAGTGGGAGATTCGAACGTGACGAGGACGTGACGTGAGTGTCTGGAACGTGACGTGGGCGTGACCTGGGTGATTCGAACCTGACGTGGGTGTTTTGAACGTGACGTGGGTGTGACGTGGGCGATTCGAAAAGTGACGTGGACGTGACGTGGGAGATTCGAACGTGACGTGGGTGTGACGTGGGAGATTCGAACGTGACGTGGGTGTGACGTGGGAGATTCGAACGTGACGTGGGTGTTTGGAACGTGACGTGGGTGTGACGTTGGCGATTCGAACGTGACGTGAGCGTGAAGTGGGTGATTCGAACGTGACGTGGGTGTGACGTGGGAGATTCGAACGTGACGTGGGCGTGACGTGGGTGATTCGAACGTGACGTGGGCGTGACATGTGTGATTCGAACGTGACGTGGGTGTGACGTGGGTGATTCGAACGTGACGTGGGCGTGACGTGGGTGATTCGAACGTGACGTGGGCGTGACGTGGGTGATTCGAACGTGACGTGGGCATGACATGTGTGATTCGAACGTGACGTGGGTGTGACGTGGGTGATTCGAACGTGACGTGGGCGTGACGTGGGTGATTCGAACGTGACGTGGGTGTGTCGTGGCAGATTCGAACGTGACGTGGGTGTGACGTGGGAAATTCGAACGTGACGTGGGTGTTTGGAACGTGACGTGGGCGTGACGTGGGTGATTCGAACGTGACGTGGGTGTGACGTGGGTGATTCAAACTTGACGTGGGTGTGTCGTGGGAGATTCGAACGTGACGTGGGCGTGACGTTGGAAATACGAACGTGACGTGGGTGTGACGTGGGTGATTCGAACGTGACGTGGGTGTGACGTGGGAGATTCGAACGTGACGTGGGAGATTCGAACGTGACGTGAGTGTGAAGTGGGAGATTCGAACGTGACGTGGGTGATTCGAAAGTGACGTGGGTGTGACGTGGGTGTGACGTGGGAGTTTCGAACGTGACGGGGGTGTGACGTGGGAGATTCGAACGTGACCTGAGTGTGACGTGAGAGATTCAAACGTGACCTGGGTGGTTCGAAATTGGCGTGGGTGTGCCGCCCTGCTTCAAGGCTCCCCCACCAAGCAGGGCTCAGAGGCAAGAGCACTGGGAAGGCAGAGCTTCCCTCCGCATGCCTAGGACAGCCCCCACCACGAGTGCCCGGCTCCCTTGCCTCCCCTCCGCAAGCCTACACCAGCTGTCCTCACACCTTGGCACTAGCACTGTGAGGCTGTTGCAAGGCAGGAGCATGGTTGTTCGATATGTGCTTCGAAGGCGAGGTGGGTGTGACGTGGGAGATTCGAACGTGACGTTGGCGTGACGTGGGAAATTCGAACGTGACGTGGGCGTGACGTGGATGTTTCGAACGTGACGTGGGCGTGACGTGGGAGATTCGAACGTGACGTGTGTGATTCGAACGTGACGTGGGTGTGACGTGGGAGATTCGAACGTGACGTGGGTGATTCGAACGTGACGTGAGTGTGAAGTGGGAGATTCGAACGTGACGAGGACGTGACGTGAGTGTCTGGAACGTGACGTGGGCGTGACCTGGGTGATTCGAACCTGACGTGGGTGTTTTGAACGTGACGTGGGTGTGACGTGGGCGATTCGAAAAGTGACGTGGACGTGACGTGGGAGATTCGAACGTGACGTGGGTGTGACGTGGGAGATTCGAACGTGACGTGGGTGTGACGTGGGAGATTCGAACGTGACGTGGGTGTTTGGAACGTGACGTGGGTGTGACGTTGGCGATTCGAACGTGACGTGAGCGTGAAGTGGGTGATTCGAACGTGACGTGGGTGTGACGTGGGCGATTCGAACGTGACGTGGGTGTGTCGTGGGAGATTCGAACGTGACGTGGGTGTGACGTGGGTGATTCGAACGTGACGTGGGCATGACGTGGGAGATTCGAACGTGACGTGGTTGATTCGAACGTGACGTGAGTGTGAAGTGGGAGATTCGAACGTGACGTGGACGTGACGTGAGTTTTTGGAACGTGACGTGGGCGTGAACTGGGTGATTCGAACCTGACGTGGGTGTTTGGAACGTGACGTGGGTGTGACGTGGGAGATTCGAACGTGACGTGGGTGTGTCGTGGGTGATTCGAACGTGACGTGGGCGTGACGTGGGTGATTCGAACGTGACGTGGGTGTGACGTGGGAGATTCGAACGTGACGTGGGAGATTCGAACGTGACGTGGGTGTGACGTGGGAGATTCGAACGTGACGTGGGTGATTCGAACGTGACGTGTGTGTGACGTGGGCGATTCGAACGTGACGTGGGTGTGTCGTGGGAGATTCGAACGTGACGTGGGCGTGACATGGGTGATTCGAACGTGACGTGGGTGTGACGTGGGTGATTCGAACGTGACGTGGGCGTGACATGTTTGATTCGAACGTGACGTGGGCGTGACATGGGAGATTCGAACGTGACGTGGGAGATTCGAACGTGACGTGGGAGATTCGAACGTGACGTGGGTGTGACGTGGGAGATTCGAACGTGACGTGGGCGTGACATGTGTGATTCGAACGTGACGTGGGCGTGACGTGGGTGATTCGAACGTGACGTGGGAGATTCGAACGTGACGTGGGTGATTCCAAAGTGACGTGGGTGTGACGTGGGTGATTCGAACGTGACGTGGGTGATTCGAAAGTGACGTGGGTGTGACGTGGGTGTGACGTGGGAGATTCGAACGTGACGTGAGCATGACGTGGGAGATTCGAACGTGATGTGAGCGTGACGTTGGAGATTCGAAAGTGACGTGGGTGTGACGTGGGAAATTCGAACGTGACGTGGGCGTGACGTGGGTGATTCGAACGTGACGTGGGCGTGACGTGGGAGATTCGAACGTGACGTGGGAGATTCGAGCGTGACGTGGGTGTGACGTGGGAGATTCGAACGTGACGTGGGTGATTCGAACGTGACGTGGGTGTGACGTGGGCGATTCGAACGTGAAGTGGGTGAGTCGTGGGAGATTCGAACGTGACGTGGGCGTGACGTGGGAAATTCGAACGTGACGTGGGTGTGTCGTGGGTGATTCGAACGTGACGTGGGTGTGACGTGGGAGATTCGAACGTGACGTGGGCGTGACGTGGGAGATTCGAACGTGACGTGGGAGATTCGAGCGTGACGTGGGTGTGACGTGGGCGATTCGAAAGTGACGTGGGTGTGACGTGGGCGATTCGAACTTGACGTGGGCGTGACGTGGGTGATTCGAACGTGACGTGGGCGTGACGTGGGTGATTCGAACGTGACGTGGGTGTGACGTGGGAGATTCGAACGTGACGTGGGAGATTCGAACGTGACGTGGGTGTGACGTGGGAGATTCGAACGTGACGTGGGTGATTCGAACGTGACGTGTGTGTGACGTGGGCGATTCGAACGTGACGTGGGTGTGTCGTGGGAGATTCGAACGTGACGTGGGCGTGACATGGGTGATTCGAACGTGACGTGGGTGTGACGTGGGTGATTCGAACGTGACGTGGGCGTGACATGTTTGATTCGAACGTGACGTGGGCGTGACATGGGAGATTCGAACGTGACGTGGGAGATTCGAACGTGACGTGGGAGATTCGAACGTGACGTGGGTGTGACGTGGGAGATTCGAACGTGACGTGGGCGTGACATGTGTGATTCGAACGTGACGTGGGCGTGACGTGGGTGATTCGAACGTGACGTGGGAGATTCGAACGTGACGTGGGTGATTCCAAAGTGACGTGGGTGTGACGTGGGTGATTCGAACGTGACGTGGGTGATTCGAAAGTGACGTGGGTGTGACGTGGGTGTGACGTGGGAGATTCGAACGTGATGTGAGCGTGACGTTGGAGATTCGAAAGTGACGTGGGTGTGACGTGGGAAATTCGAACGTGACGTGGGCGTGACGTGGGAGATTCGAACGTGACGTGGGTGTGACGTGGGTGATTCGAACGTGACGTGGGCGTGACATGGGTGATTCGAACGTGACGTGGGTGTGACGTGGGAAATTCGAACGTGACGTGGGCGTGACGTGGGAGATTCGAACGTGACGTGGGTGTGACGTGGGAGATTCGAACGTGACGTGGGTGTGAAGTGGGAGATTCGAACGTCACGTGGGAGATTCGAACGTGACGTGAATGTGAAGTGGGAGATTCGAACGTGACGTGGACGTTACGTGAGTGTTTGGAACGTGACGTGGGCGTGAACTGGGTGATTCGAACCTGACGTGGGTGTTTGGAACGTGACGTGGGTGTGACGTGGGAGATTCGAACGTGACGTGGGTGTGTCGTGGGTGATTCGAACGTGACGTGGGCGTGACATGTGTGATTCGAACGTGACGTGGGTGTGACGTGGGAGATTCGAACGTGACGTGGGAGATTCGAACGTGACGTGGGAGATTCGAACGTGACGTGGGTGTGACGTGGGAGATTCGAACGTGATGTGGGTGATTCGGACGTGACGTGGGCGTGACGTGGGAGATTCGAACGTGACGTGGGAGATTCGAACGTGACGTGGGTGTGTCGTGGGAGATTCGAACGTGACGTGGGCGTGACGTGGGTGATTCGAAAGTGACGTGGGTGTGACGTGGGTGATTCGAACGTGACGTGGGTGATTCGAAAGTGACGTGGGTGTGACGTGGGTGTGACGTGGGCGATTCGAACTTGACGTGGGTGTGATGTGGGTGATTCGAACGTGACGTGGGTGTGACGTGGGCGATTCGAACGTGACGTGGGCGTGACGTGGGTGATTCGAACGTGACGTGGGCGTTACGTGGGTGATTCGAACGTGACGTGGGTGTGACGTGGGTGATACGAACGTGACCTGGACGTGACGTGGGAGATTCGAACGTGACGTGGGAGATTCGAACGTGACGTGGGTGTGTCGTGGCAGATTCGAACGTGACGTGGGCGTGACGTGGGAGATTCGAACGTGACGTGGGCGTGACGTGGGAAATTCGAACGTGACGTGGGTGTGACGTGGGTGATTCGAACGTGACGTGGACGTGACGTGAGTGTTTGGAACGTGACGTGGGCGTGACCTGGGTGATTCGAACCTGACGTGGGTGTTTGGAACGTGACGTGGGCGTGACGTGGGTGATTCGAACGTGACGTGGGTGTGACGTGGGTGATTCGAACGTGACGTGGGTGTGACGTGGGAGATTCGAACGTGACGTGGGCGTGACGTTGGAAATACGAACGTGACGTGGGTGTGACGTGGGTGATTCGAACGTGACGTGGGTGTGACGTGGGAGATTCGAACGTGACGTGGGAGATTCGAACGTGACGTGGGTGTGACGTGGGAGATTCGAACGTGACCTGAGTGTGACGTGAGAGATTCGAACGTGACCTGGGTGGTTCGAAATTGGCGTGGGTGTGCCGCCCTGCTTCAAGGCTCCCCCACCAAGCAGGGCTCAGAGGCAAGAGCACTGGGAAGGCAGAGGTTGCCTCCGCATGCCTAGGACAGCCCCCACCACGAGTGCCCGGCTCCCTTGCCTCCCCTCCGCAAGCCTACACCAGCTGTCCTCACACCTTGGCACTAGCACTGTGAGGCTGTTGCAAGGCAGGAGCACGGTTGTTCGATATGTGCTTCGAAGGCGAGGTGGGTGTGACGTGGGAGATTCGAACGTGACGTTGGCGTGACGTGGGAAATTCGAACGTGACGTGGGTGTGACGTGGATGTTTCGAACGTGACGTGGGCGTGACGTGGGAGATTCGAACGTGACGTGTGTGATTCGAACGTGACGTGGGTGTGACGTGGGAGATTCGAACGTGACGTGGGTGATTCGAACGTGACGTGAGTGTGAAGTGGGAGATTCGAACGTGACGAGGACGTGACGTGAGTGTCTGGAACGTGACGTGGGCGTGACCTGGGTGATTCGAACCTGACGTGGGTGTTTTGAACGTGACGTGGGTGTGACGTGGGCGATTCGAAAAGTGACGTGGACGTGACGTGGGAGATTCGAACGTGACGTGGGTGTGACGTGGGAGATTCGAACGTGACGTGGGTGTGACGTGGGAGATTCGAACGTGACGTGGGTGTTTGGAACGTGACGTGGGTGTGACGTTGGCGATTCGAACGTGACGTGAGCGTGAAGTGGGTGATTCGAACGTGACGTGGGTGTGACGTGGGAGATTCGAACGTGACGTGGGCGTGACGTGGGTGATTCGAACGTGACGTGGGCGTGACATGTGTGATTCGAACGTGACGTGGGTGTGACGTGGGTGATTCGAACGTGACGTGGGCGTGACGTGGGTGATTCGAACGTGACGTGGGCGTGACGTGGGAGATTCGAACGTGACGTGGTTGATTCGAACGTGACGTGAGTGTGAAGTGGGAGATTCGAACGTGACGTGGACGTGACGTGAGTGTTTGGAACGTGACGTGGGCGTGACCTGGGTGATTCGAACCTGACGTGGGTGTTTGGAACGTGACGTGGGTGTGACGTGGGAGATTCGAACGTGACGTGGGTGTGTCGTGGGTGATTCGAACGTGACGTGGGCGTGACGTGGGTGATTCGAACGTGACGTGGGTGTGACGTGGGAGATTCGAACGTGACGTGGGTGATTCGAACGTGACGTGGGCGTGACGTGGGTGATTCGAACGTGACGTGGGTGTGACGTGGGAGATTCGAACGTGACGTGGGTGATTCGAACGTGACGTGTGTGTGACGTGGGCGATTCGAACGTGACGTGGGTGTGTCGTGGGAGATTCGAACGTGACGTGGGCGTGACATGGGTGATTCGAACGTGACGTGGGTGTGACGTGGGTGATTCGAACGTGACGTGGGCGTGACATGTTTGATTCGAACGTGACGTGGGCGTGACATGGGAGATTCGAACGTGACGTGGGAGATTCGAACGTGACGTGGGAGATTCGAACGTGACGTGGGTGTGACGTGGGAGATTCGAACGTGACGTGGGTGTGACGTGGGAGATTCGAACGTGACGTGGGCGTGACGTGGGAGATTCGAACGTGACGTGGGAGATTCGAGCGTGACGTGGGTGTGACGTGGGAGATTCGAACGTGACGTGGGTGATTCGAACGTGACGTGGGTGTGACGTGGGCGATTCGAACGTGAAGTGGGTGAGTCGTGGGAGATTCGAACGTGACGTGGGCGTGACGTGGGAAATTCGAACGTGACGTGGGTGTGTCGTGGGTGATTCGAACGTGACGTGGGCGTGACATGGGTGATTCGAACGTGACGTGGGTGTGACGTGGGAAATTCGAACGTGACGTGGGCGTGACGTGGGAGATTCGAACGTGACGTGGGTGTGACGTGGGAGATTCGAACGTGACGTGGGTGTGAAGTGGGAGATTCGAACGTCACGTGGGAGATTCGAACGTGACGTGAATGTGAAGTGGGAGATTCGAACGTGACGTGGACGTTACGTGAGTGTTTGGAACGTGACGTGGGCGTGAACTGGGTGATTCGAACCTGACGTGGGTGTTTGGAACGTGACGTGGGTGTGACGTGGGAGATTCGAACGTGACGTGGGTGTGTCGTGGGTGATTCGAACGTGACGTGGGCGTGACGTGGGTGATTCGAACGTGACGTGGGTGTGACGTGGGAGATTCGAACGTGACGTGGGAGATTCGAACGTGACGTGGGAGATTCGAACGTGACGTGGGTGTGACGTGGGAGATTCGAACGTGATGTGGGTGTTTGGAACGTGACGTGGGTGTGACGTTGGCGATTCGAACGTGACGTGAGCGTGAAGTGGGTGATTCGAACGTGACGTGGGTGTGACGTGGGAGATTCGAACGTGACGTGGGCGTGACGTGGGTGATTCGAACGTGACGTGGGCGTGACATGTGTGATTCGAACGTGACGTGGGTGTGACGTGGGTGATTCGAACGTGACGTGGGCGTGACGTGGGTGATTCGAACGTGACGTGGGCGTGACGTGGGAGATTCGAACGTGACGTGGTTGATTCGAACGTGACGTGAGTGTGAAGTGGGAGATTCGAACGTGACGTGGACGTGACGTGAGTGTTTGGAACGTGACGTGGGCGTGACCTGGGTGATTCGAACCTGACGTGGGTGTTTGGAACGTGACGTGGGTGTGACGTGGGAGATTCGAACGTGACGTGGGTGTGTCGTGGGTGATTCGAACGTGACGTGGGCGTGACGTGGGTGATTCGAACGTGACGTGGGTGTGACGTGGGAGATTCGAACGTGACGTGGGTGATTCGAACGTGACGTGGGCGTGACGTGGGTGATTCGAACGTGACGTGGGTGTGACGTGGGAGATTCGAACGTGACGTGGGTGATTCGAACGTGACGTGTGTGTGACGTGGGCGATTCGAACGTGACGTGGGTGTGTCGTGGGAGATTCGAACGTGACGTGGGCGTGACATGGGTGATTCGAACGTGACGTGGGTGTGACGTGGGTGATTCGAACGTGACGTGGGCGTGACATGTTTGATTCGAACGTGACGTGGGCGTGACATGGGAGATTCGAACGTGACGTGGGAGATTCGAACGTGACGTGGGAGATTCGAACGTGACGTGGGTGTGACGTGGGAGATTCGAACGTGACGTGGGTGTGACGTGGGAGATTCGAACGTGACGTGGGCGTGACGTGGGAGATTCGAACGTGACGTGGGAGATTCGAGCGTGACGTGGGTGTGACGTGGGAGATTCGAACGTGACGTGGGTGATTCGAACGTGACGTGGGTGTGACGTGGGCGATTCGAACGTGAAGTGGGTGAGTCGTGGGAGATTCGAACGTGACGTGGGCGTGACGTGGGAAATTCGAACGTGACGTGGGTGTGTCGTGGGTGATTCGAACGTGACGTGGGCGTGACATGGGTGATTCGAACGTGACGTGGGTGTGACGTGGGAAATTCGAACGTGACGTGGGCGTGACGTGGGAGATTCGAACGTGACGTGGGTGTGACGTGGGAGATTCGAACGTGACGTGGGTGTGAAGTGGGAGATTCGAACGTCACGTGGGAGATTCGAACGTGACGTGAATGTGAAGTGGGAGATTCGAACGTGACGTGGACGTTACGTGAGTGTTTGGAACGTGACGTGGGCGTGAACTGGGTGATTCGAACCTGACGTGGGTGTTTGGAACGTGACGTGGGTGTGACGTGGGAGATTCGAACGTGACGTGGGTGTGTCGTGGGTGATTCGAACGTGACGTGGGCGTGACGTGGGTGATTCGAACGTGACGTGGGTGTGACGTGGGAGATTCGAACGTGACGTGGGAGATTCGAACGTGACGTGGGAGATTCGAACGTGACGTGGGTGTGACGTGGGAGATTCGAACGTGATGTGGGTGATTCGGACGTGACGTGGGCGTGACGTGGGAGATTCGAACGTGACGTGGGAGATTCGAACGTGACGTGGGTGTGTCGTGGGAGATTCGAACGTGACGTGGGCGTGACGTGGGTGATTCGAAAGTGACGTGGGTGTGACGTGGGTGATTCGAACGTGACGTGGGTGATTCGAAAGTGACGTGGGTGTGACGTGGGTGTGACGTGGGCGATTCGAACTTGACGTGGGTGTGATGTGGGTGATTCGAACGTGACGTGGGTGTGACGTGGGCGATTCGAACGTGACGTGGGCGTGACGTGGGTGATTCGAACGTGACGTGGGCGTTACGTGGGTGATTCGAACGTGACGTGGGTGTGACGTGGGTGATACGAACGTGACCTGGACGTGACGTGGGAGATTCGAACGTGACGTGGGAGATTCGAACGTGACGTGGGCGTGACGTTGGAAATTCGAACGTGACGTGGGTGTTTGGAACGTGACGTGGGCGTGACGTGGGTGATTCGAACGTGACGTGGGTGTGACGTGGGTGATTCGAACGTGACGTGGGTGTGACGTGGGAGATTCGAACGTGACGTGGGCGTGACGTTGGAAATACGAACGTGACGTGGGTGTGACGTGGGTGATTCGAACGTGACGTGGGTGTGACGTGGGAGATTCGAACGTGACGTGGGAGATTCGAACGTGACGTGAGTGTGAAGTGGGAGATTCGAACGTGACGTGGGTTATTCGAAAGTGACGTGGGTGTGACGTGGGTGTGACGTGGGAGTTTCGAACGTGACGGGGGTGTGACGTGGGAGATTCGAACGTGACCTGAGTGTGACGTGAGAGATTCGAACGTGACCTGGGTGGTTCGAAATTGGCGTGGGTGTGCCGCCCTGCTTCAAGGCTCCCCCACCAAGCAGGGCTCAGAGGCAAGAGCACTGGGAAGGCAGAGCTTGCCTCCGCATGCCTAGGACAGCCCCCACCACGAGTGCCCGGCTCCCTTGCCTCCCCTCCGCAAGCCTACACCAGCTGTCCTCACACCTTGGCACTAGCACTGTGAGGCTGTTGCAAGGCAGGAGCACGGTTGTTCGATATGTGCTTCGAAGGCGAGGTGGGTGTGACGTGGGAGATTCGAACGTGACGTGGGAGATTCGAAAGTGACGTGGGTGTGACGTGGGAGATTCGAACGTGACGTGGGAGATTCGAAAGTGACGTGGGTGTGACGTGGGAGATTCGAACGTGACGTGGGCGTGACTTGGGTGACTCGAACGCGACGTGAGTGTGAAGTGGGAGATTCGAACGTGACGTGGGAGATTCGAACGTGACGTGGGTGTGACGTGGGAGATTCGAACGTGACGTGGGTGATTCGAACGTGACGTGGGTGTGACGTGGGCGATTCGAACGTGACGTGGGTGTGTCGTGGGAGATTGGAACGTGACGTGGGCGTGACGTGGGAAATTCGAACGTGACGTGGGTGTGTCGTGGGTGATTCGAACTTGACGTGGGCGTGACATGTGTGATTCGAACGTGACGTGGGCGTGACATGGGTGATTCGAACGTGACGTGGGCGTGACGTGGGTGATTCGAACGTGACGGGGGTGTGACGTGGGAGATTCGAACGTGACGTGGGTGTGATGTGGCAGATTCGAACGTGACGTGGGCGTGACGTGGGTATTTGGAACGTGACGTGGGTGTTTGGAACGTGACGTGGGTGTGACGTGGGCGATTCGAACGTGACGTGGGTGTGTCGTGGGTGTTTCGAACGTGACGTGGGTGATTCGAACGTGACGTGGGTGTGACGTGGGCGATTCGAACGTGACGTGGGTGTGTCGTGGGAGATTCGAACGTGACGTGGGTGTGAAGTGGGAGATTCGAACGTGACGTGGGTGTGTCGTGGGTGATTCGAACGTGACGTGGGCGTGACGTGGGTGATTCGAACGTGACGTGGGTGTGACGTGGGAGATTCGAACGTGACGTGGGAGATTCGAACGTGACGTGGGTGTGACGTGGGAGATTCGAACGTGACGTGGGTGTGACGTGGGCGATTCGAACGTGACGTGGGTTTGTCGTGGGAGATTCGAACGTGACGTGGGCGTGACGTGGGAAATTCGAACGTGACGTGGGTGTGTCGTGGGTGATTCGAACGTGACGTGGGCGTGACATTGGTGATTCGAACGTGACGTGGGTGTGACGTGGGTGATTCGAACGTGACGTGGGCGTGACATGTGTGATTCGAACGTGACGTGGGCGTGACATGGGTGATTCGAACGTGACGTGGGCGTGACGTGGGAGATTCGAACGTGACGTGGGAGATTCGAACGTGACGTGGGTGATTCGAAAGTGACGTGGGTGTGACGTGGGTGATTCGAACGTGACGTGGGTGATTCGAAAGTGACGTGGGTGTGACGTGGGTGTGACGTGGGCGATTCGAACTTGACGTGGGCGTGATGTGGGTGATTCGAACGTGACGTGGGTGTGAAGTGGGCGATTCGAACGTGACGTGGGCGTGACGTGGGTGATTCGAACGTGACGTGGGCGTGACGTGGGAGATTCGAACGTGACGTGGGTGTGACGTGGGTGATACGAACGTGACCTGGACGTGACGTGGGAGATTCGAACGTGACGTGGGAGATTCGAACGTGACGTGGGTGTGTCGTGGGAGATTCGAACGTGACGTGGGCGTGACGTGGGAGATTCGAACGTGACGTGGGCGTGACGTGGGAAATTCGAACGTGACCTGGCTGGTTCGAAATTGGCGTGGGTGTGCCGCCGTGCTTCAAGGCTCCCCCACCAAGCAGGGCTCAGAGGCAAGAGCACTGGGAAGGCAGAGCTTGCCTCCGCATGCCTAGGACAGCCCCCACCACGAGTGCCCGGCTCCCTTGCCTCCCCTCCGCAAGCCTACACCAGCTGTCCTCACACCTTGGCACTAGCACTGTGAGGCTGTTGCAAGGGAGGAGCATGGTTGTTCGATATGTGCTTCGAACGTGACGTGGGTGTGACGTGGGTGATTCGAACGTGACGTGGGTGTGACGTGGGTGATTCGAACGTGACTTGGGCGTTACGTGGGAAATACGAACGTGACGTGGGCGTAACGTGGGTGATTCGAAGGGGATGTTGGCGTGACGTGGGTAATTCGAACGTGACGTGGGCGTTACGTGGGAAATACGAACGTGACGTGGGCGTGACGTGGGTGATTCGAACGTGACGTGGGTGTGACGTGGGAGATTCGAACGTGACGTGGGTGATTCGAAAGTGACGTGGGCGTGACGTGGGTGATTCGAACGTGACGTGGGTGTGACGTGGGAGATTCGAACGTGACGTGGGAGATTCGAACGTGACGTGATTGTGAAGTGGGAGATTCGAACGTGACGTGGGTGATTCGAAATTGACGTGGGTGTGACGTGGGTGTGACGTGGGAGATTCGAACGTGACGTGGGAGATTCGAACGTGACGTGGGTGTGAAGTGGGAGATTCGAACGTGACGTGGGCGATTCGAACGTGACGTGGGCGTGACGTGGGTGATTCGAACGTGACGTGGGTGTGACGTGGGAAATTCGAACGTGACGTGGGAGATTCGAACGTGACGTGGGCGTGACGTGGGAGATTCGAACGTGACGTGGGAGATTCGAGCGTGACGTGGGTGTGACGTGGGAGATTCGAACGTGACGTGGGTGATTCGAACGTGACGTGGGTGTGACGTGGGCGATTCGAACGTGACGTGGGCGTGACGTGGGTGATTCGAACGTGACGTGGGTGTGACGTGGGATATTCGAATGTGACGTGGGTGTGTCGTGGGTGATTCGAACGTGAGGTGGGTGTGACATGTGTGATTCGAACGTGACGTGGGTGTGTCGTGGGTGATTCGAACGTGACGTGGGCGTGACATGTGTGATTCGAACGTGACGTGGGTGTGACGTGGGTGATTCGAACGTGACGTGGGCGTGACGTGGGTGATTCGAACGTGACGTGGGCGTGACGTGGGAGATTCGAACGTGACGTGGTTGATTCGAACGTGACGTGAGTGTGAAGTGGGAGATTCGAACGTGACGTGGGTGTGACGTGGGTGATACGAACGTGACCTGGACGTGACGTGGGAGATTCGAACGTGACGTGGGAGATTCGAACGTGACGTGGGTGTGTCGTGGGAGATTCGAACGTGACGTGGGCGTGACGTGGGAGATTCGAACGTGACGTGGGCGTGACGTGGGAAATTCGAACGTGACGTGGGTGTTTGGAACGTGACGTGGGCGTGACGTGGGTGATTCGAACGTGACGTGGGTGTGACGTGGGTGATTCGAACGTGACGTGGGTGTGACGTGGGAGATTCGAACGTGACGTGGGCGTGACGTTGGAAATACGAACGTGACGTGGGTGTGACGTGGGTGATTCGAACCTGACGTGGGTGTGACGTGGGAGATTCGAACGTGACCTGAGTGTGACGTGAGAGATTCGAACGTGACCTGGCTGGTTCGAAATTGGCGTGGGTGTGCCGCCCTGCTTCAAGGCTCCCCCACCAAGCAGGGCTCAGAGGCAAGAGCACTGGGAAGGCAGAGCTTCCCTCCGCATGCCTAGGACAGCCCCCACCACGAGTGCCCGGCTCCCTTGCCTCCCCTCCGCAAGCCTACACCAGCTGTCCTCACACCTTGGCACTAGCACTGTGAGGCTGTTGCAAGGCAGGAGCATGGTTGTTCGATATGTGCTTCGAAGGCGAGGTGGGTGTGACGTGGGAGATTCGAACGTGACGTGGGTGTGGCGTGGGTGATTCGAACGTGACGTGGGTGTGACGTGGGTGATTCGAACGCGACATGGGCGTGACTTGGGTGATTCGAACCTGACGTGGGTGTTTGGAACGTGACGTGGGTGTGACGTGGGAGATTCGAACGTGACGTCGGTGTGTCGTGGGTGATTCGAACGTGACGTGGGCGTCACGTGGGAGATTCGAACGTGACGTGGGTGTGACGTGGGTGATACGAACGTGACCTGGACGTGACGTGGGAGATTCGAACGTGACGTGGGAGATTCGAAGGTGACGTGGGTGTGACGTGGGAGATTCGAACGTGACGTGGGAGATTCGAAAGTGACGTGGGTGTGACGTGGGAGATTCGAACGTGACGTGGGCGTTACTTGGGTGACTCGAACGCGACGTGAGTGTGAAGTGGGAGATTCGAACGTGACGTGGGAGATTCGAACGTGACGTGAGCGTGAAGTGGGAGATTCGAACGTGACGTGGGCGTGACGTGGGTGATTCGAACGTGACGTGGGCGTGACGTGGGTGATTCGAACGTGACGGGGGTGTGACGTGGGAAATGCGAACGTGACGTGGGAGATTCGAACGTGACGTGGGTGTGACGTGGGAGATTCGAACGTGACGTGGGCGTGACGTGGGTGATTCGAACGTGACGTGGGCGTGACGTGGGTATTTGGAACGTGACGTGGGTGTTTGGAACGTGACGTGGGTGTGACGTGGGCTATTCGAACGTGACGTGGGTGTGTCGTGGGTGATTCGAACGTGACGTGGGTGATTCGAACGTGACGTGGGTGTGACGTGGGCGATTCGAACGTGACGTGGGTGTGACGTGGGAGATTCGAAGGTGACGTGGGTGTGACGTGGGAGATTCGAACGTGACGTGGGAGATTCGAAAGTGACGTGGGTGTGACGTGGGAGATTCGAACGTGACGTGGGCGTGACTTGGGTGACTCGAACGCGACGTGAGTGTGAAGTGGGAGATTCGAACGTGACGTGGGAGATTCGAACGTGACGTGAGCGTGAAGTGGGAGATTCGAACGTGACGTGGGCGTGACGTGGGTGATTCGAACGTGACGTGGGCGTGACGTGGGTGATTCGAACGTGACGGGGGTGTGACGTGGGAAATGCGAACGTGACGTGGGAGATTCGAACGTGACGTGGGTGTGACGTGGGAGATTCGAACGTGACGTGGGCGTGACGTGGGTGATTCGAACGTGACGTGGGCGTGACGTGGGTATTTGGAACGTGACGTGGGTGTTTGGAACGTGACGTGGGTGTGACGTGGGCTATTCGAACGTGACGTGGGTGTGTCGTGGGTGATTCGAACGTGACTTGGGTGATTCGAACGTGACGTGGGTGTGACGTGGGCGATTCGAACGTGACGTGGGTGTGTCGTGGGAGATTCGAACGTGACGTGGGAGATTCGAACGTGACCTGGGTGTGTCGTGGGTGATTCGAACGTGACGTGGGCGTGACGTGGGTGATTCGAACGTGACGTGGGTGTGACGTGGGAGATTCGAACGTGACGTGGGAGATTCGAACGTGACGTGGGTGTGACGTGGGAGATTCGAACGTGACGTGGGTGTGACGTGGGCGATTCGAACGTGACGTGGGTGTGTCGTGGGAGATTCGAACGTGACGTGGGCGTGACGTGGGAAATTCGAACGTGACGTGGGTGTGTCGTGGGTGATTCGAACGTGACGTGGGCGTGACATTGGTGATTCGAACGTGACGTGGGTGTGACGTGGGTGATTCGAACGTGACGTGGGCGTGACATGTGTGATTCGAACGTGACGTGGGCGTGACATGGGTGATTCGAACGTGACGTGGGCGTGACGTGGGAGATTCGAACGTGACGTGGGAGATTCGAACGTGACGTGGGTGATTCGAAAGTGACGTGGGTGTGACGTGGGTGATTCGAACGTGACGTGGGTGATTCGAAAGTGACGTGGGTGTGACGTGGGTGTGACGTGGGCGATTCGAACTTGACGTGGGCGTGATGTGGGTGATTCGAACGTGACGTGGGTGTGAAGTGGGCGATTCGAACGTGACGTGGGAGATTCGAACGTGACGTGGGCAGACGTGGGTGATACGAACGTGACGTGGGCGTGACGTGGGTGATTCGAACGTGACGTGGGCGTTACGTGGGTGATTCGAACGTGACGGGGGTGTGACGTGGGTGATTCGAAAGTGACGTGGGTGTGACGTGGGTGTGACGTGGGAGATTCGAACGTGACGTGGGAGATTCGAAGGTGACGTGGGTGTGAAGTGGGAGATTCGAACGTCACGTGGGAGATTCGAACGTGACGTGAATGTGAAGTGGGAGATTCGAACGTGACGTGGACGTTACGTGAGTGTTTGGAACGTGACGTGGGCGTGAACTGGGTGATTCGAACCTGACGTGGGTGTTTGGAACGTGACGTGGGTGTGACGTGGGAGATTCGAACGTGACGTGGGTGTGTCGTGGGTGATTCGAACGTGACGTGGGCGTGACGTGGGTGATTCGAACGTGACGTGGGTGTGACGTGGGAGATTCGAACGTGACGTGGGAGATTCGAACGTGACGTGGGTGTGACGTGGGAGATTCGAACGTGACGTGGGTGTGACGTGGGCGATTCGAACGTGACGTGGGTGTGTCGTGGGAGATTCGAACGTGACGTGGGCGTGACGTGGGAAATTCGAACGTGACGTGGGTGTGTCGTGGGTGATTCGAACGTGACGTGGGCGTGACATTGGTGATTCGAACGTGACGTGGGTGTGACGTGGGTGATTCGAACGTGACGTGGGCGTGACATGTGTGATTCGAACGTGACGTGGGCGTGACATGGGTGATTCGAACGTGACGTGGGCGTGTCGTGGGTGATTCGAACGTGACGTGGGCGTGACGTGGGTGATTCGAAAGTGACGTGGGTGTGACGTGGGTGATTCGAACGTGACGTGGGTGTGACGTGGGAGATTAGAACGTGACGTGGGTGTGTCGTGGGTGATTCGAACGTGACGGGGGCGTGACGTGGGAGATTCGAACGTGACGTGGGTGATTCGAACGTGACGTGGGTGTGACGTGGGTGTGACGTGGGAGTTTCGAACGTGACGGGGGTGTGACGTGGGAGATTCGAACGTGACGTGGGCGTGACGTGGGTGATTCGAACGTGACGTGGGCGTGACGTGGGTATTTGGAACGTGACGTGGGTGTTTGGAACGTGACGTGGGTGTGACGTGGGCTATTCGAACGTGACGTGGGTGTGTCGTGGGTGATTCGAACGTGACTTGGGTGATTCGAATGTGACGTGGGTGTGACGTGGGCGATTCGAACGTGACGTGGGTGTGTCGTGGGAGATTCGAACGTGACGTGGGTGTGACGTGGGAGATTCGAACGTGACGTGGGTGTGAAGTGGGAGATTCGAACGTCACGTGGGAGATTCGAACGTGACGTGAATGTGAAGTGGGAGATTCGAACGTGACGTGGACGTTACGTGAGTGTTTGGAACGTGACGTGGGCGTGAACTGGGTGATTCGAACCTGACGTGGGTGTTTGGAACGTGACGTGGGTGTGACGTGGGAGATTCGAACGTGACGTGGGTGTGTCGTGGGTGATTCGAACGTGACGTGGGCGTGACGTGGGTGATTCGAACGTGACGTGGGTGTGACGTGGGAGATTCGAACGTGACGTGGGAGATTCGAACGTGACGTGGGTGTGACGTGGGAGATTCGAACGTGACGTGGGTGTGACGTGGGCGATTCGAACGTGACGTGGGTGTGTCGTGGGAGATTCGAACGTGACGTGGGCGTGACGTGGGAAATTCGAACGTGAGGTGGGTGTGTCGTGGGTGATTCGAACGTGACGTGGGCGTGACATTGGTGATTCGAACGTGACGTGGGTGTGACGTGGGTGATTCGAACGTGACGTGGGCGTGACATGTGTGATTCGAACGTGACGTGGGCGTGACATGGGTGATTCGAACGTGACGTGGGCGTGACGTGGGAGATTCGAACGTGACGTGGGAGATTCGAACGTGACGTGGGTGATTCGAAAGTGACGTGGGTGTGACGTGGGTGATTCGAACGTGACGTGGGTGATTCGAAAGTGACGTGGGTGTGACGTGGGTGTGACGTGGGCGATTCGAACTTGACGTGGGCGTGATGTGGGTGATTCGAACGTGACGTGGGTGTGAAGTGGGCGATTCGAACGTGACGTGGGCGTGACGTGGGTGATTCGAACGTGACGTGGGCGTGACGTGGGAGATTCGAACGTGACGTGGGTGTGACGTGGGTGATACGAACGTGACCTGGACGTGACGTGGGAGATTCGAACGTGACGTGGGAGATTCGAACGTGACGTGGGTGTGTCGTGGGAGATTCGAACGTGACGTGGGCGTGACGTGGGAGATTCGAACGTGACGTGGGTGTGACGTGGGAAATTCGAACGTGACCTGGCTGGTTCGAAATTGGCGTGGGTGTGCCGCCGTGCTTCAAGGCTCCCCCACCAAGCAGGGCTCAGAGGCAAGAGCACTGGGAAGGCAGAGCTTGCCTCCGCATGCCTAGGACAGCCCCCACCACGAGTGCCCGGCTCCCTTGCCTCCCCTCCGCAAGCCTACACCAGCTGTCCTCACACCTTGGCACTAGCACTGTGAGGCTGTTGCAAGGCAGGAGCACGGTTGTTCGATATGTGCTTCGAAGGCGACGTGGGTGTGACGTGGGAGATTCGAACGTGACGTGGGTGATTCGAAAGTGACGTGGGCGTGACGTGGGTGATTCGAACGTGACGTGGGTGTGACGTGGGTGATTCGAACGTGACGTGGGTGATTCGAAAGTGACGTGGGTGTGACGTGGGTGTGACGTGGGCGATTCGAACTTGACGTGGGCGTGATGTGGGTGATTCGAACGTGACGTGGGTGTGACGTGGGCGATTCGAACGTGACGTGGGCGTGACGTGGGTGATTCGAACGTGACGTGGGCGTTACGTGGGTGATTCGAACGTGACGTGGGTGTGACGTGGGTGATACGAACGTGACCTGGACGTGACGTGGGAGATTCGAACGTGACGTGGGAGATTCGAACGTGACGTGGGTGTGTCGTGGCAGATTCGAACGTGACGTGGGCGTGACGTGGGAAATTCGAACGTGACGTGGGTGTTTGGAACGTGACGTGGGCGTGACGTGGGTGATTCGAACGTGACGTGGGTGTGACGTGGGTGATTCAAACTTGACGTGGGTGTGACGTGGGAGATTCGAACGTGACGTGGGCGTGACGTTGGAAATACGAACGTGACGTGGGTGTGACGTGGGTGATTCGAACGTGACGTGGGCGTGACGTGGGAGATTCGAACGTGACGTGGGAGATTCGAACGTGACGTGAGTGTGAAGTGGGAGATTCGAACGTGACGTGGGTGATTCGAAAGTGACGTGGGTGTGACGTGGGTGTGACGTGGGAGTTTCGAACGTGACGGGGGTGTGACGTGGGAGATTCGAACGTGACCTGAGTGTGACGTGAGAGATTTGAACGTGACCTGGGTGGTTCGAAATTGGCGTGGGTGTGCCGCCCTGCTTCAAGGCTCCCCCACCAAGCAGGGCTCAGAGGCAAGAGCACTGGGAAGGCAGAGCTTGCCTCCGCATGCCTAGGACAGCCCCCACCACGAGTGCCCGGCTCCCTTGCCTCCCCTCCGCAAGCCTACACCAGCTGTCCTCACACCTTGGCACTAGCACTGTGAGGCTGTTGCAAGGCAGGAGCACGGTTGTTCGATATGTGCTTCGAAGGCGAGGTGGGTGTGACGTGGGAGATTCGAACGTGACGTGGGAGATTCGAAGGTGACGTGGGTGTGACGTGGGAGATTCGAACGTGACGTGGGAGATTCGAAAGTGACGTGGGTGTGACGTGGGAGATTCGAACGTGACGTGGGCGTGACTTGGGTGACTCGAACGCGACGTGAGTGTGAAGTGGGAGATTCGAACGTGACGTGGGAGATTCGAACGTGACGTGAGCGTGAAGTGGGAGATTCGAACGTGACGTGGGCGTGACGTGGGTGATTCGAACGTGACGTGGGCGTGACGTGGGTGATTCGAACGTGACGTGGGCGTGACATGGGTGATTCGTACGTGACGTGGGCGTGACGTGGGTGATTCGAACGTGACGTGGGCGTGACGTGGGTATTTGGAACGTGACGTGGGTGTTTGGAACGTGACGTGGGTGTGACGTGGGCGATTCGAACGTGACGTGGGTGTGTCGTGGGTGTTTCGAACGTGACGTGGGTGATTCGAACGTGACGTGGGTGTGACGTGGGCGATTCGAACGTGACGTGGGTGTGTCGTGGGAGATTCGAACGTGACGTGGGTGTGACGTGGGAGATTCGAACGTGACGTGGGTGTGTCGTGGGTGATTCGAACGTGACGTGGGCGTGACGTGGGTGATTCGAACGTGACGTGGGTGTGACGTGGGAGATTCGAACGTGACGTGGGAGATTCGAACGTGACGTGGGTGTGACGTGGGAGATTCGAACGTGACGTGGGTGATTCGAACGTGACGTGGGTGTGACGTGGGCGATTCGAACGTGACGTGGGTGTGTCGTGGGAGATTCGAACGTGACGTGGGCGTGACGTGGGAAATTCGAACGTGACGTGGGTGTTTGGAACGTGACGTGGGCGTGACGTGGGTGTTTTGAACGTGACGTGGGTGATTCGAAAGTGACCTGGGTGTGACGTGGGTGTGACGTGGGCGATTCGAACTTGACGTGGGCGTGATGTGGGTGATTCGAACGTGACGTGGGTGTGAAGTGGGCGATTCGAACGTGACGTGGGCGTGACGTGGGTGATTCGAACGTGACGTGGGCGTTACGTGGGTGATTCGAACGTGACGTGGGTGTGACGTGGGTGATACGAACGTGACCTGGACGTGACGTGGGAGATTCGAACGTGGCGTGGGAGATTCGAACGTGACGTGGGTGTGTCGTGGGAGATTCGAACGTGACGTGGGCGTGACGTGGGAGATTCGAACGTGACGTGGGCGTGACGTGGGAAATTCGAACGTGACGTGGGTGTTTGGAACGTGACGTGGGCGTGACGTGGGTGATTCGAACGTGACGTGGGTGTGACGTGGGTGATTCGAACGTGACGTGGGTGTGACGTGGGAGATTCGAACGTGACGTGGGCGTGACGTTGGAAATACGAACGTGACGTGGGTGTGACGTGGGTGATTCGAACGTGACGTGGGTGTGACGTGGGAGATTCGAACGTGACGTGGGAGATTCGAACGTGACGTGGGTGTGACGTGGGAGATTCGAACGTGACGTGGGTGTGACGTGGGCGATTCGAACGTGACGTGGGTGTGTCGTGGGAGATTCGAACGTGACGTGGGCGTGACGTGGGAAATTCGAACGTGACGTGGGTGTGTCGTGGGTGATTCGAACGTGACGTGGGTGTGACGTGGGCGATTCGAACGTGACGTGGGCGTGACGTGGGTGATTCGAACGTGACGTGGGTGTGACGTGGGATATTCGAATGTGACGTGGGTGTGTCGTGGGTGATTCGAACGTGACGTGGGTGTGACGTGGGAGATTCGAACGTGACGTGGGAGATTCGAACGTGACGTGATTGTGAAGTGGGAGATTCGAACGTGACGTGGGAGATTCGAACGTGACGTGGGTGTGAAGTGGGAGATTCGAACGTGACGTGGGCGATTCGAACGTGACGTGGGCGTGACGTGGGTGATTCGAACGTGACGTGGGTGTGACGTGGGAAATTCGAACGTGACGTGGGAGATTCGAACGTCACGTGGGAGATTCGAACGTGACGTGAATGTGAAGTGGGAGATTCGAACGTGACGTGGACGTTACGTGAGTGTTTGGAACGTGACGTGGGCGTGAACTGGGTGATTCGAACCTGACGTGGGTGTTTGGAACGTGACGTGGGTGTGACGTGGGAGATTCGAACGTGAGGTGGGTGTGACGTGGCAGATTCGAACGTGACGTGGGCGTGACGTGGGTGATTCGAACGTGACGTGGGTGTGACGTGGGAGATTCGAACGTGACGTGGGAGATTCGAACGTGACGTGGGTGTGACGTGGGAGATTCGAACGTGACGTGGGTGTGACGTGGGCGATTCGAACGTGACGTGGGTGTGTCGTGGGAGATTCGAACGTGACGTGGGCGTGACGTGGGAAATTCGAACGTGACGTGGGTGTGTCGTGGGTGATTCGAACGTGACGTGGGCGTGACATTGGTGATTCGAACGTGACGTGGGTGTGACGTGGGTGATTCGAACGTGACGTGGGCGTGACATGTGTGATTCGAACGTGACGTGGGCGTGACATGGGTGATTCGAACGTGACGTGGGCGTGACGTGGGAGATTCGAACGTGACGTGGGAGATTCGAACGTGACGTGGGTGATTCGAAAGTGACGTGGGTGTGACGTGGGTGATTCGAACGTGACGTGGGTGATTCGAAAGTGACGTGGGTGTGACGTGGGTGTGACGTGGGCGATTCGAACTTGACGTGGGCGTGATGTGGGTGATTCGAACGTGACGTGGGTGTGAAGTGGGCGATTCGAACGTGACGTGGGCGTGACGTGGGTGATTCGAACGTGACGTGGGCGTGACGTGGGAGATTCGAACGTGACGTGGGTGTGACGTGGGTGATACGAACGTGACCTGGACGTGACGTGGGAGATTCGAACGTGACGTGGGAGATTCGAACGTGACGTGGGCGTGACGTGGGAGATTCGAACGTGACGTGGGCGTGACGTGGGAAATTCGAACGTGACCTGGCTGGTTCGAAATTGGCGTGGGTGTGCCGCCGTGCTTCAAGGCTCCCCCACCAAGCAGGGCTCAGAGGCAAGAGCACTGGGAAGGCAGAGCTTGCCTCCGCATGCCTAGGACAGCCCCCACCACGAGTGCCCGGCTCCCTTGCCTCCCCTCCGCAAGCCTACACCAGCTGTCCTCACACCTTGGCACTAGCACTGTGAGGCTGTTGCAAGGGAGGAGCATGGTTGTTCGATATGTGCTTCGAACGTGACGAGGGTGTGACGTGGGTGATTCGAACGTGACGTGGGTGTGACGTGGGTGATTCGAACGTGACTTGGGCGTTACGTGGGAAATACGAACGTGACGTGGGCGTAACGTGGGTGATTCGAAGGGGATGTTGGCGTGACGTGGGTAATTCGAACGTGACGTGGGCGTTACGTGGGAAATACGAACGTGACGTGGGCGTGACGTGGGTGATTCGAACGTGACGTGGGTGTGACGTGGGAGATTCGAACGTGACGTGGGTGATTCGAAAGTGACGTGGGCGTGACGTGGGTGATTCGAACGTGACGTGGGTGTGACGTGGGAGATTCGAACGTGACGTGGGAGATTCGAACGTGACGTGATTGTGAAGTGGGAGATTCGAACGTGACGTGGGTGATTCGAAATTGACGCGGGTGTGACGTGGGTGTGACGTGGGAGATTCGAACGTGACGTGGGAGATTCGAACGTGACGTGGGTGTGAAGTGGGAGATTCGAACGTGACGTGGGCGATTCGAACGTGACGTGGGCGTGACGTGGGTGATTCGAACGTGACGTGGGTGTGACGTGGGAAATTCGAACGTGACGTGGGAGATTCGAACGTGACGTGGGCGTGACGTGGGAGATTCGAACGTGACGTGGGAGATTCGAGCGTGACGTGGGTGTGACGTGGGAGATTCGAACGTGACGTGGGTGATTCGAACGTGACGTGGGTGTGACGTGGGCGATTCGAACGTGACGTGGGCGTGACGTGGGTGATTCGAACGTGACGTGGGTGTGACGTGGGATATTCGAATGTGACGTGGGTGTGTCGTGGGTGATTCGAACGTGAGGTGGGTGTGACATGTGTGATTCGAACGTGACGTGGGTGTGTCGTGGGTGATTCGAACGTGACGTGGGCGTGACATGTGTGATTCGAACGTGACGTGGGTGTGACGTGGGTGATTCGAACGTGACGTGGGCGTGACGTGGGTGATTCGAACGTGACGTGGGCGTGACGTGGGAGATTCGAACGTGACGTGGTTGATTCGAACGTGACGTGGGCGTGACGTGGGTGTGACGTGGGTGATTCGAACGTGACGTGGGTGTGACGTGGGTGATTCGAACGTGACGTGGGAGATTCGAACGTGACGTGGGCGTGACGTTGGAAATACGAACGTGACGTGGGTGTGACGTGGGTGATTCGAACCTGACGTGGGTGTGACGTGGGAGATTCGAACGTGACGTGGGTGATTCGAACGTGACGTGGGTGTGACGTGGGTGTGACGTGGGAGTTTCGAACGTGACGGGGGTGTGACGTGGGAGATTCGAACGTGACCTGAGTGTGACGTGAGAGATTTGAACGTGACCTGGGTGGTTCGAAATTGGCGTGGGTGTGCCGCCCTGCTTCAAGGCTCCCCCACCAAGCAGGGCTCAGAGGCAAGAGCACTGGGAAGGCAGAGCTTGCCTCCGCATGCCTAGGACAGCCCCCACCACGAGTGCCCGGCTCCCTTGCCTCCCCTCCGCAAGCCTACACCAGCTGTCCTCACACCTTGGCACTAGCACTGTGAGGCTGTTGCAAGGCAGGAGCACGGTTGTTCGATATGTGCTTCGAAGGCGACGTGGGTGTGACGTGGGAGATTCGAACGTGACGTGGGAGATTCGAACGTGACGTGGGTGTGACGTGGGTGATTCGAACGTGACGTGGGTGTGACGTGGGCGATTCGAACGTGACGTGGGTGTGACGTGGGAGATTCGAAGGTGACGTGGGTGTGACGTGGGAGATTCGAACGTGACGTGGGAGATTCGAAAGTGACGTGGGTGTGACGTGGGAGATTCGAACGTGACGTGGGCGTGACTTGGGTGACTCGAACGCGACGTGAGTGTGAAGTGGGAGATTCGAACGTGACGTGGGAGATTCGAACGTGACGTGAGCGTGAAGTGGGAGATTCGAACGTGACGTGGGCGTGACGTGGGTGATTCGAACGTGACGGGGGTGTGACGTGGGAAATGCGAACGTGACGTGGGAGATTCGAACGTGACGTGGGTGTGACGTGGGAGATTCGAACGTGACGTGGGCGTGACGTGGGTGATTCGAACGTGACGTGGGCGTGACGTGGGTATTTGGAACGTGACGTGGGTGTTTGGAACGTGACGTGGGTGTGACGTGGGCTATTCGAACGTGACGTGGGTGTGTCGTGGGTGATTCGAACGTGACGTGGGTGATTCGAACGTGACGTGGGTGTGACGTGGGCGATTCGAACGTGACGTGGGTGTGTCGTGGGAGATTCGAACGTGACGTGGGTGTGACGTGGGAGATTCGAACGTGACGTGGGTGTGAAGTGAGAGATTCGAACGTGACGTGGGCGTGACGTGGGAGATTCGAACGTGACGTGGGTGTGACGTGGGAGATTCGAAGGTGACGTGGGTGTGAAGTGGGAGATTCGAACGTCACGTGGGAGATTCGAACGTGACGTGAATGTGAAGTGGGAGATTCGAACGTGACGTGGACGTTACGTGAGTGTTTGGAACGTGACGTGGGCGTGAACTGGGTGATTCGAACCTGACGTGGGTGTTTGGAACGTGACGTGGGTGTGACGTGGGAGATTCGAACGTGACGTGGGTGTGTCGTGGGTGATTCGAACGTGACGTGGGCGTGACGTGGGTGATTCGAACGTGACGTGGGTGTGACGTGGGAGATTCGAACGTGACGTGGGAGATTCGAACGTGACGTGGGTGTGACGTGGGAGATTCGAACGTGACGTGGGTGTGACGTGGGCGATTCGAACGTGACGTGGGTGTGTCGTGGGAGATTCGAACGTGACGTGGGCGTGACGTGGGAAATTCGAACGTGACGTGGGTGTGTCGTGGGTGATTCGAACGTGACGTGGGCGTGACATTGGTGATTCGAACGTGACGTGGGTGTGACGTGGGTGATTCGAACGTGACGTGGGCGTGACATGTGTGATTCGAACGTGACGTGGGCGTGACATTGGTGATTCGAACGTGACGTGGGCGTGACGTGGGAGATTCGAACGTGACGTGGGAGATTCGAACGTGACGTGGGTGATTCGAAAGTGACGTGGGTGTGACGTGGGTGATTCGAACGTGACGTGGGTGATTCGAAAGTGACGTGGGTGTGACGTGGGTGTGACGTGGGCGATTCGAACTTGACGTGGGCGTGATGTGGGTGATTCGAACGTGACGTGGGTGTGAAGTGGGCGATTCGAACGTGACGTGGGCGTGACGTGGGTGATTCGAACGTGACGTGGGCGTGACGTGGGAGATTCGAACGTGACGTGGGTGTGACGTGGGTGATACGAACGTGACCTGGACGTGACGTGGGAGATTCGAACGTGACGTGGGAGATTCGAACGTGACGTGGGTGTGTCGTGGGAGATTCGAACGTGACGTGGGTGTGACGTGGGAGATTCGAACGTGACGTGGGCGTGACGTGGGTGATTCGAACGTGACGTGGGCGTGACGTGGGTATTTGGAATGTGACGTGGGTGTTTGGAACGTGACGTGGGTGTGACGTGGGCTATTCGAACGTGACGTGGGTGTGTCGTGGGTGATTCGAACGTGACGTGGGAGATTCGAACGTGACGTGGGTGTGACGTGGGCGATTCGAACGTGACGTGGGTGTGTCGTGGGAGATTCGAACGTGACGTGGGTGTGACGTGGGAGATTCGAACGTGACGTGGGTGTGAAGTGGGAGATTCGAACGTCACGTGGGAGATTCGAACGTGACGTGAATGTGAAGTGGGAGATTCGAACGTGACGTGGACGTTACGTGAGTGTTTGGAACGTGACGTGGGCGTGAACTGGGTGATTCGAACCTGACGTGGGTGTTTGGAACGTGACGTGGGTGTGACGTGGGAGATTCGAACGTGACGTGGGTGTGTCGTGGGTGATTCGAACGTGACGTGGGCGTGACGTGGGTGATTCGAACGTGACGTGGGTGTGACGTGGGAGATTCGAACGTGACGTGGGAGATTCGAACGTGACGTGGGTGTGACGTGGGAGATTCGAACGTGACGTGGGTGTGACGTGGGCGATTCGAACGTGACGTGGGTGTGTCGTGGGAGATTCGAACGTGACGTGGGCGTGACGTGGGAAATTCGAACGTGACGTGGGTGTGTCGTGGGTGATTCGAACGTGACGTGGGCGTGACATTGGTGATTCGAACGTGACGTGGGTGTGACGTGGGTGATTCGAACGTGACGTGGGCGTGACATGTGTGATTCGAACGTGACGTGGGCGTGACATGGGTGATTCGAACGTGACGTGGGCGTGACGTGGGAGATTCGAACGTGACGTGGGAGATTCGAACGTGACGTGGGTGATTCGAAAGTGACGTGGGTGTGACGTGGGTGATTCGAACGTGACGTGGGTGATTCGAAAGTGACGTGGGTGTGACGTGGGTGTGACGTGGGCGATTCGAACTTGACGTGGGCGTGATGTGGGTGATTCGAACGTGACGTGGGTGTGAAGTGGGCGATTCGAACGTGACGTGGGCGTGACGTGGGTGATTCGAACGTGACGTGGGCGTGACGTGGGAGATTCGAACGTGACGTGGGTGTGACGTGGGTGATACGAACGTGACCTGGACGTGACGTGGGAGATTCGAACGTGACGTGGGAGATTCGAACGTGACGTGGGTGTGTCGTGGGAGATTCGAACGTGACGTGGGCGTGACGTGGGAGATTCGAACGTGACGTGGGCGTGACGTGGGAAATTCGAACGTGACCTGGCTGGTTCGAAATTGGCGTGGGTGTGCCGCCGTGCTTCAAGGCTCCCCCACCAAGCAGGGCTCAGAGGCAAGAGCACTGGGAAGGCAGAGCTTGCCTCCGCATGCCTAGGACAGCCCCCACCACGAGTGCCCGGCTCCCTTGCCTCCCCTCCGCAAGCCTACACCAGCTGTCCTCACACCTTGGCACTAGCACTGTGAGGCTGTTGCAAGGCAGGAGCACGGTTGTTCGATATGTGCTTCGAAGGCGACGTGGGTGTGACGTGGGAGATTCGAACGTGACGTGGGAGATTCGAAAGTGACGTGGGTGTGACGTGGGAGATTCGAACGTGACGTGGGAGATTCGAAAGTGACGTGGGTGTGACGTGGGAGATTCGAACGTGACGTGGGTGATTCGAAAGTGACGTGGGTGTGACGTGGGAAATTCGAACGTGACGTGGGCGTGACTTGGGTGACTCGAACGCGACGTGAGTGTGAAGTGGGAGATTCGAACGTGACGTGGGAGATTCGAACGTGACGTGAGCGTGAAGTGGTAGATTCGAACGTGACGTGAGCGTGACGTGGGTGATTCGAACGTGACGTGGGTGTGACGTGGGAGATTCGAACGTGACGTGGGAAATTCGAACGTGACGTGGGTGATTCCAAAGTGACGTGGGTGTGACGTGGGTGATTCGAACGTGACGTGGGTGATTCGAAAGTGACGTGGGTGTGACGTGGGTGTGACGAGGGAGATTCGAACGTGACGTGAGCATGACGTGGGAGATTCGAACGTGATGTGAGCGTGACGTTGGAGATTCGAACGTGACGTGGATGTGACGTGGGAAATTCGAACGTGACGTGGGCGTGACGTGGGAGATTCGAACGTGACGTGGGTGTGACGTGGGAGATTCGAACGTGACGTGGGTGATTCGAAAGTGACGTGGGCGTGACGTGGGTGATTCGAACGTGACGTGGGTGTGACGTGGGAGATTCGAACGTGACGTGGGAGATTCGAACGTGACGTGATTGTGAAGTGGGAGATTCGAACGTGACGTGGGTGATTCGAAAGTGACGTGGGTGTGACGTGGGTGTGACGTGGGAGATTCGAACGTGACGTGGGAGATTCGAACGTGACGTGGGTGTGAAGTGGGAGATTCGAACGTGACGTGGGTGATTCGAACGTGACGTGGGCGTGACGTGGGTGATTCGAACGTGACGTGGGTGTGAAGTGGGCGATTCGAACGTGACGTGGGCGTGACGTGGGTGATTCGAACGTGACGTGGGCGTGACGTGGGAGATTCGAACGTGACGTGGGTGTGACGTGGGTGATACGAACGTGACCTGGACGTGACGTGGGAGATTCGAACGTGACGTGGGAGATTCGAACGTGACGTGGGTGTGTCGTGGGAGATTCGAACGTGACGTGGGCGTGACGTGGGAGATTCGAACGTGACGTGGGTGTGACGTGGGAAATTCGAACGTGACCTGGCTGGTTCGAAATTGGCGTGGGTGTGCCGCCGTGCTTCAAGGCTCCCCCACCAAGCAGGGCTCAGAGGCAAGAGCACTGGGAAGGCAGAGCTTGCCTCCGCATGCCTAGGACAGCCCCCACCACGAGTGCCCGGCTCCCTTGCCTCCCCTCCGCAAGCCTACACCAGCTGTCCTCACACCTTGGCACTAGCACTGTGAGGCTGTTGCAAGGCAGGAGCACGGTTGTTCGATATGTGCTTCGAAGGCGACGTGGGTGTGACGTGGGTGATTCGAACGTGACGTGGGAGATTCGAAAGTGACGTGGGTGTGACGTGGGAGATTCGAACGTGACGTGGGTGATTCGAAAGTGACGTGGGTGTGACGTGGGAAATTCGAACGTGACGTGGGCGTGACTTGGGTGACTCGAACGCGACGTGAGTGTGAAGTGGGAGATTCGAACGTGACGTGGGAGATTCGAACGTGACGTGAGCGTGAAGTGGTAGATTCGAACGTGACGTGAGCGTGACGTGGGTGATTCGAACGTGACGTGGGTGTGACGTGGGAGATTCGAACGTGACGTGGGAAATTCGAACGTGACGTGGGTGATTCCAAAGTGACGTGGGTGTGACGTGGGTGATTCGAACGTGACGTGGGTGATTCGAAAGTGACGTGGGTGTGACGTGGGTGTGACGTGGGAGATTCGAACGTGACGTGAGCATGACGTGGGAGATTCGAACGTGATGTGAGCGTGACGTTGGAGATTCGAACGTGACGTGGATGTGACGTGGGAAATTCGAACGTGACGTGGGCGTGACGTGGGAGATTCGAACGTGACGTGGGCGTGACGTGGGAGATTCGAACGTGACGTGGGAGATTCGAGCGTGACGTGGGTGTGACGTGGGCGATTCGAAAGTGACGTGGGTGTGACGTGGGCGATTCGAACTTGACGTGGGCGTGACGTGGGAAATTCGAACGTGACGTGGGTGTGTCGTGGGTGATTCGAACGTGACGTGGGCGTGACATGGGTGATTCGAACGTGACGTGGGTGTGACGTGGGAAATTCGAACGTGACGTGGGCGTGACGTGGGTGATTCGAACGTGACGGGGGTGTGACGTGGGAAATGCGAACGTGACGTGGGCGTGACGTGGGTGTGACGTGGGTGATTCGAACGTGACGTGGGCGTGACGTGGGAGATTCGAACGTGACGTGGGTGATTCGAACGTGACATGAGTGTGAAGTGGGAGATTCGAACGTGACGTGGACGTGACGTGAGTGTTTGGAACGTGACGTGAGCGTGAGGTGGGAGATACGAACCTGACGTGGGTGTTTGGAACGTGACATGGGTGTGACGTGGGAGATTCGAACGTGACGTGGGTGTGTCGTGGGTGATTCGAACGTGACGTGGGCGTGACGTGGGTGATTCGAACGTGACGTGGGTGTGACGTGGGAGATTCGAACGTGACGTGGGAGATTCGAACGTGACGTGGGTGTGACGTGGGAGATTCGAACGTGACGTGGGTGATTCGAACGTGACGTGGGTGTGACGTGGGAGATTCGAACGTGACGTGGGTGTGTCGTGGGAGCTTCGAACGTGACGTGGGCGTGACGTGGGAAATTCGAACGTGACGTGGGTGTGTCGTGGGTGATTCGAACGTGACGTGGGCGTGACATGGGTGATTCGTACGTGACGTGGGCGTGACGTGGGTGATTCGAACGTGACGTGGGCGTGACATGTGTGATTCGAACGTGACGTGGGCGTGACGTGGGAGATTCGAAGGTGACGTGGGAGATTCGAACGTGACGTGGGTGATTCGAAAGTGACGTGGGTGTGACGTGGGTGATTCGAACGTGACATGGGTGATTCGAAAGTGACGTGGGTGTGACGTGGGTGTGACGTGGGCGATTCGAACTTGAGGTGGGCGTGATGTGGGTGATTCGAACGTGACGTTGGCGTGACGTGGGCGATTCGAACGTGACGTGGGCGTGACGTGGGTGATTCGAACGTGACGTGGGCGTTACGTGGGTGATTCGAACGTGACGTGGGTGTGACGTGGGTGATTCGAACGTGACATGGGCGTGACGTGGGAGATTCGAACTTGACGAGGGTGTGAAGTGAGCGTGACGTGGAAAATTCGAACGTGACGTGGGCGTGACGTGGATGATTCGAACGTGACGTGGGCGTGACGTGGGAGATTCGAACGTGACGTGGGTGTGGCGTGGTTGTTTCGAACGTGACGTGGGTGTGATGTGGGCGATTCGAACGTGACGTGGGTGTGTCGTGGGTGATTCGAACGTGACGTGGGCGTGACATGTGTGATTCGAACGTGACGTGGTTGTGACGTGGGTGATTCGAACGTGACGTGGGCGTGACGTGGGTGATTCGAACGTGACGTGGGCGTGACGTGGGAGATTCGAACGTGACGTGGGTGATTCGAACGTGACGTGAGTGTGAAGTGGGAGATTCGAACGTGACGTGGGTGATTCGAAAGTGACGTGGGTGTGACGTGGGTGTGACGTGGGAGTTTCGAACGTGACGGGGGTGTGACGTGGGAGATTCGAACGTGACGTGGGTGTGTCGTGGGAGATTCCAACGTGACGTGGGCGTGACGTGGGTAATTCGAACGTGACGTGGGTGTGACGTGGGTGATTCGAACGTGACGTGGGTGTGACGTGAGTGTTTGGAACGTGACGTGGGCGTGACCTGGGTGATTCGAACCTGACGTGGGTGTTTGGAACGTGACGTGGGTGTGACGTGGGAGATTCGAACGTAACGTGGGTGTGTCGTGGGTGATTCGAACGTGACGTGGGCGTGACGTGGGTGATTCGAACGTGACGTGGGTGTGACGTGGGAGATTCGAACGTGACGTGGAAGATTCGAACGTGACGTCGGTGTGACGTGGGAGATTCGAACGTGACGTGGGTGATTCGAACGTGACGTGGGTGTGTCGTGGGAGATTCGAACGTGACGTGGGCGTGACGTGGGTATTTGGAACGTGACGTGGGTGTGACGTGTGCGATTCGAACGTGACATGGGTGTGACGTGGGTGATTCGAACGTGACATGGGCGTTACGTGGGAAATACGAACATGACGTGGGCGTCACGTTGGTGATTCGAAAGTGACGTGGGCGTGACGTGGGAGATTCGAACGTGACGTGGGTGTGACGTGGGAGATTCGAACGTGACGTGGGAGATTCGAACGTGACGTGGGCGTGACGTGGGAGATTCGAACGTGACGTGGGTGATTCGAACGTGACGTGGGCGTGACGTGGGAGATTCGAACGTGACGTGGGCGTGACGTGGGAAATTCGAACGTGACGTGGGCGTGACGTGGATGTTTCGAACGTGACGTGGGCGTGACGTGGGTGATTCGAACGTGACGGGGGTGTGAGGTGGGAAATGCGAACGTGACGTGGGTGTGACGTGAATATTCGAACGTGACGTGAGCGTGAAGTGGGAGATTCGAACGTGACGTGGGTGTGACGTGGGAGATTCGAACGTGACGTGGGCGTCACGTGGGAGATTCGAACGTGACGTGGGTGTGACGTGGGTGATTCGAACGTGACGTGGGTGTGACGTGGGAGATTCGAACGTGACGTGAGTGTTTGGAACGTGACGTGGGCGTGACGTGGGAGATTCGAACGTGACCTGGCTGGTTCGAAATTGGCGTGGGTGTGCCGCCCTGCTTCAAGGCTCCCCCACCAAGCAGGGCTCAGAGGCAAGAGCACTGGGAAGGCAGAGCTTCCCTCCGCATGCCTAGGACAGCCCCCACCACGAGTGCCCGGCTCCCTTGCCTCCCCTCCCCAAGCCTACACCAGCTGCCCTCACACCTTGGCACTAGCACTGTGAGGCTGTTGCAAGGCAGGAGCATGGTTGTTCGATATGTGCTTCGAAGGCGAGGTGGGTGTGACGTGGGAGATTCGAACGTGACGTGGGCGTGACGTGGGTGATTCGAACGTGACGTGGGTGTGACGTGGGAGATTCGAACGTGACGTGGGAAATTCGAACGTGACGTGGGTGATTCCAAAGTGACGTGGGTGTGACGTGGGTGATTCGAACGTGACGTGGGTGATTCGAAAGTGACGTGGGTGTGACGTGGGTGTGACGTGGGAGATTCGAACGTGACGTGAGCATGACGTGGGAGATTCGAACGTGATGTGAGCGTGACGTTGGAGATTCGAACGTGACGTGGATGTGACGTGGGAAATTCGAACGTGACGTGGGCGTGACGTGGGAGATTCGAACGTGACGTGGGCGTGACGTGGGAGATTCGAACGTGACGTGGGAGATTCGAGCGTGACGTGGGTGTGACGTGGGCGATTCGAAAGTGACGTGGGTGTGACGTGGGCGATTCGAACTTGACGTGGGCGTGACGTGGGAAATTCGAACGTGACGTGGGTGTGTCGTGGGTGATTCGAACGTGACGTGGGCGTGACATGGGTGATTCGAACGTGACGTGGGTGTGACGTGGGAAATTCGAACGTGACGTGGGCGTGACGTGGGTGATTCGAACGTGACGTGGGCGTGACGTGGGTATTTGGAATGTGACGTGGGTGTTTGGAACGTGACGTGGGTGTGACGTGGGCTATTCGAACGTGACGTGGGTGTGTCGTGGGTGATTCGAACGTGACGTGGGAGATTCGAACGTGACGTGGGTGTGACGTGGGCGATTCGAACGTGACGTGGGTGTGTCGTGGGAGATTCGAACGTGACGTGGGTGTGACGTGGGAGATTCGAACGTGACGTGGGTGTGAAGTGGGAGATTCGAACGTCACGTGGGAGATTCGAACGTGACGTGAATGTGAAGTGGGAGATTCGAACGTGACGTGGACGTTACGTGAGTGTTTGGAACGTGACGTGGGCGTGAACTGGGTGATTCGAACCTGACGTGGGTGTTTGGAACGTGACGTGGGTGTGACGTGGGAGATTCGAACGTGACGTGGGTGTGTCGTGGGTGATTCGAACGTGACGTGGGCGTGACGTGGGTGATTCGAACGTGACGTGGGTGTGACGTGGGAGATTCGAACGTGACGTGGGAGATTCGAACGTGACGTGGGTGTGACGTGGGAGATTCGAACGTGACGTGGGTGTGACGTGGGCGATTCGAACGTGACGTGGGTGTGTCGTGGGAGATTCGAACGTGACGTGGGCGTGACGTGGGAAATTCGAACGTGACGTGGGTGTGTCGTGGGTGATTCGAACGTGACGTGGGCGTGACATTGGTGATTCGAACGTGACGTGGGTGTGACGTGGGTGATTCGAACGTGACGTGGGCGTGACATGTGTGATTCGAACGTGACGTGGGCGTGACATGGGTGATTCGAACGTGACGTGGGCGTGACGTGGGAGATTCGAACGTGACGTGGGAGATTCGAACGTGACGTGGGTGATTCGAAAGTGACGTGGGTGTGACGTGGGTGATTCGAACGTGACGTGGGTGATTCGAAAGTGACGTGGGTGTGACGTGGGTGTGACGTGGGCGATTCGAACTTGACGTGGGCGTGATGTGGGTGATTCGAACGTGACGTGGGTGTGAAGTGGGCGATTCGAACGTGACGTGGGCGTGACGTGGGTGATTCGAACGTGACGTGGGCGTGACGTGGGAGATTCGAACGTGACGTGGGTGTGACGTGGGTGATACGAACGTGACCTGGACGTGACGTGGGAGATTCGAACGTGACGTGGGAGATTCGAACGTGACGTGGGTGTGTCGTGGGAGATTCGAACGTGACGTGGGCGTGACGTGGGAGATTCGAACGTGACGTGGGCGTGACGTGGGAAATTCGAACGTGACCTGGCTGGTTCGAAATTGGCGTGGGTGTGCCGCCGTGCTTCAAGGCTCCCCCACCAAGCAGGGCTCAGAGGCAAGAGCACTGGGAAGGCAGAGCTTGCCTCCGCATGCCTAGGACAGCCCCCACCACGAGTGCCCGGCTCCCTTGCCTCCCCTCCGCAAGCCTACACCAGCTGTCCTCACACCTTGGCACTAGCACTGTGAGGCTGTTGCAAGGCAGGAGCACGGTTGTTCGATATGTGCTTCGAAGGCGACGTGGGTGTGACGTGGGAGATTCGAACGTGACGTGGGAGATTCGAAAGTGACGTGGGTGTGACGTGGGAGATTCGAACGTGACGTGGGTGATTCGAAAGTGACGTGGGTGTGACGTGGGAGATTCGAACGTGACGTGGGTGATTCGAAAGTGACGTGGGTGTGACGTGGGAAATTCGAACGTGACGTGGGCGTGACTTGGGTGACTCGAACGCGACGTGAGTGTGAAGTGGGAGATTCGAACGTGACGTGGGAGATTCGAACGTGACGTGAGCGTGAAGTGGTAGATTCGAACGTGACGTGAGCGTGACGTGGGTGATTCGAACGTGACGTGGGTGTGACGTGGGAGATTCGAACGTGACGTGGGAAATTCGAACGTGACGTGGGTGATTCCAAAGTGACGTGGGTGTGACGTGGGTGATTCGAACGTGACGTGGGTGATTCGAAAGTGACGTGGGTGTGACGTGGGTGTGACGAGGGAGATTCGAACGTGACGTGAGCATGACGTGGGAGATTCGAACGTGATGTGAGCGTGACGTTGGAGATTCGAACGTGACGTGGATGTGACGTGGGAAATTCGAACGTGACGTGGGCGTGACGTGGGAGATTCGAACGTGACGTGGGTGTGACGTGGGAGATTCGAACGTGACGTGGGTGATTCGAAAGTGACGTGGGCGTGACGTGGGTGATTCGAACGTGACGTGGGTGTGACGTGGGAGATTCGAACGTGACGTGGGAGATTCGAACGTGACGTGATTGTGAAGTGGGAGATTCGAACGTGACGTGGGTGATTCGAAAGTGACGTGGGTGTGACGTGGGTGTGACGTGGGAGATTCGAACGTGACGTGGGAGATTCGAACGTGACGTGGGTGTGAAGTGGGAGATTCGAACGTGACGTGGGTGATTCGAAAGTGACGTGGGTGTGACGTGGGTGTGACGAGGGAGTTCCGAACGTGACGTGGGTGTGACGTGGGTGATTCGAACGTGACGTGGGTGTGTCGTGGGTGATTCGAACGTGAGGTGGGTGTGACATGTGTGATTCGAACGTGACGTGGGTGTGTCGTGGGTGATTCGAACGTGACGTGGGCGTGACATGTGTGATTCGAACGTGACGTGGGTGTGACGTGGGTGATTCGAACGTGACGTGGGCGTGACGTGGGTGATTCGAACGTGACGTGGGCGTGACGTGGGAGATTCGAACGTGACGTGGTTGATTCGAAAGTGACGTGAGTGTGAAGTGGGAGATTCGAACGTGACGTGGGTGTGACGTGGGTGATACGAACGTGACCTGGACGTGACGTGGGAGATTCGAACGTGACGTGGGAGATTCGAACGTGACGTGGGTGTGTCGTGGCAGATTCGAACGTGACGTGGGCGTGACGTGGGAGATTCGAACGTGACGTGGGCGTGACGTGGGAAATTCGAACGTGACGTGGGTGTTTGGAACGTGACGTGGGCGTGACGTGGGTGATTCGAACGTGACGTGGGTGTGACGTGGGTGATTCGAACGTGACGTGGGTGTGACGTGGGAGATTCGAACGTGACGTGGGCGTGACGTTGGAAATACGAACGTGACGTGGGTGTGACGTGGGTGATTCGAACGTGACGTGGGTGTGACGTGGGAGATTAGAACGTGACGTGGGTGTGTCGTGGGTGATTCGAACGTGACGGGGGCGTGACGTGGGAGATTCGAACGTGACGTGGGTGATTCGAACGTGACGTGGGTGTGACGTGGGTGTGACGTGGGAGTTTCGAACGTGACGGGGGTGTGACGTGGGAGATTCGAACGTGACGTGGGCGTGACGTGGGTGATTCGAACGTGACGTGGGCGTGACGTGGGTATTTGGAACGTGACGTGGGTGTTTGGAACGTGACGTGGGTGTGACGTGGGCTATTCGAACGTGACGTGGGTGTGTCGTGGGTGATTCGAACGTGACGTGGGTGATTCGAACGTGACGTGGGTGTGACGTGGGCGATTCGAACGTGACGTGGGTGTGTCGTGGGAGATTCGAACGTGACGTGGGTGTGACGTGGGAGATTCGAACGTGACGTGGGTGTGAAGTGGGAGATTCGAACGTCACGTGGGAGATTCGAACGTGACGTGAATGTGAAGTGGGAGATTCGAACGTGACGTGGACGTTACGTGAGTGTTTGGAACGTGACGTGGGCGTGAACTGGGTGATTCGAACCTGACGTGGGTGTTTGGAACGTGACGTGGGTGTGACGTGGGAGATTCGAACGTGACGTGGGTGTGTCGTGGGTGATTCGAACGTGACGTGGGCGTGACGTGGGTGATTCGAACGTGACGTGGGTGTGACGTGGGAGATTCGAACGTGACGTGGGAGATTCGAACGTGACGTGGGTGTGACGTGGGAGATTCGAACGTGACGTGGGTGTGACGTGGGCGATTCGAACGTGACGTGGGTGTGTCGTGGGAGATTCGAACGTGACGTGGGCGTGACGTGGGAAATTCGAACGTGACGTGGGTGTGTCGTGGGTGACTCGAACGTGACGTGGGCGTGACATTGGTGATTCGAACGTGACGTGGGTGTGACGTGGGTGATTCGAACGTGACGTGGGCGTGACATGTGTGATTCGAACGTGACGTGGGCGTGACATGGGTGATTCGAACGTGACGTGGGCGTGACGTGGGAGATTCGAACGTGACGTGGGCGTGACGTGTGTAATTCGAACGTGACGTGGGTGTGACGTGGGAGATTCGAACGTGACGTGGGAAATTCGAACGTGACGTGGGTGATTCCAAAGTGACGTGGGTGTGACGTGTGTAATTCGAACGTGACGTGGGTGTGACGTGGGAGATTCGAACGTGACGTGGGAAATTCGAACGTGACGTGGGTGATTCCAAAGTGACGTGGGTGTGACGTGGGTGATTCGAACGTGACGTGGGTGATTCCAAAGTGACGTGGGTGTGACGTGGGTGATTCGAACGTGACGTGGGTGATTCGAAAGTGACGTGGGTGTGACGTGGGTGTGACGTGGGAGATTCGAACGTGACGTGAGCATGACGTGGGAGATTCGAACGTGATGTGAGCGTGACGTTGGAGATTCGAACGTGACGTGGATGTGACGTGGGAAATTCGAACGTGACGTGGGCGTGACGTGGGAGATTCGAACGTGACGTGGGCGTGACGTGGGAGATTCGAACGTGACGTGGGAGATTCGAGCGTGACGTGGGTGTGACGTGGGCGATTCGAAAGTGACGTGGGTGTGACGTGGGCGATTCGAACTTGACGTGGGCGTGACGTGGGAAATTCGAACGTGACGTGGGTGTGTCGTGGGTGATTCGAACGTGACGTGGGCGTGACATGGGTGATTCGAACGTGACGTGGGTGTGACGTGGGAAATTCGAACGTGACGTGGGCGTGACGTGGGTGATTCGAACGTGACGGGGGTGTGACGTGGGAAATGCGAACGTGACGTGGGCGTGACGTGGGTGTGACGTGGGTGATTCGAACGTGACGTGGGCGTGACGTGGGAGATTCGAACGTGACGTGGGTGATTCGAACGTGACATGAGTGTGAAGTGGGAGATTCGAACGTGACGTGGACGTGACGTGAGTGTTTGGAACGTGACGTGAGCGTGAGGTGGGAGATACGAACCTGACGTGGGTGTTTGGAACGTGACATGGGTGTGACGTGGGAGATTCGAACGTGACGTGGGTGTGTCGTGGGTGATTCGAACGTGACGTGGGCGTGACGTGGGTGATTCGAACGTGACGTGGGTGTGACGTGGGAGATTCGAACGTGACGTGGGAGATTCGAACGTGACGTGGGTGTGACGTGGGAGATTCGAACGTGACGTGGGTGATTCGAACGTGACGTGGGTGTGACGTGGGAGATTCGAACGTGACGTGGGTGTGTCGTGGGAGATTCGAACGTGACGTGGGCGTGACGTGGGAAATTCGAACGTGACGTGGGTGTGTCGTGGGTGATTCGAACGTGACGTGGGCGTGACATGGGTGATTCGTACGTGACGTGGGCGTGACGTGGGTGATTCGAACGTGACGTGGGCGTGACATGTGTGATTCGAACGTGACGTGGGCGTGACGTGGGAGATTCGAAGGTGACGTGGGAGATTCGAACGTGACGTGGGTGATTCGAAAGTGACGTGGGTGTGACGTGGGTGATTCGAACGTGACATGGGTGATTCGAAAGTGACGTGGGTGTGACGTGGGTGTGACGTGGGCGATTCGAACTTGAGGTGGGCGTGATGTGGGTGATTCGAACGTGACGTTGGCGTGACGTGGGCGATTCGAACGTGACGTGGGCGTGACGTGGGTGATTCGAACGTGACGTGGGCGTTACGTGGGTGATTCGAACGTGACGTGGGTGTGACGTGGGTGATTCGAACGTGACATGGGCGTGACGTGGGAGATTCGAACTTGACGAGGGTGTGAAGTGAGCGTGACGTGGAAAATTCGAACGTGACGTGGGCGTGACGTGGATGATTCGAACGTGACGTGGGCGTGACGTGGGAGATTCGAACGTGACGTGGGTGTGGCGTGGTTGTTTCGAACGTGACGTGGGTGTGATGTGGGCGATTCGAACGTGACGTGGGTGTGTCGTGGGTGATTCGAACGTGACGTGGGCGTGACATGTGTGATTCGAACGTGACGTGGTTGTG
This sequence comes from Apteryx mantelli, assembly GCF_036417845.1. Taxonomy (NCBI): domain Eukaryota; kingdom Metazoa; phylum Chordata; class Aves; order Apterygiformes; family Apterygidae; genus Apteryx; species Apteryx mantelli. The sequence continues at coordinate 26,747,275 of NC_089987.1, forward strand.
ACGTGGGTGATTCGAACGTGACGTGGGCGTGACGTGGGTGATTCGAACGTGACGTGGGCGTGACGTGGGAGATTCGAACGTGACGTGGGTGATTCGAACGTGACGTGAGTGTGAAGTGGGAGATTCGAACGTGACGTGGGTGATTCGAAAGTGACGTGGGTGTGACGTGGGTGTGACGTGGGAGTTTCGAAAGTGACGGGGGTGTGACGTGGGAGATTCGAACGTGACGTGGGTGTGTCGTGGGAGATTCCAACGTGACGTGGGCGTGACGTGGGTAATTCGAACGTGACGTGGGTGTGACGTGGGTGATTCGAACGTGACGTGGGTGTGACGTGAGTGTTTGGAACGTGACGTGGGCGTGACCTGGGTGATTCGAACCTGACGTGGGTGTTTGGAACGTGACGTGGGTGTGACGTGGGAGATTCGAACGTAACGTGGGTGTGTCGTGGGAGATTCGAACGTGACGTGGGTGTGTCGTGGGAGATTCGAACGTGACGTGGGCGTGACGTGGGAGATTCGAACGTGACGTGGGTGTGACGTGGGTGATACGAACGTGACCTGGACGTGACGTGGGAGATTCGAACGTGACGTGGGCGTGACGTGGGAGATTCGAACGTGACGTGGGTGTGACGTGGGAAATTCGAACGTGACCTGGCTGGTTCGAAATTGGCGTGGGTGTGCCGCCGTGCTTCAAGGCTCCCCCACCAAGCAGGGCTCAGAGGCAAGAGCACTGGGAAGGCAGAGCTTGCCTCCGCATGCCTAGGACAGCCCCCACCACGAGTGCCCGGCTCCCTTGCCTCCCCTCCGCAAGCCTACACCAGCTGTCCTCACACCTTGGCACTAGCACTGTGAGGCTGTTGCAAGGCAGGAGCACGGTTGTTCGATATGTGCTTCGAAGGCGACGTGGGTGTGACGTGGGTGATTCGAACGTGACGTGGGAGATTCGAAAGTGACGTGGGTGTGACGTGGGAGATTCGAACGTGACGTGGGTGATTCGAAAGTGACGTGGGTGTGACGTGGGAAATTCGAACGTGACGTGGGCGTGACTTGGGTGACTCGAACGCGACGTGAGTGTGAAGTGGGAGATTCGAACGTGACGTGGGAGATTCGAACGTGACGTGAGCGTGAAGTGGTAGATTCGAACGTGACGTGAGCGTGACGTGGGTGATTCGAACGTGACGTGGGTGTGACGTGGGAGATTCGAACGTGACGTGGGAAATTCGAACGTGACGTGGGTGATTCCAAAGTGACGTGGGTGTGACGTGGGTGATTCGAACGTGACGTGGGTGATTCGAAAGTGACGTGGGTGTGACGTGGGTGTGACGTGGGAGATTCGAACGTGACGTGAGCATGACGTGGGAGATTCGAACGTGATGTGAGCGTGACGTTGGAGATTCGAACGTGACGTGGATGTGACGTGGGAAATTCGAACGTGACGTGGGCGTGACGTGGGAGATTCGAACGTGACGTGGGCGTGACGTGGGAGATTCGAACGTGACGTGGGAGATTCGAGCGTGACGTGGGTGTGACGTGGGCGATTCGAAAGTGACGTGGGTGTGACGTGGGCGATTCGAACTTGACGTGGGCGTGACGTGGGAAATTCGAACGTGACGTGGGTGTGTCGTGGGTGATTCGAACGTGACGTGGGCGTGACATGGGTGATTCGAACGTGACGTGGGTGTGACGTGGGAAATTCGAACGTGACGTGGGCGTGACGTGGGTGATTCCAACGTGACGGGGGTGTGACGTGGGAAATGCGAACGTGACGTGGGCGTGACGTGGGTGTGACGTGGGTGATTCGAACGTGACGTGGGCGTGACGTGGGAGATTCGAACGTGACGTGGGTGATTCGAACGTGACATGAGTGTGAAGTGGGAGATTCGAACGTGACGTGGACGTGACGTGAGTGTTTGGAACGTGACGTGAGCGTGAGGTGGGAGATACGAACCTGACGTGGGTGTTTGGAACGTGACATGGGTGTGACGTGGGAGATTCGAACGTGACGTGGGTGTGTCGTGGGTGATTCGAACGTGACGTGGGCGTGACGTGGGTGATTCGAACGTGACGTGGGTGTGACGTGGGAGATTCGAACGTGACGTGGGAGATTCGAACGTGACGTGGGTGTGACGTGGGAGATTCGAACGTGACGTGGGTGATTCGAACGTGACGTGGGTGTGACGTGGGAGATTCGAACGTGACGTGGGTGTGTCGTGGGAGATTCGAACGTGACGTGGGCGTGACGTGGGAAATTCGAACGTGACGTGGGTGTGTCGTGGGTGATTCGAACGTGACGTGGGCGTGACATGGGTGATTCGTACGTGACGTGGGCGTGACGTGGGTGATTCGAACGTGACGTGGGCGTGACATGTGTGATTCGAACGTGACGTGGGCGTGACGTGGGAGATTCGAACGTGACGTGGGAGATTCGAACGTGACGTGGGTGATTCGAAAGTGACGTGGGTGTGACGTGGGTGATTCGAACGTGACATGGGTGATTCGAAAGTGACGTGGGTGTGACGTGGGTGTGACGTGGGCGATTCGAACTTGAGGTGGGCGTGATGTGGGTGATTCGAACGTGACGTTGGCGTGACGTGGGCGATTCGAACGTGACGTGGGCGTGACGTGGGTGATTCGAACGTGACGTGGGCGTTACGTGGGTGATTCGAACGTGACGTGGGTGTGACGTGGGTGATTCGAACGTGACATGGGCGTGACGTGGGAGATTCGAACTTGACGAGGGTGTGAAGTGAGCGTGACGTGGAAAATTCGAACGTGACGTGGGCGTGACGTGGATGATTCGAACGTGACGTGGGCGTGACGTGGGAGATTCGAACGTGACGTGGGTGTGGCGTGGTTGTTTCGAACGTGACGTGGGTGTGATGTGGGCGATTCGAACGTGACGTGGGTGTGTCGTGGGTGATTCGAACGTGACGTGGGCGTGACATGTGTGATTCGAACGTGACGTGGTTGTGACGTGGGTGATTCGAACGTGACGTGGGCGTGACGTGGGTGATTCGAACGTGACGTGGGCGTGACGTGGGAGATTCGAACGTGACGTGGGTGATTCGAACGTGACGTGAGTGTGAAGTGGGAGATTCGAACGTGACGTGGGTGATTCGAAAGTGACGTGGGTGTGACGTGGGTGTGACGTGGGAGTTTCGAACGTGACGGGGGTGTGACGTGGGAGATTCGAACGTGACGTGGGTGTGTCGTGGGAGATTCCAACGTGACGTGGGCGTGACGTGGGTAATTCGAACGTGACGTGGGTGTGACGTGGGTGATTCGAACGTGACGTGGGTGTGACGTGAGTGTTTGGAACGTGACGTGGGCGTGACCTGGGTGATTCGAACCTGACGTGGGTGTTTGGAACGTGACGTGGGTGTGACGTGGGAGATTCGAACGTAACGTGGGTGTGTCGTGGGTGATTCGAACGTGACGTGGGCGTGACGTGGGTGATTCGAACGTGACGTGGGTGTGACGTGGGAGATTCGAACGTGACGTGGAAGATTCGAACGTGACGTCGGTGTGACGTGGGAGATTCGAACGTGACGTGGGTGATTCGAACGTGACGTGGGTGTGTCGTGGGAGATTCGAACGTGACGTGGGCGTGACGTGGGTATTTGGAACGTGACGTGGGTGTGACGTGTGCGATTCGAACGTGACATGGGTGTGACGTGGGTGATTCGAACGTGACATGGGCGTTACGTGGGAAATACGAACATGACGTGGGCGTCACGTTGGTGATTCGAAAGTGACGTGGGCGTGACGTGGGAGATTCGAACGTGACGTGGGTGTGACGTGGGAGATTCGAACGTGACGTGGGAGATTCGAACGTGACGTGGGCGTGACGTGGGAGATTCGAACGTGACGTGGGTGATTCGAACGTGACGTGGGCGTGACGTGGGAGATTCGAACGTGACGTGGGCGTGACGTGGGAAATTCGAACGTGACGTGGGCGTGACGTGGATGTTTCGAACGTGACGTGGGCGTGACGTGGGTGATTCGAACGTGACGGGGGTGTGAGGTGGGAAATGCGAACGTGACGTGGGTGTGACGTGAATATTCGAACGTGACGTGAGCGTGAAGTGGGAGATTCGAACGTGACGTGGGTGTGACGTGGGAGATTCGAACGTGACGTGGGCGTCACGTGGGAGATTCGAACGTGACGTGGGTGTGACGTGGGTGATTCGAACGTGACGTGGGTGTGACGTGGGAGATTCGAACGTGACGTGAGTGTTTGGAACGTGACGTGGGCGTGACGTGGGAGATTCGAACGTGACCTGGCTGGTTCGAAATTGGCGTGGGTGTGCCGCCCTGCTTCAAGGCTCCCCCACCAAGCAGGGCTCAGAGGCAAGAGCACTGGGAAGGCAGAGCTTCCCTCCGCATGCCTAGGACAGCCCCCACCACGAGTGCCCGGCTCCCTTGCCTCCCCTCCCCAAGCCTACACCAGCTGCCCTCACACCTTGGCACTAGCACTGTGAGGCTGTTGCAAGGCAGGAGCATGGTTGTTCGATATGTGCTTCGAAGGCGAGGTGGGTGTGACGTGGGAGATTCGAACGTGACGTGGGCGTGACGTGGGTGATTCGAACGTGACGTGGGTGTGACGTGGGAGATTCGAACGTGACGTGGGAAATTCGAACGTGACGTGGGTGATTCCAAAGTGACGTGGGTGTGACGTGGGTGATTCGAACGTGACGTGGGTGATTCGAAAGTGACGTGGGTGTGACGTGGGTGTGACGTGGGAGATTCGAACGTGACGTGAGCATGACGTGGGAGATTCGAACGTGATGTGAGCGTGACGTTGGAGATTCGAACGTGACGTGGATGTGACGTGGGAAATTCGAACGTGACGTGGGCGTGACGTGGGAGATTCGAACGTGACGTGGGCGTGACGTGGGAGATTCGAACGTGACGTGGGAGATTCGAGCGTGACGTGGGTGTGACGTGGGCGATTCGAAAGTGACGTGGGTGTGACGTGGGCGATTCGAACTTGACGTGGGCGTGACGTGGGAAATTCGAACGTGACGTGGGTGTGTCGTGGGTGATTCGAACGTGACGTGGGCGTGACATGGGTGATTCGAACGTGACGTGGGTGTGACGTGGGAAATTCGAACGTGACGTGGGCGTGACGTGGGTGATTCGAACGTGACGTGGGCGTGACGTGGGTATTTGGAATGTGACGTGGGTGTTTGGAACGTGACGTGGGTGTGACGTGGGCTATTCGAACGTGACGTGGGTGTGTCGTGGGTGATTCGAACGTGACGTGGGAGATTCGAACGTGACGTGGGTGTGACGTGGGCGATTCGAACGTGACGTGGGTGTGTCGTGGGAGATTCGAACGTGACGTGGGTGTGACGTGGGAGATTCGAACGTGACGTGGGTGTGAAGTGGGAGATTCGAACGTCACGTGGGAGATTCGAACGTGACGTGAATGTGAAGTGGGAGATTCGAACGTGACGTGGACGTTACGTGAGTGTTTGGAACGTGACGTGGGCGTGAACTGGGTGATTCGAACCTGACGTGGGTGTTTGGAACGTGACGTGGGTGTGACGTGGGAGATTCGAACGTGACGTGGGTGTGTCGTGGGTGATTCGAACGTGACGTGGGCGTGACGTGGGTGATTCGAACGTGACGTGGGTGTGACGTGGGAGATTCGAACGTGACGTGGGAGATTCGAACGTGACGTGGGTGTGACGTGGGAGATTCGAACGTGACGTGGGTGTGACGTGGGCGATTCGAACGTGACGTGGGTGTGTCGTGGGAGATTCGAACGTGACGTGGGCGTGACGTGGGAAATTCGAACGTGACGTGGGTGTGTCGTGGGTGATTCGAACGTGACGTGGGCGTGACATTGGTGATTCGAACGTGACGTGGGTGTGACGTGGGTGATTCGAACGTGACGTGGGCGTGACATGTGTGATTCGAACGTGACGTGGGCGTGACATGGGTGATTCGAACGTGACGTGGGCGTGACGTGGGAGATTCGAACGTGACGTGGGAGATTCGAACGTGACGTGGGTGATTCGAAAGTGACGTGGGTGTGACGTGGGTGATTCGAACGTGACGTGGGTGATTCGAAAGTGACGTGGGTGTGACGTGGGTGTGACGTGGGCGATTCGAACTTGACGTGGGCGTGATGTGGGTGATTCGAACGTGACGTGGGTGTGAAGTGGGCGATTCGAACGTGACGTGGGCGTGACGTGGGTGATTCGAACGTGACGTGGGCGTGACGTGGGAGATTCGAACGTGACGTGGGTGTGACGTGGGTGATACGAACGTGACCTGGACGTGACGTGGGAGATTCGAACGTGACGTGGGAGATTCGAACGTGACGTGGGTGTGTCGTGGGAGATTCGAACGTGACGTGGGCGTGACGTGGGAGATTCGAACGTGACGTGGGCGTGACGTGGGAAATTCGAACGTGACCTGGCTGGTTCGAAATTGGCGTGGGTGTGCCGCCGTGCTTCAAGGCTCCCCCACCAAGCAGGGCTCAGAGGCAAGAGCACTGGGAAGGCAGAGCTTGCCTCCGCATGCCTAGGACAGCCCCCACCACGAGTGCCCGGCTCCCTTGCCTCCCCTCCGCAAGCCTACACCAGCTGTCCTCACACCTTGGCACTAGCACTGTGAGGCTGTTGCAAGGCAGGAGCACGGTTGTTCGATATGTGCTTCGAAGGCGACGTGGGTGTGACGTGGGAGATTCGAACGTGACGTGGGAGATTCGAAAGTGACGTGGGTGTGACGTGGGAGATTCGAACGTGACGTGGGTGATTCGAAAGTGACGTGGGTGTGACGTGGGAGATTCGAACGTGACGTGGGTGATTCGAAAGTGACGTGGGTGTGACGTGGGAAATTCGAACGTGACGTGGGCGTGACTTGGGTGACTCGAACGCGACGTGAGTGTGAAGTGGGAGATTCGAACGTGACGTGGGAGATTCGAACGTGACGTGAGCGTGAAGTGGTAGATTCGAACGTGACGTGAGCGTGACGTGGGTGATTCGAACGTGACGTGGGTGTGACGTGGGAGATTCGAACGTGACGTGGGAAATTCGAACGTGACGTGGGTGATTCCAAAGTGACGTGGGTGTGACGTGGGTGATTCGAACGTGACGTGGGTGATTCGAAAGTGACGTGGGTGTGACGTGGGTGTGACGAGGGAGATTCGAACGTGACGTGAGCATGACGTGGGAGATTCGAACGTGATGTGAGCGTGACGTTGGAGATTCGAACGTGACGTGGATGTGACGTGGGAAATTCGAACGTGACGTGGGCGTGACGTGGGAGATTCGAACGTGACGTGGGTGATTCGAAAGTGACGTGGGCGTGACGTGGGTGATTCGAACGTGACGTGGGTGTGACGTGGGAGATTCGAACGTGACGTGGGAGATTCGAACGTGACGTGATTGTGAAGTGGGAGATTCGAACGTGACGTGGGTGATTCGAAAGTGACGTGGGTGTGACGTGGGTGTGACGTGGGAGATTCGAACGTGACGTGGGAGATTCGAACGTGACGTGGGTGTGAAGTGGGAGATTCGAACGTGACGTGGGTGATTCGAAAGTGACGTGGGTGTGACGTGGGTGTGACGAGGGAGTTCCGAACGTGACGTGGGTGTGACGTGGGTGATTCGAACGTGACGTGGGTGTGTCGTGGGTGATTCGAACGTGAGGTGGGTGTGACATGTGTGATTCGAACGTGACGTGGGTGTGTCGTGGGTGATTCGAACGTGACGTGGGCGTGACATGTGTGATTCGAACGTGACGTGGGTGTGACGTGGGTGATTCGAACGTGACGTGGGCGTGACGTGGGTGATTCGAACGTGACGTGGGCGTGACGTGGGAGATTCGAACGTGACGTGGTTGATTCGAAAGTGACGTGAGTGTGAAGTGGGAGATTCGAACGTGACGTGGGTGTGACGTGGGTGATACGAACGTGACCTGGACGTGACGTGGGAGATTCGAACGTGACGTGGGAGATTCGAACGTGACGTGGGTGTGTCGTGGCAGATTCGAACGTGACGTGGGCGTGACGTGGGAGATTCGAACGTGACGTGGGCGTGACGTGGGAAATTCGAACGTGACGTGGGTGTTTGGAACGTGACGTGGGCGTGACGTGGGTGATTCGAACGTGACGTGGGTGTGACGTGGGTGATTCGAACGTGACGTGGGTGTGACGTGGGAGATTCGAACGTGACGTGGGCGTGACGTTGGAAATACGAACGTGACGTGGGTGTGACGTGGGTGATTCGAACGTGACGTGGGTGTGACGTGGGAGATTAGAACGTGACGTGGGTGTGTCGTGGGTGATTCGAACGTGACGGGGGCGTGACGTGGGAGATTCGAACGTGACGTGGGTGATTCGAACGTGACGTGGGTGTGACGTGGGTGTGACGTGGGAGTTTCGAACGTGACGGGGGTGTGACGTGGGAGATTCGAACGTGACGTGGGCGTGACGTGGGTGATTCGAACGTGACGTGGGCGTGACGTGGGTATTTGGAACGTGACGTGGGTGTTTGGAACGTGACGTGGGTGTGACGTGGGCTATTCGAACGTGACGTGGGTGTGTCGTGGGTGATTCGAACGTGACGTGGGTGATTCGAACGTGACGTGGGTGTGACGTGGGCGATTCGAACGTGACGTGGGTGTGTCGTGGGAGATTCGAACGTGACGTGGGTGTGACGTGGGAGATTCGAACGTGACGTGGGTGTGAAGTGGGAGATTCGAACGTCACGTGGGAGATTCGAACGTGACGTGAATGTGAAGTGGGAGATTCGAACGTGACGTGGACGTTACGTGAGTGTTTGGAACGTGACGTGGGCGTGAACTGGGTGATTCGAACCTGACGTGGGTGTTTGGAACGTGACGTGGGTGTGACGTGGGAGATTCGAACGTGACGTGGGTGTGTCGTGGGTGATTCGAACGTGACGTGGGCGTGACGTGGGTGATTCGAACGTGACGTGGGTGTGACGTGGGAGATTCGAACGTGACGTGGGAGATTCGAACGTGACGTGGGTGTGACGTGGGAGATTCGAACGTGACGTGGGTGTGACGTGGGCGATTCGAACGTGACGTGGGTGTGTCGTGGGAGATTCGAACGTGACGTGGGCGTGACGTGGGAAATTCGAACGTGACGTGGGTGTGTCGTGGGTGACTCGAACGTGACGTGGGCGTGACATTGGTGATTCGAACGTGACGTGGGTGTGACGTGGGTGATTCGAACGTGACGTGGGCGTGACATGTGTGATTCGAACGTGACGTGGGCGTGACATGGGTGATTCGAACGTGACGTGGGCGTGACGTGGGAGATTCGAACGTGACGTGGGAGATTCGAACGTGACGTGGGTGATTCGAAAGTGACGTGGGTGTGACGTGGGTGATTCGAACGTGACGTGGGTGATTCGAAAGTGACGTGGGTGTGACGTGGGTGTGACGTGGGCGATTCGAACTTGACGTGGGCGTGATGTGGGTGATTCGAACGTGACGTGGGTGTGAAGTGGGCGATTCGAACGTGACGTGGGCGTGACGTGGGTGATTCGAACGTGACGTGGGCGTGACGTGGGAGATTCGAACGTGACGTGGGTGTGACGTGGGTGATACGAACGTGACCTGGACGTGACGTGGGAGATTCGAACGTGACGTGGGAGATTCGAACGTGACGTGGGTGTGTCGTGGGAGATTCGAACGTGACGTGGGCGTGACGTGGGAGATTCGAACGTGACGTGGGTGTGACGTGGGAAATTCGAACGTGACCTGGCTGGTTCGAAATTGGCGTGGGTGTGCCGCCGTGCTTCAAGGCTCCCCCACCAAGCAGGGCTCAGAGGCAAGAGCACTGGGAAGGCAGAGCTTGCCTCCGCATGCCTAGGACAGCCCCCACCACGAGTGCCCGGCTCCCTTGCCTCCCCTCCGCAAGCCTACACCAGCTGTCCTCACACCTTGGCACTAGCACTGTGAGGCTGTTGCAAGGCAGGAGCACGGTTGTTCGATATGTGCTTCGAAGGCGACGTGGGTGTGACGTGGGTGATTCGAACGTGACGTGGGAGATTCGAAAGTGACGTGGGTGTGACGTGGGAGATTCGAACGTGACGTGGGTGATTCGAAAGTGACGTGGGTGTGACGTGGGAAATTCGAACGTGACGTGGGCGTGACTTGGGTGACTCGAACGCGACGTGAGTGTGAAGTGGGAGATTCGAACGTGACGTGGGAGATTCGAACGTGACGTGAGCGTGAAGTGGTAGATTCGAACGTGACGTGAGCGTGACGTGGGTGATTCGAACGTGACGTGGGTGTGACGTGGGAGATTCGAACGTGACGTGGGAAATTCGAACGTGACGTGGGTGATTCCAAAGTGACGTGGGTGTGACGTGGGTGATTCGAACGTGACGTGGGTGATTCGAAAGTGACGTGGGTGTGACGTGGGTGTGACGTGGGAGATTCGAACGTGACGTGAGCATGACGTGGGAGATTCGAACGTGATGTGAGCGTGACGTTGGAGATTCGAACGTGACGTGGATGTGACGTGGGAAATTCGAACGTGACGTGGGCGTGACGTGGGAGATTCGAACGTGACGTGGGCGTGACGTGGGAGATTCGAACGTGACGTGGGAGATTCGAGCGTGACGTGGGTGTGACGTGGGCGATTCGAAAGTGACGTGGGTGTGACGTGGGCGATTCGAACTTGACGTGGGCGTGACGTGGGAAATTCGAACGTGACGTGGGTGTGTCGTGGGTGATTCGAACGTGACGTGGGCGTGACATGGGTGATTCGAACGTGACGTGGGTGTGACGTGGGAAATTCGAACGTGACGTGGGCGTGACGTGGGTGATTCGAACGTGACGGGGGTGTGACGTGGGAAATGCGAACGTGACGTGGGCGTGACGTGGGTGTGACGTGGGAGATTCGAACGTGACGTGGGTGATTCGAACGTGACATGAGTGTGAAGTGGGAGATTCGAACGTGACGTGGACGTGACGTGAGTGTTTGGAACGTGACGTGAGCGTGAGGTGGGAGATACGAACCTGACGTGGGTGTTTGGAACGTGACATGGGTGTGACGTGGGAGATTCGAACGTGACGTGGGTGTGTCGTGGGTGATTCGAACGTGACGTGGGCGTGACGTGGGTGATTCGAACGTGACGTGGGTGTGACGTGGGAGATTCGAACGTGACGTGGGAGATTCGAACGTGACGTGGGTGTGACGTGGGAGATTCGAACGTGACGTGGGTGATTCGAACGTGACGTGGGTGTGACGTGGGAGATTCGAACGTGACGTGGGTGTGTCGTGGGAGATTCGAACGTGACGTGGGCGTGACGTGGGAAATTCGAACGTGACGTGGGTGTGTCGTGGGTGATTCGAACGTGACGTGGGCGTGACATGGGTGATTCGTACGTGACGTGGGCGTGACGTGGGTGATTCGAACGTGACGTGGGCGTGACATGTGTGATTCGAACGTGACGTGGGCGTGACGTGGGAGATTCGAACGTGACGTGGGAGATTCGAACGTGACGTGGGTGATTCGAAAGTGACGTGGGTGTGACGTGGGTGATTCGAACGTGACATGGGTGATTCGAAAGTGACGTGGGTGTGACGTGGGTGTGACGTGGGCGATTCGAACTTGAGGTGGGCGTGATGTGGGTGATTCGAACGTGACGTTGGCGTGACGTGGGCGATTCGAACGTGACGTGGGCGTGACGTGGGTGATTCGAACGTGACGTGGGCGTGACGTGGGTGATTCGAACGTGACGTGGGTGTGACGTGGGTGATTCGAACGTGACATGGGCGTGACGTGGGAGATTCGAACTTGACGAGGGTGTGAAGTGAGCGTGACGTGGAAAATTCGAACGTGACGTGGGCGTGACGTGGATGATTCGAACGTGACGTGGGCGTGACGTGGGAGATTCGAACGTGACGTGGGTGTGGCGTGGTTGTTTCGAACGTGACGTGGGTGTGATGTGGGCGATTCGAACGTGACGTGGGTGTGTCGTGGGTGATTCGAACGTGACGTGGGCGTGACATGTGTGATTCGAACGTGACGTGGTTGTGACGTGGGTGATTCGAACGTGACGTGGGCGTGACGTGGGTGATTCGAACGTGACGTGGGCGTGACGTGGGAGATTCGAACGTGACGTGGGTGATTCGAACGTGACGTGAGTGTGAAGTGGGAGATTCGAACGTGACGTGGGTGATTCGAAAGTGACGTGGGTGTGACGTGGGTGTGACGTGGGAGTTTCGAAAGTGACGGGGGTGTGACGTGGGAGATTCGAACGTGACGTGGGTGTGTCGTGGGAGATTCCAACGTGACGTGGGCGTGACGTGGGTAATTCGAACGTGACGTGGGTGTGACGTGGGTGATTCGAACGTGACGTGGGTGTGACGTGAGTGTTTGGAACGTGACGTGGGCGTGACCTGGGTGATTCGAACCTGACGTGGGTGTTTGGAACGTGACGTGGGTGTGACGTGGGAGATTCGAACGTAACGTGGGTGTGTCGTGGGAGATTCGAACGTGACGTGGGCGTGACGTGGGTGATTCGAACGTGACGTGGGCGTGACGTGGGAGATTCGAACGTGACGTGGGTGTGACGTGGGTGATACGAACGTGACCTGGACGTGACGTGGGAGATTCGAACGTGACGTGGGAGATTCGAACGTGACGTGGGTGTGTCGTGGGAGATTCGAACGTGACGTGGGCGTGACGTGGGAGATTCGAACGTGACGTGGGTGTGACGTGGGAAATTCGAACGTGACCTGGCTGGTTCGAAATTGGCGTGGGTGTGCCGCCGTGCTTCAAGGCTCCCCCACCAAGCAGGGCTCAGAGGCAAGAGCACTGGGAAGGCAGAGCTTGCCTCCGCATGCCTAGGACAGCCCCCACCACGAGTGCCCGGCTCCCTTGCCTCCCCTCCGCAAGCCTACACCAGCTGTCCTCACACCTTGGCACTAGCACTGTGAGGCTGTTGCAAGGCAGGAGCACGGTTGTTCGATATGTGCTTCGAAGGCGACGTGGGTGTGACGTGGGTGATTCGAACGTGACGTGGGAGATTCGAAAGTGACGTGGGTGTGACGTGGGAGATTCGAACGTGACGTGGGTGATTCGAAAGTGACGTGGGTGTGACGTGGGAAATTCGAACGTGACGTGGGCGTGACTTGGGTGACTCGAACGCGACGTGAGTGTGAAGTGGGAGATTCGAACGTGACGTGGGAGATTCGAACGTGACGTGAGCGTGAAGTGGTAGATTCGAACGTGACGTGAGCGTGACGTGGGTGATTCGAACGTGACGTGGGTGTGACGTGGGAGATTCGAACGTGACGTGGGAAATTCGAACGTGACGTGGGTGATTCCAAAGTGACGTGGGTGTGACGTGGGTGATTCGAACGTGACGTGGGTGATTCGAAAGTGACGTGGGTGTGACGTGGGTGTGACGTGGGAGATTCGAACGTGACGTGAGCATGACGTGGGAGATTCGAACGTGATGTGAGCGTGACGTTGGAGATTCGAACGTGACGTGGATGTGACGTGGGAAATTCGAACGTGACGTGGGCGTGACGTGGGAGATTCGAACGTGACGTGGGCGTGACGTGGGAGATTCGAACGTGACGTGGGAGATTCGAGCGTGACGTGGGTGTGACGTGGGCGATTCGAAAGTGACGTGGGTGTGACGTGGGCGATTCGAACTTGACGTGGGCGTGACGTGGGAAATTCGAACGTGACGTGGGTGTGTCGTGGGTGATTCGAACGTGACGTGGGCGTGACATGGGTGATTCGAACGTGACGTGGGTGTGACGTGGGAAATTCGAACGTGACGTGGGCGTGACGTGGGTGATTCGAACGTGACGGGGGTGTGACGTGGGAAATGCGAACGTGACGTGGGCGTGACGTGGGTGTGACGTGGGTGATTCGAACGTGACGTGGGCGTGACGTGGGAGATTCGAACGTGACGTGGGTGATTCGAACGTGACATGAGTGTGAAGTGGGAGATTCGAACGTGACGTGGACGTGACGTGAGTGTTTGGAACGTGACGTGAGCGTGAGGTGGGAGATACGAACCTGACGTGGGTGTTTGGAACGTGACATGGGTGTGACGTGGGAGATTCGAACGTGACGTGGGTGTGTCGTGGGTGATTCGAACGTGACGTGGGCGTGACGTGGGTGATTCGAACGTGACGTGGGTGTGACGTGGGAGATTCGAACGTGACGTGGGAGATTCGAACGTGACGTGGGTGTGACGTGGGAGATTCGAACGTGACGTGGGTGATTCGAACGTGACGTGGGTGTGACGTGGGAGATTCGAACGTGACGTGGGTGTGTCGTGGGAGATTCGAACGTGACGTGGGCGTGACGTGGGAAATTCGAACGTGACGTGGGTGTGTCGTGGGTGATTCGAACGTGACGTGGGCGTGACATGGGTGATTCGTACGTGACGTGGGCGTGACGTGGGTGATTCGAACGTGACGTGGGCGTGACATGTGTGATTCGAACGTGACGTGGGCGTGACGTGGGAGATTCGAACGTGACGTGGGAGATTCGAACGTGACGTGGGTGATTCGAAAGTGACGTGGGTGTGACGTGGGTGATTCGAACGTGACATGGGTGATTCGAAAGTGACGTGGGTGTGACGTGGGTGTGACGTGGGCGATTCGAACTTGAGGTGGGCGTGATGTGGGTGATTCGAACGTGACGTTGGCGTGACGTGGGCGATTCGAACGTGACGTGGGCGTGACGTGGGTGATTCGAACGTGACGTGGGCGTTACGTGGGTGATTCGAACGTGACGTGGGTGTGACGTGGGTGATTCGAACGTGACATGGGCGTGACGTGGGAGATTCGAACTTGACGAGGGTGTGAAGTGAGCGTGACGTGGAAAATTCGAACGTGACGTGGGCGTGACGTGGATGATTCGAACGTGACGTGGGCGTGACGTGGGAGATTCGAACGTGACGTGGGTGTGGCGTGGTTGTTTCGAACGTGACGTGGGTGTGATGTGGGCGATTCGAACGTGACGTGGGTGTGTCGTGGGTGATTCGAACGTGACGTGGGCGTGACATGTGTGATTCGAACGTGACGTGGTTGTGACGTGGGTGATTCGAACGTGACGTGGGCGTGACGTGGGTGATTCGAACGTGACGTGGGCGTGACGTGGGAGATTCGAACGTGACGTGGGTGATTCGAACGTGACGTGAGTGTGAAGTGGGAGATTCGAACGTGACGTGGGTGATTCGAAAGTGACGTGGGTGTGACGTGGGTGTGACGTGGGAGTTTCGAACGTGACGGGGGTGTGACGTGGGAGATTCGAACGTGACGTGGGTGTGTCGTGGGAGATTCCAACGTGACGTGGGCGTGACGTGGGTAATTCGAACGTGACGTGGGTGTGACGTGGGTGATTCGAACGTGACGTGGGTGTGACGTGAGTGTTTGGAACGTGACGTGGGCGTGACCTGGGTGATTCGAACCTGACGTGGGTGTTTGGAACGTGACGTGGGTGTGACGTGGGAGATTCGAACGTAACGTGGGTGTGTCGTGGGTGATTCGAACGTGACGTGGGCGTGACGTGGGTGATTCGAACGTGACGTGGGTGTGACGTGGGAGATTCGAACGTGACGTGGAAGATTCGAACGTGACGTCGGTGTGACGTGGGAGATTCGAACGTGACGTGGGTGATTCGAACGTGACGTGGGTGTGTCGTGGGAGATTCGAACGTGACGTGGGCGTGACGTGGGTATTTGGAACGTGACGTGGGTGTGACGTGTGCGATTCGAACGTGACATGGGTGTGACGTGGGTGATTCGAACGTGACATGGGCGTTACGTGGGAAATACGAACATGACGTGGGCGTCACGTTGGTGATTCGAAAGTGACGTGGGCGTGACGTGGGAGATTCGAACGTGACGTGGGTGTGACGTGGGAGATTCGAACGTGACGTGGGAGATTCGAACGTGACGTGGGCGTGACGTGGGAGATTCGAACGTGACGTGGGTGATTCGAACGTGACGTGGGCGTGACGTGGGAGATTCGAACGTGACGTGGGCGTGACGTGGGAAATTCGAACGTGACGTGGGCGTGACGTGGATGTTTCGAACGTGACGTGGGCGTGACGTGGGTGATTCGAACGTGACGGGGGTGTGAGGTGGGAAATGCGAACGTGACGTGGGTGTGACGTGAATATTCGAACGTGACGTGAGCGTGACATGTGTGATTCGAACGTGACGTGGGCGTGACATGGGTGATTCGAACGTGACGTGGGAGATTCGAACGTGACGTGGGTGATTCGAAAGTGACGTGGGTGTGACGTGGGTGATTCGAACGTGACGTGGGTGATTCGAAAGTGACGTGGGTGTGACGTGGGTGTGACGTGGGCGATTCGAACTTGACGTGGGCGTGATGTGGGTGATTCGAACGTGACGTGGGTGTGAAGTGGGCGATTCGAACGTGACGTGGGCGTGACGTGGGTGATTCGAACGTGACGTGGGCGTGACGTGGGAGATTCGAACGTGACGTGGGTGTGACGTGGGTGATACGAACGTGACCTGGACGTGACGTGGGAGATTCGAACGTGACGTGGGAGATTCGAACGTGACGTGGGTGTGTCGTGGGAGATTCGAACGTGACGTGGGCGTGACGTGGGAGATTCGAACGTGACGTGGGTGTGACGTGGGAAATTCGAACGTGACCTGGCTGGTTCGAAATTGGCGTGGGTGTGCCGCCGTGCTTCAAGGCTCCCCCACCAAGCAGGGCTCAGAGGCAAGAGCACTGGGAAGGCAGAGCTTGCCTCCGCATGCCTAGGACAGCCCCCACCACGAGTGCCCGGCTCCCTTGCCTCCCCTCCGCAAGCCTACACCAGCTGTCCTCACACCTTGGCACTAGCACTGTGAGGCTGTTGCAAGGCAGGAGCACGGTTGTTCGATATGTGCTTCGAAAGTGACGTGGGTGTGACGTGGGAGATTCGAACGTGACGTGGGTGATTCGAAAGTGACGTGGGTGTGACGTGGGAAATTCGAACGTGACGTGGGCGTGACTTGGGTGACTCGAACGCGACGTGAGTGTGAAGTGGGAGATTCGAACGTGACGTGGGAGATTCGAACGTGACGTGAGCGTGAAGTGGTAGATTCGAACGTGACGTGAGCGTGACGTGGGTGATTCGAACGTGACGTGGGTGTGACGTGGGAGATTCGAACGTGACGTGGGAAATTCGAACGTGACGTGGGTGATTCCAAAGTGACGTGGGTGTGACGTGGGTGATTCGAACGTGACGTGGGTGATTCGAAAGTGACGTGGGTGTGACGTGGGTGTGACGTGGGAGATTCGAACGTGACGTGAGCATGACGTGGGAGATTCGAACGTGATGTGAGCGTGACGTTGGAGATTCGAACGTGACGTGGATGTGACGTGGGAAATTCGAACGTGACGTGGGCGTGACGTGGGAGATTCGAACGTGACGTGGGCGTGACGTGGGAGATTCGAACGTGACGTGGGAGATTCGAGCGTGACGTGGGTGTGACGTGGGCGATTCGAAAGTGACGTGGGTGTGACGTGGGCGATTCGAACTTGACGTGGGCGTGACGTGGGAAATTCGAACGTGACGTGGGTGTGTCGTGGGTGATTCGAACGTGACGTGGGCGTGACATGGGTGATTCGAACGTGACGTGGGTGTGACGTGGGAAATTCGAACGTGACGTGGGCGTGACGTGGGTGATTCGAACGTGACGGGGGTGTGACGTGGGAAATGCGAACGTGACGTGGGCGTGACGTGGGTGTGACGTGGGTGATTCGAACGTGACGTGGGCGTGACGTGGGAGATTCGAACGTGACGTGGGTGATTCGAACGTGACATGAGTGTGAAGTGGGAGATTCGAACGTGACGTGGACGTGACGTGAGTGTTTGGAACGTGACGTGAGCGTGAGGTGGGAGATACGAACCTGACGTGGGTGTTTGGAACGTGACATGGGTGTGACGTGGGAGATTCGAACGTGACGTGGGTGTGTCGTGGGTGATTCGAACGTGACGTGGGCGTGACGTGGGTGATTCGAACGTGACGTGGGTGTGACGTGGGAGATTCGAACGTGACGTGGGAGATTCGAACGTGACGTGGGTGTGACGTGGGAGATTCGAACGTGACGTGGGTGATTCGAACGTGACGTGGGTGTGACGTGGGAGATTCGAACGTGACGTGGGTGTGTCGTGGGAGATTCGAACGTGACGTGGGCGTGACGTGGGAAATTCGAACGTGACGTGGGTGTGTCGTGGGTGATTCGAACGTGACGTGGGCGTGACATGGGTGATTCGTACGTGACGTGGGCGTGACGTGGGTGATTCGAACGTGACGTGGGCGTGACATGTGTGATTCGAACGTGACGTGGGCGTGACGTGGGAGATTCGAACGTGACGTGGGAGATTCGAACGTGACGTGGGTGATTCGAAAGTGACGTGGGTGTGACGTGGGTGATTCGAACGTGACATGGGTGATTCGAAAGTGACGTGGGTGTGACGTGGGTGTGACGTGGGCGATTCGAACTTGAGGTGGGCGTGATGTGGGTGATTCGAACGTGACGTTGGCGTGACGTGGGCGATTCGAACGTGACGTGGGCGTGACGTGGGTGATTCGAACGTGACGTGGGCGTTACGTGGGTGATTCGAACGTGACGTGGGTGTGACGTGGGTGATTCGAACGTGACATGGGCGTGACGTGGGAGATTCGAACTTGACGAGGGTGTGAAGTGAGCGTGACGTGGAAAATTCGAACGTGACGTGGGCGTGACGTGGATGATTCGAACGTGACGTGGGCGTGACGTGGGAGATTCGAACGTGACGTGGGTGTGGCGTGGTTGTTTCGAACGTGACGTGGGTGTGATGTGGGCGATTCGAACGTGACGTGGGTGTGTCGTGGGTGATTCGAACGTGACGTGGGCGTGACATGTGTGATTCGAACGTGACGTGGTTGTGACGTGGGTGATTCGAACGTGACGTGGGCGTGACGTGGGTGATTCGAACGTGACGTGGGCGTGACGTGGGAGATTCGAACGTGACGTGGGTGATTCGAACGTGACGTGAGTGTGAAGTGGGAGATTCGAACGTGACGTGGGTGATTCGAAAGTGACGTGGGTGTGACGTGGGTGTGACGTGGGAGTTTCGAAAGTGACGGGGGTGTGACGTGGGAGATTCGAACGTGACGTGGGTGTGTCGTGGGAGATTCCAACGTGACGTGGGCGTGACGTGGGTAATTCGAACGTGACGTGGGTGTGACGTGGGTGATTCGAACGTGACGTGGGTGTGACGTGAGTGTTTGGAACGTGACGTGGGCGTGACCTGGGTGATTCGAACCTGACGTGGGTGTTTGGAACGTGACGTGGGTGTGACGTGGGAGATTCGAACGTAACGTGGGTGTGTCGTGGGAGATTCGAACGTGACGTGGGCGTGACGTGGGTGATTCGAACGTGACGTGGGCGTGACGTGGGAGATTCGAACGTGACGTGGGTGTGACGTGGGTGATACGAACGTGACCTGGACGTGACGTGGGAGATTCGAACGTGACGTGGGAGATTCGAACGTGACGTGGGTGTGTCGTGGGAGATTCGAACGTGACGTGGGCGTGACGTGGGAGATTCGAACGTGACGTGGGTGTGACGTGGGAAATTCGAACGTGACCTGGCTGGTTCGAAATTGGCGTGGGTGTGCCGCCGTGCTTCAAGGCTCCCCCACCAAGCAGGGCTCAGAGGCAAGAGCACTGGGAAGGCAGAGCTTGCCTCCGCATGCCTAGGACAGCCCCCACCACGAGTGCCCGGCTCCCTTGCCTCCCCTCCGCAAGCCTACACCAGCTGTCCTCACACCTTGGCACTAGCACTGTGAGGCTGTTGCAAGGCAGGAGCACGGTTGTTCGATATGTGCTTCGAAGGCGACGTGGGTGTGACGTGGGTGATTCGAACGTGACGTGGGAGATTCGAAAGTGACGTGGGTGTGACGTGGGAGATTCGAACGTGACGTGGGTGATTCGAAAGTGACGTGGGTGTGACGTGGGAAATTCGAACGTGACGTGGGCGTGACTTGGGTGACTCGAACGCGACGTGAGTGTGAAGTGGGAGATTCGAACGTGACGTGGGAGATTCGAACGTGACGTGAGCGTGAAGTGGTAGATTCGAACGTGACGTGAGCGTGACGTGGGTGATTCGAACGTGACGTGGGTGTGACGTGGGAGATTCGAACGTGACGTGGGAAATTCGAACGTGACGTGGGTGATTCCAAAGTGACGTGGGTGTGACGTGGGTGATTCGAACGTGACGTGGGTGATTCGAAAGTGACGTGGGTGTGACGTGGGTGTGACGTGGGAGATTCGAACGTGACGTGAGCATGACGTGGGAGATTCGAACGTGATGTGAGCGTGACGTTGGAGATTCGAACGTGACGTGGATGTGACGTGGGAAATTCGAACGTGACGTGGGCGTGACGTGGGAGATTCGAACGTGACGTGGGCGTGACGTGGGAGATTCGAACGTGACGTGGGAGATTCGAGCGTGACGTGGGTGTGACGTGGGCGATTCGAAAGTGACGTGGGTGTGACGTGGGCGATTCGAACTTGACGTGGGCGTGACGTGGGAAATTCGAACGTGACGTGGGTGTGTCGTGGGTGATTCGAACGTGACGTGGGCGTGACATGGGTGATTCGAACGTGACGTGGGTGTGACGTGGGAAATTCGAACGTGACGTGGGCGTGACGTGGGTGATTCGAACGTGACGGGGGTGTGACGTGGGAAATGCGAACGTGACGTGGGCGTGACGTGGGTGTGACGTGGGTGATTCGAACGTGACGTGGGCGTGACGTGGGAGATTCGAACGTGACGTGGGTGATTCGAACGTGACATGAGTGTGAAGTGGGAGATTCGAACGTGACGTGGACGTGACGTGAGTGTTTGGAACGTGACGTGAGCGTGAGGTGGGAGATACGAACCTGACGTGGGTGTTTGGAACGTGACATGGGTGTGACGTGGGAGATTCGAACGTGACGTGGGTGTGTCGTGGGTGATTCGAACGTGACGTGGGCGTGACGTGGGTGATTCGAACGTGACGTGGGTGTGACGTGGGAGATTCGAACGTGACGTGGGAGATTCGAACGTGACGTGGGTGTGACGTGGGAGATTCGAACGTGACGTGGGTGATTCGAACGTGACGTGGGTGTGACGTGGGAGATTCGAACGTGACGTGGGTGTGTCGTGGGAGATTCGAACGTGACGTGGGCGTGACGTGGGAAATTCGAACGTGACGTGGGTGTGTCGTGGGTGATTCGAACGTGACGTGGGCGTGACATGGGTGATTCGTACGTGACGTGGGCGTGACGTGGGTGATTCGAACGTGACGTGGGCGTGACATGTGTGATTCGAACGTGACGTGGGCGTGACGTGGGAGATTCGAACGTGACGTGGGAGATTCGAACGTGACGTGGGTGATTCGAAAGTGACGTGGGTGTGACGTGGGTGATTCGAACGTGACATGGGTGATTCGAAAGTGACGTGGGTGTGACGTGGGTGTGACGTGGGCGATTCGAACTTGAGGTGGGCGTGATGTGGGTGATTCGAACGTGACGTTGGCGTGACGTGGGCGATTCGAACGTGACGTGGGCGTGACGTGGGTGATTCGAACGTGACGTGGGCGTTACGTGGGTGATTCGAACGTGACGTGGGTGTGACGTGGGTGATTCGAACGTGACATGGGCGTGACGTGGGAGATTCGAACTTGACGAGGGTGTGAAGTGAGCGTGACGTGGAAAATTCGAACGTGACGTGGGCGTGACGTGGATGATTCGAACGTGACGTGGGCGTGACGTGGGAGATTCGAACGTGACGTGGGTGTGGCGTGGTTGTTTCGAACGTGACGTGGGTGTGATGTGGGCGATTCGAACGTGACGTGGGTGTGTCGTGGGTGATTCGAACGTGACGTGGGCGTGACATGTGTGATTCGAACGTGACGTGGTTGTGACGTGGGTGATTCGAACGTGACGTGGGCGTGACGTGGGTGATTCGAACGTGACGTGGGCGTGACGTGGGAGATTCGAACGTGACGTGGGTGATTCGAACGTGACGTGAGTGTGAAGTGGGAGATTCGAACGTGACGTGGGTGATTCGAAAGTGACGTGGGTGTGACGTGGGTGTGACGTGGGAGTTTCGAACGTGACGGGGGTGTGACGTGGGAGATTCGAACGTGACGTGGGTGTGTCGTGGGAGATTCCAACGTGACGTGGGCGTGACGTGGGTAATTCGAACGTGACGTGGGTGTGACGTGGGTGATTCGAACGTGACGTGGGTGTGACGTGAGTGTTTGGAACGTGACGTGGGCGTGACCTGGGTGATTCGAACCTGACGTGGGTGTTTGGAACGTGACGTGGGTGTGACGTGGGAGATTCGAACGTAACGTGGGTGTGTCGTGGGTGATTCGAACGTGACGTGGGCGTGACGTGGGTGATTCGAACGTGACGTGGGTGTGACGTGGGAGATTCGAACGTGACGTGGAAGATTCGAACGTGACGTCGGTGTGACGTGGGAGATTCGAACGTGACGTGGGTGATTCGAACGTGACGGGGGTGTGACGTGGGAAATGCGAACGTGACGTGGGCGTGACGTGGGTGTGACGTGGGTGATTCGAACGTGACGTGGGCGTGACGTGGGAGATTCGAACGTGACGTGGGTGATTCGAACGTGACATGAGTGTGAAGTGGGAGATTCGAACGTGACGTGGACGTGACGTGAGTGTTTGGAACGTGACGTGAGCGTGAGGTGGGAGATACGAACCTGACGTGGGTGTTTGGAACGTGACATGGGTGTGACGTGGGAGATTCGAACGTGACGTGGGTGTGTCGTGGGTGATTCGAACGTGACGTGGGCGTGACGTGGGTGATTCGAACGTGACGTGGGTGTGACGTGGGAGATTCGAACGTGACGTGGGAGATTCGAACGTGACGTGGGTGTGACGTGGGAGATTCGAACGTGACGTGGGTGATTCGAACGTGACGTGGGTGTGACGTGGGAGATTCGAACGTGACGTGGGTGTGTCGTGGGAGATTCGAACGTGACGTGGGCGTGACGTGGGAAATTCGAACGTGACGTGGGTGTGTCGTGGGTGATTCGAACGTGACGTGGGCGTGACATGGGTGATTCGTACGTGACGTGGGCGTGACGTGGGTGATTCGAACGTGACGTGGGCGTGACATGTGTGATTCGAACGTGACGTGGGCGTGACGTGGGAGATTCGAACGTGACGTGGGAGATTCGAACGTGACGTGGGTGATTCGAAAGTGACGTGGGTGTGACGTGGGTGATTCGAACGTGACATGGGTGATTCGAAAGTGACGTGGGTGTGACGTGGGTGTGACGTGGGCGATTCGAACTTGAGGTGGGCGTGATGTGGGTGATTCGAACGTGACGTTGGCGTGACGTGGGCGATTCGAACGTGACGTGGGCGTGACGTGGGTGATTCGAACGTGACGTGGGCGTTACGTGGGTGATTCGAACGTGACGTGGGTGTGACGTGGGTGATTCGAACGTGACATGGGCGTGACGTGGGAGATTCGAACTTGACGAGGGTGTGAAGTGAGCGTGACGTGGAAAATTCGAACGTGACGTGGGCGTGACGTGGATGATTCGAACGTGACGTGGGCGTGACGTGGGAGATTCGAACGTGACGTGGGTGTGGCGTGGTTGTTTCGAACGTGACGTGGGTGTGATGTGGGCGATTCGAACGTGACGTGGGTGTGTCGTGGGTGATTCGAACGTGACGTGGGCGTGACATGTGTGATTCGAACGTGACGTGGTTGTGACGTGGGTGATTCGAACGTGACGTGGGCGTGACGTGGGTGATTCGAACGTGACGTGGGCGTGACGTGGGAGATTCGAACGTGACGTGGGTGATTCGAACGTGACGTGAGTGTGAAGTGGGAGATTCGAACGTGACGTGGGTGATTCGAAAGTGACGTGGGTGTGACGTGGGTGTGACGTGGGAGTTTCGAACGTGACGGGGGTGTGACGTGGGAGATTCGAACGTGACGTGGGTGTGTCGTGGGAGATTCCAACGTGACGTGGGCGTGACGTGGGTAATTCGAACGTGACGTGGGTGTGACGTGGGTGATTCGAACGTGACGTGGGTGTGACGTGAGTGTTTGGAACGTGACGTGGGCGTGACCTGGGTGATTCGAACCTGACGTGGGTGTTTGGAACGTGACGTGGGTGTGACGTGGGAGATTCGAACGTAACGTGGGTGTGTCGTGGGTGATTCGAACGTGACGTGGGCGTGACGTGGGTGATTCGAACGTGACGTGGGTGTGACGTGGGAGATTCGAACGTGACGTGGAAGATTCGAACGTGACGTCGGTGTGACGTGGGAGATTCGAACGTGACGTGGGTGATTCGAACGTGACGTGGGTGTGTCGTGGGAGATTCGAACGTGACGTGGGCGTGACGTGGGTATTTGGAACGTGACGTGGGTGTGACGTGTGCGATTCGAACGTGACATGGGTGTGACGTGGGTGATTCGAACGTGACATGGGCGTTACGTGGGAAATACGAACATGACGTGGGCGTCACGTTGGTGATTCGAAAGTGACGTGGGCGTGACGTGGGAGATTCGAACGTGACGTGGGTGTGACGTGGGAGATTCGAACGTGACGTGGGAGATTCGAACGTGACGTGGGCGTGACGTGGGAGATTCGAACGTGACGTGGGTGATTCGAACGTGACGTGGGCGTGACGTGGGAGATTCGAACGTGACGTGGGCGTGACGTGGGAAATTCGAACGTGACGTGGGCGTGACGTGGATGTTTCGAACGTGACGTGGGCGTGACGTGGGTGATTCGAACGTGACGGGGGTGTGAGGTGGGAAATGCGAACGTGACGTGGGTGTGACGTGAATATTCGAACGTGACGTGAGCGTGACATGTGTGATTCGAACGTGACGTGGGCGTGACATGGGTGATTCGAACGTGACGTGGGCGTGACGTGGGAGATTCGAACGTGACGTGGGAGATTCGAACGTAACGTGGGTGATTCGAAAGTGACGTGGGTGTGACGTGGGTGATTCGAACGTGACGTGGGTGATTCGAAAGTGACGTGGGTGTGACGTGGGTGTGACGTGGGCGATTCGAACTTGACGTGGGCGTGATGTGGGTGATTCGAACGTGACGTGGGTGTGAAGTGGGCGATTCGAACGTGACGTGGGCGTGACGTGGGTGATTCGAACGTGACGTGGGCGTGACGTGGGAGATTCGAACGTGACGTGGGTGTGACGTGGGTGATACGAACGTGACCTGGACGTGACGTGGGAGATTCGAACGTGACGTGGGAGATTCGAACGTGACGTGGGTGTGTCGTGGGAGATTCGAACGTGACGTGGGCGTGACGTGGGAGATTCGAACGTGACGTGGGTGTGACGTGGGAAATTCGAACGTGACCTGGCTGGTTCGAAATTGGCGTGGGTGTGCCGCCGTGCTTCAAGGCTCCCCCACCAAGCAGGGCTCAGAGGCAAGAGCACTGGGAAGGCAGAGCTTGCCTCCGCATGCCTAGGACAGCCCCCACCACGAGTGCCCGGCTCCCTTGCCTCCCCTCCGCAAGCCTACACCAGCTGTCCTCACACCTTGGCACTAGCACTGTGAGGCTGTTGCAAGGCAGGAGCACGGTTGTTCGATATGTGCTTCGAAGGCGACGTGGGTGTGACGTGGGTGATTCGAACGTGACGTGGGAGATTCGAAAGTGACGTGGGTGTGACGTGGGAGATTCGAACGTGACGTGGGTGATTCGAAAGTGACGTGGGTGTGACGTGGGAAATTCGAACGTGACGTGGGCGTGACTTGGGTGACTCGAACGCGACGTGAGTGTGAAGTGGGAGATTCGAACGTGACGTGGGAGATTCGAACGTGACGTGAGCGTGAAGTGGTAGATTCGAACGTGACGTGAGCGTGACGTGGGTGATTCGAACGTGACGTGGGTGTGACGTGGGAGATTCGAACGTGACGTGGGAAATTCGAACGTGACGTGGGTGATTCCAAAGTGACGTGGGTGTGACGTGGGTGATTCGAACGTGACGTGGGTGATTCGAAAGTGACGTGGGTGTGACGTGGGTGTGACGTGGGAGATTCGAACGTGACGTGAGCATGACGTGGGAGATTCGAACGTGATGTGAGCGTGACGTTGGAGATTCGAACGTGACGTGGATGTGACGTGGGAAATTCGAACGTGACGTGGGCGTGACGTGGGAGATTCGAACGTGACGTGGGCGTGACGTGGGAGATTCGAACGTGACGTGGGAGATTCGAGCGTGACGTGGGTGTGACGTGGGCGATTCGAAAGTGACGTGGGTGTGACGTGGGCGATTCGAACTTGACGTGGGCGTGACGTGGGAAATTCGAACGTGACGTGGGTGTGTCGTGGGTGATTCGAACGTGACGTGGGCGTGACATGGGTGATTCGAACGTGACGTGGGTGTGACGTGGGAAATTCGAACGTGACGTGGGCGTGACGTGGGTGATTCGAACGTGACGGGGGTGTGACGTGGGAAATGCGAACGTGACGTGGGCGTGACGTGGGTGTGACGTGGGTGATTCGAACGTGACGTGGGCGTGACGTGGGAGATTCGAACGTGACGTGGGTGATTCGAACGTGACATGAGTGTGAAGTGGGAGATTCGAACGTGACGTGGACGTGACGTGAGTGTTTGGAACGTGACGTGAGCGTGAGGTGGGAGATACGAACCTGACGTGGGTGTTTGGAACGTGACATGGGTGTGACGTGGGAGATTCGAACGTGACGTGGGTGTGTCGTGGGTGATTCGAACGTGACGTGGGCGTGACGTGGGTGATTCGAA
Source organism: Apteryx mantelli (assembly GCF_036417845.1). Taxonomy (NCBI): domain Eukaryota; kingdom Metazoa; phylum Chordata; class Aves; order Apterygiformes; family Apterygidae; genus Apteryx; species Apteryx mantelli. The sequence continues at coordinate 26,774,091 of NC_089987.1, forward strand.
CGTGACGTGGGTGTGACGTGGGAGATTCGAACGTGACGTGGGAGATTCGAACGTGACGTGGGTGTGACGTGGGAGATTCGAACGTGACGTGGGTGATTCGAACGTGACGTGGGTGTGACGTGGGAGATTCGAACGTGACGTGGGTGTGTCGTGGGAGATTCGAACGTGACGTGGGCGTGACGTGGGAAATTCGAACGTGACGTGGGTGTGTCGTGGGTGATTCGAACGTGACGTGGGCGTGACATGGGTGATTCGTACGTGACGTGGGCGTGACGTGGGTGATTCGAACGTGACGTGGGCGTGACATGTGTGATTCGAACGTGACGTGGGCGTGACGTGGGAGATTCGAACGTGACGTGGGAGATTCGAACGTGACGTGGGTGATTCGAAAGTGACGTGGGTGTGACGTGGGTGATTCGAACGTGACATGGGTGATTCGAAAGTGACGTGGGTGTGACGTGGGTGTGACGTGGGCGATTCGAACTTGAGGTGGGCGTGATGTGGGTGATTCGAACGTGACGTTGGCGTGACGTGGGCGATTCGAACGTGACGTGGGCGTGACGTGGGTGATTCGAACGTGACGTGGGCGTTACGTGGGTGATTCGAACGTGACGTGGGTGTGACGTGGGTGATTCGAACGTGACATGGGCGTGACGTGGGAGATTCGAACTTGACGAGGGTGTGAAGTGAGCGTGACGTGGGAAATTCGAACGTGACGTGGGCGTGACGTGGATGATTCGAACGTGACGTGGGCGTGACGTGGGAGATTCGAACGTGACGTGGGTGTGGCGTGGTTGTTTCGAACGTGACGTGGGTGTGATGTGGGCGATTCGAACGTGACGTGGGTGTGTCGTGGGTGATTCGAACGTGACGTGGGCGTGACATGTGTGATTCGAACGTGACGTGGTTGTGACGTGGGTGATTCGAACGTGACGTGGGCGTGACGTGGGTGATTCGAACGTGACGTGGGCGTGACGTGGGAGATTCGAACGTGACGTGGGTGATTCGAACGTGACGTGAGTGTGAAGTGGGAGATTCGAACGTGACGTGGGTGATTCGAAAGTGACGTGGGTGTGACGTGGGTGTGACGTGGGAGTTTCGAAAGTGACGGGGGTGTGACGTGGGAGATTCGAACGTGACGTGGGTGTGTCGTGGGAGATTCCAACGTGACGTGGGCGTGACGTGGGTAATTCGAACGTGACGTGGGTGTGACGTGGGTGATTCGAACGTGACGTGGGTGTGACGTGAGTGTTTGGAACGTGACGTGGGCGTGACCTGGGTGATTCGAACCTGACGTGGGTGTTTGGAACGTGACGTGGGTGTGACGTGGGAGATTCGAACGTAACGTGGGTGTGTCGTGGGAGATTCGAACGTGACGTGGGCGTGACGTGGGTGATTCGAACGTGACGTGGGCGTGACGTGGGAGATTCGAACGTGACGTGGGTGTGACGTGGGTGATACGAACGTGACCTGGACGTGACGTGGGAGATTCGAACGTGACGTGGGAGATTCGAACGTGACGTGGGTGTGTCGTGGGAGATTCGAACGTGACGTGGGCGTGACGTGGGAGATTCGAACGTGACGTGGGTGTGACGTGGGAAATTCGAACGTGACCTGGCTGGTTCGAAATTGGCGTGGGTGTGCCGCCGTGCTTCAAGGCTCCCCCACCAAGCAGGGCTCAGAGGCAAGAGCACTGGGAAGGCAGAGCTTGCCTCCGCATGCCTAGGACAGCCCCCACCACGAGTGCCCGGCTCCCTTGCCTCCCCTCCGCAAGCCTACACCAGCTGTCCTCACACCTTGGCACTAGCACTGTGAGGCTGTTGCAAGGCAGGAGCACGGTTGTTCGATATGTGCTTCGAAGGCGACGTGGGTGTGACGTGGGTGATTCGAACGTGACGTGGGAGATTCGAAAGTGACGTGGGTGTGACGTGGGAGATTCGAACGTGACGTGGGTGATTCGAAAGTGACGTGGGTGTGACGTGGGAAATTCGAACGTGACGTGGGCGTGACTTGGGTGACTCGAACGCGACGTGAGTGTGAAGTGGGAGATTCGAACGTGACGTGGGAGATTCGAACGTGACGTGAGCGTGAAGTGGTAGATTCGAACGTGACGTGAGCGTGACGTGGGTGATTCGAACGTGACGTGGGTGTGACGTGGGAGATTCGAACGTGACGTGGGAAATTCGAACGTGACGTGGGTGATTCCAAAGTGACGTGGGTGTGACGTGGGTGATTCGAACGTGACGTGGGTGATTCGAAAGTGACGTGGGTGTGACGTGGGTGTGACGTGGGAGATTCGAACGTGACGTGAGCATGACGTGGGAGATTCGAACGTGATGTGAGCGTGACGTTGGAGATTCGAACGTGACGTGGATGTGACGTGGGAAATTCGAACGTGACGTGGGCGTGACGTGGGAGATTCGAACGTGACGTGGGCGTGACGTGGGAGATTCGAACGTGACGTGGGAGATTCGAGCGTGACGTGGGTGTGACGTGGGCGATTCGAAAGTGACGTGGGTGTGACGTGGGCGATTCGAACTTGACGTGGGCGTGACGTGGGAAATTCGAACGTGACGTGGGTGTGTCGTGGGTGATTCGAACGTGACGTGGGCGTGACATGGGTGATTCGAACGTGACGTGGGTGTGACGTGGGAAATTCGAACGTGACGTGGGCGTGACGTGGGTGATTCGAACGTGACGGGGGTGTGACGTGGGAAATGCGAACGTGACGTGGGCGTGACGTGGGTGTGACGTGGGTGATTCGAACGTGACGTGGGCGTGACGTGGGAGATTCGAACGTGACGTGGGTGATTCGAACGTGACATGAGTGTGAAGTGGGAGATTCGAACGTGACGTGGACGTGACGTGAGTGTTTGGAACGTGACGTGAGCGTGAGGTGGGAGATACGAACCTGACGTGGGTGTTTGGAACGTGACATGGGTGTGACGTGGGAGATTCGAACGTGACGTGGGTGTGTCGTGGGTGATTCGAACGTGACGTGGGCGTGACGTGGGTGATTCGAACGTGACGTGGGTGTGACGTGGGAGATTCGAACGTGACGTGGGAGATTCGAACGTGACGTGGGTGTGACGTGGGAGATTCGAACGTGACGTGGGTGATTCGAACGTGACGTGGGTGTGACGTGGGAGATTCGAACGTGACGTGGGTGTGTCGTGGGAGATTCGAACGTGACGTGGGCGTGACGTGGGAAATTCGAACGTGACGTGGGTGTGTCGTGGGTGATTCGAACGTGACGTGGGCGTGACGTGGGTGATTCGTACGTGACGTGGGCGTGACGTGGGTGATTCGAACGTGACGTGGGCGTGACATGTGTGATTCGAACGTGACGTGGGCGTGACGTGGGAGATTCGAACGTGACGTGGGAGATTCGAACGTGACGTGGGTGATTCGAAAGTGACGTGGGTGTGACGTGGGTGATTCGAACGTGACATGGGTGATTCGAAAGTGACGTGGGTGTGACGTGGGTGTGACGTGGGCGATTCGAACTTGAGGTGGGCGTGATGTGGGTGATTCGAAAGTGACGTTGGCGTGACGTGGGCGATTCGAACGTGACGTGGGCGTGACGTGGGTGATTCGAACGTGACGTGGGCGTTACGTGGGTGATTCGAACGTGACGTGGGTGTGACGTGGGTGATTCGAACGTGACATGGGCGTGACGTGGGAGATTCGAACTTGACGAGGGTGTGAAGTGAGCGTGACGTGGAAAATTCGAACGTGACGTGGGCGTGACGTGGATGATTCGAACGTGACGTGGGCGTGACGTGGGAGATTCGAACGTGACGTGGGTGTGGCGTGGTTGTTTCGAACGTGACGTGGGTGTGATGTGGGCGATTCGAACGTGACGTGGGTGTGTCGTGGGTGATTCGAACGTGACGTGGGCGTGACATGTGTGATTCGAACGTGACGTGGTTGTGACGTGGGTGATTCGAACGTGACGTGGGCGTGACGTGGGTGATTCGAACGTGACGTGGGCGTGACGTGGGAGATTCGAACGTGACGTGGGTGATTCGAACGTGACGTGAGTGTGAAGTGGGAGATTCGAACGTGACGTGGGTGATTCGAAAGTGACGTGGGTGTGACGTGGGTGTGACGTGGGAGTTTCGAACGTGACGGGGGTGTGACGTGGGAGATTCCAACGTGACGTGGGCGTGACGTGGGTAATTCGAACGTGACGTGGGTGTGACGTGGGTGATTCGAACGTGACGTGGGTGTGACGTGAGTGTTTGGAACGTGACGTGGGCGTGACCTGGGTGATTCGAACCTGACGTGGGTGTTTGGAACGTGACGTGGGTGTGACGTGGGAGATTCGAACGTAACGTGGGTGTGTCGTGGGTGATTCGAACGTGACGTGGGCGTGACGTGGGTGATTCGAACGTGACGTGGGTGTGACGTGGGAGATTCGAACGTGACGTGGAAGATTCGAACGTGACGTCGGTGTGACGTGGGAGATTCGAACGTGACGTGGGTGATTCGAACGTGACGTGGGTGTGTCGTGGGAGATTCGAACGTGACGTGGGCGTGACGTGGGTATTTGGAACGTGACGTGGGTGTGACGTGTGCGATTCGAACGTGACATGGGTGTGACGTGGGTGATTCGAACGTGACATGGGCGTTACGTGGGAAATACGAACATGACGTGGGCGTCACGTTGGTGATTCGAAAGTGACGTGGGCGTGACGTGGGAGATTCGAACGTGACGTGGGTGTGACGTGGGAGATTCGAACGTGACGTGGGAGATTCGAACGTGACGTGGGCGTGACGTGGGAGATTCGAACGTGACGTGGGTGATTCGAACGTGACGTGGGCGTGACGTGGGAGATTCGAACGTGACGTGGGCGTGACGTGGGAAATTCGAACGTGACGTGGGCGTGACGTGGATGTTTCGAACGTGACGTGGGCGTGACGTGGGTGATTCGAACGTGACGTGGGTGTGACGTGAATATTCGAACGTGACGTGAGCGTGAAGTGGGAGATTCGAACGTGACGTGGGTGTGACGTGGGAGATTCGAACGTGACGTGGGCGTCACGTGGGAGATTCGAACGTGACGTGGGTGTGACGTGGGTGATTCGAACGTGACGTGGGTGTGACGTGGGAGATTCGAACGTGACGTGAGTGTTTGGAACGTGACGTGGGCGTGACGTGGGAGATTCGAACGTGACCTGGCTGGTTCGAAATTGGCGTGGGTGTGCCGCCCTGCTTCAAGGCTCCCCCACCAAGCAGGGCTCAGAGGCAAGAGCACTGGGAAGGCAGAGCTTCCCTCCGCATGCCTAGGACAGCCCCCACCACGAGTGCCCGGCTCCCTTGCCTCCCCTCCGCAAGCCTACACCAGCTGCCCTCACACCTTGGCACTAGCACTGTGAGGCTGTTGCAAGGCAGGAGCATGGTTGTTCGATATGTGCTTCGAAGGCGAGGTGGGTGTGACGTGGGAGATTCGAACGTGACGTGGGCGTGACGTGGGTGATTCGAACGTGACGTGGGTGTGACGTGGGAGATTCGAACGTGACGTGGGAAATTCGAACGTGACGTGGGTGATTCCAAAGTGACGTGGGTGTGACGTGGGTGATTCGAACGTGACGTGGGTGATTCGAAAGTGACGTGGGTGTGACGTGGGTGTGACGTGGGAGATTCGAACGTGACGTGAGCATGACGTGGGAGATTCGAACGTGATGTGAGCGTGACGTTGGAGATTCGAACGTGACGTGGATGTGACGTGGGAAATTCGAACGTGACGTGGGCGTGACGTGGGAGATTCGAACGTGACGTGGGCGTGACGTGGGAGATTCGAACGTGACGTGGGAGATTCGAGCGTGACGTGGGTGTGACGTGGGCGATTCGAAAGTGACGTGGGTGTGACGTGGGCGATTCGAACTTGACGTGGGCGTGACGTGGGAAATTCGAACGTGACGTGGGTGTGTCGTGGGTGATTCGAACGTGACGTGGGCGTGACATGGGTGATTCGAAAGTGACGTGGGTGTGACGTGGGTGATTCGAACGTGACGTGGGCGTGACGTGGGTGATTCGAACGTGACGTGGGTGTGACGTGGGTGATTCGAACGTGACGTGGGTGATTCGAAAGTGACGTGGGTGTGACGTGGGTGTGACGTGGGAGATTCGAACGTGATGTGGGTGATTCGAACGTGACGTGGGTGTGACGTGGGCGATTCGAACGTGACGTGGGCGTGACGTGGGAGATTCGAAGGTGACATGGGCGTGACGTGGGAAATTCGAACGTGACATGGGTGTGACGTGGGTGATTCGAACGTGACGTGGGCGTGACATGGGTGATTCGAACGTGACGTGGGTGTGACGTGGGAAATTCGAACGTGACGTGGGCGTGACGTGGGTGATTCGAACGTGACGGGGGTGTGACGTGGGAAATGCGAACGTGACGTGGGCGTGACGTGGGTGTGACGTGGGTGATTCGAACGTGACGTGGGCGTGACGTGGGAGATTCGAACGTGACGTGGGTGATTCGAACGTGACGTGAGTGTGAAGTGGGAGATTCGAACGTGACGTGGACGTGACGTGAGTGTTTGGAACGTGACGTGAGCGTGAGGTGGGAGATACGAACCTGACGTGGGTGTTTGGAACGTGACATGGGTGTGATGTGGGAGATTCGAACGTGACGTGGGTGTGTCGTGGGTGATTCGAACGTGACGTGGGCGTGACGTGGGTGATTCGAACGTGACGTGGGTGTGACGTGGGAGATTCGAACGTGACGTGGGAGATTCGAACGTGACGTGGGTGTGACGTGGGAGATTCGAACGTGACGTGGGTGATTCGAACGTGACGTGGGTGTGACGTGGGAGATTCGAACGTGACGTGGCTGTGTCGTGGGAGATTCGAACGTGACGTGGGCGTGACGTGGGAAATTCGAACGTGACGTGGGTGTGTCGTGGGTGATTCGAACGTGACGTGGGCGTGACATGGGTGATTCGTACGTGACGTGGGCGTGACGTGGGTGATTCGAACGTGACGTGGGCGTGACATGTGTGATTCGAACGTGACGTGGGCGTGACGTGGGAGATTCGAACGTGACGTGGGAGATTCGAACGTGACGTGGGTGATTCGAAAGTGACGTGGGTGTGACGTGGGTGATTCGAACGTGACATGGGTGATTCGAAAGTGACGTGGGTGTGACGTGGGTGTGACGTGGGCGATTCGAACTTGAGGTGGGCGTGATGTGGGTGATTCGAACGTGACGTTGGCGTGACGTGGGCGATTCGAACGTGACGTGGGCGTGACGTGGGTGATTCGAACGTGACGTGGGCGTTACGTGGGTGATTCGAACGTGACGTGGGTGTGACGTGGGTGATACGAACGTGACCTGGACGTGACGTGGGAGATTCGAACGTGACGTGGGAGATTCGAACGTGACGTGGGTGTGTCGTGGGAGATTCGAACGTGACGTGGGCGTGACGTGGGAGATTCGAACGTGACGTGGGCGTGACGTGGGAAATTCGAACGTGACCTGGCTGGTTCGAAATTGGCGTGGGTGTGCCGCCCTGCTTCAAGGCTCCCCCACCAAGCAGGGCTCAGAGGCAAGAGCACTGGGAAGGCAGAGCTTCCCTCCGCATGCCTAGGACAGCCCCCACCACGAGTGCCCGGCTCCCTTGCCTCCCCTCCGCAAGCCTACACCAGCTGCCCTCACACCTTGGCACTAGCACTGTGAGGCTGTTGCAAGGGAGGAGCATGGTTGTTCGATATGTGCTTCGAAGGCGAGGTGGGTGTGACGTGGGAGATTCGAACGTGACGTGGGCGTGACGTGGGAAATTCGAACGTGACGTGGGTGTGACGTGGGTGATTCGAACGTGACGTGGGTGTGACGTGGGTGATTCGAACGTGACTTGGGCGTTACGTGGGAAATACGAACGTGACGTGGGCGTAAGGTGGGTGATTCGAAGGGGATGTTGGCGTGACGTGGGTAATTCGAACGTGACGTGGGCGTTACGTGGGAAATACGAACGTGACGTGGGCGTGACGTGGGAGATTCGAACGTGACGTGAGCTTGACGTGGGAGATTCGAACGTGATGTGAGCGTGACGTGGGAGATTCGAAAGTGATGTGAGCGTGACGTGGGAGATTCGAACGTGACGTGGGTGTGACGTGGAAAATTCGAACGTGATGTGAGCGTGACGTGGGTGATTCGAAAGTGACGTGGGTGTGACGTGGGTGTGACGTGTGCGATTCGAACGTGACGGGGGTGTGACGTGGGAGATTCGAACGTGACCTGAGTGTGACGTGAGAGATTCAAACGTGACCTGGGTGGTTCGAAATTGGCGTGGGTGTGCCGCCGTGCTTCAAGGCTCCCCCACCAAGCAGGGCTCAGAGGCAAGAGCACTGGGAAGGCAGAGCTTGCCTCCGCATGCCTAGGACAGCCCCCACCACGAGTGCCCGGCTCCCTTGCCTCCCCTCCGCAAGCCTACACCAGCTGTCCTCACACCTTGGCACTAGCACTGTGAGGCTGTTGCAAGGGAGGAGCATGGTTGTTCGATATGTGCATCGAACGCGAGGTGGGTGTGACGTGGGAGATTCGAACGTGACGTGGGCGTGACGTGGGTGATTCGAACGTGACGTGGGTGTGACGTGGGTGATTCGAACGTGACATGGGCGTGAGGTGGGAGATTCGAACTTGACGAGGGTGTGAAGTGAGCGTGACGTGGAAAATTCGAACGTGACGTGGGCGTGACGTGGATGATTCGAACGTGACGTGGGCGTGACGTGGGAGATTCGAACGTGACGTGGGTGATTCGAACGTGACGTGGTTGTGACGTGGGTGATTCGAACGTGACGTGGGCGTGACGTGGGTGATTCGAACGTGACGTGGGCGTGACGTGGGAGATTCGAACGTGACGTGGGTGATTCGAACGTGACGTGAGTGTGAAGTGGGAGATTCGAACGTGACGTGGACGTGACGTGAGTGTTTGGAACGTGACGTGGGCGTGACCTGGGTGATTCGAACCTGACGTGGGTGTTTGGAACGTGACGTGGGTGTGACGTGGGAGATTCGAACATAACGTGAGTGTGTCGTGGGTGATTCGAACGTGACGTGGGCGTGACGTGGGTGATTCGAACGTGACGTGGGTGTGACGTGGGAGATTCGAACGTGACGTGGGAGATTCGAACGTGACATGGGTGTGACGTGGGTGATTCGAACGTGACATGGGCGTTACGTGGGAAATACGAACATGACGTGGGCGTCACGTGGGTGATTCGAAAGTGACGTGGGCGTGACGTGGGAGATTCGAACGTGACGTGGGTGTGACGTGGGAGATTCGAACGTGACGTGGGAGATTCGAACGTGACGTGGGCGTGACGTGGGAGATTCGAACGTGACGTGGGTGATTCGAACGTGACGTGGGCGTGACGTGGGAGATTCGAACGTGACGTGGGCGTGACGTGGATGTTTCGAACGTGACGGGGGTGTGAGGTGGGAAATGCGAACGTGACGTGGGTGTGACGTGAATATTCGAACGTGACGTGAGCGTGAAGTGGGAGATTCGAACGTGACGTGGGTGTGACGTGGGAGATTCGAACGTGACGTGGGTGTGACGTGGGTGATTCGAACGTGACGTGGGTGTGACGTGGGAAATTCGAACGTGACGTGAGTGTTTGGAACGTGACGTGGGCGTGACGTGGGAAATTCGAACGTGACCTGGCTGGTTCGAAATTGGCGTGGGTGTGCCGCCCTGCTTCAAGGCTCCCCCACCAAGCAGGGCTCAGAGGCAAGAGCACTGGGAAGGCAGAGCTTCCCTCCGCATGCCTAGGACAGCCCCCACCACGAGTGCCCGGCTCCCTTGCCTCCCCTCCCCAAGCCTACACCAGCTGTCCTCACACCTTGGCACTAGCAGTGTGAGGCTGTTGCAAGGCAGGAGCATGGTTGTTCGATATGTGCTTCGAAGGCGAGGTGGGTGTGACGTGGGAGATTCGAACGTGACGTGGGTGTGACGTGGGCGATTCGAACGTGACATGGGTGTGTCGTGGGAGATTCGAACGTGACGTGGGCGTGACGTGGGAAATTCGAACGTGACGTGGGTGTGTCGTGGGTGATTCGAACGTGACGTGGGCGTGACATGGGTGATTCGAACGTGACGTGGGTGTGACGTGGGTGATTCGAACGTGACGTGGGCGTTACGTGGGTGATTCGAACCTGACGCGAGTGTGAAGTGGAAGATTCCAACGGGACGTGGGAGATTCGAACGTGACGTGGGTGATTCGAAAGTGACGTGGGTGTGACGTGGGTGATTCGAACGTGACGTGGGCGTGTCGTGGGTGATTCGAACGTGACGTGGGTGTGTCGTGGGTGATTCGAACGTGACGTGGGCGTGTCGTGGGTGATTCGAACGTGACGTGGGTGTGACGTGGGAGATTCGAACGTGACGTGGGTGATTCGAAAGTGACGTGGGCGTGACGTGGGTGATTCGAACGTGACGTGGGTGTGACGTGGGAGATTCGAACGTGACGTGGGAGATTCGAACGTGACGTGGGCGTGACGTGGGAGATTCGAACGTGACGTGAGCGTGAAGTGGTAGATTCGAACGTGACGTGAGCGTGACGTGGGTGATTCGAACGTGACGTGGGTGTGACGTGGGAAATTCGAACGTGACGTCGAGATTCGAACGTGACGTGGGCGTGACGTGGGAGATTCGAACGTGACGTGGGTGATTCGAACGTGACGTGAGTGTGAAGTGGGAGATTCGAACGTGACGTGGGAGATTCGAACGTGACGTGTGAAGTGAGAGATTCGAACGTGACGTGGGTGATTCGAAAGTGACGTGGGTGTGACGTGGGTGTGACGTGGGAGTTTCGAACGTGACGTGGGTGTGACGTGGGAGATTCGAACGTGACCTGAGTGTGACGTGAGAGATTCGAACGTGACCTGGGTGGTTCGAAATTGGCGTGGGTGTGCCGCCCTGCTTCAAGGCTCCCCCACCAAGCAGGGCTCAGAGGCAAGAGCACTGGGAAGGCAGAGGTTGCCTCCGCATGCCTAGGACAGCCCCCACCACGAGTGCCCGGCTCCCTTGCCTCCCCTCCGCAAGCCTACACCAGCTGTCCTCACACCTTGGCACTAGCAGTGTGAGGCTGTTGCAAGGCAGGAGCACGGTTGTTCGATATGTGCTTCGAAGGCGACGTGGGTGTGACGTGGGAGATTCGAACGTGACGTGAGTGTGAAGTGGGAGATTCGAACGTGACGTGGGAGATTCGAAAGTGACGCGGGCGTGACGTGGGTGTAACGTGGGAGATTCGAACGTGACGTGGGCGTGACGTTGGTGATTAGAACGTGACGCGGACGTGCCACCCTGCTTCAAAGGCTCCCCCACGAAGCAGGGCTCAGAGGTAAGAGCACTGGGAAGGCAGAGCTTCCCTCCGCATGCCTAGGACAGCCCCCACCACGAGTGCCCGGCTCCCTTGCCTCCCCTCCGCAAGCCTACACCAGCTGTCCTCACACCTTGGCACTAGCACTGTGAGGCTGTTGCAAGGCAGGAGCATGGTTGTTCGATATGTGCTTCGAAGGCGAGGTGGGTGTGACGTGGGAGATTCGAACGTGACGTTGGCGTGACGTGGGAAAATCGAACGTGACGTGGGTGTGACGTGGGAGATTCGAAGGTGACATGGACGTGACGTGGGAGATTCGAAAGTGACGTGGGCGTGACGTGGGAGATTCGAACGTGACGTGAGCGTGAAGTGGTAGATTCGAACGTGACGTGAGCGTGACGTGGGTGATTCGAACGTGACGTGGGTGTGACGTGGGAGATTCGAACGTGACGTGCACCTGACGTGAGTGTTTCGAACGTGACGTGGGCGTGACCTGGGTGATTCGAACCTGACGTGGGTGTTTGGAACGTGACGTGGGTGTGACGTGGGAGATTCGAACGTGACGTGGGTGTGTCGTGGGTGATTCGAAAGTGACGTGGGTGTGACGTGGGTGATTCGAACGCGACGTGGGCGTGACCTGGGTGATTCGAACCTGACGTGGGTGTTTGGAACGTGAGGTGGGTGTGACGTGTGCGATTCGAACGTGACGTGGGTGTGTCGTGGGTGATTCGAACGTGACGTGGGCGTGACGTGGGTGATTCGAACGTGTCGTGGGTGTGACGTGGGAGATTCGAACGTGACGTGGGAGATTCGAACGTGACTTGGGCGTGACGTGGGAGATTCGAACGTGACGTGAGCATGACGTGGGAGATTCGAACGTGACGTGAGCGTGAAGTGGGTGATTCGAACGTGACGTGGGTGTGACGTGGGAGATTCGAACGTGACGTGGGCGTGACATGGGTGATTCGAACGTGACGTGGGCGTGACGTGGGTATTTGGAACGTGACGTGGGTGTTTGGAACGTGACGTGGGTGTGACGTGGGAAATACGAACGTGACGTGGGCGTGACGTGGGAGATTCGAACGTGACGTGGTTGTGACGTGGGAAATTCGAACGTGACGTGGGCGTGACGTGGGTGATTCGAACGTGACGTGGGCGTGACGTGGGAGATTCGAACGTGACGTGGGAGATTCGAACGTGACGTGGGCGTGACGTGGGTGATTCGAACGTGACGCGAGTGTGAAGTGGGAGATTCGAACGTGACGTGGGAGATTCGAACGTGACGTGAGCGTGAAGTGGGTGATTCGAACGTGACGTGGGTGTGACGTGGGAGATTCGAACCTGACGTGGGCGTGACGTGGGTGATTCGAACGTGACGTGGGTGTGACGTGGGTGATTCGAACGTGACGTGGGCGTGACGTGGGAGATTCGAACGTGACGTGGGTGTGACGTGGGTGATTCGAACGTGACGTGGGTGTGACGTGGGCGATTCGAACGTGACGTGGGAGATTCGAACGTGAGGTGGGTGTGACGTGGGAGATTCGAACGTGACGTGGGCGTGACGTGGGAGATTCGAACGTGACGTGGGAGATTCGAACGTGACGTGGGAGATTCGAACGTGACGTGGGTGTGTCGTGGGTGATTCGAACGTGACGTGGGCGTGACATGTGTGATTCGAACGTGACGTGGGTGTGACGTGGGTGATTCGAACGTGACGTGGGCGTGACGTGGGAGATTCGAACGTGACGTGGGTGATTCGAACGTGACGTGAGTGTGAAGTGGGAGATTCGAACGTGACGTGGGTGTGACGTGGGTGATTCGAACGTGACGTGGGTGTGACGTGGGAGATTCGAACGTGACGTGGGCGTGACCTGGGTGATTCGAACGTGACGTGGGTGTTTGGAACGTGACGTGGGTGTGACGTGGGAGATTCGAACGTGACGTGGGCGTGACGTGGGAAATTCGAACGTGACGTGGGTGTGACGTGGGTGATTCGAACGTGACATGGGCGTGACGTGGGAGATTCGAACTTGACGAGGGTGTGAAGTGAGCGTGACGTGGGAAATTCGAACGTGACGTGGGCGTGACGTGGATGATTCGAACGTGACGTGGGCGTGACGTGGGAGATTCGAACGTGACGTGGGTGTGGCGTGGTTGTTTCGAACGTGACGTGGGTGTGATGTGGGCGATTCGAACGTGACGTGGGTGTGTCGTGGGTGATTCGAACGTGACGTGGGCGTGACATGTGTGATTCGAACGTGACGTGGGTGTGACGTGGGTGATTCGAACGTGACGTGGGCGTGACGTGGGAGATTCGAACGTGACGTGGGTGATTCGAACGTGACGTAAGTGTGAAGTGGGAGATTCGAACGTGACGTGGGTGTGACGTGGGTGATTCGAACGTGACGTGGGTGTGACGTGGGAGATTCGAACGTGACATGGGCGTGACGTGGGAGATTCGAACTTGACGAGGGTGTGAAGTGAGCGTGACGTGGAAAATTCGAACGTGACGTGGGCGTGACGTGGATGATTCGAACGTGACGTGGGCGTGACGTGGGAGATTCGAACGTGACGTGGGTGTGGCGTGGTTGTTTCGAACGTGACGTGGGTGTGATGTGGGCGATTCGAACGTGACGTGGGTGTGTCGTGGGTGATTCGAACGTGACGTGGGCGTGACATGTGTGATTCGAACGTGACGTGGTTGTGACGTGGGTGATTCGAACGTGACGTGGGCGTGACGTGGGTGATTCGAACGTGACGTGGGCGTGACGTGGGAGATTCGAACGTGACGTGGGTGATTCGAACGTGACGTGAGTGTGAAGTGGGAGATTCGAACGTGACGTGGGTGATTCGAAAGTGACGTGGGTGTGACGTGGGTGTGACGTGGGAGTTTCGAACGTGACGGGGGTGTGACGTGGGAGATTCGAACGTGACGTGGGTGTGTCGTGGGAGATTCCAACGTGACGTGGGCGTGACGTGGGTAATTCGAACGTGACGTGGGTGTGACGTGGGTGATTCGAACGTGACGTGGGTGTGACGTGAGTGTTTGGAACGTGACGTGGGCGTGACCTGGGTGATTCGAACCTGACGTGGGTGTTTGGAACGTGACGTGGGTGTGACGTGGGAGATTCGAACGTAACGTGGGTGTGTCGTGGGTGATTCGAACGTGACGTGGGCGTGACGTGGGTGATTCGAACGTGACGTGGGTGTGACGTGGGAGATTCGAACGTGACGTGGAAGATTCGAACGTGACGTCGGTGTGACGTGGGAGATTCGAACGTGACGTGGGTGATTCGAACGTGACGGGGGTGTGACGTGGGAAATGCGAACGTGACGTGGGCGTGACGTGGGTGTGACGTGGGTGATTCGAACGTGACGTGGGCGTGACGTGGGAGATTCGAACGTGACGTGGGTGATTCGAACGTGACATGAGTGTGAAGTGGGAGATTCGAACGTGACGTGGACGTGACGTGAGTGTTTGGAACGTGACGTGAGCGTGAGGTGGGAGATACGAACCTGACGTGGGTGTTTGGAACGTGACATGGGTGTGACGTGGGAGATTCGAACGTGACGTGGGTGTGTCGTGGGTGATTCGAACGTGACGTGGGCGTGACGTGGGTGATTCGAACGTGACGTGGGTGTGACGTGGGAGATTCGAACGTGACGTGGGAGATTCGAACGTGACGTGGGTGTGACGTGGGAGATTCGAACGTGACGTGGGTGATTCGAACGTGACGTGGGTGTGACGTGGGAGATTCGAACGTGACGTGGGTGTGTCGTGGGAGATTCGAACGTGACGTGGGCGTGACGTGGGAAATTCGAACGTGACGTGGGTGTGTCGTGGGTGATTCGAACGTGACGTGGGCGTGACATGGGTGATTCGTACGTGACGTGGGCGTGACGTGGGTGATTCGAACGTGACGTGGGCGTGACATGTGTGATTCGAACGTGACGTGGGCGTGACGTGGGAGATTCGAACGTGACGTGGGAGATTCGAACGTGACGTGGGTGATTCGAAAGTGACGTGGGTGTGACGTGGGTGATTCGAACGTGACATGGGTGATTCGAAAGTGACGTGGGTGTGACGTGGGTGTGACGTGGGCGATTCGAACTTGAGGTGGGCGTGATGTGGGTGATTCGAACGTGACGTTGGCGTGACGTGGGCGATTCGAACGTGACGTGGGCGTGACGTGGGTGATTCGAACGTGACGTGGGCGTTACGTGGGTGATTCGAACGTGACGTGGGTGTGACGTGGGTGATTCGAACGTGACATGGGCGTGACGTGGGAGATTCGAACTTGACGAGGGTGTGAAGTGAGCGTGACGTGGAAAATTCGAACGTGACGTGGGCGTGACGTGGATGATTCGAACGTGACGTGGGCGTGACGTGGGAGATTCGAACGTGACGTGGGTGTGGCGTGGTTGTTTCGAACGTGACGTGGGTGTGATGTGGGCGATTCGAACGTGACGTGGGTGTGTCGTGGGTGATTCGAACGTGACGTGGGCGTGACATGTGTGATTCGAACGTGACGTGGTTGTGACGTGGGTGATTCGAACGTGACGTGGGCGTGACGTGGGTGATTCGAACGTGACGTGGGCGTGACGTGGGAGATTCGAACGTGACGTGGGTGATTCGAACGTGACGTGAGTGTGAAGTGGGAGATTCGAACGTGACGTGGGTGATTCGAAAGTGACGTGGGTGTGACGTGGGTGTGACGTGGGAGTTTCGAACGTGACGGGGGTGTGACGTGGGAGATTCGAACGTGACGTGGGTGTGTCGTGGGAGATTCCAACGTGACGTGGGCGTGACGTGGGTAATTCGAACGTGACGTGGGTGTGACGTGGGTGATTCGAACGTGACGTGGGTGTGACGTGAGTGTTTGGAACGTGACGTGGGCGTGACCTGGGTGATTCGAACCTGACGTGGGTGTTTGGAACGTGACGTGGGTGTGACGTGGGAGATTCGAACGTAACGTGGGTGTGTCGTGGGTGATTCGAACGTGACGTGGGCGTGACGTGGGTGATTCGAACGTGACGTGGGTGTGACGTGGGAGATTCGAACGTGACGTGGAAGATTCGAACGTGACGTCGGTGTGACGTGGGAGATTCGAACGTGACGTGGGTGATTCGAACGTGACGTGGGTGTGTCGTGGGAGATTCGAACGTGACGTGGGCGTGACGTGGGTATTTGGAACGTGACGTGGGTGTGACGTGTGCGATTCGAACGTGACATGGGTGTGACGTGGGTGATTCGAACGTGACATGGGCGTTACGTGGGAAATACGAACATGACGTGGGCGTCACGTTGGTGATTCGAAAGTGACGTGGGCGTGACGTGGGAGATTCGAACGTGACGTGGGTGTGACGTGGGAGATTCGAACGTGACGTGGGAGATTCGAACGTGACGTGGGCGTGACGTGGGAGATTCGAACGTGACGTGGGTGATTCGAACGTGACGTGGGCGTGACGTGGGAGATTCGAACGTGACGTGGGCGTGACGTGGGAAATTCGAACGTGACGTGGGCGTGACGTGGATGTTTCGAACGTGACGTGGGCGTGACGTGGGTGATTCGAACGTGACGGGGGTGTGAGGTGGGAAATGCGAACGTGACGTGGGTGTGACGTGAATATTCGAACGTGACGTGAGCGTGACATGTGTGATTCGAACGTGACGTGGGCGTGACATGGGTGATTCGAACGTGACGTGGGCGTGACGTGGGAGATTCGAACGTGACGTGGGAGATTCGAACGTAACGTGGGTGATTCGAAAGTGACGTGGGTGTGACGTGGGTGATTCGAACGTGACGTGGGTGATTCGAAAGTGACGTGGGTGTGACGTGGGTGTGACGTGGGCGATTCGAACTTGACGTGGGCGTGATGTGGGTGATTCGAACGTGACGTGGGTGTGAAGTGGGCGATTCGAACGTGACGTGGGCGTGACGTGGGTGATTCGAACGTGACGTGGGCGTGACGTGGGAGATTCGAACGTGACGTGGGTGTGACGTGGGTGATACGAACGTGACCTGGACGTGACGTGGGAGATTCGAACGTGACGTGGGAGATTCGAACGTGACGTGGGTGTGTCGTGGGAGATTCGAACGTGACGTGGGCGTGACGTGGGAGATTCGAACGTGACGTGGGTGTGACGTGGGAAATTCGAACGTGACCTGGCTGGTTCGAAATTGGCGTGGGTGTGCCGCCGTGCTTCAAGGCTCCCCCACCAAGCAGGGCTCAGAGGCAAGAGCACTGGGAAGGCAGAGCTTGCCTCCGCATGCCTAGGACAGCCCCCACCACGAGTGCCCGGCTCCCTTGCCTCCCCTCCGCAAGCCTACACCAGCTGTCCTCACACCTTGGCACTAGCACTGTGAGGCTGTTGCAAGGCAGGAGCACGGTTGTTCGATATGTGCTTCGAAGGCGACGTGGGTGTGACGTGGGTGATTCGAACGTGACGTGGGAGATTCGAAAGTGACGTGGGTGTGACGTGGGAGATTCGAACGTGACGTGGGTGATTCGAAAGTGACGTGGGTGTGACGTGGGAAATTCGAACGTGACGTGGGCGTGACTTGGGTGACTCGAACGCGACGTGAGTGTGAAGTGGGAGATTCGAACGTGACGTGGGAGATTCGAACGTGACGTGAGCGTGAAGTGGTAGATTCGAACGTGACGTGAGCGTGACGTGGGTGATTCGAACGTGACGTGGGTGTGACGTGGGAGATTCGAACGTGACGTGGGAAATTCGAACGTGACGTGGGTGATTCCAAAGTGACGTGGGTGTGACGTGGGTGATTCGAACGTGACGTGGGTGATTCGAAAGTGACGTGGGTGTGACGTGGGTGTGACGTGGGAGATTCGAACGTGACGTGAGCATGACGTGGGAGATTCGAACGTGATGTGAGCGTGACGTTGGAGATTCGAACGTGACGTGGATGTGACGTGGGAAATTCGAACGTGACGTGGGCGTGACGTGGGAGATTCGAACGTGACGTGGGCGTGACGTGGGAGATTCGAACGTGACGTGGGAGATTCGAGCGTGACGTGGGTGTGACGTGGGCGATTCGAAAGTGACGTGGGTGTGACGTGGGCGATTCGAACTTGACGTGGGCGTGACGTGGGAAATTCGAACGTGACGTGGGTGTGTCGTGGGTGATTCGAACGTGACGTGGGCGTGACATGGGTGATTCGAACGTGACGTGGGTGTGACGTGGGAAATTCGAACGTGACGTGGGCGTGACGTGGGTGATTCGAACGTGACGGGGGTGTGACGTGGGAAATGCGAACGTGACGTGGGCGTGACGTGGGTGTGACGTGGGTGATTCGAACGTGACGTGGGCGTGACGTGGGAGATTCGAACGTGACGTGGGTGATTCGAACGTGACATGAGTGTGAAGTGGGAGATTCGAACGTGACGTGGACGTGACGTGAGTGTTTGGAACGTGACGTGAGCGTGAGGTGGGAGATACGAACCTGACGTGGGTGTTTGGAACGTGACATGGGTGTGACGTGGGAGATTCGAACGTGACGTGGGTGTGTCGTGGGTGATTCGAACGTGACGTGGGCGTGACGTGGGTGATTCGAACGTGACGTGGGTGTGACGTGGGAGATTCGAACGTGACGTGGGAGATTCGAACGTGACGTGGGTGTGACGTGGGAGATTCGAACGTGACGTGGGTGATTCGAACGTGACGTGGGTGTGACGTGGGAGATTCGAACGTGACGTGGGTGTGTCGTGGGAGATTCGAACGTGACGTGGGCGTGACGTGGGAAATTCGAACGTGACGTGGGTGTGTCGTGGGTGATTCGAACGTGACGTGGGCGTGACATGGGTGATTCGTACGTGACGTGGGCGTGACGTGGGTGATTCGAACGTGACGTGGGCGTGACATGTGTGATTCGAACGTGACGTGGGCGTGACGTGGGAGATTCGAACGTGACGTGGGAGATTCGAACGTGACGTGGGTGATTCGAAAGTGACGTGGGTGTGACGTGGGTGATTCGAACGTGACATGGGTGATTCGAAAGTGACGTGGGTGTGACGTGGGTGTGACGTGGGCGATTCGAACTTGAGGTGGGCGTGATGTGGGTGATTCGAACGTGACGTTGGCGTGACGTGGGCGATTCGAACGTGACGTGGGCGTGACGTGGGTGATTCGAACGTGACGTGGGCGTTACGTGGGTGATTCGAACGTGACGTGGGTGTGACGTGGGTGATTCGAACGTGACATGGGCGTGACGTGGGAGATTCGAACTTGACGAGGGTGTGAAGTGAGCGTGACGTGGGAAATTCGAACGTGACGTGGGCGTGACGTGGATGATTCGAACGTGACGTGGGCGTGACGTGGGAGATTCGAACGTGACGTGGGTGTGGCGTGGTTGTTTCGAACGTGACGTGGGTGTGATGTGGGCGATTCGAACGTGACGTGGGTGTGTCGTGGGTGATTCGAACGTGACGTGGGCGTGACATGTGTGATTCGAACGTGACGTGGTTGTGACGTGGGTGATTCGAACGTGACGTGGGCGTGACGTGGGTGATTCGAACGTGACGTGGGCGTGACGTGGGAGATTCGAACGTGACGTGGGTGATTCGAACGTGACGTGAGTGTGAAGTGGGAGATTCGAACGTGACGTGGGTGATTCGAAAGTGACGTGGGTGTGACGTGGGTGTGACGTGGGAGTTTCGAAAGTGACGGGGGTGTGACGTGGGAGATTCGAACGTGACGTGGGTGTGTCGTGGGAGATTCCAACGTGACGTGGGCGTGACGTGGGTAATTCGAACGTGACGTGGGTGTGACGTGGGTGATTCGAACGTGACGTGGGTGTGACGTGAGTGTTTGGAACGTGACGTGGGCGTGACCTGGGTGATTCGAACCTGACGTGGGTGTTTGGAACGTGACGTGGGTGTGACGTGGGAGATTCGAACGTAACGTGGGTGTGTCGTGGGAGATTCGAACGTGACGTGGGCGTGACGTGGGTGATTCGAACGTGACGTGGGCGTGACGTGGGAGATTCGAACGTGACGTGGGTGTGACGTGGGTGATACGAACGTGACCTGGACGTGACGTGGGAGATTCGAACGTGACGTGGGAGATTCGAACGTGACGTGGGTGTGTCGTGGGAGATTCGAACGTGACGTGGGCGTGACGTGGGAGATTCGAACGTGACGTGGGTGTGACGTGGGAAATTCGAACGTGACCTGGCTGGTTCGAAATTGGCGTGGGTGTGCCGCCGTGCTTCAAGGCTCCCCCACCAAGCAGGGCTCAGAGGCAAGAGCACTGGGAAGGCAGAGCTTGCCTCCGCATGCCTAGGACAGCCCCCACCACGAGTGCCCGGCTCCCTTGCCTCCCCTCCGCAAGCCTACACCAGCTGTCCTCACACCTTGGCACTAGCACTGTGAGGCTGTTGCAAGGCAGGAGCACGGTTGTTCGATATGTGCTTCGAAGGCGACGTGGGTGTGACGTGGGTGATTCGAACGTGACGTGGGAGATTCGAAAGTGACGTGGGTGTGACGTGGGAGATTCGAACGTGACGTGGGTGATTCGAAAGTGACGTGGGTGTGACGTGGGAAATTCGAACGTGACGTGGGCGTGACTTGGGTGACTCGAACGCGACGTGAGTGTGAAGTGGGAGATTCGAACGTGACGTGGGAGATTCGAACGTGACGTGAGCGTGAAGTGGTAGATTCGAACGTGACGTGAGCGTGACGTGGGTGATTCGAACGTGACGTGGGTGTGACGTGGGAGATTCGAACGTGACGTGGGAAATTCGAACGTGACGTGGGTGATTCCAAAGTGACGTGGGTGTGACGTGGGTGATTCGAACGTGACGTGGGTGATTCGAAAGTGACGTGGGTGTGACGTGGGTGTGACGTGGGAGATTCGAACGTGACGTGAGCATGACGTGGGAGATTCGAACGTGATGTGAGCGTGACGTTGGAGATTCGAACGTGACGTGGATGTGACGTGGGAAATTCGAACGTGACGTGGGCGTGACGTGGGAGATTCGAACGTGACGTGGGCGTGACGTGGGAGATTCGAACGTGACGTGGGAGATTCGAGCGTGACGTGGGTGTGACGTGGGCGATTCGAAAGTGACGTGGGTGTGACGTGGGCGATTCGAACTTGACGTGGGCGTGACGTGGGAAATTCGAACGTGACGTGGGTGTGTCGTGGGTGATTCGAACGTGACGTGGGCGTGACATGGGTGATTCGAACGTGACGTGGGTGTGACGTGGGAAATTCGAACGTGACGTGGGCGTGACGTGGGTGATTCGAACGTGACGGGGGTGTGACGTGGGAAATGCGAACGTGACGTGGGCGTGACGTGGGTGTGACGTGGGTGATTCGAACGTGACGTGGGCGTGACGTGGGAGATTCGAACGTGACGTGGGTGATTCGAACGTGACATGAGTGTGAAGTGGGAGATTCGAACGTGACGTGGACGTGACGTGAGTGTTTGGAACGTGACGTGAGCGTGAGGTGGGAGATACGAACCTGACGTGGGTGTTTGGAACGTGACATGGGTGTGACGTGGGAGATTCGAACGTGACGTGGGTGTGTCGTGGGTGATTCGAACGTGACGTGGGCGTGACGTGGGTGATTCGAACGTGACGTGGGTGTGACGTGGGAGATTCGAACGTGACGTGGGAGATTCGAACGTGACGTGGGTGTGACGTGGGAGATTCGAACGTGACGTGGGTGATTCGAACGTGACGTGGGTGTGACGTGGGAGATTCGAACGTGACGTGGGTGTGTCGTGGGAGATTCGAACGTGACGTGGGCGTGACGTGGGAAATTCGAACGTGACGTGGGTGTGTCGTGGGTGATTCGAACGTGACGTGGGCGTGACGTGGGTGATTCGTACGTGACGTGGGCGTGACGTGGGTGATTCGAACGTGACGTGGGCGTGACATGTGTGATTCGAACGTGACGTGGGCGTGACGTGGGAGATTCGAACGTGACGTGGGAGATTCGAACGTGACGTGGGTGATTCGAAAGTGACGTGGGTGTGACGTGGGTGATTCGAACGTGACATGGGTGATTCGAAAGTGACGTGGGTGTGACGTGGGTGTGACGTGGGCGATTCGAACTTGAGGTGGGCGTGATGTGGGTGATTCGAAAGTGACGTTGGCGTGACGTGGGCGATTCGAACGTGACGTGGGCGTGACGTGGGTGATTCGAACGTGACGTGGGCGTTACGTGGGTGATTCGAACGTGACGTGGGTGTGACGTGGGTGATTCGAACGTGACATGGGCGTGACGTGGGAGATTCGAACTTGACGAGGGTGTGAAGTGAGCGTGACGTGGAAAATTCGAACGTGACGTGGGCGTGACGTGGATGATTCGAACGTGACGTGGGCGTGACGTGGGAGATTCGAACGTGACGTGGGTGTGGCGTGGTTGTTTCGAACGTGACGTGGGTGTGATGTGGGCGATTCGAACGTGACGTGGGTGTGTCGTGGGTGATTCGAACGTGACGTGGGCGTGACATGTGTGATTCGAACGTGACGTGGTTGTGACGTGGGTGATTCGAACGTGACGTGGGCGTGACGTGGGTGATTCGAACGTGACGTGGGCGTGACGTGGGAGATTCGAACGTGACGTGGGTGATTCGAAAGTGACGTGGGTGTGACGTGGGTGTGACGTGGGAGTTTCGAACGTGACGGGGGTGTGACGTGGGAGATTCGAACGTGACGTGGGTGTGTCGTGGGAGATTCCAACGTGACGTGGGCGTGACGTGGGTAATTCGAACGTGACGTGGGTGTGACGTGGGTGATTCGAACGTGACGTGGGTGTGACGTGAGTGTTTGGAACGTGACGTGGGCGTGACCTGGGTGATTCGAACCTGACGTGGGTGTTTGGAACGTGACGTGGGTGTGACGTGGGAGATTCGAACGTAACGTGGGTGTGTCGTGGGTGATTCGAACGTGACGTGGGCGTGACGTGGGTGATTCGAACGTGACGTGGGTGTGACGTGGGAGATTCGAACGTGACGTGGAAGATTCGAACGTGACGTCGGTGTGACGTGGGAGATTCGAACGTGACGTGGGTGATTCGAACGTGACGTGGGTGTGTCGTGGGAGATTCGAACGTGACGTGGGCGTGACGTGGGTATTTGGAACGTGACGTGGGTGTGACGTGTGCGATTCGAACGTGACATGGGTGTGACGTGGGTGATTCGAACGTGACATGGGCGTTACGTGGGAAATACGAACATGACGTGGGCGTCACGTTGGTGATTCGAAAGTGACGTGGGCGTGACGTGGGAGATTCGAACGTGACGTGGGTGTGACGTGGGAGATTCGAACGTGACGTGGGAGATTCGAACGTGACGTGGGCGTGACGTGGGAGATTCGAACGTGACGTGGGTGATTCGAACGTGACGTGGGCGTGACGTGGGAGATTCGAACGTGACGTGGGCGTGACGTGGGAAATTCGAACGTGACGTGGGCGTGACGTGGATGTTTCGAACGTGACGTGGGCGTGACGTGGGTGATTCGAACGTGACGTGGGTGTGACGTGAATATTCGAACGTGACGTGAGCGTGAAGTGGGAGATTCGAACGTGACGTGGGTGTGACGTGGGAGATTCGAACGTGACGTGGGCGTCACGTGGGAGATTCGAACGTGACGTGGGTGTGACGTGGGTGATTCGAACGTGACGTGGGTGTGACGTGGGAGATTCGAACGTGACGTGAGTGTTTGGAACGTGACGTGGGCGTGACGTGGGAGATTCGAACGTGACCTGGCTGGTTCGAAATTGGCGTGGGTGTGCCGCCCTGCTTCAAGGCTCCCCCACCAAGCAGGGCTCAGAGGCAAGAGCACTGGGAAGGCAGAGCTTCCCTCCGCATGCCTAGGACAGCCCCCACCACGAGTGCCCGGCTCCCTTGCCTCCCCTCCGCAAGCCTACACCAGCTGCCCTCACACCTTGGCACTAGCACTGTGAGGCTGTTGCAAGGCAGGAGCATGGTTGTTCGATATGTGCTTCGAAGGCGAGGTGGGTGTGACGTGGGAGATTCGAACGTGACGTGGGCGTGACGTGGGTGATTCGAACGTGACGTGGGTGTGACGTGGGAGATTCGAACGTGACGTGGGAAATTCGAACGTGACGTGGGTGATTCCAAAGTGACGTGGGTGTGACGTGGGTGATTCGAACGTGACGTGGGTGATTCGAAAGTGACGTGGGTGTGACGTGGGTGTGACGTGGGAGATTCGAACGTGACGTGAGCATGACGTGGGAGATTCGAACGTGATGTGAGCGTGACGTTGGAGATTCGAACGTGACGTGGATGTGACGTGGGAAATTCGAACGTGACGTGGGCGTGACGTGGGAGATTCGAACGTGACGTGGGCGTGACGTGGGAGATTCGAACGTGACGTGGGAGATTCGAGCGTGACGTGGGTGTGACGTGGGCGATTCGAAAGTGACGTGGGTGTGACGTGGGCGATTCGAACTTGACGTGGGCGTGACGTGGGAAATTCGAACGTGACGTGGGTGTGTCGTGGGTGATTCGAACGTGACGTGGGCGTGACATGGGTGATTCGAAAGTGACGTGGGTGTGACGTGGGTGATTCGAACGTGACGTGGGCGTGACGTGGGTGATTCGAACGTGACGTGGGTGTGACGTGGGTGATTCGAACGTGACGTGGGTGATTCGAAAGTGACGTGGGTGTGACGTGGGTGTGACGTGGGAGATTCGAACGTGATGTGGGTGATTCGAAC
This sequence comes from Apteryx mantelli, assembly GCF_036417845.1. Classification (NCBI taxonomy): domain Eukaryota; kingdom Metazoa; phylum Chordata; class Aves; order Apterygiformes; family Apterygidae; genus Apteryx; species Apteryx mantelli. The sequence goes on from NC_089987.1 coordinate 26,799,144, forward strand.
GTGACGTGGGTGTGACGTGGGCGATTCGAACGTGACGTGGGCGTGACGTGGGAGATTCGAAGGTGACATGGGCGTGACGTGGGAAATTCGAACGTGACATGGGTGTGACGTGGGTGATTCGAACGTGACGTGGGCGTGACATGGGTGATTCGAACGTGACGTGGGTGTGACGTGGGAAATTCGAACGTGACGTGGGCGTGACGTGGGTGATTCGAACGTGACGGGGGTGTGACGTGGGAAATGCGAACGTGACGTGGGCGTGACGTGGGTGTGACGTGGGTGATTCGAACGTGACGTGGGCGTGACGTGGGAGATTCGAACGTGACGTGGGTGATTCGAACGTGACGTGAGTGTGAAGTGGGAGATTCGAACGTGACGTGGACGTGACGTGAGTGTTTGGAACGTGACGTGAGCGTGAGGTGGGAGATACGAACCTGACGTGGGTGTTTGGAACGTGACATGGGTGTGATGTGGGAGATTCGAACGTGACGTGGGTGTGTCGTGGGTGATTCGAACGTGACGTGGGCGTGACGTGGGTGATTCGAACGTGACGTGGGTGTGACGTGGGAGATTCGAACGTGACGTGGGAGATTCGAACGTGACGTGGGTGTGACGTGGGAGATTCGAACGTGACGTGGGTGATTCGAACGTGACGTGGGTGTGACGTGGGAGATTCGAACGTGACGTGGCTGTGTCGTGGGAGATTCGAACGTGACGTGGGCGTGACGTGGGAAATTCGAACGTGACGTGGGTGTGTCGTGGGTGATTCGAACGTGACGTGGGCGTGACATGGGTGATTCGTACGTGACGTGGGCGTGACGTGGGTGATTCGAACGTGACGTGGGCGTGACATGTGTGATTCGAACGTGACGTGGGCGTGACGTGGGAGATTCGAACGTGACGTGGGAGATTCGAACGTGACGTGGGTGATTCGAAAGTGACGTGGGTGTGACGTGGGTGATTCGAACGTGACATGGGTGATTCGAAAGTGACGTGGGTGTGACGTGGGTGTGACGTGGGCGATTCGAACTTGAGGTGGGCGTGATGTGGGTGATTCGAACGTGACGTTGGCGTGACGTGGGCGATTCGAACGTGACGTGGGCGTGACGTGGGTGATTCGAACGTGACGTGGGCGTTACGTGGGTGATTCGAACGTGACGTGGGTGTGACGTGGGTGATACGAACGTGACCTGGACGTGACGTGGGAGATTCGAACGTGACGTGGGAGATTCGAACGTGACGTGGGTGTGTCGTGGGAGATTCGAACGTGACGTGGGCGTGACGTGGGAGATTCGAACGTGACGTGGGCGTGACGTGGGAAATTCGAACGTGACCTGGCTGGTTCGAAATTGGCGTGGGTGTGCCGCCCTGCTTCAAGGCTCCCCCACCAAGCAGGGCTCAGAGGCAAGAGCACTGGGAAGGCAGAGCTTCCCTCCGCATGCCTAGGACAGCCCCCACCACGAGTGCCCGGCTCCCTTGCCTCCCCTCCGCAAGCCTACACCAGCTGCCCTCACACCTTGGCACTAGCACTGTGAGGCTGTTGCAAGGGAGGAGCATGGTTGTTCGATATGTGCTTCGAAGGCGAGGTGGGTGTGACGTGGGAGATTCGAACGTGACGTGGGCGTGACGTGGGAAATTCGAACGTGACGTGGGTGTGACGTGGGTGATTCGAACGTGACGTGGGTGTGACGTGGGTGATTCGAACGTGACTTGGGCGTTACGTGGGAAATACGAACGTGACGTGGGCGTAAGGTGGGTGATTCGAAGGGGATGTTGGCGTGACGTGGGTAATTCGAACGTGACGTGGGCGTTACGTGGGAAATACGAACGTGACGTGGGCGTGACGTGGGAGATTCGAACGTGACGTGAGCTTGACGTGGGAGATTCGAACGTGATGTGAGCGTGACGTGGGAGATTCGAAAGTGATGTGAGCGTGACGTGGGAGATTCGAACGTGACGTGGGTGTGACGTGGAAAATTCGAACGTGATGTGAGCGTGACGTGGGTGATTCGAAAGTGACGTGGGTGTGACGTGGGTGTGACGTGTGCGATTCGAACGTGACGGGGGTGTGACGTGGGAGATTCGAACGTGACCTGAGTGTGACGTGAGAGATTCAAACGTGACCTGGGTGGTTCGAAATTGGCGTGGGTGTGCCGCCGTGCTTCAAGGCTCCCCCACCAAGCAGGGCTCAGAGGCAAGAGCACTGGGAAGGCAGAGCTTGCCTCCGCATGCCTAGGACAGCCCCCACCACGAGTGCCCGGCTCCCTTGCCTCCCCTCCGCAAGCCTACACCAGCTGTCCTCACACCTTGGCACTAGCACTGTGAGGCTGTTGCAAGGGAGGAGCATGGTTGTTCGATATGTGCATCGAACGCGAGGTGGGTGTGACGTGGGAGATTCGAACGTGACGTGGGCGTGACGTGGGTGATTCGAACGTGACGTGGGTGTGACGTGGGTGATTCGAACGTGACATGGGCGTGAGGTGGGAGATTCGAACTTGACGAGGGTGTGAAGTGAGCGTGACGTGGAAAATTCGAACGTGACGTGGGCGTGACGTGGATGATTCGAACGTGACGTGGGCGTGACGTGGGAGATTCGAACGTGACGTGGGTGATTCGAACGTGACGTGGTTGTGACGTGGGTGATTCGAACGTGACGTGGGCGTGACGTGGGTGATTCGAACGTGACGTGGGCGTGACGTGGGAGATTCGAACGTGACGTGGGTGATTCGAACGTGACGTGAGTGTGAAGTGGGAGATTCGAACGTGACGTGGACGTGACGTGAGTGTTTGGAACGTGACGTGGGCGTGACCTGGGTGATTCGAACCTGACGTGGGTGTTTGGAACGTGACGTGGGTGTGACGTGGGAGATTCGAACATAACGTGAGTGTGTCGTGGGTGATTCGAACGTGACGTGGGCGTGACGTGGGTGATTCGAACGTGACGTGGGTGTGACGTGGGAGATTCGAACGTGACGTGGGAGATTCGAACGTGACATGGGTGTGACGTGGGTGATTCGAACGTGACATGGGCGTTACGTGGGAAATACGAACATGACGTGGGCGTCACGTGGGTGATTCGAAAGTGACGTGGGCGTGACGTGGGAGATTCGAACGTGACGTGGGTGTGACGTGGGAGATTCGAACGTGACGTGGGAGATTCGAACGTGACGTGGGCGTGACGTGGGAGATTCGAACGTGACGTGGGTGATTCGAACGTGACGTGGGCGTGACGTGGGAGATTCGAACGTGACGTGGGCGTGACGTGGATGTTTCGAACGTGACGGGGGTGTGAGGTGGGAAATGCGAACGTGACGTGGGTGTGACGTGAATATTCGAACGTGACGTGAGCGTGAAGTGGGAGATTCGAACGTGACGTGGGTGTGACGTGGGAGATTCGAACGTGACGTGGGTGTGACGTGGGTGATTCGAACGTGACGTGGGTGTGACGTGGGAAATTCGAACGTGACGTGAGTGTTTGGAACGTGACGTGGGCGTGACGTGGGAAATTCGAACGTGACCTGGCTGGTTCGAAATTGGCGTGGGTGTGCCGCCCTGCTTCAAGGCTCCCCCACCAAGCAGGGCTCAGAGGCAAGAGCACTGGGAAGGCAGAGCTTCCCTCCGCATGCCTAGGACAGCCCCCACCACGAGTGCCCGGCTCCCTTGCCTCCCCTCCCCAAGCCTACACCAGCTGTCCTCACACCTTGGCACTAGCAGTGTGAGGCTGTTGCAAGGCAGGAGCATGGTTGTTCGATATGTGCTTCGAAGGCGAGGTGGGTGTGACGTGGGAGATTCGAACGTGACGTGGGTGTGACGTGGGCGATTCGAACGTGACATGGGTGTGTCGTGGGAGATTCGAACGTGACGTGGGCGTGACGTGGGAAATTCGAACGTGACGTGGGTGTGTCGTGGGTGATTCGAACGTGACGTGGGCGTGACATGGGTGATTCGAACGTGACGTGGGTGTGACGTGGGTGATTCGAACGTGACGTGGGCGTTACGTGGGTGATTCGAACCTGACGCGAGTGTGAAGTGGAAGATTCCAACGGGACGTGGGAGATTCGAACGTGACGTGGGTGATTCGAAAGTGACGTGGGTGTGACGTGGGTGATTCGAACGTGACGTGGGCGTGTCGTGGGTGATTCGAACGTGACGTGGGTGTGTCGTGGGTGATTCGAACGTGACGTGGGCGTGTCGTGGGTGATTCGAACGTGACGTGGGTGTGACGTGGGAGATTCGAACGTGACGTGGGTGATTCGAAAGTGACGTGGGCGTGACGTGGGTGATTCGAACGTGACGTGGGTGTGACGTGGGAGATTCGAACGTGACGTGGGAGATTCGAACGTGACGTGGGCGTGACGTGGGAGATTCGAACGTGACGTGAGCGTGAAGTGGTAGATTCGAACGTGACGTGAGCGTGACGTGGGTGATTCGAACGTGACGTGGGTGTGACGTGGGAAATTCGAACGTGACGTCGAGATTCGAACGTGACGTGGGCGTGACGTGGGAGATTCGAACGTGACGTGGGTGATTCGAACGTGACGTGAGTGTGAAGTGGGAGATTCGAACGTGACGTGGGAGATTCGAACGTGACGTGTGAAGTGAGAGATTCGAACGTGACGTGGGTGATTCGAAAGTGACGTGGGTGTGACGTGGGTGTGACGTGGGAGTTTCGAACGTGACGTGGGTGTGACGTGGGAGATTCGAACGTGACCTGAGTGTGACGTGAGAGATTCGAACGTGACCTGGGTGGTTCGAAATTGGCGTGGGTGTGCCGCCCTGCTTCAAGGCTCCCCCACCAAGCAGGGCTCAGAGGCAAGAGCACTGGGAAGGCAGAGGTTGCCTCCGCATGCCTAGGACAGCCCCCACCACGAGTGCCCGGCTCCCTTGCCTCCCCTCCGCAAGCCTACACCAGCTGTCCTCACACCTTGGCACTAGCAGTGTGAGGCTGTTGCAAGGCAGGAGCACGGTTGTTCGATATGTGCTTCGAAGGCGACGTGGGTGTGACGTGGGAGATTCGAACGTGACGTGAGTGTGAAGTGGGAGATTCGAACGTGACGTGGGAGATTCGAAAGTGACGCGGGCGTGACGTGGGTGTAACGTGGGAGATTCGAACGTGACGTGGGCGTGACGTTGGTGATTAGAACGTGACGCGGACGTGCCACCCTGCTTCAAAGGCTCCCCCACGAAGCAGGGCTCAGAGGTAAGAGCACTGGGAAGGCAGAGCTTCCCTCCGCATGCCTAGGACAGCCCCCACCACGAGTGCCCGGCTCCCTTGCCTCCCCTCCGCAAGCCTACACCAGCTGTCCTCACACCTTGGCACTAGCACTGTGAGGCTGTTGCAAGGCAGGAGCATGGTTGTTCGATATGTGCTTCGAAGGCGAGGTGGGTGTGACGTGGGAGATTCGAACGTGACGTTGGCGTGACGTGGGAAAATCGAACGTGACGTGGGTGTGACGTGGGAGATTCGAAGGTGACATGGACGTGACGTGGGAGATTCGAAAGTGACGTGGGCGTGACGTGGGAGATTCGAACGTGACGTGAGCGTGAAGTGGTAGATTCGAACGTGACGTGAGCGTGACGTGGGTGATTCGAACGTGACGTGGGTGTGACGTGGGAGATTCGAACGTGACGTGCACCTGACGTGAGTGTTTCGAACGTGACGTGGGCGTGACCTGGGTGATTCGAACCTGACGTGGGTGTTTGGAACGTGACGTGGGTGTGACGTGGGAGATTCGAACGTGACGTGGGTGTGTCGTGGGTGATTCGAAAGTGACGTGGGTGTGACGTGGGTGATTCGAACGCGACGTGGGCGTGACCTGGGTGATTCGAACCTGACGTGGGTGTTTGGAACGTGAGGTGGGTGTGACGTGTGCGATTCGAACGTGACGTGGGTGTGTCGTGGGTGATTCGAACGTGACGTGGGCGTGACGTGGGTGATTCGAACGTGTCGTGGGTGTGACGTGGGAGATTCGAACGTGACGTGGGAGATTCGAACGTGACTTGGGCGTGACGTGGGAGATTCGAACGTGACGTGAGCATGACGTGGGAGATTCGAACGTGACGTGAGCGTGAAGTGGGTGATTCGAACGTGACGTGGGTGTGACGTGGGAGATTCGAACGTGACGTGGGCGTGACATGGGTGATTCGAACGTGACGTGGGCGTGACGTGGGTATTTGGAACGTGACGTGGGTGTTTGGAACGTGACGTGGGTGTGACGTGGGAAATACGAACGTGACGTGGGCGTGACGTGGGTGATTCGAAGGGGATGTTGGCGTGACGTGGGAAATTCGAACGTGACGTGGGCGTGACGTGGGTGATTCGAACGTGACGTGGGCGTGACGTGGGAGATTCGAACGTGACGTGGGAGATTCGAACGTGACGTGGGCGTGACGTGGGTGATTCGAACGTGACGCGAGTGTGAAGTGGGAGATTCGAACGTGACGTGGGAGATTCGAACGTGACGTGAGCGTGAAGTGGGTGATTCGAACGTGACGTGGGTGTGACGTGGGAGATTCGAACCTGACGTGGGCGTGACGTGGGTGATTCGAACGTGACGTGGGTGTGACGTGGGTGATTCGAACGTGACGTGGGCGTGACGTGGGAGATTCGAACGTGACGTGGGTGTGACGTGGGTGATTCGAACGTGACGTGGGTGTGACGTGGGCGATTCGAACGTGACGTGGGAGATTCGAACGTGAGGTGGGTGTGACGTGGGAGATTCGAACGTGACGTGGGCGTGACGTGGGAGATTCGAACGTGACGTGGGAGATTCGAACGTGACGTGGGAGATTCGAACGTGACGTGGGTGTGTCGTGGGTGATTCGAACGTGACGTGGGCGTGACATGTGTGATTCGAACGTGACGTGGGTGTGACGTGGGTGATTCGAACGTGACGTGGGCGTGACGTGGGAGATTCGAACGTGACGTGGGTGATTCGAACGTGACGTGAGTGTGAAGTGGGAGATTCGAACGTGACGTGGGTGTGACGTGGGTGATTCGAACGTGACGTGGGTGTGACGTGGGAGATTCGAACGTGACGTGGGCGTGACCTGGGTGATTCGAACGTGACGTGGGTGTTTGGAACGTGACGTGGGTGTGACGTGGGAGATTCGAACGTGACGTGGGCGTGACGTGGGAAATTCGAACGTGACGTGGGTGTGACGTGGGTGATTCGAACGTGACATGGGCGTGACGTGGGAGATTCGAACTTGACGAGGGTGTGAAGTGAGCGTGACGTGGGAAATTCGAACGTGACGTGGGCGTGACGTGGATGATTCGAACGTGACGTGGGCGTGACGTGGGAGATTCGAACGTGACGTGGGTGTGGCGTGGTTGTTTCGAACGTGACGTGGGTGTGATGTGGGCGATTCGAACGTGACGTGGGTGTGTCGTGGGTGATTCGAACGTGACGTGGGCGTGACATGTGTGATTCGAACGTGACGTGGGTGTGACGTGGGTGATTCGAACGTGACGTGGGCGTGACGTGGGAGATTCGAACGTGACGTGGGTGATTCGAACGTGACGTAAGTGTGAAGTGGGAGATTCGAACGTGACGTGGGTGTGACGTGGGTGATTCGAACGTGACGTGGGTGTGACGTGGGAGATTCGAACGTGACGTGGGTGTGTCGTGGGTGATTCGAACGTGACGTGGGCGTGACGTGGGTGATTCGAACGTGACGTGGGTGTGACGTGGGAGATTCGAACGTGTCGTGGGAGATTCGAACGTGACGTGGGTGTGTCGTGGGAGATTCGAACGTGACGTGGGCGTGACGTGGGAGATTCGAACGTGACGGGGGCGTGACGTGGGAGATTCGAACGTGACGTGGGCGTGACGTGGTAAATTCGAACGTGACGTGGGTGTGACGTGGGTGATTCGAACGTGACGTGGGTGTGACGTGGGTGATTCGAACGTGACTTGGGCGTTACGTGGGAAATACGAACGTGACGTGGGCGTAACGTGGGTGATTCGAAGGGGATGTTGGCGTGACGTGGGAAATTCGAACGTGACGTGGGCGTTACGTGGGAAATACGAACGTGACGTGGGCGTGACGTGGGAGATTCGAACGTGACGTGAGCTTGACGTGGGAGATTCGAACGTGATGTGAGCGTGACGTGGGAGATTCGAACGTGACGTGGGTGTGTCGTGGGTGATTCGAACGTGACGTGGGCGTGACATGGGTGATTCGAACGTGACGTGGGTGTGACGTGGGTGATTCGAACGTGACGTGGGCGTGACATGTGTGATTCGAACGTGACGTGGGAGATTCGAACGTGACGTGGGAGATTCGAACGTGACGTGGGTGATTCGAAAGTGACGTGGGTGTGACGTGGGTGATTCGAACGTGACGTGGGTGATTCGAAAGTGACGTGGGTGTGACGTGGGTGTGACGTGGGAGATTCGAACGTGATGTGGGTGATTCGAACGTGACGTGGGTGTGACGTGGGCGATTCGAACGTGACGTGGGCGTGACGTGGGAGATTCGAACGTGACGTGGGTGTGTCGTGGGAGATTCGAACGTGACGTGGGCGTGACGTGGGAGATTCGAACGTGACGTGGGAGATTCGAACGTGACGTGGGCGTGACGTGGGTGATTCGAACGTGACGTGGGTGTGACGTGGGAGATTCGAACGTGACGTGGGTGTGACGTGGGCGATTCGAACGTGACGTGGGTGTGTCGTGGGTGATTCGAACGTGACGTGGGCGTGACGTGGGAGATTCGAACGTGACCTGGGTGGTTCGAAATTGGCGTGGGTGTACCGCCCTGCTTCAAGGCTCCCCCACCAAGCAGGGCTCAGAGGCAAGAGCACTGGGAAGGCAGAGGTTGCCTCCGCATGCCTAGGACAGCCCCCAGCACGAGTGCCCGGCTCCCTTGCCTCCCCTCCGCAAGCCTACACCAGCTGTCCTCACACCTTGGCACTAGCAGTGTGAGGCTGTTGCAAGGGAGGAGCATGGTTGTTCGATATGTGCTTCGAAGGCGAGGTGGGTGTGACGTGGGAGATTCGAACGTGACGTGGGCGTGACGTGGGAAATTCGAACGTGACGTGGGTGTGACGTGGGTGATTCGAACGTGACGTGGGTGTGACGTGGGTGATTCGAACGTGACTTGGGCGTTACGTGGGAAATACGAACGTGACGTGGGCGTAAGGTGGGTGATTCGAAGGGGATGTTGGCGTGACGTGGGTAATTCGAACGTGACGTGGGCGTTACGTGGGAAATACGAACGTGACGTGGGCGTGACGTGGGAGATTCGAACGTGACGTGAGCTTGACGTGGGAGATTCGAACGTGATGTGAGCGTGACGTGGGAGATTCGAAAGTGATGTGAGCGTGACGTGGGAGATTCGAACGTGACGTGGGTGTGACGTGGAAAATTCGAACGTGACGTGGGCGTGACGTGGGTGATTCGAACGTGACGCGAGTGTGAAGTGGGAGATTCGAACGTGACGTGGGAGATTCGAACGTGACGTGAGCGTGAAGTGGGTGATTCGAACGTGACGTGGGTGTGACGTGGGAGATTCGAACCTGACGTGGGCGTGACGTGGGTGATTCGAACGTGACGTGGGTGTGACGTGGGTGATTCGAACGTGACGTGGGCGTGACGTGGGAGATTCGAACGTGACGTGGGTGTGACGTGGGTGATTCGAACGTGACCTGAGTGTGACGTGAGAGATTCGAACGTGACGTGGGCGTGACGTGGGAAATTCGAACGTGACCTGGCTGGTTCGAAATTTTCGTGGGTGTGCCACCGTGCTTCAAGGCTCCCCCACCAAACAGGGCTCAGAGGCAAGAGCACTGGGAAGGCAGAGCTTGCCTCCGCATGCCTAGGACAGCCCCCACCACGAGTGCCCGGCTCCCTTGCCTCCCCTCCGCAAGCCTACACCAGCTGTCCTCACACCTTGGCACTAGCAGTGTGAGGCTGTTGCAAGGCAGGAGCATGGTTGTTCGATATGTGCTTCGAAGGCGAGGTGGGTGTGACGTGGGAGATTCGAACGTGACGTGGGTGTGACGTGGGCGATTCGAACGTGACATGGGTGTGTCGTGGGAGATTCGAACGTGACGTGGGCGTGACGTGGGAAATTCGAACGTGACGTGGGTGTGTCGTGGGTGATTCGAACGTGACGTGGGCGTGACATGGGTGATTCGAACGTGACGTGGGTGTGACGTGGGTGATTCGAACGTGACGTGGGCGTTACGTGGGTGATTCGAACCTGACGCGAGTGTGAAGTGGAAGATTCCAACGGGACGTGGGAGATTCGAACGTGACGTGGGTGATTCGAAAGTGACGTGGGTGTGACGTGGGTGATTCGAACGTGACGTGGGCGTGTCGTGGGTGATTCGAACGTGACGTGGGTGTGTCGTGGGTGATTCGAACGTGACGTGGGCGTGTCGTGGGTGATTCGAACGTGACGTGGGTGTGACGTGGGAGATTCGAACGTGACGTGGGTGATTCGAAAGTGACGTGGGCGTGACGTGGGTGATTCGAACGTGACGTGGGTGTGACGTGGGAGATTCGAACGTGACGTGGGAGATTCGAACGTGACGTGGGCGTGACGTGGGAGATTCGAACGTGACGTGAGCGTGAAGTGGTAGATTCGAACGTGACGTGAGCGTGACGTGGGTGATTCGAACGTGACGTGGGTGTGACGTGGGAAATTCGAACGTGACGTCGAGATTCGAACGTGACGTGGGCGTGACGTGGGAGATTCGAACGTGACGTGGGTGATTCGAACGTGACGTGAGTGTGAAGTGGGAGATTCGAACGTGACGTGGGAGATTCGAACGTGACGTGAGTGTGAAGTGAGAGATTCGAACGTGACGTGGGTGATTCGAAAGTGACGTGGGTGTGACGTGGGTGTGACGTGGGAGTTTCGAACGTGACGTGGGTGTGACGTGGGAGATTCGAACGTGACCTGAGTGTGACGTGAGAGATTCGAACGTGACCTGGGTGGTTCGAAATTGGCGTGGGTGTGCCGCCCTGCTTCAAGGCTCCCCCACCAAGCAGGGCTCAGAGGCAAGAGCACTGGGAAGGCAGAGGTTGCCTCCGCATGCCTAGGACAGCCCCCACCACGAGTGCCCGGCTCCCTTGCCTCCCCTCCGCAAGCCTACACCAGCTGTCCTCACACCTTGGCACTAGCAGTGTGAGGCTGTTGCAAGGCAGGAGCACGGTTGTTCGATATGTGCTTCGAAGGCGACGTGGGTGTGACGTGGGAGATTCGAACGTGACGTGAGTGTGAAGTGGGAGATTCGAACGTGACGTGGGAGATTCGAAAGTGACGCGGGCGTGACGTGGGTGTAACGTGGGAGATTCGAACGTGACGTGGGCGTGACGTTGGTGATTAGAACGTGACGCGGACGTGCCACCCTGCTTCAAAGGCTCCCCCACGAAGCAGGGCTCAGAGGTAAGAGCACTGGGAAGGCAGAGGTTGCCTCCGCATGCCTAGGACAGCCCCCACCACGAGTGCCCGGCTCCCTTGCCTCCCCTCCGCAAGCCTACACCAGCTGTCCTCACACCTTGGCACTAGCACTGTGAGGCTGTTGCAAGGCAGGAGCATGGTTGTTCGATATGTGCTTCGAAGGCGAGGTGGGTGTGACGTGGGAGATTCGAACGTGACGTTGGCGTGACGTGGGAAAATCGAACGTGACGTGGGTGTGACGTGGGAGATTCGAAGGTGACATGGACGTGACGTGGGAGATTCGAAAGTGACGTGGGCGTGACGTGGGAGATTCGAACGTGACGTGAGCGTGAAGTGGTAGATTCGAACGTGACGTGAGCGTGACGTGGGTGATTCGAACGTGACGTGGGTGTGACGTGGGAGATTCGAACGTGACGTGGGAGATTCGAACGTGACTTGGGCGTGACGTGGGAGATTCGAACGTGACGTGAGCATGACGTGGGAGATTCGAACGTGACGTGAGCGTGAAGTGGGTGATTCGAACGTGACGTGGGTGTGACGTGGGAGATTCGAACGTGACGTGGGCGTGACATGGGTGATTCGAACGTGACGTGGGCGTGACGTGGGTATTTGGAACGTGACGTGGGTGTTTGGAACGTGACGTGGGTGTGACGTGGGAAATACGAACGTGACGTGGGCGTGACGTGGGTGATTCGAAGGGGATGTTGGCGTGACGTGGGAAATTCGAACGTGACGTGGGCGTGACGTGGGTGATTCGAACGTGACGTGGGCGTGACGTGGGAGATTCGAACGTGACGTGGGAGATTCGAACGTGACGTGGGCGTGACGTGGGTGATTCGAACGTGACGCGAGTGTGAAGTGGGAGATTCGAACGTGACGTGGGAGATTCGAACGTGACGTGAGCGTGAAGTGGGTGATTCGAACGTGACGTGGGTGTGACGTGGGAGATTCGAACCTGACGTGGGCGTGACGTGGGTGATTCGAACGTGACGTGGGTGTGACGTGGGTGATTCGAACGTGACGTGGGCGTGACGTGGGAGATTCGAACGTGACGTGGGTGTGACGTGGGTGATTCGAACGTGACGTGGGTGTGACGTGGGCGATTCGAACGTGACGTGGGAGATTCGAACGTGAGGTGGGTGTGACGTGGGAGATTCGAACGTGACGTGGGCGTGACGTGGGAGATTCGAACGTGACGTGGGAGATTCGAACGTGACGTGGGAGATTCGAACGTGACGTGGGTGTGTCGTGGGAGATTCGAACGTGACGTGGGCGTGACGTGGAAAATTCGAACGTGACGTGGGCGTGACGTGGGAAATACGAACGTGACGTGGGCGTGACGTGGGAGATTCGAACGTGACGTGAGCTTGACGTGGGAGATTCGAACGTGATGTGAGCGTGACGTGGGAGATTCGAACGTGACGTGGGTGTGACGTGGGAGATTAGAACGTGACGTGGGTGTGACGTGGGAGATTCGAACGTGACGTGGGTGATTCGAAAGTGACGTGGGTGTGACGTGGGTGTGACGTGGGATTTTCGAACGTGACGTGGGTGTGACGTGAGAGATTCGAACGTGACCTGGCTGGTTCGAAACTGGCGTGGATGTGCTGCCCTGCTTCAAGGCTCCCCCACCAAGCAGGGCTCAGAGGCAAGAGCACTGGGAAGGCAGAGGTTGCCTCCGCATGCCTAGGACAGCCCCCACCACGAGTGCCCGGCTCCCTTGCCTCCCCTCCGCAAGCCTACACCAGCTGTCCTCACACCTTGGCACTAGCACTGTGAGGCTGTTGCAAGGGAGGAGCATGGTTGTTCGATTTGTGCTTCGAAGGCGAGGTGGGTGTTTCGTGGGTGATTCGAACGTGTCGTGGGCGTGACGTGGGTGATTCGAACGTGACGTGGGTGTGACGTGGGAGATTCGAACGTGACGTGGGAGATTCGAACGTGACGTGATTGTGAAGTGGGAGATTCGAACGTGACGTGGGTGATTCGAAAGTGACGTGGGTGTGACGTGGGTGTGACGTGGGAGATTCGAACGTGACGTGGGAGATTCGAACGTGACGTGGGTGTGAAGTGGGAGATTCGAACGTGACGTGGGTGATTCGAACGTGACGTGGGCGTGACGTGGGTGATTCGAACGTGACGTGGGTGTGAAGTGGGCGATTCGAACGTGACGTGGGCGTGACGTGGGTGATTCGAACGTGACGTGGGCGTGACGTGGGAGATTCGAACGTGACGTGGGTGTGACGTGGGTGATACGAACGTGACCTGGACGTGACGTGGGAGATTCGAACGTGACGTGGGAGATTCGAACGTGACGTGGGTGTGTCGTGGGAGATTCGAACGTGACGTGGGCGTGACGTGGGAGATTCGAACGTGACGTGGGTGTGACGTGGGAAATTCGAACGTGACCTGGCTGGTTCGAAATTGGCGTGGGTGTGCCGCCGTGCTTCAAGGCTCCCCCACCAAGCAGGGCTCAGAGGCAAGAGCACTGGGAAGGCAGAGGTTGCCTCCGCATGCCTAGGACAGCCCCCACCACGAGTGCCCGGCTCCCTTGCCTCCCCTCCGCAAGCCTACACCAGCTGTCCTCACACCTTGGCACTAGCAGTGTGAGGCTGTTGCAAGGGAGGAGCATGGTTGTTCGATATGTGCTTCGAAGGCGAGGTGGGTGTGACGTGGGAGATTCGAACGTGACGTGGGCGTGACGTGGGAAATTCGAACGTGACGTGGGTGTGACGTGGGTGATTCGAACGTGACGTGGGTGTGACGTGGGTGATTCGAACGTGACTTGGGCGTTACGTGGGAAATACGAACGTGACGTGGGCGTAAGGTGGGTGATTCGAAGGGGATGTTGGCGTGACGTGGGTAATTCGAACGTGACGTGGGCGTTACGTGGGAAATACGAACGTGACGTGGGCGTGACGTGGGAGATTCGAACGTGACGTGAGCTTGACGTGGGAGATTCGAACGTGATGTGAGCGTGACGTGGGAGATTCGAAAGTGATGTGAGCGTGACGTGGGAGATTCGAACGTGACGTGGGTGTGACGTGGAAAATTCGAACGTGACGTGGGCGTGACGTGGGTGATTCGAACGTGACGCGAGTGTGAAGTGGGAGATTCGAACGTGACGTGGGAGATTCGAACGTGACGTGAGCGTGAAGTGGGTGATTCGAACGTGACGTGGGTGTGACGTGGGAGATTCGAACCTGACGTGGGCGTGACGTGGGTGATTCGAACGTGACGTGGGTGTGACGTGGGTGATTCGAACGTGACGTGGGCGTGACGTGGGAGATTCGAACGTGACGTGGGTGTGACGTGGGTGATTCGAACGTGACCTGAGTGTGACGTGAGAGATTCGAACGTGACGTGGGCGTGACGTGGGAAATTCGAACGTGACCTGGCTGGTTCGAAATTTTCGTGGGTGTGCCACCGTGCTTCAAGGCTCCCCCACCAAACAGGGCTCAGAGGCAAGAGCACTGGGAAGGCAGAGCTTGCCTCCGCATGCCTAGGACAGCCCCCACCACGAGTGCCCGGCTCCCTTGCCTCCCCTCCGCAAGCCTACACCAGCTGTCCTCACACCTTGGCACTAGCAGTGTGAGGCTGTTGCAAGGCAGGAGCATGGTTGTTCGATATGTGCTTCGAAGGCGAGGTGGGTGTGACGTGGGAGATTCGAACGTGACGTGGGTGTGACGTGGGCGATTCGAACGTGACATGGGTGTGTCGTGGGAGATTCGAACGTGACGTGGGCGTGACGTGGGAAATTCGAACGTGACGTGGGTGTGTCGTGGGTGATTCGAACGTGACGTGGGCGTGACATGGGTGATTCGAACGTGACGTGGGTGTGACGTGGGTGATTCGAACGTGACGTGGGCGTTACGTGGGTGATTCGAACCTGACGCGAGTGTGAAGTGGAAGATTCCAACGGGACGTGGGAGATTCGAACGTGACGTGGGTGATTCGAAAGTGACGTGGGTGTGACGTGGGTGATTCGAACGTGACGTGGGCGTGTCGTGGGTGATTCGAACGTGACGTGGGTGTGTCGTGGGTGATTCGAACGTGACGTGGGCGTGTCGTGGGTGATTCGAACGTGACGTGGGTGTGACGTGGGAGATTCGAACGTGACGTGGGTGATTCGAAAGTGACGTGGGCGTGACGTGGGTGATTCGAACGTGACGTGGGTGTGACGTGGGAGATTCGAACGTGACGTGGGAGATTCGAACGTGACGTGGGCGTGACGTGGGAGATTCGAACGTGACGTGAGCGTGAAGTGGTAGATTCGAACGTGACGTGAGCGTGACGTGGGTGATTCGAACGTGACGTGGGTGTGACGTGGGAAATTCGAACGTGACGTCGAGATTCGAACGTGACGTGGGCGTGACGTGGGAGATTCGAACGTGACGTGGGTGATTCGAACGTGACGTGAGTGTGAAGTGGGAGATTCGAACGTGACGTGGGAGATTCGAACGTGACGTGAGTGTGAAGTGAGAGATTCGAACGTGACGTGGGTGATTCGAAAGTGACGTGGGTGTGACGTGGGTGTGACGTGGGAGTTTCGAACGTGACGTGGGTGTGACGTGGGAGATTCGAACGTGACCTGAGTGTGACGTGAGAGATTCGAACGTGACCTGGGTGGTTCGAAATTGGCGTGGGTGTGCCGCCCTGCTTCAAGGCTCCCCCACCAAGCAGGGCTCAGAGGCAAGAGCACTGGGAAGGCAGAGGTTGCCTCCGCATGCCTAGGACAGCCCCCACCACGAGTGCCCGGCTCCCTTGCCTCCCCTCCGCAAGCCTACACCAGCTGTCCTCACACCTTGGCACTAGCAGTGTGAGGCTGTTGCAAGGCAGGAGCACGGTTGTTCGATATGTGCTTCGAAGGCGACGTGGGTGTGACGTGGGAGATTCGAACGTGACGTGAGTGTGAAGTGGGAGATTCGAACGTGACGTGGGAGATTCGAAAGTGACGCGGGCGTGACGTGGGTGTAACGTGGGAGATTCGAACGTGACGTGGGCGTGACGTTGGTGATTAGAACGTGACGCGGACGTGCCACCCTGCTTCAAAGGCTCCCCCACGAAGCAGGGCTCAGAGGTAAGAGCACTGGGAAGGCAGAGGTTGCCTCCGCATGCCTAGGACAGCCCCCACCACGAGTGCCCGGCTCCCTTGCCTCCCCTCCGCAAGCCTACACCAGCTGTCCTCACACCTTGGCACTAGCACTGTGAGGCTGTTGCAAGGCAGGAGCATGGTTGTTCGATATGTGCTTCGAAGGCGAGGTGGGTGTGACGTGGGAGATTCGAACGTGACGTTGGCGTGACGTGGGAAAATCGAACGTGACGTGGGTGTGACGTGGGAGATTCGAAGGTGACATGGACGTGACGTGGGAGATTCGAAAGTGACGTGGGCGTGACGTGGGAGATTCGAACGTGACGTGAGCGTGAAGTGGTAGATTCGAACGTGACGTGAGCGTGACGTGGGTGATTCGAACGTGACGTGGGTGTGACGTGGGAGATTCGAACGTGACGTGGGAGATTCGAACGTGACTTGGGCGTGACGTGGGAGATTCGAACGTGACGTGAGCATGACGTGGGAGATTCGAACGTGACGTGAGCGTGAAGTGGGTGATTCGAACGTGACGTGGGTGTGACGTGGGAGATTCGAACGTGACGTGGGCGTGACATGGGTGATTCGAACGTGACGTGGGCGTGACGTGGGTATTTGGAACGTGACGTGGGTGTTTGGAACGTGACGTGGGTGTGACGTGGGAAATACGAACGTGACGTGGGCGTGACGTGGGTGATTCGAAGGGGATGTTGGCGTGACGTGGGAAATTCGAACGTGACGTGGGCGTGACGTGGGTGATTCGAACGTGACGTGGGCGTGACGTGGGAGATTCGAACGTGACGTGGGAGATTCGAACGTGACGTGGGCGTGACGTGGGTGATTCGAACGTGACGCGAGTGTGAAGTGGGAGATTCGAACGTGACGTGGGAGATTCGAACGTGACGTGAGCGTGAAGTGGGTGATTCGAACGTGACGTGGGTGTGACGTGGGAGATTCGAACCTGACGTGGGCGTGACGTGGGTGATTCGAACGTGACGTGGGTGTGACGTGGGTGATTCGAACGTGACGTGGGCGTGACGTGGGAGATTCGAACGTGACGTGGGTGTGACGTGGGTGATTCGAACGTGACGTGGGTGTGACGTGGGCGATTCGAACGTGACGTGGGAGATTCGAACGTGAGGTGGGTGTGACGTGGGAGATTCGAACGTGACGTGGGCGTGACGTGGGAGATTCGAACGTGACGTGGGAGATTCGAACGTGACGTGGGAGATTCGAACGTGACGTGGGTGTGTCGTGGGTGATTCGAACGTGACGTGGGCGTGACATGTGTGATTCGAACGTGACGTGGGTGTGACGTGGGTGATTCGAACGTGACGTGGGCGTGACGTGGGAGATTCGAACGTGACGTGGGTGATTCGAACGTGACGTGAGTGTGAAGTGGGAGATTCGAACGTGACGTGGGTGTGACGTGGGTGATTCGAACGTGACGTGGGTGTGACGTGGGAGATTCGAACGTGACGTGGGCGTGACCTGGGTGATTCGAACGTGACGTGGGTGTTTGGAACGTGACGTGGGTGTGACGTGGGAGATTCGAACGTGACGTGGGCGTGACGTGGGAAATTCGAACGTGACGTGGGTGTGACGTGGGTGATTCGAACGTGACATGGGCGTGACGTGGGAGATTCGAACTTGACGAGGGTGTGAAGTGAGCGTGACGTGGGAAATTCGAACGTGACGTGGGCGTGACGTGGATGATTCGAACGTGACGTGGGCGTGACGTGGGAGATTCGAACGTGACGTGGGTGTGGCGTGGTTGTTTCGAACGTGACGTGGGTGTGATGTGGGCGATTCGAACGTGACGTGGGTGTGTCGTGGGTGATTCGAACGTGACGTGGGCGTGACATGTGTGATTCGAACGTGACGTGGGTGTGACGTGGGTGATTCGAACGTGACGTGGGCGTGACGTGGGAGATTCGAACGTGACGTGGGTGATTCGAACGTGACGTAAGTGTGAAGTGGGAGATTCGAACGTGACGTGGGTGTGACGTGGGTGATTCGAACGTGACGTGGGTGTGACGTGGGAGATTCGAACGTGACGTGGGTGTGTCGTGGGTGATTCGAACGTGACGTGGGCGTGACGTGGGTGATTCGAACGTGACGTGGGTGTGACGTGGGAGATTCGAACGTGTCGTGGGAGATTCGAACGTGACGTGGGTGTGTCGTGGGAGATTCGAACGTGACGTGGGCGTGACGTGGGAGATTCGAGCGTGACGGGGGCGTGACGTGGGAGATTCGAACGTGACGTGGGCGTGACGTGGTAAATTCGAACGTGACGTGGGTGTGACGTGGGTGATTCGAACGTGACGTGGGTGTGACGTGGGTGATTCGAACGTGACTTGGGCGTTACGTGGGAAATACGAACGTGACGTGGGCGTAACGTGGGTGATTCGAAGGGGATGTTGGCGTGACGTGGGAAATTCGAACGTGACGTGGGCGTTACGTGGGAAATACGAACGTGACGTGGGCGTGACGTGGGAGATTCGAACGTGACGTGAGCTTGACGTGGGAGATTCGAACGTGATGTGAGCGTGACGTGGGAGATTCGAACGTGACGTGGGTGTGTCGTGGGTGATTCGAACGTGACGTGGGCGTGACATGTGTGATTCGAACGTGACGTGGGAGATTCGAACGTGACGTGGGAGATTCGAACGTGACGTGGGTGATTCGAAAGTGACGTGGGTGTGACGTGGGTGATTCGAACGTGACGTGGGTGATTCGAAAGTGACGTGGGTGTGACGTGGGTGTGACGTGGGAGATTCGAACGTGATGTGGGTGATTCGAACGTGACGTGGGTGTGACGTGGGCGATTCGAACGTGACGTGGGCGTGACGTGGGAGATTCGAACGTGACGTGGGTGTGTCGTGGGAGATTCGAACGTGACGTGGGCGTGACGTGGGAGATTCGAACGTGACGTGGGAGATTCGAACGTGACGTGGGCGTGACGTGGGTGATTCGAACGTGACGTGGGTGTGACGTGGGAGATTCGAACGTGACGTGGGTGTGACGTGGGCGATTCGAACGTGACGTGGGTGTGTCGTGGGTGATTCGAACGTGACGTGGGCGTGACGTGGGAGATTCGAACGTGACCTGGGTGGTTCGAAATTGGCGTGGGTGTACCGCCCTGCTTCAAGGCTCCCCCACCAAGCAGGGCTCAGAGGCAAGAGCACTGGGAAGGCAGAGGTTGCCTCCGCATGCCTAGGACAGCCCCCACCACGAGTGCCCGGCTCCCTTGCCTCCCCTCCGCAAGCCTACACCAGCTGTCCTCACACCTTGGCACTAGCAGTGTGAGGCTGTTGCAAGGGAGGAGCATGGTTGTTCGATATGTGCTTCGAAGGCGAGGTGGGTGTGACGTGGGAGATTCGAACGTGACGTGGGCGTGACGTGGGAAATTCGAACGTGACGTGGGTGTGACGTGGGTGATTCGAACGTGACGTGGGTGTGACGTGGGTGATTCGAACGTGACTTGGGCGTTACGTGGGAAATACGAACGTGACGTGGGCGTAAGGTGGGTGATTCGAAGGGGATGTTGGCGTGACGTGGGTAATTCGAACGTGACGTGGGCGTTACGTGGGAAATACGAACGTGACGTGGGCGTGACGTGGGAGATTCGAACGTGACGTGAGCTTGACGTGGGAGATTCGAACGTGATGTGAGCGTGACGTGGGAGATTCGAAAGTGATGTGAGCGTGACGTGGGAGATTCGAACGTGACGTGGGTGTGACGTGGAAAATTCGAACGTGACGTGGGCGTGACGTGGGTGATTCGAACGTGACGCGAGTGTGAAGTGGGAGATTCGAACGTGACGTGGGAGATTCGAACGTGACGTGAGCGTGAAGTGGGTGATTCGAACGTGACGTGGGTGTGACGTGGGAGATTCGAACCTGACGTGGGCGTGACGTGGGTGATTCGAACGTGACGTGGGTGTGACGTGGGTGATTCGAACGTGACGTGGGCGTGACGTGGGAGATTCGAACGTGACGTGGGTGTGACGTGGGAGATTCGAACCTGACGTGGGCGTGACGTGGGTGATTCGAACGTGACGTGGGTGTGACGTGGGAGATTCGAACGTGACGTGGGCGTGACGTGGGAGATTCGAACGTGACGTGGGAGATTCGAACGTGACGTGGGAGATTCGAACGTGACGTGGGTGTGTCGTGGGTGATTCGAACGTGACGTGGGCGTGACATGTGTGATTCGAACGTGACGTGGGTGTGACGTGGGTGATTCGAACGTGACGTGGGCGTGACGTGGGAGATTCGAACGTGACGTGGGTGATTCGAACGTGACGTGGGTGTGACGTGGGAGATTCGAACGTGACGTGGGCGTGACGTGGGAGATTCGAACGTGACGTGGGAGATTCGAACGTGACGTGGGTGTGGCGTGGTGGTTTCGAACGTGACGTGGGTGTGATGTGGGCGATT
Source organism: Apteryx mantelli (assembly GCF_036417845.1). Taxonomy (NCBI): domain Eukaryota; kingdom Metazoa; phylum Chordata; class Aves; order Apterygiformes; family Apterygidae; genus Apteryx; species Apteryx mantelli. The sequence continues at coordinate 26,820,087 of NC_089987.1, forward strand.
CGAACGTGACGTGGGTGTGTCGTGGGTGATTCGAACGTGACGTGGGCGTGACATGTGTGATTCGAACGTGACGTGGGTGTGACGTGGGTGATTCGAACGTGACGTGGGCGTGACGTGGGAGATTCGAACGTGACGTGGGAGATTCGAACGTGACGTGAGTGTGAAGTGGGAGATTCGAACGTGACGTGGGTGTGACGTGGGTGATTCGAACGTGACGTGGGTGTGACGTGGGAGATTCGAACGTGACGTGGGCGTGACCTGGGTGATTCGAACCTGACGTGGGTGTTTGGAACGTGACGTGGGTGTGACGTGGGAGATTCGAACGTGACGTGGGCGTGACGTGGGAAATTCGAACGTGACGTGGGTGTGACGTGGGTGATTCGAACGTGACATGGGCGTGACGTGGGAGATTCGAACTTGACGAGGGTGTGAAGTGAGCGTGACGTGGGAAATTCGAACGTGACGTGGGCGTGACGTGGATGATTCGAACGTGACATGGGCGTGACGTGGGTGATTCGAACGTGACGTGGGTGTGTCGTGGGAGATTCGAACGTGACGTGGGTGTGACGTGGGAGATTCGAACGTGGCGTGGGTGTGACGTGGGAGATTCGAACGTGACGTGGGTGTGGCGTGGTTGTTTCGAACGTGACGTGGGTGTGATGTGGGCGATTCGAACGTGACGTGGGTGTGTCGTGGGTGATTCGAACGTGACGTGGGCGTGACATGGGTGATTCGAACATGACGTGGGTGTGACGTGGGTGATTCGAACGTGACGTGGGCGTGACGTGGGAGATTCGAACGTGACGTGGGTGATTCGAACGTGACGTGAGTGTGAAGTGGGAGATTCGAACGTGACGTGGGTGTGACGTGGGTGATTCGAACGTGACGTGGGTGTGACGTGGGAGATTCGAACGTGACGTGGGCGTGACCTGGGTGATTCGAACCTGACGTGGGTGTTTGGAACGTGACGTGGGTGTGACGTGGGAGATTCGAACGTGACGTGGGTGTGTCGTGGGTGATTCGAACGTGACGTGGGCGTGACGTGGGTGATTCGAACGTGACGTGGGTGTGACGTGGGAGATTCGAACGTGTCGCGGGAGATTCGAACGTGACGTGGGTGTGACGTGGGCGATTCGAACGTGACGTGGGCGTGTCGTGGGTGATTCGAACGTGACGGGGGCGTGACGTGGGAGATTCGAACGTGACGTGGGCGTGACGTGGGAGATTCGAACGTGACGTGGGCGTGACGTGGGAAATTCGAACGTGACGTGGGTGTGACGTGGGTGATTCGAACGTGACGTGGGTGTGACGTGGGAGATTCGAACGTGACGTGGGAGATTCGAACGTGACGTGAGCGTGAAGTGGGTGATTCGAACGTGACGTGGGTGTGACGTGGGAGATTCGAACCTGACGTGGGCGTGACGTGGGTGATTCGAACGTGACGTGGGTGTGACGTGGGTGATTCGAACGTGACGTGGGCGTGACGTGGGAGATTCGAACGTGACGTGGGTGTGACGTGGGTGATTCGAACGTGACGTGGGTGTGACGTGGGCGATTCGAACGTGACGTGGGAGATTCGAACGTGACGTGGGTGTGACGTGGGAAATTCGAACGTGACGTGGGCGTGACGTGGGAGATTCGAACGTGACGTGGGAGATTCGAACGTGACGTGGGAGATTCGAACGTGACGTGGGTGTGTCGTGGGTGATTCGAACGTGACGTGGGCGTGACATGTGTGATTCGAACGTGACGTGGGTGTGATGTGGGCGATTCGAACGTGACGTGGGTGTGTCGTGGGTGATTCGAACGTGACGTGGGCGTGACATGTGTGATTCGAACGTGACGTGGGTGTGACGTGGGTGATTCGAACGTGACGTGGGCGTGACGTGGGAGATTCGAACGTGACGTGGGTGATTCGAACGTGACGTGAGTGTGAAGTGGGAGATTCGAACGTGACGTGGGTGTGACGTGGGTGATTCGAACGTGACGTGGGTGTGACGTGGGAGATTCGAACGTGACGTGGGTGTGACGTGGGCGATTCGAACGTGACGTGGGTGTTTGGAACGTGACGTGGGTGTGACGTGGGAGATTCGAACGTGACGTGGGCGTGACGTGGGAAATTCGAACGTGACGTGGGTGTGACGTGGGTGATTCGAACGTGACATGGGCGTGACGTGGGTGATTCGAACTTGACGAGGGTTTGAAGTGAGCGTGACGTGGGAAATTCGAACGTGACGTGGGCGTGACGTGGATGATTCGAACGTGACGTGGGCGTGACGTGGGAGATTCGAACGTGACGTGGGTGTGGCGTGGTTGTTTCGAACGTGACGTGGGTGTGATGTGGGCGATTCGAACGTGACGTGGGTGTGTCGTGGGTGATTCGAACGTGACGTGGGCGTGACATGTGTGATTCGAACGTGACGTGGGTGTGACGTGGGTGATTCGAACGTGACGTGGGCGTGACGTGGGAGATTCGAACGTGACGTGGGTGATTCCAACGTGACGTAAGTGTGAAGTGGGAGATTCGAACGTGACGTGGGTGTGACGTGGGTGATTCGAACGTGACGTGGGCGTGACGTGGGAGATTCGAACGTGACGTGGGCGTGACGTGGTAAATTCGAACGTGACGTGGGTGTGACGTGGGTGATTCGAACGTGACGTGGGTGTGACGTGGGTGATTCGAACGTGACTTGGGCGTTACGTGGGAAATACGAACGTGACGTGGGCGTAACGTGGGTGATTCGAAGGGGATGTTGGCGTGACGTGGGAAATTCGAACGTGACGTGGGCGTTACGTGGGAAATACGAACGTGACGTGGGCGTGACGTGGGAGATTCGAACGTGACGTGAGCTTGACGTGGGAGATTCGAACGTGATGTGAGCGTGACGTGGGAGATTCGAACGTGACGTGGGTGTGTCGTGGGTGATTCGAACGTGACGTGGGCGTGACATGGGTGATTCGAACGTGACGTGGGTGTGACGTGGGTGATTCGAACGTGACGTGGGCGTGACATGTGTGATTCGAACGTGACGTGGGAGATTCGAACGTGACGTGGGAGATTCGAACGTGACGTGGGTGATTCGAAAGTGACGTGGGTGTGACGTGGGTGATTCGAACGTGACGTGGGTGATTCGAAAGTGACGTGGGTGTGACGTGGGTGTGACGTGGGAGATTCGAACGTGATGTGGGTGATTCGAACGTGACGTGGGTGTGACGTGGGCGATTCGAACGTGACGTGGGCGTGACGTGGGAGATTCGAACGTGACGTGAGCTTGACGTGGGAGATTCGAACGTGATGTGAGCGTGACGTAGGAGATTCGAACGTGACGTGGGTGTGTCGTGGGTGATTCGAACGTGACGTGGGCGTGACATGGGTGATTCGAACGTGACGTGGGTGTGACGTGGGTGATTCGAACGTGACGTGGGCGTGACATGTGTGATTCGAACGTGACGTGGGAGATTCGAACGTGACGTGGGAGATTCGAACGTGACGTGGGTGATTCGAAAGTGACGTGGGTGTGACGTGGGTGATTCGAACGTGACGTGGGTGATTCGAAAGTGACGTGGGTGTGACGTGGGTGTGACGTGGGAGATTCGAACGTGATGTGGGTGATTCGAACGTGACGTGGGTGTGACGTGGGCGATTCGAACGTGACGTGGGCGTGACGTGGGAGATTCGAACGTGACGTGGGTGTGTCGTGGGAGATTCGAACGTGACGTGGGCGTGACGTGGGAGATTCGAACGTGACGTGGGAGATTCGAACGTGACGTGGGCGTGACGTGGGTGATTCGAACGTGACGTGGGTGTGACGTGGGCGATTCGAACGTGACGTGGGTGTGTCGTGGGTGATTCGAACGTGACGTGGGCGTGACGTGGGAGATTCGAACGTGACCTGGGTGGTTCGAAATTGGCGTGGGTGTACCGCCCTGCTTCAAGGCTCCCCCACCAAGCAGGGCTCAGAGGCAAGAGCACTGGGAAGGCAGAGGTTGCCTCCGCATGCCTAGGACAGCCCCCAGCACGAGTGCCCGGCTCCCTTGCCTCCCCTCCCCAAGCCTACACCAGCTGTCCTCACACCTTGGCACTAGCAGTGTGAGGCTGTTGCAAGGGAGGAGCATGGTTGTTCGATATGTGCTTCGAAGGCGAGGTGGGTGTGACGTGGGAGATTCGAACGTGACGTTGGCGTGACGTGGGAAATTCGAACGTGACGTGGGTGTGACGTGGGTGATTCGAACGTGACGTGGGTGTGACGTGGGTGATTCGAACGTGACTTGGGCGTTACGTGGGAAATACGAACGTGACGTGGGCGTAAGGTGGGTGATTCGAAGGGGATGTTGGCGTGACGTGGGTAATTCGAACGTGACGTGGGCGTTACGTGGGAAATACGAACATGACGTGGGCGTGACGTGGGAGATTCGAACGTGACGTGAGCTTGACGTGGGAGATTCGAACGTGATGTGAGCGTGACGTGGGAGATTCGAAAGTGATGTGAGCGTGACGTGGGAGATTCGAACGTGACGTGGGTGTGACGTGGAAAATTCGAACGTGACGTGGGCGTGACGTGGGTGATTCGAACGTGACGCGAGTGTGAAGTGGGAGATTCGAACGTGACGTGGGAGATTCGAACGTGACGTGAGCGTGAAGTGGGTGATTCGAACGTGACGTGGGTGTGACGTGGGAGATTCGAACCTGACGTGGGCGTGACGTGGGTGATTCGAACGTGACGTGGGTGTGACGTGGGTGATTCGAACGTGACGTGGGCGTGACGTGGGAGATTCGAACGTGACGTGGGTGTGACGTGGGTGATTCGAACGTGACGTGGGTGTGACGTGGGCGATTCGAACGTGACGTGGGAGATTCGAACGTGACGTGGGTGTGACGTGGGAGATTCGAACGTGACGTGGGCGTGACGTGGGAGATTCGAACGTGACGTGGGAGATTCGAACGTGACGTGGGAGATTCGAACGTGACGTGGGTGTGTCGTGGGTGATTCGAACGTGACGTGGGCGTGACATGTGTGATTCGAACGTGACGTGGGTGTGACGTGGGTGATTCGAACGTGACGTGGGCGTGACGTGGGAGATTCGAACGTGACGTGGGTGATTCGAACGTGACGTGGGTGTGACGTGGGAGATTCGAACGTGACGTGGGCGTGACGTGGGAGATTCGAACGTGACGTGGGAGATTCGAACGTGACGTGGGTGTGGCGTGGTGGTTTCGAACGTGACGTGGGTGTGATGTGGGCGATTCGAACGTGACGTGGGTGTGTCGTGGGTGATTCGAACGTGACGTGGGCGTGACATGTGTGATTCGAACGTGACGTGGGTGTGACGTGGGTGATTCGAACGTGACGTGGGCGTGACGTGGGAGATTCGAACGTGACGTGGGAGATTCGAACGTGACGTGAGTGTGAAGTGGGAGATTCGAACGTGACGTGGGTGTGACGTGGGTGATTCGAACGTGACGTGGGTGTGACGTGGGAGATTCGAACGTGACGTGGGCGTGACCTGGGTGATTCGAACCTGACGTGGGTGTTTGGAACGTGACGTGGGTGTGACGTGGGAGATTCGAACGTGACGTGGGCGTGACGTGGGAAATTCGAACGTGACGTGGGTGTGACGTGGGTGATTCGAACGTGACATGGGCGTGACGTGGGAGATTCGAACTTGACGAGGGTGTGAAGTGAGCGTGACGTGGGAAATTCGAACGTGACGTGGGCGTGACGTGGGAGATTCGAACGTGACATGGGCGTGACGTGGGTGATTCGAACGTGACGTGGGTGTGTCGTGGGAGATTCGAACGTGACGTGGGTGTGACGTGGGAGATTCGAACGTGGCGTGGGTGTGACGTGGGAGATTCGAACGTGACGTGGGTGTGGCGTGGTTGTTTCGAACGTGACGTGGGTGTGATGTGGGCGATTCGAACGTGACGTGGGTGTGTCGTGGGTGATTCGAACGTGACGTGGGCGTGACATGGGTGATTCGAACATGACGTGGGTGTGACGTGGCTGATTCGAACGTGACGTGGGCGTGACGTGGGAGATTCGAACGTGACGTGGGTGATTCGAACGTGACGTGAGTGTGAAGTGGGAGATTCGAACGTGACGTGGGTGTGACGTGGGTGATTCGAACGTGACGTGGGTGTGACGTGGGAGATTCGAACGTGACGTGGGCGTGACCTGGGTGATTCGAACCTGACGTGGGTGTTTGGAACGTGACGTGGGTGTGACGTGGGAGATTCGAACGTGACGTGGGTGTGTCGTGGGTGATTCGAACGTGACGTGGGCGTGACGTGGGTGATTCGAACGTGACGTGGGTGTGACGTGGGAGATTCGAACGTGTCGTGGGAGATTCGAACGTGACGTGGGTGTGTCGTGGGAGATTCGAACGTGACGTGGGCGTGACGTGGGAGATTCGAACGTGACGTGGGCGTGACGTGGGAGATTCGAACGTGACGTGGGCGTGACGTGGGAAATTCGAACGTGACGTGGGTGTGACGTGGGTGATTCGAACGTGACGTGGGTGTGACGTGGGAGATTCGAACGTGACGTGGGAGATTCGAACGTGACGTGAGCGTGAAGTGGGTGATTCGAACGTGACGTGGGTGTGACGTGGGAGATTCGAACCTGACGTGGGCGTGACGTGGGTGATTCGAACGTGACGTGGGTGTGACGTGGGTGATTCGAACGTGACGTGGGCGTGACGTGGGAGATTCGAACGTGACGTGGGTGTGACGTGGGTGATTCGAACGTGACGTGGGTGTGACGTGGGCGATTCGAACGTGACGTGGGAGATTCGAACGTGACGTGGGTGTGACGTGGGAGATTCGAACGTGACGTGGGCGTGACGTGGGAGATTCGAACGTGACGTGGGAGATTCGAACGTGACGTGGGAGATTCGAACGTGACGTGGGTGTGTCGTGGGTGATTCGAACGTGACGTGGGCGTGACATGTGTGATTCGAACGTGACGTGGGTGTGATGTGGGCGATTCGAACGTGACGTGGGTGTGTCGTGGGTGATTCGAACGTGACGTGGGCGTGACATGTGTGATTCGAACGTGACGTGGGTGTGACGTGGGTGATTCGAACGTGACGTGGGCGTGACGTGGGAGATTCGAACGTGACGTGGGTGATTCGAACGTGACGTGAGTGTGAAGTGGGAGATTCGAACGTGACGTGGGTGTGACGTGGGTGATTCGAACGTGACGTGGGTGTGACGTGGGAGATTCGAACGTGACGTGGGCGTGACCTGGGTGATTCGAACGTGACGTGGGTGTTTGGAACGTGACGTGGGTGTGACGTGGGAGATTCGAACGTGACGTGGGCGTGACGTGGGAAATTCGAACGTGACGTGGGTGTGACGTGGGTGATTCGAACGTGACATGGGCATGACGTGGGAGATTCGAACTTGACGAGGGTGTGAAGTGAGCGTGACGTGGGAAATTCGAACGTGACGTGGGCGTGACGTGGATGATTCGAACGTGACGTGGGCGTGACGTGGGAGATTCGAACGTGACGTGAGCTTGACGTGGGAGATTCGAACGTGATGTGAGCGTGACGTGGGAGATTCGAACGTGATGTGAGCGTGACGTGGGAGATTCGAACGTGACGTGGGTGTGTCGTGGGTGATTCGAACGTGACGTGGGCGTGACATGGGTGATTCGAACGTGACGTGGGTGTGACGTGGGTGATTCGAACGTGACGTGGGCGTGACATGTGTGATTCGAACGTGACGTGGGAGATTCGAACGTGACGTGGGAGATTCGAACGTGACGTGGGTGATTCGAAAGTGACGTGGGTGTGACGTGGGTGATTCGAACGTGACGTGGGTGATTCGAAAGTGACGTGGGTGTGACGTGGGTGTGACGTGGGAGATTCGAACGTGATGTGGGTGATTCGAACGTGACGTGGGTGTGACGTGGGCGATTCGAACGTGACGTGGGCGTGACGTGGGAGATTCGAACGTGACGTGGGTGTGTCGTGGGAGATTCGAACGTGACGTGGGCGTGACGTGGGAGATTCGAACGTGACGTGGGAGATTCGAACGTGACGTGGGCGTGACGTGGGTGATTCGAACGTGACGTGGGTGTGACGTGGGCGATTCGAACGTGACGTGGGTGTGTCGTGGGTGATTCGAACGTGACGTGGGCGTGACGTGGGAGATTCGAACGTGACCTGGGTGGTTCGAAATTGGCGTGGGTGTACCGCCCTGCTTCAAGGCTCCCCCACCAAGCAGGGCTCAGAGGCAAGAGCACTGGGAAGGCAGAGGTTGCCTCCGCATGCCTAGGACAGCCCCCAGCACGAGTGCCCGGCTCCCTTGCCTCCCCTCCCCAAGCCTACACCAGCTGTCCTCACACCTTGGCACTAGCAGTGTGAGGCTGTTGCAAGGGAGGAGCATGGTTGTTCGATATGTGCTTCGAAGGCGAGGTGGGTGTGACGTGGGAGATTCGAACGTGACGTTGGCGTGACGTGGGAAATTCGAACGTGACGTGGGTGTGACGTGGGTGATTCGAACGTGACGTGGGTGTGACGTGGGTGATTCGAACGTGACTTGGGCGTTACGTGGGAAATACGAACGTGACGTGGGCGTAAGGTGGGTGATTCGAAGGGGATGTTGGCGTGACGTGGGTAATTCGAACGTGACGTGGGCGTTACGTGGGAAATACGAACATGACGTGGGCGTGACGTGGGAGATTCGAACGTGACGTGAGCTTGACGTGGGAGATTCGAACGTGATGTGAGCGTGACGTGGGAGATTCGAAAGTGATGTGAGCGTGACGTGGGAGATTCGAACGTGACGTGGGTGTGACGTGGAAAATTCGAACGTGACGTGGGCGTGACGTGGGTGATTCGAACGTGACGCGAGTGTGAAGTGGGAGATTCGAACGTGACGTGGGAGATTCGAACGTGACGTGAGCGTGAAGTGGGTGATTCGAACGTGACGTGGGTGTGACGTGGGAGATTCGAACCTGACGTGGGCGTGACGTGGGTGATTCGAACGTGACGTGGGTGTGACGTGGGTGATTCGAACGTGACGTGGGCGTGACGTGGGAGATTCGAACGTGACGTGGGTGTGACGTGGGTGATTCGAACGTGACGTGGGTGTGACGTGGGCGATTCGAACGTGACGTGGGAGATTCGAACGTGACGTGGGTGTGACGTGGGAGATTCGAACGTGACGTGGGCGTGACGTGGGAGATTCGAACGTGACGTGGGAGATTCGAACGTGACGTGGGAGATTCGAACGTGACGTGGGTGTGTCGTGGGTGATTCGAACGTGACGTGGGCGTGACATGTGTGATTCGAACGTGACGTGGGTGTGACGTGGGTGATTCGAACGTGACGTGGGCGTGACGTGGGAGATTCGAACGTGACGTGGGTGATTCGAACGTGACGTGGGTGTGACGTGGGAGATTCGAACGTGACGTGGGCGTGACGTGGGAGATTCGAACGTGACGTGGGAGATTCGAACGTGACGTGGGTGTGGCGTGGTGGTTTCGAACGTGACGTGGGTGTGATGTGGGCGATTCGAACGTGACGTGGGTGTGTCGTGGGTGATTCGAACGTGACGTGGGCGTGACATGTGTGATTCGAACGTGACGTGGGTGTGACGTGGGTGATTCGAACGTGACGTGGGCGTGACGTGGGAGATTCGAACGTGACGTGGGAGATTCGAACGTGACGTGAGTGTGAAGTGGGAGATTCGAACGTGACGTGGGTGTGACGTGGGTGATTCGAACGTGACGTGGGTGTGACGTGGGAGATTCGAACGTGACGTGGGCGTGACCTGGGTGATTCGAACCTGACGTGGGTGTTTGGAACGTGACGTGGGTGTGACGTGGGAGATTCGAACGTGACGTGGGCGTGACGTGGGAAATTCGAACGTGACGTGGGTGTGACGTGGGTGATTCGAACGTGACATGGGCGTGACGTGGGAGATTCGAACTTGACGAGGGTGTGAAGTGAGCGTGACGTGGGAAATTCGAACGTGACGTGGGCGTGACGTGGGAGATTCGAACGTGACATGGGCGTGACGTGGGTGATTCGAACGTGACGTGGGTGTGTCGTGGGAGATTCGAACGTGACGTGGGTGTGACGTGGGAGATTCGAACGTGGCGTGGGTGTGACGTGGGAGATTCGAACGTGACGTGGGTGTGGCGTGGTTGTTTCGAACGTGACGTGGGTGTGATGTGGGCGATTCGAACGTGACGTGGGTGTGTCGTGGGTGATTCGAACGTGACGTGGGCGTGACATGGGTGATTCGAACATGACGTGGGTGTGACGTGGCTGATTCGAACGTGACGTGGGCGTGACGTGGGAGATTCGAACGTGACGTGGGTGATTCGAACGTGACGTGAGTGTGAAGTGGGAGATTCGAACGTGACGTGGGTGTGACGTGGGTGATTCGAACGTGACGTGGGTGTGACGTGGGAGATTCGAACGTGACGTGGGCGTGACCTGGGTGATTCGAACCTGACGTGGGTGTTTGGAACGTGACGTGGGTGTGACGTGGGAGATTCGAACGTGACGTGGGTGTGTCGTGGGTGATTCGAACGTGACGTGGGCGTGACGTGGGTGATTCGAACGTGACGTGGGTGTGACGTGGGAGATTCGAACGTGTCGTGGGAGATTCGAACGTGACGTGGGTGTGTCGTGGGAGATTCGAACGTGACGTGGGCGTGACGTGGGAGATTCGAACGTGACGTGGGCGTGACGTGGGAGATTCGAACGTGACGTGGGCGTGACGTGGGAAATTCGAACGTGACGTGGGTGTGACGTGGGTGATTCGAACGTGACGTGGGTGTGACGTGGGAGATTCGAACGTGACGTGGGAGATTCGAACGTGACGTGAGCGTGAAGTGGGTGATTCGAACGTGACGTGGGTGTGACGTGGGAGATTCGAACCTGACGTGGGCGTGACGTGGGTGATTCGAACGTGACGTGGGTGTGACGTGGGTGATTCGAACGTGACGTGGGCGTGACGTGGGAGATTCGAACGTGACGTGGGTGTGACGTGGGTGATTCGAACGTGACGTGGGTGTGACGTGGGCGATTCGAACGTGACGTGGGAGATTCGAACGTGACGTGGGTGTGACGTGGGAGATTCGAACGTGACGTGGGCGTGACGTGGGAGATTCGAACGTGACGTGGGAGATTCGAACGTGACGTGGGAGATTCGAACGTGACGTGGGTGTGTCGTGGGTGATTCGAACGTGACGTGGGCGTGACATGTGTGATTCGAACGTGACGTGGGTGTGATGTGGGCGATTCGAACGTGACGTGGGTGTGTCGTGGGTGATTCGAACGTGACGTGGGCGTGACATGTGTGATTCGAACGTGACGTGGGCCTGACGTGGGTGATTCGAACGTGACGTGGGCGTGACGTGGGAGATTCGAACGTGACGTGGGTGATTCGAACGTGACGTGAGTGTGAAGTGGGAGATTCGAACGTGACGTGGGTGTGACGTGGGTGATTCGAACGTGACGTGGGTGTGACGTGGGAGATTCGAACGTGACGTGGGCGTGACCTGGGTGATTCGAACGTGACGTGGGTGTTTGGAACGTGACGTGGGTGTGACGTGGGAGATTCGAACGTGACGTGGGCGTGACGTGGGAAATTCGAACGTGACGTGGGTGTGACGTGGGTGATTCGAACGTGACATGGGCATGACGTGGGAGATTCGAACTTGACGAGGGTGTGAAGTGAGCGTGACGTGGGAAATTCGAACGTGACGTGGGCGTGACGTGGATGATTCGAACGTGACGTGGGCGTGACGTGGGAGATTCGAACGTGACGTGGGTGTGGCGTGGTTGTTTCGAACGTGACGTGGGTGTGATGTGGGCGATTCGAACGTGACGTGGGTGTGTCGTGGGTGATTCGAACGTGACGTGGGCGTGACATGTGTGATTCGAACGTGACGTGGGTGTGACGTGGGTGATTCGAACGTGACGTGGGCGTGACGTGGGAGATTCGAACGTGACGTGGGTGATTCCAACGTGACGTAAGTGTGAAGTGGGAGATTCGAACGTGACGTGGGTGTGACGTGGGTGATTCGAACGTGACGTGGGTGTGACGTGGGAGATTCGAACGTGACGTGGGTGTGACGTGGGAGATTCGAACGTGACGTGGGTGTGTCGTGGGAGATTCGAACGTGACGTGGGCGTGACGTGGGAGATTCGAACGTGACGGGGGCGTGACGTGGGAGATTCGAACGTGACGTGGGCGTGACGTGGGAGATTCGAACGTGACGTGGGCGTGACGTGGTAAATTCGAACGTGACGTGGGTGTGACGTGGGTGATTCGAACGTGACGTGGGTGTGACGTGGGTGATTCGAACGTGACTTGGGCGTTACGTGGGAAATACGAACGTGACGTGGGCGTAACGTGGGTGATTCGAAGGGGATGTTGGCGTGACGTGGGAAATTCGAACGTGACGTGGGCGTTACGTGGGAAATACGAACGTGACGTGGGCGTGACGTGGGAGATTCGAACGTGACGTGAGCTTGACGTGGGAGATTCGAACGTGATGTGAGCGTGACGTGGGAGATTCGAACGTGACGTGGGTGTGTCGTGGGTGATTCGAACGTGACGTGGGCGTGACATGGGTGATTTGAACGTGACGTGGGTGTGACGTGGGTGATTCGAACGTGACGTGGGCGTGACATGTGTGATTCGAACGTGACGTGGGAGATTCGAACGTGACGTGGGAGATTCGAACGTGACGTGGGTGATTCGAAAGTGACGTGGGTGTGACGTGGGTGATTCGAACGTGACGTGGGTGATTCGAAAGTGACGTGGGTGTGACGTGGGTGTGACGTGGGAGATTCGAACGTGATGTGGGTGATTCGAACGTGACGTGGGTGTGACGTGGGCGATTCGAACGTGACGTGGGCGTGACGTGGGAGATTCGAACGTGACGTGAGCTTGACGTGGGAGATTCGAACGTGATGTGAGCGTGACGTGGGAGATTCGAACGTGACGTGGGTGTGTCGTGGGTGATTCGAACGTGACGTGGGCGTGACATGGGTGATTCGAACGTGACGTGGGTGTGACGTGGGTGATTCGAACGTGACGTGGGCGTGACATGTGTGATTCGAACGTGACGTGGGAGATTCGAACGTGACGTGGGAGATTCGAACGTGACGTGGGTGATTCGAAAGTGACGTGGGTGTGACGTGGGTGATTCGAACGTGACATGGGTGATTCGAAAGTGACGTGGGTGTGACGTGGGTGTGACGTGGGAGATTCGAACGTGATGTGGGTGATTCGAACGTGACGTGGGTGTGACGTGGGCGATTCGAACGTGACGTGGGCGTGACGTGGGAGATTCGAACGTGACGTGGGTGTGTCGTGGGAGATTCGAACGTGACGTGGGCATGACGTGGGAGATTCGAACGTGACGTGGGAGATTCGAACGTGACGTGGGCGTGACGTGGGTGATTCGAACGTGACGTGGGTGTGACGTGGGAGATTCGAACGTGACGTGGGTGTGACGTGGGCGATTCGAACGTGACGTGGGTGTGTCGTGGGTGATTCGAACGTGACGTGGGCGTGACGTGGGAGATTCGAACGTGACCTGGGTGGTTCGAAATTGGCGTGGGTGTACCGCCCTGCTTCAAGGCTCCCCCACCAAGCAGGGCTCAGAGGCAAGAGCACTGGGAAGGCAGAGGTTGCCTCCGCATGCCTAGGACAGCCCCCACCACGAGTGCCCGGCTCCCTTGCCTCCCCTCCCCAAGCCTACACCAGCTGTCCTCACACCTTGGCACTAGCAGTGTGAGGCTGTTGCAAGGGAGGAGCATGGTTGTTCGATATGTGCTTCGAAGGCGAGGTGGGTGTGACGTGGGAGATTCGAACGTGACGTTGGCGTGACGTGGGAAATTCGAACGTGACGTGGGTGTGACGTGGGTGATTCGAACGTGACGTGGGTGTGACGTGGGTGATTCGAACGTGACTTGGGCGTTACGTGGGAAATACGAACGTGACGTGGGCGTAAGGTGGGTGATTCGAAGGGGATGTTGGCGTGACGTGGGTAATTCGAACGTGACGTGGGCGTGACGTGGATGATTCGAACGTGACGTGGGCGTGACGTGGGAGATTCGAACGTGACGTGAGCTTGACGTGGGAGATTCGAACGTGATGTGAGCGTGACGTGGGAGATTCGAAAGTGATGTGAGCGTGACGTGGGAGATTCGAACGTGACGTGGGTGTGACGTGGAAAATTCGAACGTGACGTGGGCGTGACGTGGGTGATTCGAACGTGACGCGAGTGTGAAGTGGGAGATTCGAACGTGACGTGGGAGATTCGAACGTGACGTGAGCGTGAAGTGGGTGATTCGAACGTGACGTGGGTGTGACGTGGGAGATTCGAACCTGACGTGGGCGTGACGTGGGTGATTCGAACGTGACGTGGGTGTGACGTGGGTGATTCGAACGTGACGTGGGCGTGACGTGGGAGATTCGAACGTGACGTGGGTGTGACGTGGGTGATTCGAACGTGACGTGGGTGTGACGTGGGCGATTCGAACGTGACGTGGGAGATTCGAACGTGACGTGGGTGTGACGTGGGAGATTCGAACGTGACGTGGGCCTGACGTGGGAGATTCGAACGTGACGTGGGAGATTCGAACGTGACGTGGGAGATTCGAACGTGACGTGGGTGTGTCGTGGGTGATTCGAACGTGACGTGGGCGTGACATGGGTGATTCGAACGTGACGTGGGTGTGACGTGGGTGATTCGAACGTGACGTGGGCGTGACGTGGGAGATTCGAACGTGACGTGGGTGATTCGAACGTGACGTGGGTGTGACGTGGGAGATTCGAACGTGACGTGGGTGTGACGTGGGAGATTCGAACGTGACGTGGGAGATTCGAACGTGACGTGGGTGTGGCGTGGTGGTTTCGAACGTGACGTGGGTGTGATGTGGGCGATTCGAACGTGACGTGGGTGTGTCGTGGGTGATTCGAACGTGACGTGGGCGTGACATGTGTGATTCGAACGTGACGTGGGTGTGACGTGGGTGATTCGAACGTGACGTGGGCGTGACGTGGGAGATTCGAACGTGACGTGGGTGATTCGAACGTGACGTGAGTGTGAAGTGGGCGATTCGAACGTGACGTGGGTGTGACGTGGGTGATTCGAACGTGACGTGGGCGTGACCTGGGTGATTCGAACCTGACGTGGGTGTTTGGAACGTGACGTGGGTGTGACGTGGGAGATTCGAACGTGACGTGGGCGTGAGGTGGGAAATTCGAACGTGACGTGGGTGTGACGTGGGTGATTCGAACGTGACATGGGCGTGACGTGGGAGATTCGAACTTGACGAGGGTGTGAAGTGAGCGTGACGTGGGAAATTCGAACGTGACGTGGGTGTGACGTGGATGATTCGAACGTGACGTGGGCGTGACGTGGGTGATTCGAACGTGACGTGGGTGTGACGTGGGAAATTCGAACGTGACGTGGGCGTGACGTGGATGATTCGCACGTGACGTGGGCGTGACGTGGGTGATTCGAACGTGACGTGGGTGTGTCGTGGGAGATTCGAACGTGACGTGGGTGTGACGTGGGAGATTCGAACGTGGCGTGGGTGTGACGTGGGAGATTCGAACGTGACGTGGGTGTGGCGTGGTTGTTTCGAACGTGACGTGGGTGTGATGTGGGCGATTCGAACGTGACGTGGGTGTGTCGTGGGTGATTCGAACGTGACGTGGGCGTGACATGGGTGATTCGAACATGACGTGGGTGTGACGTGGGTGATTCGAACGTGACGTGGGCGTGACGTGGGAGATTCGAACGTGACGTGGGTGATTCGAACGTGACGTGAGTGTGAAGTGGGAGATTCGAACGTGACGTGGGTGTGACGTGGGTGATTCGAACGTGACGTGGGTGTGACGTGGGAGATTCGAACGTGACGTGGGCGTGACCTGGGTGATTCGAACCTGACGTGGGTGTTTGGAACGTGACGTGGGTGTGACGTGGGAGATTCGAACGTGACGTGGGTGTGTCGTGGGTGATTCGAACGTGACGTGGGCGTGACGTGGGTGATTCGAACGTGACGTGGGTGTGACGTGGGAGATTCGAACGTGTCGTGGGAGATTCGAACGTGACGTGGGTGTGTCGTGGGAGATTCGAACGTGACGTGGGCGTGACGTGGGAGATTCGAACGTGACGGGGGCGTGACGTGGGAGATTAGAACGTGACGTGGGTGTGACGTGGGTGATTCGAACGTGACGTGGGTGTGACGTGGGAGATTCGAACGTGACGTGGGAGATTCGAACGTGACGTGGGTGTGACGTGGGTGATTCGAACGTGACTTGGGCGTTACGTGGGAAATACGAACGTGACGTGGGGGTGACGTGGGTGATTCGAACGTGACGTGGGGGTGACGTGGGTGATTCGAACGTGACGTGGGAGATTCGAACGTGACGTGAGTGTGAAGTGGGAGATTCGAACGTGACGTGGGTGTGGCGTGGTTGTTTCGAACGTGACGTGGGTGTGACGTGGGAGATTCGAACGTGACGTGAGCGTGAAGTGGGTGATTCGAACGTGACGTGGGCGTGACGTGGGTGATTCGAACGTGACGTGGGTGTGACGTGGGAGATTCGAACGTGACGTGGGCGTGACGTGGGTGATTCGAACGTGACGGGGGTGTGACGTGGGAAATGCGAACGTGACGTGGGCGTGACGTGGGTGTGACGTGGGAGATTCGAACGTGACGTGGGTGTGACGTGTGAGATTCGAACGTGAGGTGGGTGTGACGTGGCAGATTCGAACGTGACGTGGGTGTGACGTGGGAGATTCGAACGTGACGTGGGCGTGACGTGGGAAATTCGAACGTGACCTGGCTGGTTCGAAATTTGCGTGGGTGTGCCACCGTGCTTCAAGGCTCCCCCACCAAACAGGGCTCAGAGGCAAGAGCACTGGGAAGGCAGAGCTTGCCTCCGCATGCCTAGGACAGCCCCCACCACGAGTGCCCGGCTCCCTTGCCTCCCCTCCGCAAGCCTACACCAGCTGTCCTCACACCTTGGCACTAGCAGTGTGAGGCTGTTGCAAGGCAGGAGCATGGTTGTTCGATATGTGCTTCGAAGGCGAGGTGGGTGTGACGTGGGAGATTCGAACGTGACGTTGGCGTGACGTGGGAAATACGAACGTGACGTGGGTGTGACGTGGGAGATTCGAACGTGACGTGGGCGTGACGTGGGAGATTCGAACGTGACGTGGGTGTGTCGTGGGTGATTCGAACGTGACGTGGGCGTAACGTGGGTGATTCGAACGTGACGTGGACCTGACGTGAGTGTTTGGAACGTGACGTGGGCGTGACCTGGGTGATTCGAACCTGACGTGGGTGTTTGGAACGTGACGTGGGTGTGACGTGGGAGATTCGAACGTGACGTGGGTGTGTCGTGGGTGATTCGAACGTGACGTGGGCGTGACGTGGGTGATTCGAACGTGACGTGGGCGTGACATGTGTGATTCGAACGTGACGTGGGCGTGACGTGGGAGATTCGAACGTGACGTGGGAGATTCGAACGTGACGTGGGTGATTCGAAAGTGACGTGGGTGTGACGTGGGTGATTCGAACGTGACGTGGGTGATTCGAAAGTGACGTGGGTGTGACGTGGGTGTGACGTGGGTGATTCGAACGTGACGTGGGAGATTCGAACGTGACGTGGGTGATTCGAACGTGACGGGGGTGTGACGTGGGAAATGCGAACGTGACGTGGGCGTGACGTGGGTGTGACGTGGGAGATTCGAACGTGACGTGGTTGTGACGTGTGAGATTCGAACGTGAGGTGGGTGTGTCGTGGGTGATTCGAACGTGAGGTGGGTGTGACATGTGTGATTCGAACGTGACGTGGGCGTGACCTGGGTGATTCGAACGTGACGTGGGTGTGACGTGGGTGATACGAACGTGACCTGGACGTGACGTGGGAGATTCGAACGTGACGTGGGAGATTCGAACGTGACGTGGGAGATTCGAACGTGACGTGGGTGTGTCGTGGGAGATTCGAACGTGACGTGGGCGTGACGTGGGAGATTCGAACGTGACGTGGCCGTGACGTGGGAAATTCGAACGTGACCTGGCTGGTTCGAAATTGGCGTGGGTGTGCCGCCGTGCTTCAAGGCTCCCCCACCAAGCAGGGCTCAGAGGCAAGAGCACTGGGAAGGCAGAGCTTCCCTCCGCATACCTAGGACAGCCCCCACCACGAGTGCCCGGCTCCCTTGCCTCCCCTCCCCAAGCCTACACCAGCTGTCCTCACACCTTGGCACTAGCACTGTGAGGCTGTTGCAAGGCAGGAGCACGGTTGTTCGATATGTGCTTCGAAGGCGACGTGGGTGTGACGTGGAAAATTCGAACGTGACGTGGGCGTGACGTGGGTGATTCGAACGTGACGCGAGTGTGAAGTGGGAGATTCGAACGTGACGTGGGAGATTCGAACGTGACGTGAGCGTGAAGTGGGTGATTCGAACGTGACGTGGGTGTGACGTGGGAGATTCGAACCTGACGTGGGCGTGACGTGGGTGATTCGAACGTGACGTGGGTGTGACGTGGGTGATTCGAACGTGACGTGGGCGTGACGTGGGAGATTCGAACGTGACGTGGGTGTGACGTGGGTGATTCGAACGTGACGTGGGTGTGACGTGGGAGATTCGAACGTGACGTGGGAGATTCGAACGTGACGTGGGCGTGACGTGGGAGATTCGAACGTGACGTGGGAGATTCGAACGTGACGTGGGTGTGTCGTGGGTGATTCGAACGTGACGTGGGCGTGACATGTGTGATTCGAACGTGACGTGGGTGTGACGTGGGTGATTCGAACGTGACGTGGGCGTGACGTGGGTGATTCGAACGTGACGTGGGTGTGACGTGGGAGATTCGAACGTGACGTGGGCGTGACGTGGGAGATTCGAACGTGACGTGGGAGATTCGAACGTGACGTGGGTGTGGCGTGGTGGTTTCGAACGTGACGTGGGTGTGATGTGGGCGATTCGAACGTGACGTGGGTGTGTCGTGGGTGATTCGAACGTGACGTGGGCGTGACATGTGTGATTCGAACGTGACGTGGGTGTGACGTGGGTGATTCGAACGTGACGTGGGCGTGACGTGGGAGATTCGAACGTGACGTGGGAGATTCGAACGTGACGTGAGTGTGAAGTGGGAGATTCGAACGTGACGTGGGTGTGACGTGGGTGATTCGAACGTGACGTGGGTGTGACGTGGGAGATTCGAACGTGACGTGGGCGTGACCTGGGTGATTCGAACCTGACGTGGGTGTTTGGAACGTGACGTGGGTGTGACGTGGGAGATTCGAACGTGACGTGGGCGTGACGTGGGAAATTCGAACGTGACGTGGGTGTGACGTGGGTGATTCGAACGTGACATGGGCGTGACGTGGGAGATTCGAACTTGACGAGGGTGTGAAGTGAGCGTGACGTGGGAAATTCGAACGTGACGTGGGCGTGACGTGGATGATTCGAACGTGACGTGGGCGTGACGTGGGTGATTCGAACGTGACGTGGGTGTGTCGTGGGAGATTCGAACGTGACGTGGGTGTGACGTGGGAGATTCGAACGTGGCGTGGGTGTGACGTGGGAGATTCGAACGTGACGTGGGTGTGGCGTGGTTGTTTCGAACGTGACGTGGGTGTGATGTGGGCGATTCGAACGTGACGTGGGTGTGACGTGGGTGATTCGAACGTGACGTGGGCGTGACATGGGTGATTCGAACATGACGTGGGTGTGACGTGGGTGATTCGAACGTGACGTGGGCGTGACGTGGGAGATTAGAACGTGACGTGGGTGATTCGAAAGTGACGTGAGTGTGAAGTGGGAGATTCGAACGTGACGTGGGTGTGACGTGGGTGATTCGAACGTGACGTGGGTGTGACGTGGGAGATTCGAACGTGACGTGGGCGTGACCTGGGTGATTCGAACGTGACGTGGGTGTTTGGAACGTGACGTGGGCGTGACGTGGGAGATTCGAACGTGACGTGGGTGTGTCGTGGGTGATTCGAACGTGACGTGGGCGTGACGTGGGTGATTCGAACGTGACGTGGGTGTGACGTGGGAGATTCGAACGTGTCGTGGGAGATTCGAACGTGACGTGGGTGTGTCGTGGGTGATTCGAACGTGACGTGGGCGTGACGTGGGAGATTCGAACGTGTCGTGGGAGATTCGAACGTGACGTGGGCGTGACGTGGGAGATTCGAACGTGACGGGGGCGTGACGTGGGAGATTCGAACGTGACGTGGGCGTGACGCGGGAGATTCGAACGTGACGTGGGCGTGACGTGGGAAATTCGAACGTGACGTGGGTGTGACGTGGGTGATTCGAACGTGACTTGGGCGTTACGTGGGAAATACGAACGTGACGTGGGGGTGACGTGGGTGATTCGAACGTGACGTGGGTGTGACGTGGGAGATTCGAACGTGACGTGGGAGATTCGAACGTGACGTGGGTGTGACGTGGGTGATTCGAACGTGACTTGGGCGTTACGTGGAAAATACGAACGTGACGTGGGGGTGACGTGGGTGATTCGAACGTGACGTGGGGGTGACGTGGGTGATTCGAACGTGACGTGGGAGATTCGAACGTGACGTGAGTGTGAAGTGGGAGATTCGAACGTGACGTGGGTGTGGCGTGGTTGTTTCGAACGTGACGTGGGTGTGACGTGGGAGATTCGAACGTGACGTGGGCGTGACGTGGGTGATTCGAACGTGACGTGGGCGTGACGTGGGAAATGCGAACGTGACGTGGGCGTGACGTGGGTGTGACGTGGGAGATTCGAACGTGACGTGGGTGTGACGTGGCAGATTCGAACGTGACGTGGGCGTGACGTGGGAGATTCGAACGTGACGTGGGCGTGACGTGGGAAATTCGAACGTGACCTGGCTGGTTCGAAATTGGCGTGGGTGTGCCACCGTGCTTCAAGGCTCCCCCACCAAACAGGGCTCAGAGGGAAGAGCACTGGGAAGGCAGAGCTTGCCTCCGCATGCCTAGGACAGCCCCCACCACGAGTGCCCGGCTCCCTTGCCTCCCCTCCGCAAGCCTACACCAGCTGTCCTCACACCTTGGCACTAGCAGTGTGAGGCTGTTGCAAGGCAGGAGCATGGTTGTTCGATATGTGCTTCGAAGGCGAGGTGGGTGTGACGTGGGAGATTCGAACGTGACGTTGGCGTGACGTGGGAAATACGAACGTGACGTGGGTGTGACGTGGGAGATTCGAACGTGACGTGGGCGTGACGTGGGAGATTCGAACGTGACGTGGGTGTGAAGTGGGAGATTCGAACGTGACGTGGACCTGACGTGAGTGTTTGGAACGTGACGTGGGCGTGACCTGGGTGATTCGAACCTGACGTGGGTGTTTGGAACGTGACGTGGGTGTGACGTGGGAGATTCGAACGTGACGTGGGTGTGTCGTGGGTGATTCGAACGTGACGTGGGCGTGACGTGGGCGATTCGAACGTGACGTGGGCGTGACATGTGTGATTCGAACGTGACGTGGGCGTGACGTGGGAGATTCGAACGTGACGTGGGAGATTCGAACGTGACGTGGGTGATTCGAACGTGACGTGGGTGTGACGTGGGTGATTCGAACGTGACGTGGGTGATTCGAAAGTGACGTGGGTGTAACGTGGGTGTGACGTGGGCGATTCGAACTTGACGTGGGCGTGATGTGGGTGATTCGAACGTGACGTGGGTGTGACGTGGGCGATTCGAACGTGACGTGGGCGTGACGTGGGAGATTCGAACGTGACGTGGGCGTGACCTGGGTGATTCGAACGTGACGTGGGTGTGACGTGGGTGATACGAACGTGACCTGGACGTGACGTGGGAGATTCGAACGTGACGTGGGAGATTCGAACGTGACGTGGGTGTGTCGTGGGAGATTCGAACGTGACGTGGGCGTGACGTGGGAGATTCGAACGTGACGTGGGCGTGACGTGGGAAATTCGAACGTGACCTGGCTGGTTCGAAATTGGCGTGGGTGTGCCGCCGTGCTTCAAGGCTCCCCCACCAAGCAGGGCTCAGAGGCAAGAGCACTGGGAAGGCAGAGCTTGCCTCCGCATGCCTAGGACAGCCCCCACCACGAGTGCCCGGCTCCCTTGCCTCCCCTCCGCAAGCCTACACCAGCTGTCCTCACACCTTGGCACTAGCAGTGTGAGGCTGTTGCAAGGCAGGAGCATGGTTGTTCGATATGTGCTTCGAAGGCGAGGTGGGTGTGACGTGGGAGATTCGAACGTGACGTGGGCGTGACGTGGGAAATTCGAACGTGACGTGGGTGTGACGTGGGTGATTCGAACGTGACGTGGGTGTGACGTGGGTGATTCGAACGTGACTTGGGCGTTACGTGGGAAATACGAACGTGACGTGGGCGTAACGTGGGTGATTCGAAGGGGATGTTGGCGTGACGTGGGTAATTCGAACGTGACGTGGGTGTGACGTGGAAAATACGAACGTGACGTGGGCGTGACGTGGGTGATTCGAATGTGACGCGAGTGTGAAGTGGGAGATTCGAACGTGACGTGGGAGATTCGAACGTGACGTGAGCGTGAAGTGGGTGATTCGAACGTGACGTGGGTGTGACGTGGGAGATTCGAACCTGACGTGGGCGTGACGTGGGTGATTCGAACGTGACGTGGGTGTGACGTGGGTGATTCGAACGTGACGTGGGCGTGACGTGGGAGATTCGAACGTGACGTGGGTGTGACGTGGGAAATTCGAACGTGACGTGGGTGTGACGTGGGCGATTCGAACGTGACGTGGGCGATTCGAACGTGACGTGGGTGTGACGTGGGAGATTCGAACGTGACGTGGGCGTGACGTGGGAGATTCGAACGTGACGTGGGAGATTCGAACGTGACGTGGGTGTGGCGTGGTTGTTTCGAACGTGACGTGGGTGTGATGTGGGCGATTCGAACGTGACGTGGGTGTGTCGTGGGTGATTCGAACGTGACGTGGGCGTGACATGTGTGATTCGAACGTGACGTGGGTGTGACGTGGGTGATTCGAACGTGACGTGGGCGTGACGTGGGAGATTCGAACGTGACGTGGGTGATTCGAACGTGACGTGGGTGTGACGTGGGAGATTCGAACGTGACGTGGGCGTGACGTGGGAGATTCGAACGTGACGTGGGTGATTCGAACGTGACGTGGGTGTGACGTGGGAGATTCGAACGTGACGTGGGCGTGACGTGGGAGATTCGAACGTGACGTGGGAGATTCGAACGTGACGTGGGTGTGGCGTGGTGGTTTCGAACGTGACGTGGGTGTGATGTGGGCGATTCGAACGTGACGTGGGTGTGTCGTGGGTGATTCGAACGTGACGTGGGCGTGACATGTGTGATTCGAACGTGACGTGGGTGTGACGTGGGTGATTCGAACGTGACGTGGGCGTGACGTGGGAGATTCGAACGTGACGTGAGTGTGAAGTGGGAGATTCGAACGTGACGTGGGTGTGACGTGGGTGATTCGAACGTGACGTGGGTGTGACGTGGGAGATTCGAACGTGACGTGGGCGTGACCTGGGTGATTCGAACCTGACGTGGGTGTTTGGAACGTGACGTGGGTGTGACGTGGGAGATTCGAACGTGACGTGGGCGTGACGTGGGAAATTCGAACGTGACGTGGGTGTGACGTGGGTGATTCGAACGTGACATGGGCGTGACGTGGGAGATTCGAACTTGACGAGGGTGTGAAGTGAGCGTGACGTGGGAAATTCGAACGTGACGTGGGCGTGACGTGGATGATTCGAACGTGACGTGGGCGTGACGTGGGAGATTCGAACGTGACGTGGCTTTGGCGT
This sequence comes from Apteryx mantelli, assembly GCF_036417845.1. Lineage (NCBI taxonomy): Eukaryota > Metazoa > Chordata > Aves > Apterygiformes > Apterygidae > Apteryx > Apteryx mantelli. The sequence continues at coordinate 26,843,889 of NC_089987.1, forward strand.
GGTTGTTTCGAACGTGACGTGGGTGTGATGTGGGCGATTCGAACGTGACGTGGGTGTGTCGTGGGTGATTCGAACGTGACGTGGGCGTGACATGGGTGATTCGAACGTGACGTGGGTGTGACGTGGGTGATTCGAACGTGACGTGGGCGTGACGTGGGAGATTCGAACGTGACGTGGGTGATTCGAACGTGACGTGAGTGTGAAGTGGGAGATTCGAACGTGACGGGGGTGATTCGAACGTGACGTTGGCGTGAAGTGGGAGATTCGAAGGTGACATGGGCGTGACCTGGGTGATTCGAACCTGACGTGGGTGTTTGGAACGTGACGTGGGTGTGACGTGGGTAATTCGAAGGTGAGGTGGGTGTGACGTGGGAGATTCGAACGTGACGTGGGTGTGACGTGGGAGATTCGAACGTGTCGTGGGAGATTCGAACGTGACGTGGGTGTGTCGTGGGAGATTCGAACGTGACGTGGGCGTGACGTGGGAGATTCGAACGTGACGGGGGCGTGACGTGGGAGATTCGAACGTGACGTGGGCGTGACGCGGGAGATTCGAACGTGACGTGGGCGTGACGTGGGAAATTCGAACGTGACGTGGGTGTGACGTGGGTGATTCGAACGTGACGTGGGTGTGACGTGGGTGATTCGAACGTGACTTGGGCGTTACGTGGGAAATACGAACGTGACGTGGGCGTAACGTGGGTGATTCGAAGGGGATGTTGGCGTGACGTGGGAAATTCGAACGTGACGTGGGCGTTACGTGGGAAATACGAACGTGACGTGGGCGTGACGTGGGAGATTCGAACGTGACGTGAGCTTGACGTGGGAGATTCGAACGTGATGTGAGCGTGACGTGGGAGATTCGAACGTGACGTGGGTGTGTCGTGGGTGATTCGAACGTGACGTGGGCGTGACATGGGTGATTCGAACGTGACGTGGGTGTGACGTGGGTGATTCGAACGTGACGTGGGCGTGACATGTGTGATTCGAACGTGACGTGGGCGTGACGTGGGAGATTCGAACGTGACGTGGGAGATTCGAACGTGACGTGGGTGATTCGAAAGTGACGTGGGTGTGACGTGGGTGATTCGAACGTGACGTGGGTGATTCGAAAGTGACGTGGGTGTGACGTGGGTGTGACGTGGGCGATTCGAACTTGACGTGGGCGTGATGTGGGTGATTCGAACGTGACGTGGGTGTGACGTGGGCGATTCGAACTTGACGTGGGCGTGACGTGGGAGATTCGAACGTGACGTGGGCGTGACCTGGGTGATTCGAACGTGACGTGGGTGTGACGTGGGTGATACGAACGTGACCTGGACGTGACGTGGGAGATTCGAACGTGACGTGGGAGATTCGAACGTGACGTGGGTGTGTCGTGGGAGATTCGAACGTGACGTGGGCGTGACGTGGGAGATTCGAACGTGACGTGGGCGTGACGTGGGAAATTCGAACGTGACCTGGCTGGTTCGAAATTGGCGTGGGTGTGCCGCCGTGCTTCAAGGCTCCCCCACCAAGCAGGGCTCAGAGGCAAGAGCACTGGGAAGGCAGAGCTTGCCTCCGCATGCCTAGGACAGCCCCCACCACGAGTGCCCGGCTCCCTTGCCTCCCCTCCGCAAGCCTACACCAGCTGTCCTCACACCTTGGCACTAGCACTCTGAGGCTGTTGCAAGGCAGGAGCATGGTTGTTCGATATGTGCTTCGAAGGCGAGGTGGGTGTGACGTGGGAGATTCGAACGTGACGTGGGTGTGACGTGGGCGATTCGAACGTGACGTGGGTGTGACGTGGGTGATTCGAACGTGACGTGGGTGTGACGTGGGTGATTCGAACGTGACTTGGGCGTTACGTGGGAAATACGAACGTGACGTGGGCGTAAGGTGGGTGATTCGAAGGGGATGTTGGCGTGACGTGGGAAATTCGAACGTGACGTGGGCGTTACGTGGGAAATACGAACATGACGTGGGCGTGACGTGGGAGATTCGAACGTGACGTGAGCTTGACGTGGGAGATTCGAACGTGATGTGAGCGTGACGTGGGAGATTCGAACGTGACGTGGGTGTGACGTGGAAAATTCGAACGTGACGTGGGCGTGACGTGGGTGATTCGAACGTGACGCGAGTGTGAAGTGGGAGATTCGAACGTGACGTGGGAGATTCGAACGTGACGTGAGCGTGAAGTGGGTGATTCGAACGTGACGTGGGTGTGACGTGGGAGATTCGAACCTGACGTGGGCGTGACGTGGGTGATTCGAACGTGACGTGGGTGTGACGTGGGTGATTCGAACGTGACGTGGGTGTGACGTGGGAGATTCGAACGTGACGTGGGCGTGACGTCGGAAATACGAACGTGACGTGGGCGTGACGTGGGTGATTCGAACGTGACGTGGGTGTGACGTGGGAGATTCGAACGTGACGTGGGAGATTCGAACGTGACGTGAGTGTGAAGTGGGAGATTCGAACGTGACGTGGGTGATTCGAAAGTGACGTGGGTGTGACGTGGGTGTGACGTGGGAGTTTCGAACGTGACGTGGGAGATTCGAACGTGACGTGAGCGTGAAGTGGGTGATTCGAACGTGACGTGGGTGTGACGTGGGAGATTCGAACCTGACGTGGGCGTGACGTGGGTGATCCGAACGTTACGTGGGTGTGACGTGGGTGATTCGAACCTGACGTGGGCGTGACGTGGGAGATTCGAACGTGACGTGGGTGATTCGAACGTGACGTGGGTGTGACGTGGGAGATTCGAACGTGACGTGGGCGTGACGTGGGAGATTCGAACGTGACGTGGGAGATTCGAACGTGACGTGGGTGTGGCGTGGTTGTTTCGAACGTGACGTGGGTGTGATGTGGGCGATTCGAACGTGACGTGGGTGTGTCGTGGGTGATTCGAACGTGACGTGGGCGTGACATGTGTGATTCGAACGTGACGTGGGTGTGACGTGGGTGATTCGAACGTGACGTGGGCGTGACGTGGATGATTCGAACGTGACGTGGGCGTGACGTGGGTGATTCGAACGTGACGTGGGTGTGTCGTGGGAGATTCGAACGTGACGTGGGTGTGACGTGGGAGATTCGAACGTGGCGTGGGTGTGACGTGGGAGATTCGAACGTGACGTGGGTGTGGCGTGGTTGTTTCGAACGTGACGTGGGTGTGATGTGGGCGATTCGAACGTGACGTGGGTGTGTCGTGGGTGATTCGAACGTGACGTGGGCGTGACATGGGTGATTCGAACATGACGTGGGTGTGACGTGGGTGATTCGAACGTGACGTGGGCGTGACGTGGGAGATTCGAACGTGACGTGGGTGATTCGAACGTGACGTGAGTGTGAAGTGGGAGATTCGAACGTGACGTGGGTGTGACGTGGGTGATTCGAACGTGACGTGGGTGTGACGTGGGAGATTCGAACGTGACGTGGGAGATTCGAACGTGAGGTGGGCGTGACGTGGGAGATTCGAACGTGACGTGGGTGATTCGAACGTGACGTGGGTGTGACGTGGGAGATTCGAACGTGACGTGGGCGTGACGTGGGAGATTCGAACGTGACGTGGGAGATTCGAACGTGACGTGGGTGTGGCGTGGTTGTTTCGAACGTGACGTGGGTGTGATGTGGGCGATTCGAACGTGACGTGGGTGTGTCGTGGGTGATTCGAACGTGACGTGGGCGTGACATGTGTGATTCGAACGTGACGTGGGTGTGACGTGGGAGATTCGAACGTGACGTGGGCGTGACGTGGATGATTCGAACGTGACGTGGGCGTGACGTGGGTGATTCGAACGTGACGTGGGTGTGTCGTGGGAGATTCGAACGTGACGTGGGTGTGACGTGGGAGATTCGAACGTGGCGTGGGTGTGACGTGGGAGATTCGAACGTGACGTGGGTGTGGCGTGGTTGTTTCGAACGTGACGTGGGTGTGATGTGGGCGATTCGAACGTGACGTGGGTGTGTCGTGGGTGATTCGAACGTGACGTGGGCGTGACATGGGTGATTCGAACATGACGTGGGTGTGACGTGGGTGATTCGAACGTGACGTGGGCGTGACGTGGGAGATTCGAACGTGACGTGGGTGATTCGAACGTGACGTGAGTGTGAAGTGGGAGATTCGAACGTGACGTGGGTGTGACGTGGGTGATTCGAACGTGACGTGGGTGTGACGTGGGAGATTCGAACGTGACGTGGGAGATTCGAACGTGAGGTGGGCGTGACGTGGGAGATTCGAACGTGACGTGGGTGATTCGAACGTGACGTGGGTGTGACGTGGGAGATTCGAACGTGACGTGGGCGTGACGTGGGAGATTCGAACGTGACGTGGGTGTGGCGTGGTTGTTTCGAACGTGACGTGGGTGTGATGTGGGCGATTCGAACGTGACGTGGGTGTGTCGTGGGTGATTCGAACGTGACGTGGGCGTGACATGGGTGATTCGAACATGACGTGGGTGTGACGTGGGTGATTCGAACGTGACGTGGGCGTGACGTGGGAGATTCGAACGTGACGTGGGTGATTCGAACGTGACGTGAGTGTGAAGTGGGAGATTCGAACGTGACGTGGGTGTGACGTGGGTGATTCGAACGTGACGTGGGTGTGACGTGGGAGATTCGAACGTGACGTGGGAGATTCGAACGTGAGGTGGGCGTGACGTGGGAGATTCGAACGTGACGTGGGTGATTCGAACGTGACGTGGGTGTGACGTGGGAGATTCGAACGTGACGTGGGCGTGACGTGGGAGATTCGAACGTGACGTGGGAGATTCGAACGTGACGTGGGTGTGGCGTGGTTGTTTCGAACGTGACGTGGGTGTGATGTGGGCGATTCGAACGTGTCGTGGGTGTGTCGTGGGTGATTCGAACGTGACGTGGGCGTGACATGGGTGATTCGAACATGACGTGGGTGTGACGTGGGTGATTCGAACGTGACGTGGGCGTGACGTGGGAGATTCGAACGTGACGTGGGTGATTCGAACGTGACGTGAGTGTGAAGTGGGAGATTCGAACGTGACGTGGGTGTGACGTGGGTGATTCGAACGTGACGTGGGTGTGACGTGGGAGATTCGAACGTGACGTGGGCGTGACCTGGGTGATTCGAACGTGACGTGGGTGTTTGGAACGTGACGTGGGTGTGACGTGGGAGATTCGAACGTGACGTGGGTGTGTCGTGGGTGATTCGAACGTGACGTGGGCGTGACGTGGGTGATTCGAACGTGACGTGGGTGTGACGTGGGCGATTCGAACGTGACGTGGGAGATTCGAACGTGAGGTGGGCGTGACGTGGGAGATTCGAACGTGACGTGGGTGATTCGAACGTGACGTGGGTGTGACGTGGGAGATTCGAACGTGACGTGGGCGTGACGTGGGAGATTCGAACGTGACGTGGGAGATTCGAACGTGACGTGGGTGTGGCGTGGTTGTTTCGAACATGACGTGGGTGTGATGTGGGCGATTCGAACGTGACGTGGGTGTGTCGTGGGTGATTCGAACGTGACGTGGGCGTGACATGTGTGATTCGAACGTGACGTGGGTGTGACGTGGGTGATTCGAACGTGACGTGGGTGTGACGTGGGAGATTCGAACGTGACGTGGGAGATTCGAACGTGAGGTGGGCGTGACGTGGGAGATTCGAACGTGACGTGGGCGTGACGTGGGAGATTCGAACGTGACGTGGGTGATTCGAACGTGACGTGAGTGTGAAGTGGGAGATTCGAACGTGACGTGGGTGTGACGTGGGTGATTCGAACGTGACGTGGGCGTGACCTGGGTGATTCGAACCTGACGTGGGTGTTTGGAACGTGACGTGGGTGTGACGTGGGAGATTCGAACGTGACGTGGGTGTGTCGTGGGTGATTCGAACGTGACGTGGGCGTGACGTGGGTGATTCGAACGTGACGTGGGTGTGACGTGGGAGATTCGAACGTGACGTGGGCGTGACGTGTGTGATTCGAACGTGACGTGGGCGTGACGTGGGTGATTCGAACGTGACGTGGGTGTGACGTGGGAGATTCGAACGTGACGTGGGAGATTCGAACGTGACGTGGGTGTGACGTGGGAGATTCGAACGTGACGTGGGTGATTCGAACGTGACGTGGGTGTGTCGTGGGAGATTCGAACGTGACGTGGGCGTGACGTGGGTATTTGGAACGTGACGTGGGTGTTTGGAACGTGACGTGGGTGTGTCGTGGGTGATTCGAACGTGACTTGGGCGTTACGTGGGAAATACGAACGTGACGTGGGTGTGACGTGGGTATTTGGAACGTGACGTGGGAGATTCGAACGTGACGTGGGTGTGACGTGGGAGATTCGAACCTGACATGGGTGATTCGAACGTGTCGTGGGTGTTACGTGGGTGTTTGGAACGTGACGTGGGCGTGACGTGGGTGATTCGACCGTGACGTGGGCGTAACGTGGGTGTGACGTGGGAGATTCGAACGTGACGTGGGTGTGTCGTGGGAGATTCGAACGTGACGTGGGCGTGACGTGGGAGATTCGAACGTGACGTGAGCGTGAAGTGGGAGATTCGAACGTGACGTGGGTGTGACGTGGGAGATTCGAACGTGACCTGGGCGTGACGTGGGAGATTCGAACGTGACGTTAGCGTGTCGTGGGAAATTCGAACGTGACGTGGGCGTGACGTGGGTGATTCGAACGTGACGGGGGTTTGACGTGGGAAATGCGAACGTGACGTGGGCGTGACGTGGGTGTGACGTGGGAGATTCGAACGTGACGTGGGTGTGATGTGGGAGATTCGAACGTGACGTGGGTGTGTCGTGGGTGATTCGAACCTGACGTGGGCGTGACGTGGGAAATTCGAACGTGACGTGGGTGTGACGTGGGAGATTCGAACGTGACGTGGGAGATTCGAACGTGACGTGGGAGATTGGAACGTGACGTGGGCGTGACGTCGGAAATTCGAACGTGACGTGGGCGTGACGTGGGAGATTCGAGCGTGACGTGGGTGTGACGTGGGTGATTCGAAGGTGACGTGGGCGTTACGTGGGAGATTCGAACGTGACGTGAGCGTGACGTGGGTGATTCGAACGTGACGTGGGTGTGACCTGGGAGATTCGAACGTGACGTGGACGTGACGTGGGTGTTTGGAACGTGACGTGGGCGTGACCTGGGTGATTCGAACCTGACGTGGGTGTGACGTGGGAGATTCGAACGTGACGTGGGTGATTCGAAAGTGACGTGGGTGTGACGTGGGTGTGACGTGGGAGATTCGAAAGTGACGTGAGCGTGACGTGGGAAATTCGAAAGTGACGTGGGCGTGACGTGGGAAATTCGAACGTGACGTGGGTGTGACGTGGGAGTTTCGAACGTGACGTGGGCGTGACGTGGGTGACTCGAACGTGACGTGAGTGTGAAGTGGGAGATTCGAACGTGACGTGGGTGATTCGAACGTGACGTGGGCGTGACATGTGTGATTCGAACGTGACGTGGGTGTGACGTGGGAGATTCGAACGTGACGTGGGTGATTCGAAAGTGACGTGGGTGTGACGTGGGTGTGACGTGGGAGATTCGAAAGTGACGTGAGCGTGACGTGGGAAATTCGAAAGTGACGTGGGCGTGACGTGGGAAATTCGAACGTGACGTGGGTGTGACGTGGGAGTTTCGAACGTGACGTGGGCGTGACGTGGGTGACTCGAACGTGACGTGAGTGTGAAGTGGGAGATTCGAACGTGACGTGGGTGATTCGAACGTGACGTGGGCGTGACGTGGGTGACTCGAACGCGACGTGAGTGTGAAGTGGGAGATTCGAACGTGACGTGGGAGGTTCGAATGTGACGTGAGCGTGAAGTGGGAGATTCGAACGTGACGTGGGCGTGACGTGGCTGATTCGAACGTGACCTGGGTGTAACGTGGGGAATTCGAACGTGACGTGGGCGTGACGTGGATGTTTCGAACGTGACGTGGGTGTGACGTGGGAAATTCGAACGTGACGTGGGCGTGACGTGGGAGATTCGAACGTGACGTGGGTGTGGCGTGGTTGTTTCGAACGTGACGTGGGTGTGATGTGGGCGATTCGAACGTGACGTGGGCGTGACATGTGTGTTTCGAACGTGACGTGGGTGTGACGTGGGCGATTCGAACGTGACGTGAGCATGACGTGGGAGATTCGAACGTGACGTGAGCGTGACGTGGGAAATTCGAACGTGAAGTGGGTGTGACGTGGGTGTGACGTGGGAGATTCGAACGTGACGTGGGTGTGACGTGGGAAATTCGAACGTGACGTGGGCGTGACGTGGGTGATTCGAACGTGACGTGGGTGTGACGTGGGAAATGCGAACGTGACGTGGGCGTGACGTGGGTGTGAAGTGGGAGATTCGAACGTGACGTGGGTGTGACGTGGGAGATTCGAACATGACGTGGGTGTTTGGAACGTGACGTGGGTGTGACGTGGCTGATTCGAACGTGACGTGGGTGTGTCGTGGGTGATTCGAACGTGACGTGGGCGTGACATGGGTGTTTCGAACGTGACGTGGGCGTGACATGGGTGTTTCGAACGTGACGTGGGCGTGACGTGTGTGATTCGAACGTGACGTGGGCGTGACGTGGGAGATTCGAACGTGACGTGGGTGTGACGTGGGAGATTCGAACGTGACGTGGGAGATTCGAACGTGACGTGGGCGTGACGTGGGAGATTCGAACGTGACGTGGGTGATTCGTGGGACATTCGAACATGACATGGGTGTGTCGTGGGTGATTCGAACGTGACGTGGGTGTGACGTGGGAGATTCGAACGTGACGTGGGAGATTCGAAAGTGACGTGGGTTTGACGTGGGAAATTCGAACGTGACGTGGGCGTGACTTGGGTGACTCGAACGCGACGTGAGTGTGAAGTGGGAGATTCGAACGTGACGTGGGAGATTCGAACGTGACGTGAGCGTGAAGTGGGAGATTCGAACGTGACGTGGGCGTGACGTGGGTGATTCGAACGTGACGTGGGTGTGACGTGGGAGATTCGAACGTGACGTGGGCGTGACGTGGGTGATTCGAACGTGACGGGGGTGTGACGTGGGAAATGCGAACGTGACGTGGGCGTGACGTGGGTGTGACGTGGGAGATTCGAACGTGACGTGGGCGTGACGTGGGAGATTCGAACGTGACGTGGGCGTGACGTGGGAAATTCGAACGTGACCTGGCTGGTTCGAAATTTGCGTGGGTGTGCCACCGTGCTTCAAGGCTCCCCCACCAAACAGGGCTCAGAGGCAAGAGCACTGGGAAGGCAGAGCTTCCCTCCGCATGCCTAGGACAGCCCCCACCACGAGTGCCCGGCTCCCTTGCCTCCCCTCCGCAAGCCTACACCAGCTGTCCTCACACCTTGGCACTAGCACTGTGAGGCTGTTGCAAGGCAGGAGCATGGTTGTTCGATATGTGCTTCGAAGGCGAGGAGGGTGTGACGTGGGAGATTCGAACGTGACGTTGGCGTGACGTGGGAAATACGAACGTGACGTGGGTGTGACGTGGGAGATTCGAACGTGACGTGGGCGTGACGTGGGAGATTCGAACGTGACGTGGGTGTGACGTGGGAGATTCGAACGTGACGTGGGCGTGACGTGGGAGATTCGAACGTGACGTGGGTGTGACGTGGGAGATTCGAACGTGACGTGGGTGTGACGTGGGCGATTCGAACGTGACGTGGGTGTGTCGTGGGAGATTCGAACGTGACGTGGGCGTGACGTGGGAAATTCGAACGTGACGTGGGTGTGTCGTGGGTGATTCGAACGTGACGTGGGCGTTACGTGGGTGATTCGAACCTGACGCGAGTGTGAAGTGGAAGATTCGAACGTGACGTGGGAGATTCGAACGTGACGTGGGTGATTCGAAAGTGACGTGGGTGTGACGTGGGTGATTCGAACGTGACGTGGGTGATTCGAAAGTGACGTGGGTCTGACGTGGGTGTGACGTGGGAGATTCGAACGTGACGTGAGCATGACGTGGGAGATTCGAAAGTGATGTGAGCGTGACGTGGGAGATTCGAACGTGACGTGGGTGTGACGTGGGAAATTCGAAAGTAACGTGGGCGTGACGTGGGTGATTCGAACGTGACGCGAGTGTGAAGTGGGAGATTCGAACGTGACGTGGGAGATTCGAACGTGACGTGAGCGTGAAGTGGGTGATTCGAACGTGACGTGGGTGTGACGTGGGAGATTCGAACGTGACGTGGGCGTGACGTGGGTGATTCGAACGTGACGTGGGCGTGACGTGGGTATTTGGAACGTGACGTGGGTGTTTGGAACGTGACGTGGGTGTGACGTGGGCGATTCAAACGTGACGTGGGTGTGTCGTGGGTGATTCGAACGTGACGTGGGTGATTCGAACGTGACGTGGGTGTGTCGTGGGTGATTCGAACGTCACGTGGGCGTGACGTGGGAGATTCGAACGTGACGTGGGCGTGACGTGGGTGATTCGAACGTGACGTGGGTGTGACGTGGGTGATTCGAACGTGACGTGGGCGTTACGTGGGAAATACGAACGTGACGTGGGCGTGACGTGGGTGATTCGAAGGGGATGTTGGCGTGACGTGGGAAATTCGAACGTGACGTGGGCGTTACGTGGGAAATACGAACGTGACGTGGGCGTGACGTGGGTGATTCGAACGTGACGTGGGTGTGACGTGGGAGATTCGAACGTGACGTGGGAGTTTCGAACGTGACGTGGGTGTGACGTGGGAAATTCGAACGTGACGTCGAGATTCGAACGTGACGTGGGCGTGACGTGGGAGATTCGAACGTGACGTGGGTGATTCGAACGTGACGTGGGTGTGACGTGGGCGATTCGAACGTGACGTGGGCGTGACGTGGATGATTCGAACGTGACGTGGGTGATTCGAACGTGACGTGGGTGTGACGTGGGCGATTCGAACGTGACGTGGGCGTGACGTGGATGATTCGAACGTGACGTGGGCGTGACGTGGGAGATTCGAACGTGACGTGGGTGTGTCGTGGGTGATTCGAACGTGACGTGGGTGTGACATGTGTGATTCGAACGTGACGTGGGTGTGACGTGGGTGATTCGAACGTGACGTGGGCGTGACGTGGGAGATTCGAACGTGACGTGAGTGTGAAGTGGGAGATTCGAACGTGACGTGGACGTGACGTGAGTGTTTGGAACGTGACGTGGGCGTGACCTGGGTGATTCGAACCTGACTTGGGTGTTTGGAACGTGACGTGGGTGTGACGTGGGAGATTCGAACGTGACGTGGGTGTGTCGTGGGTGATTCGAACGTGACGTGGGCGTGACGTGGGTGATTCGAACGTGACGTGGGTGTGTCGTGGGAGATTCGAACGTGACGTGGGAGATTCGAACGTGACGTGGGTGTGACGTGGGAGATTCGAACGTGACGTGGGTGATTCGAACGTGACGTGGGTGTGACGTGGGCGATTCGAACGTGACGTGGGTGTGTCGTGGGAGATTCGAACGTGACGTGGGCGTGACGTGGGAAATTCGAACGTGACGTGGGTGTGTCGTGGGTGATTCGAACGTGACGTGGGCGTGACATGGGTGATTCGAACGTGACGTGGGTGTGACGTGGGTGATTCGAACGTGACGTGGGCGTGACATGTGTGATTCGAACGTGACGTGGGCGTGACATGGGAGATTCGAACGTGACGTGGGAGATTCGAACGTGACGTGGGAGATTCGAACGTGACGTGGGTGTGACGTGGGCGATTCGAACGTGACGTGGGTGTGTCGTGGGAGATTCGAACGTGACGTGGGCGTGACGTGGGAAATTCGAACGTGACGTGGGTGTGTCGTGGGTGATTCGAACGTGACGTGGGTGTGACGTGGGAGATTCGAACGTGACGTGAGAGATTCGAAAGTGACGTGGGTTTGACGTGGGAAATTCGAACGTGACGTGGGCGTGACTTGGGTGACTCGAACGCGACGTGAGTGTGAAGTGGGAGATTCGAACGTGACGTGGGAGATTCGAACGTGACGTGAGCGTGAAGTGGGAGATTCGAACTTGACGTGGGCGTGACGTGGGTGATTCGAACGTGACGTGGGTGTGACGTGGGAGATTCGAACGTGACGTGGGCGTGACGTGGGTGATTCGAACGTGACGGGGGTGTGACGTGGGAAATGCGAACGTGACGTGGGCGTGACGTGGGTGTGACGTGTGAGATTCGAACGTGAGGTGGGTGTGTCGTGGGTGATTCGAACGTGAGGTGGGTGTGACATGTGTGATTCGAACGTGACGTGGGTGTGTCGTGGGTGATTCGAACGTGACGTGGGCGTGACGTGGGTGATTCGAACGTGACGTGGGCGTGACATGTTTGATTCGAACGTGACGTGGGCGTGACATGGGAGATTCGAACGTGACGTGGGAGATTCGAACGTGACGTGGGTGATTCGAACGTGACGTGGGTGTGTCGTGGCAGATTCGAACGTGACGTGGGCGTGACGTGGCTGATTCGAACGTGACGTGGGCCTGACGTGGGAGATTCGAATGTGACGTGGGCGTGACGTGGGTGATTCGAACGTGACGGGGGTGTGACGTGGGTGATTCGAACGTGACGTGAGTGTGAAGTGGAAGATTCGAACGTGACGTGGGAGATTCGAACGTGACGTGGGTGATTCGAAAGTGACGTGGGTGTGACGTGGGTGATTCGAACGTGACGTGGGTGATTCGAAAGTGACGTGGGTCTGACGTGGGTGTGACGTGGGAGATTCGAACGTGACGTGAGCATGACGTGGGAGATTCGAACGTGACGTGGGTGTGACGTGGGCGATTCAAACGTGACGTGGGTGTGTCGTGGGTGATTCGAACGTGACGTGGGTGATTCGAACGTGACGTGGGTGTGTCGTGGGTGATTCGAACGTCACGTGGGCGTGACGTGGGAGATTCGAACGTGACGTGGGCGTGACGTGGGTGATTCGAACGTGACGTGGGTGTGACGTGGGTGATTCGAACGTGACGTGGGCGTTACGTGGGAAATACGAACGTGACGTGGGCGTGACGTGGGTGATTCGAAGGGGATGTTGGCGTGACGTGGGAAATTCGAACGTGACGTGGGCGTTACGTGGGAAATACGAACGTGACGTGGGCGTGACGTGGGTGATTCGAACGTGACGTGGGTGTGACGTGGGAGATTCGAACGTGACGTGGGAGTTTCGAACGTGACGTGGGTGTGACGTGGGAGATTCGAACGTGACCTGAGTGTGACGTGAGAGATTCGAACGTGACGTGGGCGTGACGTGGGAAATTCGAACGTGACGTGGGTGTGTCGTGGGTGATTCGAACGTGACGTGGGCGTGACATGGGTGATTCGAACGTGACGTGGGTGTGACGTGGGTGATTCGAACGTGACGTGGGCGTGACATGTGTGATTCGAACGTGACGTGGGCGTGACATGGGAGATTCGAACGTGACGTGGGAGATTCGAACGTGACGTGGGAGATTCGAACGTGACGTGGGTGTGACGTGGGCGATTCGAACGTGACGTGGGTGTGTCGTGGGAGATTCGAACGTGACGTGGGCGTGACGTGGGAAATTCGAACGTGACGTGGGTGTGACGTGGGCGATTCGAACGTGACGTGGGTGTGACGTGGGAGATTCGAACGTGACGTGGGCGTGACGTGGGAAATTCGAACGTGACGTGGGTGTGTCGTGGGTGATTCGAACGTGACGTGGGCGTGACATGGGTGATTCGAACGTGACGTGGGTGTGACGTGGGTGATTCGAACGTGACGTGGGCGTGACATGTGTGATTCGAACGTGACGTGGGCGTGACATGGGAGATTCGAACGTGACGTGGGAGATTCGAACGTGACGTGGGAGATTCGAACGTGACGTGGGTGTGACGTGGGCGATTCGAACGTGACGTGGGTGTGTCGTGGGAGATTCGAACGTGACGTGGGCGTGACGTGGGAAATTCGAACGTGACGTGGGTGTGTCGTGGGTGATTCGAACGTGACGTGGGTGTGACGTGGGAGATTCGAACGTGACGTGGGAGATTCGAAAGTGACGTGGGTTTGGCGTGGGAAATTCGAACGTGACGTGGGCGTGACTTGGGTGACTCGAACGCGACGTGAGTGTGAAGTGGGAGATTCGAACGTGACGTGGGAGATTCGAACGTGACGTGAGCGTGAAGTGGGAGATTCGAACGTGACGTGGGCGTGACGTGGGTGATTCGAACGTGACGTGGGTGTGACGTGGGAGATTCGAACGTGACGTGGGCGTGACGTGGGTGATTCGAACGTGACGGGGGTGTGACGTGGGAAATGCGAACGTGACGTGGGCGTGACGTGGGTGTGACGTGGGAGATTCGAACGTGACGTGGTTGTGACGTGTGAGATTCGAACGTGAGGTGGGTGTGTCGTGGGTGATTCGAACGTGAGGTGGGTGTGACATGTGTGATTCGAACGTGACGTGGGTGTGTCGTGGGTGATTCGAACGTGACGTGGGCGTGACGTGGGTGATTCGAACGTGACGTGGGCGTGACATGTTTGATTCGAACGTGACGTGGGCGTGACATGGGAGATTCGAACGTGACGTGGGAGATTCGAACGTGACGTGGGTGATTCGAACGTGACGTGGGTGTGTCGTGGCAGATTCGAACGTGACGTGGGCGTGACGTGGGAAATTCGAACGTGACCTGGCTGGTTCGAAATTTGCGTGGGTGTGCCACCGTGCTTCAAGGCTCCCCCACCAAACAGGGCTCAGAGGCAAGAGCACTGGGAAGGCAGAGCTTGCCTCCGCATGCCTAGGACAGCCCCCACCACGAGTGCCCGGCTCCCTTGCCTCCCCTCCGCAAGCCTACACCAGCTGTCCTCACACCTTGGCACTAGCACTGTGAGGCTGTTGCAAGGCAGGAGCATGGTTGTTCGATATGTGCTTCGAAGGCGAGGTGGGTGTGACGTGGGAGATTCGAACGTGACGTGGGTGTGACGTGGGCGATTCGAACGTGACGTGGGTGTGTCGTGGGAGATTCGAACGTGACGTGGGCGTGACGTGGGAAATTCGAACGTGACGTGGGTGTGTCGTGGGTGATTCGAACGTGACGTGGGCGTTACGTGGGTGATTCGAACCTGACGCGAGTGTGAAGTGGAAGATTCGAACGTGACGTGGGAGATTCGAACGTGACGTGGGTGATTCGAAAGTGACGTGGGTGTGACGTGGGTGATTCGAACGTGACGTGGGTGATTCGAAAGTGACGTGGGTCTGACGTGGGTGTGACGTGGGAGATTCGAACGTGACGTGAGCATGACGTGGGAGATTCGAACGTGACGTGGGTGTGACGTGGGAAATTCGAACGTAACGTGGGCGTGACGTGGCTGATTCGAACGTGACGCGAGTGTGAAGTGGGAGATTCGAACGTGACGTGGGTGTGACGTGGGAGATTCGAACGTGACGTGGGCGTGACGTGGGTATTTGGAACGTGACGTGGGAGATTCGAACGTGACCTGAGTGTGACGTGAGAGATTCGAACGTGACGTGGGCGTGACGTGGGAAATTCGAACGTGACCTGGCTGGTTCGAAATTTTCGTGGGTGTGCCACCGTGCTTCAAGGCTCCCCCACCAAACAGGGCTCAGAGGCAAGAGCACTGGGAAGGCAGAGCTTCCCTCCGCATGCCTAGGACAGCCCCCACCACGAGTGCCCGGCTCCCTTGCCTCCCCTCCGCAAGCCTACACCAGCTGTCCTCACACCTTGGCACTAGCACTGTGAGGCTGTTGCAAGGCAGGAGCATGGTTGTTCGATATGTGCTTCGAAGGCGAGGTGGGTGTGACGTGGAAGATTCGAACGTGACGTCGGTGTGACGTGGGTGATTCGAACGTGACGTGGGCGTGACGTGGGAGATTCGAACGTGACGTGAGTGTGAAGTGGGAGATTCGAACGTGACGTGGGCGTGACGTGGGAGATTCGAACGTGACGTGGGTGATTCGAACGTGACGTGGGCGTGACGTGGGAGATTCGAACGTGACGTGGGCGTGACGTGGGTATTTGGAACGTGACGTGGGTGTTTGGAACGTGACGTGGGTGTGACGTGGGCGATTCAAACGTGACGTGGGTGTGTCGTGGGTGATTCGAACGTGACGTGGGTGATTCGAACGTGACGTGGGTGTGTCGTGGGTGATTCGAACGTCACGTGGGCGTGACGTGGGAGATTCGAACGTGACGTGGGCGTGACGTGGGTGATTCGAACGTGACGTGGGTGTGACGTGGGTGATTCGAACGTGACGTGGGCGTTACGTGGGAAATACGAACGTGACGTGGGCGTGACGTGGGTGATTCGAAGGGGATGTTGGCGTGACGTGGGTAATTCGAACGTGACGTGGGCGTTACGTGGGAAATACGAACGTGACGTGGGCGTGACGTGGGTGATTCGAACGTGACGTGGGTGTGACGTGGGAGATTCGAACGTGACGTGGGAGTTTCGAACGTGACGTGGGTGTGACGTGGGAGATTCGAACGTGACCTGAGTGTGACGTGAGAGATTCGAACGTGACGTGGGCGTGACGTGGGAAATTCGAACGTGACCTGGCTGGTTCGAAATTTTCGTGGGTGTGCCACCGTGCTTCAAGGCTCCCCCACCAAACAGGGCTCAGAGGCAAGAGCACTGGGAAGGCAGAGCTTGCCTCCGCATGCCTAGGACAGCCCCCACCACGAGTGCCCGGCTCCCTTGCCTCCCCTCCGCAAGCCTACACCAGCTGTCCTCACACCTTGGCACTAGCACTGTGAGGCTGTTGCAAGGCAGGAGCATGGTTGTTCGATATGTGCTTCGAAGGCGAGGTGGGTGTGACGTGGAAGATTCGAACGTGACGTCGGTGTGACGTGGGTGATTCGAACGTGACGTGGGCGTGACGTGGGAGATTCGAACGTGACGTGAGTGTGAAGTGGGAGATTCGAACGTGACGTGGGCGTGACGTGGGAGATTCGAACGTGACGTGGGTGATTCGAACGTGACGTGGGCGTGACGTGGGAGATTCGAACGTGACGTGGGCGTGACGTGGGAGATTCGAACGTGACCTGGCTGGTTCGAAATTGGCGTGGGTGTGCCACCGTGCTTCAAGGCTCCCCCACCAAGCAGGGCTCAGAGGCAAGAGCACTGGGAAGGCAGAGCTTGCCTCCGCATGCCTAGGACAGCCCCCACCACGAGTGCCCGGCTCCCTTGCCTCCCCTCCGCAAGCCTACACCAGCTGTCCTCACACCTTGGCACTAGCACTGTGAGGCTGTTGCAAGGGAGGAGCATGGTTGTTCGATATGTGCTTCGAAGGTGAGGTGGGTGTGACGTGGGAGATTCGAACGTGACGTTGGCGTGACGTGGGAAATTCGAACGTGACGTGGGTGTGACGTGGGAAATTCGAACGTGACGTGGGTGTGACGTGGGTGATTCGAACGTGACGTGGACGTGACGTGAGTGTTTGGAACGTGACGTGGGCGTGACCTGGGTGATTCGAACCTGACGTGGGTGTTTGGAACGTGACGTGGGTGTGACGTGGGAGATTCGAACGTGACGTGGGTGATTCGAAAGTGACGTGGGCGTGACGTGGGTGATTCGAACGTGACGTGGGTGTGACGTGGGAGATTCGAACGTGACGTGGGAGATTCGAACGTGACGTGATTGTGAAGTGGGAGATTCGAACGTGACGTGGGTGATTCGAAAGTGACGTGGGTGTGACGTGGGTGTGACGTGGGAGATTCGAACGTGACGTGGGAGATTCGAACGTGACGTGGGTGTGAAGTGGGAGATTCGAACGTGACGTGGGTGATTCGAACGTGACGTGGGCGTGACGTGGGTGATTCGAACGTGACGTGGGTGTGACGTGGGAAATTCGAACGTGACGTGGGAGATTCGAACGTGACGTGGGCGTGACGTGGGAGATTCGAACGTGACGTGGGTGATTCGAACGTGACGTGGGTGTGACGTGGGCGATTCGAACGTGACGTGGGCGTGACGTGGATGATTCGAACGTGACGTGGACGTGACGTGGGAGATTCGAACGTGACGTGGGTGTGTCGTGGGTGATTCGAACGTGACGTGGGTGTGACATGTGTGATTCGAACGTGACTTGGGTGTGTCGTGGGTGATTCGAACGTGACGTGGGCGTGACATGTGTGATTCGAACGTGACGTGGGTGTGACGTGGGTGATTCGAACGTGACGTGGGCGTGACGTGGGTGATTCGAACGTGACGTGGGCGTGACGTGGGAGATTCGAACGTGACGTGGGTGATTCGAACGTGACGTGAGTGTGAAGTGGGAGATTCGAACGTGACGTGGACGTGACGTGAGTGTTTGGAACGTGACGTGGGCGTGACCTGGGTGATTCGAACCTGACGTGGGTGTTCGGAACGTGACGTGGGTGTGACGTGTGCGATTCGAACGTGACGTGGGTGTGTCGTGGGTGATTCGAACGTGACGTGGGCGTGACGTGTGTGATTCGAACGTGACGTGGGTGTGACGTGGGAGATTCGAACGTGACGTGGGAGATTCGAACGTGACGTGGGTGTGACGTGGGAGATTCGAACGTGACGTGGGTGATTCGAACGTGACGTGGGTGTGACGTGGGCGATTCGAACGTGACGTGGGTGTGTCGTGGGAGATTCGAACGTGACGTGGGCGTGACGTGGGAAATTCGAACGTGACGTGGGTGTGTCGTGGGTGATTCGAACGTGACGTGGGCGTGACGTGGGAGATTCGAACGTGACGTGGGAGATTCGAACGTGACCTGGGTGATTCGAACGTGACGTGGTTGTGACGTGGGTGATACGAACGTGACCTGGACGTGACGTGGGAGATTCGAACGTGACGTGGGAGATTCGAACGTGACGTGGGTGTGTCGTGGGAGATTCGAACGTGACGTGGGCGTGACGTGGGAGATTCGAACGTGACGTGGGCGTGACGTAAGAGATTCGAACGTCACGTGGGCGTGACATGGGTCATTCGAACGTGTCGTGGGTGTTACGTGGGAGATTCGAACCTGACGTGGGCGTGACGTGGGTGATTCGAACGTGACGTGAGTGTGAAGTGGGAGATTCGAACGTGACGTGGGAGATTCGAACGTGACGTGAGCGTGAAGTGGGAGATTCGAACGTGACGTGGGCGTGACGTGGGTGATTCGAACGTGACGGGGGTGTGACGTGGGAAATGCGAACGTGACGTGGGCGTGACTTGGGTGATTCGAACGTGACGTGGGTGTGACGTGGCAGATTCGAACGTGACGTGGGCGTGACGTGGGAGATTCGAACGTGACGTGGGCGTGACGTGGGAAATTCGAACGTGACCTGGCTGGTTCGAAATTTGCGTGGGTGTGCCACCGTGCTTCAAGGCTCCCCCACCAAACAGGGCTCAGAGGCAAGAGCACTGGGAAGGCAGAGCTTCCCTCCGCATGCCTAGGACAGCCCCCACCACGAGTGCCCGGCTCCCTTGCCTCCCCTCCGCAAGCCTACACCAGCTGTCCTCACACCTTGGCACTAGCACTGTGAGGCTGTTGCAAGGCAGGAGCATGGTTGTTCGATATGTGCTTCGAAGGCGAGGTGGGTGTGACGTGGGAGATTCGAACGTGACGTTGGCGTGACGTGGGAAATACGAACGTGACGTGGGTGTGACGTGGGAGATTCGAAGGTGACATGGGCGTGACGTGGGAGATTCGAATGTGACGTGGGCGTGACGTGGGAGATTCGAACGTGACGTGGGCGTGACGTGGGTGATTCGAACGTGACGTGGGTGTGACGTGGGAGATTCGAACGTGACGTGCACCTGACGTGAGTGTTTCGAACGTGACGTGGGCGTGACCTGGGTGATTCGAACCTGACGTGGGTGTTTGGAACGTGACGTGGGTGTGACGTGGGAGATTCGAACGTGACGTGGGTGTGTCGTGGGTGATTCGAACCTGACGTGGGTGTTTGGAACGTGCGGTGGGTGTGACGTGTGCGATTCGAACGTGACGTGGGTGTGTCGTGGGTGATTCGAACGTGACGTGGGCGTGACGTGGGTGATTCGAACGTGACGTGGGTGTGACGTGGGAGATTCGAACGTGACGTGGGAGATTCGAACGTGACTTGGGCGTGACGCGGGAGATTCGAACGTGACGTGAGCATGACGTGGGAGATTCGAACGTGACGTGAGCGTGAAGTGGGTGATTCGAACGTGACGTGGGTGTGACGTGGGAGATTCGAACGTGACGTGGGCGTGACGTGGGTGATTCGAACGTGACGTGGGCGTGACGTGGGTATTTGGAACGTGACGTGGGTGATTCGAAAGTGACGTGGGTGTGACGTGGGTGTGACGTGGGAGATTCGAACATGTCGTGGATGTGACATGGGTGATTCGAACGTGACGTGGGCGTGACGTGGGAGATTCGAACGTGACGTGGGAGATTCGAACGTGGCGTGAGTGTGAAGTGGGAGATTCGAACGTGACGTGGGCGTGACGTGGGTGATTCGAACGTGACGGGGGTGTGACGTGGGAAATTCGAACGTGACGTGGGAGATTCGAACGTGAAGTGGGTGTGACGTGGGTGTGACGTGGGAGATTCGAACGTGACGTGGGCGTGACGTGGGTGATTCGAACGTGACGGGGGTGTGACGTGGGAAATGCGAACGTGACGTGGGCGTGACGTGGGTGTGACGTGGGAGATTCGAACGTGACGTGGGTGTGACGTGGGAGATTTGAACGTGACGTGGGCGTGACGTGGGAGATTCGAACCTGACGTGGGTGTTTGGAACGTGACGTGGGTGTGACGTGGCTGATTCGAACGTGACGTGGGTGTGTCGTGGGTGATTCGAACGTGACGTGGGCGTGACATGGGTGTTTCGAACGTGACGTGGGCGTGACATGGGTGTTTCGAAAGTGACGTCGGCGTGACGTGTGTGATTCGAACGTGACGTGGGCGTGACGTGGGAGATTCGAACGTGACGTGGGTGTGACGTGGGAGATTCGAACGTGACGTGGGCGTGACGTGGGTGATTCGAACGTGACGTGGGTGTGTCGTGGGAGATTCGAACGTGACGTGGGTGATTCGAACGTGACGTGAGTGTGAAGTGGGAGATTCGAACGTGACGTGGACGTGACGTGAGTGTTTGGAACGTGACGTGGGCGTGACCTGGGTGATTCGAACCTGACGTGGGTGTTTGGAACGTGACGTGGGTGTGACGTGGGAGATTCGAACGTGACGCGAGTGTGAAGTGGGAGATTCGAACGTGACGTGGGCGTGACGTGGGTGATTCGAACGTGACGTGGGTGTGTCGTGGGAGATTCGAACGTGACGTGGGTGTGTCGTGGGAGATTCGAACGTGACGTGGGCGTGACGTGGGAAATTCGAACGTGACGTGGGTGTGTCGTGGGTGATTCGAACGTGACGTGGGCGTGACATGGGTGATTCGAACGTGACGTGGGTGTGACGTGGGTGATTCGAACGTGACGTGGGCGTGACATGTGTGATTCGAACGTGACGTGGGCGTGACATGGGAGATTCGAACGTGACGTGGGAGATTCGAACGTGACGTGGGAGATTCGAACGTGACGTGGGTGTGACGTGGGCGATTCGAACGTGACGTGGGTGTGTCGTGGGAGATTCGAACGTGACGTGGGCGTGACGTGGGAAATTCGAACGTGACGTGGGTGTGTCGTGGGTGATTCGAACGTGACGTGGGTGTGACGTGGGAGATTCGAACGTGACGTGGGAGATTCGAAAGTGACGTGGGTTTGACGTGGGAAATTCGAACGTGACGTGGGCGTGACTTGGGTGACTCGAACGCGACGTGAGTGTGAAGTGGGAGATTCGAACGTGACGTGGGAGATTCGAACGTGACGTGAGCGTGAAGTGGGAGATTCGAACGTGACGTGGGCGTGACGTGGGTGATTCGAACGTGACGTGGGTGTGATGTGGGAGATTCGAACGTGACGTGGGCGTGACGTGGGTGATTCGAACGTGACGGGGGTGTGACGTGGGAAATGCGAACGTGACGTGGGCGTGACGTGGGTGTGACGTGGGAGATTCGAACGTGACGTGGGCGTGACGTGGGAGATTCGAACGTGACGTGGGTGTGACGTGGGTGATTCGAACGTGACGTGGGTGTGACGTGGGAGATTCGAACGTGACGTGGGAGATTCGAACGTGACGTGGGCGTGACGTGGGAGATTCGAACGTGACCTGGCTGGTTCGAAATTGGCGTGGGTGTGCCACCGTGCTTCAAGGCTCCCCCACCAAGCAGGGCTCAGAGGCAAGAGCACTGGGAAGGCAGAGCTTCCCTCCGCATGCCTAGGACAGCCCCCACCACGAGTGCCCGGCTCCCTTGCCTCCCCTCCCCAAGCCTACACCAGCTGCCCTCACACCTTGGCACTAGCACTCTGAGGCTGTTGCAAGGCAGGAGCATGGTTGTTCGATATGTGCTTCGAAGGCGAGGTGGGTGTGACGTGGGAGATTCGAACGTGACGTGGGTGTGACGTGGGCGATTCGAACGTGACGTGGGTGTGTCGTGGGTGATTCGAACGTGACGTGGGCGTGACATGGGTGATTCGAACGTGACGTGGGTGTGACGTGGGTGATTCGAACGTGACGTGGGCGTTACGTGGGTGATTCGAACCTGACGCGAGTGTGAAGTGGAAGATTCGAACGTGACGTGGGAGATTCGAACGTGACGTGGGTGATTCGAAAGTGACGTGGGTGTGACGTGGGTGATTCGAACGTGACGTGGGTGATTCGAAAGTGACGTGGGTCTGACGTGGGTGTGACGTGGGAGATTCGAACGTGACGTGAGCATGACGTGGGAGATTCGAAAGTGATGTGAGCGTGACGTGGGAGATTCGAACGTGACGTGGGTGTGACGTGGGAAATTCGAACGTAACGTGGGCGTGACGTGGGTGATTCGAACGTGACGCGAGTGTGAAGTGGGAGATTCGAACGTGACGTGGGAGATTCGAACGTGACGTGAGCGTGAAGTGGGTGATTCGAACGTGACGTGGGTGTGACGTGGGAGATTCGAACGTGACGTGGGCGTGACGTGGGTGATTCGAACGTGACGTGGGCGTGACGTGGGTATTTGGAACGTGACGTGGGTGTTTGGAACGTGACGTGGGTGTGACGTGGGCGATTCAAACGTGACGTGGGTGTGTCGTGGGTGATTCGAACGTGACGTGGGTGATTCGAACGTGACGTGGGTGTGTCGTGGGTGATTCGAACGTGACGTGGGCGTGACGTGGGAGATTCGAACGTGACGTGGGCGTGACGTGGGAGATTCGAACGTGACGTGGGCGTGACGTGGGTGATTCGAACGTGACGTGGGTGTGACGTGGGTGATTCGAACGTGACGTGGGCGTTACGTGGGAAATACGAACGTGACGTGGGCGTGACGTGGGTGATTCGAAGGGGATGTTGGCGTGACGTGGGAAATTCGAACGTGACGTGGGCGTTACGTGGGAAATACGAACGTGACGTGGGCGTGACGTGGGTGATTCGAACGTGACGTGGGTGTGACGTGGGAGATTCGAACGTGACGTGGGAGTTTCGAACGTGACGTGGGTGTGACGTGGGAAATTCGAACGTGACGTCGAGATTCGAACGTGACGTGGGCGTGACGTGGGAGATTCGAACGTGACGTGGGTGATTCGAACGTGACGTGGGTGTGACGTGGGCGATTCGAACGTGACGTGGGCGTGACGTGGATGATTCGAACGTGACGTGGGCGTGACGTGGGAGATTCGAACGTGACGTGGGTGTGTCGTGGGTGATTCGAACGTGACGTGGGTGTGACATGTGTGATTCGAACGTGACGTGGGTGTGACGTGGGTGATTCGAACGTGACGTGGGCGTGACGTGGGTGATTCGAACGTGACGTGGGCGTGACGTGGGAGATTCGAACGTGACGTGAGTGTGAAGTGGGAGATTCGAACGTGACGTGGACGTGACGTGAGTGTTTGGAACGTGACGTGGGCGTGACCTGGGTGATTCGAACCTGACGTGGGTGTTTGGAACGTGACGTGGGTGTGACGTGGGAGATTCGAACGTGACGTGGGTGTGTCGTGGGTGATTCGAACGTGACGTGGGCGTGACATGGGTGATTCGAACGTGACGTGGGTGTGACGTGGGTGATTCGAACGTGACGTGGGCGTGACATGTGTGATTCGAACGTGACGTGGGCGTGACATGGGAGATTCGAACGTGACGTGGGAGATTCGAACGTGACGTGGGAGATTCGAAAGTGACGTGGGTTTGACGTGGGAAATTCGAACGTGACGTGGGCGTGACTTGGGTGACTCGAACGCGACGTGAGTGTGAAGTGGGAGATTCGAACGTGACGTGGGAGATTCGAACGTGACGTGAGCGTGAAGTGGGAGATTCGAACGTGACGTGGGTGTGACGTGGGAGATTCGAACGTGACGTGGGCGTGACGTGGGTGATTCGAACGTGACGGGGGTGTGACGTGGGAAATGCGAACGTGACGTGGGCGTGACGTGGGTGTGACGTGGGAGATTCGAACGTGACGTGGTTGTGACGTGTGAGATTCGAACGTGAGGTGGGTGTGTCGTGGGTGATTCGAACGTGAGGTGGGTGTGACATGTGTGATTCGAACGTGACGTGGGTGTGTCGTGGGTGATTCGAACGTGACGTGGGCGTGACGTGGGTGATTCGAACGTGACGTGGGCGTGACATGTTTGATTCGAACGTGACGTGGGCGTGACATGGGAGATTCGAACGTGACGTGGGAGATTCGAACGTGACGTGGGTGATTCGAACGTGACGTGGGTGTGTCGTGGCAGATTCGAACGTGACGTGGGCGTGACGTGGGAGATTCGAACGTGACGTGGGCGTGACGTGGGAAATTCGAACGTGACCTGGCTGGTTCGAAATTTGCGTGGGTGTGCCACCGTGCTTCAAGGCTCCCCCACCAAACAGGGCTCAGAGGCAAGAGCACTGGGAAGGCAGAGCTTGCCTCCGCATGCCTAGGACAGCCCCCACCACGAGTGCCCGGCTCCCTTGCCTCCCCTCCGCAAGCCTACACCAGCTGTCCTCACACCTTGGCACTAGCACTGTGAGGCTGTTGCAAGGCAGGAGCATGGTTGTTCGATATGTGCTTCGAAGGCGAGGTGGGTGTGACGTGGGAGATTCGAACGTGACGTGGGTGTGACGTGGGCGATTCGAACGTGACGTGGGTGTGTCGTGGGAGATTCGAACGTGACGTGGGCGTGACGTGGGAAATTCGAACGTGACGTGGGTGTGTCGTGGGTGATTCGAACGTGACGTGGGCGTGACATGG
This sequence comes from Apteryx mantelli, assembly GCF_036417845.1. NCBI lineage: Eukaryota > Metazoa > Chordata > Aves > Apterygiformes > Apterygidae > Apteryx > Apteryx mantelli. Next base: position 26,869,083 of record NC_089987.1, read on the forward strand.
GTGATTCGAACGTGACGTGGGTGTGACGTGGGTGATTCGAACGTGACGTGGGCGTTACGTGGGTGATTCGAACCTGACGCGAGTGTGAAGTGGAAGATTCGAACGTGACGTGGGAGATTCGAACGTGACGTGGGTGATTCGAAAGTGACGTGGGTGTGACGTGGGTGATTCGAACGTGACGTGGGTGATTCGAAAGTGACGTGGGTCTGACGTGGGTGTGACGTGGGAGATTCGAACGTGACGTGAGCATGACGTGGGAGATTCGAACGTGACGTGGGTGTGACGTGGGAAATTCGAACGTAACGTGGGCGTGACGTGGCTGATTCGAACGTGACGCGAGTGTGAAGTGGGAGATTCGAACGTGACGTGGGAGATTCGAACGTGACGTGAGCGTGAAGTGGGTGATTCGAACGTGACGTGGGTGTGACGTGGGAGATTCGAACGTGACGTGGGCGTGACGTGGGTGATTCGAACGTGACGTGGGCGTGACGTGGGTATTTGGAACGTGACGTGGGTGTTTGGAACGTGACGTGGGTGTGACGTGGGCGATTCAAACGTGACGTGGGTGTGTCGTGGGTGATTCGAACGTGACGTGGGTGATTCGAACGTGACGTGGGTGTGTCGTGGGTGATTCGAACGTCACGTGGGCGTGACGTGGGAGATTCGAACGTGACGTGGGCGTGACGTGGGAGATTCGAAGGGGATGTTGGCGTGACGTGGGAAATTCGAACGTGACGTGGGCGTTACGTGGGAAATACGAACGTGACGTGGGCGTGACGTGGGTGATTCGAAGGGGATGTTGGCGTGACGTGGGAAATTCGAACGTGACGTGGGCGTTACGTGGGAAATACGAACGTGACGTGGGCGTGACGTGGGTGATTCGAACGTGACGTGGGTGTGACGTGGGAGATTCGAACGTGACGTGGGAGTTTCGAACGTGACGTGGGTGTGACGTGGGAGATTCGAACGTGACCTGAGTGTGACGTGAGAGATTCGAACGTGACGTGGGCGTGACGTGGGAAATTCGAACGTGACCTGGCTGGTTCGAAATTTTCGTGGGTGTGCCACCGTGCTTCAAGGCTCCCCCACCAAACAGGGCTCAGAGGCAAGAGCACTGGGAAGGCAGAGCTTCCCTCCGCATGCCTAGGACAGCCCCCACCACGAGTGCCCGGCTCCCTTGCCTCCCCTCCGCAAGCCTACACCAGCTGTCCTCACACCTTGGCACTAGCACTGTGAGGCTGTTGCAAGGCAGGAGCATGGTTGTTCGATATGTGCTTCGAAGGCGAGGTGGGTGTGACGTGGAAGATTCGAACGTGACGTCGGTGTGACGTGGGTGATTCGAACGTGACGTGGGCGTGACGTGGGAGATTCGAACGTGACGTGAGTGTGAAGTGGGAGATTCGAACGTGACGTGGGCGTGACGTGGGAGATTCGAACGTGACGTGGGTGATTCGAACGTGACGTGGGCGTGACGTGGGAGATTCGAACGTGACGTGGGCGTGACGTGGGAGATTCGAACGTGACCTGGCTGGTTCGAAATTGGCGTGGGTGTGCCACCGTGCTTCAAGGCTCCCCCACCAAGCAGGGCTCAGAGGCAAGAGCACTGGGAAGGCAGAGCTTGCCTCCGCATGCCTAGGACAGCCCCCACCACGAGTGCCCGGCTCCCTTGCCTCCCCTCCGCAAGCCTACACCAGCTGTCCTCACACCTTGGCACTAGCACTGTGAGGCTGTTGCAAGGGAGGAGCATGGTTGTTCGATATGTGCTTCGAAGGTGAGGTGGGTGTGACGTGGGAGATTCGAACGTGACGTTGGCGTGACGTGGGAAATTCGAACGTGACGTGGGTGTGACGTGGGAAATTCGAACGTGACGTGGGTGTGACGTGGGTGATTCGAACGTGACGTGGACGTGACGTGAGTGTTTGGAACGTGACGTGGGCGTGACCTGGGTGATTCGAACCTGACGTGGGTGTTTGGAACGTGACGTGGGTGTGACGTGGGAGATTCGAACGTGACGTGGGTGATTCGAAAGTGACGTGGGCGTGACGTGGGTGATTCGAACGTGACGTGGGTGTGACGTGGGAGATTCGAACGTGACGTGGGAGATTCGAACGTGACGTGATTGTGAAGTGGGAGATTCGAACGTGACGTGGGTGATTCGAAAGTGACGTGGGTGTGACGTGGGTGTGACGTGGGAGATTCGAACGTGACGTGGGTGATTCGAAAGTGACGTGGGCGTGACGTGGGAGATTCGAACGTGACGTGGGTGTGAAGTGGGAGATTCGAACGTGACGTGGGTGATTCGAACGTGACGTGGGCGTGACGTGGGTGATTCGAACGTGACGTGGGTGTGACGTGGGAAATTCGAACGTGACGTGGGAGATTCGAACGTGACGTGGGCGTGACGTGGGAGATTCGAACGTGACGTGGGTGATTCGAACGTGACGTGGGTGTGACGTGGGCGATTCGAACGTGACGTGGGCGTGACGTGGATGATTCGAACGTGACGTGGACGTGACGTGGGAGATTCGAACGTGACGTGGGTGTGTCGTGGGTGATTCGAACGTGACGTGGGTGTGACATGTGTGATTCGAACGTGACTTGGGTGTGTCGTGGGTGATTCGAACGTGACGTGGGCGTGACATGTGTGATTCGAACGTGACGTGGGTGTGACGTGGGTGATTCGAACGTGACGTGGGCGTGACGTGGGTGATTCGAACGTGACGTGGGCGTGACGTGGGAGATTCGAACGTGACGTGGGTGATTCGAACGTGACGTGAGTGTGAAGTGGGAGATTCGAACGTGACGTGGACGTGACGTGAGTGTTTGGAACGTGACGTGGGCGTGACCTGGGTGATTCGAACCTGACGTGGGTGTTCGGAACGTGACGTGGGTGTGACGTGGGAGATTCGAACGTGACGTGGGTGTGTCGTGGGTGATTCGAACGTGACGTGGGCGTGACGTGTGTGATTCGAACGTGACGTGGGTGTGACGTGGGAGATTCGAACGTGACGTGGGAGATTCGAACGTGACGTGGGTGTGACGTGGGAGATTCGAACGTGACGTGGGTGATTCGAACGTGACGTGGGTGTGACGTGGGCGATTCGAACGTGACGTGGGTGTGTCGTGGGTGATTCGAACGTCACGTGGGCGTGACGTGGGAGATTCGAACGTGACGTGGGCGTGACGTGGGTGATTCGAACGTGACGTGGGTGTGACGTGGGTGATTCGAACGTGACGTGGGCGTTACGTGGGAAATACGAACGTGACGTGGGCGTGACGTGGGTGATTCGAAGGGGATGTTGGCGTGACGTGGGAAATTCGAACGTTACGTGGGCGTTACGTGGGAAATACGAACGTGACGTGGGCGTGACGTGGGTGATTCGAACGTGACGTGGGTGTGACGTGGGAGATTCGAACGTGACGTGGGAGTTTCGAACGTGACGTGGGTGTGACGTGGGAGATTCGAACGTGACCTGAGTGTGACGTGAGAGATTCGAACGTGACGTGGGCGTGACGTGGGAAATTCGAACGTGACCTGGCTGGTTCGAAATTTTCGTGGGTGTGCCACCGTGCTTCAAGGCTCCCCCACCAAACAGGGCTCAGAGGCAAGAGCACTGGGAAGGCAGAGCTTCCCTCCGCATGCCTAGGACAGCCCCCACCACGAGTGCCCGGCTCCCTTGCCTCCCCTCCGCAAGCCTACACCAGCTGTCCTCACACCTTGGCACTAGCACTGTGAGGCTGTTGCAAGGCAGGAGCATGGTTGTTCGATATGTGCTTCGAAGGCGAGGTGGGTGTGACGTGGAAGATTCGAACGTGACGTCGGTGTGACGTGGGTGATTCGAACGTGACGTGGGCGTGACGTGGGAGATTCGAACGTGACGTGAGTGTGAAGTGGGAGATTCGAACGTGACGTGGGCGTGACGTGGGAGATTCGAACGTGACGTGGGTGATTCGAACGTGACGTGGGCGTGACGTGGGAGATTCGAACGTGACGTGGGCGTGACGTGGGAGATTCGAACGTGACCTGGCTGGTTCGAAATTGGCGTGGGTGTGCCACCGTGCTTCAAGGCTCCCCCACCAAGCAGGGCTCAGAGGCAAGAGCACTGGGAAGGCAGAGCTTGCCTCCGCATGCCTAGGACAGCCCCCACCACGAGTGCCCGGCTCCCTTGCCTCCCCTCCGCAAGCCTACACCAGCTGTCCTCACACCTTGGCACTAGCACTGTGAGGCTGTTGCAAGGGAGGAGCATGGTTGTTCGATATGTGCTTCGAAGGTGAGGTGGGTGTGACGTGGGAGATTCGAACGTGACGTTGGCGTGACGTGGGAAATTCGAACGTGACGTGGGTGTGACGTGGGAAATTCGAACGTGACGTGGGTGTGACGTGGGTGATTCGAACGTGACGTGGACGTGACGTGAGTGTTTGGAACGTGACGTGGGCGTGACCTGGGTGATTCGAACCTGACGTGGGTGTTCGGAACGTGACGTGGGTGTGACGTGGGAGATTCGAACGTGACGTGGGTGTGTCGTGGGTGATTCGAACGTGACGTGGGCGTGACGTGTGTGATTCGAACGTGACGTGGGTGTGACGTGGGAGATTCGAACGTGACGTGGGAGATTCGAACGTGACGTGGGTGTGACGTGGGAGATTCGAACGTGACGTGGGTGATTCGAACGTGACGTGGGTGTGACGTGGGCGATTCGAACGTGACGTGGGTGTGTCGTGGGAGATTCGAACGTGACGTGGGCGTGACGTGGGAAATTCGAACGTGACGTGGGTGTGTCGTGGGTGATTCGAACGTGACGTGGGCGTGACATGTGTGATTCGAACGTGACGTGGGCGTGACGTGGGAGATTCGAACGTGACGTGGGAGATTCGAACGTGACGTGGGTGATTCGAAAGTGACGTGGGTGTGACGTGGGTGATTCGAACGTGACGTGGGTGATTCGAAAGTGACCTGGGTGTGACGTGGGTGTGACGTGGGCGATTCGAACTTGACGTGGGCGTGATGTGGGTGATTCGAGCGTGACGTGGGTGTGACGTGGGCGATTCGAACGTGACTTGGGCGTGACGTGGGTGATTCGAACGTGACGTGGGCGTTACGTGGGTGATTCGAACGTGACGTGGGTGTGACGTGGGTGATACGAACGTGACCTGGACGTGACGTGGGAGATTCGAACGTGACGTGGGAGATTCGAACGTGACGTGGGTGTGTCGTGGGAGATTCGAACGTGACGTGGGCGTGACGTGGGAGATTCGAACGTGACGTGGGCGTGACGTAAGAGATTCGAACGTCACGTGGGTGTGACATGGGTCATTCGAACGTGTCGTGGGTGTTACGTGGGAGATTCGAACCTGACGTGGGCGTGACGTGGGTGATTCGAACGTGACGTGAGTGTGAAGTGGGAGATTCGAACGTGACGTGGGAGATTCGAACGTGACGTGAGCGTGAAGTGGGAGATTCGAACGTGACGTGGGCGTGACGTGGGTGATTCGAACGTGACGGGGGTGTGACGTGGGAAATGCGAACGTGACGTGGGCGTGACTTGGGTGATTCGAACGTGAGGTGGGTGTGACGTGGCAGATTCGAACGTGACGTGGGCGTGACGTGGGAGATTCGAACGTGACGTGGGCGTGACGTGGGAAATTCGAACGTGACCTGGCTGGTTCGAAATTTGCGTGGGTGTGCCACCGTGCTTCAAGGCTCCCCCACCAAACAGGGCTCAGAGGCAAGAGCACTGGGAAGGCAGAGCTTCCCTCCGCATGCCTAGGACAGCCCCCACCACGAGTGCCCGGCTCCCTTGCCTCCCCTCCGCAAGCCTACACCAGCTGTCCTCACACCTTGGCACTAGCACTGTGAGGCTGTTGCAAGGCAGGAGCATGGTTGTTCGATATGTGCTTCGAAGGCGAGGTGGGTGTGACGTGGGAGATTCGAACGTGACGTTGGCGTGACGTGGGAAATACGAACGTGACGTGGGTGTGACGTGGGAGATTCGAAGGTGACATGGGCGTGACGTGGGAGATTCGAACGTGACGTGGGCGTGACGTGGGAGATTCGAACGTGACGTGAGCGTGAAGTGGTAGATTCGAACGTGACGTGAGCGTGACGTGGGTGATTCGAACGTGACGTGGGTGTGACGTGGGAGATTCGAACGTGACGTGCACCTGACGTGAGTGTTTCGAACGTGACGTGGGCGTGACCTGGGTGATTCGAACCTGACGTGGGTGTTTGGAACGTGACGTGGGTGTGACGTGGGAGATTCGAACGTGACGTGGGTGTGTCGTGGGTGATTCGAACGTGACGTGGGCGTGACGTGGGTGATTCGAACGCGACGTGGGCGTGACCTGGGTGATTCGAACCTGACGTGGGTGTTTGGAACGTGAGGTGGGTGTGACGTGTGCGATTCGAACGTGACGTGGGTGTGTCGTGGGTGATTCGAACGTGACGTGGGCGTGACGTGGGTGATTCGAACGTGACGTGGGTGTGACGTGGGAGATTCGAACGTGACTTGGGCGTGACGCGGGAGATTCGAACGTGACGTGAGCATGACGTGGGAGATTCGAACGTGACGTGAGCGTGAAGTGGGTGATTCGAACGTGACGTGGGTGTGACGTGGGAGATTCGAACGTGACGTGGGCGTGACGTGGGTGATTCGAACGTGACGTGGGCGTGACGTGGGTATTTGGAACGTGACGTGGGTGATTCGAAAGTGACGTGGGTGTGACGTGGGTGTGACGTGGGAGATTCGAACATGTCGTGGATGTGACATGGGTGATTCGAACGTGACGTGGGCGTGACGTGGGAGATTCGAACGTGACGTGGGAGATTCGAACGTGACGTGGGTGTGAAGTGGGAGATTCGAACGTGACGTGGGTGATTCGAACGTGACGTGGGCGTGACGTGGGTGATTCGAACGTGACGTGGGTGTGACGTGGGAAATTCGAACGTGACGTGGGAGATTCGAACGTGACGTGGGCGTGACGTGGGAGATTCGAACGTGACGTGGGTGATTCGAACGTGACGTGGGTGTGACGTGGGCGATTCGAACGTGACGTGGGCGTGACGTGGATGATTCGAACGTGACGTGGACGTGACGTGGGAGATTCGAACGTGACGTGGGTGTGTCGTGGGTGATTCGAACGTGACGTGGGTGTGACATGTGTGATTCGAACGTGACTTGGGTGTGTCGTGGGTGATTCGAACGTGACGTGGGCGTGACATGTGTGATTCGAACGTGACGTGGGTGTGACGTGGGTGATTCGAACGTGACGTGGGCGTGACGTGGGTGATTCGAACGTGACGTGGGCGTGACGTGGGAGATTCGAACGTGACGTGGGTGATTCGAACGTGACGTGAGTGTGAAGTGGGAGATTCGAACGTGACGTGGACGTGACGTGAGTGTTTGGAACGTGACGTGGGCGTGACCTGGGTGATTCGAACCTGACGTGGGTGTTCGGAACGTGACGTGGGTGTGACGTGGGAGATTCGAACGTGACGTGGGTGTGTCGTGGGTGATTCGAACGTGACGTGGGCGTGACGTGTGTGATTCGAACGTGACGTGGGTGTGACGTGGGAGATTCGAACGTGACGTGGGAGATTCGAACGTGACGTGGGTGTGACGTGGGAGATTCGAACGTGACGTGGGTGATTCGAACGTGACGTGGGTGTGACGTGGGCGATTCGAACGTGACGTGGGTGTGTCGTGGGTGATTCGAACGTCACGTGGGCGTGACGTGGGAGATTCGAACGTGACGTGGGCGTGACGTGGGTGATTCGAACGTGACGTGGGTGTGACGTGGGTGATTCGAACGTGACGTGGGCGTTACGTGGGAAATACGAACGTGACGTGGGCGTGACGTGGGTGATTCGAAGGGGATGTTGGCGTGACGTGGGAAATTCGAACGTTACGTGGGCGTTACGTGGGAAATACGAACGTGACGTGGGCGTGACGTGGGTGATTCGAACGTGACGTGGGTGTGACGTGGGAGATTCGAACGTGACGTGGGAGTTTCGAACGTGACGTGGGTGTGACGTGGGAGATTCGAACGTGACCTGAGTGTGACGTGAGAGATTCGAACGTGACGTGGGCGTGACGTGGGAAATTCGAACGTGACCTGGCTGGTTCGAAATTTTCGTGGGTGTGCCACCGTGCTTCAAGGCTCCCCCACCAAACAGGGCTCAGAGGCAAGAGCACTGGGAAGGCAGAGCTTCCCTCCGCATGCCTAGGACAGCCCCCACCACGAGTACCCGGCTCCCTTGCCTCCCCTCCGCAAGCCTACACCAGCTGTCCTCACACCTTGGCACTAGCACTGTGAGGCTGTTGCAAGGCAGGAGCATGGTTGTTCGATATGTGCTTCGAAGGCGAGGTGGGTGTGACGTGGAAGATTCGAACGTGACGTCGGTGTGACGTGGGTGATTCGAACGTGACGTGGGCGTGACGTGGGAGATTCGAACGTGACGTGAGTGTGAAGTGGGAGATTCGAACGTGACGTGGGCGTGACGTGGGAGATTCGAACGTGACGTGGGTGATTCGAACGTGACGTGGGCGTGACGTGGGAGATTCGAACGTGACGTGGGCGTGACGTGGGAGATTCGAACGTGACCTGGCTGGTTCGAAATTGGCGTGGGTGTGCCACCGTGCTTCAAGGCTCCCCCACCAAGCAGGGCTCAGAGGCAAGAGCACTGGGAAGGCAGAGCTTGCCTCCGCATGCCTAGGACAGCCCCCACCACGAGTGCCCGGCTCCCTTGCCTCCCCTCCGCAAGCCTACACCAGCTGTCCTCACACCTTGGCACTAGCACTGTGAGGCTGTTGCAAGGGAGGAGCATGGTTGTTCGATATGTGCTTCGAAGGTGAGGTGGGTGTGACGTGGGAGATTCGAACGTGACGTTGGCGTGACGTGGGAAATTCGAACGTGACGTGGGTGTGACGTGGGAAATTCGAACGTGACGTGGGTGTGACGTGGGTGATTCGAACGTGACGTGGACGTGACGTGAGTGTTTGGAACGTGACGTGGGCGTGACCTGGGTGATTCGAACCTGACGTGGGTGTTCGGAACGTGACGTGGGTGTGTCGTGGGTGATTCGAACGTGACGTGGGCGTGACGTGTGTGATTCGAACGTGACGTGGGTGTGACGTGGGAGATTCGAACGTGACGTGGGAGATTCGAACGTGACGTGGGTGTGACGTGGGAGATTCGAACGTGACGTGGGTGATTCGAACGTGACGTGGGTGTGACGTGGGCGATTCGAACGTGACGTGGGTGTGTCGTGGGAGATTCGAACGTGACGTGGGCGTGACGTGGGAAATTCGAACGTGACGTGGGTGTGTCGTGGGTGATTCGAACGTGACGTGGGCGTGACATGTGTGATTCGAACGTGACGTGGGCGTGACGTGGGAGATTCGAACGTGACGTGGGAGATTCGAACGTGACGTGGGTGATTCGAAAGTGACGTGGGTGTGACGTGGGTGATTCGAACGTGACGTGGGTGATTCGAAAGTGACCTGGGTGTGACGTGGGTGTGACGTGGGCGATTCGAACTTGACGTGGGCGTGATGTGGGTGATTCGAGCGTGACGTGGGTGTGACGTGGGCGATTCGAACGTGACTTGGGCGTGACGTGGGTGATTCGAACGTGACGTGGGCGTTACGTGGGTGATTCGAACGTGACGTGGGTGTGACGTGGGTGATACGAACGTGACCTGGACGTGACGTGGGAGATTCGAACGTGACGTGGGAGATTCGAACGTGACGTGGGTGTGTCGTGGGAGATTCGAACGTGACGTGGGCGTGACGTGGGAGATTCGAACGTGACGTGGGCGTGACGTAAGAGATTCGAACGTCACGTGGGTGTGACATGGGTCATTCGAACGTGTCGTGGGTGTTACGTGGGAGATTCGAACCTGACGTGGGCGTGACGTGGGTGATTCGAACGTGACGTGAGTGTGAAGTGGGAGATTCGAACGTGACGTGGGAGATTCGAACGTGACGTGAGCGTGAAGTGGGAGATTCGAACGTGACGTGGGCGTGACGTGGGTGATTCGAACGTGACGGGGGTGTGACGTGGGAAATGCGAACGTGACGTGGGCGTGACTTGGGTGATTCGAACGTGAGGTGGGTGTGACGTGGCAGATTCGAACGTGACGTGGGCGTGACGTGGGAGATTCGAACGTGACGTGGGCGTGACGTGGGAAATTCGAACGTGACCTGGCTGGTTCGAAATTTGCGTGGGTGTGCCACCGTGCTTCAAGGCTCCCCCACCAAACAGGGCTCAGAGGCAAGAGCACTGGGAAGGCAGAGCTTCCCTCCGCATGCCTAGGACAGCCCCCACCACGAGTGCCCGGCTCCCTTGCCTCCCCTCCGCAAGCCTACACCAGCTGTCCTCACACCTTGGCACTAGCACTGTGAGGCTGTTGCAAGGCAGGAGCATGGTTGTTCGATATGTGCTTCGAAGGCGAGGTGGGTGTGACGTGGGAGATTCGAACGTGACGTTGGCGTGACGTGGGAAATACGAACGTGACGTGGGTGTGACGTGGGAGATTCGAAGGTGACATGGGCGTGACGTGGGAGATTCGAACGTGACGTGGGCGTGACGTGGGAGATTCGAACGTGACGTGAGCGTGAAGTGGTAGATTCGAACGTGACGTGAGCGTGACGTGGGTGATTCGAACGTGACGTGGGTGTGACGTGGGAGATTCGAACGTGACGTGCACCTGACGTGAGTGTTTCGAACGTGACGTGGGCGTGACCTGGGTGATTCGAACCTGACGTGGGTGTTTGGAACGTGACGTGGGTGTGACGTGGGAGATTCGAACGTGACGTGGGTGTGTCGTGGGTGATTCGAACGTGACGTGGGCGTGACGTGGGTGATTCGAACGCGACGTGGGCGTGACCTGGGTGATTCGAACCTGACGTGGGTGTTTGGAACGTGAGGTGGGTGTGACGTGTGCGATTCGAACGTGACGTGGGTGTGTCGTGGGTGATTCGAACGTGACGTGGGCGTGACGTGGGTGATTCGAACGTGACGTGGGTGTGACGTGGGAGATTCGAACGTGACTTGGGCGTGACGCGGGAGATTCGAACGTGACGTGAGCATGACGTGGGAGATTCGAACGTGACGTGAGCGTGAAGTGGGTGATTCGAACGTGACGTGGGTGTGACGTGGGAGATTCGAACGTGACGTGGGCGTGACGTGGGTGATTCGAACGTGACGTGGGCGTGACGTGGGTATTTGGAACGTGACGTGGGTGATTCGAAAGTGACGTGGGTGTGACGTGGGTGTGACGTGGGAGATTCGAACATGTCGTGGATGTGACATGGGTGATTCGAACGTGACGTGGGCGTGACGTGGGAGATTCGAACGTGACGTGGGAGATTCGAACGTGGCGTGAGTGTGAAGTGGGAGATTCGAACGTGACGTGGGTGATTCGAAAGTGACGTGGGTGTGACGTGGGTGTGACGAGGGAGTTCCGAACGTGACGTGGCTGTGACGTGGGAGATTCGAACGTGACGTGGGTGTGTCGTGGGAGATTCGAACGTGACGTGGGTGTGACGTGGGTGATTCGAACGTGACCTGAGTGTGACGTGAGGGATTCGAACGTGACCTGGGTGGTTCGAAATTGGCGTGGGTGTGCCGCCCTGCTTCAAGGCTCCCCCACCAAGCAGGGCTCAGAGGCAAGAGCACTGGGAAGGCAGAGGTTGCCACCGCATGCCTAGGACAGCCCCCACCACGAGTGCCCGGCTCCCTTGCCTCCCCTCCGCAAGCCTACACCAGCTGTCCTCACACCTTGGCACTAGCACTGTGAGGCTGTTGCAAGGCAGGAGCATGGTTGTTCGATATGTGCTTCGAAGGCGAGGTGGGTGTGACGTGGGAGATTCGAACGTGACGTGGGCGTGACGTGGGAAATTCGAACGTGACGTGGGTGTGACGTGGGTGATTCGAACGTGACGTGGGTGTGACGTGGGTGATTCGAACGTGACTTGGGCGTTACGTGGGAAATACGAACGTGACGTGGGCGTAACGTGGGTGATTCGAAGGGGATGTTGGCGTGACGTGGGAAATTCGAACGTGACGTGGGCGTTACGTGGGAAATACGAACGTGACGTGGGCGTGACGTGGGAGATTCGAACGTGACGTGAGCTTGACGTGGGAGATTCGAACGTGATGTGAGCGTGACGTGGGAGATTCGAACGTGACGTGGGTGTGTCGTGGGTGATTCGAACGTGACGTGGGCGTGACATGGGTGATTCGAACGTGACGTGGGTGTGACGTGGGTGATTCGAACGTGACGTGGGCGTGACATGTGTGATTCGAAAGTGACGTGGGTGTGACGTGGGTGATTCGAACGTGACGTGGGTGATTCGAAAGTGACGTGGGTGTGACGTGGGTGTGACGTGGGCGATTCGAACTTGACGTGGGCGTGATGTGGGAGATTCGAACGTGACGTGGGAGATTCGAACGTGACGTGAGCGTGAAGTGGGTGATTCGAACGTGACGTGGGTGTGACGTGGGAGATTCGAACCTGACGTGGGCGTGACGTGGGTGATTCGAACGTGACGTGGGTGTGACGTGGGTGATTCGAACGTGACGTGGGTGTGACGTGGGAGATTCGAACGTGACGTGGGCGTGACGTCGGAAATACGAAAGTGACGTGGGCGTGACGTGGGTGATTCGAACGTGACGTGGGTGTGACGTGGGAGATTCGAACGTGACGTGGGAGATTCGAACGTGACGTGAGTGTGAAGTGGGAGATTCGAACGTGACGTGGGTGATTCGAAAGTGACGTGGGTGTGACGTGGGTGTGACGTGGGAGTTTCGAACGTGACGTGGGAGATTCGAACGTGACATGAGCGTGAAGTGGGTGATTCGAACGTGACGTGGGTGTGACGTGGGAGATTCGAACCTGACGTGGGTGTGATGTGGGAGATTCGAACGTGACGTGGGTGTGACGTGGGTGTGACGTGGGTGAATAGAACGTGACGTGGGCGTGACATGGGTGATTCGAACGTGACGTGGGTGTGACGTGGGAGATTTGAACGTGACGTGGGCGTGACGTGGGTGATTCGAACGTGACGTGGGCGTGACGTAAGAGATACGAACGTCACGTGGGTGTGACATGGGTGATTCGAACGTGTCGTGGGTGTTACGTGGGTGTTTGGAACGTGACGTGGGCGTGACGTTGGTGATTCGACCGTGACGTGGGCGTAACGTGGGTGTGACGTGGGAGATTCGAACGTGACGTGGGCGTGACGTGGCTGATTCGAACGTGACGTGGGCGTGACGTGTGTGATTCGAACGTGACGGGGGTGTGACGTGGGAGATTCGAACGTGACGTGGACGTGACGTGGGAGATTCGAACGCGACCTGGGCGTGACGTGGGAAATTCGAACGTGACCTGGCTGGTTCGAAATTGGCGTGGGTGTGCCACCCTGCTTCAAGGCTCTCCCACCAAGCAGGGCTCAGAGGCAAGAGCACTGGGAAGGCAGAGCTTGCCTCCGCATGCCTAGGACAGCCCCCACCACGAGTGCCTGCCTCCCTTGCCTCCCCTCCGCAAGCCTACACCAGCTGTCCTCACACCTTGGCACTAGCACTGTGAGGCTGTTGCAAGGCAGGAGCATGGTTGTTCGATATGTGCTTCGAAGGCAACGTGGGTGTGACGTGGAAGATTCGAACGTGACGGGGGTGTGACGTGGGTGATTCGAACGTGACGGGGGCGTGACGTGGGAGATTCGAACGTGACGTGGGCGTGACGTGGGTGATTCGAAGGTGACATGGGCGTGACGTGGGTGATTCGAACGTGACGTGGGTGTGACGTGAATATTCGAACGTGACGTGGGTGTGACGTGGGAGATTTGAACGTGACGTGGCTGTGACGTGGGAGATTCGAACGGGATGTGGGCATGACGTGGGAGATTCGAACGTGACATTGACGTGACGTGGGAGATTCGAACGTGACGTGGGTGTGACGTGGGTGATTCAAATGTGATGGGGGTGTGACGTGGGAGATTCGAACGTGACGTGGGTGTGACATGAATATTCGAACGTGACAGGGGTGTGACGTGGGAGATTCGAACGTGACGTGGGCGTGACATGGGTGACTCGAACGTGACGTGGGTGTGACGTCGGTGGTTCGAAAGCGGCGTGGGTGTGACTTGGGTGATTCAACATGAGTCGCTAGGCCGGTTACAGTTCTCTTCATGCAGGTGCAGCCCCTGGCTCTTGGCTGCTGCAGGGTTCAACTCTCCTCCGTCATTGTTATGACCGTCACACCCACAGTCATGGGTTGGCGGGGAGTGGCCAAACACCCCCAATGGTAGGCTAGCTGCCTCATACATTCTTCAGCACTGAAGAGAGGAGTTTGAGTGACTGTGGATGACTGCTTTCCTCTTGCAGTGGGGGTCCCATGGAGAGATCCCATAGCTGGGCTAAGAAGGAGTTAATTCCGATCTGCAACAGGGCCCCAGCAGTGAAAGCAGATGTTATCTCTCAGGGTCCTGATGAGGAGGGGACAGTCCTGACCACAGCAATTAACCCTGCCCCAGCAGTAAGAGGAGGCTTTTGTTTCTCAAGGTCCTGGTGCCAAGGCAGGCCTTATCTCAAAGTCTTGACATCCTCCCTTCTGGAGTGTAAAACACAGGAATTCAGGCTATTTGTAACTGGCACCAAATGTGTATGCGGGGGGAGGGGGGAAGCTGGGAGCATCCCCCCACAGGTGACAATGCTGGGGCAGGGTTTGGAGGCATTTGGGGGTCTGTGGAGGTGCTGGGGCAGGACGAGCAGACAGCAAGGTGGAGTGAAACCTGCCTGGATGGCTGAGCTTAGAGGGCTGTGATCAGTGGTTCAAAGTCTAGTTGGAGGCCTGTAGCTAGTGGTGTATCCCAGGGGTCAATACTGGGGCCCGTATTGTTCCACTCATTCATCAGTGCCCTGGATGATGGGACAGAGTGCACCCTCAGCATGTTTGCTGACGGTACCAAATTGGCAGGAGTGGCCGACACACCAGAGGGCTGTGCTGCCATTCAGAGGGACCTCGCCAGGCTGGAGAGATGGGAAGAGAGGAATCTCATGAAGTTCAGGAAAGGGATGTGCAGAATGCACCTAGGGAAAAAGAAGCCCAGGCACCAGTACACACTGGGGGCTGACCTGCCGGAAAGCAGCTCTGCAGAGAAGGACCTGGGAGTCCTGGTGGACAACAAACTGACTGTAAGCCAGCACTGTGCCCTTGTGGCAGAGAAGGATAATAGTATCCTGGGCTGCATTAGGAAGGGTGTTGCCAGCACACTGAGGCAGGTGGTTCTTCCCCTCTCCTCAGCCCACGCGAGGCCACACTTGGAGTACTGTGTCCAGCTCTGGGCTCCCCAGTATAAGAGAGAGATGGAGCTACTGGAGCGAGTCCAGCGAAGGGTCACTAAGACGATGAAGGGCCTGGAGCAGCTCTCATATGAGCAAAGGCTGAGAGAGCTGCACCTGCTGAGCCAGGAGAAGACAAGACTGATGGGGCCTTCTATCAACACGCACAAATAGCTGAAGGGAGGGTGCAAAGAGGATGGGGCCAGACTCTCTTCAGTGGTGCCCAGCGATAGGACGAGAGGCAACAGGCACAAACCAAAACACAACAAGTTCTGCCTGGACATAAGGAAAAACCTTTTTTTTTACTGTGAGGGTGACTGAGCACTGGAACAGGTTGCCCAGAGAGGCTGCAGAGTCTCCAAAAAGCCGTCTGGATAGGCTCCTGGGCAATGTGCTCTAGGTGACCCTGCCTGAGTAGGGGCGTTGCGCTAGTTAATCTTTAATGGTCCTTTCCAAACTCAACTGTTCTGTGATTCTGTGATGTGGCAGTTGTTGGGGGCTTTGGGGCAGGATTTCTGGGTGCTTTAGGGGTTTTGGGGGGCTGGCTGGGGGAAGGGGGGCATCTGCAGGGCCCTCAATGCGGGAGTGGGTTTGCAGGGTGGATGGGGTGTGTGGGGGGGGGTCCCATTCCAGGACTGAGGGCTGCACGTGTCTATCAGTGTTGCAGGAGGTGCCACAGAGGAGGAGGAGAAGGTGTCAAGGAACTTGTAGGGAACCCCACAGAAGACATCACAGAACTCCCTAAGGGCCCCGTGTCTCACAAGACCTGCGAGCGATGCCACGTCTCAAAGAAGGAGAAGACATCAGATTGCTGGGCCAATGCTAGAGACATCCAGACCTCCGTGTGGTGCATGGGGGACCTAGGGAGATGTCAGAGGCCATGTAGGACCCACTAACACAGAAAGGATTGGCGAGCCCCATGGCTTTGAGGCAGTTGTATGCGGTGGACTGGTGTGGCTTTGAATCAGGTGGTACCCAGCTTGGCTGACACCCACAATCTCTGCCTGGGAGTGGAGGAAGCCTCAGGGTGCCCAGCTGTGCCTTACTGCTATCCCTCTTCTTCTTTCCCTCAGTACAATTCTCAAGTAACTTGCCATTACACTAACTGGGCCTTACTCCCAGTGACCTTAAATCACTGCTCGGTCCAGTGGTTTTAAACTTCCTCGTGACTAACTAGCACTCTGGGGCACGCCTGCCACAACAGGAACCGCCCTTGTGGGACGCCCTGCCACAGCCCTGCTCCAGGGCCGGCCTGCCTCCACACTCCTCCAGGCTGCAGCCACAGGGGCGAGCACACCCTGGGGAGGAACCGGGGCCTAAAGGCAACACACAGAAAAGGGAAGCTCAGCTCCGTGCCCCAGCACACCCTGCCCTGCACAGACCCTGTCCCGCCTCCCCACCCCTCGCCCCGCACCGCCGCCTCCACACAGCGACGGCCCCAGCGCACACGACACAGCCTCATGCCTGCGGCCACCCCAAGGGAAGCGCTTGCCTCACCGGCGCCCCACCTCCTCGGCGCCAGGCAGCCCTGGCCCTCACCCGCCATGGCCCAGGGGAACCCACACCCCGAGCTGCTGCCATGCTGCTCCACGCAGCGTGCATGCGCCGATCGCCAAGGCAACGGAACGGCGGCGCCGGCAGCTGCTGCCGAGCACCGCGCATGCGCCCGCCACGACCTGAGTGGGAGGGGCCAGGGGAGCGGGGCGGCGGAGGAAGGGCAGGAAATGGCGCCCTCGAGTGCTCACAGCGCGCTACTGCAGCCGGGGCTCGCTGCTGCCGACGGCTGCTCTCAGAGCACTACCGCAGCCCACAACACGACATGAAGCCAGCTCATCAGCTTTGCCAGGAGAGGATGGGGAAGAGTTCTTCGGGCGAGAAGCGGCACCCTAAAAGCTGCATCTTCCCACAAGGCACTGCAGAGAGTGGCAGTTCCTCGCTGGCCTGAGACAGAGGCAAGCGAGGAAAAACAGGGCCGAGAGCTGGGGCCTTAAACCCCTGTCAGAGGGGCTGTCCCCCAAAGTCAGCATCCTTCCTGCTCCCCGAGCTGAGGAGGGCAACCACCTTGTCACCACTCAGGCGTTGCCTTTCGTTACGGTCGTTATGCCATCTTGGCGTACAGAAATGAGAGACCACAGAAACAATCTGACAGGGCGATTTACACACGCCTTAGAACAAGCTGCTTACAAGCCAGCTATAGCACAAGCTTTCCTCTGCTGTGGCAAACGGGGAACTCGAAGACCTGAAGGCCTGCTCCAACTCTGGAGTCTAACGTAAAGGCAGAAGCTGTCAAAGAAAGGCAGAGCACCGTGTTTACGCTACTGTGGCTCAATGAGGCTCGAACAGGCTAAGGAGAATTCACACAAGCACTTCATTTGGCACATGTAAGGATGCAGTGCCTGCAGCAGAGGGGCAATAGGCGACGTGGGGATGTCCTGCCGCGCGCTTGCTCGCCGGCTGTCTCGCTCGCTGACGCAGGCGGAGCTGCTGGGAATGAGCCAGGCTCTCCGGCACTCTCGAGGGCCCCAGTGGGCAGAGCACCCTGGGATGGGAAGTGCTGCTCTTGCTCTGCTCAGAGAGCACTGTCTCACGGAGGCGGGTGCCACCTCCTCCACGCTCTCCGGAGCCGGTAGCACAGCGTTCGAAGGGTGAATCCCGACGGTGCCTTTTCCCGTGGCGCTCTCAGGATCAGGATGGTCTGAACTGCCAGAGACCAGACGTAGGGGCTGGTGTCACTCACCACGCTTTGAAGGGCTGACATAGAAAGGAAGAGAGAAGAGATAAAACCCCTGTGTCTGCAGAGACCCCAGGCATGCCCCCTGGGCAGGGCCAAGCCCAAGCAGCCCTTGCCCTTGCCATCAGGCAGAAGGGAGGACTAATGGGTCAGCTGGAGAAAGAGGCAGTTCACAAATGCCCCAAATGCCCCGGAAATAGTCTCCCTCTCCCAGTGCAGGGCAGCAGATTGGAGCTCGCTACCCAGGCTCTGCCCTCCTCCATGCTGGAGCTAACACCACGCTGGCCCCACTCACCCTTGCAGATGTCCTGCAGCTTCTCCTCGCCCTGCTCGCTCATGTGCTGTCCGACGAGCCCTAGGTGCACACAGCCCATCGCAACCCCCGCTGTGGGCACGCAGCCCCCAGGGCAGCCAGGCCCTGCATGAGGCAGCTGGGGCTCCGGCAGCCCCGCGGCTGCTTCTCGCTGCCAGCGCAGCAGCCAGGGCTGGGGCCAAGCTGCCCTGCGACAGAGAGGGAGCCCAGCAGGGGCTGTAGCTCACCGAGGAACCTCACAGCCACCTCCCGCAAGCACTCCTGTGGGCTCTCCAAGTAGGGCAGGCTCTGCCGCAGGTATTCCTCTGCTCTGCTCCTGTTCCTCACCAGCTGCACAGAGCACAGGGGCCAGGGCTTGGTACACACCTTCGCCACCCAGCCAGGCCAGTCCCTCCTGCCAGGGCCACCTGCCCTTACTTGCCGTGCCAGGACATTCGTGGCTCCTGGCCAGGAGCCGTGTGGCACCAAGGTTTGGAGGGAGCAGAGGGCAGAGCGCTCCCCAGGCAGGCTGAGGTGCCATCCTGCTAGCAAGGCCCAGCTGGGCCAGGGGCTCTTTCCGCATCCTGGGGGCAGTGAGGGGACAGGGCCCTGGAGAAGAGCCTGCCGGGGCAGTGTGCTGGAGGAAGGGCAGTGCACGTGCAGCTCCAGAGCCTGCAGCAATGGGTTGGCAGGGGGGCAAGGGTGGCAGGCCTTGTGCGGGCCAGGTCTTGGGGACTTTGGGGCTGTCCTTACCAGGCACTCGCCAATCTGCCATGTCTGTGCTGTCTCGAGCAGGTGCCTGAGCTGCTCCCACTTCAGGAGCTTAGCAGCGCTGAGGAGGGCTTCCCGAGAGGCCTGCAGAGCAGCAGAGACTGGGAGATGCCACTGCAGCCCAGGCGGGAGATCCCGCATCCCCCGCACCTTGGCAAGGCTCAGAGCCTTTGCCAGCCCGTTATGGGAAGCTGCATCTGAGCAGCGAGTTGGGCTCTGACGCCCTGGGCAGAGGCGTGGGGCAACCACCATCTCAGGGCAGCAGAAGCCAGCTCGCCAAGGCCCTGGCCTAGCATGCCTGCAAGGACAGCTGGGAAGCCCCTAGGGACGCCAGTGTTGGGGCCTTGCTGGGCATACCTGGCCAACAGAAAAAACAATCCGGGCCCCACACAACCAACCAATGTGGCCACACACCTGCGCCACGCTTGGGATCTCCTCATGCGCATGGATGAGCAGTGGGAGCAGGCTGCTGTGCACGTGCTTCCTCATCTGCTCTTGCTGGCTGCCCACCACAATCGCCATCACATGCCGGAAGAGCTGGATGGAGAGCTCTCGCACACGAGCAGCCTCCTGTGGGGAAGGAAGATGGGAGGACCTCAGCAACGGCTGCTCCAAGCCCATGGTGAGCAAGGGGGGGGGGGGGGTCAGCGTGGCTGCTGTGCAGATGCCTGCTTCTGCCTCTGCCTCTGCCTCCGCCCCGAGGAGCTGCGGGCCAGATCGGCCACCAGCACAAAATGGCCCCCGCCCCAAGACGTGCAACACGGCGGGTTTCTCTAACAACTTGCAGCCAGAGAGAGCCCAGCGTGGAGGTGCCTGTGCCCAGAAAGGCTGCTCTGGCCCTGGCCGCACTCCCACCAGACACCTCCTGGCCGACTTGCAGAGGAGCTCCCCTGGCAGACGTGTGGAAGAGGAGATGGGGGCCAGCCCTCGGCATCGGCTCCTGGGCTCATCCTACCTGCTCAAGGTCCCAGAAATGGGCTGCCGCAGCGTGAGGCCCCATCCCTGGGCCACGCGCCTATGCCCCCAGAGCCACACCAACAGAGCCCCCGCCTTTCCCACCAGCCTTACGTCATCAAAGAGTGGCCGGAGCTCCTCAGCAAGCTGCAGGCCGATGGCGCTGGCCCTCTTCCTGTCCACGAGATGGAGCACGTGGCTGAGGATGGTGAGGGCTTTGGTGCAGAAGTTGCTGTCAGCACCCTGCAGTCGCTCCATAAGTGAGGGCAGCAGGTCTTGCAGACTTCTTGCCTACATGAAACACAGAAGGCCCCTTCTGTGAAGCAAGGGATGACTGCATTGGCACGAATGCTCTGGCTGTAACACTCTGCAGCTACGGGCCGGCAGGGCAGGTGGCAGCAGCTCCCCCAGCTCTCGATTCCTGCCGCTGCCTTTCCCTCCCACTGCCTTTCCCTCCACCTCCAGCCCCAGGCCGCTGGCCTGACTTTGCCCAGCTGCCCCCTGCTCACTGTTTGCCGTCTCTCAGAGAGCGTGACGAGGCCTGCGATCACCATCTCACGCATCGCCAAGCTCTGGTTGCACAAATGCAATTGCAGGAAGCCCAGGACATCCTCGTCAATCCCCTGCTCAAAGTCCGTGCAGTTCAGCAGCTGAAAGACACGCAGCTGCAGAGTGAGCAAGCGGCAGAGCCAGCAGCACCGCCCGTGTCCTCTGAACCATCTGCAGCCTCTCGCTGTTGGGCCTTTGTGAAGCGGTTGAATGTAGAGAGCTGGCGCAAAGGGTGCATGGCCTGCAAGTGGTTATGAGCATTACGCCAGCAGAAATGGCCTCTTGGAGGCAATGAGCCCAGGCTGGGGTGGCTAAGGGGAGCCCAGCTGCCGCGGGAGAGCTGCCCAGCTCCACCGACCAGCAACCTGCCCCCTGGCCCATGGGGCAGGGAGCCCAGTGTTTGCAGGCACCTCCCAGAGGCACCGCTTGCCACCAGGCCCACCTCAGTGAAGACAGCCATGGCGGCGATCTCCCGCTGTTTGTCTCTGCAGCTGAGTACCGCAATCACGTGGTCAAACACCCAGGCACACTCGTCGGCCGCGTTCATCCACAGCTCCCTGGCCGGGGAAGGGAGAAGGCGCTGTGGGCATGGAGCTGGGCAGGCAAACCTCTTTGGGCCTGCGCTGCCAACTCGAGCCGTCGTCCCGCAGGCCAGGCCCCGCAGGGCAAGGCCGCCTTTGTGCTCAGCTCCAGCAGCTGGTGGCGTTGGCTCGAGCAGCGGCGGCCTTTTCCCACCACACCTTGCGCTCAGAAACCTGCTGTCTCACCCAGTCACCCTTGTTTCGGTGAGAGAGCGGAAAAGCACCCTTGCTACACCAAAGTCGTGGCCTTCCAGCACTCTGTCTCCAGGGCAGAAACGCTGGGGCAGACGAGGATGAAGGCGGCTCTCACCTAGTCAGCAAAGTGACTCCTGTGTGGTAGGTCTCCACGCTCATAAGCATGTCCCAGCCCCCCTGCCTCTCGACGGAGTCAGCCAGATGGGCATAGTCAGCACAGCAGAGCAGAGCTTTCATGGCCTGCACTGCGCTCCTGCATGTAGAGCAAAGGCGGGTCGCACACAGAAGCCAAGCCCGGGCTCTGCGCCCACGGCAGAGACCGGGGGAGAGGGACGGAGCACCTGACGGGGCTGACTGGAGGACACTCGTCTTCCTGGCCGCACATCTGGCTGTAGTCTTGGAGGTCCTGCAGCGTGTACTCCATGCTGAAGAAGATCTGGAAGAGCACCGCTAGGTAGAGCTGGGGGAAAATTAACTGCACCGGCACTTTGCTGGAGGGCAGCCGGAGAATCTCGTTCAGGGCCCTGATTGCCTGCAGAAAACACCCAGAGACAGCTCTTGCTGCAGAGAGATCACCTAAGCCAAGGCAAGCCACGCCAAGGCAAGCCAAGGCTCCCGTTTGTAACGCCAGCAAACGAGCCTTCCTGGGCCGGAAGGAAGGCCCCCCGGCAGGCCTCGTGGACCCTGCAGGTGGTCCTGGGCTCCTGGCCCCAGGCCGGGCAGCCTGCTCTGGCCAGGCTGTGCAGCCCTGCGCAAGGCTGAGTGAGGCCTCGCCTGGAAACTCACAGTCAGCGGAAGGATGTAGCTGTCGTTCGGCATGAAGCTGGCCCGCCTGAGCAGTGGCTGGTCCCACAGCCAAAAGAGCAGCTCCTTCAGCACCTCCTCTGCAGGGCAGTGCTCGGAGACCAGCGTCCTCCACATGGCCCCGGCAACCCTGCAGGCCCAGAGCACGCCGTCAGGGGGGCTGCCTCGACCTGCAAGAGCCCCGGAGCTCCGGAGCTGTCCTCCAGGCTGGCAGGCCCCGTACCCGTCACACAGCAGGGAGGTGTTCAGCAGGCCCTCAACCACCTGATCAGGGTCCAAGCAGGCCATCTGGAAAAGGGTCCTGTTCAAGATGGCCTGGAGCGACGCCTCACTGATGCCCCTCAGCTTCTTGTGGATGCTGCTCACCACCTGTGGCACCTGGAGGGGGCACGGGTGACAGCGGGACCGCCACGGGAGTGTAGCAATTACCCCAGGTGCCACTGAGAACTGCTTCCTTCCCATCGCTCTTTGCAGGCCTCAAAGGCTGTCGGGTGCCTGAGAGCCCTGGCCTTCACTCAGGGGGCTCAGAGCCCAGAGGGCGTGAGCACAGGACAATGCGGCTGCAAGCTGCTTACCCTGTCCAGCTCAGAGTCGGGGTCTCTCAAGACCACCTCCATCATGCGGGCAACCACCTCGGTGTCCGAGACCCTTGGGTCTGTCATGCCCTCGATGGTTGTCAGGAGGAAGTGTGTCCTCTCGGAGGGGAAGAGAAAGCTCCCAAACACCTGTGGGAGGAAAGACCCGTGGCACTGAGCACACACGCTGAGGAGCTGAGAGAGTGGCTTGCGAGAGCGAGCGAGCGGAGCAGCGCTGGCACAGTGCCCCCGGGAGAGCCGGGTGTGGGGCCTGTGCTAGGATGTGCTAACTGCAGCCTGGGGGCAGTGGGCAGCGAG
Organism: Apteryx mantelli; assembly: GCF_036417845.1. Lineage (NCBI taxonomy): Eukaryota > Metazoa > Chordata > Aves > Apterygiformes > Apterygidae > Apteryx > Apteryx mantelli. Next base: position 26,892,198 of record NC_089987.1, read on the forward strand.
CTGCCGGGGTGCAGGTGGATGGCTGGGGTCAGGGTGACGGTGTGCTAGCCCTACAGGGAAGCAGAGCATGCTGGTGGCCAGGACAGCTGGAGCTGCTGCTCTGCCACTGGCACAGCGCCTTTGGCTACGCCAGGCTCAGGGAGAGTGGGACACCCCTGCGCCCAAGGCCTGGGAGGCCAGCCCCACTGATCAGGGATCCATTTGTTCCTGCAGGCCTCCTGCCAGCCCTGTGGCCAAGAATGCCAGCAAGGGAGGAGCTTCTCACCGTGCTCTCGTCAGTGGCGTTGCTGGGCCAGAAGGTGTTTGGGGCTTCCCACTGCCACTTCATCTCTGGAGGCGCTGGATTGTCAGCCGCCATCTTTCTACCTGCGCAGGAGGGGAAACAGAGCAGTCAGGAGGAATGATGGCAAGTTGGAGATGGCAGACCGAAGGCATCCAAGAGAGCTCTGTGGCTTGCAGAGAGGGGCTCTCACTACTGTGTGGGCAGCAGAGAGCCTCCTAGGGAGGACGTGGGCTTATTTCCAGGTGGCAAAGGGGAAATTGCCTATTAGGATGCAGAAAGGCAGAAGAGTTTGCTCTCTCTTCCTGCTCTGAAGCAGGACAGCAGCCCTGGGAGGCTGCTGCCACAGGCCCTCCAGTCTGCTGGTTTTCAGCACAGTTCCTAAACCACTGCTGCAAGGGACATAACAGCCCTGGGTCCCGTCAGCGAGGTGCCTGCCGTTTTTGTTTTTCACATGGCCGAGGCAACGTGGCGCGCCTTGCCTAGCCTTGCTTGGGCTGCGGTGTCTGGAAGGCGCCAGCCCGCCCCAGCTTCTCTTACTCCATCGCAGCAGAATGACCCTGTAGAAATCGTGAAGCGCCTCTGCCGCCCCATGGCTGATCTCCTGGTCCTCCTCGGCGCAGCACAGCGTGAGGTGCCCCATCAGCTGCCCCAGGAAGTCCAAAGGCCTCTTTTGGGAGAGGAAAGGGCTGGCACTGCTTCCTCCACAGCTGGGCGAGTCCTGGGGGGAGGCAGGAAGGCCTGGTAGCAAGGCTAAGCTGCGGCAGCCGGCACCAAAGGCCTGGGCCCTACACAAGAGCGGGTCCAGGCCTGAGTGCCACATGAGCCAAAGCTTTGGAGGCCTCTGGCCAGCCCTGCTCCCAGCAGTGACCAGCAGGGTGCAGAGCTGTGTGTTCCAGCCTGCCCGCCCCTGCACGCTGCCAGGTCTGTTGCCCAGCCAAGGGCAACCTGCCCTCCCTTTGGGCAGCCCCCAGAGCCAGCATGTGGCAGCCATGACAAGGCGAGGAGCACGCTGCCTCCCTGCCTTGCCTTGCAAGGCTTTTGACTGCCGTCCCTGCGAGCCCATGCCACTGAGGGGCCTAAAGAACGAGTCAGAGCTTGGGTCTTCCCCCAGCCCACGGCTCCTGCACACGCACACTCATCCTTCCCACGGCTGACAGAGTGCCTCCTTCTGCTCCCGCTGGCCTCCCCGTCCCCAAGAGCACATCAAGCCAGGTGCCCTCTCCTCCTGCCTGAGCCTGCCTGAGAGGAGGGTCGCCCACCGCCTGGAGCCACCCGCTTACCTCCAGCAGAGAAGAGCTGCCCAGGAGCCGACTCAACCGCACAATCCTCCCCATGGCCCTCTGGCGCTCAGCCACTTTCTGGGACGCCGTGAAGGGCAGCAGCACCTGAGGAGACCAAAGCCGCCAGTCAGCGCTGGTGCCTGACGGCCACTCCGGGAGCGACAGCTCTGCTGAGCGCCCAGCAGGGTCGACGCCTCTGCTGCCTTCCAAGCACTCCTCCAGAAAGGGCCCTGCGTCCCCTCCTCGCGCCAAGCTCCTTCCACTGCTTTGGTGCAAGGGAAGGCTTTTGGGGGCGAGGGGCCGAGGGGCAGAGGGCAAGGCTTTCCCGTGATGCTGGCAGAGGAAAGGACTCTGACTGCTGCCAGCAGAGACAGCCGGCTCAGCTGAGAGCACGGTGGGGCCCCTCCCTGCCTCCCCCCCACAGAGGTGGGCCCCTCCCCACAGCATGCTCTCTGCGCCTGCTCCCAGGCAGGGCTGGCCCCTGGACTCAAGAGGGTCGCTTCCCCTTGGGGTGAGGAAGAAGCCCTGCCACTGCCCCTCTAACTCTTTGCAAACAGCAGACCTGCACGATGTTCTGCAGCTGCCGGAGACCGGAGGCCTGCGACTCGAACACCAGCACCTTCAGCATCTCATCCAGAGCATTCAGGGTCTGCAAGGGGGGCAGAGGGTGGGCACCCCTTTGCCGGTCCCTCTTGCTTACAGGAGGCTGGCTCAAACCCCTTCTGCCCACAGCAGGCACCTACCTGAGGGTAGAGTGAAGCATCCAGGCTTTGCATCTGCTCTTGGGGAGGAAGAGAGAAGATGCTGGCGATGCAGGTGCAGAGCAGCCTGTTGTCCTGGGTGTCCTTCAGGAATGGCCACTCTTTGCTGACAGGAGAGAGAGGTGCCTGGCTGTGGAGTGCTGGGGCAGGAAGCAGTGCCCAGATGCCCCGGGAAGGTGGACGCAGCCACGAAGGGTGGCAGTGCCCGGGCTGGTAGCCATAGGAGGTGGGGAAGCCCTGCAGGGAGGCACCTCCTCCCTCTCCCATGACGCAGGCCCAGGTGCCGAGGCCAGTGCTGGCAGGTGGGGCGTGACACCCGCTCCATCTCCTGCCTCTCCCCTCAGGGGAAAAGCCCAGAGACACCCCTCTGCTCTCCTGCCTGCCCAACTGAGGGTGAGTGCGGCGGCCCGACAGACTGCACCATCCAATGGGGCTCAGATGGCGTCGTCAGGGCCATGCCTGCTACGGCTACACTGGTGGCTGGGGCAGGTACCTCATTGCAGTGATGGCCAGCATGGCTTGCTGCCGCACCACAGAGTCCAGGCGGTCAGGGCACTCTTCTTCCAGCAGCCCCTGGGGAGCACAGGCAGCATGGGGCACGGGAGCTGCCAGCCCCCAGCGAGCAGTTGGCAGCACCCAGCAGGCACCCCCAGCCCACAACTGGCACCCTGGCTCCGCAGCCCCCCAGCGAGGAGGGCTGTGCCCACGGGGGCCTGCCCACCCCTCCCTGTGTCTGGCTGCCCGAGTCCTGTGCTCGCCCGGCTGGCTTTCCCCCTCCCACAGCCCCTCTGGCTGCCCCCTCACCTCCATCTTCTCCACCAGCATGCAGAAACCAGCCAGGTACCTGCCCATCACCTTGGCTCTGCAGAGGGTGCAGATGGAGGCCAGAAACCTCAGCTTCTGGGCCTCGTCCTGACAGCCGGGCATGAGAGAGACAAACAGGGCAGGTGAGAGGGCAGAGGCACTGCCAGCAGCACCGCAGCATCGAGGGGGACGCAGTGACGGCATAGGACGCCCAGAGGCAGCAGCTGGGCACAGCCAAGAGCCCTCCCAGAGCCTCGCAGCAGGCAGCGGACACGGAAGAAGCCAGCTGGCAGCTGCAGGCACCGCCGGGCTGACAAGGTCTCTAGTCACCTGTTCAGGGCCTGTGGGAAAGGCCTGGAGATACTCCAGGGCTTCCTGCTCCTCTCCCTCCAACTCCAGGCAGGAGACAGAAGAGTCTGAATCTGAAGAAGGAAGAGAGCGGGGAGAACTGTAGGCGCTGGCAGGAGGCAGAGGAATGAGCTGTGGCCTCTCTTCAGCAGCAGGCCTGCTCCCGTGGACACAGCAAGCCCCGGCTCGGGGCGCTGATGCCCTGTCTCACCCAGTGACCCCCGGCAGAGGGGCAGCGAAGGTCCCAGCCCTGCAGCACACCGCTGCCTGCTGCCCACTGCACTGCCTCTCCTGGCCTGTGCCACGGCGCAAGAGCCGGCAACCCCCTCTGCTGCTCTCGCTGCCTGGGGGTTGCTGGCTCCCAAGCCCGGAGCAGGCCCAGGCATTCAGGCAGCACCACCTCGGGCCCTCCAACACCAGCATGCGGGGGCGATGGGAGCCGGGGGCGGAGCAGGGCCGGCTCCTGACTCCCGACTCCTTGCTCCTGGCTCCTGGCTCCCGGCCCCTGGCTGCCAGCCCCGCGCTGCCGCTCACTCACCTGCCTGGAAGGTGTGCACCTTGCACAGCTCGCGCATTTCGCCTTGGCACCTGCTGTCGGTGAAACCACCATCATCGTCATCGTCATCGTCGTCCCAGGCCAAGAAGGGAGAGCTGCAGCGCCCGTCCTCCTCCAGCACCAGCACGGGCTTGCTGGGGTCTGTGTCATCCAGGCGCAGGAGGAGGTTGCTGGTGGCTCCCGACTGCTCCCAAGCCGCAATGAGCGCCCTGAACTTCTCATCCTCCTCTGCCCAGGGGATGGGGCTGCTGCTGGGGCCTGCCTTCGCCATGCTGCAGAGCCGAGGAGAGGCGCGAGGCTGGGCAGGGGGTGCCCGCAGCCCGGGCTGGCCCTAGCTCTCCTCGAAGGCTTCGGGCAAACGCCTCGGCACCGCAGGACCGCCCGGGGGAGGTGCGGGGAAAGATGTGGCAGCGCTCAGGGGGCTCCTCGGCCAGCCCAGCGTGCTCCTGCCCTGTCCCGTCACTGTCCTCCCGGACACTGCAGGAGCAAGGCTGCACCGGTGCCTGGCAGCACTGTGGGGGTGTCACAAAGGGAAGTCACAAAGGGCCGCGCTGTCACCCACTGTCCTGGGGAGGGGCAGGGCACTTCCCCCCGGGTGGCCCACGGCCTACATTTGTTTGCCCTCTGCTTCCCTCTGGACCCATCCATTTCCCTTCCCGAGCACCCCAGGGCCCCCCCCCCCCCGGGGTGACTTTCCGTGTCCCCCAGAGCCCTCCGAGTGCCTCCGGGTGCTTTCCAGTCACTGGACAAATCACAGCTGAAACGCAGAAAGCCTGCATGAGAAAACACTGCCAAAGTTCTAGTTTGGGTCGAAGGGCAGTTCCAGCTGCTGGGCACAAGGCTGCGGTAGCTCCTGGGCTTGCTGCACACGGCCACCCCCAGCCCAGAGAGACCATCGCGCCTCGGAGGAAATGAGCCTCATTGCACAGCCCCAAACTCTCCTACAGGACAGGCCGGGCTCCGGGACACTCAACAGCAGGCTCTCAAGCAGCTCCTGTCTGTAGGAGAGCTCAAAGCTTTGGAAGTCACCCACCGCCTGGATGTCACAGCTGACCTCAGCAGTGCTTTGGATCAGGGGGAGCTTGAGCTCCAAGTGCTGAGTCTCAAGAGAGCAAAACACAGCAGAATCGATGAGGAACTGTTCAGAGGGCCAAGAGGGCTGGGAGGGGAGGATCTAGCCTCAAAGCACATCACAAGGAGGCTGCAGTCTCCAGCAGCCCACCTCACCTCACCTCGGCATCTGTTTCAGAGCAAAGAAATCTCTTCTCCCCTCCTTAGGGTCAGAAGAGTTTCAAGAGAAAAAAACAAAAAACAAAAAACAACCCCCCCAAAACAGAAAACACCAGCGATGACAACAACAAGTCCCCAGGGCTATGCAGAAGGGATACAGGCATGGGTTTGGAAATGGAGATTCAAAACCAACCATTCCTCAGGGGATCTTGAGAAAGAGGCAAGGTTTGTCGGGAAGCTCTAACTCTGAGCAGGCTGTGGAGCTGCTGGTACACGGCCATCTCTGACCTTTTGCACCCAGAACCGCCCCCTGGCAGCTGGTTTTGTAGTGCAACAGCATGCTCCTCACAAAGTCCCCCTCCCCGTGGACAAGCAGCTACTCCTCAGGGGCACAGAGCACAGTCTTGCTGTAGGGTAGCGAGTGTCCTCCACGTTTTTCCTGGCTCGTATTCCTGCATCATTTGAGGAGTCGTGAGATGCCCGTCCAACATTCCCAGTGTGCCCCTGAACTCCAGTTTGCTGCAGAGGAAGGAGCTGCAGCTGCACCAGCACCAGCTTCTCGTGTCACCCCGGCATCTCTCAGCAGTTCCCCAAGCCATGCCTTAAGCGCTCTGTGAGGTCTGGAGCTGCGAGCGGTTGTCCATCCCACAGGCTGGGCCTCTCAGGCAGGGAAGGGCTCAAAGGCAAAGCCTCCCTCACTAACCTTGCTGCCACTCTTACCACTGATTCAAAGGCTTAAGGATGAGGGCCGATGAGGAGCTAGAAAGGACGGTGCAGGGCCATGGAAAGAGATCTGAAGCGGCCCTTCATGGTCCTTCTCGGGGACTATTTGCTCGTCAGCTGTGTATGTTAGCCTAGCTTGCTCGCCTTCCCAGGTCAGGCTGCTGCCTTCTCTCTGCAGGCCCCTGTCCTGGGCCACAAAGGCTTCTCTGTGTCCCTGAAGGAAGTGCAACAGCCAAGAAGGTTGCACCAGTTTCCTGCCCTTCTCTCTAGAACCCCTCTAGGGAAGGGGGTAGTCCCTCACACACTGCCCGTCTCCTCGTTGCTAGCTCCCTACTGAATTTAGCTAATGGGCAACATGGCTGCCACGCAAACAGCCACCCTAGCTGCCCCGCTTGGGGAGCTCTGACCTGTGAAACATTAACACCCAGTCCTTCCTGAGAAAGCCTTAAGGGCCCAAACTCCAGCATGTCCCCTTTGAAGTGCAGGTCTCGGGTAGTTCTCATAAGAGGTCCCCAGAGCCTGCTTTCACCTCTTGTAGACTTCCTGTTTATGCTGGACTTTTGCCTGGAGCTCCTCGTTCCTCCCTGCAGGCCACCTTTGCTTGATTGCCTGCTTTTGGGGGTGGACCACTACTGAACGTGGAGGAGGGGAATCCTTGAACATCAGCCAGCTCTCTGGAGCCCTCTTCCCTCCAGGGCCGTACCTCATGGGAGTCTCCCAAGCAGGTGCTGGCACAGGCCCAAGGCTGCTCTCCTGAAGCCCAGCCTTGGGATTCTGCTTTTTGCTTTTTCCTCCCAGCATCTCTGTGTAGACCCACAACGTTAGCAAAGGCTGCATTGGCAGGAGACTTCACCAGAGGCTTTCCTGAAGGCACGTGAAGGGCTGCGGCTGTGTTGCATAGTTTTCAAGATATTCTAAGCCAGCTCTCAGATCTGCCGCCTTTCAAGAAGGATGCACGGTGGTGTTTCCCCAGTCCCGATTTCACAGCCTGCTCAAGTGCAGGCTTGCTGCCCGTGCCTGATCTACACCAGCGCAACAACCCTTGCTAAGATACTGCAGCCTCCCTCCTCATCTTACAAGACTTGCTTTGTGGAGCAATCTCAAATGCCTTAAGAAGGCATTCTTCTGACTAGAGAAAGGCTTTTCTGTGCCACCTTCCCTCTAAAACCAAGCCCGCAGCACCAATAGCGAGCTGACAAAACCAATGGTTTTTACATGAGACTGTCAATTTGCAGGGAAGTCCCAGGCCTCTGGCAGCCACTCCCTAACAGTGGGATTGCTTGCAAAACTTCATCATTCTCTTCCTCTCCCTCTCCCGCTGCCTGCCCGCTGTCCTTCCGTCCGGCTCCCCATCCTTCTGCCGCTCTCGTCTGTCTCTCTGGACCTCTCTTTGCCTTTCCAGCCATCTGCCCTCCTCTCCAGCCTTCTCTTTCTATTTCTGTCCCTCTGTTCAGCTCCCCATCCATCTATTTGCCTCCCTATCGCTCTTTTCCGCTGTTCTATCCCATCTCTCTGCCTGACTTTCCCTCCCTCTTTTTCTCTCTCCACCTTTCTGGCCGGCTCTTCAACATTCTCATTCCCTTCCCATCACTCTGACTGGCTCCCTGTCCCTCTCTTCCAGTCCCCGTTCCTCTCTCTGGTTCTCCCCCCTTCTCTTTTGCTGCCTGTCCCTCTGTCTGCCTCTGCTTCCCTCCTTTCCTCTCTTTATTCTTCTGTCCACCTCTGTATCTCTGTTTTTCCCTCTTCTGCTCCCCAGTCCTTTGTGCAGCCCTCCATCCATCTGTCTGGCCCTCTATCCCTCTCTGCCTAGTCCTTTGTCCAGCACCCCTAACCCTGGGGCCAGGTCTCTAGTCTTCTCTTTCTTTCTCCATCCATCTGCCAAGCTCTCTATCCCTCCTTTCTTCTGTTCTGCTCCCTGTCCCTGTGCCCAGCTGAAGGTCTGTCATTCCTCTGTGTTTTGTCCGGCGTGGCAAGCGCCAAGAGGCTGTTGGCACTCAGCAGAGATGATCGGCAGCGCCCAGAGGGTCCCATCGATCTGCCTGGCTCGGGTCACGTGAGACACCTCGGCAGGGACTCTGTGTGCAGAGGGCTGTGGATGTGCAGTGGGGGACGTAGTAGGCAGTGAAGAGGCTCCTGGGGAAGGAAGGTGTCATGGCGGCAGAGAGCAGCAGAGGCTCTGAGTACTCGGCTGTTAGGACAGGTGCTCGTGGTAGGGCGGTCTGGAGCTGCTGTCGTCGTCTGTCCTACTCGTCAGCGCGGCCTGCAGTTACTGCCTCTTGTCTGCCTGTGCGCAGACAGGGCTGCCGCGCGGTGCAGCTCGAGTCGTGGTTGCGGCGCTGGCATCGAGCCCGCTTTTCTGTCAGGTCTGCCTTTATGCAAGCTGGTGTCTTCCCTACATCAGCCTTGCTCTGCTCCTCTTCCTCTGCGCTCGACTCTGCTTTCTGGCACACTGTTATGTCATAGGGCTTTCCAGCAGGGTCTGTCTGACTTGGGCCACTTGTGTTGTTCACTAGGCAGCCTGAGCGAGTGAAGCAAAATCCTCCTCCTGTCACTGTCCTGGCCAGAGTCAGTTTCCCATCAGCTCAGTCTCTCCAGAGTTTGCAGTTTTTGGAGGCTTTAGTTTTTATCCTGCCTTGGCTGGACGGTGCTTTCTGAGAGCATCTGTCAGCAGCATAGTTTCCCTGAGGAGGTTCATCTACCGAAGGCTGGAGGTGGCCAGGTGACTGACGAAGCCTGAGTGTACGTGAGGGCTGCTGTGACATCCTTGCGATGAAATGGAGCCAGAGAGGGTGAGTGAAGCAGCACAGAGGGTCAGTCATAATTGCGGAAACAATTATGGGCCTTGGACTAGTGAGTAGTTCTAGGAGGGCTGTGCAGTTGCCAGGCCTCTCAGTAAGCGTTCTGGCCGCTTTGCAGGTGGCTGAAGCATAGTCTGGCAGGCGAAGGAGCATTGTCACAGCTGGGAGCTCTGTGGAGATCTGCGGCTGGCCATGGAGGATGAGCTCTGACTTGCAGCATGGACACAGCTAAGTCCTGCGGCTGCACTGTGTGTGAGCAGGGCTGGGAGGTGGAAGGTGGTTTTGCCCTAGGTGGTTACTGGTGTCATTGGCTGTGGATGTTTGCCCATGGAGCTGAGCAGACCAAAAATATTAATTGTCTGTAGTGGTGATGAATTCGTGCTTGCGGTGTTTCAGGTAGGTGCAGTGGAAGCGCAGCTTAGTGCAATCCAATGGCGTGATTCTTGCACATGCCCGTGTTTGAACGGTGGCTAAAACCAAGCCTATAAACAGCAGCCGTAACGTGATTCTGATGCGCGTCTTTCTGTTCTGCTGCCCTTCTAAAGGAAGGGGAAACTTCTTAAGCTGTGGGCAAAACCCCATGGCTTCTCTGTACTGTTCTCATGCTCATGGGTGCTTTGGTGTTTCTTGCTTAAAGCTGAGGGTTTGAAGTCTTTCACTTAAGGTTTATTGTTTAGTTTGTTACTGAGGGTCTGTCACTCAGGGGTTATGGTGTATGACTTCGTTTTGTGGGGCTCAGTCTTTATCAGTCAGAGTTTACAGTTTGTTCATTTAGCAATCAGGGCGCAGAACTTAAAATCCAACCTCATCCATAAATTTGAAAGCCTTGGCAACCATTTGCATTCCAAGATTTGCAGTTTGTCACTTAGGGTGCAGGGTTTACAGCTTACTGATCAACGAAAAGGGCTAAATCCTTGGATAATAAACTGCAAGCCCTGAAGCCTAAGCAGCAGGCTGTGAACCCTCCTTTGGGGTTTGTAACCTTCCCCTGTACCCAGCGTTCAGCTCTGTGCGCTGACCTGAGGTCTGGGTTTCATGTGGCGCAGGCCCATCACACCGAGACTGGCGATGCGATGGGTGAGCTGAGCACTGTGAGTGTGTCCTGCAGGGCTCTAGTCTGGGGTAGGGCAGAAGCGCAGGCAGGTGAGATCAGGCCTTTTGCTCTCAACTCTCAGAGCTGGATCCTATCCCTGAAGCAAAAAGCAGAGGGGGTAGGCTGTCAGCTACGCAGACACCTGCCGCGTCAAGGGCAGCAGCAGGAGCTGACCCTTCCCCGACGGATGGATGAACCCTGGTGTGGTCATGACTCTTCGGGTGTCACAGGGTAAGGGGAAGCATGCTGGCACTGAGCCCCATGGCAGACTCGTGCCCAGGTGTTGTTTCTGTGCAGTAAAACAAGAAACAGTTGCTTTATTCTTTGCACTCATGTCTGTGGTTCCTGCCGTCGCTTTGCCTGAAGATGATGTCCAGGGGAGGAGGTTACACATTGTGTGTGGTGCTAGGAGCTGGTCCCCAAGTCCCTCGTGCTTTGGCATCCCTGCGGTTCCCAGGGAACCCAGTACCGTTCGCAGGGCTGTGGGGAATTTCCCTTGCATTGCCTGAAGCTTGGGGTGGTGTCGGTGGCATTTCCCATCATCCTGGGGGCAGCCAGGGCCCCTCCAGGGCTGCCTGAGGTCCCCAGACTGCTGCTGGATTTGCTTTCAGCACTTCACAATGTCCCTCGTGTGTCTGGGGATGGGGCCTGCATGCCTGGAGCTGGGAGATAGTTTCCATGGGGATTGGAGGGGAGCCTGCAGGCACCGTCCCGTCAGCCGCATCGAGCCCTGTGATGTGCCTTATGGCCCCTTTGGTGTGCACCAAGGCCATTCATTTGTAGTTTGGTTTGCCCTCTGATGCCCTCAAGACTCCCCAGTTCACATTTTGGGTTGCCCCCACAGCCCTTCCTTTGCCTTTTGGTGCCCCCAGAGTCACACTGTTTGCTCTATCATTGCCTTTTCTGTACTTTTGTTGCACCCACAGCTCTGGATTTGTTCTCTTGTCCCCTGAATGCTGCCTTTTCCTCTCTGTACACCCCAGGGGTCTCCCTTCAGCTCTCAGCAAGCTACTCTCAAGAGTGGGAGTTCCTCTGCTGGCCTGGCAGCCCCAGCTGTCTGTGATGGGGCTGATGGCCTTTCCCCTTCCCTGGTTCCTGATGGGCTGCAGCTGTGGGCCCTAGAGCTGGGACCAGCCCCAGGTGGGGCTGGGGGTGGCTGGGACAAGCCACAGGAGGGGGCAGGATGAGCCCCAGGTGGGGCTGATGGCAACAGTGGGCACGCACCAGGGTTGGGGCTGCAGTTGGGGGAAGCCTGCACTGAGGCCAGTCCAGAACAATGCAGCTGCTGCTGAGCACCGCCCGCTGGGACCGGCACGGCAGCTGCACCACGGAGGAGGTGAGCAGGGCGAGGGTGTCCACGCTCAGGGCTGCGGGTCCCCCACGTACCGGGGGTCCCGGCGGACAGGAGCATCCCGGGCAACGCAGCACAACCAGGGCACACCGGGCCGGGAGAAACTGCACTGGGGCCGGCGGTGCACCGGGGCAGTGGGGGTCGGGCGAGGACATGGTGGGGAAGAGCAGTGCACCGGGGCCATGGAGAGTGGGGAGGAAGGGGCAGCGCCGGTGCTGTGGTGGTGCGGGGTGGGGAAAGGGGTGTGTTGGGGTTGGGGGGAGAGGAAGGGTGTGAGCCGGCGCTGCTGTTGTGCACCGGGGGAGGGAGGGGGTGCACCGGGGCTGTGGTGGGATTTATTGCGCGGTCGGAGTAGAGCGGGGGGGGCCTGGGTCAGATTGGGTGCATGTCGGGGAAGGGGCGGAGGGGTCCCAAGGGAATCCCTGGGGAGGATCGTGGGTTGGAGCAGGCGCAGTGTCGGAGCTGACCCGGGCCCGGTCGCGGCGGTGTCGTGGGAGTCCAGGGCCGGTATTGGGGATCGTGGGGTCTTGCTCCCAGCTTTGCGGTGGTATCTGGGTCCCGAGGGCGGGCGGAGGGGGAGAATAGGAGCGGGACGGAAGGGAATCACCAGAGAGTCAAACCTCACGGAGCGCTGCACACCCCCTCCGGCATGCCGGGAGCAGTAGACTTCTGTCACTGGGCATCTGGGCCGCCATGTTGCTTTGCGCGGCATGCCGGGAGCAGTAGTCTTCCGTCACGGGGCTTCCGGGAGGCCATTTTAGTCTGCACGGCACGCTGGGAGGTATAGTCTTTTGGCAACGGTTTTCCTGGTGGCCATTTTAGTCTGCAGGGCATGCCGGGAGGTGTAGTCTTCCCATCCTGGGCTTCTGGGAGACCATGTTGTGCCTCTCGAGGCGGAGGGAAGTTCAGTTCTCTGTCAGCGGTGTTCCCAGCAGCTGGCCGAGTTGTACTCTGTGGCAGGCCAGGAGCTGTAGTTCCAGGTGCCTGTGCCTTCTCCACCCTGCAGCAGTGGCCGCTGTGTCTGTTCCTTACTGGACATGTGCCGCTCACGCGGGAGTCCCCGTAGGTCATCGGGGACAGTGGAATTTCCCTATTTTTCCCTGGTGGTAGAGGTCAGGAAGTGTTTTCCATCTCTGGTGTGACCAGGCAGGGTTGGCCCCAGGGGCTGGGGCTGTCCCTTTTGGCAATGGGGAGGGCAAGGAGAAGTGTGAGGGGCTGTGTGGACTCCTGGTAGTCATAGCTTTGCTCAGGACTGGGGCTTGTTAGGCATCAGCTATGAGGAGCGGCAGTGCTGAGAGGGCTTGGTGCAGAGCTGTCCTGTTATGCAGCACAAGAGAAAGTCCTCAAGGAAACGTGATCAGCACTATTTCTGTCCAAGGAGCCTAGAACAGCCTGAGAGACCCTGGAACAGCCACAGGTACCTCACAGCAGCCCCAGGGACACTGTGTCCCTGCCTCCCAAGGTCATTGCATTCAGGTACCTTTAACTGTGTGGAAAGAGCCTGCAGGAGGCCTGGGCACAGGTAAAGAGAATCCCCAGTTGCCTCTAAGGACCTGGAACTATAAGTATTTTCTTTACAAAGGTGCAATCTCTTTGATGCCTTGCTGCTGCTTCTGTGTTGCTCGGTGCCGAGGTCTATGTTCAGATCCCTCCTTCCTGCTGCCCTCTGTTCTGTCTCAGCTCTGTCTGTCTTAGGGTTAGGGGTTGGGGTCATTTAGGGTTGGGGTCATTTAGGGTTGGGGTCATTTAGGGTTGGGGTTAGGGCTGCGTTAGGGTTGGGGTTTGGGGGGGCGGTGCACACGTGCGTGTGTGTGTGCGTGTGTGTGTGCATGTGTGTGTGTGCTGGGCTATGTGTGTGCAAGTGTGTGCTGGGGTGTGCATGTGCGTGCATGTGCATGAAGGGGTGTGCACTGGGGTGTGCGTGTGTGTGCATATGTGCACTGGAGGTGTATGTGCATGGTGGGGTGTGCATGTACATGTGTGCACTGGGAGTGTGCTTGCATCTGCATGTTGGAGTGTGCATATGTGCACGTGTGTGCTGGTGTGTGTGTGTTCATGTGCATGAAGGGGCGTGTGTGTGTGTATGTGTGTGCTGTGTTCTATGCAGGCATGTGCATGTGTGCACTAGAGTGTGTTTGTGCAAGTGCATGATGGGGTGTGCATGTGTGTGTGCATGTGCACTGGGGTGTCTGTGCATGCCTGCATGTGTATATGTGTGCTGGGGGGGAACATGTGTGTTTCTTATGTGCCTGTGTCTGCTGGGATGTGCAAGTTTGTGTGTGTGTGCGCACTGGCATGTGTGTTTGCTGCATGTGTGTGCTGGGCTGTGTATGTGCTTGTTCATAGTGGGTCCCTTCATGTGCATGTGTGTGCTAGGGTGCACATGTGTGCTGGTGCATGCATGTGCTTGTACATGTGTGCATTGCAGCGCATGCTTTCATGTGCATGTGTGTCACCGAAATCGGGAGAAAATGCTACACCAATGTAGCATTAAGAAGCAGACATTATTACGGCGCCGGGTGCACGGGGGATAGCTCCACCCTACGTGCACCCCATGTGCCTCATCATCTAAAGTTTCTAGTGCTCAATCATATACATATGCATTAAATTTCCAGGAATTATTATACATATTCATTCTATTTCCTAGAACTAATTATTATATTTACATAATCCTTATGCATGTGATCTGACTCTCTGGGGGTCTTCTGTGGGGGTCTCTGGTGGTCCCTAGTGGTGTCAGAAGAGGTGTCACTCAGCATCTTGCCATGAACTTTGCTCTACTTTTCCATACATGGTCTCAACTTGGCCTGCTTCCTTGTCTGAGAAAAGCTGTCTTGGTCCTAATTTTGGCTCCAACTGGCTTCTGCTGGTTTATCTGTACTTTCTCAGGATGTATCAGTCCCAGCTGCACCTGTGTCCTTGGGTATGTTTGTCTGAGGCTCCTGTTGAGACTTCTTCTTGTCCGAGCTGGTAACAGTTCCCCCATCCCCCCCCTTCCCTTTGAGACTCTTTCTTGTCCGGGCCTTTTGGTAGCATGTGCTGGGGTGCACATATGCGCAGGGGTGGGCACGTGCATATGTATGTGGGTGTGTGCACCAGGGTGTACATATGTGCATGCGTGTGTGCACTGGGGGTGTGTGGGATGCAAGCAGGCATGTCTATATGTGCACAGGGGTGTGCATGTGTGCACTGGCATGCATGTGTGCACATGCATGTGTGCACGGAGGGGGCCGTGCGCATGCCTGTGCGCACTGGAGTGTGCGTGTGCGCACATAAGCATGTGCATGGGGGTGGGCGCATGCGTGAGCAGGCACATGGACGTGTGTGCGCTGGGGTGCAGGACTACGTGCGAGCTGGTGTTTGTGCAGGTGCATTGGTGTGGGGGGGGGGGGGCCTGGGCACATGCGTGGGGGGTGGTGCACAGACACATGCGTTGCGCGTGGGGCCGCCAGGGCAGCGTGCGGGTCTCGGCGCGCTCCCTGGGTGCACCGGGGGCCCCTGCCTCCCTCCGCTCTTGCGGAGGGGGAGGACGATGTAATCGGGGGTTCTGACATCATCATAGCTGCTCCTGACGGGTGAGCAAAGAATTAACAGGACTGCAGTTTGGCAACTGATATGCAGAAGAACTGATATGCACAAGAACTGATGCATGCAAAGCTGTTGAGCAGAGGAGTTAACAGGACTAAAGAAGTCTACCAACCGATATGCACAAGGATTGATATGCGCAAGGCTGCGGATTGGAAGCATTAACAAGACTGAAGAAGTCTGCCACCTGGAATCTGCACGGACCCCCGCAGGGAGGGAAGAAACAATATGGAGGTCCTGTGGTCTTGCCTCGCTAGCAGGGTCCTCCCAAGCAGACAAACAAACAGTCCTGGGGTTGTGAAACTCGCAGAGGTCAGCAAAAGCGTTGTTTGCCCAGAGCCCCAGCCGTATAAAAAGAGACTTGGGAGCGAGGAGAGTCTGAGCAGGGACGGGAACGTGACCTGACCCTCCTCTCCGGCTGGACCGTGAGTATTCCCCCCCCTCCCCTTTTCCTGGGACACTGGGTTAAGGGAACTCCTCGAGGTTGAGAGCCCTCTCACTAAGAGAGTGAACAAGAAAGCTTTCAAGCAGGGATAAGCAGTCCTTCCAATGAAGAGCGCAGTAATCGACGGTTTCAGGTTATCCTTTCTAAATTAGTAACAGATGGGTTTGTGTTATCCTTTCTAAATTAGTAATCGCATTATTTTAATGGATGTTACTAATCCAATAACTTGTGTGAGAAAATAAACTTTTTTTTACTATTATTATGCTACTGTCTCAGTCGTTGCTGTGGAACCTTCAT
The DNA here is from genome assembly GCF_036417845.1 of Apteryx mantelli. Lineage (NCBI taxonomy): Eukaryota > Metazoa > Chordata > Aves > Apterygiformes > Apterygidae > Apteryx > Apteryx mantelli. Next base: position 26,907,752 of record NC_089987.1, read on the forward strand.
AGCGTGACAGTGTAACAGCTCCTTCTGACATCACCGCGGTTCTGCTCCCGGCTTCCACGCCAGGGTGCACCGCAGGGCACAGCGGCACCTCGAGGTGCCGGCTGCCCAGCGCTGCCCAGAGCCCCCGGGCTTCCCAGCACAGGCTGGGAGCCTGAAACGCCCGCCGGCACCCGCGACGCACCCCGGTGCCAGCCCCCGCAGCTGCCCCAGCCCTCCTGCCACCAGGTACCGGCGCCTGACGCCCCGCCGCTGCCCGCAGCCGCTTGGTATTTTACCGGGCTCTGTTCTCCCCTTTCAGACCCCATGGGGTGGAAACCTGCCCCCTGGGGCACCGCCACGCAGCCGCCGCCGGTGCCTGTCCCGCCGCCAGGGATCCTGCGGGAAGGCACTGAAAGGAGGTGTGGGTGACCAGGTGCGGAGCCACCGGCGGGCTCTTTCTCCAGCTAGCAGGGGGCTAAGCCGACCCATCTCCCCCTGGCGGGACCCAGGCCCGCATCTCGTGGGGCGACCCCAGTGCCAGCCCCCCACGTGTCGCGCCTGGCCGAGGACCTGAAGGGTGGTTTAAAGCAGGGGGGGGGGTCCTCGGTCGGGTGCGATGCCTTCGCCGCCCCCTCACCTGGCCAGGACCCCCGGTCCCTGGCGGCGAATTTGTGCCTCGCAGGAGCTCGCCGAGGGCCTGGCTTCACCGGCGCAGCAGGTGCAGGTCTGTGCGGTGCAGGCGAGGGGGCGGTGGAGCATCGTGGGGGGGGTGGCGAGGCCCCTGGTTGCGCTGCCCTGCTTTGCGGCCGGGACAGGGAGGAGGGAAGGGCTTCGCCTGCTGCCACCCCAGCCGGGCACCCCGGCCCGGGCTTTCTTCTTTGCACCGGCCCCACGGCCCCCCCCCAGCCCCGCTCCGGTCCCCCTCTTGCCGGCTCTGCCCCCCAGGCCCTCAGCTGCCTTGGGAGTACGGAGGAGCCCGTCCTGGCCACTCTACTGAACACGTACGTAGTGCTGGCGGCAGCACCCGTCCCTGATGTGCTTTAGGGGGGTTTCCGCCTGCTTGGTGCTGGTGGAGACCCCGGGGTGCGGGATCAGCCCACAGCTGGGTTACGGGGAGAAGGGGGTGGTGCGGAGGGCGGTGGCAGAGCCGCTGGGGGCTTGGGTGCCACCGGGCTCTGCCAGTTGTTTTTTGTTCCAGCTGCGTGGATGCAGCAGAGCGCCGGTGCAGTATGAAGTCACCCAGAGCCTCATCCACCTGGGTGAGCCCGTCCTGTCCCATCCTGTCCCATCCCATCCCATCCCATGTGGTCCCCATGCCAGGGGGCTCTGCCAGCCAAGGCGCATTATCCCTCACGGTGCCCCCGGCCCCGGCGCAGGCTGCCTGGCGGTGGCGGTGGTGGAGGAGGTGCTTGGGCGCCTGCGGGACGGAGGCCCTGCACAGAGCGTGGACTTGCTGCTGGCGCTCGGCAGCGCCCTGCATGCCTGCGCTGACGCTGCCAACCTGCTGCGGCTGCTGGGGTGTGAGCCCCTCCACCGGGAGCGCCTGGAGGACGAGGCACAGGTGGCGCTGCTGGAGCGGCTGCACGCCAAGCCGCTGCTGGTAAAGCCAGGGCCGCACCACCGCTCGCCCCGCCGAGCCCTGCCCCGCATCTCCTCACAGTCCGTCCAGCAGAGCGTGGCCGTGGCCGTGGAGGCTCTGCAGATGGAGGTGCAGATCTGGGGCATTTTGGAGAAGTACGTGGCGCACGGTGGTGCGGGAGCCCCCAGGGCGGGAGCCGTTGCCTCCTGCCTCTCCGCTGCTGGGCACCTGCTGGAGATGCGCGATACGTGCCCTCCCGCTGGGCTCGTTTGCCGCTATTTTGTTTGGGCCGAGTGCCATCTCTCCTGGCGGGATGGGGTTTGGCTGCAAGGGGCTGCAAGGCAGGAGGCCAGGAGAGACGGAGACAACTCCAGACACCACCATCCTGGGGGACCTTTCCGTGCCTCCACAGATGAAGGGAGAGATCTCCAGGCTCTCCGGGAGCCAGGGAAACACTGAGCTGCCTTTGGTGCTCGGCTTTAATCTTCCCTCACACCATGCTGCAGGGGACCCTGGGGGGGAAGCTGGGATGGCAGGATTGTGCCCTGTTCTTCTGGGAGAGGGGGATGCAAGTCTCCTGCTTGCCTTGCTCCTTGCTGATTTTCTCCCCCTCTTGACAGGCAATTGCAAGCGAAGCATCACCTGGTCCAAAAGCAGGCTGTGGTTTTGCTGGTAAGTCACTTTTCCCCCTCTAAACGCCCAGAAATCACAGCGCTGAGTTCCCCCAGCTGCACGCAGGTGGTGGCACAGGCTCTCTGGCCTCCAGAGTACCCGCTCCCACAGGGCGAGTGTGAGCCAAGCTCCTGCCATCCCTCTGCTTCCCAAAGTAGATCACCAAGATGCTGTCCAAGCTCGGAGCCAGTGGGAGGCACTGCTGGAGGACCCACGGCTACCGCGTCCGGCGGATGAGGCTCTCGGCAGGTAGGATGCTCCGCGGCACTCGGAGCCGGATGGCT